>NC_133763.1:6308-1261308 GCF_036562045.2 Rhinolophus sinicus
CCTAGAAAATAATGGTACACAGGGGAAGGGTGGTCAACAGGCTATACTGGGCATCTTCCCTCCTTATGCTAAGGAGTTTACCCCAAGTTCCCCTCCTAAACCAGGTCTTCCATTTGAATCTCTTAGGCAGGAAAGAGGGAGGGTCAAAGGCTGTTTCAGAGTCTTTTGTCTGGAACCCTCGAACTCTAACCGGAACTAGAACTCGAACCCGAACTCGAACATGAACTCGAACCCGAACTCGAACTCAAACTCGAACCAAACTCAAACCCGAACCCGAACTTGAACTCGAACTCGAACCAAACTCGAACTCGAACCCTAACTCGAACTCGAACCAAACTCGAACCCGAACTCGAAATCAAACCAAAACTCGAACCAAACTCGAACTCGAACTCGAACTCAGAACCAAACTCGAACCAAACTCGAACTCGAACTCGAACTCGAACCAGACAAACTCACCAAACTACTCGAACTCACAAAAGTCACCTAACTCGAACTCAGACCAAACTCGAACTCAAACTCGAACTCAGACCAGACCAACTCGAACTCGAACTCGAACTCGAACTCGAACCAAACTCAAACTCGAACTCGAACTCGAACTCGAACTCGAACCAAACTCGAACTCAAACTCGAACTCGAACTCGAACCAAACTCGAACTCGAACTCGAACCAAACTCGAACTCGAACTCGAACCAAACTCGAACTCGAACTCGAACCAAACTCGAACTCGAACTCGAACCAAACTCGAACTCGAACTCGAACCAAACTCGAACCAAACTCGAACTCGAACCAAACTCGAACTCGAACTCGAACCAAACTCGAACCAAACTCGAACTCGAACTCAAACTCGAACTCGAACCAAACTCGAACTCGAACTCGAACCAAACTCGAACTCGAACTCGAACTCGAACCAAACTCGAACCCGAACTCGAACCAAACTCGAACTCGAACTCGAACTCGAACTCGAACCAAACTCGAACTCGAACTCGAACTCGAACTCGAACCAAACTCGAACTCGAACCAAACTCGAACTCGAACTCGAACTCGAACTCGAACCCGAACTCGAACTCGAACCAAACTCGAACTCGAACTCGAACCAAACTCGAACTCGAACTCGAACTCGAACTCGAACCAAACTCGAACTCGAACTCGAACTCGAACTCGAACCCGAACTCGAACTCGAACCAAACTCGAACTCGAACTCGAACCAAACTCGAACCCGAACTCGAACCCAAACTCGAACTCGAACTCGAACCAAACTCGAACTCGAACTCGAACTCGAACCAAACTCGAACTCGAACTCGAACCAAACTCGAACCAAACTCGAACTCGAACTCGAACTCGAACCCGAACTCGAACCCGAACTCGAACCAAACTCGAACCAAACTCGAACTCGAACTCGAACTCGAACTCGAACTCGAACTCGAACTCGAACCAAACTCGAACTCGAACTCGAACTCGAACTCGAACCAAACTCGAACCCGAACTCGAACTCGAACCAAACTCGAACCAAACTCGAACCCGAACTCGAACTCGAACCAAACTCGAACTCGAACTCGAACTCGAACCAAACTCGAACCAAACTCGAACTCGAACCCGAACTCGAACTCGAACTCGAACTCGAACTCGAACTCGAACTCGAACTCGAACTCGAACCCGAACTCGAACTCGAACTCGAACCTAAACTCGAACTCAAACTCGAACCCGAACTCGAGCTCGGACCCGAACTCAAACTCAAACGCGAACTCAAACTCGAACCCGAACCCGAACCCAAACTCGAACTTCGAACAAGGCAGCATAGGTAAGAGCCAGGTGAGAAGGTAGTTAATTCAGGTGTGCCAAACCGTGCGCCGGGTTTCACCTCCAGGACGCCACATTCCAGCGGGCAGCTTCCAGGGCTCAGCCCTGGGTGTGACACATTGGCTCAGAAGCCTTTGGAAAGAGCTTGTCTTGACCTCCACTCAGGTGTTACTCCCAAAATGCACACGAGATGGCAGCAGAGAATAACTTTTCATGGTCACCTGCAACCAGGTGTTATTCCCCATATGTACACGAGATGGCAGCAGAGAATAACTTTTCATGATCACCTGCAACCCAGGGTTATTCCCTATATGCACACGAGATGGCAGCAGAGAGCATTTCCCTGCCCACCAGCCTTAAAATGAGAGTCCAGGCCCCTGGGACTACATTCTCTTTGAGATAAATCTGTTTTAGGCCCTCACAGGTCCCATCTCACCTACTACTCCTATTTTCCAATTGGGGCAGAGACAATTATTATCTCCCTTTCACAGGTATTTAAAATGAAGACTGATTCTAACGCAGTTCTGAGTCCAAACCGAGGCTGAAATTGGCCAACGTAGGCAAGAATAGCTTGCACACACAGGGTCCTGGACAAACAGAGTGATCCAAATAGTCCTTGGCAGCATTTGGTGGAAGGTTGGTTATTCTATTGAAGAAAATCTGCACAGAACCTAATGGTACAGCTTGCCATGCACTCACTCCGGCTGGTTTTTGGAGTAGGACCAGGGCAGGCAGATGGGGAGGGAGGTGGTAGCCTGGCCCTTCACAGGAGGACAACACCAGATCCCTATGACAAGACTCTACCACATCTATGCCCTGCCTATGCTCGGGCCTTTTAAAATCTCTTCTTTGGGCGGCTTGATGTCTCAGTTGGTTAGAGCACGAGCTCTGAGCAACAGGTTTGCCAGTTTGATTCCCACATGGGCCAGTGAGCTGCACCTTCCACAACTAGATTGAAGACAACAAGCTGCTGCTGAACTTTCAGAAGGGCGGGTGGATGTCTCATTTGGATAGTACACGAGCTCTCAACAAGGTTGCTGGTTCAATTCCTGCATGGGATGGTGGGCTGTGCCCACTGAAACTAAAGATTGAAAAGGGCAACTGGACTTGGAGCTGAGCTGTGCCATCCACAGCTAGATTGAAGGACAACAATTTCACTTAGAGCTGATGGGCCCCAGAAAATCACACTGTTCCCCAACATTCCCCCCCCCAAAAAAAAATTGAAAATCTGTTCTTCCTCAGCCCAGAGCGCAGCTCTGCTTCTCCCCATATTCCCTTCTTCTGAGGTCACAACTGACAAGAGCTTCCTGGCTGCTCAGAGTGGAATCTGGGGTGACAGTTTCCTTATGGGTGGGTGCTCGAGCCCCAGACAGGCGCAGAGCTGACTTCTGTCCCCTCCAAGTACTAGCTGTGTGACTTTAGGCAAAGACATGGAAAGTCAGTCTCCACACCAGTCAGGATGGATGTGAGGTCAGTGAGGTGGTGCAGGTCAGCTCCTGCACCACAGGTGATCGTCCCTCACTCCCCCACCCTCTTCCCTTCCCATTTTTTCTGATTATTTATTGCTAGTTCAGATTTTTGTATATTGATATTTTGTCCCGTAACTTTGCTGAATGAGTTTACTAGCTCCAATAATTTGTTGTTGATTCTTTAGGAAATTATGTATATAAGATGATGTGATATGTGGTCTGTGAATAGACATAGTTTTACTTTTTCCTTTCACATAAGGATGCCTTATATTTCCTTCCTAATGGATCTGGATACAACTTCTAGTACAATGTTGAAGAACAATGGTGAAAGCCAGCAGTTTTGCCTTCTTCTTGGTTTCAATCTTCAACATTGAGAATGATGTTTGCTGTGGGTTTTGTATAATGTTCTTTATCATATCAAAGAAATTTCCTTTTTTTCCTACTTTGATGAGTGGTTATATCATGAAATGGAATTGGATTTTGTTTAAAGCTTTTCCTGCATCAGTTGATATGCTCATATATTTTTATTTCACATAATTATTGTGGTTTATTGTATTGCTTGGTTTCAGTATGTAGAACAACCCTGAAATTTCTGGTGTAGAGATACTTGCTTATGGTGCATAATCCTTTTAATGTGACATTGATTTCATATTACTATTTTGAGGAAGATTTTTATATCTGGATTGAGAAGGACTACTGTTTCGTAGTTTTCTGTTTTTATGATGTCTTTATATGAGTTGACTGGATTGGGGTAGTGTTAGTAGTTTATGGGTAGGACTAGGTCTATCTTACCTATTTTTCTCTACAAGTTATTAAAAAACCTGAACTCTGTGAGGTAGGAATGAAAAATGGTTATAGTTTTCTCCAAATACTTCCCCTTACAGGGCCATTTAAAACTCCCCATTGCCTCTTGTAACAGATACCTTATCACAACGTCACATCTTTGGTAGATTCTATAACATTACAGTCAATTTCAGTGATTAAAAATCCACTCATTCTAAAACTTCAATTTCATATCCAAATCAAAGACTTCCTGTTTTCTGCAGTCTGTTAGCATTGTGCCTTAAACAGTCTGAGATGGGAGGCCATATGGTCTGCTCTTTTCCTCTTTCCCAGTGTCCCCTCTGGTTGGGGTGGAGAGATGTAGTTTACCTCTGGTTTCAGCTTCCTCCTCCTTCTCCTAGGTTCCAGCTTCTGCAGGAGTCAGAGGGATTCATGTGGCATCACTGTAGACCTCCTCATGCTGTTTGACACTGGTTCTTGGACCAGTAATAACTGACCATTGACTCTCCATGGCAGGTACTCAAATTTTGGATTTCTAGACAAGGTGCGAGGCACAGATGTGAGTTCTTTCAGGTCCTTCACAATCCACAGTGTCCTGCTTAACCTCTTCAAACCCTCCTGAGCCCTTCCATTCAGTGGTATCCCGTGGTATCTCCTTTTGCTGTTTTTTTTGTTTGTTTGTTTGTTTGTTTTTTCACCCAGCAATTAGCTTTTTGTGTTGCTGTTAGCATCCTTGCACAAGCACAGCTATTTTTCATTTTGCTCACTTGTCCTACTGGAAACCCATGTTCTCGTCAGAGCAGAAGTGGCAGCTGGACTATAACCACAGGCCTTTCTGTTGGCCATCATCATCACCTAGTTCTTTCTTCCTGTTCACATACACTGTGGGGAGAATAACTAGCCTGTGTCCTAACTCCAAGCACAACTAGGAAATTAGTTGCTGGTTTTCATTTTATGAAGACACTGCAACCTTGGCAAGTGGTTCTCTTAGGGCCGGTGCTTTTCAATCAGCTTCATGGAAAGGCGCAGGGGAAAGCCGCAGCAGTACCTCCTAAACCCACAATTCATGACTCCAGTAATCACCACTTTTCTTCTCCTCATTCTTCTGCATCTGTGGATTGGGGTGATTGTGGTTATTGAGAGGTTATGCTGATTTACTCTGTGGGAGCACCTACTGCTTCTTGCCATCAGCTCTGGACCCTAGCTATCAGTTTTGTTTTTTTCTATGACTTTCTTACATGAAGTGTGTAGTTGTGATTAGGTCATTGCATAGCGGCTTCCTGAACCACACCTCCATGCATCTGTGCCCCTCATCCTGTGACACTGCACACCTTCCACCAGGAGACTGACTTGTGGCCTGGCCTTGTGACTTGCTTTGACCAAAAGGCTGTGGTAGAAGTGACCTTGTACAGGTTTCGAAATCGTAGATTTATAAGGCCTCAGCAGCATCTGCCTTTGGCCTCTGGGAGAACTGTGATGAAGAAGCCTGAGATGAAAGTGCATTTGGAGAGGTTCAGACAGCCCATCTGATCCACAGCTAGGTCGTCTTTCTGAAAAATAATGCACTGTTGGGCCGGCCTGGTGGCTCAGGCGGTTGGAGCTCCATGCTCCTGGCTCCGAGGGCTGCCAGTTTGATTCCCACGTGGGCCTTGTGGACTCTCAACCACAAGGTTGCCAGTTCGATTCCTTGAGTCCCGCAGGGGATGGTGGGCAGCGCCCCCCGCAACTAAGATTGAACAGGCATCTTGAGCTGAGCTGCCGCTGAGCTCCTGGATAGCTCAGTTGGAGCAGGTCCTCTCAACCACAAGGTTGCGGGTTCGACTACCGCAAGGGATGGTGGGATGCGCCCCCTGCAGCTAGCAGCTGATACTGGACCTTGGGGCTGAGCTGCGCGCTCCACGGCTAAGACTGAAAGGACAACAACTTGAAGCTGAACGGCACCTTCCACAACTAAGATTGAGGGGACAACGGCTTGACTTGGAAAAAAGTCCTGGAAGTGCACACTGTTCCCCAATGAAGTCCTGTTGCCCCTTCCCAACAAAGAAAGAAAGGAAAGAAAGAAAGAAAGAAAGAAAGAAAGAAAGAAAGAAAGAAAGAAAGAAAGAAAGAAATCTAAAAAGAAATGCATTGTTATATTAATTAACTAAGTTTTACCATAGTGCATTGCTAAATACAATAGACAAATGAAACAGTAATGGAAGTACAAGACAACAGGTAATTTCAGCAGAAATTGGTACTGAAAATACAAAGCAATAGATAAATGTAATAGAACTTTATAATTCTCTGACAAAATACCCAATATATGACATTGTCTTCAGGGCAAGGCAGCAGCAGGTGAGTGCTGGAAGGGGTAGAGAGGACGCTGTCAGTGCAAGCTAGAAAAGTAAGGAAGAGATTACTCCTGGAGACCAGAGAATAGAGGTGAACTATTGCTTGTGGTAACTTGGAAGGTAGAAAATGTATCTAATGAACTTGTTCATCTCCCAAAGAACAAAAACAAAGAATAGAAATATATAAACACAGAAAGCAGGACAAGAATTGTGCCTAGCTTTTTTTCTTTTCTTTTTTTAAATTTTACATGTGAAAGATAATCTTACAATAAAAGTGAACTGGCATCTTAAGATGATTAACCATGCAGCAGGGAGGACTATGGGTGGAGCTGGGCCCCTCATTAACTCTCTACACCTGACTTGCTGTTAAACTTTGTGGTAAGTTCCAGAGGAGGGATGCTAATAAATAGGGAAGCCATCTGGGAAGGGGGAATTTTTGTCAAGTGAGCGGCCTGCTGGAGCCTTCGGCAAGGGTGCATTCACACACTCCTTGGTGGCTTTGTTTCTCCCCCCCCAATAAACCGCTCTTCTGGTGGACTACCTGGAGAATTATCTGGCCAGTCAACATTGAAAACATCTCAAGAAAATAGTTTTTATTTGTCTTATGTTGTTCATAGACTTCATTATTGTATAGATGTCAATGGACAATATGGTACAAAAAAAAATTAAATGTTAACCTGTTTTCTGAAATGAAATGTAAACCGGTATGCATCGTGTCTGTAAGACGCTGCTACTAGAGTGCCAAACAGGTATTAAAAAATTAACAAAAACTAACACAAATTTACTTCTTAGACGACAGATATTCAGAGATTTCCAAGCAAAAGAACCAGCCATCAAGAAAGAACTGAGCTCGCAGGAATAAGCCTTCACGTAATCGCTGCAAAGGGCGACGGCCAGGAGTCCCTCCTGCGTGGAGAGCTGCACTCAGACCGGCGGCGTTGGCTGCAGTTCCCGTAATCAGGTCACCGGCTTTAACTCTGCAGCGCTCTCCTCGTGCTTCTTTCTCCCCTGTTCTGGAGACGGAGAGCTCGGCCGAGAAACAGCTGTAGCCCCCGCCTCCTGCGGACCCTGCCCTGCCGGTCACCTCGCAGGCTCCTCCCCAGTCCCCGCCCCTCCTCCCCAGTCCCCGCCCCTCCCCCGCTGTCCCCGCCCCACCGCTGTGCCCGCCCCCTCCCCAGTCCCCGCCCTCCTCCCCAGTCCCCGCCCCTCCCGCCGCTGTCCCCGCCCCACCCCTGTGCCCGCCCCCTCCCCTGTCTCCGCCCCTGTCCCCCTCTTTCTTCCTCCCGGCCCTCCCCTCCCAGCCCCCGGCCTGGTGACGGACACCTCCGGGCCTCCGCTCGCCCCGCCCGGTTGTCCGCTGCCGCAGTCATGGCTGCTGACGGGGTGGACGAGCGCTCGCCGCTGCTGTCAGCGCCGCACTCGGGAAACGTCACTCCCACCGCCCCACCGTACCTGCCGGAGAGCAGCCCTGGAGGTAAGGCCGACGCAGACCTTTCCAGTCATGAGACTCCTAGAATGGCAGGGCCAGGGGAGCTCCGTTCCAGGCGGACCGGAGCTCGCTCGGCTGGGGGACGGGGATGCCGGCACCTTCGGAGCCTGCCTGCTGGGAGCTTCGCTGCAGGGCTTTGTGGGGTGTGGTGCATGTGCGCGTGTTTCACCGGTTCTCACCCGGGACCGCAGAACATGACTGCAGTCACACAAGCCGGGCTTCGCTGTTTTACGGCAGACCCATGTGTAGCTGGGAGGTGGTGCCCATCTCTCACGATCATTCGCAGATCCTGTCAGGTTGCTGAGACCCGGAGTCCTGCTCACCTTGGCGTCTGTCCTTGAAAAGGTTTAGCTTGGATAATATGCATCTCCTACTGTTCACCCACCAGTGCTCTGTTCAATCTGGAAATTGCTTTACCAGAAGGAATAGAGTTAATCAGTATTCCTAACATGTCTGAAATTCCTGCCCTTCCTTATTTCTCCTGCTTGTAAGCAGTATGTGTTAGCTTTGGATGTGAATGATGAGAAATCAGAAGGGATATTTTTGATGCATATATAGGTGAGGTTGAAATTAACTTCTAGAAACTAGCCAAAGTGAATACTGCATATATTTCTATATTTTCTTCTCAAGACGGACTCCAAAAAGATTCGTTAGCAATGGAATCTGGAGAAAGAACGGGGGATCTATTTAACAAACTATTAAATTTATTAAAAAGATCTTTGTTGTAAGCCTTTTAGTGGATTCCTGTAGTAGAAATAAGGTGGGGTCAGAAGTTATAGAAAACTGAAGGCAAGACTTTAAAAAACCACTTAAGAGTACTGAAAAGATCGGTCAAATATGGCACTTGCAAATGTAGCTTAAGTGCATTCTTCTATTTTTAGCTGAAGGTGAGAAAAGTTTAAAAACCCAAGGAAGCCAGGTTAATGCTTTTGACAATATGGGCAGGTCATGATACATGTACACAACTTTTTCTAAGTTCAAGGTTTAGAAATTGGAGCAGCTGTGGAGCACGTTGAACTTGTCTAGTACTTAATATTTGTCATTAAGAACATTATAACTTGAGAAGCAACAGTTGAGACCTTAACCCACATTTAACAAGATGCAAGACAAAGGAAAAAGATGTTTACCAGTGAATAATTCAGTGTGATCAATGAGTGAGAAATGAGGTGCGAAATGGAACAGATTCACCCACGGAAAACACACAAGTTGCGTTTTTGGTCAGCATTAAACTGGCATCAGAGGATACCAGGTGGAGAATGTCCTTTGGTGGGCAAATTTGATGTTAATATTTTACTGTTATATAAAATGTATGGTATAGACGAGGATTAAATACTTATCAGTGAATGCCTCAACTTTATCAATTCACCCTTTTAAGACATAATATTTCACAGTTTATTAAGAGGCAGAGTTTGGATTTAAGCAATTTTCTTATAATAGATTTTCATGCCCTCTATATTGCACCTATGTTTCTGTTTCTTTAAATTAAATAGTGGCTAAATTATTCCACTAAATGGTCATATGCACAGATCTGCCTGTAGACTTCATCATCTGTCATATATTTGTTTAATCTGGTAATATTGCTACACAGTAAGGTACAAGTTTCAGTTTAGCCACGGACACAAAGAAGTTTCATTTCAGAAAACTTTTAATAACCAAAGAAATTAGACAGGTTAGATAATTAGAAGCATTAATTTTATATGGCATGATGCCTAGGAAGTTAGAAGCTTAAATGAGAAGTAAATGCTTTTTTTTTTTTTTTTTTTTTGCATTTTGACAGAATACCTTTTCTTAATAAATAAAAAATAAGTATCTTCATAAATATTACGAGGAATACACACGTTCTGATTCTAGAACACCACTTGCCACTCACTTAGAAATTCCCCGGGCAGCACAATGTGCCAGAGGATGATCTAGGTGGACAGGACTAACCAAACCCATGCCCTTTGGAGCCCATGTTGTACTGGGAAGAGAAAAATGAGTAAACACATGCCTGAATTAAATCAAGCTGTAAGAAACACTGTCACCAGACCATGGGTTTTTCAGTAGTTGACAACAATTAGAGTTGAGGCTAAGAATTCAAAAGACCAAAAATAGAAGGTACTTTTTGATAATGAATATTGGTTTATGGTACCGTTTATAATTACCCAGACTCTTTTTCTTAAGTACTTAACAGCCATAACTAGCAAATATTTTCTCCAATCTAACCTTTTGCTATCTGTGTCACCTTCTAAGAACAGGAATGTTAGCTCCTACTCCAAGATGAAATTTTCCATTGTATGAAGAAAGTTGGTAGAGTATTTATTTGTAGATTATTGATGATGTAGTGGGGAACAATCACTATTTTGCACCTGGTTGTAGCACAGTGCAAATCAAGTGTGGTCTGTGTAACAATCCAGCTGGGTTTCTAAGTGGAATGCTGCCAGTGGTCCTCACTGTCAGTGCTGGATTCCTACATGGAGGGCATCACTGCTCTGGTGAGGATGGTGCCCCACTTGGTACACTTGTAAGCTTTGCTAGGGCATAGAAAGTAAACTCAGACAGTTTTAGTCTTACTTGAAAGGAGATTGGAAGAAATACCATAAAATCTACACAATTTGGTTATATTTAATTGATTTCTTTATAAATCTGTTAATTGTATTGGTAGGATACAGCAAAAGTGTGGGACGTTGACACATAAATTGTATAATCGTTCAAACAAATGCAGGTATGCTGGGGAGGAAGAGAGTGTGAGCGATTGACTCAGTGCTGTGGGAGAGGGTGTGTAGTAAAAAGACCTGCTCTGATTTGGGAAGCCAGGAACAGCTATTCTTACACTTGATGAGGCCTGACACTTGGCAAAGAGGGGATTGGGAGAAAAATCCTTTAACAGGCTAACAACCTGAAGGATGGCCAGCGCGGCTAACGCGGGACCGCAGTGGGGAAATGGCTGCAGAAAGGGACTGGAGAGGTGAGTGTGGTGACATTCTCCACAGACCCTCCTCCTCTCCTGAGGACCTCCTGGTTATTGGGGCTCTTGGATAGAGCATCCCATTGAATCTGAGTGACCCTGCGATTCAGCTTTGACCTTTAGACTAAGGTAGCACAGCTGCATGACTTTGGGGACTTGGTCACAAAAGTGGTGACAGAGGTCTTGCACCTGCTGCTTCTGTCTCTTATAAAGCCTACTTGTTACAAGGAAAGTAAGTTGTCATGTGAGGATTTGTGTACCCTGAGACTGCCTTGCTTTGAAGAACCCTGACTAGCCACATGGAGAGGGGACGTGGAGATGGGTGCCTGACCAGCCTTCAGACGTGAGTGTGAGGAAGCCATCTTGGATGCCCAGTCCAGTTGAGCCTTCCGATGACCCCAAGCCATATTCTTACTGCCCCCACGTGATAGGTTCTAGGTGAGGCGAACAATCCACAGAACATAAGAGTAATATTGGGTTGTTGTCCTAGGCACTAAGTTTTGGGTGAGTTCTTCTGCAGCAGCTGATGACCAGAGCAGTACCTATTCATCTGTCTGTGCAGCAAACTGTTGGCCACTCTGAGGGACTTTGCCTTAAGCAAGGGGATGTTTTGGTTAGATTTTTATTGTTATTTTTTTAATATCACTCTATTTATAGATTAGAGATTTAAATTTAGGAGGCAAGAGTGAACGAGAGCAGATGACTTGAATGGCTAAGGGAATGATTCAAGCAACTCTGATAAACCATGATGATGGCTTAAGCTCAGGTGCTGGTAGAGGTGCAGAGATGGCCTGATGTTCAGGAAGTAACTTGAACAGGGCGTGATGGTAGATGGGACGGGGGAGTGAGAGGCGGGTGGCAAGGATCTTTCCTAGAATTCTGGCTTCCACAGCTGATGGTGTGATTGCCTGAATGCCAGAAGAGGACCAACTGTTGAGGAACACAGCTCATGAGCTTAATTTAGACATGATGATACATTTAAGATGCTTTCAAATATCCAAGAAGAGATGTCATATAGGCAATTGGATCTGCAGGTGTACGGCTGAGAAATGGAGCTTGGGCTGAAAATATAAAACTGTATTTGCATATAGCAGTATATGAATACATGGGTGTTGATTCACAGCTTCCCAAGGCGCCACCCGTGACCACGGACGTGCAAACACAACGTACGTGTGTTACGTTACTGATTATCCTTAGTCCTTGGAGCAGTGGAAGCATTCAGGCCATTTGACTCCAACTCAGTAGCGATACAAATACTATCATTTTCTCTGTGTGCTAACATTGAAAAAGTTTGGGAAGATTTGTATGACACCGCTTAGGGAGAAAGAATACAGTAAGAAGACGACAGAGCCTGGGACAAAGCTTTGAGAAACTCCCACATTCAGTGACTAGTTAGAGGAAGATGAGACTACAAAAGACTGAAAAATAGCTTCTCAGAGGTATGAGGACAGCCATGAGATGTAACATCACAGAATGAAGGGGAAGGAAACTTCAGGAAAGGAATAGCCGAACGTCAAAAGCTGTAAGAAAGAGCAGATAGATCAGGAGTGAAAAATATCTTTTGAACTTAGTGTCTTGGGGGTCATTAGTGACCTTAGAATTATTTATATGTTTATATTTAAGTGCTTTTTAAAGAATTGAACAATTTATTTCATTTGAATGTAATATTCTGACATATATTTATTTTAATTGTAAAATTACCTTAAAACAACTTCAGCGGAGAAGCTAATATTCCTTTATTCTGAAACACACTTCGATTTCCTATGAAACATAATTGTGTTTTACAAGGCATTGTCATTTCCTTTCTCCCTTTGATTTGTTTTTTAAAAAATGTATAAATTTGAAATTGCTTCAGGAAATGTTTTCAGTGAAAATAGAAAATAAGTTGACTCCTGGTTTGAGAGATAAGTTGTTTAATATGTACTCTTGTACTTCTTAGAAATTGTACAATAAATAAGGTATAATTTTAGCCATCCTCTTAGGTCCTCTACCTGAAGAAATCTAAAGTTAGAAATGATACCTTGGTTTAAAATGGGACAAAGTCTAATTTCACTTAGAACTATGAGCTGCACTAGACTAGAGTTTTGCCAAGTGGCTTAATTCTGCCTGCTGTGACAGAGTACTGTAGACTGGGCAACTTAAATGACACACGTTTATTTCTCACAGTCTGGAGGCCGGGAAGTCCAAGATCAAGGTGCCAGCAGTTTGGTGTATGGTGAGCTCGCGCCTCTGGATTGCAGACTGCTGGTCCCCTTGCATCCTCACATGCTTCAAAGTGGTCAGGGAACTCTCTGGGTTCCTCCCTTTCATAGGAGCACTAATCTCATTCACGAGGCCTCTGCCCTCATGGCCTAATCACCTCCCAGAAGCCCCACCTCCTAAACTGTCACATTGGGGGTCAGCAGCTGCACATAGGAATTTTGACACAGACACTCAGTCCATTGCACTGAGCTAGAGTCTGTGGCTATATTTGGGCACTCTCGAATCTCTGAACCTCCTTGTAGCCGTGCAGCGTTTAAGGTTGGGGTTTGCTGTGGGTTGTCAGGAAGAGATGGTGCACACCACACACACAACCCCCTGTGTGACTGAAGTTCTCACTTTGTTTGCCAAAGGTTCTGCAGCCCGTGGAAGGCAGGTTGTCACGATGAGCAGAAGGAGATGCCCGCAAAGCACCCTGGAAGCAAACTGGGGTCTGTGCAGCTGCTGGCCTACTGAGCTGTAGGGTCTGTGGGAGCTTGATTTTATGCTACAGCTAATGCTCCATTTACAGAAATTTTCTCAAAGTGGCTCTTGAGAATCAAAATCAGTGTCACTGAGGCCACACCCTCATGAACGGAACATAGAGCCCCGTTTGGTGGGGTACATATGCTTCCAGTTCTCCAGTGTTGTGGCAAGCCCATCTCCTATGACAACCCTGTTCCATTATTTGGCAGGTGTCAGGCTCCACAATTCCTTCATAGTACCCACATTTTGTCCTGGCTCTACCCCGCATCTTTAAAACGTTAATCAGGAAATGTTTCATTCAGTTTCATCCTTTCAAATATTTGAGTGCCTATTATATACTGTTCCAGATGTTGGGGAGCTTACATTCTGGTGAGAGCTGCATAATTTCAGAGTGAAGAAAATAAGCGGGGCGTGAGGACAGAGTAACTGGCTGCAGGGGAGTGTTTCAGATGGTGTGTTCAGGAAAGGTAACTCAGAGATGACAGTTGCTTAGCGATCTGAAAAATGAATCAGAATCGGCTGTTGGAAGACTGAGGGGAGGAGTGCACCAGGCACCTGGACAGCAAGTGTAAAACATGCTGTTTTGAAACAAGGATGAGGTTAGAGCCTGGTGATTTAGGGGGAGTGGTGTAGAGGAAGTTAGAGGGTGCCGGGAATGTCTTCGGAAACTGAAACGATACCTTCTGAGTGGGTCCTCAGATCTCCTTGGCCCATCCTGAGTTGGACCTGGGGTAGGGACCTGGGGAAGCCTTCCTCTGTGATGATAGCCATAACCCCTGTCTTCCACTGACTGGTGGGCCACAGTGGATTTTTGAGTCCTGAATTAACACCATTTCAGAGCCAGTTCCTATTAATCCCTGAAAGATGTAGATGTTTTCTTTTCCCCAGTGCAGTCACCTGGTAAATGGACTCGGGTCTTTTTGGGGAAAGCTTGGAGATTGACAGTAAATCCTTAGCAGTGCTGCTGGATGTTCCTCAAGGGCGCGAACCAGCCCTTCCGTGAAGGTGCCCTGGGTGTGTGAACTTGCTCTTATTAGGCATCGGATGGAAATTTGTGACTTTCCACTGTGACTACTCAAGTCAGGTTTCTGGTTATAAGACCTAGATTTTTCTCTTGTACTAGAAGAAAGTAACGTTTTTGTAGATTACCCATCCGTTTCTATCCTAGGCTCTTTTCAGTTAGCCAAAGGTCCTTGTGGGTCACAGTTCTCTAATACCGACTCTTTCCCATTATAATCAATGGATCCATCTTGTCTTTGGCTTTTCAGTGCTGCCATGCAGCTTCTGTTCCCCTGGTGTCCCAATATGCCCACTGAAGTCAGGCAGCACGTCACAGAGGAGGTGTCCCATCCTGCAGTGCCTGGCCGCAGAGGACAGCCACACCGCAGGCGCATGCACTCCCCTGTCATGTGTGTCCATGCCCGGTGAAAGGAGTCTCCACTGGGTCCTCTTGGGATGGAAGGGGGGCGTGCTATGCAGGGTTCACAGGATGAACTCACTCCAGCATTTCTAACTCCCTAAGCCTTTGATGGCTGCTTCTGCATCATGCTAGGGACACTCTGACATCTCAGCCTCATTAAGTGTAAGGCCGGTGTCATCAGCCAACAAGTAGGCTGATCGAGCTCCTTCCAGCTTCAGAACAAACATCGAATGCAGACCATCTGGCAAGTGCCCCATATCATGAACTTGGCTCCGCTCGGTGTGACATTTCATCCTCTTTGATGCAGCCCTGAGGATCTGCTCCCACACAGATTCTCCAGGAATCTGACAATGTATCGTATCAAAACGTTGCAATTCTCTTGTATCGGCTGCTGCTTCTTGAGTCACACTTGTACTTGTCCTCCTGTGGCATGTGGAGATCCGGTCCTAGTTATGGGTCTTGACAAGACATTGGGCTTTACGGAGAATGGCTGTCTTCTTGCAAGACAGCTGCCTCAGGTGAGGTTATTACACAGTTTTCGAGTGAGGCAAGATTTGTCCCCTCAGACACCAGAGGACACAAGCTGCGTTCCACTCACAAGTGACTCTAGTTAAGATTCTCAGCTCTGTTTGGCTTCAACCAGGTGGCCCCATTCCAAGCCTCAGATTCCCACTCCTTTGCAGTCAGCTTCCAACCTTGTACATGAGAGACATGGCAGGAGTGTGTATTTACCTGATATTATAATTTTGCAATCTACACAATTACGTTTTGTGTTTTATTTCCAGCAAGATAAGCTCTGTGACAATTAGAAATAAATGACACTTTCAGGGCTGTGACTGAAGTTCTCTGGTTCTGTGACTGTGACTTCATCTGAGACCTTCTAATTTTCTCTCTGTAAGGGCCCCGGTGCATCCATGAGAATCTGCCCACATCACAGTCCGTACAGTAATTATTGCTGCCATCATGGTCAAGTGAGGGGCCGCAAACATGACAGTCACCTCCAGGGACAGTGATTTGTTAGGAGGCCACCGCATCCCGTCACTACCACACCACGTCCCACCGGGGAAGGAGCTCAGCACTGCGTTCAACCCAGGGGTTGACCAAACCTGCTCCTCTAGTCCCATTTCTGAGGGTCTTACTCCTGGTACAAGTTTTTGAATCAGTTAGGGCCTGAAGGTAGAAACCACACAATAAAATCAAATAGAAATAATTGTTAATTAGGTATAAAGTTGTTAATCAGGTAACTAAAAGGTGAAAATATTACCCTAAGCTGTCATGTGGGACCAGATCCAGGAAGCAGTTGCCACCCCGGCGCGGGGAGAACAAGGGAAGAGATTGCAGTTATTGAAGTTTGGTAATTTAGAGGCAGGGCCCTGTGGAACTGAGATATGACGTCTGAGAGGCACCAGCCAGCTGGTGCTGACGTCTCAGCTCTGGAGAAGGACTTTGCACACCTGGGGAAAGGGCCGCAAGTCCCTTCTTCCTTCTCCAACCTTGCTGGCCCCCTTCATCACCTCCTCTTAGCGGAACATAGCCTGGAGCCAGCTAGCAAAGCCAGGATGTGGCGTGCAGACCTCCAGCCCCACAAGACAGCATGGAAGGGTGGTGTTGGAGCTGACAGTCGGTCACCTCGTAAGGAGTACATTTAACTTCCCATCAGGCTTCAGCCTCAGGCTTCTTCTGAGGTGTCACGGTTCCAGGAGAACTTTGGTTTTAGACAGGGGAGGAACTCAAGGTAGTCTTGTCTTTCTCGGTGTGTGTTGAACTGCAGTGTGGAGGTTTCACACTAGAAGTCCCTGCCCCACAGCCACGCTCACTGTTCCCAGCCCTTACTGTCCACCCAGACCCTCAGGAGGAGAAAGCCAGGGCCTTCCTCACAGGCTGGTCCTTTGTGCTTTTCTTGCTCAACCTATAATCACAATGTCCTAAAGTAGTCTTCGCATTTTAATCTGATGTCATTTTTCAGTTTTGATACATCGTCCTTTGTCAAGGGCCTGAAGGGCTAAACAGTGTATTAGTGGAAATAAGTGAATTACAATGGAAAATATAGCCATGGAAGAGACTTATAAAGGAATAGCTGAGATAAAAAAAAGTCTGATACCCAGGAAAACAATTTCAGCCTTTCAAATGCTGGAGGCTATATCTGGTAAAATATGAAGTTTGGATTAATACAACAAGATGAATTAGCAGGATGGAGAGGCTGTTTGCCATAAAATAGATAAATCCAGTTGATGTTTGTGATAGAAAGTGTAATTTGATGACTTGTGGGTTTACAGAATAATAATGATTCTTTCAGAGTGTTTTAGGAAGACGGTTATGGACACCTTGAGATCCATATTCTTTCATCTTGTCTCTTTTACAAGTCTCGGTTTTTCTATGAAGTTTTTATTATCAAACTGATTGTATTTTCATACTCTGTTCTATTTTTTATCTTCCCTGACTCTTCCCTGTCCTCCCCCTCCTCCTCCTCTTTAACTCAGATCTGACTCTTCCCCAAGTGTTTCTGCAGAACCCTCACTAGTCCTTCCATCTTGTCCCTGCACTAAATTTTTGCGATAAGACAGACGAGGTGCTCCTCTCGTGCAGACGCCTCCGAGAGGCTCTGCTCTTAGCTTTGCAGAGGTGGCTGGAGAAGTCTACTCAAAAGTTAGAATCTCTGGACTTCAGTTTTGAAAGATAGAGAAATTAAACTGTTTAATTCCAAAGATTGTTTGAATTTCTAACATTGTACAATTCTGAAAATTTGAGGGATTTTTTTCAGGATTGAGGACTGATGCTCTAACCAATACTGCTCACATGGAGAAAAAATTTTTTTGTTTGTGCAAACCCCATAAAGAAAACAACTATTGGTTTAAACAACAAAACTTTCAAAATGACTTTTTGTGACTCTTAATATGTAATTCTCCCAAGTTCTGAGATGACTGGACTTTTTCTGCAGGGCAGAAATGTAAAATAGGCACAATAGTGGTGATCTGCTGTTTTAACGTGAAAAGAGACAAAATGAACACTCTAAGTTGCTAATTACTGTAGGCTACTAACTGTGGAATAAATATCTGGAATTCCAAGTCCCTTACAAGACGAGATGGAGTTGTAAGGACTTCTTGGGTAAAAATCACAGAAATATCTAAATCAGCTTAGGGCTGAAGTAATGGGCAGAAAATTTCAATGAAAGGCCTGAAAGCTTTGTTCAGTGGAGCCATTAAGCGGCCACATCTGTCAATATTGATTTCTTAGGTTGATTCCACTCTTCTGCTGGGCCAGGCCAGTGTCCCCTGCTGCCTCACCTCGCTCAGTGCAGGATCTGGGGAGGGTCGTCTGCAGGAAAGAGCCTCCGTGTCAGTCACACTGCACTCCCAAGCTTGGACCCGAGCTCCTCCGTGAGGACAGTGGCAGTCATGTGGTGTCATTTTCCCAAAAGAAACAGATGTGTCTGATAGACTTCAGTGAGTCACGCATTCATTTACTCACTCGTTCACCCTTCCATTCCGTAAGTGTTTGGTGAGCATTTGTCACAGACCAGATCCTGTGGCAAGAGTGGTGAATTTGTCCTGAGCAAGCCAGGTATGACTCTGGCAACATAGGATTTATAATCTCCCCATTTCATTGTTTTAGAGTCTTATTAAAATATAGCTAGCATGCAGCATTACACTAGTTTCAGGTGTACAACATAGTTATTCATCATATCCCCCATTTTAGATTTCTGGTCCTCCCTCCGCTCCCCGAGAGTAGATTTGGTTACATTTCTGTTACTGAAGGCTGTTCCTTTTAGGCAGATCAAAAATTATGTAATGCAGATCTCAGGATAAATTCTCAGGGTTTTGCTGGCTCTGAAGCACTTCAGTGGCTTCTTAGGATCAACCATGGAAACCTCTTTGAGCAAAGCTTTTTGCCTGGGTTTCACAGTCCTTTTGTGTAGTTGCAACACGCGGCCTCCTTCCCTCAACACTAATTCACTTGTTTGCTTTGTGAAATCCTCTTGTCTTTACATTTCTACCACACTGTGTAAGATACAGACCTGGAATTATAGGAAAACTATTTCACATTACTTTACAATTCAAGGAAAAAGCAAGAGAGGAAACTCCTTTGGTCAGTAACGCTGTGCTCCTAATCATTACAAAGCAGGCAGCCTGTCCTGATTTTCAGCTTACCTGCAATTTGCAAGGGCTCAAGTCTACTGTTGACTCATTGCTACTCTAACCTGCTTTTGCCTTCTTGATTAATACATTACAGATCTCTTTGGCTCAACCTCAAACTCTTTTAAGGATTTAAAGCTACTTTTATAATTTAAGACATCTGTAGCTGCTTTTCAAGTTCAGTGTTTGGCAGTGCTCTGGTGGAAGCCTCCCAGAACTGTGTGTGTTGTCACTCAGAGTGGCCTCTCAGAGCCTCGCTGCTGCACAAATTCAGCTTGTTATGGATCATTTGAATGAATAGCACTTGTTGCTAGTCCTTTGCAAGACTGAAGCAGTCTACGTGATAAACCATGATGAGACCAGGTGGTAAACGTGGATTTTAAACATAACAAAATGAGCTATGCTCTAACTCATTTTGAAATATTATAGTTCAGAATCCAATCCAGTGGATAGAAAATCTATATTTCAAAAATAGCTCTTTTCATGATTAGCTATTGTACTATGAGTCTTTTTCAGTGTCACAGAAGCCCCTTGAATACCAGTTCTCCTTTGTGGGCTCCAATCATGTGTTAAGGTTTAGTCCTTTCTAGATGTCCTAGGACAACACCTTAGAATCAAAGGCCTCCTCATCTCCTTATGCCTGAGTAGCTATGGAAAAGGCCTAGGCAATCGCCCAGAATCCTGTTATGGAGTAGTGTATCTAGATTCTTCTCCTCAGGCTTACACAAAAAGCATATATTTCAGGTAGATAAACACGATTCTGAAACTGGGCCCTTTACCTAATTAGTCAGCCTTAGCACTTTCGAAACCGGTAGGTGTGTATATCTCTATATTCTGGGAATCTTCAAACACAAGAGTATGAAGAACAAAGTGACCTTCTAAGTAATTATAACCGTCAATTATCAACATTTTGCTACTCTTGAAAGTTTCGTCTATTTCCTAATGTTTGTTTTTGGAGAACGTAAACTGGATCCCAGACATATTTTTTTTACCCATATTTTAGTAAAATTCTTAGATTTTTAATTTAAGTAAGAATTTGAGAATAAAAATTGTTAAATTTGTTTTTGTTTTGTGTCTGAAATTAGCGTGGTTCCATTATAGTCAGCTTTGTTCCATACTGATGAGTTTAGTTTTCCTAGATTCATTTTTATCTGTGCTTGACCGACACCAGGTCTTATATTAACATTTGCTACAAAAGACGCTTTAGAGCTGATTATCCAGCTAGGTCTTATTTTTGGGGAAACATAGTATACAATTTATGCGTATGTACATATGCTATTTAAAAATTTTGCTTTCATTGACTATTTCTCTTTCTTTGTAGTCAGATCCTTAGTGTGAGATTTTTATTGTAGACATCAATCATCACTTTCTTGTTACAAGTTCTATGAATTTACACACAGGAATGGAGTGGCAATTTTGGGTATAGGTTATTAAAGGGAACTGGGTCATTGGGGTTCACCGTGGCAAACATGATTTGGACTTTATCACACTTAGGAATTAGTCTACTTCACACGATAGTCCCATGTGCATTTCTGTTCTGAAAGTAGGTTAAGTTGGCTAGCTTTAAAAACATAACTAAAAGAATGGGAAAATTTTGATAGTTTCTTATTTACTTCTGTTACTTATGTGCTCAAACCAGCCATCATGTTTGTGACACTCTGATTCAGTGACTAATGCCTTTGCAGCGGAACTCCCACCTCCATACACAGCCATTGCCAGTCCAGACGCCAGTGGTATTCCAGTAATAAACTGCCGCGTGTGCCAGTCTCTAATCAATTTGGATGGCAAGCTTCACCAGCATGTGGTTAAGTGCACAGTTTGCAATGAAGCTACGGTAAGTGGAGATTTCCATTAATAAAAGCATCTATTGTTGTCTGACATCTTCTCCCTAAAGGAAGTACTCCAGTAATGTAACTTAAACGTAGATGTGGCCAGACACTGATACGGCACATTTTTTCATCCTTTCTTTCTTCACTATGGCTATTTCTCTTTTAATACACGAGGTAGCCTCCGGGAGTTTATAGCTAACTTCACTGTGAAAATTTCATGACAAATTTAAATTTAATGCCATTTGGCTCTTTACTTTCTAAAACAAGACTGAACGACAGTTATTTATAATTATTTCCATTGTCTATCAACATCACAATGAAATCCATTATAGTTCTCACTGAAATGAAAATATACTGAGGTTCACTACAAAAGTGGACTTTGTACTTAATGTGAAGATTATTTAAACTTTTTTTTATGTCTATAGGATGTCACTATGGTTTTTCTGGGCTTTTGTGATCATACGTTTCTTATTGACATCTGTGCTATATTGTTTACAAGTAGCTTGGTATTTTATTTCATTTGCTTGATGTTGCTTTAGTGAAATGTTCAAAAAATTTGAAGGGCACATTTTTTAAGTGAACTTTGGGAAGATCAACTAACTTTTAAGTAACATTAAAACAGTTTCAAGTAATAAACTGGTAATGGGTATGTATACTGCTTAGAATAAATATATTTCTACTTTCATGGTTAGGCTTTATTTTTTTAAATGGCAATCTCTCTCAAAACCTGCAATTAAATGTTATTTTTAGTTATTTATATTTTATTATTCTTTAGAAAAGTCTAAAAAAGGTAAGTGATTATTGTGTCTGTAAGATACTGGGCTTTATATGTTTTATATAAAAGTCATAAAATAAAACCTTACTCACGAAGCAATATATTTCCTTGTAAATTTATTTTTCTATAAAGGACATCATTTGGAGAACTTTATTGTTTAGATAGGTGATACCTATAAAACCAGCTTTTTTTTTTTTTTTTTTTTTGGTGAACACTTACTAGTATATTCAATTAGCATTAACTTCCTTAGGGTTCTTTTTGGAGCTGGCAAGCTAATAAGAGATGCTAGACATGAGTAGTACTTTAAAAAATAGCAGTGACTTATGGTTTTCTTGGATTTGATATTAGTGATCTTTATTCTATTTTTCTACTGTTTTGCTTTTGTTTTGAGAGATGCAGTAGATTTATATTCAGAGATGGATTCTGTCTTTGTCAGCAATTTATCACAGGTTTGCTGTGGAGATTAAAATAATTTAACAAGCAAGTACTATATGGCTGTAATGGACTAGGGTCCTACAGAACAGTTTCCTTATGCCCCTCACTCGCTCTTACTGTGATGCATTCTCATGTCAGTCACACTGGGAATCAGTGTATCCATTTTCCTGGTCACCTCTGAGAGGAGCCTGACATTCCTGTGGAGAGAGACTAAAACAACCAGATAACAAAACAACACAAAACAAATCCAAGGCTAGTAAGTCCTTTTTATTTCAGTACATTTTAGGTTGGTGCAAAAGTAATTGCGGTGTTTGCAATTTTTTAAGCTTTTAAACCTCAATTACTTTTGAACCAACCAAATAGAACTGGAAAGGGAAGTAAGGTGTGTGTGAGTGTGTGTGTGTGTGTAAATATGGATACATTTTAGCAAGATTTAGAGAATACAGAATTTAGGGCTAAAGGAGAAGCGATTTCCAGGACAAGTTAATGCAAAATTTGAGAAGTCCTGGAGGAAGAGTGGAGTTACTTGGCTACAGAACTGATAATGAGTCTGAGATTTGGAGGCTGACAGAGTGGAGTTGAAGTCCTACCTAGCTCTGCTACTTACCAGCTGTATGTCCTTGGGCACGTCTCTAAACTGTGGTTTCCTCATGTCAAGTGCTAAAATGCTAACAGTACCTACTTCCTGGGGTTGTTTTTGGGGACGGGTAAAGTGCCCAGCACAGTGCCTGCCACATAACGAGTTTATTTTGCCAAGTAATAATGTGAAACTGTGCGCATCAGGACAACGTCCCCGCCCCCATTTCACTGAGGACCAGGCATGACGAGGCATGGCCTGTCTCTGGGGCTGACTCGGGGCCAGTGCTTGAAATCTTGTAGTTCATTCATTCGCCTTGTTTTACAAATGAGGAGCTAGAGTCTAGCAGTGAGGTAAGAATAAAATATAAAAACAAACCTTGTCATTTGCAAGCACACATTTACTTAATGGGAGAATTTGGGGATACAAAAATTAAGCCAAATTCTGGTTTTTGTGATACTTTAGATAATAGAGCAAAGCATTCTGGATGTTTGTGCAGTTTAGATATTCAGCTTTTCTCTATAATAGAGTTTAGTAAGTTATCGGTGGCTTATTGCTAACTTTTGTATATTTCTGCCAAGGGTATTTACTTAAATTTTTTAAAATCTTTAAAAAAAAGTTGCAGACTTACAAAAATAATAGTACGTAGTACAGAGAATTCTCATAGGCTTTTCATGCACAGTCCCCAAATGTTAACATTTTGTCACATTAGCTTTCTTTCTCTAAATAAATAAGTTCTTTTTTTTCGGGACCTTTTAAGGTAATTATAGACATGGTGCTCTTCTACCACTAAACATTTTAGTGTGAATTTCTTAAAAAAAAAAAAGAAAGAAAGAAAAGAAAAACGACACTTACTTATGCAATTACAGTACAAGTACAAAATGCGGGAAATCAACATTGTTAAAATACTGTTCTCTAATTTTTTTACCTAATTCATGTTTCTCCGGTTGTTCCATTAAAAATAAAATCTGGTCTAGGAGTCAGTCTAGAATTACACGTTGCATTTGGTTATTGTGTCTCTTTAATCTCTCTTTATATGAAATTTGGTGTGTCTCTGTCTTTGATTGCCTTGACATTTTGTGAAGAGTACAGGCAAGATATTTTGTGGAATGTTCCTCCATTTGGGTGTATCTGATGTTCCCTTATGATTAGATTCAGGCTACACATTTTTGGCAGGCATACCACAAGAGTGACGTTCTGTTCTGCTCAGTGCATCATAGGTTATTTACTTTAAGAAGCCTAAGTCCTATTATTGAAAAAAGTGCCCTCTTTGGTGCTATTTAGTTTTACTTTTAAATTGATCGTAAAATTAAAGAAAACATGCTAGCATCAGGAGCTATCTTAAGTTTTTGTTTTTTTTTTAAGTTTAAAGATGTCATACAATTAATCATTTCTTCTACTGAGTAAAGGTTAGGAAAAGTTCAAATTTGTGGTATACTCCTCCTCGCCCACTATTCTTACTGAGCCTGGCCTTCTCAGACAGGTGCAAGAATGCTCTGTGAATGTTTGTACCTGGCCAGACTGAAGGAGATGACCTTGTCTTGTGAACTTTAAAGGGAAACAACTCTTGGTGTGCACTAAACATTCCTCCCACATTACAAGGCCTGTACAAACTACCCTTCATAATTAAAACTCTACAGCGCCCACAACTTCATTGAGTTCTTGCCAACATTTGAGCTATCTAAAAGCACTTATGATGCCCTTTCCTTAAACGGTACTTTGGTAGCACTAGCCTTAGTTTTTAAACAATCATTCCTGTTTTATATACAAATAAGCTTTGGCAATATGTACTTTGGTTAATTCGCTATGTTTGCATTTTCTTCCCTTATCTATCTAGCCAATCAAAAATCCCCCAACAGGGAAGAAATATGTTAGATGCCCTTGTAATTGTCTCCTCATTTGTAAGGACACATCTCGGCGAATAGGATGTCCGAGACCCAACTGGTAAGAGATAAAGATTCGTTCATTCATTTGTTTATTCAACAAGTGTTTATTAAAGGCTTATGATGTGCCAGGCTTTGTGCTAAACAGAGTCTTTGTCGTCATAGTAATTACAGGACCTAGATTACTTTTCTTTGTGAAAGGAATGATATGCTTAGTTTTAAATTACTGGTCACGGGTATTTTTAAGATATAATATTCTTCTTGAAAGAGCGGTGGAAGTTTTCTTGATGTTATATAAGTTCTTCATGCTATGTAGTTGGTCAGTGTCTCATTGAAGTTATTTAAAAATAACAAATCACTTTACTTGTGACGCAGTTCACCTTAACGTAGAGGTTTTAAGTCATCTCTGCGCATCTCACTGTGCACCGCATGGTCTCTGCTGAGCAAAATCTCTGCAGTAGCTTCTGGAGCTACTGGCCAGTGCAGATGCCCCCAGGGATGTACTCAGATAGGACATCAAGTCCTTACCTGTGTTTTGCTGTGATTATTGGCTTTTTAACCAGTACATGACTTGTTTGCAATCCTTTCTGAAAGGAAAGGAGCTCCCCCATTTTCCTTCCTGTCCAACTCAGACTACATAGACATCAAGGAATTCCAGCCCCCTTGGGGAACTGTGGTTGTGACTCAGCACTTTGATACCTTCTGGGCACACACGTTTGTTGAGGTGGAATATTTTAATGTTTTTAGTATTCTCAAACTACGAAACTCAAGTTGTCTTTCTAGATAGGGAATGAGAAGAACGATTTTTCGATTTGATCTTATAAGAACTTGCAAATGGCATTTAAGTGCTTCCCAAGGTCATTGATTAGGACCAATACTATATAATATGTGGTTTCCATCCAAAATTTACAATGACTCATTATTTTTGCTTTTAAAATACAGACTATTGCTACTTTCTGTGATTTTGGCTCCAAAGCCAGACACTTGATTCATAAAACAAGTATAACTTATTTTCAGTGTTGTATTCTGTATTTTTGACATACATCGCAGGTTTTGCCCTCAGGTTTTGCCCAATTCCAAAATGAAATTGTTTCCTTTCTCTTTCCACAGTAGACGCATAATTAACCTTGGCCCAGTAATGCTTATTTCTGAAGAACAACCAGCTCAACCTGCATTGCCAATCCAGCCAGAAGGTACAAGGGTCGTGTGTGGGCACTGTGGAAACACATTCCTGGTAAGTAAGCAGACGTATGTGACATCAGTCTGTAAATGTATATCGTGATGGTGTGGATTGGACTGTACTTCTGGTCTTATAGTTTTGTCAGTGCAAACTAATCGAAAGATTAAAATAGAGCATTTCTGAGAAAGACAGCTAATCAGAGCTGCAGCTAGGATATACTGCATCTTTTGTGGATTACATGAAAGGTGCACCCTCTGATTATTTCATTTGCAAAAAGGGGCCTCTCAAGGTAGGCTAAGGAGAAACTGCACCCTTTCCCCTCCATTTAGTGAGTGGCAGATCTTAGCCCCGCCCTCACCTCCTTAGTGGAGTGCAGAGTGTGGGGTTTTTAGATTCAGAAAACACTTACAAATTACCAAAATTTTTCTGATTAAAAAAATAAACTAAGATGAAAGGAAATTAACTCTGGCATTGTTAATTAGATAAACCATTAGCTGAAAAACAGGTATAAGTAATTTGATATGAGCAAGAGTTATGAGTTTTACTACTTTTAACTTTACCTGTAAGTTTGATTTTTAAAAGTTAATTTCATGATTACTTAGACTTTCAGGAAGAGTAAAAACAGGCGTTCTTTTGTTATTTGCCTTCATGGGAGACAAAAAGGTTTCCCTAGAATTTGAGCATTAAAGAACCCTCCCAAGTATAAGTGTAGGCAGAGTGGGCAGAGTGAGGTCCCAGTGGTCTGTAAACAAGACTTGCTGTCACTACTGGGTGGACGAGCTTAAGGAAGTCTTGATTATTTTCTTTTTTTCTTCCAATTTTTATTTTTAGTAAAGCAATTCAGGTACATAATTTCAAATGTCAAATAGGACTCTAAAGAATTATGGGAAAATGGTGGTCATCTCTTTATCTAACTCACCTCAAAACACTACCTCCCAGAAACTTTCCCCATGAAGCTGCTCTGCTGATATTTACTTCCATGTGTTTAAATTGTCTGCTTATCCTTTTTGTTTTTGATGAAACAATTTTAGATACTACCTTGTAAAATGCATGTTGAGGATTTAGGACTCCTACCACCCCAGCCTCTACTCACATTCCTTTCCTCTGTTACATACTCTTAGTAGAGTTATATATAATATTTTATTCAATTAATACTTAGTGTTTACATTTTTAATTATCAGGTAAATTATAATTTCAGCTGACCCAAGTAATATACTACATTACACTCTTCTGTGGCTTTTAAATTTCTCTTGGATTTGTTAATCATATTCCCTTCCCCTCTTGAATTTAATTTTCGATGTAAAATTCATTACTTCTTCCCGTGTTCTTTCATGGAACTATAAAATTCTTTTCAATAGAGTCAAACACATCATAGGGAATCTATCATTTAAGCTTCCTGCCTCACAGATGTCCTCCTGGGTCTTCTCTTCATCATTAGCCTAGGAATTCCTTTTACTTGTTTTCCATGTTGGATGCCATCCTCTCAGCTCTGGGTTTGTTCATTCAGTGGAGTACATCCTCTTGTAGCTTTCTGAGAAAAGACGTAGGGAAATAAATTTGAGCCCTTTTACTTCTTAAACAGTTTTCAGTCTTATATCACATTCACTTTATAATTTGTTCAGATTTAGAATCATAGTTTGCCAATTGTTTACTCTCAAAAATTGAAAGGCTTTGCTCCAGTGTTGAGAAATTGAACTGCTGTTCTGACTCCTGATCCTTTGTGTGACCTTATTTCCTCTTTATAGTCCTTTTCCTCTTTTATTTTCTCCAATTCTCTGAAATTACATTCGAATGTGCCTTGCAGAGGGTGTGTGTGAACTCATTGTCTGGGTCCTCAGTGGGCCCTCTTACAGCCCAGGCCATTTGCTTTGTTCCCTTTTTCTAGGAGTCTTCCTGACAGATCACCTGAACTGACTCTCTTTTTTACATTTTCTTTTCCTTTTTGGCTTTTACTTTCTGGGAAACTTCATTTATATCTTCTAAATTTAAATCAAAATTTTACTTTCAGATAATATAACTTAATTTTTAATTTCCAAGGGTTTCCCTGTGTTTTCTGATTAACTTTTCTTCCCACCCCCACAGCCGCCCATGATTAACTTTTCTTTCTCTAAAGAGCATTCTCTTCTTTATAGCATCTTTCTGAAACTATTACTTATATTTTTTCTGAGATAGTGTTCCTTTGTATGCCTTATCTGTTTTCTCCCCCCTTTTTCTATTTGTTTTCCTTTGTTATCGAGGTTTTACTGAAAAGTTTACTCATATCTGAGGGTAAATCACTGATTGGAGCCTCTGTGCATGCAGCAGCAGTTAAACTTCTCCTCCTCCCTCCCTCTGCCCCTGCTCCTCCCCTCCTCTCCTTCTCCCTTGTTGAAGAATTGTCAATGATTCCTGTCAATAGGTCTCTTTTTTAGGGTAAGTTTCTCTGGGGACCAAACCCTCGATCTCTTGGGAGGGATGTGCTTGTATGACAGCTTTCGAGAAGCTAAGACGGGTAATAGGGCACAGGCCTCCTCCTCTGTTCCGACTGTAACTTAATTCCTATGTTTGTAGAATGCTGTTGTATTCTCGCCTTCTGCTGTGCCCAGTGTTCTTAAGTTCACAAACTCTCTAGTCCGATTTCCTTTCAGAAGGAATCACTCTTCTCTTGCTTGTGTCAGGGAAGGAGAGGTTTCTGATTTTGCAATGTGGAGATAAGGGCTTACAACCTGTTGTCATTTCCATCCCTAACGTGCACTGTGAGAGAAAATACCGGCAGCCCAGCCCCTGAGCTGTTCTGGCTTCTTTGGTGTGAACACGCCTGCTTTTCACTGAGTCACTTGCCAAGTCTGCATCAGCTTTCCATTGTCCAAAAACTGAGACCATTTCTCTTCTGATTCTTTGTCTTTATGGACAAATGTCCTTATTATAAATTTTAAAATTAATTTACTATCATTTTAGTCAGGTTTGATCAAGTAAATGGAAATGCATGCATTTATTTATTTAATTTTCTGCTTCTACCCAGAATTGCTGGGAATTTTCTGGTTGGGCAGGACAAGCTAAATTTTATTCCTTGCATTTATGTTTTATTTATTAAATCAGCGATTAAATAAATAAATTAGAGGATATACTTTGGGGGTGTAGTTAACAAATATCTTTTTAGAAATCATATAAGGCCGGCACGGTGGCTCAGGTGGTTGAAGCTCCGTGCTCCTAACTCTGAAGGCTGCCGGTTCAATTCCAACATGGGCCAGTGGACTCTCAACCACAATGTTGCCAGTTTGATTCCTCGAGTCCTGCTGGGATGATGGGTAGCACCCCATGCCACTAAGATTGAACATGGCACCTTGAGCTGAGCTGCCGCTGAGCTCCCAGATGGCTCAGTTGGCTGGAGCACGGGCTTTCAACCACAAGGTTGCCAGTTCGACTCCCGCCAGGGATAGTGGGCTGTGCCCCCTGCAACTAGAAAACGGCAACTGGACCTGGAGCTGAGCTGTGCCCTCCACAACTAAGACTGAAAGGACAACAACTTGAAGCTGAACGGCACCCTCCACAACTAAGATTGAAAGGACAAAAACTTGACTTGGAAAAAAGGCCTGGAAGTACACACTGTTCCCCAATAAACTCCTGTTCCCCTTCCCCAATAAAAAAAAAATCTTAAAAAAAAAAAGAAATCATATATTGATTTAATATAGAATAATACACAGTAGATATTGATACATAGCAAGTACTTCGACTAAATTAAATATATGTTAAATATATATGTTTTTCTTTCTTATATGTAAACAAATTATATTTTGAAATACCATTTTAAAGTCTTCAAAATAGATTTCTTTCCACTTACTTCAGTGAGCTCCCCTCCATAATTACCTTACATTTGCATTTTTCCCAGCTGTGTTTTATACGCCAAGTCCTTGCCATGGATTATCTTTGTAGCCACATTATAAGTGAACTGATTTCATTTCTTCAAAAATATGTATTGAGTGTGTACCAGGCACTGGGCTAACTGCTGGAAGTCACAGTCCTTGCCCTCATGGGCTTTTCTAATCTAATAGGAGGAGAAAGACATTTAAAACAAGAATTATATGAAAGGTTTTTAGACTAGAGTAAGAAAATACAGTGTTCTTAGTGCACATACCCGAATACCTAGCCTAAAGGAAGTGATAGTACTCTAAGACAATGGAAAGTTGTAGTACAGCTTTACAATTATTTCTGTGTGTATGGATGCTGTGTGTAGAATGGATTAGACAGGGGCAAGCCTGAAGATGCATGAGAGTGGGTATTTGGCTTTTATTATTCAGAAAAGTGATGACCATGGTCAGAAATAGCATAAAGTATTAGAGACTTAATCATACATACTGATAATATGGTAGATGACGGACTGAAGGAGAAAAAAAATCAAACACAACTATTAAAATAGTTTATATTTAATGTTTTGAAATTATCTGGTAGTTAATTATAGATAATTATCCAAGTTGAGAGATTAGATGTATATGTGACATGATTATTATTTCTTTTAAAAATAAATTAGACATTTAGATATTTCCTCTCTAGAAGAAAATCGCTAAAGTAATATGCAAGCCAAAGACTAACTTCTAATACTGGCTCTTTCTTACTTAATACTCAGTTCAGGCAAGTGAATGATGTGAGCATGTTAGCACAGTAATTATGATTTAAAAAACTTTAATTCTTCAGCAGAAAAAGGTGTTTGGGACTAATATAGGGTATTTGAAGATGATTTCAAAATTTCTAGAAAACAAAATTTCTGGTAAGGGAGTATGTACCTACGGACAGCGATTACTTTTGAGAGTTTGAGATTAATCAGATGCTCAGTGTTACGAAGAATAAACACTGCAAAGTTCTTAATTCTGACTTGAGAACTTTGCCTTATTCTTATTATGCTGATCACGAATAGTCATATCCTTTGTTGTCTGTTTTTTGCCCTTCAAGCTTTTAACTATTAGGATAACTCATTGCTTATTCTCTATCTTGTCTTTGCCTCGAATCAATTGAGATGAGTTACAAAGTTCAACAGAATTGAAACTAACATATGTAAAAAACTTGGAGAATGAAAAAAAGGGCAGAAAAAATATGATGTTATGTATGAGAATATAAGATGCGTAATATTTAATCCTCTGCAGTTGTTAAAATGAGACTGAATTTTAGCTGTGGCCCTTCTATAATCAATGAAAAGAGGAGAACATGATCTATTACAAGATATTCATCATGTCTTTTAAAACGCTCACAGAGAAGCTTTATTAGAATACTGTGACCCTGAGAGAGTTATTTACATGGACTGAGATAACAGAACAGTATAATGGACTGTGTCCTCAACAACATTTTTTAATATATCAATGTTATAATGCTGAAGTTAAATTTACTAGGAATTCACAATATTCATTTCACAGCCTGGCTGGAACCATGGATAATGTTCATAAAAGCTATATTTGTGTTTTACAGAGGGTATTCAATAGAATACTTATTTTATAGGATAATAACAAATGGTATGTGAGTAAGGAGTTCCATGGTCATTGGGAATTGCTAGGATAAAAAAAATTAAACAAAATTTTTATAGGTTTATTTTTTATTACTTATACTATATGCATCATTGCTAATATCCAAACATTTTTTTTAACCTCCAAACCATTTTGTGGGGACCATGTAGCCAGAGTAATGTCTTGGGGAAATTGCTTACAAAATAATTTTGCAGAAGAATAAAGGGAATACGTAGCCTTCAGCCAGTCCTGCATGAATATGAAGAAGTTTCTTAAGACAACTGGATTTAATTTTACATTTCTGCATTCCAGATGCAGGTCCAGATGCTTTGTCAACCAGTACCTGACTGGACGGTTGACATTCTTACATAAAAAATAACACAACCTATAATGTATGCCTGAACCATAATTGATGGCTCAAACTTTGCCCTGAAGTGGGCCAATGAAGTACGTCCTGACAGGGTCAGATTATCTTTACTTGGACACAAGGACATATGGTTTGGTACCCTAGCCAAGAGTGACAATACTTTTAACTTGAACATACTTCAAAGTGATGACACTAGTTGTTTATTGTATCCATTAAAAAATAAAACCCAGTAGTGTACTATCAGAAGTCTAGTTTTTAGCAGTGTAACTTTCTTATGAGCTTTCTAAGATTGATTTTAAGACGGTATCTTGAAGAAACTAAGTTTATCTCTTTAGTTACATAGTATGGTTAGAAGTCAGTCAAATATTTGAGGACCTCTACTAAAAATGATTGGGTTTTAGAGAAGTTGCGCTTTATTTTTGTGATAGAAAATAGATATACTTTTTTGTATATTACCAATTGAGACTTCAAGGTCTCGCAATAAATATTTAAGAGCGCAGAGGCTGCACTTTAGATAAGAAAACAGTAGTAAGTCAGCTGCCTTTCTAGGCCAACTTTCTTTCAGAAGTGCAAGTATTTGCATTCATCTGAATTGAGTATGACAAAATTATTTCTAGTGATAGATGCTTTTCTGTTCTTCATTTGCTGCTTTTAAGTGAGTACTTGGCGATAACAAAACCAGATGTGTTTTGTTGCTGGATAGATAATTTACTAATTACATAGTAAAGTCATAGCTGTTTGTCAGTTATAATTGCATTTACCATGCATCTACTGCTAAAATGAACACTATAGTATAACATTGGACTATATAATCTCCTTAGGGTGGTCATGTAACATTCTGGAATTCCTCTGCCAACATGTGAGCCTTCAGGCTTGGATTTTGAGTTCCTCTTCGCTCAAGGGTTTCATAATTGCCTCCTCTGTCAGTTTGCTTATTTCAACTATGAAAAACTAAAATTTGTTATAAGTGACATTTGAAATGACATGGTAAGTTCAGCAACTATCCTAAAACAAATTACAAAAACATACAAAAGTGTCCAATAAGATTTCTGCATTCTTTACTTCTTCATGGTCTGTACCAATCTCTGTAGAAATTCTATAGGCATCTCTGTTTAGTACATTAATTCTAGCACTTTTATTATTAAGAGTAAATTTTGAAATAAATAGACTTGTTACAAATTAAGTACTAGAAGAAAGAATTATTGCTGCTTGAAAAAAATGTAGCCTTGGTTTGGCATTCTCAGATGTTGAAAAATAATTATTGTGAAAGGAGAATGAACATTTATGTATCGTTTCATTTCTAATTTCTTTATCTTGGGGCTCTAGGTTACTACTGTGACTGAGAGGACTTATTTCAAGGTTAACCAAACTTTATGAGGATTGAAATAAAAATGAAGAAAGAAGTCCAGGCAAACCCAGATTTATTTGTTCTTTTTTAAAAGTTAATCATGAAAAAAAATATTTTAAAAAAATCATGCATCAGATACATTCTGAAAGTTATCTTCTTACTGTGTGGAAAACATTTGAATTTGTATAATTTATTGACGCCTCATTATACCTATAATTGGAAAATTATGAAAAGAGAAATGAGTGACCTGAAATCCTAAACAAAATTACTTTTAATAAAATAAAAGTGTTTTGGTGACAAAACTCCTCAAGTACTTAAATGCAGTGTCCTAAAACTATAAAAGAAATATATACTTTACAAGAAAGTATATAGAAAAGCAAACGAGGTGAAAAGTAAGAAAGGCATTTTTAAATATATTTTTGGTGGTAAAGATTTACTTTACATTGCACATTCTTTCAGCCAGTGAGCTTACCACCAGTAATCCATTTCAAGTACCTGAATAGCAGTCCTGTGGGGAAGGCAGCCCGTGCTGATTCCTACAGTTACAGGGAGGAAAATTGAAAGAGAAGTGGCACCACTGGAGTGTTCTGTTACATAGAACAAGCCAGGACCCAGCAGAAAGCAGCTTCCTGACCTCACTTCTCCCTGTATCTAATCTGTTCAGTTTACTTACTTTGTGGGTTTCCAACATTATTAGAATAAATAGTTGCATTTTAGTAATGAATCTAAAGTCATGTGTTTAAAAAGCTAGTCCTCAAGATTTAAAGGAAAAACAAAAACTCTGAAGGTACATGAAATATGTGTTTATTCCCTGGGAGTGAACTGAGACATAAATCTGAAAGAAATGACCTTAATCAGAGCAGTACAATCAGTTTTGATTGTGAAGCAAACCTAGATTGCATCAGACCTTGGAGAAGTCATGGGAACTTTCTCAGAGGGGAGTCCCAGACTTGATTTTAAGGGAGGGGGAGAAGTGTTGGAAGGAAAAGTTCCTGTAACTGTGAGAAGGTACGGCGCTCCCTGATAACACTGGAACTAAAAGAAACATCTTATCAGATTGGACAGTTTTCAGTTGTTTTTCTTTTCAGTCCCTCTCTTTATTTATTTTTCAGTGGATGGAACTGAGGTTCAACACGCTGGCAAAATGCCCACACTGCAAAAAAATGTAAGTTCCCTACCATTGGAAACGTTATTGAGAAGTACTTGAAAACAATTTAAAGATTTCAGAAATCTTATTTCAGTAGATTTTGATTTTAAGACATGCTGTGGAATGAATGAAAGCTTAATATATTTATACTTTCAGAGGCATAAGAAAGAAATCTTTAAACCGATTAATATATTCCATTTTGAAATGAAAATGATTGCACTTGATTATCAATTTCTGAAGGGAAATCAATTTCTAAGAAAGACATTACTGAAATTATCAGTAATTTGGTGAGCATTTAAAAACGTCTTAAGAAGTTAAAATCCATTGCAAATCATGTTAAATTTATATTTTAAAAATGGGCTCTCATCTAAGAGAAGAGTCAAATTGTTTGGGGTTTATAATTACATAGTTGTTAGCCTTTGTCATCTCCTTCCTGAGAAGATTATTATCTGATGACAAAGCTTACATAATTATTTATCTATCTTTACTCTTCAGTCTATTTCTCTTTATTCCTAAAGGGTGTATCTAAGGGAAATAACAAAAGGCAATATAACAGTGGGAAAAAAGAAGATATTTTGGTTAAAGACGTTTTATGGCACCTGTGTTGGGGGTCCCCAAGTTACACCAGGATACCATGATTCTCTAGGAGGACTAATAGGAATGAGCACATATCTGTACTCAAAGCTATGATGTATTACCATGGAAATATACAAAGCAAAATCACCAAAGGCAAAGGCGTGGGTGAAAGTCTGGAGGAAACCAGAAGCAAGTTTCCAAGAGCCCTCTCCCATTGGAGTCACACCGGACTGCCTTGATTCCTCAGGCAGTGACTTGTGACCATGCATGTGACAGTGTCACCTACAGGAGAAGCTCATTAGAGACTCAGTGCTCGAGGTTTTTACTGGAGCTGGTCAGATAGGCACTTAACTTCATAGCTCAGACCAAATTTTCAAACTCCCAGGAGGAAAGCGGATGCTCAGCATAAACCACATTATTTGCACAATGTAGGCATGCTAAACCACTCTTAAAAGTTAGGGAATGGTGGGAACTTTCTAGAAATCTAAGTTCACAGATGCCAGGCAAGGGCCAATCTTGCAAGCCGACCTTTCTAAGGATAGCAGTCTCAGGCCTGCTGTATTAATATTCTACACTGTATCTATTTTGATCATAAAATTTTAATTTAAAAAATACTCCTCTCTACTTTTGTGTGAATTATAACTTAAGCTAAGGAAATTAAATGGGAATTTTTTGACAATTCAGTTTTGAAAATTGAAAATATGAGTTAATAGTTTACTTTGTGTGATCCTTAGTATGATATAAATACCTTATCTATTTTGATAGCAGAGAAATCCTAAGAATGATTTCTAGGACAAAGAATTAAAAATTGTCTGAGTAGTGTATGTATAACAAAACATCTACATTTATTTCTGTTGGAACTGATTCCAGCTAAATATAGCCCCGCAAGTATAACTCCTTACAGCATATTTCCAGTTTCAAAGGAAATCTTTCCATTTTAATTTATTTGTGAAATTAATCATCTGAATTCTTTGTTGAGTCCAGTAGAAGTCTGTACATGGAGAAGTGAAGTGAATAACCCCAAATAATTACACAGAAAAATATATACTCAAGGACAAGTATGTGAATACATATGTGAATGAACCATACGTCTGTGTATTATCTGTATTTTCACAAAAATGAGCAAAATTAAATTGCAGATATCTTCCCTGAGAACAGTAATTGGACTTAAACAATTCTATAGAAAATAAAAAGCCGAGACTTCTTGTGATGAGCAGTCTCTGCTGAGCACAGTGATAGTCACTTTATATACACAGATTTACTCGGTCATCTGCTCCACAACCCAGGAATGTACAAATGAGGAACTTTCAGGGAGGTTACAGATTTGGCTGCAGTGATTTGCGTGGTTGATTATTTTAGAACAGTGACAATATTTTGCTAATGATAAAGAAGTATTGAATGTCTAGATACTCTGTAATTAGATAAACATCACAAGACAGTGTATGATTGTGAAGAAGAATTTGTATCAGTTATTTGACGTAGAAGTTCACACAGAATGAATCAGCTTACATATCATTCTAGAGGACTGTGATAGAAGTCGAATCACATGCTAAACATGGGAGGACTCGGCATTCATTCCAGATTGGAGCAAAGACGCAGTGATCACATGAACACTCTTGGCTCGTATCTACATTTCTTTGCTCTTGGAATGTTTTTCTTCATAAAAGAATAATGAATCATCTCTTGAAGTGAGGTTCTGGGATAGAATTTTATTTCTTTAAACACAAATATCAAATACCCTAAAATTACTTATAAGTTTACTTCTATAATTAGGAGTTACTAAATCATTACTATGAAGCTATCACAAACCACGTGGGGAAGGCTTCCCCCAGGGCCCAGAGACCAACAAGCCTCTTTTCATACCACCATTTCTTCCTCACGCAGTCAATGAGCTAGTGTCAGTGAGGCAATGCTCCTCTTTCAGTTGGGCAGTTTGTAGCCAATGCTGGATGGGAGAAGATGTAGTCTCAGCATTACGACTTGGGTTACATGTCGATGCCAGTGCTATGATGGACCTACGACTAGTGGAGATGGCGCCTTAGTCCATGATAATTATTGAATGGTGTTTCTCTACATCACCGATGCACTTCTTTGTGGATTCCCTCCCACCATTTTAAACAATAGCTGACTCTTACTCTCTTTTATTTTGCCATTTAGTGCTTTCTTTTATAATTATTAATGAATTTGACAAACAGTCCTGTGTTACATTCTAGGTGCTGGAAATAAAACATAAAACCTTGCCTTCAGGCAGCCTAGTCTTGTGTGGATATAAAAGAGAACAGACCATCACCGTGAAGTTTTAAGTGCTTTGCGAGAGGTGTGATCCACATGCAGAGCCCCTGGTTCAGATTGGAGGGAAAGGGACGTGGGAGAAGGCGTTTAGGAGGGAGGGCTGTGTGAAGGAGAGGGGGGATCACCTTGAACAGAGCATGTGCTATAAGGACATGGCACAGGTAGGGTTGGCTATGAAGGGATGAGAGGGGCAGTGGGACCAAGGGTGACCTTGTCCCCGAGAGGCTGGGGAAGCATTCACTGGGATACGCAATGCAAGATCTACAGTTGTGTGTGACCGAGATTTTACTGTCCACCACCAGGTGTTTATTGGGCCTTGCCTGTCCCTGTCCCTGTGCTGAGATGGCATTTGGGTTGTGCAGGAACAGTAGATTATTTCTTTTTTGGTAAGGCTTCCCAGAGGTTGTGATGGTTTAAGTTGTGATGAAAATTGGGCATGCTTTTCTACCGTGTTTCCCCGAAAATAAGACCTATCCGGAAAATAAGCCCTAGCATGATTTTTCAAGACAACATCCCCTGAACATAAGCCCTAGTGCATCTTTTGGAGCAAAAATTAATATAAGACCCGGTCTTATTTTCAGGGAAGCACGGTAAGCAGAATTCATGCACTGAATGTACTAAAGTGTCTTCTTTTGGCTGACATAAAAACTGCTCCAGTATTTGCTTAGAACCTTTTGATTTATTCAATATATACTTCTAATAAGCATAGTTGGTTTCTAATCTGTGGTAAATTAGACCACTAAAGTCAGATACACAGGAAAATGAGAAATGACGGCCAGCTGTGAGGTATAACACAGGGAAAACAACTAAATGCACATATAGGAATTAAAACTAAAAGTAGCCTAAGGCTAAATGTGACATAAAGTCAATGAATTCCGTATGTCATAGTAACTCCTGAAGGCAATCTGTGCATTACAGCAAATAAGGCATTCCTGTTTATGTTTCAATTAAGTATTGAAGAATAGTTGTGATATTTCCAGCAATATTGACCAAGTGTTAAAAAGATTTGGGACTTAAAATCATTTTTTATTTGCAAAATTAACCTCTTTGGAATAGCACATTTCTAAATTATGTTTAGTAACTAACGCATTTCTGTATTTAATTTATTCAACAGACATTCCTTGAGCAGTTACTATGTACGAGGTATGATGTTGACAATGGCCATGCAAAGGCAGATCAGATACTTCATGTTATCCACTAATATAGTGCCTGATATATGATATGTGTTAATATATGTATGTTTAGGAAGTGAAGAAAGCATTAATATGGATGCTTGATGCTATACTTGCATCATTTTGAAAAGTATGAAAATTAGAGAACTGAAAACTATTAGATTTGGAATTTCAGTTGAGAAGTGTAATAAGTGAGAAGTATAAGCTTTTATGAATTTCCCATAGGCTTCTTGCAGTATATGTTAAAAGATTTCAGTGTTATCACTTTAACTTTAATCCTAATTTAAAAAAATTATTTTTAGAAAACAATGAAAAATAAGTACAATGCTTATAAATGATGTTTAGCTGGCATTATTTATAATTATGAAAATACTGAGTGTCCAATCGTAGAGAATTGGTTAAATTATGTTAATATTCATCCACCAGAATTCAAGTTTGAGAATACTTAACAATCTAATGCTTATGCTATATTGGTAAGGTACAAAAAAAAAAATGGCTGGAGGTAAATATGCCAAAATACTGAGTGACTGTTTATGGTAGTGAGGTTATAGATATTTTCTCTTTTCTTTATTTTCCAAATTCGCTGCACTAAGCATATACTGTTATAACTGCAGGGGAAAAAAGTAGCACTTGGGGGGGTATTTTATTTGATTTGTGGACAAAGACATATAGACAAGAGCAAAAAATAAATCCTCTCTGCAACCTGGAACGCATTGTTCAGTATGAATTTGGATCCAGATGAGAAGGACCCTGACACCTAAAGCAGGTTACAGTGATGGGGGTGGGGGTATTCGTATTCATAAAGGCTGGTCCCAGGACTGAAGAATTGATAACTGAAAAGCATGGGATAGAGGAGAAATCTCAGCTACATTGATTTAGTGGTCTAATTTTAAGGTTGACATGAAATAGAGAGGGTTTTTATTTATTTTTTAATTAACTAAAATGCTATTTGTAAGTAAGAGAGCACTCATTTTCCATTCTGGAATAAAGTGGAAATATATTTTTATCTGGGAAGATCATTATTGACCCCAGTGGTTTTTCTGTGGATATTGTCAATAATCAAGGCTTGATTTTTGTTGAAAGCCACAATAATATACCACAAATTCACCATTTATGATTATGATTAATGTTAGTCATTAAAAGTGACGTGTTTATGCATGTTCTTGTCTCTCAAGTTGAAGAAATAAATGGAAATATATATGTTACTGAAGCCATAGATGAAATGGAAATCACTGTGTAAACTTACTGTCTCTCTGCTCTTGTCAATTTGCAGTTCCTCGGTGGGCAGTGCGCTCCCGCGAAGACGCTGCTGTGCGTATATCACCATTGGAATGATGTGTGTTTTCATTGGCGTTGGATTAACTGTGAGTATTACTCCCTCCCTGTTAGAATTCCTTCCTTCCTCTCAGCTTTATCACAGTCAATGGGGAGGCCTGGGACAACCTTCAGCCCCCGGAACAGCGGCCTCCCTGGGACACCAGGCCCAGAAGCTTTCGGAAGGGCTGTGGGAATTTCAGGTTCGGTCCATGGAGCTGTGTTTGGTGGAGCTTGCCCATCCAGGGCAGTTGGTGACTTGGGACCACTCCTTGACATTGGGGACTTCACCATCCATTTACCAAGAGCCACTTGTTATTACCTGGTACCTGGTAGGCCATGGCCAATGCTGAAGCAATGCTCAGGCAGCTATGGAAGCCTGAAAAACCATTCTTCTCTTTGTTCAAGTCTAGCAGAGGTTATTATCAACATGGGGTGGTTTTTAGAGGAGACTGAAGCTTAGCAGTTGGCAAGGCGATTATCCCAGGAAAACAGGAAGGGGCTGATCTGGTTTGCTGCCATTTACTTTCTGCTCCTTCTTTCCACCCGGTCAATCCCTTACTATTAGCAGTGTTCCTGCCCTGTCACATGACAATAAGGGGTTAAATGGATTAAGTCCCTTTCTGAGATAACATGTATTAGTGTGTTGTTCTGCTTACTTCGTAACATTTATACTTACTATAACTAGCAGCATCCTCTTACTAAATTGTACTGTCAGCGATAGTCAACAAATACACCAACTCATATTTTATAGGGACTTTGTGGTCTCAGAAATATATTTCATGAAAATCACATTTAAGCCAACACATATTCTCTGAACAGATCATTGTTTTTAAATTTCTAACCTTCTGTTTTTGTATTGCTTTTTATTTTAGGTTGGCACCCAAGATTTTGCAAGGCGATTTCATGCAACCTATGTTTCTTGGGCAATTGCTTATCTCTTAGGTTTGATCTGCCTTATCCGAGCTTGTTATTGGGGAGCCATACGAGTGAGTTATCCAGAACACAGTTTTGCATAAGCTTGCTTATGATTAAGCGAAGCAGGTGAGAGTATCTAGCAGTTCCTGACAAGCTACTCTGGGCATCTTTAAATTGTGTCTCCTCATGGATTCCATTCTGGTTTATGTATGAATTTTCAAGACTTTGGGAGCCTTTTATGAACAAATGCTTATTGCACTACATTATATGCAAATAATAGTTTGTTTTGCTGCTAGGTTTTCGAGCTCCAAATAATAAAGTGGCATCTTTATATTCTTTTACATCTCTTAAAGGTATTTTTGGATTTGTCACCAAGCATTATGTCTAACATCACCTTTCATTATTTTAAAATTAGTTATTCCATAATTGCTGATCTGTGAGTTTCCCAAGAAGTGTTTATAAATGTTTCTACAATAGCTTTACATTTATACTTACATTTTAATGAAATGGTATCAAAATTGCTTGCTTTAAAATCTAAGCAATACGCATTTTGCTTGAAGTGCTTATTGTAACTTTAACCTAAGATCATAGTGACCTTATTCAGGAAAAAAATTTGAGTGTACTTTCAGAGACTTGACATTCCTGTCAGATAAAAACCATTTCTAGATACTGTATTCTTGTTTTTTGTTGTTGTAGAAAACTACAATATTTTGGTAGTAATTTAAAACACAAGGCTGAAAGTATTTATTTGTCCACAGTTAAAAATAATGTTGGATAAATGTTTTTTTCTCAAAGATCAAAGGACTTTTGTCTTCCATTTTTGTCTGTTTTTTAATTTACCGCTTATAAAATTTCTGGTCTACATTTATGAAATTGAATGTTAATTGGCTGTATGTATTTCCTTAGAGAGCTTGGAAAAAGTATTTTACATAACGTGTTTTATAATACTTAACCATTTAAACAAAGATATATTTACATTGGGTTGCCCTCCTTTTCATTAAATCATGGTAAATTTCTCTCACGGAAATAATTCTGGACTAATTATGTGAAGGGAGCCTGTGACATTTCACACTAGCTAAAATGTTGAGATTAGAGGTAGTTACTATTACCATTCTTCTCAAATATATTGGGTCACATAATGACCCAATTTATTCAGGAAAATAGATCAAAGACAGTAAACCACATGGTTTTCAAAAAACTCACCAGGATTTAAGGAATCATCTCTCTCACTTCCCATATTTGCACTTTTGAAACAGAAATTGCTTAGCTGAGAAATAATATTCTAAAGAATTTAATGTAGAATTAGAAAATGAGATGATCTGAGGAAATTAATTGGCTATTCCAGGGATAGGAATAATATTTTAAAATATTTATGTCCCTGATTAGTATAAGAATATACTCATAATAGAGTTTGAAGCAAAATACATGCAAACGTCAAAGAGTAAATGATAAATATATAAATGCAGTAGTTCAGAATCATGTGTACCTTTGAAAATACATTAATAAAGATTATTGTTCAACAATTACCTTGTTCTATTCCATTTTTAAAACATAAGATGTGATTTCCAAAATTGCCTTGAGTTTTTGTTGTGAAGGAGTTTTCATGTTTGAGAACAGTTATATTTCTTTATATAATGTTCATTTATTTTTCTAGTATTTTCATGGTTTCATTTTAAAAATTTAGATTTTTATATCCATTTGTAATATGCTTGATGTAGTATTGTATGAAAAACGAATCTAATTTATTTCTTAATGGTTAACTAGTTGTAACAGCATGTGTGTTGAATAACCCACTCTTTCCTATTAATTTGAAATCCCACATTAAGTCATATGCTGCGTGGTTATATTCCTTTGGAATACAACTCGGTGACAGCAGGAACCTTGGTGATCTTGCTCACTGCTTTGTCTCCAGCATTTACAGCAGTGCCTAATGTGTATGTGCTCTATACACATCAGCTACATGAATGAACAAATGCGTGAATGAATTGGTTTGTTAAATTCTTTTATGTTCTTGGGTCTGGACTCTTTTTTGTTACAGAGTACACAGGTAAATATTTATACAATTTTTTGTTAAGGAAAAATTTTCCAAGTAAAACCCTAAAGCAGAAATCACACATGGAAAGGATCGGTAGATTGTATGATTAAAAAAGTAAAACACTTCTGCATAAAAAAAATTTACAAGCAGAGCCAAAAGAAAAAATGGTGAATATATTTTCACGATAGTAGAAAGACTTAATCTTTTAATACGGGAAGGGACTAATGGCATGAAAAGTCGATTCACCAAAGAAATATAAGTAATAAAAAGTTACTTTTTTTCAATTCACTAATAATCAAAGAATGTAAGTTATAACAAAGAGATACTATTTTTTTTTACCTACCGTATGAGCAAAAAATGAAAGCATAATTCTTGTAATGTTTAGGATATGAGACAGTACACACACATAAGTATTTTTTGACATAGTAATTCTGTCTCTAGGAATTTTTCTTAAAGGTGTTATGGATAAGAGAACAAATATATATGGGCAGTGATGTTTATCACATTTTTTGTGTATAATAGGAATTAAAAACAAGAAAAAGTCCCCAAATTCAACAATATTGGATAGGTCAAATAAATAATGGTATACTCGGAGTATGAAATAATAGGCAGTCATTTAAAATGTTATTTTTCACCTGTTGAATTAAAAATGGTTCACAAAATATTCTGTGGCAGTCAGATTATAAATCTATTATGTATAGTATGACCCACATTCTGAAAATGATTTTATGTGTATGTGTTGAAAAAAAACTAAGGAAAATTGAACACTAAAATGTAAGGAGTGGTTATCTCTGGATAATAAAAGACAAATGACTTTTTGAAAACTTTTATAGGCACACCTTGGACATATTGCGGGTTTGGTTCCGGACCACTGCAATAAAGTAAGTCACACAATTTTTTTGTTATGTTTATGCCGTTATAGTGTATTAAGTGCACAGTAACATCATGTCTACAAAACAATGCACGTACCTTCATTAAAAATTCTTTTTTTTTAAAGTTTATTGGGGTGACAGTGCTTGGTAAAGTTACATAGATTTCAGGTATATAATTCTGTAATACATCATCTATATTAAAAATTATTTATTGCTAAAACATGCTGACCATCATCTGAGTCTTCAGAAAGTTATAATCTTTCTGTTGGTGTGTGGGGGGGTCTCTCCTCGATGTTGATGGCTGCTGACTGATCAGGAGGGTGGCTGCTGAAGGTTGGGTGGCTGTGGCAATTTTTACAAATATGACAATGAAGTTTTCCACATTAGTTGACTCTTGCTTTCATGAACGATTTCTCTGTAGCATGCGATGCTGTTCAGTAGCATTTATCCACAGTAGAACTTCTTCCAGAATTGGTCAGTCTCTCACACCCTGCCCTTGCTTCATCAGCTGAGTTGATGTGATACTCTTCCTTCATTGGCCCTCCAAGGATCTTCACAGCTTCTTCACCGGGAGTAGACTCTATCTCAAGAAACCACTTTCTTTGTTCATCCGTAAGAAGCAACTCCTCATTCACTAAAGATTTATCATGAGATTGAAGCAATTGAGTCACACCTTCAGGCTCCCCTTCCAGTTCTAGTTCTCATGCTGTTTCCACCACACCCCCTGTCACTTCCTCCACTGAGTCTTGAACCCTCAGAGTCATCCGTGAGGGTGGGAATCAGCTTCTTCAGAGCACCTGCTAATGTTGGTATTTTGATCTCTGTACATGAATCATGTTCTTAATGGCATCTAGAATGGTGACTCCTTTCCAGAAGGTTTTCAATTTACTTTCCTCGGATCCATCAGAGGAATCACTATGTATATTATTACAAAATGTGTTTATTAAATAATAAGACTTGAAAGTCAAAATTGCTCTGTGATCCGTGGGCTGCAGAATGGGGGTTGTGTTAACAGGTATGAAAACAACATTAATCTCATTATCTGTCTCCATCCCAGCTCTTGGGTGACCCAGGAGCAGTCATATTTTTTTTGTTTGTTTGTTTAGGATCAGTCATATTTTGAAAGGAATTTTTTTCTGAGCCATAGGTCTCAAAAATAGGCTTAATATTCAGTAAACCATGTTGTAAACAGATGTATTGTTATCCAGGCTTCTTCTTCCATTTGTAGAGCATAAGCAGAGTAGTTTAAGCATAATTCTTAAGAGCCCTAGGATTTTCAGAATAGTAATTGAACACTGGTTTCAACTTCAAGTCACCAGCTGCATGGGCGCTAACAAGAACCAGTCTGTCCTCTGAAACTTTGAAGCCAGTCCTAGATGGCATCTTCTTCCAACGTAGGGCTGTTTTGTCTCCATTGCAAATCTGTGGTTTAGTGCAGATCCACCCTCCTGAATTATCTTAGGTAGATCTTCTGGATAACCTGCTACTTCACCTTGCACTTTTATGTTATGGAGATGGCTTCTTTCCTTAAACCTCATGAACCAACCTATGCTAGCTTCATACTTTTCTTCTGCAGCTCCTCACCTCTCAACCTTAATAGAATTGAGGAGTCAGGGCCTTCCTCTGAGGTAGGTTTTGGCTTAAGGGAATGTTGTGGCTGGTTTGACCCTCTATCAGACCACTAAAAGTTTCCCCATCACCAGTAAGTTTTGCTTTCTTATCATTTGTATGTGCAGTTCAAGAAATTTTCCTTTTTACTCACAAGTTTGCTCACTATTTGGTGCAAGAGGCCTAGCATTCACCTAACTCGGCTTTCTACATGCCTTCCTCACCAAGTGTAATCATTTCTAGCTTTTGATTTAAAGTGAGACATGCAACTCTTTCTTTAATTGAACACTAAAAGGCTATTGTAGTGTTATTAATTGACCTAATTTCAATATTGTTGTGTCTCAGGGAATGGTGAAGACCAAGGAGAAGGGAGAGAGAGGGGGTAGAGCAGTCAGAACAGATCCACATTTATCTGTTTGCCATCCTATATGGGTATAGTTCTTGACACCCCAAAACAATTATAATAGTAACACTGAAGATCAATGCTCAAAGATAATCATAACAAATATACTAATGAAAAAGATTGAAATATTGTGAGAAGTACCAAAAAGACATGAAGTGAGCAAATGCTGTTGGAAGTAATGGGACCAATAGACTTGCTCCATGTAGGGTCCACAAACCTTCAGAATGCAACAAAGCGCAGCACAATGAAACAAGGTATGCCCGTACTGACTAACAGCAGGAGAGTTTAAGTTTTTCTCTATGTGATCATCACAATATTTGTTACACCTTCATTTAGATTCTTGTAGTTTTAATATAAATTTATTAAAATCCAAACCAGTGAATTCCATTGATAAAATTGACTATTGTTTCAGTTCTGTATGCCTTTGGAAACGTCCTTCCACTTGCAATGAATATCCCTATCTGTTGGTAAACTTTTTATTCTTGAAAATCTTGCTCAGGTATAATCTCCCCTGTAAACCCTTCCATGGTCCTTTCTCTCCTCCATCCCTCCCACCCCCCAGCCAGAATTATTTCTGTCGTTGTACTACTTCTTTTCCATGTAAATACTTTTAACTACTACTAATACTACCCTCTATTTAAATTATTAGTTCATAGGTACTCTTAGACTGCTGTTTTCTTCTTGCTGATTGTGCCTCAGTCATATGAATCTTATTTCAGTTTGTCTTCTTCAGCACATAATAGGCCTTCAAAGCGTTTTTGTTTTTTTTCTGCTGTCCTGAGCTGAATGGAACTAAATCTCTATTATGTCTTTTAATGCATTGCTGTATTGCCATGGTTATCTCTGTGTGTATATGTATATTCTCCATAAAATGCTTTGTAAATGTTTCTGGGCTATGTGAATGAGAAGCTGACTACTGGCAGAAGAGGGGTAAGGTGATTTGGTAAACACTACATAATACTACCTCTTTAGCTTTTCCCAACTCCACAGACTTCCAGTAGTACCACCCAGGGATCTGCACTGTTACGAGGCACTACATACCATGAGAGCAGGCAAACCAGTTTGTCTGTGTTACCTGTGCCCATACAGGGTTTTATTAACTGAGTGGAAGGTACTATGAAGGTAAAGTTAAATATGAAAATATAATTGTAGAAGGAGAACTGACTCTGGGTGATGAACACACAATGGGATTTATAGATGATGTAATACAGAATTGTACACCTGAAATCTATGTAATTTTACTAACAATTGTCACCCCAATAAATTTAATTAAAAAAAAATAATTGTAAATCAAACCTCTACTTACAAGTAATAAGACACATTTAATTATGAATTATTAACCTTCTAACTGGGACTCCTATTTCCACTCTTGCTTTTCCTCAATCCATTCTCCAAACTTTTAAATAAAAATATTTCCTTAGAATGAGAAAAGCAATGCAGTGACAACAAATTACAAATTTAGAAAACTGACCATTACCACAAACATCAAAAACCCATAAACATATTTTTAACCGCCTGAACCACCCCTATATTTTCATTTGTTTCCTCTTCAGCTGACAACAGTTCTGTAATGTATTTTCTTTGTGAGAATAAATAGATATTTTCTCAGCATTGTTAATAAATTTTTTTTTTTTTTTTAAAGTTTAGAAAAGTTCACTTCAGTCACAACTTGTTTGGTAAAAACATGTCAATTTTTAGTTTGTTAAATTTGATGGAAATCAATCATGACTTACTGATGTGTTGTGAATTCAGGGCATTTCAAGTTTTCTTGGGAAGTGTGATTAACTTTAAATACTTTTTAAATCGCTCATGAACTTGTCAAGCTCTTGCTGTGGAGAGGTATCATGAGTTCTAGGTTATTCTCGTACCTGCCAATATTTCTTGCCAAATTAACAAGCAATTTTTAAAAGTTTCAATGTGCTTATATGCTTCATTCTTCAAAACATTCTTCTTACCAAAACATTTAGGAGTCTATTTATTACTACTATTTAAAATTTTTCTCAGCAATAGATTACTGTTTTTCGTTTGATCTGAAAAAAAATTTTTCCCCACTTTTTGTCGTTCTAGTGATTTCATTTATTAGAAGATAAAAAATAATTTTAGTGTACGTTGTATATATAATTGTGTTAGATTGTTAAATATATTCTTGAAGAAGAAAACTTCTATTTTGAGTAGATTGATGAGAACTGAGTCCTACACTTACAATTTTCTACATCTGGGTGTTGGAAGGATATATTGACTCATTTTCCACAGACTTCTGGTGCTTCATGTACAGGGCATGTTCTTATCAGACACCTCCTCTGACACTGCACTTTATTTTCTGATGCCAGGTGAGTTGTCTCAATTGGAGGTAGGAGTTTTCCTGGAAACCACTTCTACGCCCTAACAGCTAGCAATAACTTGACTATGCATGGAAGTGCTTGTGAGACCACACCTTTGAAACAGTAAGTACTATCATATTACTGCCGCACTTAAACCCGTTACTGCTTCCCATTGCTCTCAGAATAAAGTTCACACTCCCTACTGGAGCCTGCAAAACACTGTAGGATTTCAGTTTTACTCATTTCTCCAAACTCATCTTCAACATTTTCTTGCTCTCTATAGCACGGCCACACTGGTCTTACGTAAGTTTCTGAAATATACTAAACTTTGTTTTTCCTTACCAGAAGGCATTCATACCTAGAGTTCCCTTCAGCTAAATGGTTTTTTCTTATTCTACATCAGCCTTCATTCCTGGTTTAGATGATCCGTTTTCAGAGAGGCATTCCGTCAGTCTTCAGTTATTCCTTTGTAGACAAGCTTTTTTTACATTTACACAATCTTCTTTGGAGGTTACTTGCCTTCTGAGTTCTCTTTCTAAATACTTCTTTTTTGAATGTGTAAATTTTGTTAATCAGCATCTCTTTCCTTATGTTGCAGTTTATAATATGCCTATGACATACATGTATATGTATATGATATATACGTATGGGTATGTATTTTCTGTGTGTGTGTGTACATAAAATAGCTGTTTGGAAACCTCAATTTAAATATCCTAGTATAATCTCATTTACAATTCCCAAAATGAACTCATCATTTCCTTCCCCAAACCTGTTCTGCCTCCTATATTCCCTACCTTATGTCACTACCAGCTACTCACTTGTTCTCCTAACTCAGAAATCCGAGAATCACCTGAGATTCTCTTCTGATTCACCCCTTCCATCCAGTCTGACACCAAACCGTTGATTTCACATCAGCAACATCTCAGATCTGTCCCCTCTTCACAACTTACCCAGATATCATTATTGTCTTACTGGAGTTACCGGAAGCCTTCTTGTGCCCTGTTTAATATTGCGATTCCTTACCCCAAAACCTACCTTTCACACTGTCACAATGATCTTTCAAATTTTTAAAAAGGACAAACTATAAACGATCCAAAATTTGATTCATGTCCACTGCCCCCGTTTCATTTCCCAGTACTGTTTCTCCGACTCCAGCTACTCCATGCCTCTCCCTCCCTTCACATGCCCCTCCGTCCAGCCGTCTTCTCCGCAAGGGCAACAACCCCCTGACATTCTAGGCCTCAGGGTCACTTTGGGCATTCCTTGCACCGAGACCCCCCCCCACCCCAAGTCTGTTCCAGTGGAATTGTTTACTAGCCCTGGGGATGGCACGAACAGCCCTGCCTACCGCGGACGGCCCCCACCGCAGAAGTGCTGCACCAGAGGAAACAAAGGTGATGGTGAAGACATGAATAAACGACTAACAGAGAAGACAGAAAATAAAGCGTTCGGATTCGGATGCATTTGCTTCGACTAATATGGCTCCTTTCAGGACGGGAATCGGTGTGAGATGAGGGATTTGCCTCATGTTTCTATTCCTGACAGCCCGCATCCCAGCTCCCACTAGACTCTTCGGGCGGGGCAGTTGGGGCCGCCGCCGCTCAGACAGGAGGGACCGGGCATCAGCGCGCGGGCGGCCGCGGGCAGGTAATGTTGCGCCTGGGGCCCCGAAGCTGTTCCGCGTGCGTGCCACTCGCCGGGTGGGCCTGTCTGCACGTCGGAGACGCCGCCACCCGCGCAGCGCGCTCAGCACACCCGGGAAGCGCGTGCCGCCAGTTTAACGTCCGCGCCCGCCTCCCCCTAGTTGTCCTCGGCCCCGCGAGCCGTCCTCGGCCCCGCCCACGTGCCCCGCGAGCCGTCCTCGGCCCCGCCCATGCGCTCCGCGAGCCGCCCTCGGCCCCGCCCACGTGCCCCGCGAGCCGCCCTCGGCCCCGCCCATGCGCCCCGCGAGCCGCCCTCGGCCCCGCCCACGCGCCCCGCGAGCCGTCCTCGGCCCCGCCCACGCACACCGCGAGCCGCCCTCTGCCCCGCCCATGCGCCCCGCGAGCCGCCCTCGGCCCCGCCCACGCGCACCGCGAGCTGCCTCTGCCGCTCCTGGCCTCGAGCCGACGCGCTGCCGAGGCCGTTCCCCGACGGGCTGCAGGGCGCTCAACCTCTGTGTCTGAGGTGAGCGCGGCGACGCCGATGCCCCGAGTCTTCCGGACCCTGAGGCGGTAAGTGCTGGGGAGAACGAGCCATGCTGGGGCCAACGATCCGACCCGGGGTGTGAGGAGGCGTCTGGGTGCCGTCTCCGCGGGCGGACGCGGGAAGCTGAGGTGAGGAGAGAAGCGTTGGGACCCGGCGCGACAAGTCAGGGTCCCAGGGTGCGTGGTGGAGGCGAAGGGACCGAGGCCGTCGGAAGGAGAGGGAGGTGGCTAGAGCTGAAAGCCCGGCGAGGGGAACTTTGAATGACTGCCCAGTTGCTGCTGAGGGGATATTAAAACCACCACCACACAAAACCCAGGAGTAGGCACACAGCGCCCACTGTCCCAGGACCGGGTCCCAGGTGGTGAGATAGTGGGAAGCTTTTTTGTTTCCCGTGCTCTTACATCATCACTAATTTTGGGCAAAAGTTTTTTTCCCCTGTTTTTTTAAACATTACTGTAGTTATTTTTATTACTAATAAAGTAAACAACAAAGTAATATCTAATTATATGAAATCATATAATCAAGAAAACCCATTACTTAAAAAGAACCCAAAACCATGTATGGTCAAGTCACAGAAGAAAATGAAATGGTTAGTGAAGATATAAGGGTATGCCATTTAAAAAAAAAATAGACATGCAACATTAGTTTCCGATGTACAACATAATGATTCGATATTTGTATCAAAAGTTTTTAATTATTGGTATTTTAGGCTATTGTAAAAAATGTAAATGGACAGTTACGATAACCACAAGCACCTGGACAATTTTATGCAACGTAAATGTTAAATTTTGTATTGAAAGATGGTTCACAGAGAAAAAAATTTTTTTTGGTCAGTGGTAAAGAGAGGGTATGAAATGGAAAATATCATGGAACACTCTAGGCTTAAAACTTTTTGATACTTTAGTTTTAATTTTTCTTGATAGCAACGTGATTCTATGAAATGTCTCTCATCACCTAGGTCATAATTGGTTTATCCCTTAACTCCTCTATATTTTCATTATGTTACTTTTCATCTATCAGTTTATTGCTTCAGGCAGACCTCGTTTTATTGCGCCTCACTTTATTGCACTCCACAGGGGTTGCTTTTATTTACAAATTGAAGGCGAGACCCTCACCAGCAAAAAGATTGTAACTCACTTTACTGGGACACTAGCTTTATTAAGATTGTCTGGAACTGAACTTGCAGTATCTCTGAGGTCTGCCTGTATATGTTGTTGACTTACAAGCAACATTTCGTTTCAGGGAATCCTAACTTTGTAAAAGTAGTATTTTGAGGTTGAAAATTGAGATTAAATCTTATCTGGTTATCATGTGGGAAATATACATGAGGCAGATGAAAGCCTGGTATTTTCACGTCTCTCAGTTTATTTCTTTGCTTTTATATGATCTTATTTCTTAATTGCAGCAGAACCATTAGCAGTTTATAAAGAAATATATAATTTTAATTTGGAAATTTTAAGTATGGTACACAGCTTTTAAATACACTACATGGTATATTTATGTTGTGATTTATGATTAGTATGGCCGTGTACCATGTCTACAGAATGAAGAAAGCATAATCTCATAATTGATTTAGTATTCTCAGAAAAATGGTAAAATGAGAAAATGGCAGTTATTAATTAGAACATAGCAGTTTATTCAGGAAGGCTTTTTACATAAATGTCCTTACTCATAGTTTTTTAACTATACAAGAAATGTCCACACAGATGTCTGTCTTTTACTGACTTTTAGTTAGCCAACTTTACAGATGAGGGCATGAACTATATAATCAAATCCTCGTTTGTACCAGTTATTAACGGTGTGAACTTCAACATCTCTCTTATTTTTCTGAGTCTCAGGTTTCTGATTTGTAAAGTGACTAATACTGATTTTCTATAGCAGTTAATGTATTGCTCAAAAATAAATGAGACAATACGTATATGTAAAACATTTAGCATGTAATAGGACCTAAAAAGAACAGAGTTTTAATGAAAAAAGTGGTATGTGTAATAAGATTGTGCCCCAGTTGGTCAGCATGTGCTTATTACTGTACTACATTTTAGAAAATTCTAGATTACTTTCTAATTTCAGAATCAGTAGGTTGTTAGTATTCATGTTTAGTTAGATTTATTATTTTAAACAGAAAAGGAACCTAATATAGTTAGTATTGCTAGATGTAGAATAGCAACTACACTTAGGTTTTCCTAACTTGTAGACCAATATTCTATTCATACTACTCAGTCTTTTAAGATGATTTGTTGAATATGTGTAAATTTGAAAAAAAACTATTCAGTAACCATTTCTCAGCATTTATTAACAGATTGAATTTTTTGAGACATTGGATCGCAATGTCCTTTAAAAAGTATTTATACCATAAAACTATATATTTACATTTTAAAAGACAACTTTATGACAGGTCCACTACTTACTACCCAATGTTGTAGGTGGTATTCTGTATCTTTTGCAGCTGTTGTCCTTTGTAACAGTTGACATAGGAGGTTGGAAAATTAAGTTTGCTAACTCATCCTAGAAAAAGTGCTACATACCTCATTGTTGAATATCACTGTGGTCACCTTCAAAGCACACCCCTTGGGAAGCTATGCACCAACGCCAGCGCCTAGTCCACCCTTCAAAGCCATTTTGGAACTTTTTCTGGAATGGCCATCAGAGCTATCATTGTATTACTCTTGATGTCCTGAAGGTCATCAAAATGTAGTTTTTTCAATATTTCATTTATATTCGGGTAAATAAGTCATTGGGGGCCAGATGAGGTGAATAGGGAGGGTGTTCCAATACAGTTATTTGTTTACTGGCTTAAAACGCCCTCACAGACAGTGCCGTGTAAGCTGGTGCATTGTCATGATGCAAGAGCCATGAATTGTTGGAAAAAAAGTTCAGGTCTAGGTTTTCCACACAGCCTTTTCAGCACTTCCAAATAGTAAACTTGGTTAACTTTTTGTCCAGTTGGTACAAATTCATAATGAATAATCCCTCTGGTATCAGAAAAGGTTAGCAACATCGTTGCAACAAGTTAGCAAACTTCATTGTCAGACCTCCTAAATGCCTACCCTCAGTAATACCAGTAGTGTCAAAGGAAACTATTGGAACTCTGGCTTCAGTGAGTTTAAGACTGAAGTTGTTTCATATACTGACTTTATAGTTAAGTGTTTATTTTTTAACCTAAATGGAGAATTAGGCTTTAGTTGGTGGAGTCCTGTCCTTCATAGATTATGATCCTGTGTATCAGTTTTACAATAATAATTACTTCTTAAAAATGCTTGTCTTTCCTACTAATAACACGTTTTAAGACATAATGCTATTATGTTGTATACATCCCAGACTTATTCCATATAATGTCGGTGTCTCTATGCAGGCACAGTTTACTTAAGAAAAAATTTAGAGTACCGTATGGCATCATCTTTTCCGATTTCCCAAAATGTTATGGATTTATATATCTGGAGCCTTTGCTGTCGTTTTCCTACTTTATAAATTGAAAGGATAGGTGGTAATAAAGTTTTTTTTTTTTTTTTTTTTAAATTGTGTTGCAAAATCACATAATAGTTTTGTGACATTGCCCCGCCCCTGCCCCAACTTTTGAAAATCCCTGATTTGAATACTGTGGGTTTGCATTGCAGCAACTGGAGAAGACTTTACAACCTAACAACTCAATTTAAGCTGTGCAATGAAAAACAAGAAAGTGTGTGCCCAAGTACTCTATTGTATTCAGATTCATTAGTTTCATGAGGAACAGGATGGAAAATTACTATAATACATACTAGTATTATGGCCCTAATTAAAATGGCTAGGACAGACATTAAATTATGCAATATTAGATTGTTTTCTAGTTCTCGTTTCAAATACTCCCTTCCACATAGAAAGTATTCAAGAAATATTTGAAGTATTTTTTGCTAGTTATGCTTATAACTTTTTTGTTTCCTATTACATCAAAGTTGTATTGCCAGTAAATACAGACAGGATTGCTTTTGTTTAGAACGTTGTTAGTAGCCATGTTCAAACACTAGTTACCACACATTACAAAAATAGATAGGTGTTAACTTGGAGTACTGGCTTATTTATGTGTAAACTTCAGGAAGAAGTAACTACTTTGTGCTTATTTATCATTGCTAACTTTGAGAGGTTGTTTATACATTTATGATTTTAACATTTGAATTATGTCTGAAGGCATTTTTAAATATAGGAAAGCATTTCTTTGGAGCTAAAAGGCAGTCATGGACCCTATCGTATATTTATGTAAACAGTCACAGACTAATGATCTGCTTAAGATCATTAAGATCTGCATTAAGATCTGCTTATAGTTCTAATTCCTTCTGGATAAGGTGGTGCAAAGTCCTGTTGGGTTTTACTTTTGACTTTGTCTTAATAGGCATCAAAATTTGAAAAGCTGTGTCCCATTCAGGTATCAGAAGATTTTGGTTATGTTTAGGAGGTATTTAAATTTTCAGATTTATTTAATAAAACTGTGTTGCAGGTTTAGGGTATAAAGATAAATGAGGTTTGTTTTTTTTTACCTCAGCTAATCCACTTTAATCAAATTGGCATGTTCAGGCATACCTCGTTTTATTGCACTTTACAGGTTTTTGTTTTTTTTAATTGGGGAATATTGGGGAACAGTGTGTTTTTCCAGGACTATCAGCTTCATGTCAAGTCATCGTTTTTTCAGTCTAGTTGTGGAGGGCGTAGTTCAGCTCTAAGTCAAATCGTTGTTTTATTATTTTACTATCAACTATTCATTAGAAACTAGAAAACTATGTGAACTATTTTATTTAATATCATTGTTGAGGATATTTTCCAAGGAAGTAGCAAAAACTTGACTTTGGTCTTGAAGGATGAATGGCAGTGTGGGAGATGAGCAGTGGGGAGAGTGAGGAAACTCCAGACAGAGCTCCTGAATGTACAGCTATATGATAAAGCAAAACAATATTTCTGAATTAAACAATTTACTGAACATGCACTCTATATCACACACTGTGTGGTAGACATTGGAGATATGCCTGAGTGATAGAGCTATAGTTTAATAGTCAGGTGATAGCGAATCGCAGCTAATGCAGTAAGTACCACATTGCAGGACAATACGGGGTGCTTCCTGAGCACATAGGGTACTTAACCAGAATTTGGGTACTTCTGCTTGGTGGGGGGGGCATGAAAAGAGAGGTTGAGGCTTGCTTGATTGTAAGGTGCTGGCTGCAAACATGGGCATGGGCAAAGCTATCACTTCCTTGACTCATGACCTTGGGCAAATTACCTAATTTCTCTAAGTCTTACCTAAAAATAGAATAAAAAAATACAGCTAACATTTATCGAATGCTTACTGTGTGCCCAGCATTGTGCTGGTGCTTCATACCGATTATCTTATTCAGTCTTCACATCAAATCTAGTGGGTGGAGGCTGTTTTCCAGTTATATAACTGGGTGGTGGGGCCATACTATGAACCCAGGTAGGCTGACCTGACACCTGAGCTCTAACTATTAACAGTGCCTAATTTATAGAGTTGTTGTGAATATTAAAAATGTAACTTAGGCAAATGGTTTGCTGTGCGTGACACCTGGATGTTGGCTCCTGTTTCTATTATGTACTAGTCAGCCAGGATGGGTGAGGAACTGAAGCTTAAGCAGGTGTGTGTAAATACAGGGTTCATAGTTTGGGGAAAAGAGGCTGTATTCACTCATTTGCTCATTTTAAGAAAAACCTATTCCTCACTTTTACCTAAAAGTGAGGCAAATAAATGGAAGACAAATAAATGAGCCATCATAGTATAGTTCAGTCTTCTCTGAATTCCACTATGTGGACATGGAATATGTCCAGGAAACACAGCTGGAGGAAGTATTTACATCAGACTGGGTGATCAGGGAGATGAATTAATACGAGGACGGAACTAAAAGAGTAGTGGTGGGAGTACAGGAAACAGATTTAAGAGAGAGATTCTGGAAGAAGACTGGACAGGAAGCAGAGAGTGATTATGCGGTGGGGCTCTAATTTTGAATGTCAAATTGAAGGTGTCTATAACCAAGGGTGGTCTGAGGGAGGGGATGATGACCTTAAGGGGAACAGCAGGAGGGACATCTTTGGAGTCAAAGCAATGAATTCAATTTTGAATATGTTGGATTTGAGGTGCCTGTTATAAGATATAAATGGAAATATTCTTGGATAATTAGAAAATTAAGCAAAATAAAAGAGGTAGACGCTGGATATATCATGTAGATAGGTAGTTGCAATAATGAGAATAGATGAGGTTAGCTAAGAGAACCAAAGCCACATTTGGAAGAATTCCTAAATTTAATTGAAGTTAAGAAGAGGAAACAGCTAAGGAAATTAGGAGAGGCAATTAAAAAATCGGAAACAAACCAAAAGAAAACAGGGAAGTAAAGGGAGGAAAATGTTTTCAAGAGGGAATGTTCAGTTGTGATAGATGCTATACAGGGGTCTAAGGTTGTTGTATCTTATTTTATTTTAAATGCTTCCATTTTTGTTTGTGTTTTGTGTCTGAACTTATAAAATAGGTTATCTCCAAATGCATGTTGTGGTTATTTGTATGTCTATAAAGCATCTTGATTATTTTGTCTAAAACATAAACATGTATTTTTCCCTCCTACAGTATGGAACCTCAAGGTCTTTGTGATAATGGAAACCAAAAAATTGATTGGCAAACCGCTTCAACCAGCAAGACCTGCTCGCCATCTGACTTCCCCCCCTGGTGAGTACAAAGGGTGCATATCGTTAAATATTAATTGGTTAATGGCTAATTAGTATTTTAAAGGCTAAATAATATAGAAAGTAATTGTTCATGGTTGATATTTAAAGAAATAACATAAAATAAATAATGTCATGGGCAGAATATAAAAATAGTACCAAAGAAATAATAGCTCTGACCTGAGAGCAACTTTTTGTATTTTTTTGTCTCATTTTTATGGTTAACTGGCTTCTGTTCAGATCGATACTCTCAATACAAATTGTGCCCTGTGATTAAGATCACTGTGGAACAGTCATGCTGGAAAGAGAATTACCCTTTTAAAAAAATATACCTAACTGCAAAAAAAACAACAACAACCAAGATTAGTACAAAACAACACTTACAGGTAGGGCTGTGCTTGAGTTGGAGCATATAGTTAATTTTTCAGGAAATCTAAACAATATGTCTAAAATTGAAAATTTTTCTTTGCACGTAAATCTGACCTTTTGAACAAATTTTTGACATACTTGGTATTTAATTCCTAAATTGGGATATTAACCATTTTATTCTTTATATTAGTTGTTGCCAGAAAGGCTTCTACATTCTAATTTAGGAGATATATATCTATGTATATGTACATATACATACATATAGGTACATTGATACAGAGGGTGCTAAAAAAATGTATACACTTTTTAAGAAAGGAAAGAGCTATATTAAAATTGTAATACTCAAAAGATAGCGCTAACAAAAGATGAATACAAGTCACATTTGATTTTTGCAATTACAAGAGATACTCAAAGTGGTTACCATCAGTGTCCAGACACTTCTGATTATAGCAAACATTGTTTGGCAGACTTCTGCTATGAGTGTGTAAACTATTCTAACACCATAGCAGAAGAAGCAGGATTTGTTGCCTCCCGGATCTTCCCTTGTGCACATCACACATAATACCATGCATTTCAAACTTATCACCAATGCCAGCAGTTGTTACCGTTTCCCCGAAAATAAGACCTAGCTAGACAATCAGTTCTAATGTGTCTTTTGGAGCAAAAATTAATATAAGACCCAGTCTTATGTTTATAATTTTATATTATGTTATATTTATTATAATTATATATATTATGTTATATTATATTATTTTATAACCCGGTCTTATAGTAAATTAAGACTAGGTTTTATATTAATTTTTGCTCCAAAAGACGCATTAGAGCTGATTGTCTGGCTAGGTCTTACTTTTGGGGAAACACGGTAGGTGTGTTGGAGGTTCTGTTGCATACTCACACCTCCATTGTACTTCTACAATATTCTTGAGTTTCAAATATCACTTCAGAGTGGTCTTTCGCTCCTTGAACAACTGTGCTTCCACCATTTTCTTTGACTGTCCTTTCGCCATTTTCTTTGACTGTCCTGCCTGTCGCATGGTGACGCTATTCATTTGATTAATGCCATCTTTTGAGCAAACGTCATACTACACATTGCTACTGTAATTCAATTCAGCTTCAAAACCTAATACATAGATAACGTCTCTTAAAATGTGTATACATTTTTTTTGGCACCACCGGTATAGATAGGTAGAGAGAAAGAGACAGAGAGAGAAAGGCACACAGACACACGCACGCACACACGCACGCACGAGTGTTTCCTATTTACGGTCTCTAGTCCATGTCTCCAACTAAATAATGGCTTACTTTGAAAAAGGAAAAAATAGTTATTTTCTTGGGTTCAAATGTGAAGCTGAAAAGATAGAAATGGTACGAATTCCTCAGTCCCCCATTGTTCTCCCATCCTTGGTTCCTACAAGGAAGATTGTCTCCACTTTGGTAATGTTTCCTTTGAAGATTGCTGTGACTTAGGACAAATTTCATGGATCTTTTGGATCTCAGCTTAGCAATGCAGATGGCATATCCCTCTGGTGTGCTGAAGAAGCTGTTGTGTGGGGTCAAATCTCTGATTTTATCCTAAAGGGAAGGATATAAAGCAGCTGTCAGCAGCTCCTTTCTGTCACCTCCCTTTTTACCCAACCTCTCCCTCCCTCATCTGTACAGAGTACGTTTTTCACTGATTTTTTTCTTCCAAACTTGTTACAGGGGTTAATGGGGGTGGGCTGATAGTCCCTACCTCTCATTAAATTATATCATTTTAAAATCCATACAAGAGTAGGGTTTTATTAGGCAAAGTGTAGTAAATCTGAAATTAATTTTGGCTTTTCTGAACATACTTCCATACCCAAATCTACCTCATGTCTGTAAAGAAATCTTTTTTAAGACCCAGATTTAAATATTTCATTCTGTGAGGCCTTCCTTGGTACCCCAGAGCCCACTTAGCTGTCTCCTACCATTTTCTGTGTTCCTCTCATATAACTTATTTTTATTATAGTCATTATTTATGAGCTTGTATTTTAAAATAGGTTGCAAACTCATTTATCTCTGAACTTTTTTTTCACATACCCATCTCCTAACACAGTTGCTGACATTTCATAGTACTGAATAACTGAACTGTCAGAAAAACATTATAAAACAGTGTCTAGAATATCATGGATAATTAAGGTTTTTAGGTGATATTATATCATTTATTGAAGACGTGGATATATAAAATAGTTTTCTTTTTTTCTCTCCTAACAGGAGTAGTATTCCCTTTCGACTTTCAGAATGAATATCCGTGCAACACTCAGTACTTACAAAGTGGAGGTAGCAGAGTAAGTCTTAGAAATTATAATAAACTGCAGCATTGCAGGCTGGAAAGTAACATTTGATAGATGGCTGTTGTGTGCCTTTACTATGCTAAGTACTTTATGTATTTTTAAAAAAACTTTATGATATGTTCCAAGCATATATTAAAGAGAATAAAACACTAATCATACCTGTTGCCCACCATTTTCAAATCTAAACATTTTGCTATATTTGTTTTAGCAAATTTTAAAAACCTTACAGATAAACTTAAAACCCCCATATAGCCCTCCACCAACCCTTTCCTACCTTTCTCCAAGATAACTGTCCTCAATGTTATGGTTTCCATATATATATTTTTTTTTCTTCCCCCCCCTTTCTTTCACCTCCCTCCCCTCCAGTTCAAGCCTCAGTCTAGTTTCTCAGTCTAGTTGTGTAGGACACAGCTCCCTGGCCCATGCTGGTATTATGAGCCTTGTGTTCTTCCAGCTGAGGCAGTCGGTCACCAGTAACTCACAGCAGCTCTCGCTGGCTGCTGGCCGCTCACAATGGCTGCCAGCCACTCATGCTGGTCACTGCCCACTCATGACAGAACACGGTAGCCCACGGCAGCACACAGCAACCTGCGGTTGCTCACGGTAGCCCAGCTCCAGGGAGAACTGCTGTTCACAATCTTAGCTGTAGGTCACTGGCCTATGTGGGAATCTAACCGGCGGCCTTGAGCATGGCGCTCCAACCTCCTGAGCCACCGGGCCAGCCCTCCATGAGTATATTGATACATTTTCTATAACAAATAGAATTGTTTTAACTGGTTTACAATTTTATACAAATGGTATTATATCCACATTTTTTTATAATTATTTTTTCACCTTTAGGTTTATATTTTAAAAATTCTACTTTAATTTTTCAAATAAGTAAAATAACAACGAAGTTTAATACTCAAAACATACAAAAATGGCATTTAGTGAAAAGTTTCCCTCCAATCTCTATTCCTGTCACTTCTAACCAGATGTAGCCATTGTACCAATTTCTTACCTAGATACTTCCAGAAATAGATTATGCTTGCACAATCATAAGTATGTTCATAGATGGAGAGCAGGCAACTATTCAAGTGAATGTAGTTGTTCCATATGTGCTGATACAGGGAAATATTTTCTATATATTAATATACCACGTTTTTGCATTTTCTACTGCTGGGCGTGGTTCTTGCTTTTGTTTTATAATAAATGCTACAACAGAAATCCATGTATGTGTTATATTTTATACAGTTATAAAACTGCAGTAGAATTGCTATGTTAAAAGGTAATTGTCAGCATTAAGTACTGCCAAATTATTCTCCAGTGTGATTCATATGAGCAATGCATGAGGGTTCTGATTTTTCTATACTCTTACTTTGTTATTGTCACACTGTAAATTGTTTTCTTATTTAATTTTTGAGAAATCATATCTTTTTGTTGGTTTAAAAGTTTAATTCTCTATTACTTGTGAAGTGGAGCATCTTATGTTTAATTTGGCCATTTGGATTTTCTCTTCCATAAACTGCTAATTCATACAATCTGTCCACTTTTCTTATGTTCTTTTTCTTCTTTTTTTATATTCTTTTACAATATATTCTGGATTCTTACATGCACAGCAAATATTTTATGTCCTGAGAATAGGTCCAGAGATTTGTTTGTTATTTGTGGTGTTTCAGTTCAGAAGTCTTAAATCTTTTAAAAAAATTTATTATGGTAATATTGCTTAATAACATTATATAAATTTCAGGTATACAATATTATAATTTGGTATCTGTATATTCTATTGTGTGCTCGCCATCAAGAGTCTGGTTTCCTTTGGTTACAGTATATTTGACCCCTTTACACAATTCTTCCTCCTTCTACCCCTTTCCCCTCTGATAACCACCATTCTGTTGTCTTTGAGTATTGTTTTTGTTTTGTGAATTTGTTACTTTTTGTTTATATTCCACATGTGAGTGACATGCTATGGTTTTTGTCCTTTTCCGTCTTGACTTATTACACTTTTCATAATACCCTCAAGATCCATCCATGCTGTCGAAAAATGAATATTTCACCTGTTTTATGAATGAGTAATATTTCATTGTGTGTGTGTGTGTGTGTGTGTGTATGTATGTATACCCTCTCTTATCCATTCATCCATTGATGGACACTTAGGTTGCTTCCATATCTTGGCTATTGTAAATAATGCTGCAGTGAACACAAGGGTGGATGTATCTTTATGAATTAGTGTTCTCATATTTTTTTTGTATAACTACCCAAAAGAGGAATTGATGATGAATTGTATGATAGTTCTATCCTTAAATTTTTAAGGAACTTCCATACTGTATCATAGGAACTATACTAATGTACAATCCCAATAGTGCATGAGGGTTCCTTTTTCTCCATATCGTCTCTAACACTGGTCATTTCTTGTTTTTGGTTTTTTTTACCATAGACAATCTAAAGGTGTGAGGTGATATCTCATTGCTGTTTTGATTTGCATTTCCCTAACAATTAATGATGTTGAACATCTTTTCATATGCCTGTAGGCCATCTGTATGTCTTCTTGGAAAAATGTTTATTCAGATCCTCTGCCCATTTTGTATTCAGATAGTTTGTTTTTGTTGTTGAGTTGTATGAATTCTCTCTCTATTTTGGATATTCAGCACTCATCAGAAGTATCATTTGCAAATATCTTCTCCCATTTGGTTGGTTGTCTTTTTGTTTGGTTGATGGTGTCCTTTGCTGTGCAGAAGCTCTTTAGTTTGATGTAGTTTTATTTATTTTTGTTTTGTTTCCCTTGCTTTTGCAGACAGATTCACAAAAAAACACCACAGAGACCAATGTCCAGAAGCTTAGAGCCTATGTTTTCTTCTATGTATTTTATTGTTTTAGAACTTACATTCGAGTCTTTAATCTATTTTGAGTTAATTTTTGTGTTATATTGTAAAGTAGCGGTCTAGTTTCACGCTTTTGCATATGGCTGTCTGGTTTTGACTGTTTATTGAAGAGCCTTTCCTTTCTTCACTGTATGTTCTCGGCTCCTTTGTCATAAATTAGTTGCCTATATATGTATGGGTTTATCTCTGGGCTCAATTCTGTCCCATTGGTCTGTGTGTTTTTCTGTCTATACTACACTGTTTTGATTACTGTGGTTTTGTAGTATAGTTTTAAATTGGGGCGTGTGATACCTACCTGTGGCTTTGTTCTTTTTTTCCTCAGGATTGTTTTGGATGTTTGGGGCCTTTTGTGGTTCTATACAAATTTGAGGATGATTTTGTTCTATTTCTGTGAAAAATGCCATTGGGATTTTGATAGGGATTACATTGAATCTGTAAATTGCTTTGGGTAGTAATGGACGTGTTAATAATGTTAATTCCTCCTGTCCATGAGCATGGCATATCTTCCCATTTCTTTGTGTCATCTTCAGTTTTTTTTGGCAATGTTTTGTAAATTTATTCCTATTTTATTATTTTTGTTGCTATTATAAGTGGGATTGTTTTCTTCATTTCTCTTTCTGATAGTTTGTTGTTAGTATATAGAAACATGATTTTTGAATCTTGATTTTTGTATTCTGCAACTTTACTGTATTTGTATATTATTTCTAATAGTCTTTTTTGGAGAGTCTTTAGGGTTTTTTATATATAAAATAATGTCATTTGCAAATAGTGACAGTTTTACTTCTTCCTTTCCAATTTGGATGTCTTTATTTCTTCTACTTGCTTAAATGCTCTGGACAGGGTTTCCAGTAGTATGTTGAATAACAGTGGCAAGAGTGGGCATCCTTGTCCTTTTCCTGATTTTATGGAAAGCTTTCAGTTTTTCACCATTGACTATGTTAGTTGAGGGTTTGTCACATGTGCTCTTTATTATATACATCTTATTGAGAATCTGTACCATAAAAGGATGTTGTATCTTGTCAAGTGTTTTTTCTACATCTATCGAGATGATTTTTATCACTCATTGTTTGTGTGGTGTATCATATTGATTGATTTGCAGACATTGAACCATCCTTACATCTCTGGAACAAATCCCACTTGATCGTGATGTGTGATTCTTTTAATGTATTGTTGTACTCAATTTGCTAGTACAGTAGTACCTCAGTTTTCGAACGTCTCTGTTGACAAACATTTCAGTTTACGAACGCCGTAAACCTGGAAGTAAATGCTTCGGTTTTGAAACACGCCTCAGAAATCAAGCATGTCACGCAGGTTCCACTGAGTGTAAGATCCTGAGGCCTAGCTGTTGGCTGTTTTCGAATGTTTCAGAACTCGAATGGTCTTCCAGAATGGATTACGTTAAAAAACCGAGATACCACTGTATTTCATTGAGGATTTTTTGCATCTCTGTTCATCAAAGATATTGGCCTGTAAAGTTCTTTTGTTTTTTTGTGTGTTGTTTTGGTGATGTCCTTGCCTGGTTTTGGTATTAGGGCAAACAACTTAGGTATATTTGGTATTAGAGTATAGGACTTTGGTATATTTGGTATATGACTTAGGAAGCATTTCCTCCTCTTCAATTTCTAGAAGAGTTGAGAAGGATTGGTATTAAATCTTCTTTGAATGTTTGGTAGAATTCACTAGTGAAGCCATCTGGTCCTGGACGTCCTGGGGAGGTTTTTGATTACTGTTTTAATTTCCTTACTAGTGATTAGTTTATTCAAGTTTTGTAATTTTTCATAATTCAATCTGGGAAGGTTGTATGCTTATAAGAATTTGTCTGTCTTCCAGGCTGTCCAATTTCAATTTGGTAGCATATAGCCTTTCCTAGTGTTCTTTTATAATCCTTGGTATTTCTGTGGTATTTGTTGAAATTTCTCCTTCATTTCTGAGTTTATTTGGGCCCTCTATTTTTCTTGGTGAGTGTGGCTAATTGATAAAGGTTTACCAATTTTGTTTGTTTACAATGAACCAGCTTTTGGTTTCATTTATGTTTTCTAAGTCTTTATTTTATTTCTACTCTTGATCTTCATTTCCTTCCTTCTTTGCGCTTTGATCTGTTTGTTCTGTTTCTAGTTCTTCAAGGTGTAATGTTATATTGAGATTTTTCTTGTATCTTGAGCTTGGCCAGTATTGCTATAAACTTCCTCCTTAGTACTGCTTTTGCTGGATCCCAAAAGTTTTGGTATGTCGTATTTTCATTTCTTTCTTTATATCTTTTGATTTCTTTTATTTCTTCATTGACACAGTAGCTGTTCAGTGACATGTTTAATCCTACATATTGGTGATTTTTTTCCAGTTTTCTTCTTGTAGTTGATTTCCAGTTTCATACCTTTGTGTTTGGAAAAGATGTTGGATGTGATTTCAGTCTTCTGAAATTTATTGAGACTTGATTTTTGTCCCAACATATTGTCTATCCTTGAGAATGTTCCATGTGTACTGGAGAAGAATGTACATTCTGTCGTTTTGGGATGAAAAGTTACATAAATATTTATTAACTCTGTGTGATCTAATGTGTCATTTAAGGCCAATGACTTTCCCCTACTATTATTGTGTTGCTTTCTGTTTCTGCCTTTAGGTCTATTAATTCTTGCTTTATATATTTTGGTGCTTCTAGGTTGGGTACATTTACAGAGGGTTCCAAAAATATGTATACACGTTTTAAGAAAGGAAAACTGTATTAAAATTGTAATACTCAATAGATATTGATAACAAAAGATGAATACAAGTCACGTTTGACTTCTGCAATTACAAGAGGTGTTCAAAGTGAACTACTACCTGAGTTCACTACTCAGTGAACTACTACCTGAGCAACACTGACGAAAGTGTCCACTTGTATACTTTTTTTGGCAATCCCGGTGTATTAATAACTGTTATGTCTTCCTGATATATTGTCCTCTTTATCACTGTAAAATGTCCATCTTTGTCTCTCTTGTTACCTTTTTTGTCTTGAAATTAATTTTGTCTGATATAAGTATGGCTACACCCACTTTTCTCTGGATACCATTTGTTTGGAATATCTTCTACCCCTTCACTTTGAGCCTATGTTTTCGTAGATGAGATGGGTCTCCTGAAGACAACATATAATTGGATCTTGTTTTTTAATCCTCCAGGTACTCTGTTCCTTTTGATTGGTGAGTTTAGTCCATTTACATTTAGGGTGATTATTGATATCTGAGGACTTACTATAGCCATTTCTTTGTTTTCTGGTCGTTCTGTATTTACATTGTTTCATTTCCCATTTTTTCTGTGTTCTATGTTTTTTTACATGAATTTTTTTCTTCTTCAATTATCGTTGACAATTCAGTATTATATTAGTTTCATGCATACAGCATAGTGGTTAGACATTCATGTAACTTAACAAAATGATCCCCCCAATAAGTCTAGTACTCACTCATCTGGCACCATACATAGTTATTAAAATATTGGTTATATTCACCATGCTGTACTTCACATTTCCATGACTGTTTTATAACTGCCTTCACCTTTTTCACCCATTCCCTTAACCCGTTTCATGTGACAACCATCAATTTGTTATCTGTATCTATGAGTTTGTTTCTGTTTTGTTTGTTTATTTTGTTGTCTATTTTTTATTTTTAAATTTTTTAAAATATTTTTATTAAAAAATATAACTAACATACAACATTATATCAGTTTCAGGTGTACACAGTAGTTGTTCAGCATTTATATGCCTAAGGAAGTGATCACCATAAGTCTAGTAACCATCTGACTCTGTACCACGCTATCACAATATTATTGACCAAATTCCCTATGCTGTACATTACATCCCCATGACTTACTTATTTTATATCTAGAAATCTGAACCTCTTATTCCCCTTCACCTTTCCCCTTCCTTTTAAAGTTTTCAATTATAGTTAACATTCACTTTTATATTAATTTCAGGTGTGCAGCAGAGTGGTTAGATATTTACATAATTTAAGATGTGATCCCCCTGACTAGTCTAGTACTCACCTGGCACTATACATAGTATTTACCATATTATTGACTATATTCCTTATGCTTTATTTTACATCCCCATGATTATTTTGTAACTACCAATTTCTACTTCTTAATCCCTTCACCTTTTTCATTCTGTCCCCCAAGTCCCCTCGCTCTATCACCTCAATTAATCTAGTATCCATCTAACACCATACATAGTTATTACAATATTATTCACTATATTCTTTATGCTACCCTACATCCCTATGACTACTATTTTGTTTTTTAGATTCCACATATAGATGGAATCATACAGTATTTGTCTTTCTCTGTCTGACTTATTTCACTTAACATAATACCCTCAAGTTCCATCCATGTTGTCACAAATGGGAAGAATTCATTTCTTTTTTCACAGCCGAGTAGTATTCCATTGTATATATGTACCACATCTTTATCCAATTGTCTATCAATGTACAGTTAGGTTGCTGCCATATCTAGGCTGTTGAAATAATGCTGCAGTGCACATAGGGGTGCATATATCTTTTCAAATTAGTGTTTTGGGTTTCTTCGGATAAATACCCAGAAGTGGAATGCTGGGTCATATGGTAATTCTATTTTTAATGTTCTGAGCAACTTCCATGTGGTTTTCCATCATGGCTGCACCCATTTACAATCCCACCAGCAATGCACGGCGGTTCCCTTTTCACCACATCCTCGCCAACAAATGTTGATTTTTTGACGATAGCCACTCTGACTGTTATGACGTGATAGCTCATCAGTAGGTCTTCTTTGGAGAAATGTTTATTCAGTTCCTCTTACTATTTTTTTAAAATTGGATTATTTGTTTGTTTGCTATTGTGTTTTTAGGAATTCCTTATATATTTTTGGTATTAAGTCCATATCAGATACATGGTTTGCAAATATTTTGTCCCTTTTCTGTAGGTTTTTTTTCATTGTTGATTTTCTTTTTTTCTTTTTTAGTTTGATATAGTTCTACTTATTTATAGTTGCTTTTGTTGCTTGAGCGTTTGGTATTATATTAAAAAAATCACTGCCAAGATGAATGTGAAGGCTTTCCCGTTTTCTTCTAGGAGTGATATGGTTTCAGGTGTTTTATTTGTCTTTAACCATTTTGAGTTCATTTTTGTTCATAGTATTAGATAAGGGCCCAATTTCATTCTTTTGCACATGGATAGTCACTTCTCTCAACACTATATTTTGAAGAGACTGTTCCTTCAACATTCTGTATTCTAGGCTTTCTTGTCAAAGAATAGTTGAATGTATATGCGTTGGTTTATTTCTGTGCTGTCTATTCTGCTCCATTGGTCTCTGTGTATTTTTATGCCACTATCTTACTATTTTGATTATTACAGCCTTGTAATATAGTTTGAAGTCAGGAAGTGTGATGCATCCAGCTTTGTTCTTACAAGACTACTTTGGCTACTCAGGGTCTTTTGTGATTCCATGTGAGTATTAGGATGTTGTTTTTTATTTCTATGAAAAATGCTACTGGAATTTAGGTAGGGATTGCACTGGATCTGTAGATTGCTTTAGGTAGTTGGACATTTTAGTAATATTCTTCCCATCCATGAACATGGGATATCTTTCCATTTACCGTCATCTTCAATTTCTTTAATCAGTGTTTATTATAGAGTTTTCTGTGTACAAATATTTCACCTCTTTGGTTAAATTTATTCCTAAGTATTTTATTCTTTTTGATACTATTTTAGAAACAGATTGTTTTCTTGCTTTATTTATTTTTTCCAGATTTTAGTTTACTTTTGAGTTTGATTTTAGGTCTTGCATTTTAGGTAGTGTTACAAAGATAGTGAAGTATGCCTCTGATTAAATTTTCAGTTTGAAAATATTAATTTTTTAAAAAGGACCATATAATTCTTTTTTGTAGTTTATTAAATCTAACAGGAAGAACTTTGGAGAACCGAGTCTTTGGTGTGACAAAATTTGATTTTCATCTGATGACTTATTGTGATGTCTTGGTGATGTAGAATTACCTCATTACGCTTCATTGTGTCATAGGGTTAGACAATCTATTCTTTGACTTTAGGCAGTTACCTGGGTAGAGTTTGCAGATATTTAAGGAATGGGCTACAACTTGCTAATATAGTGATTGGTGGAGTGGAGATATTCATTTTTAAGAATATCCCCAAAGAAACCTACCTTAGGGAATTACCATGGTGCAGAGTCTGGCCTACTGTTTGCAAATTGATTTTTGTCAGCTAAAAGAGTAGGTCATCCCTAGGGGTAGACTATGTTGACCAAGTACATGAAACTGATTTATAAAATCAGAAAACCCATTATTTTATAATGAGAAATCTGGCTGTCTTTTACTCTGGGATTCTGTCATTGGTTCTACTTGTGTATTATCTGCTTTAGGGAGATTTATGGGAAGCTAAGTTGTAATCAGAATATTTCTTGGTGAGCATGTAGTCAGTAGAAGAATGAAAATATTGTTGTTTAAAATGTCATCAGATTAGTGTAGCCAATACCATAGTAAAGATGGTCCAACAAGTAGGGCTGGAAAACTTTGGTAAGGCCTCTTCTTCTCAGGATGTTGAGTTCTGACAGTGTTTCTTCTTTCTCTTTGCTTCATTGGATGAAGCGATATTTTCTTATTTTCCATATTTCCGGTTAGTGTGTGAACAGTTTATATGCTGACATCAAGGATCTACTTTACATAACTTCAGAAGAAGTAAATAGTATTGTTATTGCAGGTTTTCATGAATAAATATCTGCTGTTTTCATGAATTAAAATCTATGTTTACTTACTTTGGAATTATTTATTTTACTATTCATCTTTGGTTTTAGGTTCCCTTTCAAAAATAATTATAATCATGACTAAAATAGTTATATTCAAATGTATTTTGAAAGACATTTTTGTAGCTTATTTTTGATTAGTACACTTAGGACATTATTTATCCATTAGTCCAAAAATGTGCCTTGAGTAATACTTTGATTGTTTAGGAAAATATTTTTGGATGGTTAAAAAAAGCATTGCATAAAACATTTAAACCTTAGTTAAAAAGTGTATTTTCTGTTTTCAACAGTGTAAGACGAATGGAATGCAAACCTTTGCTCAAGGTCTTAGTGACCAACAGCAACATCAGTCTCCAGTTAAAAAAGGTAAATTTTTATCATAATTCCCAAATTTCATAAGCAAGTCTTAGCATACATAAGAAATTTTATTACATTGTTTTGGTTGATTTCTGTCCACATTAGTCAGGCTGTAGGTTTGACAGCTGTGAAGGTAAGACCATAATAGGAATGGCTTAAACAAAGCAGAAATTTATTTCTGTTATCTTCTATGTCATGTAAACTTTTGAGCTGGTGTACTTGTTCTGTTCTGTGAAGTGACTACTGGTCCCAGGGTTATACAGTTGGCCCTTGAACGACACGGGTTTGAACTGTGCAGGTACACTTACATGCGAATTTCTTTTTTCAGTAAATATTGTTAAATGTATTTTCCCTTCCTTTTGATTTCCTTAATAATGATTCCTTTTCTCTAGCTTACTTTAGTATAATACAGTATATAATACAGCTAACATAAAAAATAAGTGTCAAATCAGCTGTCTATGTTGTTATTCCTAAGGCTTCCAGTCAACAGTTGGCTATTAGTTGTTAAGTTTTTGGGGAGTCAAAAGTTATGCGTGGATTTTTCACTGGGGGTGTGTGGTCAGTACCCCTAACCCCCACGTTGTTGAAGGGTCATCTGTACTGTCTCATGGCTTTGCTGCCTTTAACACATGGCTTCTATCTCATTGACCAAGATGAATGCCTCTGCGCCAGCCATCATGTGCTCTATCTTGCCATCAGGAAGGAGATGAAAGGAAAGGTAGTTCTCCTTAAAGCAGTGGCCCAGAAATTACATATGTCACTTTCACTTAATATCTCATTGGCCAGGACTTAGTCATGCTTTGCAAAGCAGAGTGGAAAATGTAATCTTTAGCTGTGCAGCCAGCTAGTAATTCTGTTACTGAAGCAGAAGGGAAGAACGCTTATGGAGGATCAGTAGTGTCTCCCACAGTAGCTACTTTTTAGTAAAATATAAAATAATTTAGTCTCCAAATTTTTACCAAGCAATCTATGTATGTAGTTCAAAAGTTAAAAGTTATGAGAATACTGTATTAGCTTTTCCTCCGAGTATTTAACTCCATATTTCTAAATACAATGTTTAAATTTTCTTAATTTCTCATTTTTTGGTATTATAAATTGATGGAGCATTTTGGAAAAGGAGAACGTACATCTTCCACCTCAGTCCCCTTCCTTCAGGCTCTGTCTGCCCTCTTCACAGCATTCTTTCACAAGGCTCCCTTCTCTATGTTATATGACTAGTACGTAAATACAGTTGCTTAGCTGAGAGATGCGTCTCTCTTTCTTACAATTCTTTATTTTTCCTGGAGCTAATGCTCGCCTTGTTTTTCTGTATAACTTATTAATTTTTCCCCTCAAATGCTCTGACAACTGTCACTCTATGATATTTTCATTATGCTTAACTGTATCAGTTGGTCTAGACACTCAGAATACTGGAGGAGACTTTCCTTTTGTAATCCTCCATTATCCTGGACTAGTTGCTCCTTTAAATGCTGTGCAGCTGTTGTTTTAATGGTTTATTTTAAACCACTTTAAAATGTAAAGTTCAGTGGCTTTTAGTACTGTATCGTGCAACCATCACAACTGTCTAATTCCAGAACCTTTTTATCACCCCAGAAGAATATACCCATTAAGAGAATACTCCCCATTCTCCCTTCTGCTCAGCCCCTGGCAAACTCGTTTGCTTTTTGTTTTGATGGATTTACTTGTTCTGGACATCTCATTTAATAGAAGTATACAATATGTGATGTTTTGTGTCTGGCTTCTTTTGGTTACTATAAGGTTTTCAAGGTCCATTCATGTATAGCATATATCAGTATGTCTTTCCTTTTTAGTGCTGAATACTATTCCATTGTATGTATAATGCCACATTTTGCTTGTTTCTCAGTTGATGGACATTTGGGTCGTTTTTACTTTTTGGCTACCATGAATAACGTTGCTATGAATATTTGTGTACAAGTTTTTGTTTGGACATCCACTTTAAGTTCTTTTCGATATACATTAGGAGAAGACTTGCTGGGTCATATGGTGATTGTATATTTAACTTTTTGAAGAATTGACAAATTGTTTTCCATGGTAGCAACACCACTTCACATTCCCATTAGCAATACATGAGGGTTCCAATTTCTGCACATCCTTGTTAGGATCTGTATTTATTATAGCCATCCTAGTGCATGTGAAGTACTTATCTCTTTGTAATTTTGATTTGTATTTCTTTAATGACTAATGATTTTGAGTGTCTTTTCATGTGCTTGTTGGCCATTTGTAATTCTTCTTTGGAGAAAAGTCTATTCAAGTCCTGAGACCTTTTTTTAATTGGGTTGTTTTCCTTCTGTTGTTGAGTTGTAAGAGCTCTCAATACTAGACCCTTATCTATTCCCTCTCTCACTCTCCGCCTTCCCCTTTCCTCTTTCCCTGCTCTCCTTCTTTCTCCTTCCCTCTGTCATGCTTTTTGTGTCATATCTAAGAAATCATTGCTAAAAATCAGGATTGGAAGATTCATCCCTATGAGTTTTATAGTTTCAGCTCTTATATTTAGGTCTTTGATTTAACATTTGAATTAACTTTTGTCTATGGTGTGAGGTAAGAGCCCAGCTTCATTTTTTTTTTCTTCCCTTGGATATTCAGTTGTGGCATACCATTTGTTAAAGACAGTAATTTTTCTCCATTAATTGATCTTGGCATCTTTGTTTAAGATCATTTGACCGTGGGTTTATGTGTTTATTCCTGGACTGTCTGTTCGGTTCCCTTGATCTATATGTCTGTCTTTATAGCAGTACCACAATGTTTTGATTACTATAACTTTATGGTAATTTTTGAAATTGGTAAGTGTGAGTCTTCCAGTTTTGTTCTTTTTTAAGGTCTTTTGGTTATTTGGGGTCCCTTGCAATTCCATGTGGTTTTTAGGATAGCTTTTCCTGGGATTTTTGATAGGGATGATCTTCAATTTATAGATAATTTTAGGCGATTATTGTTATTGTTGTCATACTAACAATATTAAGTTTTCCAATCCACAAACATGGTATATGTTTCCATTCACTTAGGTCTTTATTTCAGCTGTGTTTTACAATTTTCAGTGTACCAATCTCATATCTCTTTGGTCAAATTTATTTCTGACTATTCTTGTTGATGCTAATGTAATTGATTTCTAAATTTCTTTTTTGCATTGTTCATTGATAGTGTAGAAAATACAACCGATATTGTGTGGGGATATTACTATGAGTTTACAGAAATAAAAAGTATTATAAGAGGATACAGTGAACAAGTAATTGTATGCCAACAAATTAGATTACCTAGGTGCAACAGAGAAATTTCTAGAAACACAGAAATTACCAGAATCTAGTGAAGAAGAAACAGAAAATCTGAATCTATAGCAAGTAAGAAGATTGTATTTTTAATTAAAAAATCTCCCAAGAAAGAAAAGTCCAGGATTTCATGGCTTCACTAGTGAATCTACAAAACATTTAAAGAAGAATTGACTTTCTCAAGCTCTTCCAAAAATAGGAGGGGAAATTTCCCAGCTATTTTTAGAGGCCGATAACTAAGCCAGACAAAGATACTGCATGAAAAAAACAAACTATCAAAACTACAGATCAATATCTCTTAGACTATAGATTAAAAAATTATTAACAAAATACTAGCAAGCCAAATCCAACAGCATAGTAAACAGATTATACATCACGGGCACATGGGACTAATTCCAAGAATGCCAGAGTGGTCCCAGCACGTGAAAATCAATCGGGACACTACAACACCTTTACAGAGTGCAGCTGTAGAAACACATTACCATCACAGCTAATGCTGACAAAGCATTTGGCAAAACCCTTTCGTGATAAAACCTCTCACCATGCAAGGAATAGAAGGGAACTTCCTCAACACGATAAAGGGTATATATGAAAACTCCACAGCTAACATCATCCTCAGTGGTGCAGACTGATAGCTTTCCCCTCCCTCTAAGACCAACAAGTCAAGGATGCCCACTCTCACTCCTCTTAACATTTAATTTTAATTATAGTTGACATTCAATATTATGTTAGTTTTAGGTATATAACATACTAATTCAACATTTATATACCTTACAGTTTCAACACTTTAAGAATATACTGGAACTTCTAGCAAGAGCAGTTAGGCAAGAAAAAGAAATAAAAAGCTATTCAGATTTGGAGAGGACAATTCACAGATGATAACTATCTTAAAATATAGAAAATCCTCAAGAATCCACATACAAAATTATTAGTGCTAATAGATGAACTCAGTATAAGTTGCAGGACACAAAATCAAGTGTCATTCATGATTTTAGAAATTTGAGTCTTCTTAGTCTTTGTCAGTTTTGATCTTTTCAAATAACTAAATTTGGTTTTATTGATTTTATCTATTTTTTTTCTCTTATTTAATTTTTCTCCACTCTAATCATTCTTATTTCCTTCATTCTGCTAGCTTTTGATTTAGGTTGCTTTTCTATTTCTAATTCCTTAATCTTTAATGTTAGTAATTGATTTGAGCTATTCTCATTTTTTAATGTAGATATTTGTAGCTATAAATTTTGCTCTGAGCAATGAATGCTTTTGCTGCATCCCATAAGTTTTGATATGTTCTGTCTTTGTTTTCATTTGTCTCAAAGTATTTCATCAGTCCTCTGTTGTCTGTTCTTTGACCCATTGGTTAAGAGAATGTTTTTAATTTCCACATATTTGTGAATTTTCCAGTTTTACTTCTGTTGTTGTTATCTGGATCCATTCCATTGTGGTCTTCCAACCTAAAGTCTGTTTTTGTCTGAACATACTCCAGTTTTCTTGGTTATTTTCTGCATCAGATAGCTTTTTCATTCTTTCACTTTAAACTTACTTTGGCGATTGGATCTAAAGTGATTATCTTTAGATATTTTTATCTATTCTGCCAATCTCTGCTTTTTTAGTATTTTTTTTAAATTAAAGTTTATTGGGGTGACAATGGTTACTAAAGTTACATAGGTTTCAAGTATACAATTCTGTAATAATCATCTATATATCACATTGTGTGTTTGCCACTCAGAGTCAGTTCTACTTCCATTACCCCAGTTTATCTTATTAGTTTCTTTTTTTGGTTTTGTTTTTTTTTTAGTTTCAGGTGTACAAAACAATGTAATGCATACCTCGTGCACTGTTGGTGGGATTGCAGATTGGTGCAGCCACTGTGGAAATCAGTATGGAAATAAAAAAAATGGAAATGGAACTACCTTATGACCCAGCAATTCCACTCTTAGGTATCTATCCAGAGAACTCCAAAATGCTAATTTGAAAAAATGTATATACCCCTATGTTTACTGCAGCGCTATTCACAATAGCCAAGACATGGAAACAGCCGAAATGCCCATCGGTAGACAACTGGATTAAGAAACTGGTACAATCTCTGCTCTTTAATTGGAGATTTCATGACATTGAATGTAATTACTGATAAGGAAGGATTTATTCTACTCATTTTGCTATTTGTCTTCTGTAAGTCATATTTTCTTCAATTCTCCCATTAATGTCTTCTTTTGGATTTAATAGATTCTTTCTAGTGTACCATTTTATTTGCTTTTTATTTCCATATATATATATATGAGCTATTCATAGCTCTGTGTGTGTGTGTGTGTGTGTGTGTGTGGTTATTTTCCTAGTTGTTGCACTGGGGGATAATTTAATTTACAGAGATCTAATGTGAATTCACATCAACTTGCTTTCAGTATTTCATAAAACTTTGCTTCTGTATAGCTCCTTCCCACCTTTATTTTATTATCATCATAAATTCCATTTTATAGACTATGTAACATATCAACCTAATTTATGCATTTTTGTGATAATCCTGTATGATAATCCTTTTATGATAATCCTTTAAATCACTTAGGAAAAAAAGGGGTTACATCCAGAATTCATTAATACTGACCTATCTATTTATCTGTGCAGTTATATTTACTAGTGTTCTTTATTTCTTCTTGTGGAGTCTCGTTACTGTGTGCGACCCTGAAGGAGTCCCGCCACATTTCTTGTAAGGCAGGCTTACAAGCAATGAACTCATTCTATTTCTAATTTTTTGCCGTACTTCCATACTATCTTCCATAGTGGCTACACCAATTTATTAATAGCAACACTAGACAAGGGGTTCCCTTTTCTCCACATTCTTTAAAATTTATTTTTGTAATTAAAGTATGGTTGATATACAATATCATGCTTGGTATACAACATGTTGATTTGATAATTGTAGATCTTACAATATCATCCACAGTAAGTCTAGTAACCATCTGTGACATGCAAAGTTACTATATTATCGACGATATTCACTGGGCTGTACACTATAACACTTTGGCTTATTTAGTTTATTACTGGGAAGTTTGTACTTCTTATTCCCCTTCACTTTTATCACCCATTCCCTCATTATCTTCCCTTCTGGCAACCATCATTTTGTTCTCTGTAGTTATGAGCATGTTTTTATTTTGGTTTTTCGTTTTTCTTTCTTGTTTTTTTTTTTAGATTCCACATACAAATGAAATCATACTGTTTTTGCCTTTCTGACTTATTTCATTTAGCATAGTACTCTCTAGGTCCATCCATGTTGTCACAATGACAATATTTAATTCATTTTCATTGCTGAGTAATAGTCCATTGTATACACGAACCACATCTTTATCCATCTGTTTAGCGATGGACAGCTAAGTTGCTTCCATATCTGGCCTATTGTAAATTAATGCTGCAAGGAACATACGGGTGCATGTATCTTTTCAAGTTAGTCTTTTTGTTTTCTTTGGATAAGTATCAAGAAGTGTAATTGCTGGGATGGGTGATAGTTCTATTTTTAATTTTTAGAGGAACATCCATACTGTTTCTCATAGTGGCTACACCCACTTACAGTCTTTCCCATAGTGCATGAGGGTTCCTCTTTCTCCACATCCTCACCAACACTTGTTGTGTGTTGACTTTTTGACATTGCCATTCTGACAGGTGTGAGGTGGTATCCTGTTGTAGTTTTAATTTACATTTCCCTGATAATGATATAGAGCATCTTTTCATATGTCTGTTGGCCATCTGTATGTCTTCTTTGGAGAAATGTATGTATATTCAGGTCCTGTACTCATTTTCCAATCCGACTGTTGTTTTGATGTTGAGATGTATGAGTTCCTTATATTTTGGATCTTTACCCCTTATCGGATATGTCATTTATGGGTATCTTTTACCATTCAATAGGCTGTCATTTTGTTATGTTGCTGGTTTCCTTCACTGTGCAGAAGCTTTTTAGTTTGATGTAGTCCCATTTATGTTTGCTTTTGTTGCCTTTGCTCGAGGAGTATCAAAAAGAAAAGATATTGCTAAGAAGGACGCCAAAGAGTTTACTGTCTGTGGTTTCCTCTAGGAGTTTTATGGTTTCAGGTCTAACATTTAAGTATTTTAACTCATTTTGAGTTTATCCTTGTCTATGATGTAAGAAAGTGGTCCAGCTTCTATTTGCTTGTATGTGTCCAAGGTTCCTTAATACTAGTTATTGAAGAGACTGTCATTTTCCCCATTGTATATTCTTGCCTCCTTTTTTGTAGATTGACCATATAATATAAACCTGGGCTTAGTTCTGGGCTCTCTATTCTGGTCCGTTGATCGGTGTGTCTGTTTTTATGCCAGTACTAGCCTGTTTTGATTAATATAACACTGCAGTATATTAGTTTGAAATCAGGAAGCGTAATACCTTCTTCTTAGTTATTTTTTCTTAACTTAGCATTGATTGGCTCTTCAGGGTCTCTTGTGGTTCTATATAAATTTAAGGATTATTTGTCCTAGTTCTGAGAAGAGTACCATTGGTATTTGGGGTTGCATTGAATCTGTAGATTGCTTTGGTAGTACGGACATTTTAATCTTTCTAATTGCATGAGCACAGTGTATCTTTCCATAATTTTGTGTGTCTGCTTCAATTTCTTCAGTGTCTTATAGTTTTCAGAGTACAGGTCTTTCAGCTCCTTGTTTAAGCTTATTTCTAGGTGCTTTGTTCTTTTTGATGCGATTGTAAATGGGATTGTTTTCTTAATTTATCCTGATCATTTGTTATTAGTGTATAGAAATCCACAGATTTCCGTCAGTTAATTTTGTAGTCTGAAACATTACTGAATTCATTTTTTCTGATAGTTGTTTTGGTGGAGTCTTCAGGGTGTTCTACATATAATATCATGCCATCTGCTAATAGCACCAGTTTTATTTCTTCCTTGCCAATTTGAATGCCAGTTTCTTTCTTCGTCCTGTCTGACTGCTGTGGTTAGGACTTCCAATACTATGTTGAATAAAAGTGAAATTGGACATCCTTATCTTGTTCCTGATTGTAAAGAAAAAACCTTTTAGCTTTTCTCCATTGAGTATGTCATTACCTGTGCATTTGTCATATATGGCCTTTATTATGTTACGGTATGTTCCCTCTATCCCCACTTTGCTGAGGAATTTTATCATAAATCAATGTTGGATTTTTTCAAATACTTTTTCTTCATCTGTTGATATGATCACATCATCAAAAAATGATCTGGGAGAGTTCTAAGTTTTATAACATTACATTTGATGTTTAATATCTACAGAGAGAATTAAATACAGCAGAGATTTCCTGTTGAAGCTGTCAAGTGTTTCCATCTGCAGGAAAAAACCAGACTTTCTGCCTGATCATCCCATTGTACTTCAAAAACCAGTAAGTAGTTTTCTAATTTTGATTTATTTTAATTCCAGAATGTTTGTGTTTAATATTTTCATTTGATTCTCTCGATTTTTAATTGTTCTCATTGTGAAATATAATTGACAAAGGTACATAAATCTAAATATATAATGTAACCAATTACTGTTAAGTACTTAACCACTCTCACCAAGAAATAGAATGGAATAATTATATTTCATTGGAATAGTTCATATTTTAAGAAATGTTTTTCCATTGAAAGGTCATGAAAAGAGCATGCCATATTTTCTTCTAAAACTTCCATTTTTCAGTTAAGTTCTATATTCTACCTGGAATTGATTTTGCTGTATGATGTGAGGTGGAAGTGTGTGTTTGTTTTTCTCTACATGGATCTCCTCACATCCTAGCAATATTTATTGAAGTGGTAAGTCCTCTGCCACCTTGTGGGAAAATATGTGCTCTGTTTCTGGGCCTTCTGTTCTGTTCATTTGTCTTTTTAAATCGTAAAAAAAATCATCCCTTACTCTTCTTCAGCATGTCTTTGCTGTTCTCAGCCTTTTATAGTTCTGTCACCTCATCAGATTCCATCAAAATAAATAAGTGTCTTTTATGGTATTGATAGGAAGGACATGAGTGTTGGCACCAGGCTTGGGTTACACTGTGTACTGGTGTCCTGTTCAAACTTAAGACTGAACCTTCCTCAGCCTCAGTTTGATCTCCACTTGTTAGGATGAAATCCTGACAATGTTTGAAAGTGCTTAGTATGGTACTCCTTTCATTACATACTCGGTACGTGTTGATTTTCATCTTTTATGGTCTTTCCTTCCATTTTGACTGGAATGTGACTTTTATTTAGAATTTTCGTAAACACAGTATTGGTTAAAAACAACAATTAGAAAGTCATAGAGACTACCTCCTGTGTCTCCATTTCAGGGATTTCTAACTCTTTGGACTTCATAGCCTTTTTTTCTTTAATTACAATTTTTTGAATTTTTGAGTTTTAACTTGCTCATAGTACATCAGTGTTTCTTAATTTATTTGTCTGTAACTTGCACTCCTCCAGTCAATTCTTTTTAAAATTAAAGCAGTAATTTAAATAGGAAAAATGCCCTTAATGATGTTTGAATTGTCCCATCTGTTCAGAGATCCTGTAAGAATAAACATTAAACTTCAATGCAATATAAAAGAGTTACGCTTTCAATTTCAGGCTGTCTCTAATAGTTTATTTTGTAAGTAAGTTTGACATACTTATTATTTTGAACAAACCTCATACATTAGAATTGAGTTACAATTTGATTTATGCATTAATAACATTTTTTAAAAATTAGGTACCACAGAAACAACAGGTTTGGAATACAATCTAATCTATTTAAAAATGAATTACATATGTTTTATTACACATACTTGTTTTATCTGACAAATTCCAGGTACTTTAATAGATTCTATAGTATCATGCATTTCAAGCTGTAAACACTTAGTAGGGTCACAGTATTTTTGGTTTGACAAATGAAATAGTAAAACTGTGTTCATTCAATCTAATAAAGTCACTGTTTCTTCTATATTACAGGAAAACAACCACAGTTTTAAGTAGCATTTTAAGAACACATGAAGAATTGTTTTGTATTTTGGACACCTGCAAATGAAGTGGACATAGTAACAATAACTATAATGGACTATGACAATTCAATTTATTTTTAATTTTGATGGATATTTGGTTTCTCTTAACATGAGAAAGAGATATTTTAAACTATAAAGAATTTTCTAATCAGTTTCAGCTTTGCAGGCAGTTTCCTGCATAAATTGGGAAGGAACACTTGTGGTTAGTGAAGTAGGCTTGATAATTTGCATGCTACTTGCATTTTTTTTGTTTTTCATCACTTGTAATAATGGAAATGGAAGCTGTAAAGATTCTCAAATATAAAAAGTATTTGGTGCGATGCATGTATGGTACATAATTTCTTGTTGCTTTTAAAGTTGCTTTTGTTTTGTTTCACAGCCATTTCCGACCAGCACTTGAAAGGATCTTTACAATCTCTGCAGAGGCTTAGAATGATTCAGAATGCTCAATGCAGAAATCTCAATGACAGGAGGGAGAAAGTTTAGTAGGCATTTCTTTTCCAATATAAGATTGCTCTGTAGGTTTTCATAACATTGTCTAAGAGTCATAATTACAATCAAAGATTGACATTTTGGAAACAGTGGTATTGAAAGTGAAAAATAGCTGCTACTTGTGTTACTAATCAGACCATGTGAACAGTAGCAGTTGAGCAACTCAAAAAAGTAAAATTATTTCCAAAGAGGAAACATTTAGGCAGTTGCAAATAATTGAGGTACATCAAGATTCAATTCTGTAATGTCTTAAAACACATACGGATGAAGAATTTTTGGGCTTAAAACTTTTAGCTGCTCGAACTTTTATACAATAAATTTCCTGCAGTTTGTCACTCTGGATGTTACTGTCACAAGGAAAAGTTTCTTCCAGCGCAGTGTCAAAAAAAATATTGCAGATATAAAGGTAAGTGTAAAGTCTCCTTACTCCTACTCTCAGATGCTCTTATTCCCCCGTCTGTTGGGAAGGCCATTGTTTGGCAGAAAGTTTATCTTGAACTGAATTGTGAACTCCTAAAACCAGTACCTGTTTCTTCACTGGTCTTTGGGTTTCTTATCCACAGTTACGCTTTAAGTAGGTATCCCCTCTTGGTCTTTTAGCACCCTACTTTTCATTACTTTGTTCCACAGAAATATAGATTGTTTTTTTTTAATAGAATAAAATTTCATTAACTATGAATTTGTCAGTTACTTTAAAATGAGATATTTATTTACATAAGGGTGTTTTTCTTGCCCCATTTTCCCTTTATATTATAGGCTCCAGTATATATATACATATACATATATATTTGGATATAGATGATAGATAGGTAGATAGATAGATAGATGGCTAGATAGATGATACACATGCAGAGATGCTCTCACACAAAAATACATGAATAATTTATATAAGAGCTGGGGTCAGAATTACCATATAATTAAATTGGTTTGCTTTATTATTTGCCTGTTCTCAAGGTCTTTTGATTTTAGTTAAAATACGGTAGACCCTATTGGAATTTGGAATCTGAAGAACCTTTCCACATGGTGCTGTCACTTAAGAGGGCAGAAACCTTAGTCACACTGCCTCCTCCCCAAAGACTGGATCCCGCACCTTCTGAATATGATACTTAAATGGATTGGCATGAACGTTTTGATTGGCTGTAATTTGTATTTTTGAAACCATTTATAACTAATTTTTAAATAAGAGTCTGTAGGTCAAACGTACCCTAGGTTTTTCTTTTGATCCTTTCTTACTGTACATAATCAGAGAGCAAACTGCAACTGTTTTCTCTTGTCATTGTACATGTCTGTTTTTCTTTGCTATGTATATAAATTAAAAGTTGAGCCAGGTATTGTCTCATAGTGTTTCTCATCTTTAGAAATGTCCCAAGACACACACGTATTGACATACATATGTGTGTATATATTATGTAAAAATTTATGTCCTATGTCTAGTAGATCCTATGAAAAATAATTTAGCTTGGAAAAAAGTAAAAGGGAAAAAAAACCTTACCTTACAGTTTTTTCCCTGCAATATCTGTGGTTTCAAAGGAATTTGGACTAGAGAATGACATGGTAACAAATTTCTACATGCACTGTATGTTTAGTAGCAGCATATATCATCAGAAGAGATTTTACTTTTAAACACTATTTCTGAGCTTGCACAGAAAAGTGGGTAAGGTACATAGTTTTAGTTCTTCTAGTGAAACAGGGATTGTAGTCATTCCAGTGCTGAAACTGGAAAATAGATGTCTTCTGTCCCGTACCTTCCCTACTATTTTATTACTTCCCTAAAATTTGTGCTTATTCTATATTTCTTCTTTGTTCACTGAGGTTAAAATTTTGTCTTTAACAAATTTTCAATTACTCTTTAAAGACAAATGTTTACTTTTCATAAGAAATTTTTGCCACCTGGATTATATGCCATAAAATTTGAACCAGATTTTCTCAAAGTAAAACTAACTCCACTTTTCTTCATTTACATCCCAGGAATTATACTAAACAATGACATGATGGTGTCACATTAACAAATGGTACCCTCTCACTGAACTGTTCACTTGTGAAAAACCACTTTATAATCAATACAGATTACAGCCAAGGTTGTTTTTAGACACAGTTACCTATTAATAGTTTTTTGTTTTTTTTGTTTTTAGCTGAAAGAGTAAACATTTTCTTACTTCTAGAGACTAGGAGTCCAAGATCAAGATGTTGGCAGGGTTGGTTTCTCCTGAGGCCTCTGTCCTTGGCTTGCAGTTGGCCACCTTACTGTGGTCTGACGGGACCTTTTCTCTGAGCACCTGAATCCTTATGTGTTCTCTCTCTGCCTATAAGGACACCAGTCACATTGGATAATGTATTAACTTTTTAAGTAATATAAAGTGAATAGTCATAGGATCATGAGTTGGGAATGGAGTAGGCATTACTGAAGTATAAACTTCACTCAGAAAAATCAGTTACTTAAAATTCACAAAATACCGATTTAACCTTTTGACAAATCTACAAATCTGTTCTATGAAGTAACATACTAAAAATTGCCACTTAATTATTTTTTCTTTATCATAATTTCTTTTTCACAATTTTGTTCCTTTAGGTGTACATTTTTCACATATTAGAACTTTATGAGTAAGGGTATGGGGTTACAATATAGCACAATAGCAAATATTGAGAATGGTGAACTTTGAAAATTGAGCAAAAATTCACACAAAAGTTACAGAAGACATTTAAGAAGAGTACACATCTTAGTAAGCGTTTGGTTTGTACTTGTAATGATAAAGCAAATGCCTAGGACCATCTAGTTGTTGTTCAGGGTCCACCAGGAAGCTGAAAGAGAAAAACAGGTGTTTAAAGGAGGAAAATACCTTCCAGGGCTAAGTGACTTCGGGTGTAAATCATTCTTACAGACCATTCCCACTTTAGCCTGCATACGTACCCACCTTTCTCAGTCACTATTTCCTAACTGTGGGAACCAAAATGGACTCTTCCTGTGCAACTGTGGTTTGTCCCGTACCTTTTGGCACTTGGTCATAGCCTGAGAAATTTTGTCACATATGAGTAGAGTTTGTCTTGGTAATGAGATTATACATGCCGTGTAGCTAAAATCATGTTATTGTTTTAAGCTACCAAGTACTGAGTAGTAGTTTGGAAATACTCCCTTAAATACCGATTTCAGAAAGATTAAGTATAAGCAAGTGCGTGTGTTTTAAAAAATATATTTTAGCATATCCATATTGTAAAATTGTAAATGTTTTCCCCAGTGAATATAATTATCCCAAAGACAAACCTATGGCAGTGACATGCTTTGAGAAACAAATGAAAAAGATTAAAATTTGTTTTCAAAGCTGATTAAATAATACTCTTGTTGTCAACAGGATCTTATTTGTCCAAATCTCATATTTTAAGGTCCAGCTCAAGGATCATCTCCTCCTCATGCACTGTTACAGAAGCAGTCACTGTTCTAAATCCACATAGAACAGGACTCGGATGGTAACTACTACCGTATGCTCTGAGCTGGGTTCTTTTCTGCAGACATCTGTATCTCCCACTGGACAGGAAGCCTTTCATGGGTAGGCTGCAATTTCACTTGGTACCCTGCACAGTGCTTGTTCAAAATTGGAGCGCAGTCACTGCTGGTGCAAAGGCTACACCCCCAGGAGCCCTGCCTCGCACAGATTACCACTCAGTAATTAGATGTTGAACCAGTAACTGCATGGATGGGGAAGTGAACAAATGAGTTTGGTTCTCAGTTATCTTAAGCTTTTGTTATGCCGCACGTCTCACACAATTTCATTTGTTATTCCTCTTTCTCCTTTCCCCCCATTACAAGTAATATTTTAACAACTATTATAATAAAAAAATATTTCTAACATAAATCTAATCTCCGGTCTGTGGGTCACTTATTTCTAATCTTATTCCAAACACTACATTATAATGTGGTAAAAAAATACCATGATTTAACATGTACTTCAAGGTAACATTTTGAAGGTGACCAACAACAGACTAATAATAAGTGTAATAAAGCCAGAAATAAAAATAGGGTCGACTAAGGACTAAAGGCAATAGAATAAATACAGATTCCATTTCCTCCCCCCTCTCTATCTTTGAAAAAGCGCAAGACAATCAAAAGCTCACAGAAGCACCGTGGACCCAGGATAGTTACCAGGAACTAGCATAGTAGAGGTGAGTTCTGGAGTTTCCAAGAAGTCCACATTACTTCTTTGGAAGGTCTTGCTGTAATTCGTCTGAAGGTGGCTATGTAAATAATTACAGGTTAAGGCTGTGAATTTTTATTAACAATCTTCCTAAGTAGAGAGCAGCAGAGTTCAAGTTCAGTGAAGATGACAAGATTTTGGATGATTTGGATTAAGTGCCTGAATACAGACTTCTTTTTAGAGTTACTTACAAACAAACAAACAAAAAAAGACGAGTAATTTAACAGTTGTCATCAGAAATTTTAAAAAACTGAAAACAGGAGACCGTTAAATCTCTACAGAAGTGAAATAAAAAGGAGATTGACTTGAATGGCAGCAAGAAGTTTAAACAGAAGGAAGGATTCTCTTGGCTCTAAGGATGTTTAAAACCTAGGACAGCTTTGAAGAGGGATTATAGATATTTCCGTCCTTGGTGAACAAGAAGAAAAATCATCTAAAAGAGTAGGCTGGGAGCACAGACTTAAATCAGTTACTTTAAGCCTCTTTGCAGAGCCTGAAGTTGTATTGGTGTCATTATGCATGATAGCATAAAATGCCTTCAGATAGCCACAAAAACTAAACTCTAGGTGAAATATGTATCAACTAAGTTCTCAGGTATTCTACTACTTCCATTACTGTGTTTTGCACCCTAAATGTGGAATTAGTAGAGCTGTATTCTCTGTGCCATTTAAAAGCAACTAGAAGTGTATAATCTGCAAATTTCTTTCATCTCATTTTTCTAATTATATATTTGTTACTTATTAGCAATTTTAAAGAAGTTGCCTTAACTTTATTGAGTGACAAATATGATTATATATATTCAAAGTGTACAGTGTGATGATTTCATTACCAAGAGATATTGATTTATTTTTAATCTTTTCCAATGTCTTAAATTTCCCCTTTATTTGCAGTGCTTAAAGACATTTAGAAAAGTGAGGCTGCTATGAACTTAACCACTATATACATAATTTTGTTGTAAAATTAACTACAGAGCTTAAGAAAAATTAGGAAGTACAATTTTTTTTCTTGTCCTTTTCTGCGTCCCATGTCCCTCACCCCACTCCCAAGCCTTAGACACCTGTGGCCCATATCTAAAATTTCTTACCTGAAAGCATCATTAAAATGTTAATACTTAAAGCGGGACCATTACCAAGAGCATTTGTGTTCCAAAAGGAAAGTGGTTTCTAACTCGTGAAGTAAATTCCTAAAAGAGTGGGATTTTGAAAATAAGCAAATGGGCCAAGTTTTAAGGCGAGGTAGATAGAGGTTGTGGAGCATTTCCTACAAGTCCTGAAATTGATCGTGTATATGGCCAGCTCCCTGGCAAAACAAAATAAATAGAATGACTCAATTAAAGACAGCCTGCTAATCACTTACCTGTTCCACACACTACTGTCCTCCCAGAACTCATATATCATGTAACGAGGTTCATTTGAAAGTTTCTGTATAGAAATACTGAAATGCAAACAAAAAGGCAAAATTAGCCACAGGAAATTAAAGTCAAGGAGAAAACCATTTTTTCTAATCGTATCTCTTTGTGCTATGAAATGATCTTACCCACTGGTAAAGGAAACACCTATGGTGCCTGCCAGAAAATTGAAGAGTTTTGTCAGGAGTCTAACTTCAGTATGTCTGTTTGACGTAACAACTTTCTAGTTTTCTGGTTTGGCATCACGAGACTGTCTCAGCATATTACAGACATCACAAATATAACTTTTGCAACATTTCATTCATTTATTCATTCAGAAAGATATGGAAGCAGCCCATCAGTAGACTGGATAAAGAAGAGGTGGTACATAAATACAACAGAATATTAGCCATAAGAAAGAATGAAGTTTCACCATTTGCGACAACATGGATAATACAGGGTATTATGCTCAGTGAAATAAGTCAGACAGAAAAAAAGATAACATGGTTTCATGTGTGTGTGTAATCTAAAAAACAAGTGAATAAACAACAAACTGACAGAACAAACTGATGGTTGATGGGTGGCAGGGGGGTTGGGGGGTCCTGTGAAAAAGGTGAAGGGATTAAAAAATACAAATTGGTGGTTACAAAAGTCACGGGGGGGGGCATAAAATACAGCACAGGGAATATAGGAATATTGTAATCACTCTGCATGGTGCCAGGTGGAGGCTAGACTAGTTAGGGGTGTGACTTTGTAAATTACATAAACGGCTAACCGCTATCCTGCACACCTGAAACTAATATTATTGCATGTCAACTGTAATTGAAAAATAAAAATTTCAAAAAGTAAATAAAAAAATATTTTCTTACCATACAAACAAAAAAACACCTAAACTCAATGGACTGAATTGTATGACGGGGGCTCTGTCAGTCCCCAAACCTCCGAGTCTCCCAGTCAAATACATGGTGGGCCAAAGCCTCTCTAATTCAGTGACCGGAGATTAAAAAGTATGACCTTGTAATTGGGACAGTAGGGATCTTGCCCATTCTACCCCTGGTCAACCACAGAAAAGTCCAGGAAACTAATTCGAGGATGACCAAAGACTAGCAGGAAGGCTCACACATGGGTTTTGGAGTCACACTTGGGCATGTTGTTGAACCCACCGATCCCATTGGAGCCTAGCCCCGCTGTGATACACACCTCAGGTGACTGCAGTGAAGATCAAATGAGAAAATGGATACAAAGTGAGTAGCCTAGTAAATCCTTAGTTTCTACTTCATTTTATAGCAGCATTTCCTGTCTAACCACAGGGAGGCTGAGCCAAACGCAGAAGAGACTGGAAAACGGACAGAAGGCTGAGCTTTACTCCCTCAGCCCGCCAAGCAGCCGGCTGACTGCTTGAGAGGCTGGCACAACTGAATGGCCCGGCCAGCAGCTAGTGTGTGCTCTGCATACTCTCCATTGTGGGGACTGACTGATACTTATTCCATGGGACAAAATCTGCTCTGATGATTCCTGTGAAAGCAAGACATTCGCTGGAGAATCAGCAGGAAGAAACGGGTGAAGAGCCGTGCAGACAAACCCTCCGGGCACAGGAGGAGGCCGAGAGTCCCGGGTTACATCACAGGAAAAAGATTTTGTTCTCTGCACTTCACAGCTGGAGACTAGGGAGCAGTTTCTGGTGTTGACAGAGGACAACAAGCCACACAGATCCATCTACTCTGCTCCCTCATCCCGGGCTGTCCCAGCAGCTTCACGTCATCTTCCCTACACATTCAAGCAATATTTGTGAACCTGGAAAGTAGTCAAGCTTCGTGCCCTTTCCGCAAGCAAGAAACCGACTGACTCCATCCCTGGAGACTGTGACGCACCAAAGCCCACTGTGCGTTCTCACCGGCCGGCGCCCTTTGCTGGGCTCTGAAGGTGAGTGCAGCACGTTCCGTGGCCGTGGCCGGAGGCAACAGAGGCCTGGGCGGGTGGCCACGGATCCGCCTGCAATCAAGACTTCAGAGATAGTGACTTCATAACGCTGCCCCAGGGCCTGCTGCCAGGGGCTGTCAGCGCCGCGAGTGAGCCGGGGCTGGGGCTCACCTGCCCCGCAAAATTTTGGGTCGGCGTGGGCCTGCCCGGCCGCAGAGGGCGCTCAGTCTGTTTGAAACTGCTCGTAAGACAACCGCCCTCTCCCTTTTATTGGCCTTGGTGCCCCTAGTGATGAAATGCACACAGAGTCCGCGGATTGCGGGGAACGCCCGCTGGAACCTGCAGGCCCCGGAGCGCGCTCCGACCCGCCCGCAGACCCGGCGCAGGCGCGTGCGCGGGGCACTCACCGCAAACAGCCGCGTTGGGAGGCAGCGCCGTCAGCGTAGCGTTTCAGAGCCACCTGGAATGCCGCCACGTCCTCGGCGATCACCGACATCTGACGCTGCACCAGCAGGATGTGCTGTGGGGGGGACCGGGGGACGCGGCGTTAGGGCGCCCCCCCTCCTCCCTCCGCGCAGAGCGACCCGGCTCATCGGAAACGACGCACGAAGCCCGGGAATGAGCCGCACGTAGCAGAGCTGCCCCGGGCGAGCGAGGTGCGGTATTTGTCTCGCCTCGAGTAGCACGTGCTAAAAAAGTGCCACGGTCACACGTTTGTGGTTAAAATCAGTGCTTCTCCAGTACAGTACAGGGGAGATTTTAACACTGCGTATCCATCCCATCCGCGTTGGTGGCGGTCTGGGGGGACAGTCGTGCTGCACCCAGTGCACAGCTCCAGCTTGTCCCCGGGTCACTTGTGATGTTCCACATATCGGGCGCATTGTCACAAACCACCACATTTCAAACACCGTGTTCGCTGCAGCATTTCCAGAGGCACCTTAACCACCGCAGGGCGGGGAACGACTCCCTGCCGACCAGCGGCCCGCTCACAACCTCGCCACTAGATGGCGCCCGTGCCGACCGGGTCGCACTGCGTGGGGCGCCAACTGCTGCTTGTCACGCACCTTTACCACCGAAGGAAGCGCGGGCTCTGAAGCCCGTCTGTCCTGAGTCTCTGCCTCTGGGCTCCTGCTGCTGCTGCTGCTGCTGCTGTGAGCTCGGGATCAGTGCTTCCCTGAACTGGGACGTGAGCCCGAAATGCGCAGAACAACACGCGGGCGGCAGAACCGGCCCGAGGCCCCAGCTGTGCGCTGTCCGCTCGGACCTCCCACCTCACGTGACCGCTGCCGCGGCCCGACACCGAGCACAGCGTGGGAATCACCGTCCCACATTCTACAGGCCACACACGTTCCCACAGGTAAACAGCAGGTGCTGGATTCTGGGTCACAGTGGTGGCTCCACCTACTACTCTTGTCACAGGGTTCAGCAGAGCGCACCCCACTTCAGAGCCCCGTGTAAGGGATCCTTTCAGGTACGGCTCTGTGCACGGGAAGCTGCCTGTACGGGAATTTCACGAGCCGACTGACGGGCTGACAGAACTGTACTTGCCGCGTCAGTCTCGCTCCCACGCGTGGAATCCTTGGACTGTCCAAGCCTAAGCTCCTGTGAGCAGGACGCAGGCTGCGAATGCTGCCTCCCCGCAAAAGGGCAACACACTACAACCGGCTGTTTCCGGTGCCGTCACAGAGGACCTCGGACCAAGAAGAAACCATCACAGAGGAACACGGGGCAACAGGCCTCCGCCCCGCACGGAGGCCGGCTGTATTACCCACGGAACTCCCCTGGTGAACAAACCCGGCCCCAGCATGAATCCATCTTGCATAAAACAGCGAATGTGTGTCTCATCACCCCTTTTCTCAAAGGCCATTTTGTGGCACTTAACCTGGCCCAGCCTTGCAATGTATACTTTATCCGCGCGCATGCGTGTGTGTGTGTGTGGGGGGGTAGGTAACTTATCTTTTTACTCATAAGCGTGTCAAGCCTAGTAAGGGACTGTATCCTGACCTGAACAGAAGACGGACCTCATGCGGGAATCCTGGAATATGAGCTGCAGGCAGAACTGGGAAGACACTTGGGGTGCTCTCCATAAATGGGTCTGTGACTGTGTTCTACATACCGTGTTTCCTCGGAAATAAGACCGGGTCTTATATTAAGTTTTGCTCCAAAAGAGGCATTAGGGCTTATGTTCAGGGGATGTCATCCTGAAAAATCACGCGAGGGCTTATTTTCCAGTTAGGTCTTATTTTTGGGAAAACACTATATGTGAAAAGGAGGAGGCTAATGATTACTTGCTGACCAGAGGCAGAAAGTGGCAGAAACTCCAGGTTATACACCAAAACCACCCATCTCCAGGTCCACGGCTAGATCTGGGATGAGACCTGATGTCCATTTATCTAGGACTGTGTGGTGGCAGCCTTTCCTGGGCCCCTAAAGCAGGTGGTGGCCCTTGCTGTGCTGATCGTCACACCTTATTGTAGACCCCATTTCACTGCCTACATTTCCTTCCAGTCGTCCCCCAGCCGTAATATTCACCACTGTGTGTTCTCCCTCAGGGCCTGGCATGCAGTTAGTGATCAATGATTTGTGTTTTTGCTTTCAGCCATTGCCTGTCCTCAGAATTCCTTTAATAATTCTATTTACACATTAGTCATTCCACAAAGGATTTGAGGTGGTCCGGAAAACTCGAGAGCACTTTGTGTAGCTGGGGGTTCTTTTATCTCTGTCTCTACCATCTGTCCTCTTTCCTTTCTTCTTTCTCCTTTAAGTTAAGGGGTTTTGATTTAAAAGAACTGGTTCAATTGTGCCAGCTTTGTGGACAGAAGAAGTTAATTACATAATCTTCATCATCTTATTTATGTCTTCTGATATGTGAATTGGAATAGAGGTAATGATATCACAGAGTTTGGGGGAGGATTCAATGGAATCGTGTATGTAAAGATCTTGACCACGATAGATAATAAATGTTACTTCTCTTACTCTGAACTGAGAAAAAAAATTAACTTAAAAAAAGAAACCATATCTTATACTCATTACACAATGGCTCACGTCCCAGAAAACTAGACATGGCAGCTGCTGGGGTCCAGGACGGGCTGTGCGCTTACCAGCTACCCGATCCCTGCTCTGCTCCAGGGCTGGGGAATCTCCCAAAACACAGTCATGCGGGAGCTCGCCAGCTCATGGCAGACAGCAAGTGTCCCTCGGTGCCTGGCAGGGCACTGCACGCCGAGGGGGACTGTTACGATGTGAGGAGCGCAGGCCTGGCACACAACTGCTGGGGCTCAGCTGGGGCACGTCCACGTCTCTACACCCCAATCTCTGCATCTGTAAAATGGGCCCATAGCAGCACCACCTCACGAGGCTACTATGAGGATGAAATGAGTTATATGGGCATTTGGCACCACACCTGGCATGCAATGAAGGCTTGGGAAAGATTAGCTTTTAGACAAGAAGTGTGTAAAACAGGTTTGTTCTTCTCTTTCTGATATGGGAAAGGAAACACTTCTCTAGTCCATGAATTCTCAAACTGCTTTTGCTCACCAGGAGAAGTCATTCAGCACACAGTGACATACAATTATGAATACTAGCTGTGAAGGAACAGTGGAAACTGTTTTGGTCTTTCTGAATACAGACTATGGAGTGAGTGCGCAGTCATGTAGGCACAACCACAAGGAAAATACACAACTTTTAATAACAACTATCTTAGTGTTATTTCTGCAAAAACAAACCAGTTCAGACTATTACTATTACTATCTGTGTATTCCCAAAGGCATGATTACTTCACCTTTACACAGGATTGAAAACAGTTAAGGAATAGCCTTCCCTGCTTTTAAGTAACACTGAATCCCGACCAGCTTGCCCAGTGCTATTTTTTAACTACTCTTAAGCACTGTTGAATCCGCAACGCTTGTGGGTGACAGATCTTTTAAAACTTGCTGGGCCTGGCCCTGGCTCAGAGATGGCAGGGAGCATAAAACATGACTGTGATGCGGTCTGAACCTGCCCTCATACGCCAGCTGTGCCCATGCGCTCACTCAATAGCTCACACATGCGTAAGATTTTCACTGTGCACATAGCACCCGCCAGGAGCGTCACAAAACCCTGTGAGGTAGGCATTGGGTTTCCACAAGTCACCATGTAGAAAATACCTCTTAGCCATACAAAATGAAATATGCCCATGGGTTCCTTACACTTTTTCAAATTTTCACTGAGATAGTAACTAATTTTGAAGCAATTAAATCATATTTTCAAAGTATATATTTCTAAAATTCTGACCCAGAAAAAGTACTTACAGATTTAGTGTTCCCTGCAGTAACTTCTTCTTCCAGAGGTTCAAGTTTAAGATCCTTCAGTTAGAGGAAGGAATCGGGGGACAGGGGGAGACCAGAAATTAGTTAATTATGAAAAACAGCATATATTTGAGTGGCAGCTTCTTTATGGCTACTATTGAACCAAGAGAACCACATTATCTGAAAGGAGATGAAAGAATTCAGATTTTTAAAAAATGAGTTGTTCCAATAAAGACTTGCATCCATTGGATCAACTGTGAGAAGCCATTTCACGTGTGTGCAGTCGATCATTACTAAGGTTTACCGCTGCCATGGAAAGAGAACAAGTGGACACAAGATTTGTGAAAACAGAGAGGGGAGGGCGGGAAAAGAAAACGCCAGGGTGAGGAGGCTGATGGCTGCGAGGTCTGCCACGTTCCCGGGGCACTGACTCTGGGCCGGGTTCTGCACCACCACTCAGAAAGCCTGGCTCGTCGTGCTGGTGAGAGCTCTGCCAGCCGGCCGGGTTCTGCACGGTCGCTAACTGTCTCAGACCTAAGGCCCTGACTTAAGGCCGGGCGGGCACAGGAAACTCATGCTCCGAATGGTGACAGAGGCTGCCTCTCCAGCCAGCTGTCCGAGGGGAGTCACCACCACGTCTGGGCTGCCGGGACTCATCGAATTGGGCAGGAAAACACCGTAATTAGGCACATGACGCACGTTTTAAGCAAGTCTTCGTCACATCCTAACTGGTTTTAATGCTGAAAGGCATCACTTCATTCGCTAATTTCCAGAAGCCCAGGATGCAGTCTCCTCTCTTAGGATGTCACACAGCCACTCCGCAGCAGTCAGCCAGGACCCCGCACAGGCGCCATTTGCATCCGCGCAGCACAGGCGGCCTAGTCCCACAGTCTGAGGCAGACGGTGCAGCAGACTGAGTTCACAGTCACCACCACAGCCTGTCCCCAGGTAACAGGAGTGGGGTGGGGAAGGCGAACTTACAGCAGCGTCTGCATTTGCTTTCACAAAACCCCAAATAACTCCCAAGCAGTCATTCCCAGCACCACCGGGATCCTGGCTGGGACTCAGTCCCGGGCGCCATGGGTGCTGTCAGGGGTGGTGACGAGAATCACAATCCCCTGAGAAGTGAGGGGAGAAGAAAGAAGCAGAAGCACCCACCTTCTTTTCCAGTCTATCGATTAGTTTCTGCAGCCTGTTTATCTGGGCCATCCACTGGTTATCCTCCTCTGATAAGCCTTACGGGAGAATCAGAGGCAACGCGTTACAGTGTGGACAGAGGGGAAGCGTGCGCCTCGGCTTTCCTGTCGCTGCCCTGGAGGAGCGCGGGTCACTGGTGGCCCACAGCCTTCAGGCCAGGTCACGGAGCGCCCTGTTACTGCTCTCCGCGGCCATACGGTCCGAGCCCCCAGGCTCATTTTCACAGGCCTAGTGTATTAGGTTGTGGCCTGTCCTGACCTTTCATAGGCTAACGAACAGCTCCTGCTGAGCCGTTCTGTCCCCGCTGCATCATTTTCATTTTGGAGAAAGGAAAGCATGGATCCCTGATTCTAATCTCACTAGTGGAGCAGTGTCAGGAGTCCTGGCCTAAACGGCTACCACCAGACAGAAGGCAGGGCAGCAGGCGGCCACTTGCCTCCGGACTACCTCGCGTTCACACAGACACTGCGGTCAGGACACGGCAGTGAGCGCGGACGCAGGGGCCACCGGTGCTGGTGACACAACTTGACTCCTGTGGCCTCAGTGTGATTACTTGCAGGACCAGCAGGCTCACACTGACTGTGAGGACGGGGTCAGAACAGACGTGCGTGCACACAGGCTCAGGCTTGCCTGCAGGGACAGTGCCTGGCACAAACGAGGTAAACACCACCCAGCTCCACTGCTGTCACTGTCATCTTATGAGCCCTGCACAGACACTCCGGGGTCCCCGGGCACCCTCAGCACAGCTGGCTCTGCTGAAGTGATACATTCCCATTTCTTGATAGGACAATATGACTTAATTGAAGACTGTAAAGCCTTGTTTGGCTTTAAGTGTTAGGAAGGCAAGACCTCAGTTATAAAGACGCAGCACTCCCAGCAGAATCGGCTTCTGGGGTGAAACGCCCCTCAGAGCTCAGCCAGGGCCTCAGGACGCAGAAGGAAGCTGGAGCACGTGGCAGGCATGTGCCTACAAAGAGCCCGCTGAGGGTGCTGGGAACAGGAAATGTCGCCGGTGCACCCACAAATGGCTTCCATCCCAAATCAGGTAGCACGTGGCCATGTGGCTGGTTCCTTGAAAACTGAAGGTGGCGAGCACAGCAGGGCGTAACGTTAGTTTCTGAATGGTTAGTGGAAAGGCCAATCTATGCTGTGACTCGGGAGCCTAGTACTGTCATCTCCTCGTCTCCCTGCTGTAGTTCTCTGTCTCCAGCCTCTCCCTGAGGGCAGCACCTCCACCCACGATGGGGTCCACTCGCCGCTCCCGTTACTGGGCTTGCAGATAAAATGCACACCGCACTTTTAAGTGAGCGTTGGACACCGCCAGGAGGACAAGCTGCCCCAAGTGGCCACTGGCCCCAGCAGAATGGCACTGAAGCCGAGCTACAGCCCAGAGCCGAGTCGGGCTGACAGCTCCCACACCCCACTCGGCCAGAGGCCCCGGGACGAAAACCAAGTGCTGCAGCCGTAAGCACTGAGGCTCAGGTTTGTTTGTTCTGTAGTGAAAATGACCTATGATCACTTCACTTTCTGGGGAAATGGAGATACTAACATCGACCCTATAAAGGCTTGGATAAAATAAGACAGTGTTCTTTGAAATATTTCCAGTAGAGTCTGTGTAATATACGCTTTACTTAGCACTTTGATTTTCTGAAATGTTAGATATTTAAAGATTCATTTGTGTTAAAACCACATGTTCAAGTGATATGTGCGCACGCACACACACACACAAACACACACACACACAATTTATAACAATTAATTTGATATTTAGCAACCTGAGTTTGCATATTTCCAATTGATTCGAAAGTAATTATTATAAATGACGTGGTTAAAATACAATAACCTAATGATTATTACTGTGGTTTTCTTCCAATAAACTTTCAGAACCACCAGCTGATTTCAGTCCCATCATGAAGGGAAACAAGAGCCCTTCCTACGGTGGGTTCAGGGTGTGCCCAGCAGGCTTGGGGTCCAGTGCGTAGCAGGCTGAGATGAAAGCACAGCTCCTTTGCAGAGAGGTGGCCGCGCCCCAGCCCTCCCTGTCTCTCTGTCCCACCCTGCGGCACGGCCAGGGGTCTGACAGAACGATGGTGAGAACCATCACCCCAGTTCTCAACACCCGAGCCTGTTGGCCACTTTGGCTTCAGACACTCACGTGCATCAGGAACACACACCCTTCCTACCGCTTTGGCTGCAGGTTTAAAAATAAGTCATTGTGAAAACACACACGGAGTCAACTGTGTAGAACAGAAATCACAAAGCTGCGTTCATTACCTGGACCAGGGAACTGAGGGCTGTTGGGGGAGAAGCTGTTGTGTCTGTGGACTCGGCGACCTGACCGTTTCCCGGGCCACTGGATGGACAGGACTTCTGGCTTGGCCGGGCCTCGCCTATTAACAGAGACAGCGGTCAGCCCAGGGTCAGGGCTCAGTCCCCCAAGTCCAGCTTCCCAGGGAAGTGAGCTGAAAAGCCCGAGAATTACAGCCTGCCACATGCCCTGGGGTCAGGCTTCCGTTATTCCTCCTCCCTGCTCTGACTGAACTCTCTGACCATTTCTCGCTTTGGTTCTTTTCCTGGAATTACTACATGTCAAATATTAGGCCTCTTGGACTTACCGATAGTTTGATTTGTTTTTCCTACTTTTCATCTCTTTGTGGAAACGGCATCACACTGCCTCCCAATCTTCCGCAGAGGTTTTACTTTCCGCAATCAATTTCTAAGAGCTCCTTTGTGTGCTTTGAATATTCTTTTTTAAAAAACCAGCATCCTCTCCTTAGTTCCTGAACGCAAACTCTCCTCGCTTCCTCGGCACACTGACGATTCTCCCCTGGCAGTTTCTGCTGTGAGTGCTGTTTCTGCTCAGTCCCCTTATGTCTCTGTGTTGTCCTGCTTGACCCTGCCTATTGCAGAGGAAGGAGCGACGTGGACCCCTGGAATCTGCGTGTGGTGAGGGCTCCAGCCTGCAGCTGCTCTGCGGGGGGGCCTAGCTGGGCTGTTCCCCAGGGGACACCAACGCCTGGACCAAGAGATGGCCCGAGAAGTGTCCCGATGGGAGTCTGAGGCCGGTGTCAGTGCTCTGGGAGCAGAGCACCCTGAGGGGGTCCCAAGTCTCCCTTGACGCTTCATTCTTAGTGTTGTGCCCCGAACCCCAGGTGAGCAGGGTACACCCGTTCACTTTCTCCAGGAGGCACACCTCACGCTGGGTGGGGCCACCCCCCGCCCACCGCCCCAGTGGGGCTGCTCTCCCAGCCCCTCTCACCTGCCACCACCAGATTCACCCACCCCTTTGGCTCTCCTTCCATCCTTTTTTAGTGCGGTTAGGACTTTTTACCCAGGCACTTTTAATGCCATTTTTTGAAGGCTTTAGGGAGGGAGCAAAAGAAATCATATATATTTACTCTCTAATCTTTAACTAGACCTTCCTAGATTTGCCTCTGGCATACAAAAGTCGATTTTCTGGCAGCTTGTGGGGGCTGCAGTAGTAGGTGACTAGATGTTCAAGCTAAGGGAACGTGAACTGTCTGAGTTTTATGATCACCTGGAGGTGAAATTAAAGCCTTTCCCTACTTCTAAAACGGACAGCCATCAAAAGGAGAAAATAACACCCAAGCCCAGAAGGAACAAGCCAGCTCTCTGGATAAAGCACTTTGGGGAACAGAGCTGTTTGCAGATTCCATTATAAAGAAGGAATTCACATAGAATTCTAGCCATGTTCCCGGAATCCAGCTTGTGAAGGTTTATTATGTAAGAGAACAGGGTCATCCAGAGGGACACCTCAGTATAACGTAAGGGTATTCTTGTCACCTGCTATCAGGTTCTTCAAAGGAAAGGAGTAAAGTGGCTCCGTTTAGCCAGCTTGCAGAGTGTTGCAGAATGCCACCTGGAAACCTCGGCCCTCTGGCATTCCAGCTGCACACGTCCCTCCTGCGTGAAAGTGCCACTTTCACAGGAACCGACAGAGGTCCTGCAGGATGCGCGAGGCTGTGTGACCCCCAACCGGGGCTGATGGTGGGACAGAGGACTTCTCAGAGCTGCCACATTCCACAGAGTCCTCACATCCTTACGTTTCACACACCATAACCCCCAAAGTCACAATGACGCTGGAGGCAAGCACATGGTCACAGCCCGGGTGTGGCGGCCGGCGGCTCCTTCCCGTGTGACGTCTAGGTGTGCTGAGCTGACCTCTCCTCTTCCCCAAACCTTCACCACGCACCACTGTGAGACTGAGGTCCCTTAAACCTCGTTTTCATTTGATTTCTCCTCTACTTAAAACCACCAATGACAATCTCTGCTAGTTTTACGTGTAAACATGTGTGTAGCGTGTAAGACCTTTCTTAAGCCCAGATGCCAGGTAGGCGGGTCTCCTCACTACCCCGGGGCCTTTTCACTGCCCCTCTGGTGCACGTTACCGTGGTTTCCTTTCATTGAGTACATTTCATAGCTTTCACATGCAGTTGTGCCAGGCAGAGGGAGACAAGGCCATCCCCTGCCATCTAGAGACTCAAAAGTCTCATGTGAGAAATAAACAGGTAAGGGACAGGGACTACGCAGCTCCGAGTAAGGGGACGAGGGAGTGGACCGTGCTGCAGTGGGCTGCAAAGCTCTGTCCTGATTGAAGGCTTCCAGAGAAAGTGCTGCTCAAGCAGTGAGCAAGCCAGCCAGGGAGTCAGCCAGGTGCTGTGGGCGGGTGAGGACGGGTGCTGTGGGTGTTGTGGGTGCTGTGGGTACTGTGGGCGGGTGAGGACGGGTGCTGTGGGTGGGTGCTGTGGGTGCTGTGGGCGGGTGAGGACGGGAGCTGTGGGTGGGTACTGTGGGTACTGTGGGCGGGTGAGGACGGGAGCTGTGGGTGGGTGCTGTGGGTGCTGTGGGCGGGTGAGGACGGGAGCTGTGGGTGGGTGCTGTCGGTGTTGTGGGCGGGTGAGGACAGGTGCTGTGGGTGGGTGCTGTCGGTGTTGTGGGCGGGTGAGGACAGGTGCTGTGGGTGGGTGCTGTGGGTGCTGTGGGCGGGTGAGGACGGGAACTGTGGGCGGGTGCTGTGGGTGCTGTGGGCGTTGTGGGTGGGTGCTGTGGGCACTGTGGGCGAGTGCTGTGGGTGCTGTGGGTGCTGTGGGCGTGTGAGGGCGGGTGCTGAGGGTGTTATGGGCGGGTGCTGAGAGCACCCACCCCTGCAGGGAGCAAGCACAACAGCTGCCATTAAACCACCCTGCAGGTCTGTTCAAGCCTTGTCTCCCCAGGAGGCTTCTCACTGGTCTCTTGTTTGCGACATGGGCAACAGCAGCCGGCTCCCTGTCTTTTCCACACTGGGGAGGCCCCGGTGCTTCCCTCACCGGCCTGGTGGTCAGCTGGTAGGAAGACAGAGCCTTGGGGGGAAACAAGCCCCTCCAGGCCTGGGCCTGATTCAGTGTCAGAGTCTCCAGAGACATCACACTGACACACACCTGTAGTGAAGCTCCTTTTCTATTTCCTTCTTTGTGTATTCTTCCCCCAGAAACTTTCCAGGAGGAGAATCGTGATTTGCAGTGGGATGTGGGCATCGCTGGGTGCCTTCGGCAAACCCTACACAGCAGCGCTCCCCAAAGTGACAGCAGACCTGTAGGAGTTCCCACGCTTCCAGGCTGTGAGCCAGACACCCAGACATAAAGGTTTGTTGCTTCTCTCGTGTCTTCCACTTTTCTTAAACTCTATCATCATGCGCCTGCTCAGTAAACACAGCTGCTGTGCAGCTGTTGGCGGTGGTCAGAGTTCAAGGCCAGGCTGCGGCCTGACGTGCCGGAGGCAGCTACAGAACAACCCAAAGGGCAGGCGAGCACGGGTTGCTGAGCGCTTCCTCAGCCTCCTCTCAGCCTCCTCTCAGCTGGCAAATGACTGATTGTAAAAAAGAAGAATCCATTTTACGTCCAAAAAATCTAAAGAAAAGACATCAGGCCTCGTTTTTTCAGTAGGAACGTGAAATCTATTTCACTGGGCTTCATGATGTTCCCTTATCCTTGCTCAGACCCGAGAAACTGGGTTGTTGCTTTTCTAGAACTAATTGTTCTACTTTGCCATTTGATATGGAATCACCCAGTGCAATGGAAACAGGAAGTTGCAACGGTACAGGGCCGGCAAGGAGTGCGCGCATCTTCTTCAGCTGCACGAGCTCTGAGAGCTGAGGTTACAGGCTTTTTGGGCCAATTTTGGTGGTGCGCACTCATTCACAACACTGTCAACACACGGTTGAAAATTCCATTGTTTTTCTGAGATGTCCTAATAATTATGTATGCATTAATTTGTTTAGAAAAATCAACCATACAGAACAGTCTATTATTAACCTGTTCAAAAAACTGTGTGTTTCTTCCTAATTTAAAATGCAAAAGTTAGATAAGTCATATCTACAGGTTTAAAGTAACACTTGCAAAAATATGTTGCATAAGCGAGAGTTTTGCCAAGCTCTTCTCTAAACGATGACAACTCAAGAAAGCACCAACTGTTGGCAGGAATTATTTTGGTTTCTCCTCTACACATTTCTAACTCAGCTTTCTCTTTAGCATTAGTGCTTTTATTTACATAACTGTTAAAATATCACTACTTATCTTCTCAGTGATATAGTTGCTGGCACTGGATTGTGAAATCCTTTCCCATCATTCTCTTTTCCCTGTTTCCATAATCATGGGAACTGAATTCTCAGGTTCCCCTTTAGATCCACGTTCACTTTGCCTGTAAGGCTTGTTCCCATCATTTCTGCATTTTAAAATGATCCCCATTGGCAAGATGAGCTCAAACGTCCTCAGGAAATGCCGTGAACTTGTCTTTCATCCTTCTTTCCATATTTAATCTTTTACCTTGTGCAATCCCGTGGCAGTTTGCTTTACCTTGCCTATGGTACGGCTCACTGTGTACCCTGCATCTTGGGTTCAGATTTCACGTCTTATTTATGGAACAGACGTCAGCGCCCTAAGGACTGGGACTATGTGAAATGTGTCTTCATATCATCACAGAGCCTTTGAAAGTCTTCCTCGTCTACGACGTTCTCCATCAAAATGTGTTGAAGACATGAGGAGCAGTGAGAGAAGGAGAAGGGTCTTTTCAGAGACAGACACAAGCACCCAGCGGCGGCCCCTGCTGTCCTGTTGGGATCTGTTAATTCTCAGTTTTAGTTTTCACTAGTGTCACTACAATGCCCTTCAACTGGTTTTCTGTAAACACAGTTCACTAAAAAGACATAATGTGAAAACATTTAACTTGCCTTTCTTGACGGGTTTGCTCCTCAGTAGTTTCCATGGCACATTCCAGAGAATTCTGGAGAGACTGCAGCTGATTCAAGGTCTCCTTCAGTAAAAATCGAGTTACAAATTGTTCCAAATTGGAGGCCTCTTGGTAGTCCTAAGGATGAGAAAACACATGCCATTAGAAGTAGGGCAAGGAAAGATAACTAGGAATCGTTTCCCCCCCAAGTACCCATCAATCTCAGCTTCATCTTCGAAAAGGTGAGACAGAGGAGAGAAGAGACCCACCTACCCGCCAGAAGCTGAATAACAGTGCTGCAGAAATGACTGGACTAGCCCATCTCTAAGTGACCCGCCTCAACTGGGGAAAAGGAAAAGATTCAGTAGAATTATGGAACAGAAAATGGTAGGAAAATAAAAAACATCTGGAAAAGAGGTTGGAATGTGACTACTTGGGGTTTGTTCTGTTTCATTTACATGACGACGGTGCCATAGTGTCATTTGTTAGCAAGTAAATGCAGTCACGTTTCAGCAATTGGCTTATTTCCCTCTCCATGTATTTATTATGCCTCATCTATAGTATACTGAAGCGGAAATCATTACGTGCAGTTATCTCAAAATTCAGCATGTGTTGGGCTCAGAATATTTAAACACTTTTCTAAATGTGCTCTGTCCCTCCCTCGGGGGACATGTCACTTGCAGTACAACACCGCAGCCACTGGAGCTCTGGGCATGTCATCGGCCCCAGGTAAAGCGACATCTCCACAGACACGAGTCACCCTTGCCCAGCGTGGTCTGGGTGGCGGCCGCTTGTCCTCCACAGTCTCAGGGAGAACCAAGAAACAAGACAACCAGAGCGGCATGGGGTGAAGTGGTGCCAGAAGCCGTTCCCGGTCCTGGAGCAGCCGGCTTAGCCTGACTCAGAGCCTCGGCTGGGAACAGCACATATGAGCTCAGTGAAGGAAAAATTTATGTGGCTTCGCCCCTAAACAAAATGATGTTTTTCATGGTTGAAAGGAACGGTGGTGACAAGATAATGCCAGGGGACACGATGTGCTGGGGAACCTTATGGACGGTTGTGCCCAAACTAAGAAGACAGTTATTTCATCTTTCCAGGTCTCGGCTTTCTCACAACTCAGACTAAACTTAGGCACATTCCAACTTACACATATTTTGTGCTGCTATCACCTCTAAACCCGGGAATACTGGACCTGCGGCCTCCTAATGTAATTTACTTTGGAATTCTTCTGTTAGCAGAATGTCATAGAAAACCTAATTTCCTTCCCAATTTGAAATTGTAAAAGGTTTCAATCAATCATCTGTCTCTTTTCAAGTTCACTTTCTGCATGTAAACAACAGAAAATTTGTGTATCAACTGTATTTAATGGTCTTATTTAAAAATAAAAAAATTGAATACCTTTAATTCTACCCAAGAAACTAACCATAAGACAAAACATTACATACTCATCATAACATAAGGCATTTTGGTGAGTTACTTAAAGCTAAAAAACTATACAAAATATTTTATTTGATCAAATAGCTTGTTAGTATTTTGTGGCAGTAAATTTTGAAAATTATTTCTCAGTTTTTGTTTTTTAATTGAGTAAAGCTTTCCTTTGAGATGAAAAGGAAATGTGATAGAAGAAAGGTGTGCTCAATTCTTTCCCCACAGTCATTTCCATTTTCTAGAGCAGATGTTGAAATGAAACTGGTTACAATGAGAAGACATAATTATGTGGTCAGAGATTCTGCCAATAGTCACTGCGACTGGTGTGCAGCGTGACAGACCCAAAGCAAATGACAGGCGCTTTACAGCTGCTTGTGGGCAGCCTGGCAAGTGAAGGACGCGCCCACCTACTGAGCAATGCAGCCCCACACCGGCCTCCAGCTTCTCGCATTTAAATGTTAAATGTTTGTCATGGCAGCGCTATGGAAATGAAACTTTTTCCCCCTTACCCACTTGAAACACTCCAGTCACTGCAGTCAGACACCAAGGTCATGCCTGAGACCTCTGTAGGCCTCACTGGCCCACACAGAGGCTCACCCGATACCCGCTTGTTTGAAGAGAAACGCCTGTGAACTGAGGACTCACTGTGTTTGCTCGCAGTCTTGGTGACATTAGCCTTAGGTGTACTGACGGCTGGCTGTCACGGCGCTGTGTGATCACAGCAAAGTTACACACTATCGTGCTGAGACTTCCATCTTGCTCTGCAGAGTCTGCTGTCCTCACTGGGACGCTCCAGATGACACTGGGCAACGCACAACCAGCTGGTCTGTATGGCAGACATGCTGAGGCCCTGACACTGAAAGGGCTGGTGGGCGGGCTTAAGGCTCTGCACGATTACGCGTTTTTAGTAATCGCTGCTCTTATGTGCTGCCCGCCCCTTGGGGAAGAAAACAGATCTTTTCCTAGGGCTTCTGCTCATCCTCCCAGACCCAGTTCACGGTGCCGTCTCTGTACAGCCTTCCCTGCCCCACACCCACCACCTCTCCTCATAGGAACAGGCAGGCTCCCTTCCCTCTGTGTTCCCGCAACACCCTTCCTTTTCTCTGCCCGCGGTACAGAGCTTGTCGTTTCACACTGTAAGCTGTGGTTTACTTCATCTCCCCCGTCTCAGGCCAGCTCTTTAAAGGGAGGCAACACTTCTTAATCATCTCCACCTTCAGAATGCCCAGAACGAAACCTAGCTCATGGCAGCTCCCCACACTTGCTTAAAGGGTCGTGCAAAACGGGGACCAGCTGGGGACTCGCTGGAGTGCCCTGGCCACCCCCTGGCACCAGCTGCCTGCCCTGTGTCCAGCCCCTGCTGGCAGTGCTTGCTGCTGCCCAGCCTCCTGCTCACGTGGGCTCTGCAACAGAGAGAAACACAACTTTGTTGTGAACAGACTGCTGGTCTTCAGCTCACTTTCTGGGCCATTTGTCAGCCTCTTTCCTCCCAATCTGGACCCAGGGTTTAGGATTGCAGACCCAGGAGGAACAGGTCTTTCCTGCTCTTTCTCTGAGATACACACAAGTTCCTTAGAAAGACAAAAAAAGCAGATGGAAAATTCAATAGTTAACAAGCTGGAAAAGGTCAAAGCCTGGCCCTTTTTATTCTCAACAAGTGTGTTGGTTGTAATCTTTGCGTGCTGAGCTCCCTGATAAGCCAACTGATATGTTGGCTTAAGGCACATGTTCCTTTGAACAAAACTCGGAATTTGAGGGACTGGCAAAAACCACTTCTACTTGTCTAAGAATCCAATAGCCAGATTCTGCCTCTGGTTTCAAATACAGTTTAGTCCTTCATGTATATTAACAAGGAGATGAACAGATGTTTCTCAGGTCTTAAGAACATTCCAGCAGGTCACTGAGAAGCATGTTACATGAACCACAAAGTGGAAGGTGGCAACACAGCTGCGTGACTATTTCCATCTGTGCGGCTGGAAAGCCAGAATGTCCACGTTTCGCTGTGGCGAGCTAGAACAGGGCTAGGATTCCTTAAAGTAAAACCCTGAGCATGACAATCGCTTTCATGTCAGGTTTCTCAGGGACTGCTATGCGTCTGAACTGTCGACAGTTCTCATAAAGGGAACTCAGCTGTTGGGTGATTGGGGGGGGGGTCTCAGCTATTAACAGTCTGAATTCAATGTGACAGTCTGAGCACCAGTCTTCCCTTTTGTATGTGCCCGATGGCACGTGCTTCAGCTGTTTGTGCTTAAAAATACATCCATCTTTCATGTCCACAAATAACCATTTGTAATATAATTATTAATGGCTGAGTGGTCTGTTCCATTACATTAATTTATTCATCCAATCCCATATTCTTGGACATTTAGATTGTTTATAGTAAGAAAAATCAGAAAGTTTATATGATGAATATTCTTTGTACACATATTAAATTATTTCCTTAGGCAAACTCCTAGAAGCAGAATGACTGAGTGGAATTAAATGTAAAATTACAGTGTTACATACAATCACTAAACTAGCTCTCTGACATATTAAGTCCCATTATGTTTGATAGACTTCATTTTCCTGTGTTTTTGAATACGCTGCATTATTATTTTAAGTATTTTTTATTGATAAAAGGATATTTTATTTTCAATGTAATATTTATTTATTGGACTACTGATAGCACAAAAACTATAATGTGCATGTGGGTGTGACACACATGTTGACAGAGGCGAGACCCTTGGCATTTGTAAGCACATAATTCATTCCTTTTCTCCATATGCAGCTCATTAATGGTATGTTTTGTATTAGAACAATCGGGGAAGTTTCAGGAAAAGAGGCAACTGAGGTGTGCTCGAAAGAGGATGGGCTTTGGAATCAGACTCCAGTTTCCTACTCTGAAGATAATAACTAGGTGAATGACAGCAGCAGGACAGCAAGGACCCCGGGGCCCTCAGGCCCCCCACAAAGACACTGACTGAGCAACAAGTCCCAACTTCCCTGTGAATAATCCAGAAACTCACTGAAAGGCTCCTGCACCTTGAGCAACTGTGAAAGCAGACTCCCGGAAGCCAACAGGGAGATTCAGGACAACTCTTAGCCCCAGCACAGCACCTAATGATCAAGAAGCCACCACTAGCTCCCAGCCTCTCTCAGGTTTGTGCACATAGCATCCCAACTTTTTGAGGGGGCTCACCAGAGGACTGGCTTCTGTCTGGACAGTCTTGGAGCTCTGACAGGCTTGGCACAATGTGGCGCCCGGTGAGAAGCGAGATGGTGGCTTGGGCTGGTAGATGCCATAGATCCTGCTCCCTGCTCAGCACAGAGCAGAGATGAAAAATTCTAGCTCTCATCCTCTAACCTGCAGAGGGAGAGAGCTGGTCCCTCCATCCCGTACCCCAACATCTCTAGGGTTACCCAAAGAACAGCTCTTCCAGTTGAAATGAAAGGATGCTAAATAGCAACACAATAGCATAAGAAAGTATGGAACTCACTGGTAAAGGTAAATATATAGACAAATACAGAACGGTGTATTACTGTAATGATGGTCGGTAAATCATTTTTAATTCTAGGATTAAAATTAAAAGACAAATATTAAGGTATAACCATAACTAACATGTTGAAAGATACACAATATGAATGCGTGTTTACTCTGACAACATAACATGTGGGGACAGGGAAAAGCTACAGTGCAGAGTTTTGGTATGTGATTAAACTTATCAGTTTAAAATAGACTGCTATCATAAAATAAAATTTAAAAAAATGAATAAATAAATGAAATGGACTGCTATCACCTGAAACTAAGAAAAAAATTTCAAAAAAAAGAAAAAAAGTCAACTCCACAATTAACAGAATGAATTTGGACCCTGATCTTATGTCATATACAAAAATCAACTCAAAATAGATTAAAGGCTTAAATGTAAGACTTGAAACTGGAAAACTCCCAGAAGAAAACACAGGAGAATAGTGTCAAGACATTGGTCTTGACAATCATTTTTTTCGCTATGACACCAACAGCACAGCCAACAAAAATAAAAAGACAAGTGGAACGACATCAAATGAAAAAGCTTCTGTATAGCAAAGGAAGCAATCAATGCAATTGGAGAAAATATTTGCAAACCATGTATCTGATAAAAGGTTAATCTCCAAGATATATAAGGAACTCTTACAAATCAATAGCAAAAAAATTAATAACCTGATTTAAAAACGGACTAAGGACTTAAATAGATATTTCTCCAAAGAAGATACATGAATGAACAACAGGCATATGAAAAAATGCTCACTATCACTAGTCACCAGGAAGCTGAAAATCAAAACCACAATGAGATGTTACATCAGAACGACTATTATAAAAAAAAAGGCAAGTGTGAACGAGGATGTGGAGAAATTGGAACCTTGTACACTGTCGGTGGAAATGCAAAATGATGCAGCTGTTACAGAGGTTTGTCCAAAAACTAAACACAGAACGATGGTGACTTCTGAGTGCTTACACAAAAGATTAATGATGTCGGAGAGAGGTTAGCACGTCCTGTTCACTGCAGCACTGTTTCCAACAGCCAAGAAGCAGACACAACTTACATGTCCCAGATGGAGGAGGGGACGAAGACAATGTGGTGTGTACACACACAATGGAATACATTCTGCCTTTAAAGAGAGGAAATTCTGCAATTCGTGACCACGCGGACGGGCCGTGAGGACATTATGACACGTGTAATAAGCAAATGCTGGGAGACAATGACTGCCTGATTCCATTGATATGCGACATCTAAAATAGTCACAGTCAGAGGGTCAGTGGAGTGGCGGCTGCCAGACGCGGGGAAGGGACGGGAGTTACTGTCCGAGGGCTCAAGGTCTCAGGGTACAATGCTGTGCCCGCTGTCCCTACAGGTGACAGGATTGCTCTGTATGTAAACACGTGAGAGGACGATCTCATGTTAAGTGTTCTCACCACAGTAAGATACAGAAATTCATGAACAGTAAGTCAGAATAACAAAGACCGAGAAACACTAAGAACGGAAACATTCTAAACCTCTATTTTCAAATGACTCTCACATCTTTTTTTAAATGAAGTTTTACTTCATAGTTCATTGACTAGTCTTTACTTTGAAAAGGAAACAGTGGAATATGTATATCAGTACCTTTATTATTTACTTAATCTCCCATTGTAAAGATAGCCGTGTACGGTGTGTTACAGGAGGAAATAAAAGTGCCTGCCTTTGCAGTTGTATACACTAAAATGCATAATTCACAAACACTGGTCTTACATTAACGCACATAAAACATAAAAAGGGTGCAAATGAGGTTTTAGGCAAACACTAAATACACACAGTGTTTGCTATTAAGGAACATTCTTGTTCCACCATTAAATACATATGATCACTAAAGTCTCATTTGGCATGAGACACATTTAATTAAGAACAGTAACAGATATCTATAGTCGATCGATGTGAAAAACAAAAGTCAGCATCAGAAAGTCACTGAATTTCATAGGCAATCAGCTATTCAACCGAAGACAATGCATTACGGCCTGGAAGGGATCGGTGAACCCAAATTCCTCATTTCCAAAATGAGGTCCACACAGGTTAAGGCGACTCGCCCAAGATCACAGACCTCTCCTGGACGAGGCTAGAACAGAGGTGCTCTTTTCCTGCGGCCTCCTATGAAACAGTGTTTAAAACACAAAAAGCCTTGTGATCAATTCTGGATCGGTGTTACACATCTCTGGAGAGAAGCAGCAAGTTCCAGCCCCATGGGGCTCAGACGGTCAGAGGCTCTGGGTTATAACACTGTGCCCGCAAGGGCTCCGCCGGCAGTAAGCTTTTCAGGGCAGAAAAAGGGCAGTTAAAAGGAGGGAATACGTTGTCTGAATTGCAGCCGAATTTCTCTTTCAGCTGATAGTAGCAAAGAGGCAGCATAATTTCTGAAACCCAGTTTTTCTTGAGCAGAGACACTTAAATCATATCAGCCTCAAGGATTTTTCTCGGAAACAATTACAGCTTTCAGGTGAAGATTTATCAAAACCTATGCTAAAATTAATAGCTCTAGGCTGCCAGTTATCTCGTTTGTAATTTTCTATGCCTTTCATATTTGAGACAGGTTTTCTATGTTCCATATTGACTCAAATACTCAAAAACCTTAATAGTGAAAGGTAAAATTTATATTCTAGAAGAAACAAATATAAGTTATAACCTCACTATCAATCTACTTTTCATAACTGAAATCAAAACATTCAAATATTCTGAATGATTAAAGTACATTTATGTTACTGAAAAAAGTCACGAAATGGACGGAGCAGAATTAATTTGGTGATTATGTGCACCACGGCCAGCAAATTTCCAGTAGGCACTTTGAGCTCCAGGCGTGGGGTGCTGCGGAAGATGAAAGGACTGAGACAGTGATGAGCATCTGATAGGAAGCTTACTGCGTCTCACAAAAGGGTTCACTTTAATCAGAGGCTTAGATTTTACTTCTTTGCCATGGCAACCACTGTAGAATCCTGTGCCTGGAAGGTTCCAGCCATAACCTCCGTTATGCTCAGAGGCGGCTCTGTACTAACAGTTAGCGACTGGTTGGAAAGCATGTAATTTGAGAATTTCTACCCAATCCTGAATCATGGTTTTGATCCTCATGGAGGATGCGATTCTGTGTTGGGTGGCAGGCTTGGCCATGGCCTCACAGTGTGACTGTAGGCAAGTCCATTCACTGCCCTTGGTTTTCCATCAAATCTAGGAGATGGGAACACGGGTCTCAGCTTCCACCCTAGGACAGATGGAGTCTGTGTTCACCAGTCATCCAGCTCTGACACAGATGAGATCTGAGCAGCAGGTCACACACCGCAGCAGGGCCAGGTGCAGGCAGTCTGTTTTGGTGCGGTCACAGCCCCTTGCGGCACATGTCTCTGTCCCGGAGTTTCTCACCTTTCTCCAGCTCGGAATTTTGCAGGTCCCACCCTCTCACTCTTAGCAAGCTCTCAACTATGGTTTGCTACGTGATTAGATAAGGAGGACGTCAGGTGGTTCCCTTCCCAGGACATCACATTCAAACACCTGTTAAGACTGGACTCTGAAAGACTGGAAAACCTGTGCGACTTAGGAGACAGGATCTCCTGAAGCTGAACTGGATGGATTCGTGGACGCTGCGCATTCCTGAATCACCCTCGGTGTAAGCCGGGTACCTGCGGCAGCAGTGAAGGCTTTCCGAGAAGGGCAGATGACTTGACTGACAGCCTCCAGCAGTGGCAGCTTACAAGTGAGTTGTGACTGAATTCAGGTCCATGAAATGTCCTGCTCAAGCCATTCTCTGCCCAGGCCACACGCAGGCAGTGGTGAAGGCTAAAGAATGGGGCCATGTCCATCTGACATGGGGCCTGTCTCATGGGCAGGCTTTGCTCCGCGGCTCCCCGTTGGCCTGGTGGGGCTCTGGCACAGGCTCCTCCAGCCCACTTTTCATGCCTTTCTCCAGGTGTCAGACCTGTGTCACCGTCTGAAGGTTCTTCCCTCTCCTCCTGCTTCCTGTCCCCTCGTTCCTTCCAGGAGTTCCCCCCCACCCCGCCTGCCCCGATCTCTTGCACCCCTAACTCCTTCGGGGCATCTGCTTTCCAGAGGAGTTGAGCAGACACAGTCCTCCATAAATGTTTGCTGTGCCACGTAAGGGGCTGTCGGGGTGAAACAGATCAACTACTGTGGGTGGGAAGGGAGGTGAGGAACCAGGCTGAGTGCCTGCCCTCTGAATGAATGCCCAGTGGCTGTGACACCAAATGCTCAGGACCAGCAGGAATTACCCTGGCTTCTATGTGACAGGGCCAGGGGCCTGCGGGAGCCTGAGCCGAGCAGCTACCGGCTCCGTCACCTTGGCGTGGACCAGTACGCCCCAGGCCCTGCTGCTTCCATTGAACTTGAGACCTCATGGAGAAGTTCAGCCCCAGCAGGCCCCACACATTGAAACTGTTCAGTTTTCAGGGCTCTGTGGCTTTACAGGCTCCTGAATGGTTCATATAATGTTCGATTTCACTGACACGGGGGAATATTGGTTTCAATCCACAGGTACTAGTACCACTCCAGGTCTACAGACAAGGTTATGTTTGTAATTTGGATTTGGGGTCCTGAGTGATGGTGGGTGGAAGTGGGGAGCTGAGAGACAGGGCCTTGGGGCGGGCCCTGGACTTCCTTCCTGTCTGAGTCTATTCTCACAAGAAACCCCGAGGCTTGATTAAAATACAGCTCCATTGTGGCGTGTGTGATTATGGGCTTTTCCTAACGGTAGTGTGATTACAGAGACTTTCCACGTGTAGGATACAATTGAAAGGCCGTTCTCTTTACCGCCTAGGGAAGCACAGATGCCTGTACCAGGCAGGATACAGAGCACGTAAGCGACAGTACAGAGCCTCTCCTGCAACTCCAGCAAACAGCAAAGGGAATTCTTCTTTAAGCCACGGCTCAAGCTCACGGCCGTCTGACCGCACCAGCCGTGCGTCCCAGGAGGCGGCCCTGACTGCTCCCGGGAGCGAAGCACACGAGTGGGAGCGTTCCTGACTGGGCACAAGCAGCCAGCCTCCTACGAGAGTCCGCGTCCGTGCCGAAGGGCTAACAGGCCACCCATACTTCCCCAGGGCACTGGGGCTTCATTTTCACTTGTGACGCCTGACGTGCCTGTTGCTCTCTGAAATGCACTGAGCTTCTCAAAGAACAGAGAGGGTGTGCTGTTTTTTAGTGCAAGACTGTGTGCCTCAGCAATGCCGACAGGCAATGGTGTCGGATGCTCTGACGGAAGCTGTTTAACGCACCCTGTATGCTGACCAAGCCGTCCTGACTCAATCTTCTTTTACTGAAACTGCTGGGGCCGGATGAGTTACAAAATTCTGACTTTTTCTGAATCCAGAAAGCATACCCAGCATGCACCACGGCGTATCACAGTCTGTCCCCAGGATGGAAAGGAGGCCGCATTCTGTTGCTGCAGACGGTGTGTGTCCATCATGTGAGCGAGCAGACGGCCCACCAGACGCCGTGCTCTGCTCTCAGCCCTGCCCTGTACTGTGAGGGGTGAATTCCTGTTGGGTCTGGGCGGCTCTGTGACTGACTGTCATCAGTCTGTAAATGGCAGCTTGGTTGGTCACGCAGGACACACACATGCGTCCCTGTGCATCCAGCAGACTGGCGTTCTCCCAGGAATGAGCCCGTCACCTCAGCTGCTGACTGGGCTTCACAGGCCACCCGAAGCCTATGTCCTTTCCCTGAAGGGAAGTTTCTGGAGTGCTACAATTCTTGTCACTTCAAAAGAATCAGGACAGGGCTTTCTGGTTGAAGGTTTTCTTTGGAGGATGAACCTTCCAAACTTTTAATAGATGAGTAGTTTGCTGCTCTGTTGAGTTTTCTTTCTTCCTTGTAGAAACAAAATGTTTTGGTTGTTGTTCTAAGAAACAACCCATTATATCTGGATAAAGCTCCCAACCACATGCTTTGCAGTGTTTTCCAATAACAAAGGCTGAAACTTGGGCATGACCCGGAAGTAAAAGGAGAACCAGTCTCTTCTGACTCCCCAGATGGGCCCCAGACAGCGCTAGACATGCAGCACGCACCTTACGTCACCCTCGCAACAGCCGAGGGAAGAAGTGCAGTTGTTCCCAGCTGACAAATGGGGCACGACAGGCTCACTGGGGCGCCCCCTCACAAGCAGCAGGACTGGGACCCAAGGCAACTCTCTCCCACTTATGACACTGTTCTTCCAGAGACACCGCTGCCTTTATGCTAATTTGCAGAGTTTGGGGGAGGACAGTTCCCATATGTCACTGTAAATGAGTGACCTCCACAGAACTCAAAGGAATAACTGACAAGGAAATAGCAGTAGGTCCCTCTTTCTTCCAGTGCATTTCCTGACGTACTGAGAGAGAATCTGGGTCTATCTATCACTGTCATTATTAACAATATTTACTCAGGAAAAAAGCACTTGGAACGGAGAACAGTTACCTGAATATGGCATCAATGCCCTTTATATGATACTTACACGGTGTCTCTCTGTCCTCCTCACACTTTATAGAACCAGCATGGAAATGAGGCTTCCGTTTCTCAGATACTCTAAGAATATTGCTCAGCGGCACCTGCCATGTTCCGCCACATTTACAATCTTAGTTACAGCTCTCAAAATGAGAGAATAGAACAGAAAATCAGGACCTCAAGATGTGTCACAGACAAAGCCATTTCATAGACAAGTTGCAACCTAATGGACCGAGGAAAAACCCAACTGTGAGCGAAGCTGACGCTGACCTGCAGCTTTTTAAATGACAGCCCCTGATACAAAACCCAGGCTTGTACGAGCACTGGGATTACAGCAGCTAAACCCTTCTTCTTTCCAGGCTCCCCTCTCCCTCACCTGCTGGCCACAGACGCATCTGGCCCCTTGCGGGGCCCTGACTGCCTCTGGCGCTGGTGGAGCCCCGGGGGACCGGTATGTTGCTGCCCTGGGCAGGCTCTTCGGTGGCAATCCCGTGAGTCTGCTCCCTGGTCACCTTCTTCCTAGTGCCCTGGGTGGGCACTCAGTTTGGTGCCCCCACCGTCCAGGAAGGGACTGCAGTCACCCCACCCCTCTTCCCTTCCAGCTGATTCATGCTGGGCAGTGACCTGCAGCGCACACACGCTCAGCTCTCCTGCAAGCCGCTATGTATTCAAACATTTCCCGGGGCCTTAACCAGCCCTTGCACAAGACACCTCAAGGCAGTCAGGGTGACAGGCAAGTACAAAGTGACGGGCGCGACCACAGTGCACTGTCCCTCACACGTCTGCTCATGTCACCTCTCTGCCATCATTATGTGACTTCCATCCCACCTTCTATCAGCAACTCTGCCCACAGATCTTCTTTCAGTTTCAATGCCGTGTACTCCGGCGGAGTCCACGTCAACTGGACAGAACAAGGCGTTCCTAGTTCCTGTCCCTACTGTGTGTACTCGGATCCATTCCCACCAAGTGCATTCTGAGCTCTGCATGGCACCATTCTGCTCCGAGAGACTCTGGAGGCCCCTTCCCTTCCCAGCAGGCTCTCCTGCTGTATCAGTGACTAGACGCAGTCATGCTGAGGCAGCTTCAGTCAGTACAAACTGGAACCCTCTTTGAAAGCTGGTACCCCTGAAGTACTTCTTTAAAAGCTTGTTTTAGAATAGCCATCTTTACTATTAACTCAAACACAGAAAAGGTGTTTCGTACCCTGTCACACATGCTTGTCACACTGCTCATTAAACACCCATTTGTGTATGTGGCCCGAGGCATGGTTCTACTGGTAAAACACAACTGACTCTCAGTACTTTTCAGCATTAATGGCACTCTGCTAAGACAAGGAACGGACGTGCAGGTCAGAGTTTTAAAAACCAACTAGGTTGCTTTTAATGGAGGCAGATATTAATATGAAAAGCAGATAAAGATTCCCTTTCCCCACTCCATCTCCACACACAGAGTAAAAAGCTGACTGCTTCGGCGGTTTGAAAGATACATGCACATCTTCTTTGCTACTCTTCCCGTGAAGAAGTGGAGTTTAATTCTCCTCCCCTGAGTGTGGGCTAGATTTGCTGACTTCAACCTCATGACAACCTGAGTCGGAATCACTCAGCTACGTAACTTCTGCGTTTCCGACCCTCAACAACTGCATAAAATGACTGTTATTGTGGGGGGAAGTTTGTTACACAGCAGGAGGTAAATATAACAACTGACAAGTCTGAAAATATTTTCTCTTCTATCCACCCAATCATGATTTTTGTCATTAAAAAAAAAAAAAACTGACTAGAAACCATGGTAGCTTCAAGCCAAGGAGACCTAGGAAGAAATTCACAGGGCGACACTTTGAGATTTTTGTCCACATTGTGGCTGTGATCTTGAGTGAGTTACTGAACTGTTTTTTGGCCTCAGTTTTTTTTAGACATTTACAGGAACAAAGCAGACCCGACCAAATAAAATGTTAGAATTCAGTAAGATACAAAAGGTGTTCAGCCAGTCTTCGGTAAGTGGTCATTGCTCAGTAAAGGCTAGCGGTATTACGGCATTCTTATCATTTTGGTTCAAAAACAAAAGCTAAGCGGTTGCGTGCGTAAACGTTCCATCTCACAGCGTAAAACACACGGCCAGCACTGACACCTGCACGCACAAATAAATCATCTCCTCGCACGGTTGACAAGTCAGGCCACGTGCAGGGCACTGGGTGGTCCTGAAAAGTGGATGTGATCCCTAACAGAACTCAGACGGAATTTGGTCCAAGACACAGGAGCTCCAGGAGTGGGTCACTTCTGAGCCGCACCACAGATGAGATCACACATCTGTGACCCTGCAGGGCTGTTGGCGCTACCAGTTACGTGCTCGGGCACACGTGGCAGGTCACAGAACTAATCTTTCCAAAGGGGACATCACACAGCACCGGGTGTCCTGGGGCCACACAGGAGGACCAGTGTGATGCCCCACACACTCATTCTGTTGTAAATACACTATTCAATCAGGGCTTTGGCAAACTAATCCTTAAGAAATAGTGTTTTTGCAATGGAAAACAGGAAAGGGACAAACATAACTTGGACCTCACAGTGGCTGACGCTTGTCAGCCCTGAGGAACACAGCACAGCCCAATTTCAATGTTTCCCTCACACGCAAAGGCTGAGTCACCCCCAGCGTCAGCCTCACGACAAAGAGCCACGTGCTGCGCTGTGGGGCCCCTGGAAATGTCTGCTCTCACTTGTCTCCCTTCTGCAGCTTTAATGCGCCAAATACCAGCTGTTCGGGAGCAGGGAGCATGACGGCGAGTGTGGTTCAGATCTGCACGCCTGGCGACGCAAACCGGCTGTCTGTCTACACACAGTGTGTACTTGGTACTCACATTTCACCAGCAGAAAATTAACTCTCCACTTCCACTAAGAACATAAGTTCTCCAGTCAGCAACTTAAGAAAGAAAAACAAAGATTTCCACGAAGGACATGAACAGCTACTGACAACCACAGGGACACGACAGCAAACACTGCAGCTCCTCCCCTCATCTTCCCTCTGGTTGGGGTGGGGGTGGGGGCCCCAGGGGTGGCAGGACTGTCGGGAAAGCCTGGAAGCAGAGTGAGCACCAAGACAGTGATTCTTTATGGGCGCCCCTCGCTTTACCCGGGGCCTCTAACTGTCACAGCCTAGGAATTGGTTAGTTTTTTTTTTTTTTTTTAAGTCCTTTCAACTCAAGATTATTTACAAGATCACTGCCTGCCATTTGTATACTCCTTCAAGAAACAATAAATATGTTGTAACGTGGCCAAGCTGACCCTTTCCATCAACAAGCCATCACTTCTGGACATGAACGCGACCCTCTGACAGAACCAGTCCCCAAACGGCCGGCTTTAAAAGGTGAAAGAAGGGTCCTTCCCTGCAGACTCTTCTTTCTTCTTTCTATGTTAACATCCAGCCCATCTTTGAGGCTCAGCTCTTCCTGAAGTTGTATCTGACTGCTCAGTTAACACTGATTTCTGTTTTGAATGTCAAATTTATTCATGGCCTATATCAATGTACTGGCAATTAATTAAATACATTATGTGTTCACTGTTGTATTATTACTGCTTTTTTTCTCTTCCGATAAAAATATATAAAGAATTTGTTAATGTTTTACGAGTCTGTAGGATTTTGTGACTTAATCTTTTAAAACTTATATGTAATATTGTGAAAAATTATCTTGTTCCTCTAGTATGTAAGATTTTCAGGTGCAGAGTCATAATTTACCATCACCTGTGGCACTGAAGTAGAAACTCAAAATTTATGTACTACAACAGGCATAAAGTATAGCTTCCAAATTCAGATGAGAAAGATGGGAGGTGAGTCAGAACGCGACACTGCAGATAAGGTGGGTTGGTTCTGCCACTGAAGTGGCAATGGGGCTTCACCTTCAAGCTCATGAGGTCGGCAAAGGAAGACAAATGGCATGTCACAGAGCAGCGACTCAAGCTGGCAGCTAACCCAGTTAGACTATACACAGAAATCCATCATTCTCCAATATGCCACAAATATTGTTAGGAATATGGAGAGGCAGAACATTTATAAAAGCTACAGAAATATAAAATCATCTATAAAGTGACGTAAGGAGACGTACAGGGAAGCTTGAATAAATCTAGAAACAGATATGCACCTGCATGGGAAGGCACAATGTTACCAAGAGATATTTCTCTCAAAATTACTTTACAAGTTTAATGCGAATCCAATAAAAATCCTACTTAGAATTGGAAAAAAATAATTATAACTCTTATGAAACTATGTAGAAATGGTGAAACAGAAAAATCTGTTTGGAAAGAACAGCCATCAGGGTAGATGTGTACTTTCCCATGTTCAAGCACACCTGAGTTTTCCAGAATGGAGCAGATGTGGTCAGGACACAGAGGTGGTCCGCCGAGGGAGGACATGAGCTCGAACACAGGCCCCTCCCCGTGTGTTCGGCAAGTGAACGTGGGTCTCCGGAGGCAATGCACAAGGGACGGAGAGGCCGGATCGGCGTCACTAGGGGGCTGTTTAGGGAAAACCAGCTGATCTCCTACGCAGACACCTATGGACCCTCAGAAATCTACCTACACTCACAAGTCCACCAATATTTTTGCCTCCTGTTCTCAAGGGTATTAGCTTGTCTTTGCATATATTTCACTCTCCTAAAAAGGCCAACAACCCTTGTTTGACATGGGCTGCAACTTCCCTTGCTTCTTAATTACAGTTCCATCTATTTCTCTGATGACGATAGAGTGTATTTAAAAATGTGTGAACTTCCCTTGCCCAGAACTTTGCTATGCACCATTCATCTTCTGCTTTCAACATTTAATTACTGTTTCAACATTTAATATCATCTCCTGTCTGCAATTTCTTTGATGTGTTCTTCACATGTCAGTCACACTAATCTCTGGACACCTATTTGTTCATTTGCCAAAAACAAAATTAGAAATAACTTTATCAGAGGAGCTGGAAGTCTCCAGCCTTTGCTGGTCCACAGCTGAACTCTGCAGAGGTCAACTGTTTCAAAGACCAAACACCTGTAACACGGGAAGTTTTTGTGCCATGATTCAACTCAGAATTGCATATTTGAAACATGTCCCATACAGGACCACATAAGCCTTAAATTAAAAAGTTTGACATGAGAATCACTAGGTTTAAATCTCATTAACTTTATGACATCAAAAAGCATTGAAGTACTTTGTGACTCAGTTTCCACACTTGTGAAATGAGCATGTTTCCACTCGCCGCCCCTCGCCAGGGCCCTGGGAAGCACAGAGGACACAGTGCGCCCTGAGCCACTGACCACTTGCAGGCTCACCCTGACCGTGGCCGGGCACTGCCTCTTCCTCTCCCTCCCTGCTCACAGCCAACAGGCCTGAAGCGCTAAGGAGGAGGTCACACAGATTCTGTCTGGGCACGTGGCTCAGGTAGGTCAGGCCATGCCCATGGCTAGAAAGTACGAGTGACATGGCTGCCAGGCGGGTGCCAGCAGCTCCTGGGCCCGCCCAGCTTCTCGGGAGCTTCATCCCTCCTGTCCCAGCCACCACCTTAATGACCTCTGCCTGAACTATTCACACACTCCTCTCTGAGCCATAGCGCTCACCTCAGCGCCGTAGCGTCTCACCTCTGACACCCCACAAGCAGACTCCCGTGAACTGGTCAGGTCTCTGACCTCAGTCCTGCCCCTCGCCGCCCAGACGGGGGTGGCGAGTCCCTCTGCCCAGGACGCCTGAGTGTGCAGTTCTGGAGACCTGTCGGGAGCGCATGGGCCGTCTCGGGGGAGCTGCCTTTCCAAGGGCCCGGGCGCCTTCTGCCAGCAGCGGGCACAAGTCTCGCTGAGAGGGAAGGACGCTAAGGCTCAGGCCTCACGGGCTTCTCCTGTTCTCCTTCCTAAACACACTCCATAAAAGACCATTTCAAGGAACACATGGGATGGCAAATACGCCTTGTGGAAAATGTTTTCCTGTGCTTGCTCTGAAGGCCAAGGATATTTTTTTTCATTTTATGTTTGGAAATAGTTAAAAGGATTATAATGAAATGCTCATGATGAAAGTCCCTGCCTTTTCTGAGCTTCAGAGGATGTTTCACTATTTCACCCACGGTATGATTTTAGCCCCTTCATTTTACCTGAAGCAAAAGCAATTTTTAATGATAAATCCTACATGGTAGTTATAGTAATCAATAGTACAGTAAAAATAATCATTGATGTTTCCCCAGGTATGAATTCTGAGACCTACTGCTATCTCTCCTCCTCCTTTCCAGTGAGAACTCTCCAGATGAAAACACTGTGATGTCTCACTAGTGACAGGAATATAGAGCCCGGGGAGGCCAAGAGGCTAAGTACACGGTGAGCGGAAGAGAGGAGAGGTGCGGTTGTTGACGTGAAATTGTCCACAGATGCCAGGAGACAAACACCACAGACCCCAAAGACAGGTGCAGGGGCGAGGAAGAGACAGGCCCGGGGGTGCTGGGACTCGTCTGTTTTCATCTTACTATCCCTGAAGATGTATTCCAGGATGTGCTTGTTTGAAGAGTAACTTTCGGGAGAAAACTATAAACTACCTATATTGTAATTTTGGACCTTTTCCCAGAGTCACTGCACAAGGGGACCACAACCCCCTGGGAATTCTGTTACTCAGCTCGCGAGAAGCTCCTGTCAGCCTTCCCACAGGCTTACGGGACACAACCCAGCCCACGGGGAATGTCAGCGTGGGCACGAGAAGTCTACCTCCGCACAACACAAAATGGTGATGTGGGTAAGTTAGCTTCTCACGCCTGCAGGAGGAAAAATGAGCTGACAACCTAGTGGGTTTGCGAAATTCCAGTCAGACGTTCAGGTTTTAGCTACTCTCAGGGCTTTCAAACGACCCCATGGAATTTGACCTCTGGTGCTTGTTCCAGAAACACAGCGAATCACAATAATCCAGCTAAGCCCAAGGGCGGGTCAGGGGGTTGGGGCGGGGGCAGCAGGAGAGAGGACAGTCGTGACTACAGGCTGTATCTGTCCTGAGTTCAAGCTGAGTGGTCGGAACCCGCTTCTTCCATTCTCTGAACAGCAGACAGAAGTGCTGCCAGGGACAAACCACCAATGGCTGGAGTTTCATTTCTCATGAAAGCCCAGAACAGCCAGTCCTTCCTACTGAGATAGGACTTTTCATCTGGGTAAAAATATACAGAGATTCTTAAAAGGAAACGTTTGATTTCTCCCTCGGAAGGGCCACTGTGCTGGAAGCACCGAGAGGACGCCAGCTGCACAAAGGCTGGAAAACTGTTAGTCTCCTGCGCTCACTCCCCTTTGAGCTACAAAGAACCTTTTCCCAATTTTATTTTTGACCATTTCTTTTCTTTTCTTTTTTTCATGCGAAGACCTTTTCCCACCCGGGTTGATAAAGATGCAGCTACCACATGTCCGTTTGCTTTTCAGTTTCCACATTTTGTTGCTATACATTTCCCATTAAAAAAAATCTCCTTTCAGTCTTTTTCATGGGGCCTCAGGCAAGCAGAGCTCAGTGCACGTGTACGTCTGCCGTCTTTGCCCAGAAACCCCACGCATGCTGGAGAACTGCATTTCTTGGTGTGCGCCTTGTAAGCTGACATTCCTCTCCTTGCTTTCTGGCAACGGAAACTTCAGTTCTCATGGCGTTTGAGCACTCCGTGCTGGTCAAGTCCTGCTCACTCCCTATTTCGCCAAATCCCCTCTGCACCCTCTGCCCACACCCCCTCTGACTCTCGACTCTCACTGGCTCTATCCTCTCCACAGGTCACCAAGAGCTGGAGTCCCTTACTGCTCGGGCTGGGTCCCCTCCCCTCCTCACGCGATCTTCTGTCTGCAGACGCCATCATTCAAGCTCTCTGCCTATGACTGACACCCACAGGCTTCTAGCCCCGTCTGGACTTCACCTCTCAGCCCCAGGCCTGGGTACCACAGGCTGGCCTGCATTTCCTTAGGCGTCTCAAAGGCAGCCTGGACTCGATCGTCTGAAAGAGAACGTCGGCTCTTCCCATCTCAAACCCGGTCCTCCCCAGCACTCTCTGCCCAGGCAGTGCTACTAGCCAGGTACACAAGCTAAAAACTAGGCCTCAGCCAGGACGCTTCCTTCTCCCTCCCACGCCCACATCCAATCCTTCTCCAAGCTCTACCGCCAGGATCTCAGATGTATTTGCATTCATTTATTTTTCTCCGTATCTCTGCCAATACTGCCACCCTCCCTGGATCAGTGAATTCACCACCTCACTAACCTTCCTGATTCTACCCCATGTTCTCCACCCTAATTCCAAGCTAATTCTTGCATGGTCTTTTCAAAACACAGCATGAGTTTTCACAGCTCTGCTTAAAATAGTGGCTGATTAGTTTGCACTTAGGACACGGGCCTAAACCCTTAGGTTCGTCAGCAATATCATGAAAGGCGTGTCCGCACCTCCCACCCCCGTTTCAGCGCCCACCACTCTCGGGGTTTCTGCTCTTCAGCCTATCGACCATCCTTATTTCCCTGAACGCCCTCCCGAGAGTCTGGTTCTTGCTGAGCTAGAACTACCCTATCTCTGATCGCTCAGGGTCATTCCCTGCAGCAAGAATCAGGAATTCCAGACACACGCACCCACTGTGATGGGCGTCTGCACACTTGTTTCACATCAGGTAACAGCTGCCTGAACTGCTCCTATGTTGTATCCTCAGCATGAAGCACAGTACCTGACAGCTCGTAAACGTCTTATAACTGTATTGTGAATGACCAAAACAGCTCATTTAACATGAATAAAGATGAATTATCAGTGAGAAAAACAAATGGATACTTTTGACGCATTAGAAAATAGGTATGATGTTCATGAAACATATTTTTCAAAGGAGAGATTTTAGAGAAAAATAAACACCAACATTTCCTTACTTTTTTTGTTTTGCCCATTGCCTTCAGGATAGAAAGATTTAGGTCTTCAAGAGCTGATAGTACATTTTCATACTCGCCCAAGTGCTGAGAAAAATATTCTGAAAAGTAGAAGTATTGAAATAAACTCATGTTTGCATTTAGGTAATCACAAAACAAGAAAATCAACTATTTATTCCATAAATGAGTAAAACAAGTAAAATGTCAGTTACACATGAAAACTGGAAGGTATTCAAATGAGACTAAAGAGTCACTGTACTTATTTCATTTAAAAATAAAAAAACCTGGATGGTTTTCATTACTCTTGAAAAAATGTTCTTTCCTACAAAAATGGGAAAATATGAACTTGGTTCTACAAACAAGACCAACCAAACAGAAAGTCCTGTATTGAAAAGACCCAGAATTCTGTCACTACCGTAGGTCAGAGGCCCGCCCCACACCTGGGAACCTGTTTTCAGATAAGCTGCAGTGTATCACTGTCTCTCTCATGTGCCGCCAATGTTTATGGAACTAAAGTGAATGAAAGTACAATCACACGAAGCCGCTGGAGACCACCAGGCTAGACTTCAGCACATCTAGTGGAAACTGCTTTGATTAATTTATTAGGTACCCAGGTGGAATTATTTGTTGACATGGTATTAATAATAAATGGGAAATTGCACCAACTCATTTATTAGTAAATATGCGGACTTCTGAGAAGAAAACACAAGTGAGCAATAAATCAATTCTAGGTATGTTTGTCAAAATACAAAGCGTGTACACATAGATTCAAAGCAAATGCTATGCTCTTGACAAAAAGCAAATGCATTCCCAATTGTACATTCCACAAAACCAGTGTGGGGCCAACCATCTACATAAAAGTTCTCTAGGAAGGGATTAGCTGAACGTAAGAAAGCAGCTACTCCATAAATGCCTGCAGCAAAGTCACATTTTACTTCTGGGCTATGATGCTGGCTTTGACAGTGTTGACAAAGAGGTCTGACCTTCTCCATGCAAAACTCTTCATAAACCGCAAGCGGTTAATGTAGCCACAGGATATTCTTATGTTGGAAAAATAGTTAATTATCAGAATAGAATCCATACTAAGTTGAAACAAGCAAAAAATGTAAAGAAAAATGCAAAAAGGTAAAGTTAGCATGTTTTAATTTTAATATATATAAAGAATCAAAAAAGCAGGGTTATAAAATGAATAAAACATGAAGGAAAGCTCTACCTCCTAAAATACATCTTTTCATAGACAAGATATTTGCCTGAAGTAGTAAATGTACCTGGAGAGAATATAAATTGTTTTTCCACTTACAAATATCTCAAAATACTTGGCTACCAAGTTAAAGGTTTGCCCAAAAAGTCAGGAAAAATGAGTAAGGTTATAAAACTAGTTTAAAATGGTTCATTAACAAAGTAGTAATTACACTCCCAGTGGATTTGTGATTGCAGCCAAAGATGGCAGGAAGAGGACTGGCTCAGTGCCAGAGCTCAGAAACCATCACCTGACGAAGACGGAGCTGAGTGCTGACTGACCGGAGTGAGGCATGGCCAGAGCAGCTCCTTAGGGAGGCCTCACACCTACGGGGAGAGGGGACAGTCCTGGCACGCTCATACACTGCCGGTGGGCGTGCATGCTGGACAGCCTCTGACCGAGTGATTACAACTTTAGGAAATGCAGTCCAGGCCTGTTCGTGCAAAACTGCAAAGATTATACAACGAGGATATTACGTCAATGAGGTGCGTCCCAGCGGGGAATGCAAACACCCTGACAGCCCACTGCAAAGGGCTTGCGTGAAACAGGAAGGTGACAGCGCACTGTGCAGCCTTCCTGACAAAGCGAGCTGAGGGGTGCGCAGGTGTGCGGCTCACATGTATGACTTCACTGCTGGAAAACATACACGCACCTACCTAGCAATGTCAACATCTGCTCTAAAGAGTTTGTAAGAATACGTCCCGAGCAGTTAGCAGGAGAGATCATCAATATCGGGAAAAAGAGGTGAGGGAGAGACTTTGAGAACTTATACGCCTACATGATTCTGTATTGCTCATGTTTTTGTCCATTTAGGGAGGCTAGATTTCATCCCAAGGGTATTTATCATGGAAACACTGAAAAGATTTTTTTTTAAAAAACAAGAATGGAGTGGCATCATCAAATGGCTGTTTTGTGCCCAGAAAAGAGACTCCAACAGAAACGTTCAGAGATGAAAGACAGTAACGGACATAACGCCTCCTGTACCAGCTCAAGTACTGATGTCCGCGTCGGAATGGAGGAGCTGTCCGGGCCGAAGAACGGAAGACACAGACGGTGAGAAGGCGGCAAATGCAAGCCACGAAGGAACGCTGTCCAGCACCCTGACAGGCCTTGGGGGGTCTGTCCCATGGTTCAGTTCTGCATGCCGGGCGATGCCTACAGACCCTTCTCAGGCTCCAGGAAGGGACCCAGAAACCCTGGCCCTCTCGGTCCCACTTCTTGCCCCAAAGTTCAGGAAGGCTTCTCAAGCCCCAAGCTCTGACCTTGAAAATCAGGCACAAATTAGCTGCCTTTTTTAAAGCTCCCAAATCTGCCGTCCCAATTTACTTCTCATCCAGCCACCGAGGTGCTGCGGGAAACAGAAGTGCCTGGAAGACTCCTTGCTGCAAACTCCTTGTCGTCTCTCCTGGAAGATGTGAGCTGGGCTCATTCCGTGAGCTGGGCTCAGGGACCCTGCTCAGTCTCTCAGATCAGGCGATGGGCAGTGCTGTGCAAATCTTGAATGTCCAGACAGGCGTACGTGTACGCTTGAGAAGCACCTTACCAAATTCCCTGTGACCAGGCGGGGCAGTGCAGGGCAGTGCAGGTAGAGACGTGTCTCCTCTGTTTGCCCCAAGGACCAGGGGAGGAGTCGCAGGTGTGGCTGCCAGCAGCACACAGGCCCTAGTCCCTGGGGAGCATGCTCTCAGGTCAGCCCTGTTTCCCTTCCTGTGCAACCCCTTTTTCCCACAAGAGCTACTCTGGTCCTACCAGCGATTCTCACAACCTCCTCCACCCACCCTCCAATCCCAGGCTGAGTCTGGAAACTCCTCCTTCTTAGCCAACAAGCCACCACTTTCGCCCTTAAAGGCTGAGACTTTGGAAGAAACCCTCATACAACCGACAGATGACATCTCACCCTCAGCTCAGGCAATCTCGTGGCTGAGACGTGCTCACGCCTCTCCAGAAAGGTGTACAGAACGACAGATGAGCTGTCAGACTCAGGACAGGATTACACCTAGGCTCTGCAGTTTCCTAGCTGAACAACCTTGGCCAAACCTTAACCTCTCGGGCTGTTTCTCACCGGTAAAATGGGGGCATAGTTTTTTCAGAGTTATTGTCTTGAAACCCTGTGTTCCACTATTTTGTTTGGTGTTGCTCTACCATTTTGATGAAATGGAAGATAATCACTATTGAATATTATAAAATGGCCTTTACGACAGTTTTGGTGAAATTCAAGTCTGTAAGAATGATAAGATATCCAGGATGGCTTGTGGTTTCAACTAGGAGTTTCAAAGAGACTCCTCTCTAACCATCAAAATTATGAAGCAGCCTAGACAATAGACTGGAGGGGTTCAGAACGAGTTGCCCCAAGATGTGCCTCTGTCATATATGGATTATTCTGACCTAGAGGCAATCGAAACCCTGCGGGCTCAAGACAAACTTTCACCTTTTCCTTAAAGAATTTAAATTGGGGCCTTGCCACATGAAAACAAAAAATGGAACTAGACCACTATCTGACCCCATATGCAAAAGTTAACTTAAAATGGATTAAAGACTTGAACATAGTACCTGAAACAATAAAATAAATGGAAAAAAAAACACAGGCACTAAACTTAAAGGCCTTGGTCTCAGAGGGGTTTTGTGAACTTCATCCCAAACCCAAGGGAAGTAAAAGCAAAAATAAATGATTGGGACTATATCAAACTAAAAACTTCTGCACCGCAAAAGAAACCATCAATAAAACAAAGAGGCAACCATCTGAATGGGAGAAGATACTTGCAAACAACACATTGCATAAGGGACTAATATCCAAAGTACATAAAGAACGCATATAACTCAATAATAATAAAAAAAAAACAATAAAAAAATGGGCAAAGGACCTGAACAGACACTTCTCCCAAGAAGATATACAAACGGCCAACAGACGTATAAAAAGATGCTCAACTTTATTGTTATTAGGGAAATGAAAATCCCAACCACAATGAGATATCACCCCACAACTGTCAGAATGACTATTATCAATAAGACAAGTAATAACAAGTGTTGGAGAGGCTCTGGAGAAACATGAACCCTCATATACTGTTGCTGGGATTTGTGAACTAGTGCAGCCGCTATGGAAAACAGTGTGGAGGTTCCTCAAAACATTAAGAATAGAATTATCATATGACCCCAGCAATCCCTCTTCTGCGTATCTACCTGAAAAATTGAAAACACTTATATGTAAAGATATATGTACCCCTGCAGCATTATTCACGGTGGCCAAGACATGGAAACAACCAAAGTGTCCTTCCATAGATGATTGGATACAGAAGATGGGGTATATATACACAATGGAATACTATTCTGCCATAAGAAAAGATGAAATAGTGCCATTTGCAACAACATGGATAGATCTTGAGAGTATTATGCTGAGCGAAATAAGTCAGATGGAAAAGGAGAAGAACTCTATGATTTCATTCACATGTGGAATATAAAACGAAAAGCAACAAATGAACAAACAAGTAAATAAAACCGAACTCACCGATACAGACAACAGAACGGTAGTCACCAGAGGGGAAGGGGGTGGGGGAGGATGAAAAGGGTAAAGGGGGTCAAACATATGGTGATGGAAGGAGACTAGACTCTGGGTGGTGAGCACACAATACAGATGGATTATAAAGTTGTATACTTGAAATTTATGTAATGTTATTAACTGATGTTACCCCAATAAATTCAATTTATAAAAAGTGAATTGGGGCCCTGCCCACAATAAGAGTGATCACCGAAATAACTATAATCTACCTACAGGGAGGGCGAACGGTGAGTCCCGAGCATCTGCTCGTCTCAGCGTCCTGGATGGCTTTCTTCCCCTCTGACGCCCCAGGCTCCTCACCTCATCCTCACGTGAATGAACAGGGGGCTCTATGCTAAACCTGACAAGCTGGGGTGGGGGTGGCGCGGAGGGGCACATGGCAGGCCTGACCAGCACAGGGACCCACAGTAACCACACAGCATGGTCTGGTCTGACCAAACATTCCTAACCGGGCAGGTCATAGTGGGTAGTCATGCCCTAGGCCGGGAGCCTCCTTATTAAAGTGAGCTCTGTCCATTGATCTCATGCATCTAGGATAACATACCTTGGAAATGGCAGCAACTTTCCTTTCCTACGCCTCGAAGGCACAGCCGTCAGCACCAAGGCACAAAACCACAGAACCCCTCAACTGATATCTTGTTTTCCAAAGACCATCTCTGTGTGCTGTGACTGTTAGTTATTAACTATCCTGCACCCGCCCATGTAAAAGAAGTACTTTTTATCCAACCCCAGAGATTACCCCGCTTTGCCTTCTCCTACCCTCTTCGTCTACCACTGAAAGATTTCATGTACCTTCCTTATGTCTCCTCTGATACTAATGCATAAAATAAGCTGCAACACTGCCGTTCTCCGGAGCATTTCCTCCATCAGTTGAGATTTTGCTTCTAGGCATGTCCTCAAAATTTGGTTCAAAAAATACTCTTACATGACTTTTCTATATGCTGGATGTTCTTTCCTCAACACTTAGGTCAGAATGTCTTACATACTTCACTCCCCTTCTCTGTCTGTGAACCACTCATGTATGTTGGGTTCCCACACGTATGTATGTAATTATATTTAGTTATTTTCTCTTGTTAATATGTCTCATGTAGATTTCATTAGATCAGCTGAAAAAAACCAAGAGAGGTAGAGGGAAGTTTGTTCCTCCCTGACAAGACCAAACTTGGACAAAGGTGTTACTCTATACACTTAAAATATAAAACTTAAAACCTTCCAGTTTTCAGAGAAATATGGTTGTTTCAAATGGAACAGTCTCACTATGCTCCATAATTTTTTCATAACAAAGAAATATTTGCCATAAAAAATATTTGCTTTTCTGCATTCCTAGCCTTTGACTTTTGTTTCCACAAAGATGAAGAAAATAAGTGAGGAGGCCATTAAATTGGAGATGCGTAAAGATCTCTCTCCCCATTGAATCATCTGTTTTGCAAGTCACATTTAAAACTCCAGAATGCTCTAGGCAGGTGTGGAACTAGGCTGTTTTCACACATCAAGGGGTCAGTTTTGCAAAACAGTAACAGAGAACTCTGCACAATGTATTTGAAGAGAACAATAAAGTTGCATTAAACAACAATTTTAAAATACATTCAAATTGCTGGAGAATTTACTCTTGTGAAACTAACGGTACCAATTTCACTAACAATTCCTCTCCCCCTACCAAATTAATGAGGACCAGTTCTTTCTGCAGTGAGATACACGCTAGAGCAAAGCTCACTGATAAAGAAATCCCTTTCATTCCACGACATTGTCTATGGCATTAATTTCAGGGTATGTGGAAATAGGACAGTGTTCTTTTTCATTCCAAAGCAAATAATGGATTTGATTGGTCTTAAAGACACTTACCACATAGTTCTTCTGTGTCAAGATTGCTGAAAAGGTGAAAAAACAAGTATTACTTTGGGAATATTTTTAAAGCTTTTCAATGGCTAAGTACAGTTATCCCCCCAACTATATTATGTTAATACACGGCAGTAGCTATTACATTTTGCTTATAAAAAGCCACATCGCTTAAGTAGCCAGTCATCAGTGACTGACAATGATGCCGCTGGATTCTGTCTCTGACCAAACAATTCCTGGGGTCTGGGGTCTGTACCCCCAGCAGCATGCCGGGAGCACTGCACATGGTGAGTCTCCGGAACCAGAAAGGCCGAGTTCAAATCCTGACCCTACCAGTTACCGTCTAGGTGACCCTGATGACTCCGTGCCTCGGAGTCTCAGGTCCTCAGCCCCCAGATGGAGAAAATAAGAATTTCTCACTCACAGTAATGCCACAAGATGTAAAAGGTCAGCACATGTCCAGCAGCTAAAAGAGTCTATGGCACAAAGTAAGCACTTACTGTTAGCTGTCATGATTCCCGACTTGGCACAACTGCTAGAACTCCCTAAGTGCAACCTCTGAGGTAAGTTTGATTCATCACTTATGTCAAAGGATTTCTAACACATACCAAAGAGTTACATGGCTCAGTATTTACATGTATACAACAGACACCCATGGCTCTGATGAAGAGAAGACGAGAGGTTAGCAGATACGACACATTCATATAAGAAGAACAAAGCCTGACCAAGGAAGTTGTGGTGCAGGGATGCAGAACGGTCGACATCCAGAAATAAGTCAACAGAACTCCTAACATAACTTAAAGGAGAAAAACCAGCATATTCACAAGAACTAAAGGGAAATTTAATAAGATTCAGCAGCCATTCCTAATTTAAAACATGTAACGGACTGGAAGAGAAGTGAGGCTCTAGAAGCGAAGAAGAGAGGTCCAGGGAATCACTTCACTGAAGAAGCGATGACAAGGAACGAAGAACCACCACTGCAATTCAGTGTTCTGGCAGCTTTTCAAACAAGTTCCAGTCCTTTCCTGAAATTGGGAGCCTAGAAAATGCATGCAAACATAACCATGACTCTTTGGAGAAACGTGGCATCAAAGCAAGAAATCAGGCCGGACTAAGACACGGGATGAGGCGTTCGAATGAAGGGAGAAAGTTGTCTTTACAGGCTGGGACAAGAGGCTGAGAGGAAAGAGGCAGAAACAGGTGGAGAGGGGGTCTGGAGCAGAGGTATAGCGTCCAAGACAGGGAGGTAGATTTCTTTTTCCACGCCTAAAATTAAAACAAAACAAAAAAAGGAAAAAAAGGCAGAAATCTAACTGGTTCATCTCTGTTTTCTACTTTAGAGGTTTCCTAATCTGGGTGAGCACCTGAATGCCCTGGAGAATTCTTTAAAATGCAGGTTTCCAGGCATAACCCTTAGAAATTCAAGCTGTGGCTCAGAGTCTCTTTTTTAAAAACGTTGCCAAGGTGATTTCAATAAACAGCCTCTACGTTTCAACACTGCCTCTAACACTTCCTCAAATCAAATAAAGTATTTTTTGGAAATGGAACAATCTGCAAAGGACCTGCTGCACATAAGTGGCACCTGCCTGTGTTACAATGACACACGCCTGTTCACAGCGTAGGCGTGACAATCACAAACACAGACGTCCTCGTACTCACCACTGTTTGGCTCTAGGGAGGCCCGAGTTCCAAGCAGTGGGGACAGAGCGTCTTCTACACAAGGTGGGTCTCCAATTGCAAACAGCACGTTCCAGCCGTGCTCTGTGGTAAGCCAGGCACGGTGCCTCAGAGGCCGGGCTGGAGTGCAAGTTCTCTGGTCGGTCACGGTCACGTGAGGCCCTTTGAAGCTGCCCTCCTCACGGCTTCATCCACATGCCATCGGTCCTCATGCTTACTGTCACGCGAGGATCCTGGTCCCGCTCCCCGCACAAGAACGCAGGATAGGCTGAGGCCAAAAAGGAACACCCACAGAGCCATGGATGGGGGTTCATACCACTATAGTCTCGCTGGCGGCTGGGTTGGAAACACAGGAAGCAGGAACCACACGATCCTCAACCCTCCGTCCACTTCTCTGCCAACCAACATACCAACCAACCAACGTAGTCCCGGCAGCTATATCAGTGGCTAATGGCTAAGTGATTACAGCTGATGGGCAACTACTACCCCAGCCAGCCCCTGTCCAACGTGAGGCCGAGAGCCTGGAAACTGCACTCTGGGACTCTGTCCCCACACTTACTCCGGTCAGCTCCAGTCCTGTCTCCTCCCTCAAACCTCAGCTCTGGTTCTGCAGCCCCCTTCCCCACTTTCCCAGTGGGGTGGCCTGCCACTGCTCAGAGTGGCGCCTCAGCCTTCAGGGTGCAGGAAGCACCTGGAGATCCTGCGCCCCACGCCCAGCCCAGCCCCAGCCGCTGCTGGCGTGGCCGTGAGGTCGCACGTGTGCTGCACGTTCCAGGCCGCAGTGTGGCAGCACAGATTAACGCCCCCACAGGTTTGCCTAGGCACTGCTCCGTTCTCTGGGTCCACGTTTGATTGCACTTTCTACACCCCCAGCACCGCCGACACCATCGGACCGCCAGCACTGGCCCACCCCACTTGCAGGGACTTGCTCAAGCTCCAGCGGGAGGTCCTCTAAGTGCCTCGGACACTGGTGGCAGATGGACTGGGGACCCAGCGCGCTAAGATCCAAACAAGATGTCAAGTACAGTCTCCAAGGCTCTGATTTTGAACAGGTTTCAGGCACAAATAATGTAAAAATTGCATCTTGTATCAAGTATGAAAGTTGTGCATGGGGCCAGTATAAGGCCTTTCTCTTTTCCAGAGATTCTTTATTGATGGAATTTCATATTTAGCAAAACATCCACGTTTTTCTTTAAATTTTAGGCTTGGACAAAGAAGTGTGACATTCTCTCTTCGAGGCTACTCCTGTGCTCCAGGCCCCTTCAGGCTCTTCCATATCTTGCTTGATTTCCTTGACATGTATGGGCTTAAATTTGTTCTGTGAGGCATGTCCGGTAGTTGGTGACAGTCAGAGCTGAGTGTGTGCTGGGCTCCCCCATTTACGATCTGTGCAACCTGAGGGAGGTTACATTTCTCGGCTGGTCCCTCGAGGACAGACCGGGGATAATAATCACCACACCTCCCTCAAAGGAGCACTTGTGAAGAGTGAATAGCAGCATATGTGACGCCTGTAGCCCTTTATATGCCCTGGAGTGGCAGCTCTCACTCAAAGGGATGCCTAATAATGATACTTCAGCACACCAGGGGGCGGGGTCTTAGTCATCTGCCATGGGACAGCACTTCCTTCACCCTCAGCCACGTGGAAATGATGACCTGTCACAGGCAGGGCGGTGGAGCCAGGCCCAGGCCATTCTATGACCAAGTGATGGTTCACGTTAGGTCAGGGCAAGGTAACCCGCGTATGCGGTGCTGTATTCCTCACGCCTCGCCCTATGGCAGAGGAATGTTGCACACTTGCTTCTTCGTCAGAAGCTCAAATGAGGAGGTGGCCCTGTGTGTCAGGACGGCCAGTCATCCATGTTGATGACACGTGTAAAGGATTCCTGTGACAATGCACACTGCAAAACTGGTGAACTCATTCCAGACCTGAAAGGTGATCTGATGAAAGACACTGAAACAGCAGCTTGGCTGTGCTCAGTGTTACATGAAAACTGGCATGAAGACAATTAGGAATCATTCTGTGGTAATTAAGGAGAAGCCACTTTCTGTTCACTTAGCTCAGCTTGATCTCTGCTTCACAGAGTACAGGATATACCAGGTGGCACCTCATTCTAGAAAACTGTGGTCTACCAGCAGCTCAAAGAAGATGTAAGCATCGCTTTGCTAGCTTTCTATAATCACTCAGGAGAAATCTACTTTAAAAATCAAGAACAGAGATGACACTCAAGAAAAACTATCTGCTGTTTTGAGCAAAAACCTTTCCTCATTTTGGAAAATTTTGTCTAAAACTTTTACCAGACTAGTTTTGATGTTTCATAAAGACAAAAAAAAAAAAAAAAAAAGACATCTCAAGAAAATTAAAAAGAAAAATCAAGCTAAATGAAAGCAGTTATACTTTAAATGTTCTTTTATTGCCAAATATTACTTGAAAATTGCATAGTTTTCACTTAACAATATAGTACTGTACCTTGTGCTTTAAAAACAAATTTTTCAATTAATGCTATTTATTGTCTATTTGCACAAAACACTATAATCAATGGGAGAGAAATCAGTGCCTGCTTTCAATAAGCTTTATGATTATTTTGGAAGAACAAAGATAAACGCCTGTAGAAATAAAATTGTACTTATGAAGTAGCATGTTGGAAAGTTCTAACTGATGACAGAGCAAATCGTAAGCATTGTGACTATGCCTGGCAGGTGCTTTAAAGACACGGCTCACAGTCTCCTCTTCTGCTGCTGCCCCACAGCACTCGCCGTTACTGCCTCTACTTCCAGGCACGAGGAGGAGCAGTGACCAGGCTGAGCACAGGCCGGAGGGGGTGTGATTGTTCGTGTCATGTGTCATCGTGACTGCTCCACAGTGGCCATGGATGTTGCCACGCATTGTTCCGGATGTCCCTGTGAGAGTGGTTTTGGATGGGACTGGCAGTTAAATGGGTGATCTGTGAGTAAAACAAATCACCCTCCATGGTGTGGGTGGGCCTCATCCAATCAGATGAAGATGTGACCAGAGAAAAGACTGACCCCCTGGGCGACAGGCAACGCTCTAGCAATGGCCTCTGGACTTGACCTGCACCAGCAGCCCGGGCCTCCAGCCTGCCAGCTCGTCCTGCAGATGTTGGGCTCGACGGCCTCCATAATTTCAGGAGCCAATTCCTTAAACTAAATCTTCTTCTATAATACATTAATTCACATCCTGTCAACTGACAGTCTGCTCCTCTGGAGAACCCTGACCAACGCATGAGGTCCGATCCTTTACTTTTGAAAAGCCTAGACCCAGGTAAGAGGAAAGATTTCGAATGCTATGACTCAGTAATTTCTAAATCTTCTCATCCCCCAGCTAGATAAAGATTCTCCAGAGAAAATGAGGAAAAGAAGAACGTGGAGAGTGAGGAGAGCTTGGATTCAGGCACCACTCTCCCTGAGGTCCTCTGCCCTGTCTCCCCCCAAGGCCAAGTCTGGAAGGTGGACCTGGCAGAGGACGTGTGTTTTTGGTGGCAGAACCCGAGGGAACGTGGAGCTCTGACAGCAGGGAGGTTCTGTGACCATCTCCACACAGACAGGCTGTCCTCCTCGAGAGCCATGATGGGAGCAGCAGACACGTGTGTCTGGGCAGGAGCACCTGGGCAGTGAGCGTCAGGAAGTCACCTGCCCAGAGGTTTTGGGACCCGACAGGGGTGCTCGGGACCCGACAGCAGCAGACCTGGCACAGGGAGCTGGCAGGAACGGGCTGGCAGGTAAGAAAAAGGGAGGTGCAAGGGACCTGCCTTAAGCAATGACCAAAATCAGGGGAGAAGGAAGCCCACACTGCAGGTGCATCACGGAGCATGAGCACGGAGGAACAGGCACTCTCTGTCTGTGATGTCGCGCTCAAGACACCCCAGGACTCACACAGCCCCCAGAATGGAGGGCGTGACCCTGACTGACGAGCTTGAATCTTCACCGGGGGAATGGATGCGCAAAACAGAAGTTAAGTTACAGAAAACGCAGTTCACGTTTCCTGTCCCCTCCCACCTGCGTGTCACGGTTGGCTACCTCTGGAAGTACGGCTCCACACAGAATGGAGAAAACACGGGCTCAGGGACACGGGCTGCAGCCCAGGCCCCGTCAGCCACAATTCTGGCAACTCACTTGTCTCCTCTGAACTCAGCTTTCTCAAACGTAAAATGAAGGCATTGGACCAGAAGTTCCCTGCAGAAGCAAGATTCCTTGACATACATCTTCAGTCTTCTCAAATGTTAAAGGAAACATCCAGAAGGAAATAGCGCTGTACAAAAATTATGCCAGATTTTGCATTTGCGTATTTTCTAGCCCACAACCAGAGCTTGATAAATATCTGTTTAGGTGACATCACACAAATCCCAGAGTTCAGTGCTGAAATGACCCTTAGGGCCTTGTCACCTCATTCTGTCTCACTGCTCTGGCTGCTGAGGACATAACAGTCAGATGTCTAACAATGACACCAGGCCTTATGAAAAGTCATCCCTTTCCTTTCTCTAATACATGCAAAGAAAATATTAAAGCTTTTCCACTCATGAACCTGCAAATTATAGCTGTGACAGAAATTAAAGAAAAAGAAAGAAGAAACAAAAAGATTCTTCCCTCCTTCCTTTGTTATGGGAAGAGCTTGCCTATTACCTCATGGACAAAAAGGCAAAAGACCAGTAATTCTCCTCCCATTCAACCAAAGGGATGGTTCTGGAAGGGCACAGTGGAGTACACTTCATATTTCCACCTGTCCCCACCTGCCACACTCTAAGGCAACTTTTCCAGCACTTACAATCACGTACCGCATACACTGCTCTGAAATTCCTTAGCAACTTCATACAACTCCTAAAGCACATCCCGTTAACAGTCATGTGTGATGGTCTGAGATCCCTCAAGAACGACCACCAAAGACAAACCCTCTGGCCATCCCGATGGCAGCATGTCTCGGCCGTGGCAGTGTTGCAATGTCCTGCCTGGAGAAAGCCTGCGTGTGGCCGAAGAGCTGACCATGCAGAGCGGGCGAGCCGTCCCCTGCAGAGCACAGCGCTCCAGCAGACACGCTGCTCCAGCCCCCGGGAAACGAGGGGCAATAGCACCCAAGGAGCCTCCCCGCATAGCAGGGTGTGCCGCAGGCAGTCCAGGGGGCAGCCCTCCCTCCTCCCCTGCACCTGTCGTTAAGGGATGAGAAACAAGGGAAAATGTCAAAAACAAGCGACGTCACGTTTGTCAGGTGTATAGGTTTATATTGGCACCGTCTTCTTGCCCAAAGGCAGAGGTGACCTGTGATGGGTGGCCTTCCAGGGGGTTCCCTGCAGCTCACCTTGTGGGATCCCAGCCTCTCCCTTCCGCGTGGGCTCCTGGCCACCCAGTGTCCCAAATGACCCCTCAGCCTGAACGACCGCCCTCCACCCTTGTCTCTGGTAATTCTTGTCAGGACCCAGACCGCTGTCCTGTAATCTCAGGGCCACCACCCCTTATCCATCAGGAGGGCTCTTCTTGCTTATGACTGAGGTGGGTGTGCTCAGTGCCCCCTCTCCTTGCTGTCTGGGGAAACAAGTCCCCAGGCCTCGCTCACTGCTGAGATACTGGCATGGAGGGGGCGAGGGCGAGGTGCAGCGCCAAGCACGGACAGCCCTTCTCACCTCCCTTTCCAGGCAGCACTCGGCCTCCAGCTCTCCTGCTGTCCCTGAAGTCCACGTCCTCTGACCCCCACCTATCTCTGTGCTATGCGCATGTCCTTGCGGAGAAGCCCATTACCCAGCTGCCACTGCTCCCTGCAGACAAGCTTGGGAACAGGGCGGGTCCTGTCACGGACTTCCATTTCTGAGGCTCTTCAGTACGGAGAGCTGGCTCCACCCTACATGGCATTTCCCGCACATTCTCCACTAAACCGACAGGCTCATCACGGCTGTTCTGTTCCTCCTGGTAGCAGCTCTTGAATTACTACGACATGTTTTGGTGGAGGACATAGGTGCCCCATATCCCACAAAGGCTCCGCACTGACCTGGCGGTCACAGCCTTTCCTCAGCAGGCCCTTCTGGCCTCTGGAGCCCCCTCGCCGTCCCCCTTGAACCGGTGACCTTTGGCACCTGCCACGTATCACACTGTCTCCCCTGAAGGCTCCCACATGGATTCTCTTTGGCCAGAAGGTCGCTCCATCCCCAGCCACAGCATCACCTCTTCTGACAACAGCTCAGGACACGGCTTGTAAATTAACTTCTAAGAAGCCTTCACTGGCCCGTAGTACTGGGTCAACCCTAAAGCAGTTGTAGTTCCCTGTCACAGTCTACGAGTTACCACTTTTCCTCCTTCTGGCTACCGTATAAATCCCTTGGGTGCCACAATACCCCCAGCACTTAGCACAGTGCCTGGCACAGAGTAAACAACTGGTAGCTGTCTGCTGGAAGGCAGGCAAGCTCCGTGTGTGTGGGCGGGGCAGACCCGAATTTTACACCTTCCTTCTCTTCCTAGTCTCTAGGGTCTTCGACCCTGCAATTCCCAGGAAGCTCCAGTGGTAGCTTCTGACAAGATGTAAACTCTTTTTTGCTATATCAGGGTTGACACAGAATTATTCACGAATGGCTGGTGATTTCTTTGACTTAGAAGTTAAGAGTGAAGACAAATCTGGAGTAGCGGTTCTTTGCTGGTTTGACCTAGAACATTGAAAGTCTGTATCAGCCATTCCTCCCCCTTTCACAAAAATTAATATGTGTAATATCTATAACATTTTATATGAAATTTCCAGGGATTCACATTTCCCAGGTTAAGAAACCTTGTACCAAAGGTTTCTGACATAACAAATCAAGGACAGAAATTTCCTGTGTCGCCCGTGACCGAGAAAGGGAGGGGATGTTTTTCTCATGGGCTTTGAAACATAGATTATTTTCTTCACTGAAAAGGATAATTCCAATAAAAAACAACAACTGAGGATAATAATCTTTCATACATTCAGAGCAAGTAAATAAAAAACACACCCTTATCTTTTCATTGGAATGTCTCTCTGAATGTACTCTATTTCAAAGACATCATCCCTTTCAGGTGTCATGAAACTGCCAGGAAAACAAAATGCAAATAGAAATGTCAAGAGACAATCAGAATTAAGAGCAAAACAAAAACTCAAAGACTGCAGAGCTCTTACAATCCACTCTAGTTTAAGTTAGTCCAGTACAGACGTAATGTTTCAACATCAAGTTTGGAGAGGGAGCAGAGTGAGAGAGAGAGAGAGAAACCAGGCCGAGAGGGACTTGGAGGCTGCAGATACAATTCCATGATTGCGACTTACACTTTTGAAATAAAGGTCAAATGGTAAGTGTCTCCCTATGTGATTCTGGATGAGCCCACAGCAGGGGACCTGATCAATTACTTTTCCCGGACTGGGATTTGATGTCCCCGTCTATATTATTTCCTTCAATGACTGACCTTTGGCCAAAGAGAGACAGGTGACCTCCACTGACACATAACCCAGGAGTCTCTGGTGTTTTGAAGCAATTTTTAAAAAGTTAGTCTCTTACTAATAACTTTCAGACAATCCAATTTTTGTTAGAAGACAGGTTGTTCAAACAGTAACATAAACATGTTAAATTGCTTTTTGTCACCAAGAATGAACTATTGTAAAGATCCTGGGTTACATAGGCTTGGAAACAGACCTGGTGATGGACAGGACTGCCTCTTCATGGCCCCCCATGCAAGCAGGAGACACAGACTCTACTTCTGCAAGAAGCCAACCCTACAGAAGATATTTAGAAAACAACTTTCTATTCATCAACATGCCGGCCGCCCATAAATATGAAGTAATATTCATTTATGTATGCGTAATATATGGCATATGGTACCCACTGTAAATGATTAATATGTACTTGTTGAATAAATAAATGAATAAGTAGGTAATAAATGACTAATTTCTTACAGGTTGCAATCTCAACTGAAATAGCAGTTGTCAAATTTGACATTCTGAATTATCACTTGGAAACTATTTACAATTCAAAAAAAAATGAAAGAAAGAAAAGAAAGAAGCCCTGTGCCAGTCTCACGTCTGCATCTACGAGCTTGAACCTGAGGGCAGTGGGGATGGGAAGGGAAATTACTTATGCGGATGAGCATTACCCTTGGGCCTCCATGGGCAGATCTGTAATTATTCTGATTCATTGTTTTTAATCTAAAGGTGATTAAAAATGGATTCCCAGAGAAGCTAAAAAATAAAATGAAGCCACTGCACCCACGAGTGAGTGAGCTGAGGGCGATGAGGTCCTGCTGACACGGGCTCAGCTTCCTTCCTGGCAGTTTGACTGAACAGCTAAAGAAAGCTCTTGCTATTTAGTCTATTTTTCCCACTAAGAAACCTTTTAAGATCAGAAAAGAGAATATAACATCCTATGCAGTAGACGCTGCTTTTTAAGCATTAGAAACCTTTTCACATATAAATGCAGAACCATGAAATATACCGGGACAAGAAGAAATTCTTAATTTGAGTCTGTTAAAAGAAGGAAATCATCCACATTTACATCTTCACATTATGTTTCATGGTTTTTAATTCACAGGGATAGACAACTATTTTAAAAGAGACTAACCTGTGAAACTGCTTCATTGAGGGTCCAAAGCCAGACTTATCATTTCCTGTCCCCAGTGAGGAGTCATTCTGCTTCCTTCCTTGGCAGGACGCATCCGTGGCGTCGCCTGTCTGAGGTCAGTGAGCGTGCTCTGAACCCCATGGTCGCCGCAGTGCCCTGCTGCACGCCTTTTCCAGCTAATCAGGGCCCCCCACCCGCAGCAATTGGTCAGCTAAGCACGGCTGACTGTGCTCCAGGGATGGCAGGAAGCAGTGCAGAGCCGCGTCCTTGCCTCAGAGTTCAGAGTTTACATTTGGAGACAAAATGAACATGCTAATGAAATAAGCAGCCACAGTAAGAGATGGCACTCCAGAAGTAAGTGATATATACCTCACGAAAGCATACACTGTGTTGCAGAACTTTGGATAAGGATGGTCACGCCAGAAGAGAAGTTAGGGAACACACTGTCACGGTAACAGTCATCACTATTACTTAGTGGCAGGTGCTTATACGCGTATATCATTGCTAAACCCTGCAAGGTGGGTTGTCACGTGGGCTCCACTTTACAGGCGGTGACATGAGGTTCAGTGAAGGGCAGTGCCCAGCCCCAGTCCTAGCTACATCCTGTAAAGATTGCAGCTCGGCTCTTCATGGAGCTGGATGGATGGCCCTTGACACCTGGAAAGCGGTCCTGGGCAGGGGGAGGGGCGGCGCTATTTAGGGAGGGAGCACCGGTGAGCCCGGGCTTGTTACTGAGCTGTGACGGCTGCTGGACACTGCTGGGCCCTGGGATCAATGGGAAGCAAAGAGCCACAACTCCTGCCTTCCTGGAGTTTAGAGCAGGGCAGGTAAGCATTAACTACACAAACACGGGACACACAGGACACTGCAGCTGGTCAGTGCTGCCGAGAAGACACATGCCCCACTGAGAAGGCAGAGCCAGAAATGTGACCTCACTGGGAAGGCTTCTGGCACAGACGTGGATCCAATGATATGAGCACGGAGAAAAGCTAGAGAAAACCACACTTTAGGTGGTAGCAACAACTGGTTACGGGGAAAGGGACGGGAGGGGGGGGGGCATGGGGAGGAGAAGAGAGCCAGAAAAAAAGGTCTCTGATTAAAACAATGCACACACTGGAAGTATAGTAACCAAAGGCTACCACCGGTAGTTATCTCCAGGCGGTGGGACTCAGGCATTTTTATGCTCTTATTTTTTTTTATCATTTCTACATTGTTTGAAATCTTTTTACAATAAGCATGAGTTACTCATATAATTCTTATTGTGGGGAAAGTATTTTCCTGAAGAAATTGCTTTTGAAAACTATTCATTTCAAAAGTGACACTGACTTTCAAGTTGTTTGTAACCTCCAATTATTTCAGGAATTCTGAAATCTTGAGGCATCACAGAGAAAAATAATTGTAATGCTCCCCCAAACTGACTGTTCTTGAAAATAATCTAGCTGCAAGAGAGGAAGCTTGCATGTGGTGGTGACAATCAAGAGAGTTGGGTGGGTTCACAGGACAAATCAGCCAGGGAGAAAGGACAGAACTGGTGCATGCACTGGGCCTGGGAGCTGGGGAGGGTCCTGTCCCAGAAGCGAGCACAGTACTTTAAAGAGATTGCGGTTAACAGTTCACTGGCTGGATTTCATCCACTTGGCAGACACTGGTGAGATAAGAAAGAACATGCATTTGTGTGAATAAATAATTCACCTGGCTCTCTCAGTAGACAGTTTTTATTTTGACTAGTAATTGATTTTGATTCACCATTTGCAAGTGTATTATGGCTGATGTGAAGAAACTGTTCAGTTACGATTAAAAGAGAATTCAAGTTCTTTATTGAAGGGAAGAGACGACAGCCAGAAAATAATTCTCTAGGTAAGATGAAAAGCACAAGGTTTGAAAGCAAAGGCCTTTAATACAAGTGATGAAAGGAAACAGTAAAACTGTGAGAGCTCTGAAGAACAATGGAGAAAACGCAGCAAATGTAAAGTGATGGAAAGGAGGGCGGCGAGGGGACTGTGTCCAAAAGCAGATGAATTCAAGATAGAGAGGCAGGCTGGAGGCAGGGAAATGTGCCAGAATGGAAATAATGTCCACAGAGAAAAGGAATAGCACTTCTACATTGTAGCAACTCCCACAGTGTGAAAATCCTACATAATGGATATAAAAAGAGAAGAGATAACGGCAGCAATTAAAGCAATTACCTCTATAGTGTACATCCAAATATAGTCTCCTGCTGGAGAGTTAACCACCTTCTCATCAAGAATAATGTACCGGGGGGTGGCCGGTTAGCTCAGTTGGTTAGAGTGTGGTGCTAATAACACCAACGTTGCAGGTTTGATCCCTGCGTGGGCCACTGTGAGCTGCGCCCTCCTTAAAAAAAAATTATGTGTGTGTGTGTGTGTGTGTGTGTGTGTATACATATACATATATATGTGTGTCTGTGTACACACACACACACACACACACACAATATACCTGAAAGTGAATTTCAAACCTGTCCTTGGAACGTTTTGATTTCTGATATACACAATAAAGAGCTAAAAACCTACTGAGGTGGCACGACAATGGGAAGAGTGGGCTTTGTCTCAGATAACCCTGAGAGAATCCAAGGCCCTTACACGTACTCTGTGCGACCTTGGGAAAGTTACTTAACTTCCTGTATCCTTAATGGGAAGCTGTGAATAATAGAAACTTTTTAATTTGGTTTTTGGGAAGAGCAAATAAGATGATGTAAGTGCCTGGCATACAGTCATTAGTAAATGTATTTCCCTGTTCAATTAGAAATTAAATATTTCCTTTAGAAATTACACATTTTTTAGAAATTACATATGACTGCCTTGACACAATATTTGGCCTGTCTACCATCTTCGTCAGAGAAAATCTCCCCCCCCCATAAGTTATAACTAAGAAGAAACCATTTCCCTGTCACTTGAAAAAGTGCTCCTTAAAATTCTTTCCTTTCCAAGTCCCTAAAACTGTGCTAATCTTTGTAATCATACAGCAGGTTTCTGCTTGTCGCTCCCTCTCTATTCCTGCAGGGGAGGGCACCCAGCCCCCCAACCCATGCTGCAAACTGTGGAGCAGCCTGACCTAGGGGGCAGTGGGGTGCGAGGAAATGCCTTCCCAGGAAAGAAAAGGTATTTGGCAGTAGCTCTCAGGAAACAGCCCGTTTTTTCTCTCCACATCTTTATGAGCTGGAGATGCTCAAAGAAAGTACACGGGTTTGAGAAATGACTGAAGTGAAAGGCACACCTAAAACTGAGTGAATGCTAAGGGCGTCTGATAGCCACGGGTGAATTCTAATGGCCCAACAGAATCAATAACTGCAGAGCTGGTTTCTGACTGGGGTGAGTCCTGGTGAGACGGTGGACTTGCTTTCAGTCTCTAACATCATTGCCCAGGGCGCCCAAATAGAATACAGTCAATGGTGTTTACCTTGGCCACACACACAGTCTAATTTTTAAATTCTTAGTACGTATGGATAATGTACTATGTGAGAGTGCACAGAGTATCCCAGCTAGATGGAGATTGCGCAGAAAGACTGAAGGAGCAGGGCCAGACATTACTCACTGAGTCTGCTTAAGTTTGGCATTCCCTGAAGACAGAGACCTGGCAGGACCACAAGGAGCAAAGGAGTGGCTTTCAAGGCATGACCCTGGTAGCTGGAGCCCGGAGAACAGGACCCGGGGACAGCTGGCCCAGTGGTCAGCACCCTGGACAGCGTAGCGGCCCTGGGGACAGCCAGGTCTTTCCACCCTGGACAGACTGCCTGGTGGTCACCACCCTGGACAGCATAGCAGCCCTGGGGACAGCCGGCCCTGTGGACAGACGACCCCATGGTCAGCACCCTGGACAGCACAGCGGACAGGCCGCCTGTTACAACAGAGCCTTCTCACTGGTTCTGTCTCTGCCTAGATAGAGCTTCAGATTTCCTGAGCGACCCCACACGCAGCAGGAAGTATGGAATTCAAGCCCCCGCACCTACACCCCCCTCCTCTGGGGAGGCAGATCGTCTTCCTCTAAAATCTGAGACCTGAGATGGGAAAGGGCTGAGGAGACTGTTATTTGATCTGCAGGAGCCTCAGGTTTTCCTTGCCCAGCATCTATCCCTTGTATTCTGATGACAGCATATGGTTCCCTTTCATGTTACGTTTTCCTGAAAACACTGATTTCTCAGGGATGTGCACGAGAGCTACGCTAGGTTAACACATTTTTTGCGGGAAACGAGTAAACTCGTCATATCGCCTCTAGTTGGAACCGGCAAAAATTTTGCAAATTAAATAAATAGAGATCTCTTTTTAAACTAAAACACTGAAAGTTTCATAGAAAAATATCAAATAGATCGAAAGATATGAATATTTTACGGAAAGTCTAATTTTGGCGAGAAAATGTCAAAAAAGCCCCGCGTTACGACACGATTTGGCGGGAAAATGTCCGCTTACAAAGACCAGAATTTTTCTGGGACCACTGGAAAGGAAAGCAGTCTCTCTGAGAGCTTGCTAGGCTGGTGACAAGAGGGTCGCCCACCATGACAGCCGACACAGGAAAGAGGAGAGCGAGGGGGCAGGCACGTTCCTTGCATGTCATCTGAGGGCCTGTAAGTCAGCTGCGTTATGTATCTGCCAGGCACAGCCCGCAAGCACAGCCTACTACACGGGCTGTGGGGCAGGGGCCTGAACTATTCTCCAGGCGCTAAGAGCTTGGTCGCTGCTGCCTTCCAGCTGAAGGTGGTGGGGGCCACGTGAACAGGGACACGCCCCATGCCCACCACTGGACTTGCAATGAGTTTCTGTCACCACGCGGTGCAGGCCGTGCTACAGGCTCTTGGGACCCACCGACTGCTGCTCCTGCTTTCTCTTTCCTGCCCACAAACTGCCTACTTGAGCAGCGCAACGGAGGTGACTCAAGAGACAAAGTGCTTTGTCAACCAACTCATCGCACTTCAGAATTTAACTGTCATTCACAAATACAAGATGAACAACCTTTTATGTTTCAGAAGGAACAAAATTCTGCCATGGGGAACAACCCTTCCCTTTGATATTCTTACCCTTTGATTACTATGTCATCACTGGTGCAAAAGACCTGTCTTCAAATATTAGAAAGATTTGTCAGAAACTATCCGTATTCTGCATAGTGCTGAGGAATAGAACTAAGAAAAGTAAGTGAAAGTTTAGAGAGAAAATTTCAGTTTCGTTTAGGAAAGCTTCGTAAACGTTCGGAGTGAGCTCAAGATGGACTGTGCTCTTTCAGTCGGTGGCGACGTTTCTGTTGCTTTGGCGTATGTCAGTGATTTAACAAGTACGTCAGTGATTTAATAAGAGCTGGGTTCAAGTTCCAGCACCCAGCACCCACAGTTACTTGAGCCTGGAGACAGGAACGCTTGGCTTGCAGAATTCAGGCGTCCACCTGTCACCACAGCCCCCTGCAGGCCGTGGGAACACCTCTGGTTCCCTGAGACAACAGCAGCACTGCCACCTCATCTGCCACCAGGCCATGCTGACAATCGGGGACTCCAGAGGGCAGCGCACTGAGAGAACCGTTTCTGGTCTCCAGGGGACCTGCCGGTGCTGTGGTTAAACATAAGGGTCCCTGCTACCTTCTTCGTGTTTTCCTTGACTGACTTCATAATGCACACAAGCTGGTTTTCTGATAAGTGACGGCACTCGGGCTGAGCCACTGATGTTTCCTCTTGACTCAATACTCTTCCTTCTATATTCCTGCTCTCTAACTGGTGAGATGGTTTCAATTTGTAAGCTACCAAACAAAGCTTTATGTTAATTTTTTTGCTAGTCCTTTCTTTCAAACTTAAATTTTAAGGTCTTTAAGTATTCTTTCATAAACAGTAACTTTTACAAAATTTGAGGGAAAAATGTGTTTAAAAAAGCTTTAATGGCGCTGCAGTAAGGCTAATTGAAATGACTGAGAGAGTAACATACATTTTTAAATAGAAGAAAGGATAGGCATATTTGACCCAGAGAGAAGATACCTAATTTTGCAACTCTGACCATCAATATTGCTCCAAACTGAGGTACTGTTAAACGTTACTAAAACTCCATGAGGTGGAAATAACCATCACACAAGGGAGTCCGAGCTTCTCCATTCCTACAAAGCAGCCTCGGCTCTGTCCCCGGGCTCATTTCTCAGAACGACCCACAGTGATCTGAGGACTCAGCTGACATGGGCCGTTCTCCTCTGCCTCTGCCCCGGAAGCCTGTCTCGCGTCCAGCCAGAGTGACTGCAGAGACCGTGCTCCCTGGCCTGCATGCTTTAAAGGGTCCCTGTAGGTTAGGTGGAGGCACGTCTGCAATCTCCTAATGCAGAGTCCTTCTTGTCTGGTTTATTGTTTCCAGATCTTTCCCCACCTACTCTTAGCCTCACAGCTGACATTTTGACAGGCTCCCAATCTCCTGTGTGTCTAGGTCTTTCGCCTCTGATGGGAATACTCCCCCATCTCTTCCTTTACCTAATTGGTTTCTACTCTACCATAAAGACTCAGCTCCTGGCTACCTAATCCTGCCAAACTGAGCTAAAACTCCCATCCCGCAGTGCCGTGAGTAGCCCCAGCCCCAGCATTTGTGATATCATTTAGAAATGACCAGGGGGTGGGTCTGCTGCCCTTGAACTGTCAGCTGGCCCCGGCACTTGCCAGGGACCCGACTGCCTGGACTTGTTAAACAGAATAGAACGTCTGACACCGTTATCTGCTAACACTGCTCTGACAACAAAACCCGAAGCCACGTATTTCACAGGAATCCAAAACCCTAAGAGAAGACAAGAAACTTACCAAATAGTCTTTTTAAAATATTCATCTGCTTGAGTAAAGGGAATTTAATTTTTCACTGTTTCTTACTAGCTTGTTGCAGGCAAATGCCTACACAGATGTAGCCCCAGAGCATTTTCCTGGCACACCTGCTCTCTGACGGGGACCAAGTCCACGCTCTGCCTAAAGGGACACAGTGACTGCTCCAGCAGCAGACACAGGCTGGGTCCCTGGGCATGGCTGGCACGGTGCATTTCCACATTACAGTTCTGTGAGCACGACTGGCACAAATAACGTGATTTGGTTCGCTACCCAAGTCAAGTAGCAGCACGTTTCTACTGTCCTACATCCTATATTCCTATGTTTTATGTGACGTGTAGTAAGAACACAGCAGCACCTGTATCAAAGCTGTGCTCATGCAGGACAGTCTGCACGTGGACAGTAAACGGAACAGACAATCACCGGGTACACCGGTCACTCTGAGGAGCTCTGGGTCCTGCGCTGCCGGCGCTTGCAGGGGCCGTGACAGAGTGAGCAGTGGGAATGAGCCCGACTGCTGCAAGAAGAGTGGCCCGAGCACCGGGGTTACATGCAGCACACTGAGCGGAGACCTAAAGAACGAGGCGGGACTCGACTTGCATACTAAGGACTGATCAGAATGAGTTGTCCATGTGTTTGTTTCACATTTGCACACTCTGAAACTCCGTTAGGAGCACACCCGACCCAAGATTAGTGTTTTCCGGCTGGTACTCGTTTTCAGAGCACACAGTTGTCACACAGGGGGTGCCTCAGAAGTGCGCCCCGGAGCACGACGGGTGTGCCCACACCCCCTGCCTCGCCATGCTGTGCACTCGCTCCCACGCCCCCCGGGCACAGACCCCGGATGAAAGCTCCTTACTTGGTGTTGTGGGTGTCAATGGTGTGGAAGAGCGTGTGTAATTCTTCTCCACTCAGAAGCCCATCGGCAAAGTAGGCCTTGAATTCTTCAAAGGACAATTTTCCATCATCTGAAATGTTAAGGACAAGCAGAAGAGATCACTTTAACCTGTACACTCTTTTACCTTTTAATTTTTAAAACTTTGCGCAAACGCTTGTGCAGGTTTATTTGTGTACGTACACACCCGTATTCAAGAAGAAAGAACAACTCGAGGTGTGAACAAGAAAAATCACTTCCTATGTCTTCATAGCAAATAGACTGCAGATGTATTCACCCTGACGAAACATGTCTGTGTGGTTCGGGGTATTTTGGGTTCAGTTATTCACATGGCAAACACATTTAACAAGCTATGTAACTGGCCATACCAAACAGATATCCACACAACCGAAGAAAAGCTCAAGACAGTCGATTATTTAGGAGTTTTGCCTTCATATACAGGACCTCGCAGGCTGCAGAATAAATAACAGGTGTTTTACAACTGCACACGGATGACTAGCCATCACCATGTGGCGGTCAGAATTGTCACAATAGCCCAACACAGGTGTGCGGTCCTTTCTTCTTTAACAAACAAGCACTTCTTAAACCAAACAAATTTTACCTCTTGTGAGACACACAAGTCTAATACAGAGGGCGTCTAGTAGGAGAGACAATGCACAGACGTGGGCCCACGTATGACACACACAGGACACAGTGAGTGCCACCAGAGACACGCTTGGGAGCCTGTGGTATAGGGGACCCGACAAGAATGCTAAGCAAAAGGATCTCGGTAGCTATATTAACTGCAAACAAAATAGACTTCAAAACAAGGAAAATGACCAGGGATAAAGAGGGGGACTGCCTAATTATAAAGGGGTCGGTTCTCCCAGAGGACAATAATTCCAAGTGTGTATGTACCTAACAACAGAGCATCGATGTACATGAGGCAAATACTGACAGACGTGAGAAGGGAAATAGACAAACCAACTACTATAGCTGGAGACTTCAACGCTCCTCTTAGTAGTCGATAGAGTCGACTGAAGAGTTCAGGGATCCCAGGGAGGGATCCGCATGGGACAGAACGCTTAGCTGTGTTAGAAGTGTTTGCACCAGCCTCAGTGGAGGGAAGGAGGGTGGGCGACTGGAAATGAGTGGTCTGCACTAAGGGAAAGGGGCTGTGCTGAGCGGGACTCGGTGGTTGGTGACGTCCCCACGGGTGTGTGTGACACAGCCTGGGCTGTACATGTGTGCTGGGGTGACAGTATGTAAATGGTGGCTCTCACTGTTGGAGGGAGAGGTTATGAGAGCAAAGGGAGGAGGTGCAGTGACCACAGGGTGACGGTGAACCCTCTGAGTGTCAGTGTGAACTCACGTTTCCTGAAGCAGGGACACACGGGCACACAGACGCAGCTACGGAAACGTGCATGCACACGCCCGCCTGAGCATTCACACGTGCTTCCGTCTCCATCAGCTAAGGGAGCGCAGAAGCAGCGATGACACCCCAGCAGCGAAGAGCATGCATATCACCCACATCTTGGCTTCCAATACCACCCCCCAAGAGCAAAGGCCAGGGCTCCTTGGAGAAGCGGCTAATTGTGGGATGGAGGCAGCAATTATAGAACATGGGCCTGAAAATTTTACGGAGCCAGAAAGTAAGGAAGTGCTGCAAAGCTCTCCGTGCCAGGATTGATTAGAGTGTAGAATTGTTTTCTAATTTGCATTCTGTCCTGTCGAGAGTTGGAACTTACATCTGACTGCAGATGCTCAGCCATAATGCTGCATGCGTCCTGCATCCAGAGGGAATAAAGAAGCTGAGTATATTGCAAAGAGAAAGGGAAAGAACGCAGAGTCTGGGTCCCAGAGAACGCTGTAGGTAGAAGCCTGTTAGGCAGACACCTGCCCATCGGCCACGGGACCAGGCTCTGACGCCTGGGCCGTTGGCTGCCCATGGCAGCCAGACCATGGCCTCAGTGATTTGAATCTGGATTTTCTGTTTCTTTCTGTGACAACTGATATGCCCAGCTCTGTAAAGATAAGAATTTTCACACTTTTCTGCTTTTGGCAGAAAAGCAACACACTTATGAGGTGAAACTGCTTTCCAATTTTAGAAAAAAAACTGTACTGTGGAAATAGAACATTTGTTTTCCTTTATTTTGTTAAAAAGTCTTTAGTCAGAACTTGCAGTCACACCTTCCTACACAGTGCATGGGTAATCAGCCGCTTCTTCCAATAGGGTCATTGTTGGGGCACACGAGTGCGGGTGTGTGCACATGTGTGAGCGTGTGTGCGGGCATGAGTGTGTGCGTGCATGTATGAGTGTGTGCATACCTGCGTGTGCGATGGATCCTTCTTACTAGTAAGATTTTGTGTTAACTCTTAAGCAAATTTTACAAATGCCAGTGCATCACTTCCATTTTCATTCCACCTGCATATGACGGAGCTTCCTCAGGAGCCGCATTTCTAGGTTTCGTTCTGCTCCTTGGGTCAGAGCGCTCACATCTCCCGGAAGCAATCCTATGTTGAGGTTCACCTTTCAGTTTAGGACCCTAGACTGCAAGTTAAAAACAACAACCCAACTCAAACACCGGTCCAAGACGCCACGTTAGAGCCGATCACTACCCATGTGTTTCTCCCGTTCCAGCAGCTTCGTTCATGTCAGACAGACCCCAAAGCTACACAGACTCTGGCGCCAGCTACTATCATATTGCGGATGGCCTCGTACTCCGTTGTCATCCAGCAGCAGTTCTGCAGCCCAGGGGTTGTCATACGAGGCTCTGTCCCCCAGAGAACAAGTACATGGGGCAGCTGGTTGTCTGCAGACACAGAACGTGAGGGACAAAGGGTACAGTAGGGGGATTTTATGCCGGTATCGTCTCACTTACATTCGATTACCCACTTCCTTTCCCAATTGTGCATGTATGTATGGTAAACACTAAACTCCACTGACACAGAAATTACTGGAATGTCACCAACTGACTCCGACAGCCAAGGTAGCACAACACAAAAAGAGCTCAAGCTTTGAGTAACAGTGACAACATGCACCCCAACAGCAGCACCCCAAGCTCGTGCCAGGCACTGGCCCGGGGCCCTGGTGTATCGACCTCAGGTATTGTTCGTAATAACCCACAGCCGGGGTACACGTCCTTATCTCCACGGGCTGGAGGAGAAACCTGAGGTGCCGTCTGCTACTTGCCCAGCGCCACAAAGCTACGAGGTGGCACAGCTGCCTGGCTCTGCCCTCCCTTCGCGTCCGTCACAGTGAGAACGAGGGAGAAGAGAAGCAGGACAAATGGGGGGAGCGAGTGGGCAGACGGAAAGGAAGGGGAACTGGGGTGGAATGTCCTTCCTCCTTCCCAATTTATTAAGCGGGCATCCACGGGGCACCTCTGCTGGCTGCACAGTGTCTACCTTAGCATAGGCTCCGTGCCCTGGAGGCACGTCTGGCCTGAGGCTGAGTCTCCAGTTCTCACCTGAGGACCACGCTCCAGGCAGCCAAGTGTGGAGAGCAGGGCAGTGGGCGCAGGGGCAGGGGAACCTCCCCAGACAAGGGCCCCGAGCAGGGGTGGAGCTGGCTGAGCGCGGTCAAAGCAGGGATCAGCCCGCAGAGGGTGTCAGAGAAGAAGCCCAAGTGCTTCCAGGGGTGCAGACGTGGGTGAGCAGCAGGCAGGCCGCTCTTGGGCACTGGGAGGGGAGCAGGGAGGAGGCGGGAGAGGAAGCGTGGGGCTGAGCACAACTGCCCGGGACTCCCGGCGCCCGTGTGCCCCCCACAGAGCACCGTACGAAGCGGCCACAAAACCCACTCATCATGCGAACTGGTGTTATTGTGACCGTGGGGCATGATGGGGGCTGCCAAAGGGAAAGCTTTGAAGGAGAGAAGACAGATAGACACAAAGGTAAGAGTGGCCCTCAGCCAGAGCCTCGGGGTCCAAGAACGGGGTGTGGCCTGAGAGACTTAGCGGGAGGGGGACATGAGGCATTTCTGAGGCAGTCCGTGGGGACAGACCGACTGCCCAGCGGGGTTTTTGGGCTGGATACTGGGCATCTGCCTGACGAGCCAAGATGACGGCATCGCTGTCTGTCTTCAAAATCAGTCAGGTGGTACAAATGAAATAAACACCCCTTTGAACTGATGACACACCAACCACTGCAACACAGTTTGCAAAGACATTTTGGTGCCCAGACACCGTTAAACAAGATCAGGACGTGGGACCCTGTTTCGCTGCTCCTTCTGCTGTGTGGAACGGCATGTGGTACCATCAAGCTTTCCTTGGTTGGCTGCTAATGGCAAACTGGACTATAACGTGTCTACACTGTCAGAGCTGCACTCTGCCTGTAGTCTCTCCTTACAGGTAAGAAACTGGATTTCAAGAAAAGGAAAGAACTCTTTTTATCATAAATATGTCCAGAAACACTTGTCAACAATATGGGTGTAGAGTGTACTTCTACCCCAGCAGCACAATAAACCCAGTAAGCTCTGCGTGGAACTTACAAATTCCACTTACAAATTTGACCGCATCGAATTACAAAATTCGAGGTGGAATAAGGAGCCGGGTACTGCGGGACAGCAGCACTTCGGGAAGGCAGCGCCTAAACTGCGTCTCGTGGCTGCTGTTCCTCTGTGTGTGTAGGTGATCACGCCCAGCGCACACTCCTGAAACGGGAGCGCTGTGCAGGGGCTGTGAATGGGGAGGGCGCTGGGTGTGCCTGCGGGCGCCGTCTCAGAATGTGGCCACCCCCACGGCCATGACCGGAGGTCCCTGTGGAGAGCCTGGACTTTGGTGCCACACAGACCTGGGCTCAAATCTCAGCTCTGTATCTTATTAACGCTGAGACATGCAGGCAAATGCCTGTTACGTAGTAGATACTCAACCAACAGAAGCTGCTATTCCTTTCTCATTAATTTAAAGCATAAGAAGGAAAAGCCAGAGCTACGATGGCTCCTCACTTCACAGGCATAAATTCCACCTTCCTGCCAAATGTAAATGCCAGTGTCACCCATTTCACGAGGGTCTGGACGTGCCATGAATGTGCCTAAAACTCCTCCTGGGACAAGAAGCTGACATTGTATGTGTCAACATCTTGAGTTCTCCCCTTTTCCGTGTTATTCTTCATAAGGAGATCTAAAAGGTAAGTGACTAATTAACAGAAACTGTAGATTTTTGGTCTTACCATTTTTGTCTGCTCTCCTCAGTATCTGGAAAAGAAAAAGGAAACATTTTATCACCATTTTTTGTAAGTAATGCAGTAAGCATTATACTGACACATAATTTACCCATTATTATATAAAAGAATTTCCAATTAGAAATGAAGGTTTCCCAATTGAGATCTGTCTTCATAATAGTCAAAACCTGGAAACCGCCCAGATGCCCACAAACCAGTGAAGGGGCACACAGTGGTGGGAGTGCCCACACGTGGTGGGCACCGTGAGAGCTGGAATGGAACCTGCTCCTGACACACAGCGACTGGGATGGGCCACCAAATAACTGTCCTAAGCAAGAAACCAGACACAAAAGAATATCGGCCATACGATTCCATGTCTACAAAATTCTAGAAAATGCAAAGCAATCTACAGCGACAGCAACAGATGAGGGTGGCGCAGGCCATGGGGAAACTCTCTGGAGTGGCAGATCCATTTCTTATCTTGATTGTGATAATGGCTTCGTGGGCGTAAAATATGTAAAAACTCATTAACTTTCACTTTCAATATGTGCGATTTACTGTAAGTCAATCATATCTCAGTAGAACTGGGGATGAACAGAAAGTAAAAGAGAAAAACCAACTGTGGGTAAATAGGTGTCCATACTGTAAGAACTTCTGTGCATTATATTTTCTTGAACTGATTTTAAATTCTCTTTGGTGGCTATAAACCACTTAGTAATCCAGCATCTTTGGTAATGATTTCTAATTTGCTTCTGAGACAGCCATCACTCCTCCACTTGGGGCCTATGAGCCCCAGGGCTGGGCAGAGCCATTGGGCCTGGCAGACATGGGTCACATCTCCTGGCCACAGTGACTACTCAGCCCCGAGCACAGTGAGCCAGTGAGTGACAGGCCCAAATGACAGTTCTGTCTGAGCTGCCAAGAGAGATACACTTTCTCTTTTGCTGACTTAGAATGTAGGAGGAGACAGGTGAGGAATTGCTGTCAGCCTTTCTGCTGTTGCATAAGTCATGGCAGAACTGTGTCACCCAAAAGCAAGTGTTGAAGTCCTCGCCCCCAGGAACTGTGCCTGTGACCTTGCTTGGAAACAGGCTTTGCTGATGTAATCAAAGTCAGATAAGGTCTTACTGAATTGGGGTGGGTCCTAATCCCAGTGACTGGTGACATAAGAAGAGACTCAGAGATGCAGACACAGAGAAGAAAGCCCCCCCATGTGATGTTGGAGGCAGGTAGGGAGGGGTGCAGCTGACAGACAATGGAAGGGAGGACTGACGGCCAATCCCAGAGTCAGGAGAGGCACAGATTTTCCCCTGGGGTCCCCCCACACCTTCATCTCACCTCTCTAGCCTCCAGAACGGAGAGGATGCCACCTGCACGGAGTACGTTACTACAGCAGACCCAGACATTCATACAACATACGTCCTGGAAACAAACAACATTCGAGGACGCAGTATGCAGACCCTGAGAGAAACTGAATCCTGATGACAAGCTCTGCCTTGACCAAGCCGTCAGACTTTTCATTACAGGAAGCTACACATTATTACTTTTGTAAAATCTCAAGATAGTTTGGGTTACTTTTCTATTAGAAACAATCAAATGAGCCCTGATACTGTATACTGATAGAAAAAATGTGGGTAACATCTTACACAGTTACGAGGTCGGACAATTAAGTTCGCGAACTTGTTGCTAACCTTTTCTGATACCAGAGGGATTATTCATTATGAATTTGTACCAACTGGACAAACAGTAACCAAGTTTACTATTTATAAGTGCTGAAAAGGCTGCGTGAAAAACTTAGACGACCTGAACTTTTCGCCAACAATTCATGGCTCTTGCATCACGACAATGCACCAGCTCACATGGCACTGTCTGTGAGGGAGTTTTTAGCCAGCAAACAAATAACTGTATTGGAACACCCTCCCTAACTCACCTGATCTGGCCCCCAATGACTTCTTTCTTTACCCGAAGATAAAGGAAATATGGAAAGGAAGACATTTTGATGACATTCAGGACATCAAGGATGATATGATGACAGCTCTGATGGCCATTCCAGAAAAAGAGTTCCCAAATTGCTTTGAAGGGTGGACTAGGCGCTGGCGTCGGTGCATAGCTTCCCAAGGGGAGGACTTCGAAGGTGACCATAGTGATATTCAGCAGTGAGGTATGTAGCACTTTTTCTAGAATGAGTTCGCGAATTTAATTGTCAGACCTCGTATGTCACATACAGACACACAGGAAGTGCCCGTTGATCATACTGAGGAGACACCTGAATCGCCTGAAAGGGGCCCCGGGACCTCTTGTCCAGAGCGGCACGTAGCTGTGCTTAAGTAACCAGAGCCACTCTGGTTCGGAGGTCGTCGCTTCCGGTGACAAGCTTGAAACATGAGTGACAGCTGTTATTCTGACAGGGTTTCCTGCCTTCTGCTTTCTGGTACAGAAACATCAGTCTCCTTTCCTTCTGTTGACTTCATAGACGTGAAGTACGCATAAGTCTCATCAGGTTACAATGTGTTTTTATGATAAAATATTGACATTATTACTAAAAATCTCACCTATAAAAATTTTCCAACAACAGGTATGTATCAGTTGTGTGCCTAAGAAGTTGGTCCCCTTTTATACCAAACATATGTAGTTATTGCAAGATGACTGCTTTCAATACCAAGAGCTTCTACCTAGGAGCAGAATGAGACACAAATTCTTTCTACCCCACAGAGGTAATTTCTAGAGATTTGGGGCGGGTCCATCTCTCCATCATAACTAGCTTCTTCCTCTTCTCTGAAACTAGGAAGCCCAGCAGAGTCAGGGAGATAAGCAGTGCAGGAACCTTCTGACATTTGATAAAACTTTATGATTCTATTTCAAGCTCTACTGTGTCCTTATGAGTTTGAAATGACTAGGAGAGGATAACCACACACCAGAGACCTGGACCCAGGACGTCCATCATCTCATCTCATAAAGAATGGTCTTCAGGGGTGGATGGGTGGCTCATTTGGTTAGAGCGTGAGCTCTGGGCAACGGGGCTGCTGGTTGGATTCCCACCTGGGCCTGCGAGCTGTGCCCTCCACAACTAGAATGAAGTCAATGAGCTGCCGCTCAGCTCCCGGGTGGCCAGACGGCACAGTTGGTTGGAGCGCGGGCTCTCAACCTCAAGGTTGCCAGTTCGACTCCCGCAAGTCATTGTTAGTTTCTGTGGCCCCTGCAACTAACAACCGCAACTGGACCTCGAGCTGAGCTGCACCCTCCATAAATAAGATTGAAAGGACAATAACTTGACTTGGAAAAGTCCCGGAAGTGCACACTGTTCCCCAATAAAGTCCTGTTCCCCTTCCCCAATAAAATCTTTAAAATAATGATCTTCAATAGCATTCAGCTCCTTAGAGATGAAATTAAGACATTGTTAAGATAATGCTTTGTAATTAAACATGAACAGAACTATTTCTGCTGCAAATCCTGCCTCTGAGCCCACAAACACACAGAAAACGCCCTGCAGATGAGAACTGCACTCGTTGCATCACACTACCACAGCAACCTAATCAGCTCATCTTACTGGCTGCTGTCACAAAACACATAGCACACAGATAAAAACATTATGGTCAGAAATAAAACTTAAAGGCTATGTTTTTGCAACAATTTAAGGATTTTCAAATAGCATCTTTTACCCCAGAAGTTATTTTTGGATGGTCTTGATTGAAATTCCTCATTTCTCATTTGACGTTATTAAAGGCAGGTGTTAAAATACAAATGTTACCTTGGAGGCATAGAAAATGGACACAACCACCATTACTGAGCCAGTGCTTGCTCAGGGCCTTCTACCACGTACCAGGAGAGAATCAGCAATGGAGCTAACAGGTCAGCCACTCAGTGGACTCCTGGAAAGTGAGTAAAGGTGAAGCGGGGAAGGGAAAGGTGAAGCTCAACCAGGAGGGCAGACCTAGGTGAGTCTGGGTGTATGGGGCTCGGTACCCAGCAGGTGGCTTTCCACCATGCCACCAGTCACCATGACACAGGGCGTGGGAAGCAGGCACTGAGAGATGGACGCAGAAACGCAGTCAACACATACGGTCTCATCGTCCCCATTCGCCCAGGTTAGGCCTTGTGTGGGGAAAGTTTCCAATGTGTGCTGACAGCGACACGATGTCTTCGTTATTTCTGCTGGTTCCTGAAACCAGCACAGTGATATCTGCCTTGCCAATTAGGGGAGACAATGGTGGGGTTAGTGGCCATTCTCCCTACTGGACGATCTCACAAATCATCAGCTGTGTCCTCTGCCAGACAGGGGGCCGGAACAGAATCAGTCACAGAACCACTGAATCTGGAAAACCGTTACTGCTCTGACAGAGCTCGGTCCGTGTCAGCTCTCACGCAGATAGGACCGTACACAGGCTTTGGGGTTAGGTATATTTGCAAGGAGAAACTGTGGCTCATTTTCACCCAGTCCCTGACTGCCAGGCGCTGTCTTTTGCTCACGGTGTACATGTGGGCTTGCTTGTTTGCAGGGAGGAACCGAAGACAAACGGTGAAGTCATCTCTCCTTTGCAACCTTCCACCCCACTTCTGCCTCACCACTTCCCTTCCAGTTAAAACCCAAGCTGGGAGAACTGGAAGAAGACAGTGGCGTCACCAGAGTAAAGTTGCAACAAACTTCATTTGGGAATTATCTTGCTTTTGGGGGTGAGGTGAAGGTTTGCTTTTCTCCCTTTGCACAGCAGTCTAGTTAATTAGTGGAACAGAGGGTCCCTGCTACACGGACTTGTTCTCTGTCCCCTGGAATGCAGCCACCTGGGAGAAGACAGTCACTGGTGTCACAGGAAGACGGCCACGCAGCCCGTGCAGCTGCACATATGCTGTGCACACACACAACCCCCGTCAGCACACGCGTGTCCCTGACACCAGCCCTGGGTTCCCAAGCCCTGGCAGGTAACAGGAGCACTTAGGATGAGCTGCCACTCCATTCTGCCAGGTTTTGGAAAGAAAACCATACAAGTTAGATTCATACAGAAACAGCCTTTGTATTCATTTGTGGACTCGATCACTGTTGCTTATGCATCCACACGCTGACAGCTCCGGTTTATGTAACTCATTTCCTTTTTCCTCGAGGTTCTGTCCAATGGACTCTTATTCGCAGTAACCTTTGCATTAAGTATCGAACCCACTATTATTGCTGACTTGGAGATAGGGAAAATGAAACAAAAGCCAACAGTTATGGTAAATCCCTCTGAGTTTCGGACCTGTGGCTGGTCTCTAAGCAGCTGGACATGTCCCGTCATATCATTCACAGTGTCCTCAACAGCGGTTTGAATAATTTCTTAGTGGATTGACTGTTCCAGCAGCATTGGAATATAAACACTGGAAATCAAAAAGTTTTCCACAAATTTGGAAATCAGTCTCTGTGATGCAGAAGCTTCTAATTGGTTTCACTTCTGTTCCTCTTTGGAACAGGAATTTTCATCACCTACTTATTATAATCTGAACAGAATTCAAAAGGCAATCTTTCTTAGCATTGCTACTAGAATATATTAAAACTAATTAAATAAAATTATGTATTTATATTTCACATTTTAGTTTTTGCTAGAAGCAATATGGTCTGGAAATGAATAATTCAAAAATCCCTAAGTAACAAATCATTTTTCATGTCACATATTTCACCAGAGCAATAGATTTTTCACAAAATAACTTGGAGGAAAGTGTAAACAAAATCTTTTCTATTTGAAATAAAATCCAGTGCCTTTTTTGTGTGTGACTCTTGCGTTTTACAAGCAGGTCAGCACCTCACATGGCATCAGTTTTACACCATTACTGTTCAATTCTAGGAGGAGAACTAAGAAGACAAGGGTGGCCTATTTACACATACAAGCTCCTTCATGGCAAGGACTCACTGCTGCTCATTTACTGAGCCTGGGAACAATCGCGTATACATAGTAATTAAGGAGATTTCAATCTTCTCTCTTCCTTTGTTTAAAGTAGCAGTTTGAACAGGTGGGCCTAGGTTGGCATGTGAGCCAAAGAGGATGACTTTCCACCTACATGGCTTCAATCCATCATCAGCACAGTGGCACCAGGACTGTGCCAAGGCACAGGATGCACTTGATACCCAGGGGACAGAGTGAAGGCCAGGACAGAATGAATGGAGGGCCCGCTCGCCCTCTGTGAGTCAACCAACCTCATGACAGCTGAGCTGTGGCCCTCATGACCGACATTACTTGGGGGAGCCCTGACTCTATCCTTGAGGATATCCTCAGATGTGTTGTGTGCCTCGTCCTGTTGGTCCTGAACAGCAGGACTGCAGAGGAATGGAGCAGCAGTGAGACACAGGCCCCAATAGCATCACCTGATTGCCCCCAAGCCACACAGAGATGAGTGCTCTGAGGCTAGGACCCTACTGTCTTACCATCCCACATCCTACAAGCGAACACTTCGGGTTCGGTGGGAAGAGGAGGGCCAACCTTCAATGCCTGGACCCCCAGCTGGAAGCGCAGGGTGATGAGGGGAGAAGGCTGCCAGGAGGCCCAGTGGAACCTTACGAATATCATTTTCCTTAGACCAGGACTAATTACTTATGCGGGCCAATTAAAACATGCCAGCTGACCCCTTCAAAATAAACCGGGAGGTCTCCTCCTCCCTCCCATTATCTCCATCATCTCTGCCTCCACAGTAGGATACGAACAATTGGATTTCCTGCTATTTTCATCTCTCCACAAACACATGTACTTGGCCTCTGGCCCCTGACCTGGATCCTAACAAGAAATGAGGACACAGAGAAGGGCAGAGGAGAGAGCACGCAGCACTCCTCAATGCTCTGCCTATTTTCCATCTGCCTAAAAATGAAGCAGCCAGAATTGTCCTCCACTGAGCCAGAAACTACCTGGGGGGACAGCATGATTGTGACAACTGAGGGGCTGAGAGAGCAAGGAGGGTGGGGGGGTGGGAGAAAGAGAGACTGAGCCTGCAGGCAACTGAGGGATTGGAAACCGCCAATCCTTAAGGCAGAGAAAAGAGCTGGGCAACAGGGTGGATAAAGAACAGAAACAGCAGGAAGGGAGAGTAAAGCAAAATTGAGAAACAAATAATAAAAAACCTCCAATAGAGCTAGGAACCACAGCATGAGGACAGCAAAACAGCGGAGAACAGAAAAGAAAGCATGAGAGAGACCAACCACTGTCAGAGAAATGGAGGGAGCCAGGGACAGGACCAAAGGGAGACCGGCAGGTGCGGAACGACGAAGATAATCACGACTTGCACAGGTGCCTGGAGAATACAGGTTTGAAAACGCAATGGGAGGGGCAGGGAAGGGTCATCATGAAAGAGAGACTGACCACCGCTCACAAAGGAAAACAAGTGTTGTCAAAGTGTCCCCGAGGGGGCCGGGGAGGCGGTGTGTCTGCCAGATTTCCCGTGTGTCGCCTTGGGGCGGCAAGGTGGGGGCTGCGCACCCACACCCGAGGCTCGTGGGGTCACTGGCCCTGCCCTCTTCCAACGCCCGGCTCACCCAATGGAGACTGCGCTTACAAATCGGAGCCGCCGAAACCCAGCCTGTTGGGACACGTGAGTTGCGCCCTTCGGCCGGCTGCAGCCCTGCTGCCGGGCTGGGACAGCCCCTCACAAGCTGGGGGGCAGGCACTGCTCCGGCGTGTCCCGGGCCCGGGGCGGGGGGGGGGGGGGGGAGGCAGGAGGCGGCGGTTCTGCTCAGCACCCGGGAGGTAGGAGGCTGGGGGCCCCGACCCAGCGCCTTCCGCCTGCACTTACGTCCAGGAAGATCGACATGCCCTTGGACAGCTGCAAGGCAGAGCTGAGCTCCTCCGAGGAGTCGCCGGAGGACGGCGGCGTCCCGCGGGCATCCTCCGTGCTCCCCGGGGCACCCTCCATCCTTGCAGCCCTGCCGCCCTCGCCGGTCTGCGGCTGCGGTCCGCTCGCAGAGCGTCGCTCGCGTCTCTCGGGCTGTGTCCCCGCCCCAGCTCCCGCCCCGCGCTCCCGGCGCCCCGACTCGCGCCCGCCCCCGCCTCGCTCGGGCTCCGTGTCCCCGCCAGTCCCTCTCCGGCTCCCGGTCCCCCGCCCCCGCGCTCTGACTCGGGGCCCCCCCAGCTCGGGTTCCCTCCCTGCGCTCAGCAGCGCGCTGTGCCCCTCACCCGGAGCACATCGGACCCGCGTGGCCGGACATGACCGCGAGGCCCCTGCCCATCCACGACAGCCCCACGTGCCTCGAGGGAGGAGGCGGCACAGACAGAGGGGGACAGATGGAAGAGGGTTTATCCCGAGCAGCCAAAGCGCCGAGTAAAAACGCCCCCAGCTTAAAAGCAAAGTTGGCAAAAGCTGCATTTCATCCCTGGGACCTGACTGCCCCACCGTCCCCAAAAGCGGCTGGTTCCTGAATCCTGTCACTTAATGAGGGGCTCAGTGAGCAGGTGGTGAAACAACTCAGTTCCGGCCTCTTGGGGGCCTGGGTTCCAAACCTGCCCTCCTTACTTTGTTATCTTGTGATCTAGCAAGTTACCTTTAAGCCTGTTTTCCTCACCAGTAAAACGGTCCCAATGCGGGGGGCTTCGCTCAGAGGGTTCTTCCCTTCAATGCATTAGTGCCATGGCTGGAGGCCGGTGCTGTGGACTCTGCAGAGGAAGCGCCAACATCGCTGGGGGTGTGGGGGTGTGGGGGTGACGTGTGAGATGGTCAGGTGGTGCTCCAGCAAGAAGTTCCTGAAGTCACCATGAAAGGGGCAGTCCCTGGCCATGCTTTAGAATTTAATCAGAGTAATTAGTCAGTATCTGATGGCTTCCACAGGGCTACAGAAACCATCACCTCACCTTTGGTCAGGAGAAACAGCCACTGTTTACTGAGCATCTATAATGTATGCGATGCACACCAGCAGCTATGGTGGTGACACCCCCCTGGACATCTGGGGGCCAGACAGGCCGCGGACCTCGGTGCCTGTGAGAACTGGTGGCGGGGGGCCAGATCTGATGCTGTGGTTTCCCGAGAAATGAGACAGGTCCCCAAACAGCCACAGCGCAGGAAGAATGGGAGTGCATTAGGCACAGAAAGAGTGCTGGGGGTTCTTAGGAGGGACAGTTTATGATCTGACGACTGATGGGACCAAGAGGGCTTGACACCGAGGTGGCATCTGAGGTGGAGCCGAACAGTTGGTAGGTCCTGCTCAGCTGTCAGACAGCGAAGGGAACAGCATGAGCAAAAGGTACAGCAAAGCAGAGGGAGTCTGTCCTTGCGCCACTGGGCATGTTCCTATCTCACAGCAGCCCAGTCCCCACCCCAGGGGTCCTGAATGGGCTGGGAAACTCAGCCCCTCCCACCCGTGATTCATAGACAGGACACACAGGGGATCCAGGCAGCGAGGCGAGGCCAGGAGGCACGTGGGCACAAAAGGACGGAAGGACAGGCTACCTTACACCTGTACGGCCCCCAGGGTGACCGCCTTCTTCACTGCTGCACCCAGTGTCTCCCTCCCACACCCCAGGCCCAGCCCTGCCTGCATGCTGGAACGACCAGGGTGTATGGCTAGGCCATGTGCCCCGAGGCTAGCTGTGCAAAAGGCCCCACAATTCCTCTTTGTCAGCAGAGTATTTGCCCCTGGATGCCCGGACTCCCCGTGGGAAACCTGATGCCCTGGCCCCTGCATGCTCTGAGGAAGCCCGAGCTACACGGAGAAGCGTGTGCAGGCACCCCGGCCACCAGCAGGGCCGAGCCTGAGTCCTCCCAGCACAAGCAGCAGAGTTGTGAGCACAGACACCTGTAGACAACAGCAGCACCTGGCTGTCTGCCACGCCCAGCCATCTTTGTCATCTCTGCCAGGCCCCCAAACATCAGAGACACACTGTCATTCTGTCCCCTTCTGAATTCTGGAGCCACGAATACGGCCCTATGACACGACATCGCTGTTTCATAATGGTAAGTCTCGGAGTGGTTGGTTTTACAGCGGTAGACAACCAAAATAAGGGTGCACATTCCATGAGCATGCAGTGGGCCCTGGGCAGCAGTGTTCTCAAACCCTTCCCAGGTAACGTAAGCACCACTGAGCTGGTCTACACTGTGCGTACAGGACAGCAGAACAGTCCATCGGAAGACAGGCAGAGGCTACCGGGTGCAGACGCCTACGTCCAAGGTGCCGTGTGGGACTCCACTGGGTGAGGAGATGGAGACGTCACACTCAGCCAGGGCAGACTGCCTGGAGCTGTGCTTCAGGAGTATCGATCTGCCATCTCTGTGTGCTTTTCCCCGATTAACTGCAAATCTCCTGATCTGAACTGCTGGAGTAGGCGCTTCCGTCGATGCTGCTCATCAAAACACACAGCCACTTAAAACCAGACTGGCCAACTCATCACACGGATAGTAGTCATTCATTCAGTCACTCAGTCACTGAAGGAGCAGGATCAGAAAGAGGAGGAGGGGCGTCCTGGCCATGAACATCAAGCTTAGAAAATACAGTATCATTTGTTCTTGCCACCAGAGAGTGGATGGAATAGATTTTTCTGCAACAAGCACAGCATAAGTCTGGTCCCTGTAACTGTCCTGAAAGTGGTCATATTTTTATGCCAACCTCACGGTGACAAGAGCAGGTAATAAAGACGACGATCTCTGATTATAAATGAGAACGGGAATAATCAGTAGTCACCACTCAAAACCAGGGGCTGTTTGTAGCAAGTCAGTAAAAGCGCTCCTTTCACCTTTGCTGACTGAAATGACAATGTCTGTAGCTGGGGCTTTGCTTATTTCCTGGTTATTAGACAACCACCTAGTCATTAATTCTTCCCCGCTTTCAGCATAGCACCAGGGTACCACAGCTGACTTTTCTATGTAATGGAGACAGGACGCTCGGGGAGGCTCCATGGCCACAGACGGCGATTAGATCCCCGTTCACAGCCAAATCCAACAGGCTCTGCAGGGTGGCAACCAACCTCCTGCAGGTTCTCTTTTACTGTAGACAGCGTGCATTCTGAACAGCTGTTTTCTCTCAGTATCTCCCTGGAACGCAGAAGCCGTGCGGCCCATGTATTATCAGACACAGCTGGGAGACGGCCGGCTAGGGAGGAAGTGCATCTTCTTCCCAAGAGCCCAGAAAAGGAAAGCAGCATAATTCTCGATTCCAGCTCTCAGGTTTTGATAAGACTTTGACAGGAAGCTATTCAAGCATTTCAGAAGCTGACAACTGTGTGGGAATGTGCTGCCTGCAATCCCTCTCTGCTCGTGGGGGAACTGTGACCTCAGCCACTTCAGACAGCCAGGAATCTACCTGGTTTCCGTGTGTACAATCCTACAGCAGGCTCTCCTGTGGAGCCGTGACTCACCACCGCTCCCGGCAGGTGAGTGGACCCTTCCACTGCTTTGGTGCCTAAGCCTCAAGCCTCCCACCTCATCTAGGGACGTGTCCCCCAGGAGGGGTCCTGATCAGGGCAGGGGCACCTCCTCTGGGGGTGGCTCGAGGAGAGAGGGACCAAGGCTCAACGGAAAGGCGACTCTAAATTTGGATCAAGACCCCTGAAGGGAACTTGATTAATGGCAGCTGCAAAAGCAGCGTAGTGTCGAGGGGACACCACGCCAGTGGGCCCTGAAGTCCACAGTGTGATGGGGGCTGCGGCTGGGACTTCGGCAGCCTTGCCCTCCAAACTTCATCTCCAGCCTCCTGTCCACTTCCCGAGCGACCTGGCATCCTTCCCCAATTTCCTTTTCTGTTTTCCCTCAGTCAGGTTCTGTGTGTGAGGGTACATCTCATTCTGTTCTCTTAGCAAATTTCAATCACGTAACACAGTATTGTCCACTATACTCACCTCGTTCTGCGTCCGATCCTCAGACTTTATTCATCTACAGCTGAAAGCCTGTATCCTTTATGAGCTCTCCCTGTTTCTCCCTCACCCCCAGCCCCTGGCAACCACTTTTCTGCTTTCTGCTTCTATGAGTTCGACATTTTTTTTTAAAGATCCCTCCTGTCAGTGATGCCGTGCAGTATTTGTCTTCTGTCCGGTTTATTTCACTTAGCGCAGCTACGCTATCACGGAGGGGGGCGTTCTTTCTTTCTCATGGCGAACACCATTGCTGTAGGTCTACACCACATTCTTTTATCCACTCAGCCACTGCCGACCAGCGTTCCACGTCCAGGCTACTGTGAACAACACTGTAATGAACGGGGGGTGGCGAGGGGGGGCAGCTCTCTTCCACACCCGGTTCTCATTTCCTCTGGATAAATACCCAGAAATGGGATGGCTGGACCGCACAGTAGTTCTATTTTCAGTTTTTGAGGAACCGCCATAGCTTAGCATCTCAGGGCCACACTGAGGCATGTTACTGAGCCTCTATTTTCTTAGCTTAGAGGAGGTCAGGTTAAAGAATACATGCACAACACTCACATGACACCGTGCGCGTAAGTAACGGCACAGAAGCGTGGCTTCCGTCACCACCCGCACGGCTCCTGGCGCTGCCCTTGGCACTCTGCCCAGAACACACAGACTCGGTAACCCGCCTGCCGGCCACTTGGTTGGGTTTTAAGAATCAGCCCAGACATTCCCCCCGCCCCCCGCCACCCCTGGAGCTGCACTGGGTTCCCCCTCCTCCTTTCCATAGCACCCCCCACACCCTTCCATGTGCCTTAGCAGTGTTTTACAAGTAATTTTTTAGAATTCTCTCTGGAGGCCTGTCTGAACTCTCAGATGCTAGAGAGTACACACTGTAGTTCTCCTCTATGTCTTGCCTGGTAAATTGCTAGACACATGGTAGATACTCAATAAATGTGGAATGAATGAACAACAGAAGGAAAGATTTATAAAACAGATTTATAAATAAATCTTATACAGAATATAGGAATCAGAGAAAGAGAATGAAGAATGTTAGCTCCTTCCTTGTCATAACATGCAATTACATGGATTGATGATAAAAAGACAGAGCGGAGGGGCCCGGAGAGCTGCAGGGAGAGCTGTTCTCAGGGCTGGGTCCCTGGCAGACTAAGCGTGTGCTCAGGGAACCTCAGCAGGGGCTCCCCCACCCCCAGAAGAGAGAACGTAAGCTTTGATGAACTTAGATACCATTTCACAAACATAAAATAGAGGAAACAGTTATTATAATTTTAATAAGCATCTACATTTTTTAAAACATCAGACTTGTAAGGAGGTGGGAGAGGCGATCTGACAGCTCTGTGTACATGACCCAGGGGTCTTATTCAGGCCCTAGAAAGAAGCGGCATCCCGTTCTGACTGGCCTCTTCATACAAATGTGGACATCTAGGGACCTCACAGACTTCTGGGGATGGGTCACCAATCCCTGGGGCTGACGTGAGGGAGTGCAGTGGGGGTGGGGAGGGTACAGAGGGAGTCCAATAAGGGAGCAGTCCTGAGCACCTGACATGGCGTCATCCCTTGGGACATCCCGTGGGCACATGGTGACGGGACCCACTGCTCCTGCTATTTGCCAGCCAACAAGACAAAGCCCTGCAACTGTGGCACATGCTTCCTCAGGATGTGACCCATGCCCTAAATCTACCTGCATTACATGCTCTTGTGTCCCCAGTACAGAGGACACAAGGGCCTGGGAACCAAGGTGCAGAAGTACAAGTGGCCCCAGTCACCATCATCCCCAGCGACCTTCTTGGGGAATTTGTGTTTCCCGCCTCTGTAAGGAGGCTCTGTGGGAATAGAGACCCTGGTTCCCAGAAAGGGAATACTTCTGCCAAAGGACAGGGCAAGTCTCACTAAACAAAAAGCTATGGCTGCCACCTGTTTCCTTGGGATCATGGTTCCAACAGGCTAGCAGACGAACGAATGAAACGCCAAGTAATCATCACGAGGAGGTAGGACTGGTGTTATACGAGAGGCAAGGAGAAATGCACTTGGCACACACGGTGGCCACCGGGCAGCTCCAGGAACACTCCGTGCCCGGGTTTAACTGGAACGGGCCAATACAACACTGCTAAGGGCCTGGTAAGTCATCAGGGCTGGGTCCACCAGCGGGCGAGCCACCTAGAGCAGCAGAAGTGTGAGCTGAGGGGGAGAGGAGCAGACACCAGTGGGACAGGACGGTGGGAACGGGTTTCAGTTGCTTCTTCTGGACCCAAGGCAGTAGTAGGGCTGTAGTTTGTCTCACTAAGCCTCTTCTGCTTTATCCAGAAATTGTGACCAAACTGAAGCCAGAAAAAGGTGAGGGTACAAGAAAACTCAACGCAAGAAGTAGGCAGAGTTGAGTGGTGTGAGGTGCGCCAGGGCCCAGAGTGGTGCTCTGCCTGATGCCCTGAGCCGGACCCGTGTGCCCATCTCCCAGGTGCTGCAGAAGCTGGCTGCTGATAGGCGTCTTCTGCAAGGCCGATGGGGGCCTCCTCACCTAGAGATGCCCACCATGGACCTGGTCCCTCTTTGAGGGTGGCTCATATCCAACGACTGACTCACATGAGCACACACCAGCCTCGCCCCCTTCCTGTGGAACAAGAACTGCACTCCAGCCCCTGTACTGCCGGAATCTCTCCCTCCCTGAGTGGTTTCTCCTGAGCACATCCTCTCTACACACCATTGGCATAAGTGTCCCCTTGTATCTGGGGAACCTTGCAGAAGACAACACACAAGCGTACTTTTCACAGTGTTACTAGACCAGCAGTCAGTGCTAGACTAGCAGATGACTGCATGCTGAACCTCAGATTCCGAGCTTGGGGAGCTAAATTCTTCTCAGACTGCGCTTGAGATGGTGCTAGAGACGAGAACGGGCTGAAAATGAAGGGCAGATGTGGCAGTGGGAAGTGTCGCTAGCTGTGAGGAGCAGACGGATACAAACACTGGGGGCTGCACCACAAGTTCAAGGCGGTCCACTTCTGCTGTGCAGCCAGGCGTTAATCGCAGGCTGGACAGCGTGAGAAGGACGCAACAGCAGCTGCGTGGGGTGGACGGCCCTCCGGAGACCAGTTCCATGTCTGGGCCAAAGAGCTCAAGGTGGGTTCACTGTGTTTTGTAACGAGATCACACCACCCGCGTAATCCCACTGCATCCAGCCAGGCGATGCCTCACCACTGGGGACATCAGCCCAGTGACAGGTTTCTAGAAATGGTGTTAAATACACATCTGCTTAGTCAATGAACGAACCCAACTACCCTCAGTCACCGTGTGTGTGTGTGTGTGTGTGTGTGAAAGGCCGGGAGCCTGCTGCCCAGGCTGCATGACACCCAGAAAGCATCCTGAGTCCCGCTCGCTCGGGCAGGCAGAGGACACTCACCTCTTTCCAAAGCATATGGCGAAGGTTAATTAGTTAATTTCCTACAATTGTTCAGGGATAAAAATTGCTTTATAAGAATTAAGGACAGCTCGCTTTGTGCGTGCCATTCCTTCATACCTCTGAAGTCGAATGGAACTTGTTTATTGCTATAAGGAATAGTTACGGGAGTTGATATTGCATTTCTTTCTTACACTGTGTAAGGTGATTTTGCCGCTCAGGTCTTGTGCATCACACCACAAAGACGGGATCAGCGCTAAGTACTACTTGTTTGGGGCTCATTCAAGCCTGCAGACAAAGCCCATTCTCATTTAAAATGTGTAAAATGGAGCAGAGCTCACAGTCTTCCTCTACTGCATACCAGCTAGGAGGCTTGGGAAAATCAGCCAAACTCTGTGCCACAGTTTCCTCATCTGTCAGGAGGACACACCCCGGAACTAAATGATCCCATTCAGGTATAGACCGAGCAATGCAGGCGCACACTAATTACTGCTCTGTCACTGAGGGTGCAGCTACTAAGTTGAGAGGTCACGACTACTAAATGCGTAACCAAAATACTTGATTTGTGTCTCCCACTGTCCCCTTCAAATACTTTTGTTCAGTAGAAGCATTATTTTCCTGGGCCACTGCACAAGAGCTCCTGGCAAGCCTCCTAATTTTTCTGCTTATTCTTGGGTCACTTATGTCACAACACAATCTGAATTTGGCAATTACTGGGCCATTTCTGGAGTTAGAAATTGCATGTAGACCTTCTTTCCCAGCCAGAGCAGACCATGGCAGGATGGCCTCGGTTGGCTCTGGGGCCCTGGCCTTCAGCCATGAAGCCAGGCTCCCCAGGCTCTGGCCTTGGACCTTCAGGCCTGGAAAAGGTCTCCCACTCACAGGGAGCTGCTTCTTGAGGCCTAGAATCGGGCCCTGCAGGCATGGAATCTGTCCCTCTATATGTGGAATATCATTCAACAAGAACGGATCCGGTCTCCCTGACCCACAAGTGGGGCTCCATACATGGAACCTCCACCTCCAAGCAGGAACATGGTCGCACATGCAGGGAGCCGGGCCTCAGTGTGTGACATCTGTGCTTTCAGGACTGAGTCAGGTCTTCCAGATGTGGTCCTACCTTTCCCGGCATAAACCCTGCTCCTCCATAGGGGGCCCGGCCTGAAAGCCTGACCCCGGCCCTCTAGGCACGCACGCTGGCCCTGCAGGGCTCCACATGGTGGGGAGAGTCATTCCGGGATTGTCCAATGGGAGTGGTGTGCATTTCAGTTATGTTTTCTTAGCTTTGTGTTCTGGTTTTCTTCAGTTACTATGTAAATCAAAAGGAAGGAGAAATTTTCACAGGGAAAGGAATGGTTTCTTTAATCAGGAAAAAAAGAATTATAAATCGCATAGGCTGGTTTCTCATGTAGTCCTTTGAGGAAGAGTCCATGGTCTGGTGTGTAATTTCTCACTGCTATAGCTCTTGTGCCCTCTTCTGGTCTAAATAGAATTCAGCTATTAGAGAATGTCTAGCATCAGTGGTTAGTACCTTAATGTTATTCAGAAACTTTATTCATCTGGTTTATGATTCAAATATCTATTTGCATGTCAAAATAAAAATTTAAGTCAGCAGCCTAAAAATTTAGGATCAGATAAAGCAAGTTTAATGTAGCAGGAAGAGAACATTGAAAAAGCTTGTCAAAAGTAACCTCAGAGATAGATTGAAATAATATATTCTTAAATACATCTACATAATCCTAAAATACAGCATTAATATAGTTCTAAATATTGGTTTAGATACACTATAGAAAAACAGGATTTGGAATAAATTAAATGATGCCAAGTTTTTTAAAAAAGTGGACAGTGGCTGACTGGTCAGATTTAACTTACAAATGTAATATGTATACACACATATATATGTGTGTATATATGTGTCTATATGTATATGACTTGCATTGTTTTCTAAAGAATTTTAATAATTAGTGTCTACATATAAGATATGAAATGTTTAGCATTAAGATTTTATGGCATCTCTTAGAGAATTATAAGATTTGACTACTTTGGGTTAACATTCCCTAAGAGCCACACTGACGGGCCGAATGAGCGCCGAGTTAAATTAAGACTCACCCACATGCAGTCATAAAAAGAAATAAGGACGCTCGTGTGCAACAAAACAAATACACAGAAACATGTATTAGTGAGGTGTTTTTTTAAAAGATTTTATTGGGGAAGGGGAACAGGACTTTATTGGGGAACAGTGTGTACTTCCAGGACTTTTTTCCAAGTCAAGTTGTTGTCCTTTCAGTCTTAGTTGTGGAGGGTGCAGCTCAGCTCCAGGTCCAGTTGCTGTTTTCTAGTTGCAGGGGGCACAGCCCACCATCCCTTGCGGGAGTTGAACCAGCAACCTTGTGGTTGAGAGGATGCGCTCCAACCAACTGAGACATCCGGGAGCTCAGCGGCAGCTCAGCTCAACGTGCCGTGTTCAATTTTAGTTGCAGGGGGCGCTGCCCACCATCCCTTGCGGGACTCGAATTGAACTGGCAACCTTGTGGTTGAGAGCCCAATGGCCCATGTTGGAATCGAACCAGCAGCCTTCGGAATTAGGAGCACGGAGTTCCAACTGCCTGAGCCACCGGGACAGCCCTGTATTAGTGAGTTTTAAAAAAACTGCTGAAGACACAGAATACTATACAGAATACTGCAAGGAGCACGCTACCACTGGGTTAAAAGGAAACACTGAAGGCTGCATGTCTCCTGGGACATGCACAGACCAGGTCTGCAAGTGCATGAGGGAGGTTGTTAATACCTGAGGGAAAGGTGTGTGTGTGTGGGCGGCGGGGCAGGACGGAAGAAGATTTGTTCACTTTCTAATTGTTGAATACTGAACTATGTGACTACATCTTCAATAAATAAAAAAAGTAATTTTAAAAATTCAGAACTCCTTAGCTCTCGAAATATGTGTATGTAGTATATGAATGAGTATATAACTCTAGAAACATGAACATATTTCTATAGAGCATTTATTCTTTATAGTATATGTTCATGCGAATATGTAAATATTTCTTCCCCTTCTCATTGAATGTTTTATTCTGATTCCACATTAAATGACTGGGGATATAAACAATCAACCATCTTGCACTTAAAGGTGAAGACATCAACCCTGCAAATCCCTGACACTTGCACTTAATTTCCCGTTCTTTTCCGCACATGTATGCAGTGCTGAGACGCCTTCCATGCCCATAAAATCACTTCACCCAAAGACACATGAGACACCAAATCACTGACTGTACATGTATAAGCTGCTGAGGAACTGAGAGGTGAAAATCCCTACTTGCAAAGACAGATATAATCTGTTTCATAGTTCAATGCGTGATTTTTTTAGCATTCCCTCTATTTGAATGGTATCATTACTATACCTGATTACATAGCACCTCTTTTCTGCATGTGCTACGTTAACACCTAGAAAGCTTCCCGCTCTGACTGATGCTCAAGGGTGTCATACGGAACAATGTTCCCAGTTTCCTGCTGCTGATGTTTAAGCTTTCCCAAACCCTTTTAATGATCGGATGTCAGTTCTGATGAATGGAACTCACATATATCCCAAGGGAAGCGAGCAGCTGCACTGGACCTTCTGTACCCCCTGAGCCAGTCTTATTTCGTACAGACAGACCCAGAAGTTGGACAAAAGTGGGAGCCGTGCACACGGGTACTTTCCAGGTGCCAATGCCAAGTTGGCAGAACAACCTAGACTCTGCCTGGGCAGTGAACCTGAGCAGCAGGCAGGATGACCCAGTCCCAGCGCAAGCTCAGGACGTTACTTGTCAGGACGCAGGGATCTGTTTTGGCAGAAGATTCACAGGACTCCACAGAGAGGAGCAGACAGGAAGAAATGAGGTCAAAGAGTTTTACTGTCACTTAATTCTTTGATCTGTTTGTCCCTTCATAGCAAGGTTGAGGTCTCGATTTTAAATGTTTATTCCTGTCATGTCACAGTTTACTTTTTATTAAAAAAGCATCAAATAAAGAGGCTAGGCAATATTTATCTGAATAGGGTGGTGATTTTTAAAACTACTGAAATGACAGCAATGATAGCCATAGGAGTTTTCTGAACCTTTTAGGTTTGTAGCATATTTTTTCTTGATGAAAACCACAGTATTATCATAACAGGATTTTTTAAATAAGTAACTGTCGAGGGGAAGGGCCCTCATATCGTAACACTTCATATGATCAGTGAGTAGGAGCAGTGAGGCACTGCCAAAGACAGAAGCTCACACAGTTAAATATGTGTACAGTGTCAATCAAAGCTGTAGAGGAGAGATGCAAGCACACAGATACCGTTAAAGTAAGCTGAGCCGTTAAAGATGATTAAACCAGTATCTTTTTCCCACCTTCTACCTAAAGTTTTTCGAGCTTCGAAACCACTACCCAGTAAGCTGTTGCTTTGCACTAGATGGGAAGGAGCCTGGTACTGTCTTGGCCACCTGCACGCTTTCGAAAGCATCAGAGAAGTAATCAGGACCATGGACACCGTGCTGTATCTGGTGGCAGAGTTCTCAGCCCGAAACACAATGCAGTTACCATGGGACCCGCTGTCTGGAACGTCACTGAGCACTCTGGCCACTCACGCTGGCCTTCCTCGCAGACTTCTTTTCCTACCACCAGCCCCCTCTTGACGCTGCTGAAGCCTGGCTCAGTCCTTAGCCCATTTTCTCTTCTCTCTGCCTGCTCAAGCCCAGCTGGCCACACGGCAATCCGACAGCGATGGCTCCTGTTTCCACGGGGTGGGCCTCCACTCTGGGCCTCGCGCCTGCCTGTCTTACTGCCCACGATGGCTCCCCTGCCACAGAAGCACCACACGTCACAGAAGCACCACGTTCACCAGTTTATGAAGCAAGTACTCTGCCAGTCTCCGGTGACTGGTAAAATCAATCCTCCCTCACTGTGTGAGGGGGACATTCGAAATGCTTTCCTCTCAATGACCTCTAACAGCCAATCAATTGTCAGGTCCTAGTAAGTATGTGTAAATTTATCATTTCCTTTCGATTCACTACAACTATGCTAATGCAGACACACACCATGTCTTTCCTGGACCTTTGCAATCTCCTCTTTATGACTCTTCCTCCCTTCATCTTCTATACTTCTTCACCTCTGGCTTTAAATCACTGAATGGATCCTCACCAGTGATAGGGTAGCATCCACATGGCTTTGTCTTTTGAGCTTTATCCCAATTCTTTCCATTTTGCATTTCCTCCTCCACATCCCACGACTTCCAGACTGCCTCGATTTCTCTGTGTGCTCTATGCTCTCCGCCGCCAGCCCTCCCTAGCACGGAGAACATTACTCCACGTCCCGACTCTGCCTGTCCTCTTCCTGCAGAGGACACTGGGGTCTCTGCTCTCTCCCATCGCCCGTTATGTGTACTGCTGTTACGTCTCACACCGCGCTGTTTGCTTGTCTGATTCCCACACATGCTGCCTGGCACAGCACATCTGCTCAATCGCCATCTCCAAAGTATTCCTCTGCTTGACTGTCCGCCCATTACATACACCCCGTTATACAAAGACTGTAGTTGTGTCCAACTCAAAGGCTATGCCAACAAAGCTGGGACATTATAAATTAAGAACCTAAGAAAGGCAGCAGAATTAAGGTTTTAATTCTACCTTCTGCCAAAATTATTTAAAAAAAACCTCAGGCCAAAACATGACATTAGCAAATAACGTTTTTCTCCCGAGGTACTTACATTTCCTCTGAAACAACAAAAGGGTTTGGTGTGGTTACAACATAACTTAGGAAAAATATATCCATTTTATATTCAGAAACTAAAATGACAGAGGCCTGTCTTGTGGTACCTGTCACATGCATACAAGGAAAACACAGCTCCTAAACTGGGTTTAAGGCCTCTGGTAGGTGGGAGGTCATGAAACTGGAACACCAGTGCGGGGACATGTGGCTGTGGCGTCGGGAAAGCCTGACCCAGCCTAGGCAGCAGGATTCATCCCCGACTGCAGCAGCTGCCCAGAATCTGGTCAAAAGGAACCCGTGACCGACACCACCCACACCACTGCCACCTGCACTATAGGTTGACGTGCTTGTTAAGGAACCACCCCAAGAACTAAAGCCCACAAATCTCCAATCTTCAAAAGCGAAACCCTCCCAACTTACCCTCAGGTCCCTAAAGTTTAATAACACCGCTAACGCCCTGGGAATGGAATTCTTTCTGAGGACGCCAGGGAGAATACTGTCACCATCATATCAGTGAAGGTAACACTCAAGACTCCAAAGAAACTTGTATTTCAGTGTTCTGGGCTTTGGGGAAAGGGTATCACATATTTAAATTCATTTCTTGTTCCGTAGACAAAAACTCCGTCCTGGAACATAAAATATGTTTTCCTCCCAAGAAAAGTACCAGCAAGGCCAAGATACGGTGCCCTAGAGTCCCTTTCCTGAATGAGCTCCTGCTCACTCTCCTGACACATACTCGCGTACTCAGAGCCACGTTCTCTCTGACAAACCAAGTGTAGAATGGGCGTGCGCATTTCACAGTGACCCTGGGTGAATAATGAACTCCTGTTCATACCTGCCTCTCAACGTCTATATTTTCTACGCTCAGAAGCTGTAATCACGTTTGCCACTGTGTGTGCCACGTTCCCTCACAGGCTGGTGCTTCTAGGTCCTCAAACCTGCAGCAAGTCCGCACACCAGCCCTGTTAAGACATCTGGGCCTTTTGTTGTGTTAGACGATATAGTGTTTGTCCTTAAACTTGCCAAATAGTTCCCCAGGGTAATTCCCTTCATGGTTTTGATGGCTTCTTGAGTGAGCAAGGTCATTTCAAGGTTCTCTGGATGAGGTGTGTAGTACAGCAACCTCTCTTTAGCTGACAGCAGACTTCTGAGTGTGATACTGGCGGAACAAAGTACCATTTTCTTTTCTACTAGATCAAGGGTTAGCAAAGTATAGCCTACAGGCCAATATGGCCAGTCACCTGTTTTGGTACATAAAGTTTCATGGAAACACAGCCACAATCATTCACTACATATCGTGCATGACCGGGAGAGTGAGCAGTATGACAGAGATGGTGTGGCTCGCAAAGCCTAAGCTCCTTGTTATCTGGTGCTTTGCACATGTTCTTTGAGGGTTCATGGGGTTCCAATGCTCTGTCAGAGAAGTTCTGCTGTATCCCACAGATGGCCAAGTGTGCCAGGCTCCAAATGTCCCTCTGCAAGTCTGGAGGCCCAGGGCAGAGTGGCTCAGCCTGGAGCTGAGATGCCCAGGCCACTGCCCACTCATGGCTGACCTGGGCATGCCACACAAGGAACCGACTCCACTGCCAGGCCCCTCAGTCACCAGGCCAAAGGGGTGAGGTACTGGCCTACAAACCTATGTTTTACCGCCTATGTTTTTTCCTGATTTAAAATTTTCCTGCAGCAAGTACGGCTTTTCAAATCATCACTCTGCATCAGTCAGCTTTTATCAGGCTATGTTGCAGTAACAGACAGCTCCCAGATCTCAGTGCTTACAACCACAAAGATTTCCTTCTTGCTTATGATACAAAACAGCTAGGGCTTGTCTCAGAGTCTGCTCCAAGCCATTCTGGGGCAGAAGGAAAAGAGAGGGATGACAGGAGATGAACAGCTCTTACAACTTCTGCTCAGATGTCCCGTATGTTTCTTCCACTCACATCCCACGGGCCCAAACCAGTCACATGCTCCAGCACGATGCAAGTGGAACAGGAAGTACATGGCTCCCACAGAAAACGCCTGCTTCAAGTGCCAGGGCAATGGCATGGAGGACAGAAGAACTGGGAATAGCGCAGTTTATGACGTGTTCTCTATGTGTTTAAAGATGGAATGCCTTTCTCACTTCTCACACTGTCACTTATCTCATCAGGAACTGAACTTGGGCTCTACACCTGTAAGTACATGACAGCCATCAGGATATAACCTGTATTTTCTATCCTCTGAGCAGTTAAAGAGCCTGAGAGCCCTGTCTTGCCTGGTAGCCAAACTGACCCTAAAACCACAACCTCAAAAATATCTCTGTGTCATTGTCAGGTCCCACACGTTCCTATTTAAAATTACAACACGAGCTAGGTAGAACATTGAGTTTTGCTTTTATCATTTACAAAGATTTTTATGAACCAGATAAATGGTACAAGTCATGAAGATCAAGTTAAAGTCCTGTCCCCATATCCACCCACCCCTGAGGGGGAAGATAAGTGAAAGGAACTTTCTGTACGATTGGTGACTTAAGCTAATTGCTCTTGCTCAGATCGCTCTGGGAAGTTTGTTTCAGAACAGATACAGAGCCAGTTTTTGAGATGCAGGTGACAAATCAAGCTCACCACTGTACAGATACGGGGCACGTAAACTTACACAATGACTTTTTCTTCCCTTTCTGCTCTTATACATTCAAAGACCTTTATTAGACAACTTCTGTGTATCTGTCACTGGGAAAGTCCTGATCTACACGGCTGCTTAAGCCTTCCTATGAGACAGGGCTTTCTGGGTGGGGCTGGGCTGCGAGGCAAGTCTGTGGGGCGCAGGCTGACTGCTGCTTGCTTCCAGGCTGCAAGCTACTGCAGGTCACTGGCAGCAAGTGGAGAACGTACTTGCAATGTCACCCTGCAGTGAGGCTGTCACCTTGCAGCGAGGTTGTCACACTGCAGCGTGGTTGTCACCCAGCAGTGAGGCTGTCACCCTGCAGTGAGGCCTTCTAGTTCCCACTGTGAACCTGTGACTGCAGACGACACCCACTGGGAGAAACAACTACCTCACAGTTGTTACGTGCTTTGGGGGGTTCATTATGTCCGAGGGCTTTACAATGCTTCCAGATGTATTTACTTCCTAAATGGGTAATGTATGCACGCGGCATACAAATCAAAAGACACACGGAGGTCCCCAGTGAAGACTGAGACTGCGTCCTGGTCCCCAGCTGCCCAGACCCCCGCCCAGGAAGAACCACATTGACCACTCCTGGTGTAGCCTCCCGAGACGGTCTGTGCACATGCACCCATGTCTTCCATTGGGCTTTCCTTTCCTTCCTGTCTTCCTTGGTTCTTTTGAGAAAACCTACCCAGCTGCACTTCCTGTTTCTTGGGGACGGGGGAGGAGTTCGTCTTTCTACGGCTTTGAGAGCCTCTTTGCTCATCGGACGGTCGGAAAGAATGCATGAAGTGTGGGCACCAGGGACCAAATCCCCACTCCATCACTTAACAGCTCTGAAACTGAGCAGATGAATTAAGCTTTCTGTTCTTCAGCTCCCTCATGGGGTGTCAGGATAATTCAGCGTTTAATATACAAACAAAGCACTCAGAGGCATCGCTGGCGCCCAGTGAGCGCTCAAAAGGTTGTTTGTGGTCATCACTACTAGTGTGCGCGTCTGTGTATAGAAGCACCATATTTATTAATCAGTTGCCCTTGCTAGATAGTTTGCTTGTGTCTAATCTTTGAACATCACATAGCGTGTCTGACAGAGATCTACATTTACAAGGCCCTTCAAACAGATACCTCGGGATACATGGTATCTACATGGGCAGACGGGACGGGGAGTGAGAAACAAATACTGATCGTTCACACTCCATATCTTGACTAACGCTCACTTGCATTGTCGCAGCGGAAGCTCGGAACCACACGGTGAGCTCATCGACCTCTCTCCATCCTCCCCACTGCCATCACCCTTCCCAAGTCCAAGCCGTACAGCCCAGAAGGTGGCACTGAAGGTGGCACACCGCGGTGTGAGGTGAAACGCACTGAAGGGCTGAAAACGATGACTGACAATTCGGTAACACATGTAAGAAGGGAGCAGGGAGCGGTAAGCGTGAGTCACTGAGCTCTCATGGCCGGGAAGTGCTGGCGCCGATCTCAACTCTGCTCCTTCTAAGAGCAGCTGGTGCCCTTCCAGCAACACTTAACGGCTAGTTGGTCCACCTGAACGGCTAGTGTGTAGAGCCACTCACAGGGGATGGCAATGAGCGAAGCCCCCTTCCCACTCGCCTAGTTACTGCTGACACCAATGGGACAATATACTACAAGGACAACTCCTGTTTGTAAGTAAAGAAACTGCTTCAAATTCAAATAACTTGATTATGTTTTCTCCAGTGTCTTTAGGGGGGTGGAATTCTAATATGTGATGATATATTGTAGGAAGAACAGATAATGATGAGAAACTTCTAGACTTACAACCTGAAACATAGTTGTCAAGGCAACGTCTGAGCAGTTGTCTCTGCAGAGCCTGTTATCCATATCTAACAAGGCTTACACAAAGGTGGGCCTTCAAGAACTTACTAGACCTATCAGAGGAGCTTGTGGAATGTGCAAAGCATGAACAAGGGTACAGCATGAGTAACTGACTGTTTACTCCCCGACCTGCAGGCTTCAGAGGGACAACCCCCAGGCACTCACCCTTGTGAATACAGAAGCTGAGCAGAGGGGGTTCTCAGGGCTTAGCCCCTCCAGGGAAACCTACTTCCCTCAAAGATTTCCTTGCCGTGAACGCACCCCAGCATTTCACAGTGCAGCCTATGGACCAGCATCAGAGTGACCCCGAGCCAGTCTGCAAAGGCAGAGCGCTGGGCCCCACCCCAGACCCATTGAGGTACAAACAGGCAGCGTGGAACCTGGGAACTGGGTGTCATCAGTATCCAGAGTAGTTGGTGTCCACACAAAAATCTGAGAGTTACAACTTAGTGATTTAGGCAAATTACTCCCCAAGTGTTATGAATTATAAATGGACACACTTTTCCAGGGAAAGCTTTGAACCTCTGTTTGAACTCTGCGACGTGATCCCTAAACCTCAGAAAATTACAGGACTTGCTATTGTCTCGCAGGATTTTGTATTCTTCATTAGAATTTGTGGTGTAATTTTAGTTCCCCAAAGAGCAGCGTATAAAAGCCAGAATCAGTCATGCAAAAGGAACTGGTCGCACTATTGTTATTCTCCGCAGAGCGCAACGTGCTTATTAAGTAGAATTTAGAATACTAGCAGCCACACAGGGGCACCGTGCACAATACAACAGGAATCGTGTCGGCAGTTGGATGCACATTAGGCAGACTCTGGTCTACATGCAAGGCAGGCGGCAGATCCTTCCTCAATGCACTATTTGTATCGGTGGCATATCCTTTAGACAAGCACTTGAACTCAGTACAATCTAGTGCTCAAAACAAATGCCATCAGTACTTACCTTGAAATCGATCTCACCCGCCCCTTTTATGTCACTGTTCCACCTTTGTCTGGGCCCTGGTCTGTGTGTGGCCCTCTCACATGACCCTGTGTCCACACACCATATGCTGCCCACCAGGAAGGACGGCTGAAGAGCAGACTCCTGGGCCATGGCCATCAGTGTCGGCTCATTAGTTCTGATAAAGTGCCCAGAAAAAGCCTTTAGAAACACTGCTCTGGACTTTCTTCTCCAAATCTGAGCTATCTGGAACTGTCACCACTCTTCATCATCATGCTAGAACACAATTTGGGGTGTGCGTGTTGGGGGGGGGGGCGAAGATAAGGACAGAAAACCTTACAAATGACTCTTAAATTCATCTGGGAAAAAAAAGATAAACTGAAACAGCTAGTTATTTCCTGAGTCAGCTATAGGGGCAGATATTCCCCCCAAAACAAAATAAACAGTGACCAAGATTAATATAACATAATCCGTACTGTATAAAAAAGCCTGCTGTACAAATAATTTACATTAATGGGAACGGAATGAATTATTCAGTAAATGGGATTGGAAAATAACTACATGAATAACTCATCACATCGTATTCTAAAAATTTTCCAAATGGATTAAAGAATTAAAAGAAGAAGAAAAAAGACGCCACGTAAAACTTAGAAAAAAGTATAGGTTGCTTTTGTCCTGACGAGAGAATTTTCTTCAAATAAAAGTTATGAAAGAAATCACAAAGGAAAAATCCAACCTGACTACAGAATAGCTTAAAAGTTTAAGATGTGAAACAACCATAAGCAAGCTACCAGGTAACGACCGGAGTGCCCACACGGGAAACAGGGTGCGCGGGTCCGCAGGAGCTCCCGCTCCAGTGACTGCCGCGATGGCACTGCGTCTGCGTCTGCGCGGTGAAGGAGGGAACGTTTTCACGTGTTTGATCAGCAGAACTCACCCTTCTGCCCTGGGGAGCGGGCCTGCAGTGCTGGAGCAGGCGGCAGGCTGCCACCCCCCACCTGTTTTCCGCAGCAGCCCAGGAGACCCCGGGAGCCGCAGTTCTGAGAATACTCTGAAAAGCAGGGCCGCACAGCGTTCTCAGCCCCGTGTGACACCCCCGCATCCCCACCCCCTGGCAGCACCAGCAGTCCCTGCAGCACTGAGACATGTCTGTGTCATGTGACACAGACTGATTTTACCTTTGATGTATTCCATTTCAAACTGTTCATAGAAAATTATCCCCACTTGTAAGACACAAAATGGAAATAAGACTGGGAGAAAGACGATCAAAACGTTACGAAAGATTTTAAAACGTAAAACAGTATTCTCAGTAAGGAACTATGTCAAACACTCTGGTTATCATGGGATAAACTTCAAACTTCTCACTGGGCATTGGAGCCAGCCACCACTGGTGTCCCAATGGGTACCTGCAAACACTTCTCTAAGTGACACTGTCCCCGAAGCCTGCCTGCTCAGCCACTGAGTCTCCTCGCTGTTTTCTACACACACACTGTGCGTCCCCTGCTTCTCAGCTTGGTTCACAGCCTTCCCCTCATTTTCGCCTGATTTTAGTGCTACTCAGGTTTCAGCATCCACTCGGAGCTTCCCTCCCCCATGAAGCATCTTCTCAGCGCTTCAGGACACAGCAAATGCTTCGTCTCGGAAACTGCAGCGTGGACCTCATGTACCAACAGCTGACACACTGGCCTTCCACTGTCTCCTTAAGGCCAAGAGTACGTGTTCCTTTTAACCCGCTGCCCTTGGCTCCGTTCTGTGTTCAGAATGCACATGTAAAATGTGTTTTCCAAAGACACACAACAAGAGACCAGACCTCGATGTAGGCTGAGCTCGGTGCCGTTTAGTCCTAACTGTCTCAGTTTCTCATCGTAAAACAGTGATACTAACACATACTGCCTAGGATGTACTGCCTAATACATCAAAAGTGAAGGACGCTGGGTAAATTTACAGTGCAGACCTCGGTACAAAGAAGGAATTCAGTTAACTCATCACTGTCATCACAAGGTCCTTCGGATCAGAGATGACCTGGACCTATTAGTACCCGCACATATTTATTCAACAGCATCTATCGTGGTGGCCGCTGCATATCAGGCACTGGACACCCTGCGTACACGTGGCAAATGAGTCCTTGTTCTCATTGTGCTTTCCGTCCACGGGGCCTGGTCTCATCACAGAGACCAAATCTTAGCCCATTAGAACGAGAAAGCATCTACAATAACTTTTAAGTAAAGTATAATATATTATACTGTTTCGACAATTCATCTGTTTAAAGTGAAAAACAAAAATAAAAACAAAAACAACCCCACAGCTTCCCATCTTAACATACCCACTAATCAGAGCTGGATTCTTTGCTATGATCCAATGTTGTTTGGTTACCCCCCCCCCCCCGCTGGTCATCACCAAGTGTGCAAACACTTACTGTAGCAGAGCACCTGGCCCCTCTCCACATGTACACACACACTCACTCCCATACACACATGCACACTCACACACTCCCCCACACACGTTTACTCACATGCACTCATGCACACACACACACACCTGCACGCCCACACTCCCATACACACTCACATGCACACACTCACACCCACTTACGCGTGTGCACACACACACTCACTCCACTTCTGGACTCATGGACTGTGCACTGGTGCCTAAGGCATCAGATCAGCTGGCCCCACTTCCTTTCCTCTCGTTTCCACAACTACTCAGCACTGCTTTCTCCAAAGCAGGCCCTGCAACTCTGCTAACAGCTGTCGCTGAAGCATCTTCTTACCATAAGCCGAGTAAACACTTAAAATCATAGTAAATTTTTAAAAGGCTGGCGTGTGCACATATCATCTCTAGTTAAAGTAGCTCTTAGAACTCTGCCCTATAAAATTAGGTTCTCATTTTCCACAGCCCCTATTAAAAATGCTTCTTCTATAAGTGACTCAACCAGGGGCTTAATATTTTCCATACAAAAAAGACTGCAGATGGGCTGGAAGGTGACCTTCTGCAAGCCCGTGAAGGGTAAAGCAGGAGTGAAACGAACAGCACAGGCCTTGAATAAGAAGGGATGCTTCACTTTGCTCCTTACATTTGAAAAAGAAACTTAGTTTTGGCTATTTTATTATTTGTAAATTATGTATGTGACAAATTGAGCTTCCTAACTGGCATATTTACAGGGATAATCGATGGCTGTGGATTTGGCCTGGTGCTACTTTGTTTTGAATTTGTCTAGCTTACAGTGGTATGCAAACTCATTTGGAACTTTTACAATAAAGTAGAGAAAAGAGTGGCAGGAATTTTACTGGCAAAGCTGAAAGGATTTTTCTGGAAGAGAGAAAAGAAATATATGACAGCTTACATAAAGCGTGGCATTCTGGAGAAAGACACGTTAAAAGGGGTTTTCCAGGAAGCTTTTGCTGTGAGCTACATGGCTGAGCTCCCCCCCAGGGGCATGCCCCCCTGACGGTTCCAGTCTATTTGTGCATGTGTGAGAGGAACAGGCTGCGTGAGAAAGAGCCTTATAAATAGCTTGACAATTAGATTGCTGAAAAAGGGGATCATGTCATTATTTCATTTCATTTTGCAATATAATTTTTCTTTAGTGTAAAGAACACCCACGTCCTTAATAAAAAAAACCGCAGAGTAGTTTATGGGGTTCAAACCAGTCCTTTAATAGTCAGTATTTACATAGCTCAGGTAAGTCACCTTCATTTACGGACATTTTATCATGCCAACAGCTCAGTATTCATGATTTTATTTATTTTTATTTTCCCCCCCTAAATAATGCATGTGCATTGTCAAAATTTCAGAAGTTAGAGGAGTATATACAGTTAAAAATAAGTCCCCCAAGGGAAACTGGTAACCTATATGAGAAACAGTGTTAGGTTGTTGGGGCAGTTCTTTCCTGCGAGCACAGCCTTGGGAGCTTTCCCGTCGCCCTCCCTCCTCCGATATCTTATTGGAGCAGTTTCCCTGCGAGCACAGCAGTTAGAGGCCTTCCCGTCAAAACAGTGTTGAGTGATCACAGCTGTTAGGGACAGACCTCCCCGGCACCCCGGCCAGATTTAACCAATCCCTAGTGCCGCAATAGCAATGGCGCGAATCCCCCCCAAACCCAGAGGCCTAACCCTATAAAACAAAGTGCCCGACCCCAGTAAGTGCTCAGTCTTTGGGAACAATTCTGCTGAGCCCGCTGGCATAATAAAGCTGTGTTCTCCCTGATCTCTGAGTGCCGCTGGAGTTTCTCAGTCCTCATTGTTCTTCCGCAACAAGGTCACCTAGACTTTTTTTTTCTACGTATTTATCATTAATCTCTTTAGTCATTGCTACCTCTGTACTTGCTACAATGACTTTACAATTATCACCTAGCACTGCACAATTTTAACCTCTGTTTTTTTACATCTTTTGTGCCTAATTTATTTTCTGGAATCGAAGTTATCCAGTAGAATTTATATTTGGAAAGTAAATATTAATAGGAGAGAGTTCCTAAAATTTCAAAAAATTATTTTACATTTATATTGTTGTTAGGCAGTTAATTCTTAGGTTTATTTTTCAGGGAAAGTTTTAAATCTCCATCTGGTTTTCCCCTGAAAGCCCAATACTTATGAAACTCACTCTATGTCTTCATTGCCTGTTACATGTTCTATAAGAATGTAAACCTATTTTACTATCAATCTTAGCAAAATGAAATTAGAAAGAATTATCTGCCCTTGTGAACTCCAAAACATTGACTGCAATCTCAAAGTTGCACTAAACTCTCCTAATGTGACTGAAAACTCACTGGTACAAGTAAACAGAATTAGAACAAGTATATGTTTATTACTTATGTTTATCACCTTTCTGGTAGATAGAAGTGCAAACACACAGCTTTCTGTCTCACCTACGATTCTGGGAACCTATGAAGAATATGCCCATGGTTGCCACGTTCGTTTACATGAGACAGCATGCCATTCATTTCTCTTCGAGACAAGAGCACCTAGCCCCGAAGTCCAGTTCAGAGCTAAAGACTTCAGTGGCTAAAATTCCACCCATTTCTCTGGGTCTTACAATATTACTTAAGGCCCAAATGACTTGGTCCTGGCATTTAAAATAAACGCTAAGCTGCTACAAGAAAGAGCCCCCAACACACAGTGGCCTCAATGAGACAAGTGTTTATTCTCTGTCGTGTGCGAGTCCAGGGCAGCCTAGCGGGCTGAGTCTCCTGCCCAAGGACATTCGGCCACTCAGACTCCCCCCACACTGGTGTCCTGCGGGACCCTGGAACCCTCCTCCTGCTCCTGGCTCAGGGCCATGGCTAAGGTCCAGTTCTCCAGAAGAAGGAGGAGAAGGGAACATGACCTCCTCTTAAGCCAGTGAGGTGGAAGGTGAACTCCTCACTCTGATCACCTTCCACCGTGGTGCTAAGTCCCACGGCCACGCCGAGCTGCAGGGGGCTGGCGTCCACGCGCAATTACAGTGCGGGAGCAGGCCGCCACACTCAGTGGTCAGCGCTCACCTGATGTGCAGGTGACAACTGCCGCAGAGATAACACTCTTCTGTCCCTCCTAACACTGACCCAATGGAGACATGCAGAAAGGAACCCCAGAGACCAAGGTGACGTCCTGACTACGTACAGAGGCCAGGCTGGAGGATAAGGCTTTATGTCTGCCGGCCACAGGAGCTTTATAATGCCGAGTCTCAGCATGAGGCAGATGTCACCAAGTCCAAGGCAGCACTGGGCCAAGGCAAGCCCTGGGCCATGGGGACGAGCGTGCCCTCGGAGGAGCAGGAGAACGAATGCTCCCTGCAGGCAGACTGCTCCCAAAAAGGATGGCTGCAGTTCAGCCAAGGCCAAATTTACTAAATGCAGCATTTGCCCCACCGCCCCTGAGTGGTGCTGAGCCAGGCGTGCAGCTAGCCTGGCACCTGGCACCCGGCACAAACTCCCTCCAAGGGGTGAGAATGAGGAAGTTGTACATCTGACTTTACCCAACCCAACTGGGCATCGGTGCATTTCTAAAATCCTCAATTCCCCACCGCCCACCCCCTCATCCAAAGCTAATCCCTCCGCCAGTCCTTCATGCTCCGCCCACCTTCTGTGACACCCATTTTGCCCTCCTGCTTATCTTTCAAGTGTTTTTCTCCACTGAGCTCCCTCCACAAATGCCTGTACTCGTTTCTTAGAGAAATCTTCCTTTGGCCCCAAATTCCCTTCTAGCTACAGTGTAACTCTACTGTTACCTTGATAAATAAGCCTTGAAAGGACAATCTGACTTCATTGCTTCATTCTCTGTTGTTTCCTCAACCCACTGAAATCTGACTTCTGCCTGTACCACTAACAGAAACTTTTCTATTTCCAAATTCAGTCAGTGTCAGTCTTCGTCTCACTTGACCCCACACAGTGAGTAATACTCTTGAGTACTCTATTTTTGAAAGTCTGTCTTTCCTGAGGTTTCCATGACAACCTTCTCTGTTTCATTTCTTTAAAAAGCGTCTTCATCCCCTCTGGTCTGTAAATACTGGTTTTCCCCTGGAAATTCATCCCTGACCCTCTCTTGCCCCATAATACACATTCTCCTTGAATAAACATTGCAGTCTAAACAGAAATGCACGATGATCCCCGAGTCACTGCCCTAACGGGAACCCTGTTCCCTCCACTTTTAGCCACAACATCCCCTAGGAATCTCTACCACGTCCTTTAGGATCCTGACATGGTCCCTCTCACTTCACCCTTGTAACAAGTAACATGGCCTCCTTCCGAGGAGGGGCGAGGGCGTCTGCTCAAACTGAGACTTCTGCGTTAGGGGCTTTGACATGACTACGGGCATGGGGAGGTCAGCGAGGCAGAGGCCTCTGTCAAAGCCCTGGTGGGCTGTGGAACAGCAGCAGGACAGGACCACTTTGCCCTCACAGCCAAGTCCAAGTGCCTCACAGGACACGACAGCCCTGTGGGTGGTGCTCCTGCCTCTGTCCTTGGCTGTCACCTGCAATACTGCTTCCTCCACAAGAAACTGCTAGTGGACTCCGCCAGATGCCATGTTTGGTGCAAGGCAGAGAATGTGGTGACACCTGCGAGCATCCAGAGCTCTACCTAATGTCAGGTCCCAAGTGACCCCGACCTGTCACACACAGGAAGCAGCTCTGACTCTGGCATCTTTAGGGCTCGTGGGCATCTCAATTTAGCTTCTTTCTGTTTCATATAGGGTGTTCCGTCTCAGGTGGTATTGTGTTAAAATGCCCTCCAACACACACACACACACACACACACACACACACACTCACACACACCAATGTTGAGTAACTCAGGTAAGATCACTCCTAAAGATACAGGAGAAAGACTCTTACCCCGGGTGCTGTTTTTCTTTAGTTCATTTTCCCTTCTTACTGATGAAGTAGCACGAGACTGCAAGTACACATTTGGGAGCAGGCCTAGGGCAGAGGAGTCAGAGGTCTCGGCTGTAGGTCAAGGGCACAGCAGTGCTTGTGGCCCTCCACGCTCCCTGGTGCTCAGCATAATGCCAGGCACTATGGTAAAGAATGTGTGCAGACTTACACTTTTCCACTGGGCCCAAAGATTCAGAAGACAGTGGATTTATTTTTAAGTAACTTGGGGTCCCCAAAATGCCTGTTTTTATCAAAGACCTATCTAACTCAAAACAAGACGACAACAATACGTGCTTTCTTTAGAAAATATGCTCCACTCCTTGAAACAGTCGAGTTGCTCCTTACGTGCAGAGCTCCACTCCATACCCACACTCCTCACGCCCCTTTGGGGAGCACAGAATTCTGACTAAGCTGCTTTTCCGAGGGTCGAAGTTTCCCAAGGGGCTACACACAGGTCACCACAGGCCTCGCTCTTGCTTCAATCAGCTCACAGGCAGGACAGGGCAAGGCGGCGTTGGGGCCACAGAGGGCTGCCCTCTCCTCCAGGTCTGGAGCATGAGAACAAGGTCACTTCAGCAATGCACAGGAGCGGACAGGGTCCTCTTGCTGGGCTCTCTGCGTATTTCCATTAGTGGCCACTGCAGTCTTGGGGCTCCTTTCAAGGGAGCATTTGAGGGAGAGAGAGCAATCCTTGGAGCCTGCGTTAGCCTGAGGCTATTTAAGCCAAACAAGCTCAAGAAAAAGAAGCCTTTCATGTGTTCAGCCCTGTTTACTGAGCTTTGCACTGTGGCTTGAAGCCAAATTCCAACTAATAAAATTTCTGTACTGCTACTGTTTGGTGATTTGCCCTAGAATTTTGCTTTATGAGAACATACCTCTCTGAAGTGTCAGGGAGGACATGGTTAGTTGAGGCAAGCCAGAGATATCCTGAGTACTCTGGCAAAACACCATTAAACAGTACCCCAATCTCACTCAAATTCTGAAACAATGTGAGCATGAAAAATTGATTTAAAGTAAAAATGCTGTTTCTGTTTGCAGAATACATTTTACTGGTATTACTGTCAGTAAAAGCTTTGACAACAAGGTACAGTGAACGGCAAGATATTTACAAGCTCATGAGTTCAGTGAAATCTTGACAGTGATCTTGAGGCTGCCCCCACTGAACACAGAGTCCCCCCCGCTCCCCATCACCTGTTCATGAGCCGCTCCATCTGTCCCGCTTGGTTTGGAGTGAGAGAACTATTAAACATGAGGCGCCAATGACTAGAAAACTGGTAACAAATCTCCCTATTGGGAGTCACACTGCAGCCCTGTGGCTGAAATGGTGCAATGAACAGAATTATAAATCGCAGTGAAAAACCACGTTCAAGTTTCCACAACCAAATGCTAAAGATTTTCCACTGCACACATTCAGACACAGGTATTAGCTGTTTCTAGCAAGAGCGTCGTGTGAATTCTGACTTTTGTATGCTGAGTCTCAAAGATCTCCACCTCTGTGGTTTCATCCCTGCGGGGCCGCTGGGAAGCCAGGCCTATTCCCTTACTGGAGTTACTCGGCAGGGCGTTTGTGTGCATAGTTCAACATGCATATTCAATCTTATAGCAATGTGAAAATGAAGCAAAAATATTAGGTTTACAATACAGACCGCAAACACTACAGCTGGAACCCTGTAGATAGTGAGGCTATGGCTCTCGCTGAAGGTGAGAAAGAAGGCGTTCTGTTTAACGCAAAAGGGCCTGATTTACACCTGGTAACAGTGGCTCTGCTCCTTTTCCCTAGATGACCCTGCAGTGCCTCAGCTTTACTGATCCTTCCAAACGCTGCATCTCCAGGCTGGATTTCTCTCCCAGCTTCTGACTGACGTTGCTCACTGAACAACTCTAGGCAACGAGTGCCAGTTTGAGTCATACTGTTTTAAGGCCTGCGTTGGGCTGGATCTGCGGGCTGAGATTCCCCAGCAGCTCCTGCAGATAAGTGGCTTGAAGAAGGCCACTTATGCAGGCAGCAAAAAATGATGACATGCTCTAACTGCTTTAGTTCATTCTTTATAACATTTTCTCTGTTTGTGACAAGTAACATGGATTGTTTTTAATTCCAAATTATTTGTGTTCTTTAACTGCCTCCAAAAGTCAGTTCAATAAGCAAACCACTAGACTGAAACCAGAAGACTCCAAATAAGCACAATTTACTCGCCGGTTGCTCCATGACAGACAGTAGCCTCCCCCAGAGGAAATGTCTGTACCAGGGGTGTCCAAACTTTTTTCAACGTTTTTTACCAAGGGCCATATGTGGTAAAATACACAAACAGCCGGGCCACTCACTCGAGGTGAAGTACGTATTGCCTCACCTGGTTTATTTAAGTAAACTAAATATATTTTTGGAATTTGCTGCGGGCCAATAAAAAATGGATCGCGGGCCACAGTTGGCCCGTGGGCCGCAGTTTGGACACCCCTGGTCTATACACACATCAGCAAAACATGACAAGAGGTTATCTGGTGTGATGCTAACCTGTAAATGCTCAGAAAATAACTGCACAGCAGGTTTGCAAAAGCAAATAGGGTGAGTGATAGTTACAACAAAAATCATGATCATCCCATCATTCTTAGGAAATTGTGTTTCAAAAATTAACCAGCAGGAAAGCTGAACATGGAAATAGGAACACCTGTTTAAAATAATTAAAACAAGAAATCACACAGACCTTTCCATGAGGCTTTAGCATCATTAAGAAGCCTTATGCTAGCCGGAAATGTATGAGTGCCTGACTCCTGCTGCCTTCATAGACAGACAACCCCTTTGTGTAAACTCACCGGAAATATTTACATTCAGGGAGCTATTTTCCACGGTTGCTGCTAAGAATAGTGGCACAGTTAAGTTTTTCTTTAGTATTTGTCTATGATGGCCCTCATTTCTCATTTGATTTAACTATACATATATCATATCGTAGCAAACATTACTTCACCGGGGGAACATTTTTCTATTTCTCTGAGAATATGAGGGTTTTTATAAGTGAATGTTTTAAGTCTTTAAAAACACAGGGCAACTTTATTCTTTGTCCCAATTGATATTTTCTTTTCTCTTTTTTGTGTTTTAAGGTTAAAACTGAACACCTGGAAAGCAGTATTACTGGTTTCCTATTTCTCTACTTACATATTTTATTTGAAAACATCCTCATGAAAACTTGGCTGAAAAAACGGAAGAATATTCACTCCAATAAGAAAGATGGCTTTTAGCCCAACAAAAGTCTTATTCAGACAGAGCGAAAATCAGTAAAGCAACATCAACACAAAATCGATTTTGTTGTTTCCCATTACCTGAATAGTGTTTAAAATAAAGAAGTGCTCCTGGCTGCTTTAACTTCATAGAAGAATGCATTTCATGTTTCCCTTTCCAACAAGGTTATAAATCTATCCAACATTAATTTACCCAAACCCAACACTACTGAGATTCGCTATCTATAGAATCAGCGGCCAAAACAAGGACAATTCATGAAAATGCCACCCACCTACAAATGTATACAAATACATCCCGAGTCTCTACCTAATAAGTTAGTAACCACTATATGGCATTCTAAAATCATAGCAAGTACCGTGGCCCATAAATTAAAGTAATAATTTCATCACCTTTTAAAAAAACATATGCTAAAATGGAATATGTCCATGATACCATTTGATTTTTTCCCCATTGGGACTATAGTTTCTCAATATTATTGCAAATATTTCTTAAAATGCATTTGGACTGAGTAAAATGTTTAGAAAGTTGGTTTCTTCTGACCTGCATGCTTTGTGGTTAAGAAGAATGAGGGCTCTTCAGCGTGACTCGGGCCGTGCAAGCTCATCTAGGTGTGTTCCTAAGAAGGGAGTCCTGGACTGCCCCAGCATCTCCATCTGACCCTGGGGAAAGCAGCTGCTGCCAGCTGTCTTCACTTGAGGATGAGTGACAGACATCCCACTGCAATCTCCTTCCACCTGTTAATACCTGTAGGATAAAGTCCATACCTTAAAGTGCAAATAAACAAACATCAAAACCAATTAAATGTTTATTATAGAAAGTTGGAAACAATAAAAAGCACAAAGGAAATTAAAAAAACATCATTTGTAAATCCAACATCTAAAGGAAAGCATTTTGGTGTATTTCCTTCCAGTATTTCCTGCCTCCATGGCCTTCACCTCATACATCTTTGAGGTGTGGCAGCTGAGGGACCATGGCTGAGTCATCGCTCTTCCTTTTGTAAAGGCCGAACCCATGACAGTGGCAAGAAAGTGATCTGAAACTTTGTGTGATTTGTTGAAACCCATTTTGAAGATTTTGGTAGCATAAGAGTTTTTGAATATATAAATGTTACAGCATTTCCTTTACATGATGAAACATAATTTTGACATCCTGAGAGTCCTTCTCCTTCCCTCATTCCCTGTAGTCACTCATCCCAAGTAATCCTGGCAAAGCCTGTGGACATTCTCATCTTCTCGTCCGTCCACAAATGTGTTGAGGCCCACTGACTGTCTCCTGCACATGGGAACAAATCTAGCACGTGGTTTCCCCTGGTTCTCCTCACAGCTCACAGTAAACTCTCTAAATCCACATCTGATTCTTTCTCCTCAAGCTACAGAAATCCCATGTCTGCCCACTTGACTACAGGATAAAATCCAAACTCTAGGGAAGTGGTTCTGAAAGTGTGGCCCGTGAGCACATAACCAGCCACATCAGCACCACTTAGGGATTTGTGAAAACTGCAAATTCTTGCCCTTCCCCACCCCACACCTGCAGAATCCAAATCTCTAGGGAAGGGCCAGGCGATCTGTGTTTTTAAAAGCCCTCCAGGAGACTCTGATGCACTGAAGTGTGAAAATCACTGCTGGAGAATTAGCAGGATGGTTATGCGATCTGCCTCACTCCCCTAGGCTCACAGAGCGCTCTGCGTCTGCTCTCAGGTCTGTCGGCATTTCCCAAGCATTTCGTGCCCTTTCACGTCTGTGCTTTGGTACTTCCTGTGTCCGAAATGCTATTCTACTCGTCCACTGTCCACTCCTACAGGGCACTTCAAATCCTTTTGGAATGTGCAGAATATAAATAAGTGTATACTCATCTTTCTAAATCCAGCTCAAATATCACCTCTGCTGAAAAACTTTCCGACTCCCAGACAGAGCCAGTCATTCCTTCCTCTGTGCTGTCAGTGTGTGTAACATGTGTGCTACTGTTGCTTATGCCTCTCCCTGGTAGGCGGGTCCTCCAGGGCAGTCTCATCCTCTCAGTGTGTCCTTAAAAACGCTGGGATCATGTATGTTCCCAGTCAGTGACTATGGAGACGCCAGTAGCCACCTTATTTGGCGGTAGAGTGGACAAGCCTGTTTACTCCTCCTGTGCTTCTCTTCTAACTGAAGATGAACCCTCTTTCTCCTGGGGCGATGCCCTGCTTCTTCCTCTCCAACTAAGAGCACAGATTTGAGAGGGAATAACATGAAGAGATGGGGGAAAGGGGATCAGCAAAGGACGCCTTTCCTCCCTAATGCATACCCCATAAATGGCACTAATAATCTTGATATAAATCCAAACTGAAATGTAAAAATGTTCTCTAGTCATATATTTTCTTTCAGTCTTAATTTGTGAAAGAGTTGAAAAGCTATAGTATGTAATAAATATTGAAGAACATATAATTCTGTATATGTGTGCTTAGGGAATAATGGATTTGTTCTGTGGAAATAATATCAGTCTTGTACTGTATTTTCTGTACAGGGAAACAAAGCTCATTGGCAGAATATTCTGAATTTTCCTCTTTCTTACTTTCTAAACAAAAATGCAAAGGCATACTCTACGCTCCTTTTTCTCCCTAGTGCCCCATGTGCTGTTCATTAACGCAGTGGTGAGACTGAGCAGCACTTCGTGAGCTCACCAACTTGTACAGTCACATGATGACACTGTGAGAATCGGCGCTTGCATCCACTGTTATGAATAAACATCAGTTTTCTAAGTGAACCCTGAGACACTATTTTCTACAGAATTGAAACTACTTGAAATTGGAAACACAAATCTTTTGGCAACTCTGAACTGGAAATTATATCTGCAGAGTTGGCCTGTAAGTTTCCATAATTGGATAAATAATGACTTAGCTCGTATGAGTGGGTGAGTCCCCTTTTTCCACTAGTCCTTACCTGCCACGTCCATCAAGACCACTTCTTCTAGGCCAGACAGGTAGTGAAGAGCAGTGACAGAAGAGAAGTGTACTTGGAAAGGATGGGCACGCCTGGAAGCCCAATGACAGCAGATCAAGACTGGATGTGTGTATAGCATTTCCCACCACAAGTAAAGCTGGACAAAAGGACCCGCAGGAGACTGGTGAGATTCACAACTAGCTCAGGGTATTAAGGAAGCCTTCGCTTAGAAGTGTCTGGGAAAAGAGTCTTTAAGAGATCAGAAGGGCAGAGTGCAAACATCCTGAGGTGGAAGTCAGTGTGACTCATCCAAGGGAGAGACACAACAGTGTGGCTGGAGGTAGGGTGGCAGATGAGGGAATGCAGACAAAGGCTAGATCATAAAGGGCTTTGCAGGTCACACAAGTGGGTGGGTGCTTTTGCTAAAGTGACAGAAATGTTTTAGGCTGGGGGTGGGAGGTAGGAGTGTTTGTAGGTTAAGACATATCTATTTCCATTTGTAAAATATAACTTTCACAATTCTGTGACAAGCAAATTGCAGGGGACAAGAATGGGAAGGTCCCATTACAGTTTGCACTGCCCTCACCGGCGCTTCCATGTTCAGGTGAGCTAGGTGGTGTTTTGCAGGGGCGGGGTGGGGGCACTGTTTGGGTCAGGATAAGCACCCGACATGAGAGTGGTCCAACTACAGGCTGGTTGGGAGCCCAGACATGGCTTAGAGTAAAGGGCCCTTGCAACTGAATTGTCCTCCTCTGAAATGTGGATTAGAGAATAAAAAACTGAAGTAGCAGTCCATAATGCGACAACTGATCAAAGAAACAGAACCACGGAGATACAATGGGAAAGAAATAAGAGAACAGCTTCTCTTTAGAGGCACCTAGATTCATAATAGCTACTCATATGTCTATTTGGAAAAAAAACTGCTTCCACCCTTTTAATTAAGGTGGTTGCTCTCTGGGTCTTTCTTGGATGCAAAATAGTCTAATGAGCCCACTGGTAGCCCCAAGATTTCGTTCTTCTCTTCTCATTCACATCAATAGGAAGTGACAAAGATCTGCCCTGGTAACAAATAAAACCCTCAAATCTCAGTAGGTTAAAACAACCAAGGTTTACTACTCACTCACTAAATATTCCTCATGAGGTGATGGGACTCTATTCTGTATCATCCTCCCTCCAAGGCCAAGACTGATAGGGCATATACAGTCTGGAACATCGCTGATCGCCATGGCAAAGACATGAAGAGTTCTGGAAGGTCTTGCATCAGCAATTAAGTGTTATGCTCACAATTCAGGGGCAGTCATGTAGCTCATCCCAACCACAAGGAGGCCAGGAAATACAATCCTACCAGGTCCTCACCACATGCCTGAAAGAGGACAGGAAGTATGTGGCACACCCACCACCACTCACTCGTCCCTACCCATGGCTTTAACTGCTGCCTAGATACCAATGTCAAAATTCCCAGGAGAGAGGACCCATTTCCACTTCCTACCCACGTTCTCACCTACTGGAACGCCACAAGGGAACTGCACCAGATGTTTCAAGTTCACATATGCAGACCGAACTCTGCATCTTTCCCACACACTGTCTGCGTCCTTTCTTTTGGTCAGTGGCCCCATCATCCCTCCGCTACGTGGAATAAGAAGCCCAGATGCCAGCTTTGCTTCCTCCTCGTCTTCCAACAAGTCGCCACGCCTACGGATGCCTTTTCTCTCGCTCCATCTTCCTCATTCCATGACTCTGGCTCTATCTCGGCCCCTCACGGATTCTTGCTGAGACCAGTCTGTGAGCCTCGTGTCTGGTTTCCCTGCCTGCATAACCTCCCCCATAGGCTGTGGTCAGTTACACACCCAACAAACACGTACAGAGCATTTCTGCTTCTTACATTAGGGGCCCCCTTGCAGAAATTCAGTCTAAAGAGGGAGGCAGTAATGAAGAACACGTTTCAGCACGCTGGACAAACGTGACCACAGCTGTGCAGACAGCCGACCGGGCGGAAACCCGAGTCGCGCGTGTGCGGGGAGGCGTCACCGGGAGCTGCTGCAGGAGGCGGTCTGCGGGGCGGGCCGGCACCCGCTCTGCCCCACCCCGGGGGGCGCCGGGCAGGTGGCCGCGGCGGGGGCAGCTCGCGAGGAGCAGGTGTGCGGGGCGCTCGCTGCCGGTCCTGACAGACTGCGGCGGACGGCGGGCCGCTGGCTACCGCTCCGGGAGGCAGAGCTGTGCGGTCCCTAAAAGTAACCCCGAGCCCGAGCGAGCAACACCTCGGCCGGCTGGGGTCCCACCTGCCCGGCAGCACGGTCCCGTGAGTGTCCTCGCAGCCCTGAGGCGCCGCAGGGGCCCCACGGGACGTGTCCGCGGGCGGCGCACAACTACGGGCTTGGGCGGGAGGCTCGGCCCCCTCCAGGAGGAGGACCTGGGGACGGGAACCGTCAAGGGACGAGAGGAGAAGAATCCCGCCAGTCGGAGGAGCCGTCTGACAGAGCGAACCCTTCCGAGACGCCCCTCGCCCAAGGCTCTGCCACTCGGTAAGGCCCTCAGGGGGCGGAAGGGATTCCGCCCGTGGCGGGCCTCGTACCTGAGCCGCGCGCGGAGACGTCGCCACCTGAGGAGGGGAGAGACTAGCAAACCTCCTCAGAGCACACCGAGCGTCGCCAAGCGGGCTGCGGCCGGCTCGTGACCGAGCTCCGCAGAGACGGCCAGAGGGGCGAGGCCAGAGCCCGAGCCGCGTGCGCCCCCCGCAGGTCTGAGCCAGGAGCGCGCGCTCACCTGAGGAGACGGCCGCGCGCCACCCGACTCTCCGCCCCGCGTCCCCGTAGCGCTGTGCGTCACGAGGGGGCGGGCCGTGCGTAGCGGGGGCGGGGCCAGAGTGCCCCCGCCCCGCGCGCCGAAGCCCCGCCCTCTGGCCGGAAAGGGGCGGGCTCGGCCGCTGAAGGTCCGGAGTTTCTCACTCTCGGCGGGACAGTTCCTCCGCCGGTCGGTCCTCGGCCGCCGGGCATTCGCCCTTTCGGTGCCTCCCCTGCCCTTGGGCAGATACGCGGGGTCGGGGCCCGGCGCTCGAGTCGCCATGAAAGGTTGCCGCCTGACGGACGCCGCAGCGGAGGGGCGGGCCGGCTGAGGGCCGCGCGGGCCGAGGCCTGTGGATCTTCTGCAGCCCCGTCCCCGGGCCGCGCCGACGCCGAGTTGCCGGGCCCTGCCGCGGGCGGGCGCGCGGATCCCCGGCGGGCCGCCTCCCCGCTCGGCGCCGGTGCGGGGCGCCTGGGCCCGCCCGCGGCCTCGGAGCTGCCGGCTGAGGGCGCGACCTCGGCGGGCGGCCCCGGGGGCGGCGGCGCGGTGGGCGGCGTGGCCGAGGTGAGGCGCGGGCGCTGCGGCTGCCTCGGCGGCCCCTGCTGGTGCCGGAGCCTGGCGCTGGTGTGCGTGCTGGCCGCGCTGTGCCTGGCCTCCCTGGCGCTGGCCCGCCGCACCCTGCAGCACCTGCTGCTCTGGGCCGAGGACCTGGACCCGCTGTTGGGCGTCCTGCTCTTCGTCGTGGGCTTCGTCGTCGTCTCGTTCCCCTGCGGCTGGGGCTACATCGTGCTCAACGTGGCCGCCGGCTACCTGTACGGCTTCGTGTTGGGCATGGGGCTGATGGTGGCGGGCGTCCTGCTCGGCACCGGCGTCGCCCACGTGGTCTGCAGGCGGCTACTGGCCGCGCGGGTGGCCGCCAGGATCCAGGGCAGCGAGAGGCTGAGCGCCGTCATCCGCGTCGTGGAGGGAGCAGGAGGCCTCAAAGTGGTGGCGCTGGCCAGACTGACCCCCATTCCTTTCGGGCTTCAGAACGCAGTGTTCTCGGTGAGTGGTGTCCCACCGGCCCTTCCCTCTCCGTCTGTTTCTCAGCGGTCTTGGGACGTCCCTGGGAGGGCGCTCCATCCGGTCAGTGCCGGCAGAGAAGTGACAAGTCAACGGGAATTACAGTTCCTTTCCGTCGCACCCTGAGAAATCTCATACAAATAAAGCTAATCTAAGTCGGGCCATCAATGGGTGACCCCTTTGTGGCCTATGAGTTTGATTGAAAATGAACAGTCCTTTTCACTATGAGTGGAAACTGTCCATCTGTCATCTTATTTCTCTAGTAGCGTTGGCAGGAAGGATTTCACATTCCTAGCTTTCTCTGCCAGGAGTTTGACTTGTTTTTAATGACATGGGCCCGAAGGGAGTGTATGCGTAAACAGTGGGGCTAGTAGGTATCTGTAGACTCCGTATTTTGGAGTTTCCTAATTGTAATAAGGCCTTTTCTTCGCAAGTAATTAGCTTTAATACAGTGTAGAGGGGGGAGAATCCTCCTGTTTATCTTTCTTTGAAGGAACTTCATTCTGAAATAACTGGGTAGTGAATAACACAAAATAAGACAGACAACCCTGTGTCCAGTAAGCATATATTTTTCTTCTTTATACACACCTCTAGGCTCTTCTGCCCCTGTATTCTTATGTTGTCTATTGTACCTTCATGCAGTTGATGGAGGAATAGAAAGACTGCAAATGAGGAGACCATCTGATTGGAAGAAAGGAATCCATCTTTAGAAACTAACTGGGTGACTTGGGAACAAATTACTAATCCACCTGCCCTTGCCTTCCTCTTTTCCAAGGTGAAGGGGTTGAACTAGATTACTGACTTCCCCAAAGTAAATGATTCTACAGAGTCCATGTAGAGATTTTCAGGAACTCAACCCTTTAGCTAGACTTAAAGAAAACTGGAAGTTCTGGAAGACAGCATTCAAAACCATAGGACTGCTTGCATTTTATATTATGTTAGTGGTTCTGACACTTTGTTTTGTTTCAAAAGTAAATCATTTTTAGTTTGTAGAAACTTTCTTGTTTTGTATTAAGAATAATTCTGAACAGCGTACCTCTTTGTGATGAAATTAAGGTTTTTTTTTGTTTTTGTTTTTTTAATTCTTTTCTTTTGAAATACCTTTGGCAAATCATGTGTTGATTGTAACCAGCATCAATGACTGGAGAGTGAGGTTTGGTGGAGGCATGCAAATAGGGAAGGGGGTTATCAGTAGAGACAAAGTTGAGTGTTTATGGTCGTGTTATGGTCTTAGCCTTAAATGTTTCCCTTTTCACAGTCTCCTATGGTATGAATTATAAACATGAACTTTGACCCAAGCTTGGGTAATAATCCATCAAACACCTTCAGACTTTGAAAGAGGGTTGGGACTAAGGACTTGACTAGTTTCATTCCTTTAGTTTGCTTTGTTCTTCAGTATAGCTTGTATCCTTGTACCTTTTCTTGTCCACCTACTGTGTGCCTACTATCCTAGGTTCTTTCCAGACCAGGTCTAACCTCGAAACGAGCACTGCAGAAGGTGGTTCTGCATGTACGAAGAATGCCGGCTAATAGTGAGGGGCACAGGCTGGTGCTTAGACTGCGGACCTTGGTCAGGTTGCTTATGCTTTCCGTGGTTCAGGTTCTTATTTGTAAAATGGGGAAAGTAGTGATACCTATTTCATAGGATTATTGAGATTACTCAGGTAAATACATGCCACAGGGGCTGGCGTAACAAACCTTCACATGTCGGCTTTAGTCATCATTACTGTTGTTATTACCCAGGATCACGTAGGTAACAAATACATGGTAGAGTCAGACTTTGCACCAGTCTAACGATAGGTTCTCAACCCATGGCTCTATTTCTTCATTGTATATTTAGTACCTAGTGTAGTGTGGGGTATATAATAAGGACTCATATATTAATTAATTAAAAATAAGGTTTTTAAAAAATATTAATAAATAAAAATAAGGTTTTTTTTTAATAATGTCTCTTTAACATATAAATAGGTGAATAAGAAGTACTTTGTACTTGGAAATTTAGGTAATTATGTCGTCGAAACTGGGGGACCAGGGACAACTCTGAATTTGGCATTGTGGGTCAAGAAAAAAGAAGGAATGAAGGAAAACGGAAAATGGTCTCTTGAAATAGGTATTACTGGCACAAGTTTACTGAGGAAGAAATGGAGCCTCAGTTGTCCAAGTGGCAGAGCTGAGGTTTGAAACCCAGGGTGGGCTGATGCGGTGCGTCGTTCTCTAAAATTCTTACTCAGCCGTAAGCACGGTGGATTGTGAAGCTGTTGGACACAGTCTATCACGTCTTGTTCATTTCTATTATTCTGAACTATCTGCTTAGCTCTTTCAACCCAAACTTTTTACTGAATTCACCCAAGGTATGTGAGTGGAAAGAAAGCCTAGTTTAGGCTGATGTTTGTTTCAGTGTGACTTTTCCCTTCTGCCTTGCACACGTTTGTTCCACCTCCCCACTCTGCTCCCATACTCATCTGGGTGCCCCCAGCTGCCCTCTTTCCAAGCATAATTTCTCTTGTTCTCTTCTTCCCTTCCTATATTTTAAATTACCCTTCCATCCCCCACCCCTATTTCAGTTAAAACTGATTTTCTCAATGCCCATGATTAACGAAAGGTATCTGGGCTTACCTCAAAGTGGAAGTGGAGCACAGTGGTCATGGGAGGCACGAGCTTTGGAAACACGCAGCGTTTGCTTCGTCCGTGCTGAATGGTGAGGGTTAAACGAGCTACTGCAGTGAAGGCGTTAGTATTTCGCCTGGCACACAGCCAGCACTAATTGTTAGCTATTGTTTTTAGTGGTGGAGGTAGTGGCGTTCACCTAGTAAAGGCAGGAGCTGAATGTATGTAGAAGGAAACGGGGTCCCGGGCTTCTTACTGGTTCTTAACCATAATGTCCTTGCCCCATGTGTTCTAGAAAAGGATAAGCAAGCTGACAGTCCACTTTTGAAACTCTTTAAATAGAAAAAAAGTATTAATATATAATCTTTATAATAGCAATTCTTACATCACAGAAATATTAATTTCCCAAGTACATGACTTTTGTTCCTCTTTTAAAAAATGCACCCATTGTTTCTGCTGGGAAATAGTTAACGCTCCCCCCGCCGCCAACTTTCTGATGTCATCTTGTATCTGTAGGTATTAACTGCCTGTTAAGATAGATTTCTAGACTTGTAGTTTGCGTGTGTTTCTAAAGACTGTTCTCTGGAAGAACATATCTAAGATCAGCATTTCTAGCGTGGCAGTCAGGATAAGCCAAATGATGCTACACTAACAACTCCCAAATCTCCGGGTTAAAAAGCAAAGGTTTGTTTACCTGCCTGATACAGGTCCACAATCACCTTGGTTTTGGGAAGGGAAGGAGTGAGGCGTCTCTGAGGCTTTGCGATTGTGCTCCAGGATCCAGGCTGACAGAGCCACCATCTTTCCCTTGGTTACTGACATGTGAATAAGCTTCTACTTTTACTTCCTGGACGAGTTACATGGCCACAGTTAAGTTCAAAGGGGTGATGCTTGTGCCATGAAGGGGAGAAGAGTATTTGGCAGCAGTCTTCATGACACTGGCACTTGGCTACCTCCCTCTCGTCCCCACATCTATTCGTTGGCTCAATCCTGAAGGCTTCAGTCAGGGCCATTCCCACTAACCTGGTTTAGGCATCTCAGCCCCTACCTGGTCTCCCTGCCTCTGGGCCAAGGTTTTCCAATCTTTCCTCTGTTTACAAGATCTTTCTAAAATGCAGACCCGATCTTGGCACTCCCCTCGAGGTGACTCCAAACCCTCACAGCTTCCCGGCTGCCGCACACCATCCCACGATGACTACGTCCCTCTGATGCATTAGCTTGTTTAATCCTCAGACTCTCAGAGGTAGACCTGATACTTCTGATGTTGTCTGTAGCCTTGAAACTTCAGGTTTTCCTTTGTCTCAATTGCTGGAAAAAGAAACTGGTTCAGTAAGAAAGGACTGTTGATGCAGGTATAGGAGGAAATGGAACCCTAAAACACTAAAGCCATCTAAAAGGACACTGTTGGTAAAGTTAGAAACTGAAAACATTCACAAGAATGACATCCCATTCTGTATTTAGTAAGCATAAAAATAATCTTATAAAGTCTACTCTAAGCTGTCCCCTTGTAGACACCTGGACTTCTACAGCTTAAAATTACCTCCTGTGAAATGTTACCTTTAATTCAAAAATATTACATGATACTTGGTTGTTATGAATAACAGTTAGAACATTGGTATTTGCAACTTCCAAAGGGGTTTGATTTTGTCCTTATTCCATAGGAGATCCTAAAACTCATTCTCTTTTCACTTTGGTTGTAGAAAAACTTAAAAAGTCAAGACTCTGGTAGGTTCTCTCTCTTAAATCCACATGGGAAATTTTGTTCCAATTACTGTGAAATTTTTGAAACTTAAAATACATTTGAAATAAAAATTAAACCATAGCATGAAAGATCCTCCTATTTGTATGTTGTATATATACCGTATTCCAGTTTGCAGAGAATTTCATACGTGATTCCCTTTCACGACTGCATTGGTGACTGAGCAGAGTTCCAGAGAGGGCAGACACGCGCCCTGGAAATCACACCTGATTCTAACATTTGCTGTGACAGCTTGAGCTATTTATAGTTCCTCTTTTGAGCCATATTTTCTGCTGCAAATGTGTTTAATACCTGCTGTGATAAAGTATATAGTGTGTTTACTTTGCTACTTCCTTCTCTCCATTCCCAAACGAGGGCAGTGCCACTCAGATTCTCTTTCACAAGTATTGGTAGCCACTCGCTGAGCCAGGCCTGCGTCCAGCGCCACACGTGGCTCTCTGAACGCTCACACCAACACTAATCCTCCTCTAACGGCTAAGGCAGTCGAGGCAGCGTGGAGCGAGCCCGGAGCACATGGCTAACACGCGGGCTTACCCGGTCCAGCGGGTTGCGAGGAGCTAGGTCCCACGCAGGTCTGTCCCCGCCGCGCACTTGACGTGGTGGAGGACGCGATTCCGCGCAGGTGCAGGTGCAGGCAAGTGAGGCGTCGGCCGGGCGGCAGAGCAGGGTCCGTTGGGACAACCGTGGCCCTCGGGCCAGGCCTGTCATCTGATTTTGTGCAACACATACACTAAAAATTTGTGTTCCATCTTTCAGTGATTGGAAAAAACACCAAAAGAAGAATAACATTTCGTGCACGTGAGAATTATATGAAATTCAAATTTCATCATCCGTAAATAGTGTGGAATACAGACACGCTCACTTCTCAGTGGAACCATGTTAAAGAATCTTATGTTACCAAACTGTTAACTACTTCAGCTCTTTCTATGAGCCCACAGTAGGTTTGCTGCAGCAACAAAAAGATTTCTGTTGGTTTGTTTTGGGAGGGTAGGACACTGTGACACCAAGGACGGCAAATTAAAGACAGACTTGAAGCAGTGACAACTGTAATGAATTTCCCTAGAGCTCGCACTGAGTCACCAAGAAGAGCATAGGTTACTCTTATTTAGTTCACAATTGAACTGAAGTTATTAGAATGAAGTAAGTTTCTGACTGGCTAGTGAGTGTAAGATGAATATGGTGAAGCCTTAGCTTCATGGACTCGTGTTAATGACCTGGCCTGCAATCTTCTTTGTAAAATGAGAGGTTAAGTAAGGTCTCAGTGTGCTTTTAAAAAGGCAAATGTTCTGAGCAGCAATTTACCACTACCTTTTACTTCAAAAGTTTGGTGATAGTATGTTTCATAAAAACGTTTTTTCATCTTCAGAAATTATTATTCTGTTACAGATCCAACCATAGATTCTGGGTCTATGAGGGTGGGTCGTGATACTTACTGTACAAGGGTGGCTCCTGATCATTTCTTCCTATTAGTAGACTGATGTGCAGCCAGTGGTCAGTTCAGAAGGAATAGAAAGACAGACACAGTCTGTGTTTTGAAGGAGCTTGGAGTAACCCTGAAGGGTCAGAAGTGATGACCAAGTTAGTGAATGTGATGCTACCTCCGCCCACATCCTGAGACCTCATGGAACCAGTGAGCACAGCTGGTCGGACTCCTCGAGACTGTTTCCCTCTCTTTGTGCTTCTTCAGTTAATCAGTTCCTCTCATCAGCTTCTGTGGTTTCCATGTGCCTATACGGGCTGACAAGTCACAAATTTATATCTCTAGCCTACTGTATCCTGGTAACATTCACAGGATGTCTTATACCTTCCTAGATTAAAAAACAAAACAAACAAACATTTCTTTAAAAGCAGAGAGGTCTTATTAAAACTTATTTTAACATTATTTCTTTTTTCTGTTCTACAAAATAAGTGTCCATTCTACAAACTCTGAAAAGTATAACAAGTACAAAGAAGAAAATAATCGCTAACATTTTAGTGTTTATTTCTCTAGTCTTTGCAATTGTCAGTGCATGTGCTTTTCTTTCATCCATTGTAACTGTTATGATTTTTGTGACATTTTCCTGATTGTAATGAATATTATAGTTGGTAAATACACTACAAAGTGACTTAGTGACCACACAGTCTGCTACGGTTTTCTGTCTTTATATCTTTACCTCGGCTTAGACCTGGGCCTTATGTATAGAAAACATTTGATAAATTTTTGTTGAGTAAAAATTATAAACCTATAGTTTGTCATAACTCTGTAATGAAGGTATTTTTAATTATTTAGAGAAATTTCATTACATTTAAAGACTGTGGACTCATTCTTTGCATTCTGACATTTTGTAACTTAGATATTTATTTTTAAAATGACTTTCAATACATACAATGCTTTATTAATAACTGCAATATAATAATTTTTATAAGATTCATTTTTGTCCTATGTACTTATTTGATATATTTGACATGTTTATTCTAAAGGAAGTTCTCCAAACTGACAGGAACCTTCCTAAAAGTTCGCCCCCCTCACGCCCTCCCTTGGCTGGACTCCCCAGTGCTTGTCTGCTGAGTGTACACAGAAGCCCCAAGGAGTTGTCCATCTTTATTTGACAGCTTCGCTAGCACAGCCTGCCCTTGCCCACTGTCCTCGTCCATTCCCTTCCTAGAACGCCTTCCCTTCCTCACCACCCGTCTGTGCCTGCCAAACCCATGTTTATTATAGCTCCCAGAGTCCACTTCAAATACCCCTTCCACAAGACCACCTTTGGCCCCTGTTCCTGCAGCTAATTTTAATCCCTGTTTATTCTTTAAGGCAAAACAGAAAAGAAGGTTAGTACAGTGGCTGCTGGCTTCTTATATACTAGTAATAACTAGATGGGGACTTGGAAAAGTTATTCTCAAAATTAACAGCAGTAGCAACCACCACAATATAAAATGCTTAGAAATAAATGAGTTAGATGCACGATATGTGAGAATAAAACTACCAAACTTTAGTAAGAGGTGTGAAAGATTTTGAGAAATTATAGAAACATTTTTGGATAAGAATACTGAATGTTCTGGAGATTTCTGTCCAGATTAATTCATAAATTTGCCTTAATCCCAATATAAAATTGACTATTTGTTTTCTTTTTGAATGACAGAGTGATCTTAAAATTTATCTGTAAGAATACATAGGTAAGAATAGTGGCAATTTTAAAAAGAATAATGAAGGGGGCTGAAGGATGGTAAATTCGTTATCAAATATTAACTGATAATTTGGTTTCAATATAAGATTTAAGATATCAGTGGACAGTATTAATGCCCCAAATAGATCCTTTTATATACAATTACTTCATTTATAATAAAGTAAAACATAAGTCACTAAAGAAGTTATTAATTATTCCATAAGTAATGCTAAGAAAACGGGTCCTTGGGGAAGGGGAGGAATAAGGCTGTATCATATTCTTTAATATAGAAATAAATTCTAGAAGGAATTAAGTGTTAGATGTTAAAAAGGAAAATACAATCAGAAAAGAAACATAGGTAAACAACAATGGGATTTAAAAATACTTTCTAAAGATAAAAGCAATGGAAAAATCAGAGAAAAGATTGATAATATTTGATTACATAAAAATTTAGAAACAATTTTATGTGAAACAAAAGTAAAAGATAAGGAACATTATAGAGGAAAATATTTGCCACATATAATAGATAAAAGGTTGCCCTTACTATATAAAGAACTCTTATGAATAAGAAAAACATTTAACATTCCAATAAAAAATGTGCAAACACGAACAAATAAAGATATAACAAAATACAAATAGAAAAATGTTTGTTTAAAACTAATATCAGTATAAGTTAAAACAGTACAAATTAAACAATGATGAAATATCATTTTTCCCCCTATCAAACTAAGAAAGATTGGAATTTCATACTAAAAGTCGATAAGCGTGTGATGAAATGGACACTTACGCATTACTTACTGATAGGTGTGGAAATTGCTGTGGACTTTTTGGGAACTGTTTCACTGTTTGACCCAGTGGTTTATCCTAAAGCAGTGGAAACACATCCTTATTAGTCACTTTAGATCGCTCTAAAGCCAGTGGTGAAGCTGTGAGCTCTACCACCTCCCGGCAGTGTAGCTGGGGGCCTGGACGCTTCTCACCTCAGTCATTGGGCGGGGGACGGTCACTTCCTGTAGGCCCCGGGTCCTTGGTGGCTACTGGCTGAGGACACCGGCTCTTGCCCCATGGGCCTCTGCACAAGGCTGCTGCCAGCATGCAAGGGACAGACACTGTCCTGATTTTTGTGACAGTCTGGAAAGGTCACAAGGTCTGCTGAAGTATGTTCGCTGGAAGTGAGCGCTAGGTGCAGGCCACGCGCTGGGGAGCGGCCATTCATGGGCATGCCCACGAGGCGCCAGGCCTTGGGAGTACCGTAGTAATGCCTCCTGTGCAAGCTGGTATACAGAGGCTTTCCTCACAGGTTTTAATTTACAATGGCAGAAAAGGAAACAATCATATACACACCACACACACCACAGCAGGTTAAATTGTGCTGCACCCACACAGTGGAAAAGTAACTGCAAAATATGGAGAATTTCTACCTGTTTTGAGTGTCGGTCACGTGCTAGACATCTGCTAGATGTTGTACAAATACTTGTGATAGTAACAACCACCACATGGGGTGGTGGTTATTCTCGTTTTACAGCGGAAAATTTACGGAGGAGGAGGAGGTGACTGGATTCTTGGCACCAGAACATTCCAGGGTTACAAAGCCTGGTGGCCACAGTGCCAGCTGTTTGCTCAAGAAGAATATTTAATGGCACGAGGACTCAGAGGACTTTTCACAAAGTGATCCGTGTGTGTGCACATTTTATTTACAAAAATAAAAAATAGTCACAAATATTACCTGACAATGGCAGAATAGAATATCAAAACAATTTTAAACTTTCTTTCATTCTAAACCTTCTGCATTCTGCATGCATTGCCTTTATAATCATTTCTTCAAATCAGGTGCTTTGTAAAGCATTTCAGCTCCCTCTTCTCCCCAGGAAAAACCGCCACCAAGACTCGCACACAGTTTTATGTGCGATGGAAATTCTTGCTGACGAATCATCCCTTGTCTGCTCTTCCAGATGACAGAGCTCTCCCTGCCCAGCTACCTGATGGCATCTTCCGTGGGGCTGCTTCCCACCCAGCTTCTGAATTCCTACTTGGGCACCACCCTGCGGACAATGGAGGACGTCATTGCAGAGCAGAGTGTCAGTGGCTATTTCGTGTTTTGTTTACAGGTGAGTTTAAGACCAAGGGTTGTCTTTGTTCTTTTTCTTTTTGCATGACATTTGCGTGATTTAAACCTAACAGATTTTATTGAAAATAAGAGGATTTTTTTTCCTTTTTATCTTTTCTTGTTCTTTGAATTATACGTCATATTTTGACAACATTTACATTTTTAATTGTGTGGATATACGAAAGTGAAGAGGACTGAATTGACACTGAAAATTCTCTTAAAGGAAGTGACAAAAATCAGATTTTTTTCTGCAGTGATTATTTCCACAGTCATCACTAAATCAAATACTCTATGTTGAGTTAGTGTGAATTGTTATAATACTGTGTTTCTAGACATAATAAACGCCTCGATTTCCATTGAAGACCCCCTGACTCTCCCTTGACTTGCTCACTCAGCTTTCTAGGTCACGCTGCAGAGGAGCCTGTCTTTTTGTGTAAGGCTGTCCTCACTGTGTTTGCTTCTTTGGTTGTGGGGGAAACTTAAAAGTCTTGTATCACTGGGCTCCGAAAGCGGGCTGTGCTGAGGAGAGAGACTAAGTGCCAGGCCCCAGCGCCCAGAAGGACACCTAGGGACAACCCCATGTGGCCGTAGCCGCCCTCCCCATGACCCCGGCTTGGAGTCCAGGCGGCTTTCCACTGGTCGCAGCCTACTTTCTGGGCCTTGCCACATCCTCCCCTCAAGCTGTCACTGAGCTGTCACAGGCATAATGCTGACATACATGCGTTACGAAGACACCTCTTCCCCGTAGCACCTGTGGTATCACTATCTGGATTTCCTTCCCCATCTGCCCGGCTCATTGACTAGAATCTGTTCTTCTTCTCACCACTCATTCTGTGCCCCGCCAGATTCTAGCCTAAACTTCCTAGCCTCCCTCTGAAAACTTTTCTTCTTGGCAAATCCATCACCATGGTGCCTACCCTCCTGTGTGTCTGTGTCGGGACCCCCTTCTTCCCGCAGCTCGGACCTACTCCTGGAGCTGACGCGCACCAAGACCCAGCCTGTCTGAAGCGGAACTCAGCGCCTCAGCCACACCCTCTCCCAATCAGTGCCAACCCTTTGCCCATCTCTGGTGGTGTCACTGTGTCCTGATAAGCATCAAACTTAGGGTGAAAAACAAGTTATCTTGTTTTTCTAAGAGAGCCAGTATGCTAGAGAACAGACACAAGATTCAAAGGCCCACCTTTATAATACCTAATTTGCTTAGGATTGTATTACTTAAAGGTGCCCCCTGACAAAGTTCCAAACGCCCCTCCCACCTACCTTACTCCCAGGACAAGCTCGGCCTGACCCCTTCCACCACCGCCCTCAACACGTGGATTTAGGTTACTTGTCCCACAAAACCTAAAGTTACGGCTAGGCTTAATATAAGGCCTATTTTAGGGTCACTTACGGTCCCAGCAGCCTTTGGAAACCTGCGGGGACTCACACACACCTGCTCTGCCCTGTTGCACTGAGAGTTATTTGCTACAGACTCTAAAGAGCTGATTTCCTCATGGCCCTTGGAATAAGCTCCACTTAGAAGGTGGGGGTGCTGAGGCCTTCTGATGATGGGTGTGCAGGCTGCCAGAGCGGAGGGAGCACAGCGTCCTGCTGCAGGACGGGAAGCAGGCCCACAGGGCTGCCGGCGCCTTACTGGCCCGTCCTGCCCAGTGCCATCCCTGCCAGGTGGCACTTCCTCTCGTGTAGACCTTGTTTAGTCCTTGAAGGAAGCTTTTTAGTACCCAGAGCCGAGTCTGACATTTGTCACACACACGTCCCTTATGTGGATGAAAGGGGAGGGATGCCTACACCGTGCACTGGTTGGTGACCTGTACGTCCTGGCCCCACACTCCCAGTAGAAGCAGCCGAAGAAAGAATAAATGACACTGTGTACACGGTTTAGAAAACTTACCTGAGCGTACTGAGCCCATCCTGCTGAAACACTGCCAAGCCACACGTCTGGTCTGCCTCCTCGTTCTGTGTCAGCAGTAACGTGGCGTTCGTGTCCCTCCCAGGTCATCATCAGCATAGGCCTCATGTTCTATGTGGTTCACCGAGCCCAGGTGGAGCTGGACGCAGCCATCGCCGCCTGCGAAACGGAACTGAAAACCTCGCTGGCCAAGGGCAGCCAGGCCGACACCTGCGGCGCGTCTCTCCACAGCAAGCGGACCCTGGCACTGTCTGCAGCAGGGGTCAACACCGTGTGAGGGGCGAGAGCTCAGGGGCGGGCATCCCTCCTGCGTGGGTAGAGGCTTGTCTGCTTGTCCGGCGGCACAAACACCAACAACTGACTAGTTTTAAATTGCACAGTTTTTCAAGCGAGAATCATTTTCTGGACATGGGAGTGCAGATGTGGATGCAGTTTGGGGGCAACCCTTCGTCTCTCATCACGCCCCTACCGGCCTGTAGGTCTGCACTTTAGCATTTCCTTGTCGTTTCCTTTCTGGACACTTCTGAACAGAGGAACAACCCAAATATTTTTCTGCTTAGTGCTTTATAAAGTCCATGAATAGTTGTGTGCGTCTTTCCTACTTATAAAGATGTGGAAAAGTATGCAGTTTTAAATGGATACCATTGGGCGTCCTTTGCTTTCCTCGTCTTTCCAGGAAGGATCAACAGTGCTTTGGTTTGGTTTTATTGTTCTAAGAAGGACCACTCTGCTTCCCTTGTCCTTACTAGTGAGGAAACAGACATTAACTTCTGTTGGATATCATTGTTGCAGGGCTATTCATACCTGTCCATATGCTTCAATCCTACCTGGTGGGACTCAAGTGCTCTTAAGATACCTTTTATTTCCACTGTGTCATGCGCGCAAAAGGGAAGGGATGTGGTGGGTGGTGGCTCCAGTTACAACTCTGGTTCTCATTCTGTACCGTTCAGCGAAGGGCTGCCCACTGCAATCTTACTGAAGCATTTTATTAAAATACACTTATTTTTCTTTTATATTCATTAGGCTTTGTCATAAAAATGTTATTCCTTTAAAATGGTGGGCTTACCATCATTGAAGATGTCACTCAGGTGGCCTTATCTGATCAAAACGCCTTTTTAAAAAAACAAGCTTTAAAATCATGTTTATAATTCCATTGACGTATATACATACTTGTCCCCAGTTGTCAGCTTTAAAACTGTAAACGTGATGTTCACGTAATGCCCAGTTTGTGTTACTTGCCCTATTATGCAGTAGATTTGTTTTCAGTACTTGTTTTTCTCTGATAAGACTCAGGAATCCTGAAATGTGAAATTAGGCCTCTCAGTTCTTCCTGTGTTAAGTAAGCTGGACCAGGTGTATTTATTAATAGCACTTGTGAGGGCAGCACACAGAAATTTGGCATGATTCGTATGACATATGTATTCATTTGTCACCGTCTACTTTTAATACAGTTTAATTGTGAACTGAACGATGAGTGCTTTCTTTACGACTGAGGTTACAGACAGGAATGCAGGTTTTCTGGTAGGCTTCTCATTTTGGGCTAGACAGACTCCACCTTATCAGAGACCGCAGCTTGCCTTTCCCTTAGGGTAAAACCTTTGCCCTGATTAACTACAGTGCAAAAGAATTCTTTGGAAGCAGGTTGTTCTAGTCTTATGCTGGAGCTGCGTTTGATGATTTTAATGCTTACGGTTTTTGTCCTACTTCAGGTGTAATTGTTTCCTTTCCTTCAGAATCCAAAAGTTTTCTCCCCTTTGAGTAACAGTGAAGTTCGTATGTCTAACGTAAGACCCACCAAGACGACCTCGGCTTAGACGATCTGCGAGGCACCTGGGTCCACAGATCGTAATGGGCCTCCAAATCCTTCCTTCTGTTATTGGTAGGAAAAAAAGTAAACTATTGGAATATTCTTATTCTTTTTTGAACGCTAATTACTTGTTTAGTTCTTTTGGGTTTTTAAAAATGATTTTATTGTAACAATCCCAATGAACAGTACATTTGATTTATTCTTTTCTAACTGGACAAATTTTTCTTGTGTTCCTTGTTTGTTGGTTAGTTTTTGTTGGTTAGTTTTTGTTAAAGGAATCTTTAAGTAAAGATCACTATTTTCATACTTGGGTTACACTTCATGTATTTTGAAGTGCATTTATTTACTTAACATTTTGTAACTTGAATAATTTCACCAAATGAATACCTTTTGGTAGTTTGTAATGAGTTCTGCCAATTATTGTATTTTGCTTGGTACTTAAATTAAATATGTAAAGATAAAAGAGAAGTAATTTTCCTGTATTCTGCCAACCATCATTTTATATAATAAAATCATCCATTTTTACTTAAAATGGTATGGCTTTACTATTTCTCCAAGACGATCGAAAGCCGCACTTCTCTCCATGATTTCCAGCCTCTGAGTAGACAACAGTCCACGACAGCCATGCTGCCTGCTCACTGAGTCTGTTGTTGGTGCTCAGACAACTCTGTGTACACTGTACAAAGCACTGCCATGCCTTGTTCAGTCCACTGGGAATGCTGCCTCCCAGACGGATGGCAGCAGCGCATTCCTATAGGGTTTTTCTATGTTGCCCAAATACTGCCTCCAGTTACAGAGTGTATATTTATAAAATAAAATGTTTTGGATTTCTCAAACTGTTTACGTGCAGTATAAAGTTGCTTTATGTACATTTTAAAAAGCATCAATATACCTAATTTCTAAATCTGATGAAAGGTATGTTCTATTTTTACTTCTCTGGGCCTTTCATGAATTTTCCACATTTTCTGGTTTATTGGTACTGATTTCGTTTACTCTTTGCTAAATTGTGTCATGTAAATTATTTTTAAGTAGCACTTCTTTTTAAAAACATGTATATAATAATTTACTAAGTGCTCTCATGTCTTTTCATTTGATCATCTGATTTGTGAAATAACTTGAAATCTGTACTTTTTGATTTGTGAAAATAATAGAATCAAACGTGTCATTAGAATGTACACTTTGAGTTCATGTTCAGAGGCGACTGTGGGTGTCTTCAGCGCCAGCCACACTTTCCATCTATGCACTCTGTAACCCTCTGCAAACCTTTCTAAGAAGACTCTCCCCAGGTCGGGTCAAGCTCGTGACTAGTAAACAAACTTAACTTTAAAATAAACTTCCCTGGCGTGTGAAGGAGAACGCAGAGAGTGTTCTCTGAGCCCGTGGCTCCCTTAGGCTCTGCTTCAGCCTGTTCACCTTCCACATTCGTCCCAAAACTAGTGAGGAGCGGAACTACCTTTAACCACAGATACAAATTAGATATTTATTCTGGGAAGCCTTGATTTTGCTCAAGAAGTAGGTGAAAACAAACAAAATTGCAACTAAACCGGCCCCCAGATAAAGGATGACAGCCTCCACGCCGGACACGTGGACTCCTGACTTGCACAGAATTACACAGTGAATCAGCGACAGTCAGAAACAAAACGCATTACGTCTCAGCAGCCAGGCCAGTGACCTGCTTTCTACTGTAAAGTCAGCATCTGCTGATAGAAGCCAAGGGTATGTGACACCCGTAAGTTATAATACGTGGGTGTGAACTGGAGGGGCTTGTTTCCCTGTGGGTATTGACTGCCCAGCGACTATCAGTCAACTCTCAGCTGGGCTGTTTAGTGAGAGGGCGGTTTCTATCAAGAAGGAAGGAATACAGGTCCATTTTTTCCTTTAGTAAAATGCAGCCTCTCTGCCCTTTCCTTTTTGCCTTAATTACTTTCACCCTGTGTTCTTCATCTGTCCCTGTTGTCCCCCAAGATCCCCCCCACAAAGTAACCCGTGTTAAAGTGTTAGAGTTTATTCCTAGATCTTTGTAATCGAGGCTGCTGGTGAGTGAAACGTTTTCATCGCTTGTGTATGTCTGTCATACGTAACAGCTGTTATGGTTTATGGAATTGGGGGCTGTCTTTTCTGAGCAGGGATTTCAGCCCCACCCTGTGGAGGCTGGGAGACAGCGGCCCCTGAGTGGGGCTGTCACAGAAGGCGCTGGGGCTATGGAGGCCCATGCCCGTGAGCGTTTGCTCAGAGCGACTGTGGTTCTGTGACCTCCTTATGCTCCACAGAAGGGAGATGCGCTGTGTGTCCGGGGCTCTGTACAAGTCCGGACTAGATAGATCAGTAACATACATTTTAAAGCAAATTAGCTGCTAATTAAAAGGAAATTAGGATGTTAGCATTGTACTCCCAAAGGGACAGCAGCACTCAATTTAAAGTTCTGAAGAAACTATCATGAATGATTGTTTCAAGAGGCATTGGTTTGAAATGTTTGCACAATGATTTAGCACTGCATTGAGGTGGAACTTTATAAAACTGATCACCAATTTGAACGAACAAATGTGTTTTATACAGAGAGTGCCAAAAATATGAATACGCATTTTAAGAAAGGAAAACTGTATTAAAATTGTAATACTTAATATATACCAATAACAAAAGATGAATCCAAGTTACATTTGACTTCTGTAATTACAAGAGCTGCTCAAAGTGGTTCCCATAAGTGTCCAGACACTTCTGATGACGGCGAACTACTGCTTGAGCAGCGTTGACCACAGTTTCCACTTGTATCCATGTTTTTGGCCCCCCTCCCCCCAGTACACAACAATGAATTACACTAAAAGGCAAAAAGCAGCAATCAAGCTGTCTTGTACGTGAATTCTAACACATATTTCTTGTAGCTGTAGTAACTGGTGAAGTTTTATGGGGTTTATAGCTTACATCACTCTTTTATATATTTGACGTTATTTAATCCTCATAAAACTCCCATGAAGCTCTAGTGTTATCCTTACTTTCCCTTTAATGAGGCCCGTGAGTTGTCCAAATTCATGAGTCCGTAAGTGGTACAGTCAGGGTTCAGGTGCCACGTGTACCCACATGCTGCCCCCAGAGGCCCTGCGTCTGGTCAGGGGAGGCAGGACACAAGCTGATTGGGTGGCTGCGCCCCTGCTGAATGCGGGCACGGCCTGGGGGCACCAGCAGCCTCACCGCGCAAGCCTAACGACTGCCTTTCTGCCACGGTCAATTCTTCCGTAGAGTTTGCGTTTCGTTTATTTTTGACAGCCACTGACTCCACATTGAGTCCTCCGACGGTGTCCTATATTATAACCAATAGCAACAAATTTCTAAAAGAAAATGTTCAGCCTGTAGAATCCTACATTCAATGGGCTCTGCCCTGCTACTGGTATGACTGACACTCATAAAAATGTGACATTTTGGGGTGAGTTTTAGAATCTAGAATATTTTAAAAAGCATTTCTAAACTTTCCAGAACAATCCCTTTTCCTTAAATTGTGAGGCTGCAGAAGTTGAGCATTACTTTCCTACCCCAAACACCCCTTCCCCTGGTGGACAGGGGCTAAGAGAGGAAGGGATATTAATAGACTGAATCTTAGATTCAATCTAAAATAGTCTGGATTGTGTTTTTTTCAATCAGCGCCAATGGATTCCTATTTATGGCTGGGGAACATACTTTAAATAAACTGGGTCAAAGGAATCAATCTTTTATTCAAATTCTTAAAATGAAAACCTTCTAGGTAGATCAGTAGTCTTCTCCTTTATGCATCCAGTTAGTTAATCATATACTGAACCTTTCACAAGTTTTGCTTTTTCTTTTTTTTTTTTTAAAGATTTTATTGGGGAAGGGGAACAGGACTTCATTGGGGAATAGTGTGTACTTCTCCCAAATCAAGTTGTTGTCCTTTCAGTCTTAGTTGTGGAGGGCGCAGCTCAGCTCCAGGTCCAGTTGCGTTGTTAGTTGCAGGGGGCGCTGCCCACCATCCCTTGCGGGACTCGAGGAATGGAACTGGCAACCTTGCGGTTGAGAGACCACTGGCCCATGTGGGAATCGAACTGGCAGCCTTCGGAGTTAGGAGCATGGAGCTCCAACCGCCTGAGCCACCGGGCCGGCCCCCACAAGTTTTTTGAGATCATGTTCTGGTCCTTTCTTTCCACGTCTCCTCTTCTTTCCCACCCTTAGCCTGCACCACCCTTGTCATTACTTCCCCCCAATTCTTCACAGACCCATAGGGGCAAAGCCATTGTTCCAAGCCATGTCAGCAAAGTACTACAGGGCAGGGGTGAGAAAAAGCGTTTAAAACATTTCAAGTTGAGAAATATTATAGATGATAAAAGAATAATACCTCAGTAAGGATTGGCTTTAGGGTTCTGTTTTGTGCTTCAATAATTTGAACTTTGAATAAAGACAACATGTCACCTAAGAATTAGTAATCAAAGCGAAGTCATCCGATGTTCTCTGTGAAAGTCTCAAAAAGTGCCAGTTAGAACAAGGAGAAGTCGGTGTGTCACATCCTGTGTGCAGACTACGAGCCAGGATTTAACACAGCAAACTGTCAATCAGATGATGGGCCAAAATGTTTTCTTTTTAACCCCCGCCCCCCCCCCCCCCCCCCCCCAGACACACACAGAGTCCCTTAACCAAAGCCACTGTTTTCTGCTCTGAATTCCCTATAAAATGGAGATACTCTGTTAGGACATTCCATCTCCAGCACCTCAGGGGAATCTTGCCTTAATGTAAGAAGCTGCCTGTGTAGAAATACACGAAGCACTCACAGGTCTTTCCACGTAATATTCTAGCGTCTGTGTCATCTTCTCCCTTATTTCTATGAGCTGTTTACTGTTTATTTGGTTCAAGAGCAACGTGGTACCACAATGAGTAGCATATTCCCTTGTGACCCAGGCAGAGCTCTCTCAGGGTTTGTTTTCTCAGCATCACTGTCGCCTGGTAATTACTGTGCAGAGCACTTCAGGTTGCTCAAGTGTGTGTGACGTTTGAAATGCGCCATGAAGGGTTTTAATTAAACACTACTTTTGATATCGACACATACCCCCTGTATTTCCCCACCAATAAAATATGGCAAAAAGCATCTGTATGGATTAGCATCGAGTTACAAGGCTTTTCTTTGTTTCAGAAAAGAGGCATTTACTGCGTAGCAGGAATGATGCTGCTACAACTCTGATGATAGCTACCTTATTTAACCCATTTTCAGCTGGGAAACCTGAAGTTGTGCGAGGTTACAAAACTAGTACCTGCTTGGGACAGGACTCGGTGCTGGTCTATTTAAATTGAGAGCAAATTTCGGACCTCAGGTCAGCCCCTCGGGTGACTGGTTTTGTCCCCACTGTGACCCAGCTGTCCTGCCCTTTTGAAAAGTTGGGATCTGAAGTCAGGTTTTTAGGTCTGAGTAAATTTTTATTATGATGATTATTATATCATTTTTAAATTAAATTTATTGGGGTGATAATGGTTAGTAAAATTACATAGGCTTCAAGTGTACAATTATATATAATACATCATCTATATATCACATTGTATGCTCACCACCCAGAGTCAGTTCTCCCTCCATCACCATATATTTGACGCCCTTTACCCTCATCTACCACCCCTTCCCCTCTTACCCTCTGGTAACCACTAAACCATTGTCTGTGTCTATGAGTTTTTGTTTGTCTTGTTCCTTTGTTGCTTTCTGTTTTATATCCCACCTATGAGTGAAGTTATATGGTTCAGGTCTAAGTTAGTTTTATGCAGGAACTTCGGCAGCTTTTGGCTTACGCAAGGGACCAGACCAAGCTCCGGAACTCACACTGTGGTGCTTACGTCAGGCGACCCTATGGACACACACTGTGGCAGCCAGCTATGCCCCTGCCCTGAGTCCTGGGGGTGCCACCTGCTGTGGCAAAGGGGACCCGGCAGTTGTAAGTTCAGGTGTGGGACAGTGAGATGGTCCTGGACCGTGTGGGTGGCTCTAAATGTAATGGCAAGTGCCCTAGAAGAGAGAAGAGACTGCAGCAAAGGTGACAGCAACAGGTGATGTGTCGGAAGCTGAAGCGGCTGCAGGACCCTGGCTGTGCTGCTGGGAACACAGCTCCGGGGGGTGCAGCCCTGGCCACACCCTGACCTTAGCTGACAAGCCGAAATTTCACCCTGCTGGCCTCCAGGATTGTGAGAAAATAAATGTGTTGCTTTAAGCACCACGTCTGTGCTCATTTGTTTATAGCAATCGTAGGGAAACAATGCACTGATATTTTGAACTTTAAATAGGATGGGTCCCAAAATATTTGAAATGTTACCCTCTTTTTTTTTTTTTTTTTTTTAATCAAGGGCTTTTCAGAGAATAACCCCTTTAGAGCATTCTACTCAGTGTTATTAATAAGGGGCCAGAAGTCCAGTCCTCTTTTCAGGAAAGGTGTTCACTAACGTGGGTCACAGCTTTCCTTTCAGGATTTTTTGTTCAGGCAGCATAATACAGCTGGTGTCCCAGGTTTGCAGAAGCAGCAGGAAGAGTTCTTGTCTGCGCCCCCCCACCCCACAACAGACCTTTCAGCACAGGAGGGCTGGGGTGAGGGGGTGAGGGTCGGGGTGCAGGCCCCAGGTCTGCTCTGCACACTTCCTCCTGCTCTCTTGTGCGCACCACTCTCTAGAGTCTAGGCGGAGCTGCAGGCCTGTGGAAAGGCCAGCCGGCCCCACGCAAAGGTGGACAGATGGATGGACGGGGTGGCCAATAAAGCCGCACAGGTGCAGGCTCACACCCACTCCCGGGCTTCAGGCACTTGCACTCAGAACCACGCAATCTAATTCGTCCTCACAAAGACCTCTGCATTCAGCCACTTTCCTTTTCAGATTTCGCTCTCAGGAGAGTGGCGCTAATGACATGGGTTGGCAGCTGCATATCTGGGGAGGTTCTGAGCTCGTGACCCACTTCTGCTGGGCTCAGATTTCTGAGTCCTTTTGGAGCTCAGCCAAAAGCACCTGGAAGCCACTTTCCACTCCTCAGTGCTCCCAGGGCTGCGTCACTCGGGGAGCTCGGGAATATCTCTAGAAAATATCTGTTTCAGAAAGGCACCTGGAAAGATGCTTTAGGCAGTATCTCAAATGACTCGGAGCAAGATGGCGCTTTGTGCTTTGTGGCCAGTGCTGCTGGTAAGACCAGTGCACCCCAGATGGTCTCCCACTTTTCACCAGGAGCTGTTTGTTCAAATTCAGAAATTAAGGATTGAAAATCCTTTAAAGTCCTTCCCTCAAAAATGACTAGGTGTAGATTTGCTGTTATCTAAAGCTTCCTAGTCGGAACATTTGAGTCAAATGGAATTTTGGTCACATTTGAACCTGTCAGTTACGGCCAGTTGCTTTATGGTTCTCACCCCTTTGAGTGCTGTTTTCATTGAGCAGATTGAAACAATTACTGACTTTAGGGAGGGAGCTGCACTGGCTGGGCCGCGACTCCCCTAATTCACAGCACACACTTTGAATCTCAGTGGAAATCAACAAATCCTACAGAGTGGAGGAAAGACAAAACGCTTGGTTAGTGGGCAGTGTTTGGGTGAACAGGTAGGAGATGGGACATGTGCTTGTGGTGTAGAAGGAGAGCCCAATTCAAGGAAGAGACTGGAAAAATGAAAGAGAGGGAGGGAGGGAGGGAAGGGAGAAGAGAGGGAGGGAGGGAAGGAAGGAAGGAGGGAAGGAGGGAGGGAAGTTAGTGGAGGCTGACTGCAGAAATATTACTGATTTTCAGATTAGACAAGTTAATTGTTAACCTGACACAGAATCGACTGACCTACAAGCGTGCATGTGAGTTGACCAGACATACCTCGCCCCATGCAAATCAGTTTCCCAAGCAAATAATTTCTGAGATTATATCATTTTGCTACAAGCAAACCAACTAGCATTTAATGGAAAACACCAAGAGCACAAGTAAGGCTAAGACGTGCCAACGATCCAAAATTGGGTATTTAGAATGAAAAGTATGTAAAAAGCCAAAAATTATAAAGTCATTCAAAAGCGGTAACGCAGAGATGTCATGAGGAAAGAAAATGTTGAGTTCATAAAGCACCAACCATGGGACAGACATTTGCGGAGACGAGCAGGGCGAGTCCCACAACCTCAGGGAACAGCCACATAACCGAGGGGCCCTGCTGTCCCTCCCCTTAGACACCAGCTCAGCAAGTCTGAGGACCTTTGCACAGGGAGTGTGGACTTCACGACTTCCGCCTTCGAGGGTTCTAAGGAACGGGGGACACGTGTCACTGAGGAGAAATGTCCTCCACAGGGGGATGTGACGCTATGAAACATTCTTCCACTGCGTGATCTCCCTCCCTCCCCTTCCTTCTGGAGCCTTCTTTTCCAAGCCTTAAATCAATGTCTGCAGCTGTTCTGAGCTGAATCCCTAATAGTCCGGCCTCACCAGCGTTACTCCTGATCTGGACACGACTCTTTCCGGCCCTGAGCTCCGTACACCAGTTTGATGATTTAGCTTCAAACATCTATTGATCTACCACAGAGCAAATACCAAGGGAACAGACTGAAGACCTGATCCCACGCCTTCCACGGGGCCTCTTAATCTTATTCAATGTGTCCTAGAAAACGTGGGATGGGGCCGAGTGGACAGTATGCGAAGGGGCAGCGGGAGGGAGAGGCAGAGAAGGGCAAGGAGGCTCGGAGACACACAATGTGCAGAAAAGCCCGTAACGGGAGCACGATGCAACCCCAGGGCGACTTCACTCCAATCTGAATGGACAGAGCTCTGACCACTGACAAACGTGCATGTCGGCACGGCATGGCTTCCTGAAAGCTGGGCATGACGTTTACAAACACCACCGGGGTGGGTGCTGGAGCCAAGCCCGGATTGGTCAGAGCCCTTCCCTCCAGGGCACTGCAGGGGAGAGGGCGGGGGTGGCCCTGCGTGGCCGCTCTGGTTCTGTCCCCTCACTGGTGGTCAGTGCAGTGGCCATTCTGACCACGTAGCACTGAGGCAGCTTGTCACTCTATCTGGGGAAGGTGTGGGGAGTGAAACAGTATTAAACAAAGTTCACAATAGCCATTCTGCTCCTTTAGGCTAACGCAAAGACATTTATCTTGTAGGTCTAATGAACAGTGGGATCCTAGCATGAGGTTTGTATTACAAAAATAAACGCCTGTCATCTGCGCCCAGACTAAGGTGGGCGGGGGAGGGGAAGGCGGGGGCTGCGTCCCAAAGTCCCACAGCGGCTCCCAGCGGCTCCCAGCTTCTTACCTGCCTTGTCTGTTAGAGCATCCACCACCTGTTTAGTTACAGGTCAGGCCGACGCTCAGAATATTGAAACCAGATCTTCTCTATTTGACCTGACAAGATGTTTCTGTTTACGAAAACAGAAAATATGTCGCATATCAAGATGTCACTATGTCACTCTTAGAATCTACTGACTGCAGACGTATCTGTCAATTGAAAATTAAAACAGTGTACATATAACCACAGCATTGTGTTCTCAGGGGTCTAATGTAACGGGACGTTTTTATTTTAGGGTGAAATGAATGTGTAAATACTTTAGAAGGCTTCCCTATATTCTGCGTACTTTTTAAAGCTACTTTATTCCCAACCTGATCGCATTTCTTTGGGATAGTCCTACAGAAATTCTGCAGCTGCAGCTGCAGTACTGCACGTCCCCACAGGATGGCAGCAGGCGACCACTGCTGACTCAGTTTCACTAACCTTTGCGGGCTCTCCTTTGCCAACTCTTTTTGGAGGGTGGGTGGGGTGGGGGGTGCTTAGACCACTGGCTGCCCTTTCCCCCTCTCTTTACTCCGCCCCCATATACACACACATACACATACACACCTCCCTATGGACATTACTTTACTTCTATGTGTAAGTGGATAAGTGTAATGTCACGTGTTTCATTTGCAGGAATACATTCCTAAGGCAACACTAACAACAACAACAGTCATCATCATCAGAACTACTTATGTTGACAATAATCACTTTCATAAAGGATTTATGCGATTCTGGACCTAACGGACTTGTCCCGGCTTATTGTGAAGCGTGTGTCACCCAGGGCTGGGTGTGGCTCACGTCTCAGGTGTGGCAGGAGGAACAGAGAAAACGTGCTCTGCCTGCATTTCCGAAAGCCGCACAGGTGCCGGGCTGCCGAACTGACTGAGAATCGGAAAGTGAGACATTTGGAATTCAGAAATAAGCATCTCAGCTGGTCTTTCCAGAGCTCCAGATGAGAAGCGTAGAGGGCTTTAAATTTAAGCAGGATCTCAGAAAATGTTGGTTTCCATTAGCGCCGAATGTGCATGAGTCTCTGCGACTGTCGGACTATCTATGGATTAGAGTTTTTGCATTTTTCTTAGTTTTTATACTTAGCACTAATTAAGTAATCACTAATTATGATTAAACACTTGAAAAAAGAAAGCTCCCTTTAGATAACAATTTTTTAATGAAATAGTACAGTGTGAAATCTAAATTATGTGGACATGGTAACAGTATAAGACTTTCTTTTTCTCATGAATTCTCCTACAGTGGTACTTTGAAGTTTTATTTTGAATTTGCTTCCATTTAGCATTCTTTAAGTACTAAATAAATAAATGTCAGTTTTTAACTACTGATACGATTTGTTTTCTCTCTGAAAGCCACACATACATAGAAACTAACTAACATGAGTCTAATTTCTCTACTTTTAGGCCCTTAAGTCAAGGACATTAAAATGCATCATATTTATAATTTTATGTGGAAACAGTTCCCAAAACCACCAAGCAGAGAAAAAAAAACTCATTCAATTCATCTGAATGAATGAAATCTTGCAAAAACCGGTTAACAGATTTTATACTTTTACATGCAGTGTACGTTATTTATATTTATGTAATTTTGCAGAGTAAATACATGACTTGACAGTCTCATATATGTATTATATGGACTGAGTGTTGGAAATTGTCATACAATAGTAAATCTGAAGTTTTCTGATTATGTCTTTTCATGTAATGAAAGATGAAACATAATTCACTCATCTATTCCTTTTAAAAAGAAAGATAGTGTCTAAAGGAGAAAACTGTCGTCTGGAAATGTTTACATACCATTTTTAAGACATTACTCTTTAAAAATGCAATACTCTTCCTATTAATAACTGTCTTCAATTTTGAAGGATGGAGCAAGTTTCATTCTCTTAGCCCATCACATGACGGACGTTATGTATGACTTGCAATGACTCGACAATATAAAAAGCCTGTTTCCTGATTCCCTCTTCCTGGGTGTCGTAGGGTGAGGGCCCCCCAGAATGGGAGGCAAGGTGTCTCCACCCGCTGCACAGCTCCAGCCACCCCGCCCATGCCTCTTCAATCATTTTGCAGGCCACGTATTAGTGCATTGATCTGTGTGGCCCACCCCCTACTTAACTTGAAGCCCCCTGAGGCCAGGACCAAGCAGTTTTGCTACCCATGTACCATCATCAGCATGAGGACAGTACCTGGAGCCTGATGTCCCCTGATATTTGCTGAATAAATGGTTTGCGACAGGTTGGTTCTGCACCATTTTACTGACGCACAGCATTTCACTTCAAGACCCAGAGAATGCGGCAGTCCCCTCTACCAACTCCGTTTGGAAATCCCTCTGTTAGAAGCTGAAGGTTTGTTAGGCTTTTTACTGGGGACACAAGTATTCTTTGGGAAGTGAAAATCAGGTGACGAGACTGCGCACTGCTCACTAAGACCTTGAGGCTGGCAGCAGCTCAGGGCTCCTGAACTCGCCGGAGGAGAGAGGAGCACAGACGACGAGGAGAAAGCAGGAAGGTATGTGCTTCTGCACTCAGCTCATCTATTCCACTTCCCTGCTCAGGACGGACCCTCTGGACACCTGCCCTGTGTGTGCCTGGGCCTCCATGACCCATCTGTGGTCCTGTTCCACTCCCTTCCATGTGCACACCCTCGGGCAGCACAGCTGCCACACTCCTGGCTGCAGCCCCCGCTACTCTCCCTCAGTGACTGCCGACTCCTGTCTGCCTTTGGTCCCCCCACTCAGCTCAGCTTCACAGCCACGAGCAGGTCACGTCTGCACCCAGCTCAGACGTCTGGGGGCTTCCCAAATCCTACTACTGCCAACAAGCCCTGTCCCCTTAGTTCTGCCGTCACCTGCCCCTGCTCTTACCTCAGACCTCCCTGCCAGTCGTGAATCCATAAGTCTCGGCTGCCTTGGGGCCTCTGCACCAGGTTTCCCACCAGGACTGTTCCCGTTCCCTGACTGCCTGTAAGTACTTTTGCGAGGCCTTCTGGGCAGAGTCCCCTGAACCACCAGCCCTCAGACTCCACTCTCCCCAAGCTCGCAAGCACTGCCACTGATGGCTTGTTACTGTTCGTCATTTGCAGATCTGTAAGGAGCCCAGAGCTCAGATGCCCTGAGGCCTCAAGGGCAGAAACTGTCTGCTTCTGCCCCTGCTGTGTCCCCACCATCTATTACGAGCTCCTCCGGGCACTGGAGGACAAAGCTAACCCTGGGCAGCAGCCTTAGGAGGAGGACTTACTCTCCACTGTGACCAGGACTTTCAAGATCAGAAGACGGGTGCATGAACTTGAACCTTCCTTGGGCTCCAGAGGGCAGCCCACCCCGATGCTCTGTGGGGTGTCAGCAGGGAGCTGGGGGTTGGCACCAGATTTCAGAAGGCAGCCTGGAGCCCCGCGTTCATATCAAGTGAGAAGTGACACTATCAGACAGAAAGGCCATGTACCTGGGGACCCGAGGGCGCACTCTGGCGGGTGTGGGGACTGAGCGTGGGGATGGCAAGAGAGTTCCTGGGATGGCAAGAGAGTTCCCACGACAGCCCTGGGCAGCCGTCCTGTCGGGACTGAGCCTGAAACCCAGTTTGCGAAGTTTGCTTCTCAGGGTGTCCGTGGACCACTTACTTTCTCCCCCAAGTGTGTGCTGCTTGTCGCAGTGAAATCCTAATCTTGGCCCAGTAAACACAGTGTGCTGCGCCCCCCTCGCAGTTTCAGCTCACGGAGCTGTGAAACCCTATGACTGTCCTGGGCACCCAGAGGGCCTCGTGCAGAGCTGAGGTCGCGGCTCGGGGACTTCCACTGTGTGGCTGTGACTGCGTGGACACAGCCCCGGAAGCTGGGGTGCTGTCGGGGGCAGAGTGCAAACCTGCAGCCCATGGGAGCCCTGGCTTGGCACACCCACTGCTCTGCAGCTCTGCGGGACCTCCGCTCTCGCTCGGGTGTGGAAGTCCCCATTCAGCCACTCTCCTGCTGGAACGGCCTTCTCCCCCTCCCCTTTCTCCTTTCCCCCTCCAGGAACCAGGTTTCCTAAATGTACAGCTTTGCATCCGTCACCTGGCTTTTTGTTTCCCAATGCCCCAACATGCCTTGTCCAATCTCCTCCCATCACCCCAAAAGCCACCTGATAAACACATTCACGCCAAGGCATTGGTAACGGAAGACAACCAAAGGTGTCACCCATCCTTTCCTACAGGCGAACCAGCGCTGGGAGCCCCACCCAGGTATCAGGCGCAGGGCAGGGCGTGCGGGCAGCCTCGTGTCACCGCAAGACCAGCCCTTCCTGCCGTCCTGGTGTCCCTTTGGCACCAGAAGTCCTTACAATAAAACTCGGATGAGCAAAAGTGGCCTGTTTCTTTCTTAGAACTGTGTGTCAACATTGGTGGAAGCAGAAACAAAAACTCTTTAATGCTTTTCCCCCCTTTCATTACAGCAGGACGCTTTTGTAGCTACTGGACACAAGTTTTAAAGCTTTCCCTTGCGTCTTGGTTCCCTTACCACAGAAAAATCTTCAAAACATTTTAGAAAAAAGGTGAGTTATCTATGAAGAAAGAATTTCAAAAACGAAACAACTATAAAGAAACCGTGTTTGAAGGATGAGAAGAGACTAACAGTAGAAGGAATGTAACGATGTACCTTGGAAGGCAAAGTGGAAAATAGATATGAACAACAAGAACAGACAAGAACAAAGAAGCCCAACATAAGGCCTTGCGTTTCAGAGCGGGAGTCAGTGCAAAGCTGCACAGTGAGGAAAAAGAGGGAGGAAGAAAAGAAAGACGAGCAAGTTAGAAAAGTCTCAAGAAAAAAGGGCATCAAAGTAATATTAAGCTGTAAATATTCTGAATTTTTATTTTGCCTGAATTTTTTTTTTTTTTTTTTTAAGTATATGATTCACATTTGAGATTTGACTGGACTTATTTTACGGCTTCATTTTAAATTTCTGTTTAAAATCTGAGCCAGTCCCTGATCAGAAACTCTTGGTGCAGAGAAAGCAGCCTAAGAGAGAGAAGAAGGACGACTGAGAAAAAAGGCAGGAAGGAAAACAGTCACAATTCCACAATTACAAAGGTTCCCTTGCAGCGCGTGGAGGAAACGCTGGGTAGTAGCTAACATTTTTGTAGTTAGACCTGGGTTTAAATTCAGACTCCGGAGCCTGATAGCAGTGCAGCCTTTGGCCAATTTTCTTCATCTCGTCTGGGTCATTCAACGCCAAACCCTCATGCCTAGAACAGTGCCTGGCACACAAAGGGCTGTAATTAGTATTTGTTGAATGAATGAATGACTCCTGCAATATAATCATTCTTACCTAACAGGGATAAGCCTGCAATTAGACAATGTCTCATAGATTATCAGTGTCAGAATATGTCCTGAATTGAAAGCAGGCTATATTCTGGGTAATGTGGGATTACGCATGCAAAGGCCAGCTTTCCGCAAGCTCCTGACACATAACCTAAGATCCAAAGCTGACTGAGGCACAAGTGGTCCCTGAGCTGCTGCTGTGTCACCACTCACGGCTGGTCATCCGCACACATGACCTCTAACATTCTGTGCTGCAGTTGGTGACAGACCTCCCCACAGCGAGTACACAGGTAAGTAACGGACGGCCCACACAGAGCACAGACATTAGGAGCTTGATAAATGATTGCTAAATGAGTAAACGAGAGCAAGCTGCGACAGAAGGTGAAAAAGGTCTCGGCTCTATGGTCAGGAATCCCCTGGCACAAGGCCCTCCCTGGCAACACTCTTGCCAGAGGCGCTGTGGAGGTGTTGGGGGCTGGCAGGTCCCCAAGTCCATGCTGTGCACCAAGGACCAGGTCCAGAAGCCCGTTCCCTACCCACTGGGGTAAAACCCACGACTGGGAGGAGGAAGGGTGTGGATAAGTAAAAGCTCATGAATGCTGGAAGTTGGTGCAGCATTAAGGAAACAAAACCTGATACGGCAAAGAAAACTTGGCTAAGGGGCAGAGCCGGCAAGTAGGTGGGTTTGGGGTCGGCCCAGCAGCTGCACAGCCCCGCCGGCCTTCCCGGGTCGGCCGGGTAAGCGGGAGGCGACGTGCAGGCTGAGCACATGGCTGCCCTTCCCCGTCTACACACACAGAAATACTGGTAAAAGAGTATTGAGCACGGTATCAGGTAAGTTGAAAAGCAAGGACAGGCACTAATTAGGAGTTAGTGATACAAAGTGAAAACTCAACACCACTGGGTGAGCAGGGAGCCGAAGGCGTGCGTCCCGGGGGCTGTGCCACACGAGCTGGCCAGACTCCCAGGCAGTGGAGCCGTGACGGGACTGGCCTCCGGCCACATCTGAGGCCACGTTTCAAGCCTCTACCTCAGAACGTTCGCGTGTGCCGTGTCCTCCACACAGCCGCTTCTCATCAGCCTTTTGTGTCCCTGTCATTGGGTCCTCACTTAAATGTCCCCGCACTACAGCGTTCCCTAACAATCCAGCCACACGGCTGGTCACGCTTTTCTCACTGCTCTGCGGTAACGCATGTCTGTTCGTGTTTCCTCCCCGACTAGACCCCGTGAGCACCAGCCCTCCTCAGAGCCATGCGCTCTCTGGCTGGGATGCCTCCACTTGTCCTGCCAGAAATACCACTTTTCCTCCTTCTTAACCCAGGTCCGTCTCTGACATCTTACATCTCATCTCAGTGTCATCTCCAGGCAGCCTTCCCTTATGTTTCCCCCTTTCCCTGTCGGGGTCAGCTGACTCTGCCACTCTGCCACCATGTCCCCTGGCCCTGTGCCCTCAGGCCTACAACACAGTGCTTGGCAGCCGAGTGCCCACCGCCAGCACTCGCCTCCCTCTGCCGGACGCCTCCTCACGCAGCCGGTGGACAGCACGGGCAACGGTGGCCCGGCCCCCCCATCCAAGGTGTGTCCCTACGTCCCCGGGGGAGGGGGGGGCAACGCAGGGCTCTCAGTGGTGCCTGGCTCCAGAGCCATCCTTTCTATCATGTGCCACTTGCCTGCTGGTGTTCTCTAGCTCCCACATCAACTTGTGCCCCTCAGGTCCTTGCGTTAGGTCTGCGTCCTGGGGAACGAAGCTGGACAGCACCCCACTGCACTCATCACGACGTGTTACAATTACGCCTTTGCTTTGACCTTACTGAGAAGGCAGTTTGCACTTGGAGCTGCACATCTGCACTTGGCAGGAAGTCTGCACCCAGTAGGTGAGCAGGCGAGAACCACCATTAGTGCCGGTGCTCGGTGCTCGTCGGGACCATTGGGCTGAAGGGGAAGATGAGAGCAGGGCCAGCGGCTCTCACAGGGCTTGCTGGTGCTTTTCAGTTCCTTGCAGACGTTCTGCAACATAAACTGTCAGCAGAGGTTTGCAGAGTAACTTTTTTCTGGCTCTGGTTTTGTTCCTGCCTTTGCACGGCTAGCTCGTGGGTGTCCTGGGCGGCTCCGCCTTTATTATCTCTATTCACTGTGGAGACTAGAATGGATGCATGTGCTCGAGTCCATGTTGGAAAGGCCTCTGCTCCTCTCGGCACAGCCATCCCTTCCAGGCTGAGGTGTCCATTTCCTCTCAGCTCTGGGAAATCATGCCTCTGGTCTCTATTATATAATTCTGCTTACTGTCAGCTAAACCTATTCAGAAAAATTCATAGGGGAACTATGGAATAGCTTTGGACTTTATTCTTCCTGGCTCGCACCAGTCAGCGAGCACATCTTCTCTTAACAAAGAGAACACAGCTTGTCCACAAGCAACACAGCTTCTCTTAACAAAACTGGAGCAAAATATCCAGGAAGATGCGGTCGTCAGTGGCTGCCCCCTGCAGCAGCTCCCGTGCTGTCCGGAGGCGCCCCCTACCTCCCTGCACGCATCGCTCACTCCCTTTCTCGGACACACTGTCCTCTGGTCATTCCAGAAGTGTGCGGGGGTATATACGACGTGTATCTGACACCTCCAAACACAACCTCTCTCTGTCTTCCTAACTCCACTCAGACTTTGCCACTTTGTGTAGGAAGTCGCTGTCCCTTCGGCCTCCCCCAGCGGAGACTAGGCTCTGTGCTGGGCTGATGATGGACTGGGCGTCAGCGATGGGATTCATCCCTAGTCAGGAGCTTCTGGGCTGCAGGATGGGGCTGGCACAGCCTCGTTCACTCCTGCCTCTGTGGGAAGGTGAGAAGGTGGTGCCCCAGCGTGGGTGTCCCTTTGGCCTGGGTCCCACAATGGGGACAAAGGAAACCAGCCTAAACAGACCGCAGCCTGAAGTGGAGCCACCAGAGACATTAATTTATGGTGGTGCCATGGAAATAGTTGGAGGTCGTTTATTATGCAGCAGACCCTGTGAAGTCTAAGGGGCAAAGTCCTTAGGACGCTTAGTCTTTAATGGAGATTAGCCAACTGTGGGCTGTTGGCCAAAGCCACCCACTGTCCATTTCTTTAAATTTAGGTATAATTAAGGTATTATTTCGGGTGTAAAACGTGACTTGATATTTGTATATATGGCAAAATGATCGTCACAAGACGTCTGGTTACCACCTGCTGTCTGTTTTCGTAAATAAAGTTTTATTGGAACATGGCCAAGCTCATTACTTTCTGTATCACCCACCACAGAAACAGCAGGGCCCCCAGAAGCTAAGCTTACTTCTGTGCGCCCCGTTACAGACAGTGAGCAGACTCCTCCGTGGGCTGTGTCATGATCAGGGACAGATTATGATTTGGGTGTTGTTGTTTTTTTTGCATTATTACCTGAAATCTGAGTTAGGCATTATCTCAGTTCCCCTGAATTAGACCTAAATTGCTAAGCAGTTAAAGACAAAAATCATACATCCCATTTGAAAGCCCCCTTTTGTCATGTTGTTTATTCATTCTCAGCAGGCCTGAAAGTGTCAGGTTGTTTTATTTGTACTTTATGGGAATTCTGATGTGGGATGTGTTTATGTGTTAAAGAAAAATGTCAGTGTATGTTGGGTGGCAGGAGACTTGAAAAAATTTAAATGATGATGAGTCTCTTACAGTCCCTTCAAACATTTAATGGCTGTCCTTTCAAATGCACTGTAAAATGTGCATAAACAGGGAGGAAGCAGGAAACAAGAAAATGGAATTTCTTGTGAAAAACCTGTAATTCATCCTGTAGCCTTTCCCCCAGTCTGCATTCAGTGAGCACTGTACCACCCACCACACCAGCTCTACCGCACAACGCAGGTGTTAGTAACGCATTAGTAATCAGTGCTGTCCAAACCATTTATGCTGCTCAGTCTGGAAGAAGAATAAGGGTGATTTCCGACTTGCTGCTCCCTCCTGTCCTTGACAAGTACACACAGCGAGCCATCTGCTGGCTTTGAGCTGGCACAGCTGGAAGTTCGTTAGCTTCTGCACCAAACTTTGGATAACGGCTATGATTTTTAGTTGCCTATTTTGTCTGTATTTATGCAAATTACAGTGGTATTTATAAGTAAGTAAATAATCGTTTCTAAGACCACATCTGCACTACTGTCTGATTATTAGACACCTGCAAAGTCAGCTTGTCTAAATGGAAGGCCGTGTAGTACTTGAATCAGACCACAGCTCGAAATAAATTTCCACCATTTGTGTGCTTATTGATCTCAATCTTAATTTGAGACATTTATCTATTGGTTATTGGTCTTAGATGTGCCTTTTATTTCTAAATATTTTTAGATCCTCCAAATATAAAACAAAAATCTGATGGGATGAGAACTAAAGAAAGATAGCACTTTAATTCTGGACTCCCAGTCACTCACCAATTACGTGACCTTGGGGCTGTGTGACAGATGATGTCTCAGTTCCTCTTCCTTCATCTGTGAAGTGGGGGTCGCAGCACCTCTCTTGTGGAGACGTTCTGAGGATGAAATGAGAAAGTGCGTGAGCGCCATGCGTGCCCCCTGGCACTGAGGATGGCAGCGATAAGCCCCTTCTCCACTGTCATTTCTCTCCCCTGCCCGAAGCATGGCCGCCCTTGCCTTCAGCCCCCAAATGCCAGGAAACGCGCCTGGAGACAGAAAGAGGATAGCTGAGGCGGTGCTAAAGCTATGCCTGGAATTAACTGTTATTGAAAGTCACAATAGTTTCTTTTGGGAAGCAATGCAAATCAAAAGGAAAAGAATGAAACAGGAGGCTGTGGTTACATCATTTCAGTATTTGAGCCTTTCAGGTAAAAGGGTAGAGCTGATGAATAGATGATTTCTGAAACCATTTATGAAACAAATACAGTGTCAAACAGGAGTGTGTCCTATACCTGAAGATTTTCTCAGACATTAAAACAGTCTGGGAATTACACTGATTTTAGCCTTACCTTGTGCATTAATATTCCTGCCAACCAACACGGCACCACCATGCTGATAATGGGAAATTGGACTAAAGGTGAGTCTATCGTATGTTACAAGTTGCCTCGGTTCATTATCTACGAGACGCCTCTAGGTACCCGTCTCCTGTATTTGCTTCTTGAACCAGCCCCCGCCAATTAGAGTGAGGCATCACTGCTGCTTTTCTGCCTCTCCCATGCGTCCCTCTTCTGTCAGGGACGCCCCTATGTCTATCCCATTTATTAGTGTTCTTCTCTCCAGTCAGTGCTGACCTTTAGCCATTAGAGTCAACATCTGTGGGCTTGAAAGCAAAAGAGCAGGGTTCTCATCTTTCCTCTGCCACTAATTAGTCCCAAAGCTGCAGAAGTCACGCAGATGCCCCACGCCTCCAGCCCCTCTCTTGGTGGCCCGTGTGAGCTCACAGTTGTGGCAGCTGGAGAAACACTGGACCAGAGTCAGGAGACGGGAAATTGAGCTTTGTGCTGGCCAACCTTGCACAATCTAACAAACCCTGCTGGGCTTCAGTTCCCCCACCTGCAAACTCACACAAGTACTTTGCACAGTACCGGCACACCTGCACAGCTAGGTGAGCGTCCCGGGGACAGGCATGTGCCCGGCCAGGCAGTCTCCTGTGTTTTAAGGGGCACGCTGTTTGCTCTGCCTATTCTGGGCACTGTTAGTGACACACTAGTTCTGAATAACACAGCCTAAGAAATCAAGTCTACTCACAGCACACCCCAAAATGAGAACTATGTGCAACTGCTACGCAGGGGGCAGAAACATGAGTTCCAAGCAAGGGGTTACAAATGAACTCAGTGAGCCTGTCATGAGCTTCTTGACCCTCAGCCGGGGCCAGGGATTGTGCTTGGCCTTGGATCTGGGCTGTTTCCTGCCATCTCTGTTCACTGACCTATTTTCCTCCCCTGCCACTGACCCCTGGCTGCCCAGGCTGTAGCCTTGTTGTCCGGCCCTGGATTTCTACATATTGATGATGGAGGGCTTCTGGTGCCTCTGCCTGCAACTGTGCAATAGGCAGATTTCAGTAAGAAACTGCGTCCCAAGTGCCTCATCAAAGACGTCTGCTTTTGCTGGTATGTGTAAAGCCTTGTATTTCTGAGAAGTGTGGCTGCGGTTCTCTGCTCTGCTGTGTGTATCCACTGCTGTGCAGCGGGCTGCAGGGAGGACACCCTCACACCCTCCACGTGGTCAAAAGACAGCTGTAGACCAATTTCTCCTCCAGGTAGAGTGACGACCCCGGGTCATTCTTAGTCCTGAGGCTGACCGTTTACTCCGACACTATGTCTGCTGCTGCACAGGTGTAGTTTGCTCTTGTAAACGCTGGAAAGTCAGTTCTATGTGTTGAGCAGCAGCTCCAGGGCACCTCCCACATGGGCCCTCACACTCTGGGCCACCGGATGCCTGTAACTGGACACCTAGTGACCCACGGGCCAGACAACCAGGGGCATCCCCTGTGCCCAGGGCCTGCTGACACTGGCCCACCCAGCCCATCGGAAGCCCGCTTCCTCCCACAGAAACCACAGCAAAGGAGCTTGCACACTGGCCTTCTGTCCGCCTGCTTCCTGACCTGCCCCAGCGTTTCCCACACAGCAAGCGGGGTTCTCCCAGGAAACACGAGCCCAACTAAACTAAAACTCTCCCGGTTTCTCTCTAGCTCTGCGTCTGGCCCTCCATACCTCATCAAAGTTTATACGATTAGCGCAATAGGTCACGTGTATTTCAAGTTTTTCTTAAACGTTATCCTTCATATCAGTAATTCTCATGAAGACCGAGAAAGGGAAGAGAAGGAAACAATACAACCGCATATGAATTTGCCATTTCCTAACAGACCCTCAAAAGTGTTAAGGTAAATCTCTGAAACAATTTTATGTAAATACATGTTGGAGCACAACTGGAGATTGTACCGGAAGTCACTGGACATTTTTCAGATGGTTTCTTTTATTTTCATCATTTCTAGCGTTGGCAGATTCATTCTTGTTGACGTTACTTAAGGTCCTTCAACTATGCCCGATCAACTACTCTTCTGAAAACCACACCAAGGTACAAAATACTGAAACCTTCAACAAATTCCCAACACAAGGCAGCTGTCTGGGTTACTCTGAAGTCACCCGAGGTCCCCAATTTGGGGGCTGTGGCTGTATCCTGTCACTTGTTTCAGACAGGTGGTAAGCCTTCTCCATCCCTGCTGTCGGGGACCCAACGGTTTTCTCTAGTGTCTGCTCATCTGAGAGCTGGACACATCTTTTCAAATACACACACATTCACGTGCGCGAGCTATTCTCGGAACGTAGACATGAAGGAGAGCGGGGGAAACTAACAAGAGGAAAGGAGGCAGGAAGTAGAAGGAAGGCATTGCTGTGTGTTGCGGTGTGTCTGAGTGGTGACGAATGGTGCCCTGGGCCATGTACCACTGGCATTGTAAACACGGCACTCGCTTTGCCCCAGTATTACCCGAGATTCAGCTCCAGCCTCCATTTTCCTCTGCTTAGCTCTGCCGCAACTGCCACATGATATTTTTGAACAAAAAAGAGACAAATAATCATTTTTGAGGGATAAGCAGTGTCACTAACCTTACCAATAGTCAGTATTTCATGGTACAGTTAAGAAAAACTATCCCCAAAGGAAAAAACACTCTCCTCTGAAATCTTATTTGCAATACAGCCCCTACTTCAGAGCTACCATAAGTAAGCGCTTTGGAATGTATTCCAGACAAATCTGGTGACTGCAGTCTGAGGAGCACCTGGTGGACCATTCATCAGTGATTAATCTACAAAAAAGCTTCCCAGTGATGCATTCGGACTGAGTTTTTCTCTCTAATTAGTGCACTGCAGAAATGGGTATTTCCTACTGTCATTGTATGTTCTGGAATGGGCATAAAGGATACTGATGAGAACGCTTAGATGGCTTGACAACACTGAATGGTGGTAATTGGACTACATTTTATACGCCTGGCTCCATTCAATGAAGTCTTTCCTGTGCGTGTAAAGTAAGGCTGTTTTCAAAGCTCACATACACCCTGCATTCTCATAACTCAAAAATCTTGTTACAATAGCAGGTTATATTTGCAAAAGCAAAAAAAAACCCCGTTAGTGAATAGATTTAACGGCTGCTTTTGTGCTTCTTTGGCTCTTCCAGGTCACCCAGTGGATTCTGCCTGTGCTTCTTCTGTTGGGCCCATGGGTGGGGATGCAGCTGGGGGCAGGGTCCCCCGTGGGCAGCCCGCTCTCTGCCTGTCACCACTGACTCTGCTCCCTGAGGGCAGCCTTCTTGTCCCACATCCCACGATTATCGGTCAAATGTGACTCTGACCAAACTATTGTTTCTAAGGAGGCAGAGTCACAGCATGTCACCGTGGCTGCTGGTCACTCCCTGGGTTGGGGGACGCTCCAGAGAAGGAGGCGCCTGGTGAGCTGGTGTCCGTCCCCCGTGTCTCTGGGCTTCACCTGTAGCAGTCACTTCCAGGTAAGGGACCAGGTGCTGGCTCTAAAGCAGAAACTGCATATAGGTGTTGTTATAAATATCAGATATTTTGTCCCAGAGCTGGCATGTGTCGCAAGAACGCAGCCTACCCACTTCTCGGTTGTACAAAGTACCCCAGTCACGTAGCCTCGGTCACTGGCCATCTCTTTCCAAAACCAGTCCCTGTGGGAGGGATAGTGTTGGGTTTGAGAGGAATAAGCCACTGGGTGGGTATGCAGGACAGTTTTGTCTGGATGATGGGGCAGGTGGGGCAGGGACAAAGGTCTTGTGTGCAGAGAACTGGGGGCTAAGATTCAGAAATTTGGGTTCTGCTCCCAACTCTGTTTCATGTCGGCAAGTACAGATATTAATACATAACTGAAACAAAATTAATCAGAAAAATGGACAAACAAAAAATCTGTGACATAGACATACTTAAATTCTCTGAGCTATGGTTTTCTCATATATAAAACAAGAAGTCAGATAAATTTCTAAGAGTCCCTATAATTCCAGAATTCTAATCAATGGGAATTTAAAAAGGGTATCAGACATAAGAGATCAGTAAATCATTTCCACCTATGAAACGGGTAGATTTCCTGCTCAGGTTAATCTGAAGAGCAAATAATGCCACATACATGGCCCAGGGACGTGACAAATGTGGCTCTGTGAGTATTACGTCTTATGTGGGTTGTTCTTATTAAAATTATTCCTCTCCAGCAGCTCCACATATTCAGATTACAAATGAGTTGGCAGAGTTAAGGTGTTTTAATAACCTCAAGTAAAAGCACCTATAAGGAATCCATAATTGTTAATACGATTAGGAATTACAATGCTATTTCTAGAGCAGTTACCCAAGTATACAAGCACCTCTTCCAGGAAAACAATACACACAACGTTTAATGGCGATGAGATGTGACCCGTTCTGCTCCTATAGTGACAAGGAAACTGCCTCAACGTGGTAATATTGGATAGCTCTTCCCACCGACAAGCTAGTTGACAGTTCTATTTAATTTGCCGAGACTGTCTAGAAAAAAAAAGATAAAATAAAATGTCCCTCTACTAGGTGGGAAGAAAAAAGTGATTAGAGAAGGCACCCACAACCCCAACCCGGCATCTTCTTTACCCTCATATTCACGCAAATCGTCACCAGTGACACAGGCCGTCGCAGCCTGATGCGCTGAGACCTTCCAGCACGCGGCCGCCTCCGCCAGCCCTCCCACTTACTTTCCAGATCCACCTGTTTCTTTCCTTTAACTTCTCTCTGCCCTTTCCCAGGTAAATCTCTGAAGTCACCTTGGACTGCTCAATCCCCTCCTCTCACCCCAGAGTCCCCAGTTCACTCACTACAGCTGTGACCACACAGAGAATGAGACGCTGCCTCTCAGAGCCAGTCTGCCTGGGGCGCAGGGGCTGTCTGTCCCACCAGTGGTTGCTGTCGTCTCCACCACCTTGGCGTGAGGCCACCCAGCGCGTACACAACTGCCATATGTCCAACCCCCAGACCTGGTAGGCACGAGAGGGCGAAACAGCTGACAGAGGAAGGGGTAACAAGGGCATGTATGCTGAATGCAAGGAAGTGAAGTGGGATGAAAAGGAATATGAAAGTCCACTGTAAGCTTTCGTCAGCTGCCAGACGCGATTGGGGAGGAAGAAAGCTCGCGTGCTCTCAATGGCGGCGTGACAGGCCGCTGTCCGGTAAGGTTCTGCTGTTTTGTTTTTGTGTCAAACTCTGTATCAGTTCAGGGAGCTAAGACCATTAAATCTGCCTCAAGGAAGCTTAAGGTCTGATGAGAAGTGGGTTCAGGCCATGACGGGTGCCCCAGGGGACAGTGGCCGCACGTTCATGCCCACCTGACACATGCACTTTCCATCCTCATCTCCCGCTGGCTGTGAGCTTCAAAAAGGCAGCAACGTCACCTGTCCGTCCACTTTTAGGTCATCAGTGCCCAGAACTGCACCTGGCATGGCAGTCAGCCTGATGGCCGGACCTTCTCATGCTTGGCACGGTGCTGGGGTTGCCTGCTATTATGGATAAAACAGAAACTTGGCCTCCAGGGAGCCAGGGATATATATGAGGTTGGACAATTAAGTTTGCGAACTCATCCTAGAAAAAGTGCTCCATGCCTCATTACTGAGTATCACTACCGTCACCTTTGAAGTCCTCCCCTTGGGAAGCTATGCACCGATGCCAGTGCCTAGTCCACCCTTCAAAGCCATTTTGGAACTCTTTTTCTGGAATGGCCATCAGAGCTGCCGTCATATTACCCTTGATGTCCTGAAGGTCATCAAAATGTCTTCCTTTCCATATTTCCTTTATTTTGGGGTAAAGAAAGAAGTCATTAGGGGCCAGATCAGGTGAGTATGGAGGGTGTTCCAATGCAGTTGTTTACTGGCTAAAAACTCCCTCACAGACAGTGTCGTGTGAGCTGGTGCATTGTCATGATGCAAGAGCCATGAATTGTTGACGAAAAGTTGAGGTCATTTTCGTCTTTTTCATGCCTTTTCTGCACTTCCAAATAGTAAACTTGGTTAACTATTTGTCCAGTTGGTACAAATTCATAATGAATAATCCCTCTGATAAAAAAACAGGTTAGCAACATCATTGCAACAAGTTTGCAAACTTAATTGTCAGACCTCGTATACTACAAAACATGTTTTAACGCCTAGGATACCTTTTTTCTCTATTGTGCACTAAAGCTGGACAGTTTTTAAGGCAATAGTCCCTACAGCTTCAAGAAGCATACACAGTGGCTTTGGCAAATCACTTCTCTTTGTGACACCCATGCTTTTCCTTTTCAGGACTTAGTTCACTTCACGTCGGACAGGCTGTTGGGTCCACATGCTAACGTCCATGGTTAGAGGAAAATAGTCAACCTTGGGGAGATGAAAGGTCCAAGTTCAACTAGATCTATATTCTTCTGAAACAGGAAAATGCAAGTCAGGAGTGCTGTGCGGTGGTCTGTGTCCTGGTCTCTCAGGGACATCACCTGAAGATGTTTCTGGAGACAGGGCACTGCCGCTTAGTCCGACTGTCACACTCGCGCGTGCAGCCTGCACACAGGGGGGTGTTGCAAGCTTGGCAGCCAGAGCTTGCGTGCTGCCAGGGCCGAGAGCTGCAGCTGGAGGCGGCGAGCTGTCCCACTAGACAGGTCCCTGATGCTGGGGTCTCCAGCATTGCCTGACACCTGTGACGGCCCCTCCATGCACACAGCACTGCACGGCCATCTGACAGGAAGCACAGGGGCCGTCTTGGATGACTAGATCCAGAAATCATGTGGATTGTTCCACAAGACGCTTCTTCTATTTTAGCCTGGCATTTATACCATTTAAATTTACTTCAGGATTCTTAGGGAAGACTAAAATGATGGGTTTCAAAATGTGTTCTGTAGCCTCCTGGGCCCCCTGGTGGTGTCTTGGGGAGCAGCATGGGACAGGTGAGGTCCGCAGGCAGGCAGGCTGTCAGCCGTTCCTGCAGCAGAGCTGTCTACTCCCTTTGCGGTGTGTGTGCTTGTGTGAGTGTGCGTGCCTGTGCATGTGCCTGTGTGAGTGCCTGTGAGTGTGTATACATGTGCCTGTGAGCGTGTATGTGTGAGTGTGTGTGCCTGTGAGCATGCATGTATGCGTGCATGAGTGTCTGCATATATGTGTGTGTGTGCCTGTGCGTGTGCGTGTATGAGTGTATGTGCATGTGAGTGTGTGGTAACCAAACAGACAGGGACCACCCCACCCAGAAGGAATGGGGGCAGAGACCAGCACACATTTTCCATTATCTCACGCCGTCTGTCTGTGTACATAGGCATATATAAACACACACATATGTGAGACAATATTAAACATTTGAAATATATATATTTACAACATCAGAAAATGTTAAGAGTGGTTTGTGTGAATAAAGATACAAATATATTCAATAAAACTAGAAATTATTAATTATTCTGAGGAAAAACAGCAGCTGAGCAAAAAGTTAGAGCCACTTAAATTTCTGCTGTGGAAAGAATGACAGCCACTCAGAGTAAGAATGAAAATCTTCTGTTGCAGGCTGGAGAGGGGAAGAGAGAGTGCGTGCTAATCGCTAACAGGCTGGCAGGTCCCCCCGCCCCAGCCTAGCGGCTGATGAGACAGGCACACCCCATCAGGGTCTCCAGGTGGGGTTCTGCCTCCAGGGGCACCAGGAAGGGAAGAGAAAGTGGCCGGTGGTCAGAGGTACACACAGGGGACCCTGTGGCTGAGCTGGCTAAACAGTGAAGGGGCCCACGTACCGTGTGCTTTGACTGCTGGAAATAAGCCGAAACGCGGAAAACTGCTGCCACCTCCTGGGCGTTGCTTCTGCGACTGCATGTTGCCATGGTCATTTTTATTCTATGAAACAGACATTTCCATTAACAGAAGAACGACAAAGCAGGGCTGACGGTGCTGTGCTTGGTGACAGTGCTGATGTGAAGGCAGAAGAAATGAATCTCTTTAAGGTCAGATAACAGATAACTGCCATTTTCAGGGCAGCCAGCCAGGAAATGGCACAGTAAATGTCTAATTAATCAGAGTCTGCTTATGGGGGGTTAAAATCTCTCCAGCTAAGGATAGGTTGAAAAGACAATGCTGATAATATTGAAGTAAATATTACTGATAAAAATACTTGATCTCAGGCTGGAAACAGGTAAAAGGGTTAACAGCTAAAAAAAATTGTTAACTGAAAATTTGACATGATTGTTTCTCAAAACATTTTACTGTAAAGAAGTAAAAACAACATATATTTAAAACAACATACATTTAAATATTTATGCCACTGCTTACACTATTTTTTTCAAACCTGTCAGTTAAAAATTATCTTCTACGCTGTTACACAATTTATGTTTTACAGAAATTCCAAACACAGAGCTTTTCTAAAACTATTTTCTTGGCAGTGATACATTTGGCAAGGTTTACATTTTTTGTCTACTTGGAGGACGCACATAAGGGGTGATTAGTCTCAAACAAGCAAGGAAAAGATTTGCTCCAGGAAAACCCTGCTGGTTGTGTGGGAAGGGCTGGGGGCTGCCAGCAGGCAGACAGCTGGACATGAGGGCTGATCCAATGAACGGAGGATTCTGCCAGCTGCCAATTTCGTCTTTGCTGATGGTTAGATGCCAGATGTTAGGTATCCACGCGTGCACACACACACACACACACACACATTCGACTTTCCCCAAGTCATTGGACTCCATCTCTATACTCTGCCTCCTAGAGTAAGTTCACTTTTCTCCAATCAGGCGGCTGGCTGGCTGTGGGGGGAGTGTCCCCTTCCTGGGAACCCTGGACTTTCCTGGGTGTGTTCCCTGCGCTGTGAAGAGTGAGACACTGATGGCAGTGAAATGCAGTTTCCACTCTGGGCCACTGTTCTCAGCTAACACTCACAGGTCTACTATTGGAAGAAGGGAAATTGGGTACTGGGGGACAATTAGCAGTTTGTGCCACACCCAAACCCAGGAAGGGTGTCACAAAAGCCACAGAATCCATGTCATAGATAATAAAGTGGCAATGCTTCAATGGGTTAGAGCAGAAGCATTCGTCACTGAGGTACCTCAAAGCTGCCCCATTATTCTCGCCAGCAGCTTTGCTCTTACCGACGAAATACCACGTGCTATCACGACTCTCAAGTCATGAAGAGCTGCTGTCCCATTCATCCAGCAGCGTCCCACAGCCTCCAACAGGCGTTCAAGCCTTGTTTCGTACGCACTACGCATGAGACCACTAGCATCTCAGGAGAGCCTGAGAAGGGGTGGAGCACCCACCATATCCCTGAACAAATCAGCTATAAAGGCCACGAAACCACCATTACGGCCACACACCTCAGGTGCCCACGGAGGTGTCACAATTGTGACAGCAGTTCCTGGGCTGGCCCCTGAGCTCCGTGCCATACTGACTGGTGACTTCCTGCCTGGCCTGCCCTCCTTGGACATTTCAGTTGACTCTGGCGCCCCCTGTGGCCCCGACCCGGTATTTCGCTGCATCTCTTACCCTCAGCAAGCTGAACCCCACCTCACCAGTGTGCACCGGAGTCAATACCCCACTTGACAGAACGTCACTGAAGCAATATGTAAACTCAATTAAGGCAAAAACCAATGGTACATTTGAATGGAATTTGCTGGAGCGCAGGACATGTTCACGGCGCTCAGTGTGGCCACGCGGCTATCCGACCCCCACGCCGCTCAGGCCACTCTGAACGGCTACTTGGGAGAGGGTGTCTCAGGGGCTTTTCCTTGGCTGCTGGTTTTCACTGGACAAAAGGGATCTGTAACCAGGGGCTTGCTCTCCATGCTGACTTCAAGCTCAAGCATAAAAAAAGGTCATGCATAGAGATGGCATTTTGTAGCACGGGCCTTTGAAGGTTAGTACTCCATGTATTTGGAGTAAGAGTCTTAGTCTTTTAATCCCTCCCAGGAGAAAGGGGTTTGGTGATTGAATAAAACTAAGGACACGTTAAGACAAGGAAGGAAAGGGCTGAGGTTAAGAGCGAGGGGTGTGAGATGACTTATGGTAACCAAATGAAATATATTCTTATATAGTTTTTAAAGGAAGGAACAATGCTCCTTCTGAAAACTTGGCCTACCTCAGCTGGATGAATGACACAGAGAAATGGGTCTAAATGAAACATATGTCACTGATTATAAAAAGTTGTGTGTAATCTTCATCAAATTTACTACCTGACCATGGAATTTAACTAACTCTGGATTCAATAATACTGTTCCTGGATATAAACATTTTTTCTTCAGCACATACATTGTACCACCCAGCAAACGCTTTTCACCTGACTAGCGGTAGGAGGCACTTGACAGGATCCTACAGGCAATAAAATGCAAATAAAACTTATTCACTGACCTTAAGATGCTCAGAGTCTGCCTGGAGATAAAAGCATATAAAAATCCACAATGAAAGAGGGGCTGTAATTCAAAGTGCTACGGACAGAAAGAGTGATTCTGAGTATAGAATTTATATGATAATTGACGAAAACTATATAAAAGTTACAAATAGAACTAGATCCTCTTTTTTTCACCCCAGGACAAAGGCCCAATGTATGAGAATAATGCTAGTTAATAGAGAAATACAACTGTTACTTTAATCTCAGTTTGTCAATGAAAAATATTACATCCAGTGTGACATGTATCAGAGAAAGAATGACAATTCTGTGTCTCCGTTATGTAGTTAAATGTTTCTGATTCCTGTGGATTCAAGTCACAAATATAGCAAATATTAATGTGTCCCAATCTTCACACATAAAACGATCTCTTGTCCATACTCGGCCAGCAAACCACCTCTGAGTCCCCTGCCCCAAGCCAGGTGTCTGTGTGGCACAGACCACACACTAAATATTGAGTGGCAGTGGCTGCATCAGAAGCTCATGCCATGTAATCCCCAAGCAGGAAAACTGAAAAGAGCTTCCAAAAAAGCTGTAAAGGAAATTTAGCATATGGTGATATTTAGAAAACATAATGGAGTTTTTAACTTTGAAATTAAAAAACCCACTATACCTTTAAATAGATTTTTAAAGCTTTTCAAAATCCAAATAGCATATTTATTTCTAAAAATGAAACCACAAACATCTGGCAGCAAGACAGAGTCCTGTCCTTGGAGAGTATTCCTTATTTTAAGAGTTACCTCTGGTGTTACCATGACTACTGACCGAGAACTGAAATTGCCATGTAACTGTCCTCTCTCCCATGTGACTGCACCTGAACCCGCAGTAAATTTCTAGTGATTAGAGGAGACAGCCTCAAAGGTGGGCTGTCCTCAGACACTGTATCAGAAGCTTGTCCCCAGGATTAGGCTATTGGTCGCTGATTCAAATGCTGCATTAGCATGAGTGGGATGATTAATACGGAGCAGGAAATCTGGGGAGGAGAAACCTTCCGCCAGCTTAAGTGCATGGAGTCCCGTCCCAAGTGAGAGATCCACAGGCAGCGCGGACTGGCTGAGGACATGAGACGGGGTGGGGTCCCCTGCCAGCTGCGCAGTGGAGCCTGAGTCCCGGCCGCACAGACACGGACGACGTCTGCTGTGCCACAACACATGCGACCCACGCGGGCCTGTCTGCATCCGACATACCCGCTAACTTCCTCTCTTAGCAGTGCCGGTGACGTACCTCACCCCACACAAGACAGTGAAGCCTGGGAGTCACGCAGGAGCGTTGCCACGCTTTCCGGTGTGAGGTCCTGCCCACCTGCACCCTCCCCGCGCGCAGGCAGGGTCTTTCCGGTGTGAGGTCCTGCCCACCTGCATCCTCCCCGCGCGCAGGCAGGGTCTTTCCGGTGTGAGGTCCTGCACACCTGCATCCTCCCCGCGCGCAGGCAGGGTCTTTCCGGTGTGAGGTCCTGCCCACCTGCACCCTCCCCGCGCGCAGGCAGGGGGCTCTCCGGTGTGAGGTCCTGCACACCTGCACCCTCCCCGCGCGCAGGCAGGGGGCTTTCCGCCTGTGTGAGTCCGACTGACTGGAGAACCGACAGGCAAAGCGATGGCCGAGGCGCGTGCGGCCGCGCGCGGCGACAGGCAGAAGCCACGTACGTGTGTTATTACGGACTCAGATGTGTGTTAACTTGAGAGTTAACTCTAGGAGAAATGTGTATTATCAAATATTAAAAACGAGAAAGCAAATAGAAATCTAGCCGGTCAAACCTAGGAATAGCTTGCATACGTAACAGAAAGATAACCCCTTAGGACATGAGGAGGAGACCCCGAGCCCCGGACGTGCCTGTGGGAGCTCAGTCTGGAGCGCGCTGAGTAACCGCTGGGTGACCACCGTTGGGCACCACACGACCAGCCTGGTTTTCTGAGCAAGATCCACCATCTCAGCTGCTCCTGGTCGCAGCAGCACAGCAGCCACGGGGGGGAAAACCAGTTTCTTCTTCTCTCAATGGCTCCACTTTGTTTTTCAAATGAGAGGAAAATTGACACACAACATTCTATTAGTTTCATATGTACAACATCATAACTTCCCTTATGTAATCACCACAGTAAGCGTGGTTAACCTCCATCTCCACAGTTACGTTTTTTTTTCCTTCTGATGAAATCTTTTCGGATCTACTCTCTCTTAGCAACCCGTGAATCCATAGGGCATTTTATGGTAGAAGAACTGGGATGTTACGGCAAAGTAAATTAGAAATTTCACTTGAATATAATGAGAAAATTCAATCATGCATTCAGAATTTCCAGCTAAACATCTCAGGAAGTCTACAGATTGAAGAAACTCCCCAAATTAAACAATTTAACCCTATAATTTGACTATCTTTTAACAGAAAAAAAGAGACTGCTCCTACAAACATGTCTTGGTCTGCACACATTTCCTGTTTAAGAATATATTAAAGATAAAAGTGTCAAAAGGAACAATGTTTGCGTTAGGGGGTACAGAACTAGGAATCCTGGGGCTCAGTGCTGGGGCTGGCTCTGCCCCCACAGCCTGCAAAATGTCCTGTAACCTCTCTAGACACCTGCATTCTCGCCTGTAAAATGGAGGTACTCACCCCCCACCTAACTGCTTAATAGCTATTTTTGCAAGGTGAGAGATAAGGGCCATTTGAAACAATGTGTAACAATGCTTTGAAAAGAATTAGACACTTCACAAAAGATACTGTTACTATGTTTAGGGTTTGTTACAATGTGAGGCAGGTTTTATGCAGCTCAGAAGAGGGCTGTGGTAACCCAGTTAGGATTTAAGAACGAGGCCACATTAAAATTAAAAAAAGATACCAAATTGGAGTTTGTCTTTAAAACATGGAAATTTGCCTGAACATCAGCAGAATTCTCAGTCGTGCAGGATGGGCGGCAGTCTGTATTTGCTCCCACACTTCTGCCAACACTGAAGCTGCCTGTGTGGGTCTGGTCCAGGTGCCAAAGGAGAACTGGCCCCTGACGGGGTCCCAGGAGGCAGTGCGCCCTTACAAGGCTCAGTGATTCTGGGGACGGGGGCTGAGCTGCCACAGACAGTATTCTGAGGCAGGGCTGTGTCAGGTGCCACGTACCCACCAGACATGTCGGCTGCACTGGGACCTCTGGCATCTTAAGGAGCAACGGCATTGTGGCTATGAGGGGGGCATCGGTGTGCTGGCTGCTGGCTGCCTTTGCTCCCTGCTAAAATCTGCCGGAGTCTGGAGCCAGCCGAACCTAGTTTGGGCCAGCCCCCAATGGACACGAGTGTTGGTCAGTACTGCTGAGACCCGCGCTCACTCAATGTCACAGCCACGCACGTCTGGGAGGGGCGCATCGTGTCTGACTGGCTGCAGACCCTACTGCACAAGAAGTCAGCATGTGGGTTCCAGCGGCATTTATTGTAGTAGGGTTTCAAAGAGACATCTTTTTTTTTTTTTTAAAGATTTTATTGGGGAAGGGGAGCAGTACTTTATTGGGGAACAGTGTGTACTTCCAGGCCTTTTTTCCAGGTCAAGTTGTCCTTTCAATCTTAGTTGTGGATGGCACAGCTCAGATCCAGGTCCAGTTGCCATTGCTAGTTGCAAATGGCGCAGCCCTCCATCCCTTGCAGGAGTCGAAACCTGCAACCTTGTGGTTGAGAGGACGCGCTCCAACCAACTGAGCCATCTGGGAGGCAGCTCAGCTCAAGGTGCCGTGTTCAATCATAGTTGCAGGGGGCAGAGCCCACCATCCTTTGCAGGACTCGAGGCATCGAACTGGCAACCTTGTGGTTGAGAGCCCACTGGCCCATGTGGGAATTGAACCAGCAGCCTTCGGAGTTAGGAGCATGGAGCTCTATCCGCCTGAGCCACCGGGCTGGCCCAAAGAGAAATCTTTTGAAACCTCTGATTATGACGCCACTTAATGCACTGATTAGATTACAGTGACAGCTCAGCTCTCTCATTCCGGAACACGAGTGTGGCTTGCACCTCTCAGTGGCCCACCTGGTGCCTCTGTAAGAAACTGACATTGCTCATCTCCTCAGGATGGTTGAATTGTTATCCTAATCCTAACCATCGGGAGCCCCTTCCCCTTGGACCCCACTTTTTAATGAGTGGCCGGGAGAAATTACATTGCTCGGGTATCGGGAGAAATTACGTTGCTTCATGTTTACACCCAGTTCTGTGGTGACACAGACTGTCTAAAATATTAGCACACAAAGCAAATGACAATAAAGTCAGAGAACGTTAGTGAAGGTGATCACTCCAAAGGCCGGATATTTGAAACTTCATCCGAAAAAATCATGAATGCAATCAGAAACACTGAAGACAAGCTAAGGGGAAAGTCACTGCCTCCTGTGACAGGAAACCGCACAACCAAGAGGGAGCAGCTCCAGCCTGGCGTGTAACTGACACGCCTTCCTCTGCGTTGGAGGCACAGACCCCAGACAACCGGCACGGCTGAAATCCTTACTACAAAATACTTACAAAATCAAAGCCAGTCGTTATTTAAAATAGGCCCGTTCAGTGCACTGTACACCTGAAACTAATGTAAAATAATACTGAAAGTCAACTGTAACTGAAAAAATAAAATAGGTCTGTTAACAACATTATAAATACTGTTGTTATAGCAGAGCAGACAACACAGGGCTCAACGAGGAAATTACGTATGACAAACTTAACCCCCAAATAATTTATGTTCATTAACCAACCTACACAAAGCATCCATTTATATAGTCTATTACCTGCCTATGTATATATCTACCTACCTACCTGTCATCTGTCATCCGTCATCTACCTACCTGCCCAAGAGCTATATGAAGCCTGGAATCACATGATTTCAGAGTACAGGTTTCTTTAGGTGAACGCCCTTTATTGTACAAGTTAGACATTACTGTTCCAGAAAAACTATGAAAAACAAGACTGTTATTGCTATGACAGTATTTTTTTTTCTGTATTCAATCCTTAAAAGTTGAGAATTTGGTTACTGTTTCTGAATATTATAATTCCTTATCTCTTTAGAGTCCCTTTTGAATTCCTGTAACAACTTTTTCACTGCTTGGATAACAGGTCTCCAGAATGTTTCAACTTAGCTAAAGGAAATTGCTGTGCTTGGTACATAAAGTCTAGATACTTGAATAGTCATAAACCATCCACATATGAACACTGACATTTTGATGTGAAATAAATTTCATTATTTAGAAAATGAAAAAAAATCTTATCGAAATTGCAAAAAAACACACATAGGAAATAAAGACTTCCACCACAGAAAGGCCACTTCAATTCAGCCCAAGTGAAAAGCGGTGCTTTTCAGACCAAACACCCTCATCACTTCCCAGTAATTGTTGCACAAATCTCCTAATAGCTTCCTGCATCTCCCCACTCCGCCCTCTCCGAGCTATTCTGAAGGGACCCCACACATCGCCCTGAAAACCTGGTTGTATAGAACCTGAGTGCGCGAGGGAGGGAGGCAGGCGGCTGGCAGAGTGCCCACTCTCAGGGTGGACGCTGCCCGTGCTGGAAGCCCCTGCTCTTCACTGCAGCTTTTCCCACCTGCTTTTCTGCCCCAAGTCTTCAGGCGCGTTCAGTGTCTTTATGGATGCTTCCTCCACACCTGAAAACACCAGCCTGCTCCCCACCTGGAGCTCAACCCCTGCCCCCACTCAGCCTTTCCCTTGACGGGTCTGAAGTCCCCCTACTGCTTCTGTACAGATGAAACAGAAAATATAATGACTTTTCAATTATCCCCTTTTTATTGTTTGTCTTCTACCCCTTATTATTAATAATTGGCCCATTTGTTCAATAAGTATTTATTATCTCATACAACTGAGAGCCATGTTGGAAATACCCACTTCATTTTGTAGAGGGCTCAGAAAATAAAAAAAATGCACCTGTCAGAAAAATGAGGGAATTGGGTGAAAACTCCTTCTCTTTCTAGAGTGCTCAAAATAATAGGTTCCAGTTATGTTTAAACGTTGTTCTCTGGGGTCTTTCCCAAGTTGAAGAAAATGATTACAGCTTCTGGTTTTTTCATTTCCAATTTGTGTGAGCTTTGTGACTTCTTTCAGTACCTCTCCTAACTCTCATGCAATCAGGATAAAAGGCAATTTCTTAAAGAAAAAAAGTAAATGTACTGTGAAGCTGATTGTTTCATAACATTATGCCCTCTGAAAAGCAAATTACGTAGAACAACTGACCCAGAGAAAAGATTCAGGACCACAAAAGAACAGGCAGACACTGCCATGAAATTAAAACTAGTTTTCACAAAATCCACTTAAAAGTAACAATGGACATGAGCAAACATGTCCCTGGCCACGCGCACTTTGTAAAGGATGGGCCGGCTGCCAGCCTGGCTTTCCCTAACTCCATAACCTTTCTTTCCTGCTCGGCTCCGAGTCAGACCCCGGCTGGGGCAGGGCAGTTCTGTGACCCTGAGGATGGTGGTCTGTGTGCTGTGCCGTGAGGGTGTGGAGGCCTCTGTGGGGAATCCTGGGAGCAGAGGGTAAGTGCGTCCTGCTCTGATCACTCCTTTCTGTGCCCCTTTCTCCTCTCCTCATTTCCGGGCCCCACCTCACCCCACACATCCCACGGGTCCTTCGTGCCATGTCCATGTGCCATGAGCGAGGTCCTGAGTGACCTGTGTGGCTAACACGGTGCAGCAAGACTCCAGGCACAGGGAGGGAGGGTGGGCATGTCGCTTTGGGTCCCACTGTCCTCCGGGCATGGTGGAGCTGGTGTCCAGTCGCCACGGAGCGCGCTGTGGCCGTGCCAGGCGCTGCGCTCACTGACGGACGTTCAGACGTGGGAGACACACAGCCGGGCCGGCCGCTGGCGGCTGGCGTGGGAGCTCCGATGACTCCATTCTCCCTGGCTACACCTTCTCGTTTCAACAAGAAATGGTACCCACTTCATAAAATTGTTGTGCAGGTTAAATGAATCACGCTCTAGTCATCCCCTGTGCACTGCACGTGCTCAAAACCACCCTGTTCTGTTGGAGGACGATGAGGAGGAGCCTGGTGACCACTGAGACCCGATGGCACAGCCAGAGTCTCTCAGACAGACGGGCAGAGCCCGAGATTTCAGACAGTGCAAACCACGATTACTGCTTGGTTCTTCTCTTCTTGAGTTTATATGAAAGGTCCAACAGTTCGCTGTGGGAGGAGCAGAGGTGATCCTCTTTGAATGACAATTCTCATTCCTACAAACAAGCGATTCTTTTTTCCTCCAGTGCCAGGAGGAAAGGGGCGTCACTCAGAGAAGACACAGACACCCCTGCCATAAGGACGGAGGCCGGGGCCCCCAGGACTGCTGCTGGCTCCGAGCTGTGAGGCTGCTTCTCACAATGACCAAACTGCAGGATCAGTAGAGATGCCTCCCTCTGGCTAGGAGCCCTTCTGTGACTTGCCTAATGCCCTGGGCATTAAAACAAATCCAAATTCCTTCTCGCGGTTGACATGGCCACCTCAGACGTGGGTTGGAACCTCAGTCCTGCCAGTTACACCCTTGTGGCCAGCCTCAAATGAGGGCAACCACTCTCTTCGTCTATACACAAACCGCCACCTCAGAGGCTGTTGTGCTGACAGAACGTATGCACTAGGCACTTAGCTCAGCGTCTGGCCCGTAGTAATAACTCAATGTATGATCATTTTCAGCAATAAGAGTAACAACCTACGTATCTGTGAACCTTTCCAGTAGAAGAAAAAAACCCTTGAGAGATTCAACCACGAAACTGCTCGGTGACATTCAAGCAGGAAGCCTGCAGACAAACTGGGGACCCATCTACTTAGCCCGTGAGAGAGCGTGCGGGTTTCATGTGGAACCATAACTGATGGGTTTTTTAGACTGTGGGGCAAACACGCCGCCTTGAGGGCTACGTCCTGCTTTCTGGTGGGTAACACAGCAGAATGGAACAGGTCTCACTGACTCAACAGCACATGTGTGTAAGTCTGACCGCTGCTCTCAGAGCGCATCCCTTTGGGCTCCGCCTGTGCGTCGAGGCGAGCTTCCCGGAGACACGCTGCTTCAGGAGAGACTATTCAGGAAGAGCGGCCCACTGCTAGACCTTTAGCAAAGCACCTTGGATCTGATTTTCCAACTGGCTGAAGCACTCTCTAGTTGATGTTGCTAAGTCCCGAATTAAATTTGAGATACTGATCTTAAGCCTCTGATTTTTTTTTTTTATGGCTATGATGCGGTTAGTAGGGTTAAGATAGCTCCTGGAAATAGGAATTATCCAAATAACAAAGCTAGGTGAAGCTATTATATGGGTAAGAGATTCGGCCCTTTACACACTGACTTGTCTTAAAAAGCCATTTTTCTTTAGAATGTCACATCTCTGAAGCGTCCTAAAGGGAGCACACTGGTGCTGGAGGAAGTTATTGTTGGAAGGCTCTATTTTCACGGTTCATGTATACAGAAATCCAGCAACACTCGTAGAAAGTATCCACCAACTCTGCTCCTACAAAAAGGAAGTATTCGCAGGCATTGTATATGATTTGTGAACAAACGGAACATTGAAATTAGCATTTGAAACACCAGCAGGCCCACCCTATGCCCACTACAGCTTATCAGTATCGTGTGCATTCGCAGTTCTGTTTTTAGAGTTGTGCAAGGACTTTACAAACACCCAGTCAATTCAGCAATATTTAGCCAGGATACATGAAGCAGAGTATGACACCAGAATGTTACATAATGTAAAGTATTTGGTTCTGGTCCAAAAGTTTAGCTTTTTTAGTTAACAGGTAGAATTTAAAGTTCAATGCTGGCTGAAAAATTCTAATTTAACAGGGAGTTAATGAAAGAATTCCTTTCTCAGTGTCAAATCATTTACGGGCAATAAGCAGCTATTAAACCCATGTCACGGGCTACGAGGACACATGCCCAGCCACGTCTGCATACATTCTATGCCCACCTTCCATGCTTGTTTCAGACACAGTAATTCTCTGCTCCTTGGGTAGCGGATGGCAGAATCCTGACCTAACTTAGGTCCCAGATACGGTTCTATACCAAGGCCTTAGCAAGAAGAAGGACTTAATATTTACTGATACTTAGCGTGTGTCAGGCGCCACGCCAAACTCCCACATGAATCATCTTACTTATTTTACAGCGCGCTGATGGAAGAGAATACTTTTAGCAGCTGCACTTTAGAAAGAGGAACTGACGTGTAAAGCAGGAAAGCAGCTGGCTGGTCCGCGGAGCCCACAGCCTCCACCAAACTGCCTGACCTCTTTCCGGGCCCATGGAACAATCCCATGGAGGGAAGAGAAGGCAGAAAATTCCGCATGGAGCGCAAAGTACTGCCCTGTCATACGCCTGCGCACTGGCCGGTGTCCATCAAATGCCACACACAGTGAAGCTGGAGCTTTCTTCACCTTACCAAAAGGTTTTCACATGATTACACCATGTCTATCCCCAGGTCATGGCAATCTTAAGATGCCACTGATTTTAAGGTGTATTCTGAGGCCCCAAGGTCTGATTGTCATCTTTTTTCGATGATACAAAATGAGAGTCTTTGATTTTGGGAAAAGGCACAGTTCCATCCCAGGATCCAGAAGAAAAGCTGGGAGGACAGCCGCAGACGCATGGCGCTGAGTGCGTGAGACCGATGACCACCTTGCCCAGGCTTTCCACATGGTCATTGGAACAAGTGGTTCCCTGTGTGTCCCTTTCAGAATGCAGGGGGACACGCCACATCGGCGGTGTTCCTTGGGGAGAATGCTAGGTCACGACAATATCTGAACTGCCCAGCCATCTGCAGCGATCCCTGCGTGCATCTGAGGTGGGAGCGGACACTGCATGTCGCTGCTCAGACTGAGCCGTGGGGTGGGGCAGGCAGCTGGGCCGGTGACGTAGCTGCTGCGAGCATCACATCACTGCCCCCGACAGCTCCAGAGAGCAAAAGCTATGTCACTGTCTGGTTCACAGTAAGTGCTCATTTATGATGTTTTACTTCCTTTTAATGAAAACTGATGGCCTACTTTTCCATTAGGAATTAAGTGTACCCAGCAGTTTCCTCAAAATTGTTAAGAATGCAGGTGGAAGTCTTAGTTTCTGCACTAGATCTCTGTGACAGGATGCTGCCATCTGCTTGTAACACACGTGAGGTGAGTTGGCTGTCTCCAGCGGGACAGCTAGCCGAGCCCTGAGCTGGACCCTGCAGTGACCCCCGGACCAGAGAAGGAAAAGGAGACCCATCGCTTGGCTCTTCGGCAGAGATGTTTTCAGAGAGAAAACTGTGTCTGCCTCTTCCGGTGGCGTGGACGTGCTCAACCTAAGAACCGGAGCCGTCTTACCTACTACAGATCATACGCGTTGTGCTTAGAATTTGCCTAATTGGAGGCTTTCAAACAATGTTTATTTTCTCTTTTTCCTTTCAAAGAAAATAATACACAATTAGAATTGAAATGTCTGTGGTGAAACTCCCCAGATCATGAGCAAATGAGTCTGTCCTGAACTTTTCGTATTTCTGTCTAATAAATGTCACTGCTGAGTGGCACTGATGTCACAATATACCCTGGAAGACGCTAGTGACAGTGTGTTCGGGAAACCAGCTCTGTGTAGATAGTGTTTTTTTAAGGTAACACGAGCACAGAATGACATTATTTTGTTACCTTCGCAGTTTTAAAAGGTTAATTGAACTGTTGAGCAATATTTTATTTTATTCCAATTTGCCTCCATGGAATTCATCCTTCTGATGGTTTTGAATATCTGTGCATTAAATTCTATTAGAGTAAAGCCTTCTTTTATAACCAAGTACTCATCTGTGGCCACTTTTACCATTTGACATTTGAACTGCATTATTAGCCAAAGGTCAAGCACTTAAGAAGTCAGTGCTTAAAGGTAATTTTTCTGATGCTAAAGACGTCTTTTCACATTGCGTCCTGGAAAAAAAAGCGCTTTAGTTGTTCACAAGTCGCATTCTGATCTTTGAACAGCGTGCAGGTAAAGACCGTGGGCTTTTATGGGGGTGGACAGGTTGCCAGATAAGCTCCTTGGATCTCATTCCAAGAGGAAATCAGACCTCGTGGTGCCTTCAGAAGAAACTTGGTGTCGGCCAAGCCCCAGGCACGTGCTTGTACTGGGTGCTGGTGGAGAGCAGCACTGAGGTGGCTCCTGCCTCCTTGCCTGACATCGAATGACCCTGGTCATCCCTGAATCTGAGCAGCGACATGCAGTGTCCGCTCCCACCTCAGACGCACGCAGGGATCGCTGCAGACAGCTGGGCAGTTCAGATATTGTCGTGACCTAGCATTCTCCCCAAGGAACACCGCCGATGTGGCGTGTCCCCCTGCATTCTGACAGGGACACACAGGGAACCACTTGTTCCAGCTGATGACCATGTGGAAAGCCTGGGCAAGGTGGTCATCGGTCTCACGCACTCAGCGCCATGCGTCTGCGGCTGTCCTCCCAGCTTTTCTTCTGGATCCTGGGATGGAACTGTGCCTTTTCCCAAAATCAAAGACTCTCATTTTGTATCATCGAAAAAAGATGACAAACAGACCTTGGGGCCTCAGCATAAGTGATACGGAAGACAGCAGAGCCTGGTAGAGCGGCCGCTGCTTCACCCACTCTTTTCCCCGGGCCTCCCCTCCCCAGCACCACTGCTATGGAAACGCTGGCCTGCGCTGTGTGGAGGGAGCACGCATTAGGTGTGGAGTGGCTGCGGACAGACCTTCCATGCGCAGGACTCCGATGTGTCCTGTAGCCGAGGACTGCCCAGGACTGGGGCGTGACAGGTGTCCCGCCAGCAGAGGGCTGAGTGTGGCTGTGCAGCTGAGTGACAGCGTCCATTCTCTCCGTGCTATCTCAGATGTGAAAGAAAACGTGCTTTCTTTCCAATTCTCCGGATTTTGCAGAGCAAACACTAACAGCTCTGGGGCCATCCCTGCAGACAATCGGGCAGAAGTGGGAGCCAGCTCAGCACAGCGTGGACACCTGATGTCCCCATCAGAGTCACAGACATGCTGATGGCCCCCTAAGCCTGGTGGGTCTCATAAAACCCACACACCCAGCCTTTGTGTGGGGGAGGGAATGGCTCGGTGCAGACAGGCCTGAAACGCAGTTCTGATGGATTCAACCCCTCCCTTGGCCTTGGGCAGGTTCCTTAACTTCTGGAGGCTGCACTCTCTTGTTAAATGGAGGTAATGATGTTGATCTTGCAAGGTTCTTGTGAGAATTAAACTAATAATATGCAGAAACAACAGGTCCTCTATCAATGGTACCTCGGCTACAGAGGCTTAATTTCTTTCCTTCACCGCGTCAAACATTCCTTCCCTTTAGGGGAGACTCAGGCAACAGGGAGAATAAGTTTAGCACATTACACATGCTAATTGCAACAGGGATCAAGCATATTTTCTTTACTTTCCTGAAAACAGATGGCAGTAGCCATACCCCTTGCTAATTAGTCCTTCCCTGGGAGAACGCGGTGTTGCTGTGTAATGACACGAAACAGCCAGTTGTCGAGTGAGAAGCTGAGGGATTTAGGCCCAGAGAAGCTGGCAGAAAGCTCATCATTTTCAATGTCCTCTGAGAATGTTTTTCATTTTCTTTGATTATGAAGCAGCATATTTTCAGCACTAGATCATTTTACACGCTGACTTGCTTAAACACTGCTATCACTAAGGCTCTCTGGCAGAACTGCTTTCACTTAGCCGTGGCGAGATCTGCCTGCAGACCGTCACCTGGTGTCTCCTGGTTCCAATGCAAAGTGGACACGATTCTGGCGGAGCTGGTTCACCTCGCATGTAGAGACACAGTTCTGTATCCGAGTGCGGCTCCATCAGTACGTGTTACATAAGAGCAGAGTGTGAGACCGCTGTACAGGCAGACGCCTGGGGAGTGACCTGTGTGGCACTGCCTGCTTTCCTCTTCGTCCCTTTGTTAGACCAGGAGCTCCGTGCCGGATGGGACCCCGCCCAGTGCTACTGTCGTGCAGGCAGATAAGAACACGGGCAGAGCAAAGCCGACCTAACTTCTGTGGCCTCGTGTACCTGCAGTGCTCTCTGGGAAGGGCCCTCGGTGGCTGCCCAGGGGGGACTGGGTGAAGGCGCAGTCTGGGGGTGCGAGCAGGGCACTGAGGAGGAGCCATGGCAGGATGGACTCAGTGAGCTGGGACACAGAGGTGACATGTCCTCCACCTCCCGTCAGGCTCCTCGTGTCCCTGACTGTAACGTGACAACAATGGGATTCTGTGCCTCAGAGCAGCTTCTTCACTGGACCTTGCAGAGGAGACGAGAGAAAATAGGCTGGGATATTCCCTCCTGCATTCCCTCCTGCCTTTGTTTGCTTTTCTCATACTCAGAATAAACAAGGAAACATCCAGCTTATGAGGCCTGGCACTTAGATAATTTGGGAATGGGCACTTTAAGAAAAATAACACAAAATTATAAATACGAAACAAGTTAGAAAAGCAATTACTTATTAACGATAAGAAAAAATCACAAATTACAAACTTTAGAAAGTTGGCATAAACAAACATCAGATAATCCAGAAAAATAATGTCCTATTTTTATTAGTTAGCTAGCAACAATGCGCAGAGAAGTAACTGCAAACTGCACAAATACACCCCACTAAGTGTGAACCGATATGTGCAGTGTTCAGCTCCCCTTTCCCAGATTTCACAAATGCCTACAGCCAGTCCAACACCACCGGGTGAAAGAAGAAAGAAGCAGGAAGGAGCGAGTGTGAAGAGATGATGGTAGTCCTTTCTTTCTGAGCTCACTGCCCACATGGAAGACTCAAGTCTGGCCCCTGCAGCTGGTACCAAGTCGGGACCTGCGCCCCCGAGACATTGACCTAACGGAAGGAGCAGGACAACACTGACCCATGTGGCCAGGACCTCGAGGGATGCAGCGGACACCAACCAGTTCCTTACATGATAGGTTTCCACGAGAATGTGCGCGGGGCGCTGAGGGGACAGTGTACCAGGAGGCCTGTGTGCCTGAGCCAATGAGGAGGGCACAAGGTGGGCCTGACTCTGGTTTGCAGGTGAGAGCAGCATGCTGGGAACTACACGGATTCCTAACCCAACAGTCTGCTCCGCGCGGGGCGGGGCGGGGCGGGGCGGGGCGGGCCCCTCCTTCAGCCGTCCCAGTCCTCTGTGGGTGGCACGCGTGTGTGACGCATTTCCACCAACTGTGACGTTTAGTAAGTGCCGAGTCACTATTAGATGGACAAATCCTTCGCTTCTTCCATTTCTTCAGGGTCTGCTGTGCGCCAGGCACCAGAGGACAATACAGGGCCCCTGCCCTCATGGAGGTCACAGTCCCCAGGGGAGGGACGGGTACCAAACAACCACCAACAGGGAGACGACAGAGTATTTCAGAAGGCGATCAGAAAAGCTGGAGTGGGGCGAGGGGCTCGATGGACCCCAGGGTGTGGAGGAAGGGGTACAAGTTTTGAGAGCAGTCGGGGGTTGGGGGGCGCAGCCACTGAGAAGGTGAGACATGAGGGAGCTTTAGGGCGAAAAGTTTCGGGAAATGAAGCAGGAATCGGCATAAGTCATCTCCAAGGTGACCAAGATTCAGTAAGAAGCCACATGAGAAAAAGAAAAGTTATTTTTTTCAGTTCCTTTTACATTTGATGTTTTTGAAAGTCTGTGTTGGAGGCACTCTGGGCATTTCTGTGGCAGACAGGCTCCTGCTCTGTACTTTTGGATGAGCTTAAAAAAAAAAGGGTGTGCGAAGAACACGGACGAGCTGGGAGGCCCTCGGGAGATCCCCCCCACCCCCCCGAGAATCAGCAGGAAGCCAGGCTCCACGTGTCCCATGTCCGTGTGGGTGGGGGCTGTTTGCTCTGAGCAGAGGTTGCCTTTTACCTCTGCCAGCCCTGGCCGGGCTGCTGGGCCCCGGGGGCTTTTCAGGGAGCACACCCTTCACTGTTTCTCCTTAAACCTTCATAACCAGGAAAATATTTTTCATGACTGTCCTGACTGTGTCTCCTTCAGAGAGGTACTTTAAGTGACAATATCCAAAAGCATATAAAATACTTCAACTATTCATCCTTGGTGTAAAAAAAATGCTACACGGATGATGAATATGGTTGTTCTTTTTCTCCAGAAAACAAAGACCATAATTTGGCTTTTGAGTTGGCGAGTGGGTTTTTGCAGTTGTCAAGTGCTGCAAAATGTAGGGAAGCCCCGAATGATGGGTAGGTTCTGGTTCTTGAGTGTTTCAACCAGTCTAATCCTGTGAGGCATTGGCCCCACGTCCCTGCAAGGCACTTGTCACACGTGCCTGTGCCAGTGACAAGCTGCAGGCGGGAAGCAGACGCAGGGCGCCTGCCTGGCCTGCGCAGGCTCTGCGCACCCCTGCCTCTGCCTCAGCCCCTGCGCTGCGCCCAGCCAGCTACCAGCCGGAACACGAGGACGCTTCCATCACTTCTACAGTCGGCGGGACGGCGGTGGGCACCAGTAAGTAAGTAAAGAGTGTTTATGTTTTGGTTTTGATTTTAATTTTTACTCGAGAGCTTCTTTATTGGAAAGGAACCCGAGCTGCACACCGCCAGTCATGGCAGGAATTGAAGTGGAGAGACGCCTTCCCTGACTTCGCCACCCGACCCTAAGTCTTGTGGCGGCTGCCCGGGGCCACGTCGCCGATGTCCTCACCGTGAACGCCCTTCCAGCCCCACCATGTGCGTGCGCAGGTGACCGCAAACACTCCTCCCTCGGCCACCACAGGTTGCTGCAGGCGCAAAGGCCACTTTTGAGCAGATGGTCTTAGTTTTAATTTTGTCCTTCGTGCATGTAGGTGACCCTACTGACAGACCAGCCCTGAGGCAGCATTTTGATGTTTTCCCCAGGAGATTTGTTCTGTGCACAGATGCCCCTGCGGGGTAAAAGCTGAGGCCTCAAATCTGAGGGAGGCTGACCGGCCTCTGGGGCCAGGCCGCACATCCCACGTCACGCAGCTGTAGCAGCACAGGCCCCGCACTGCGTGAACGAGTGATGCCCCAGCCGGGGACGGCCTGGCAGAGCAGAGCAAGCGCTGCGCTCAGCAGCAGATGCAGGGCACTCTGAACCCAACACGCAGAACAGTCTTCACGTCTGAGTCGGAAACAGAGACGCAAGGATCAGGACTTTGTCGCGAGTGACAGCCAGGGGAGGAGCCCTCGCTTCGAACCCCTGCACGCACTGACCCTGCCGCTGCTGGGACACAGACACCTCAGCCCACACGCCCTTCTCTAGCCCGGTGAGAATCACAAGTGTCCACACCAACGCGAGGCCTGAAATGTGGGAGCCCCTCGGTCAGGTGACAGGGTCTGCCCCTGACCAGGACCCTCAGAGCTCAGCTCGACATCCACCTACGAGACACCCTGGGAACCCAGGCCACCATGTGCTACTTGAGACCGTTTCTGTGAGGAAGCCTCCCCGGGCAGCTGATGCACCAAATGGCCGAGGGCACCATGACGACGGCTAGTGCTTCACAGAGAAGCCCAGTGAGGACCCAGGGTCCTCAGCTTCAGAGGCAGGTTGCCTGTGGAAGTCTGGATTTTTGAGTCCATCAAACCCTAGTTCAGAGCGTGTACCCAACAAAAGCAAAATGACCTCAAAGATGAGCTGGTTGGAACTTGGACAACTCAGGGACAGACTGTTCTGCTGACATTTAATACATAAAATCAGGCCACGTTTAAAGCATTCATACACATTCCTAGCAAAAGGGGGGGGGCATTTTCTCCAATGAAAAAATGTTGGAGGCACATCTAGAACATCAGATTAGATCGGCCAAGGTTCAGAGGCGCCGACCACATCGAGCACGGGTAAGGACAGGGAGCAGTGGGAGCCTCAGCCACAGCTGGTGGGGACGCAGACGGCACAGCCGCCGTGGCGTCCGGCAGTTTCCTGTAAGGCTGAGACACCACTCAGTCCAGCAGCCGGATGGGAGGCATTTCCCCAAACGAGCTGTCCAGCCACGAAAAGTGGTGGGGGTGACCGACAGGCACGCTGCTAAGCAGAGAAGCTGCTTAGGTGGCTACACACTGCAATTCTCGTCATGTGACATTTTGGAGGCGGCACAACCACTGAGACAGTGGAAAGACCGGCGGTCACCATGGCCTGGGGCAAGCAGGGGAGGTGAGTGAGGATTTTCAGGGCAGTGGGACTGTCCTGTAGGAAACCAATGGTGGGCACACGCCACGACGCACTTGTCCGAGGTCCTTGGAGCTGCGGAACACAGACTGAGCCTTAATGCCGACGATGGACTCTGGCTCACAGCACGCGTCCACGTGCACCCCCAGCTTGAACGCGGGCACATGAACGCGAGATGCCACAGCGGAGCTGCGGGCGGCCAGCTGGCTCCACAGGACTCTGCCAGCCACTCAGCCACTCGGACACCCCAGCGGCATTTACAGATACAATGCACCAACCATTTCTGGGGGGGGGGGGCTGAGGGCACCCATCACGAGCACGTGCCCTGGGCTGCTCCCAAGGATGAGAATGAGAAAACAGTGACCACCCGGGGGGAGGCCAGGAGGCTGGGCGGGCAGCACCGCGCTTTTCAGTAACAGCCCTTTAGACCATTTGAATTTTTGAATAAAATGTCTGTACCACTTTTTTAATATGTACAAAAGGGAGCCTGTCTAGATTCCCTCCATTCACAGTGGGTCGGCCAGTGATTGTTTAGGGAATGGGGCTTTGAAACCCAGTGAGATTGGAAGAGGACAGCGGTCTGAGCTGCAGAACAGCAGGCGAGTGGTAACCCATGCAGGAGGCCCCGGTCAGCGTCCGTCCAAGTCTCGCGGTGGGTACATGCGGCTGTCGCACCGGTGGGTACACGTGGGTGTCGCATGGCAGGCAGTCCCACTTTCTGCCTCCCTGCCCCGATGGCTCCACACCCGGTGGCCACTTAGGGCATGGCCAGGAGGCCAGTGGTCGAAAAGAACTTGCTGGCTGCATCTGTAAACACTGCGACTCCGTGCTCACACCAAGCCTGCCGAGCTTTTAAGAAGCAGAACAAAAGCAGGAATGAATCAGAAATGATGAAGCCTGAGAAGCTTCCTGCTCAAGAGAAGTCTGAGAGGCTGGGCTGATTGAGAGGCGAGCAGATGACTCAGGGCCTGTTTAGAGCAGCCGCGCCGCAGGTGCCTGGCTCTGGGTGCCCTGGGTCAGGGCGGAAGGGGAAGCACGAGATGGAACACAGACCTCCGGCTCTGTGAAGCCCTGTCCTGCGGGGAGCTCAGTGCTTCTGATGCCTGTGCGCCACGTTTCCTACCAAATACTGTCCTTCAAATGCACCGTCGTCAAAACCGCATCCATCAGTGCCGAGGCTTCGCTTTGTATGGGTCCATCCCCAAGTTCTCTCTTCCACTTACGTTCCCCAAAAGCTCTCTGTCTCTGTTTTTGTTTAGTTTTGTATATTCAGTTATTAACATCCTAACAATATATTCCCACTTAAAAAATGTTACCTCTTCATATCATAAAAAGCCGAAGACTTAATGCTTCCTAAGTGGCCTTTTATTAAAAGGTCACATTTTTAATGAAACAGAATGAGCTGTAAGCATCTTAAAACTACCTCATCAATACCTACAAGCTGGTACAGGTCAAAGGTGTGATGTACGACTCCAGGTTATTTCATTCCCACCTGAAAACACGCCCTGTGACTAAAGGCACCTTTATTATTACAGTAACGCAGATGTCGCAAGTGATAGTTTGGTTTCACCAGCACAAAATGCTTCCCTTCACATGTATAAGCATCTGATTTCTTAGACGTATTGTGTAAAGAATGAGGTCTCCTTCCTGTAGTCACAAATAACATCATAGATCAAAGTTTTCTTACAGTTTTCTTGAAGGTGTGAAAGCACCCATTCCTGCCCCTTCTTTGTACTTTAAATATCATTCTGTCTTCCTACTGCAGCTTGTTCAAAGGACTATGCCCCAGATTTCTTGCTGGCGAGCTCTCTCCCTCACTGTGAATTTTCTTTCACTTATTTACTTCCTGGCCACTTGCCATCTTGGCCAAATCGTGCGCTCCTGAGAGACGCAAACCGCCGATGTGCGGAGCGGCCGCTGCCTGGCAGAGTCGCACATCCTGCTTCTCTGTCCCTTTATTCTGCACATAAACCTCCGTCCCCCTTTGGATCTGCTGGCAACCGAGCTTGCACGACCGTTTCCTTTGACCTTGTCAGCGAGCACAGTGCCGTGCAGCAGTGACAGTCCACCTGGAGCACACTGGGCTTTAGGGATGTTGTCAGTGCGTGTTGGCACTTCTGCAAACGCGAATTTCCCTTCTGAGATCTGCACACTCCGACCTAGAAAGACGCACAAGGACTCCCATGCCACCTTCTGCATGGGCCCTCCCCCCGGAACCCCACTTGCTGAGGTCTAAGCCGTGCTCTCTGCTCTGGCCCCACCGCAGCGTTCCTTCACTCTGGAGGGCAGTGGTTTGGGGAAGGTCCGCACGCCCCTTCCAAACAGCTGAGTCCTCTGACGCAGTTTTCCGCTGGCCTTGCATCGTACGCGCCGTGCAAATTCAATTCCCATGATAAGTCAATGACACGTATTTAGCTATCAAATAAAGCCTAGGACAGGAGGAAACTTTAACAGGTGAGCTCAAAATGAGAGTCCAACCTCCTGTTCAAAACCCCGCACGGGTCAGGCCCCGATCAGAGACCTGCGCTTCTCCACACAGACCCACCATCAGTGGAAGCCAGTGACCTTGTCAACACGGGACTTTGACACAGTTTTGACAGAACTTCTTCGTAGGGTTCTAGTTCACAGAAGCCACACATTAAAGTCTGAAACACATCCAGGTGATAAAACAATTCTCTGTCTCCTCTACAGAGTCCATACAGGCGGGATTTCAGCATCAGCCTTATTTTAAAATTTCAGCTTCAATTAATGTTACCAAGAGAGGATTTTGTTACCAGAATATGTTATAAAAATGTGAAGTTGTGAGTATTCACCTTGATTTCAAGCTTATGAGACCCACGGGGGACCCCTGAACCGCAGAACTCAGGAGAGTGAGCTGGTGTTAAGCTACGAAGTGTGTTGATTCAACAAGCGGGTGCGTGGCTGCCTGGCTCTGGGGGATCTCCGTGGGCACGTTTCTACGCTGACAGGTGTCATGCTAGAACCATCCCTCGCGCTCAGCCCTGTAACCCTCTTTGCCCATGCCTCGCCCCCTCCGCAGATGCCAGCCCCTTTCCAGTTCCCAGGCTGCCCCCTTCTCTCTGATACTAGAAATCCTGGGCCTGCAGCCATTTCTTCCTGCAACCCTCTCCTCTGTTGGGAAAAGTCACTTTCTGAGATGTAGAGAACATAATTTTTTAAAAATAAGTTATTACAATATTTATAAATTCTAAATTTTGGGGCCCTGGGAACAAAGTCCCAGTTGCTCTTCCCTGAATAAGGTACCAATTGTATGTCTAATATATTAATTTTAACCAAATCTGCTAAACCTCAGCAATATCCATCTTGTAGCAATTTTCTCAACTGTTAAAATCCTCAAAAAGGACAGATAAGGTTTCATTTATTTCAAAAGAACAGAGATGGTGCCTGAGTTGCCATCAGCACAAAATTATTTTATAGTCTCAAGAGCTGCACTAAAATGTTTTTGTGGGTGATGAAGCTACTCAAATAGTAAGAAATGTAGCTTCAGTACTTCCGATGGTGCTGCGTGAAGACTCCATCTGAGACAGGGGCAAGGTGCGTGGGCTGCTCCCGTCCCACTGGTGCGTCCCCCTTCTGGAGGCTACTCCTCACGCTGACCAACCGTGGCGGCGAAGAGGGCTCACCTGGCAGCAGACGCCTCCACCCCAACTGCTAAGTCCAGAGAAGCACTACTCTTGGTGGGAAACCAAGACTGCAGATAGCTGGCAGAAAAAGGGTTTGGGGGTGGCTGTGGGGCAGGGGAGAGTACAGGACAGTTCTGAGTGGGACACTGAATGGGGTCTGTGTCCCTGGACTCAGAGCAGAACCCCTGAGTGAGGGGGGGAGGAAGCAAACCCTAGGAAGGCCCCTCATGAAATGGGACATTTGGGAGAGGGGTCAGGCTCGTGGTGTCTGCAGTGCAAGAGACGCAGGCTGGCAGGGGTCCACACAACTGGATTTGGGAGAGCAAGACTTAACTAGTCATGAGACAAGCCGTGGACTTTCACTCCCATAGTGGGGTGAATGGTGCCCCTGAAAAGGCATGTCCACATCTTAAACCCTGGAGCCTGTGACTACGACCTCATTTGGGAAAAGGGTCTTTGCAGATGTCAGTAAGTGAAGTGTCTGAGAGGAGACCAACCTGGATCTACGAGTGGCCATAAAGCCAGTGGCAGCTCCCCCCGTAAAACAGAAGACGCAGTGACAGAGAGGGGCGGGCACGTGAGGCCACAGGCAGTGGGGGTGCTGCACAGCCCAGAGCCAAGGCCTGGGGACAGCTGGAGGCGGCAGAGGTGCTGGCAGAGACCAGGAGGACACTCCCTGGACCTCCACTTCTCGCCCCCAGAACTTTGAGAAGACATTTCTGTTGCTTGAAGCTACCAAGTGCGGTGATCTGTCAAGGTGGCCCTAGGAAAGCAGGTTACCCCCCTCTCAAGTGACTGAGCCCAGAGAGGTGGTGGCTGTTTATAAGCCCTCTGTGCACCTGGGTGAGGGGCACGCAGCCCGCTGCTGGGGGTGGGGGCAGAAGGACCTGGACCCCCCCTGGAGTGGGACGAGACAAGCTACACCGGCGGGATTTCCTAGCCCCTGGAGCGGTGCTGGCACAAAGCCAGCGCCGGACGCCACCTGCTGTGTGGGTGCAGAACACAGACACTGGGGAGGAGGCCCACGCCGTGCACACCACCCTGTCACCACGTCCCAGCGCTGGGCCCATGCAAGAGCCTCATGGACCTTCCAGAAATTTTTCTGTGAAGGAAAGCCCAGTGAAGGGGAAAGGATGCCACCTCACTCACGTCACCTGCTGTCCGCCCTGCAGCCTGACCACTCGGCAGCCCGCGGCACTACGTCAGCATGCGGTCCAAGCCACGTCCAGCCAGACCTCTCCGGCTTCGTGCAGGACGCCACCACTCACACCCGGGCATGCTCATAGTAAGAGTATGGCTAAGAACGTCTTAAATACTCTCCTCTGTCGTGCTCCTCTCACCAAATAGGCTATGAACCCACTGAGGGCACAGGCCATGTTTTATTCTGTCTGGGCTTTTCCTTTCCAGAGAAATCCAGAGGACACACTGACTAAATACTTTATCACTGGTTTGCGTAGTGGTTAAAAGCATAAATGCAGGAATTTGCCACATGAAATTTTAATCTGGCTCTGCTATGCATTTCCATGGACATTGGGACAAGTCATGTAACTTTTCTGGGCGTCACTTTCCTACTACAGATCACTTGAAGTAATTTAGCTAAAGCTCCTGGAAGCAGTAAGTGCTCAAAGAAGAAGGATTTTTATCATCCGTGTATTCTGGCCCAGAGGCATGGGGCGCAGAACGGTTCAGGGATAGTCCACCATCACCGGGGCCAGCGAGGCGTCTGCGGGCGAGAGATGGGGGGACCGCGAGCACACTGCCCTTGGCTGTTCTGAAGACGGTCAGCTCCCAGCTCCCAGCTACACGTGAGAGGGGGAGGTCGTTACAGGACCCTGCGAAAGGTGTGGGCTAGATATGAGGACAGACTTCCAAAGGGTGGACGGGATTCAAACACACCACAGGTCACAGCTGTAAAATTCCTTGAGATGACCTGAAAACAGTTTGCGGAAAAAAGTGAGACAAAAAAATGCATGCACAAATTTTTGTGGCAAAAAACAAAACAAATAAAAAGCCCCCTCTCATAGGGAGTAATGAAATGTACACATAAGAAAACTGAGATTCAGCAGATGTGATGCTATAGTTAGAAATAATATCCCAGCTGAGAAGAAATGAGATACAGTCAAAATAATTCAGTGTCAGCCAAGAGGAAGGAGATGGGATGACGGCACATGGCAGGAAGAGTGACGGCTTCAGCAGCGCTCATCACAGCTCAGCTCTGCACTCTGTGGCAGCAAACCTGGGGTGTTAGCAGCTTTCAGGGGCACACACGCGTCCACAACCGACCATCAAAGGTGTGAAGTGCAGGTTCCTTAGGGGAGGAGCTGGTCTTTTCTCAACATGCCGTCAGCTCATTTCAGCAGTAGTTTGCCCCACCACCCTCCGCGTCTCACTGCCTCATCTCGCGTCTGTCAGGTCACCCACGTCCCTTTCAAATTCACCTCAAGGTGCCTTTAGCGTCTTCTTCACCTTCTGGGGAAATCAGACAATACCCACTGTATCAAGGACATGACTTCTAAACAGACCTCCTCGTCCACTCACCATCCACCATAAAACAAGCCAGCAATTTAAGCGTGAGCCCTGAGCAGCACTCTCGCGTATACAATGCAGTGCAGCATGGGGGTCAGCCCTGGACCCCCGTCATGAGCCCAGATGGTGCCGTATCACCACTGCTCCAACTGGGGTACCAAACACTCCGTCAGTGGGATTAGTACAGAAGTGAGTACATGAACCCGATGCTGTGTCTTCCCCATGAAGGCTGCCCCAGGGGCTGCCTCCCGTCACCGATCAGGTCGCTGAGGAGGAAAACAACGCAAACGCCCGAGGCAGCAGAGTCCCCGGCACAAGGCCCAACCTGCGTCCTTCCAGTCCTCGGTGAGGGGACTCTTCCACGCATCTGGCTGGACAGCCCAACGCTGCGTTTCCAAAGAAGTCCTTGTGTTACACAGACGTGCTTCTGCTGTATCATGAAGCGTCCTGTCACTCGTGGGTCACCGCCCGCATTGAAGCTGGCGGGGGTGCTGACGACTTGCGCTTTCCCCTCACACCCAGCAAGCAGGAGAAACGAGGTCCACAGAGAGGCAGTGCTGGGCCCCGGACACACGCCCGCCTCGCCCACGGCACCTTCAGTTTCTGCAGCTGTTTTCTGACGTGGGCTCAGCACCCCCACAGATGCTTCAGAGGCAGCAAAGAGCTCGCATGTCCCCCCACCGCACATGTCAAATGGCGCCGAGAAACGAAGTTTGGGTGCAGCCTGGCGAGGTCACCCTTCTCGCCTGCGCTTTCCTGCTGTGGGCACAGGGCCCAGCTCTGTGGGCAGTTTCCTTCCTCATCCTCGGCACAGGGCTGCCCGTCCAGCCCGACAGCGTTCACTTGCTGCCCCCCTGACCTCTCCCCGCCTCGCAAGCAGGGTGCTCGGTAAGACTGTTCCAGCTCCTCTCTGTTCACTTCCTCAAACTGGTATGGACAGAGCCCAGGCGGCAAACGTCAGCTGCACTCCAGCCACAGGCAATGGCCTGCAACAGGGCTGGCTGAGCGGGGGAGCCGGCGTCCACGTGCTTGCGGGGGGGTGGGGGGGACACTCCCTGCTGGCGCAGGATGAGCTGGTGACCAGCAGGGCAGGGAGGCAGGGGGTCTCAGAAGCACCGTCGCCCAGCAGGAGGTCGGGTGGGAGGCTTTCTGGCCACACAGCTCCCAGGTGCAATCTCGGGAACAGCCCTGGAGAGGTGTATGCCCAAGGCTGGGGCCCAGGGATCCAACGCATCTCAGGCCCCTGAGCCCGCAGGCTATCTGCACTCAGGCTGAGGGCAGCACTGGAACCCGAAGTGGAATCCTTACAAGCTCTCCAAGGTCCACAGGTTAAAGATAGTCTTTACTTCAGGAGCTGGGCTAATTAAAAAGTCATGTTTTCTCCATTAAAGTGCTTATAGCATTACTTTAACTTAGGTTATTTTCATTTTAGTAGTAGGTTTTGAAAGATTTGATTTTTAGAAAATGCCTATATTACCTAGTTTATCTTTTATATCCGGGGAATGAGAAAAGACAATCAAAATCCAACAAACTACGTCTGGGACTTAGACTGTCAACTGTTGTTCCGTTGTTCCAGCCAAACGGTCAGACCTCGCCAATGTCAGTGGCCACGTATGGACGACCCTCCCTCCCCCCACACACACACCTCGCAGGTACGTTACCATAACCAACATTACCGTTTTGTGGGAGGAGGCCATGACGGAAGTCTGTGCAGACACAGGAGTGGTGAAGAAACAGTCAGTGACTTGGGGGGAGTTGTGAGAGGGAGGAGGGAAAGGATAACAGTGCCATCAAACCCCATCCTTGCCGCTGGAGAACCCAGCTTTTAGTTCCCCCCAGCTGCCAGCTGGAAGCCAGAGAGGATGGTCTAATAACTATGTTGCTAGGCAACCTTGCTCATGGCGAAAAGGAGCAGAGTGCTGAGGTGCATTTAGGCTGGGAGGGCAACAAACGCACCCCAGATACCAGGTGCGGGCACCACAGCTAGGAGGCTCTGAGAACAGCGACCCTGGGGTTCCAGGACGTGAGCCAACAAGCAGCTTTGCATTGTCCAGGCGTCCGCCTCAGACACACAGCTGCTACACGACTAAGGAGCCAGGCCACCCCGCCATGAGGGTCCCTGCCAGGAAGGCCTGCGGGACCTAGATAACAGGCCTCATGAGTGACTGTGCTTTAATTCAGCTCTGGTTTTAAATCCATCACCGGAGACTGAAACCCCAGGCATCCCACCCTCAACCCAGGAAAGGCAGAGCCCCAGTGACATCGTGTGGCCCTGGGTGAACGGGGCCCCATCCAGGACCCAAGAGTAATAAACGGTTTTTCCAGAGTTCGCTGGTGGGTGGTGCGAGGTGGGTCCTGCAGTCACAGTAAGAATCACGAGGCTGGTCTGGCCATAGCAATGGCTGCAGTAGGTCATGTCTGTGGGACCCACAAGCAGTGGGGTCCAGGGGAGCACCCCGGCATGTCTGTTGGGCCCAGGGGAGCACCCCGGCATGTCTGTGGGGCCCAGGGGAGCACCCCGGCATGTCTGTGGGGCCCACAAGCAGTGGGGCCCAGGGGAGCACCTCAGCATGTCTGTGGGGCCCAGGGGAGCGCCCCGGCATGTCTGTGGGGCCCAGGGGAGCACCCCAGCATGTCTGTGGGGCCCACAAGCAGTGGGGCCCAGGGGAGCACCTCAGCATGTCTGTGGGGCCCAGGGGAGCACCCCGGCATGTCTGTGGGGCCCACAAGCAGTGGGGCCCAGGGGAGCACCTCAGCATGTCTGTGGGGCCCAGGGGAGCACCCCGGCATGTCTGTGGGGCCCACAAGCAGTGGGGCCCAGGGGAGCGCCCCAGCATGCCTACACTACAGCACCACTGTCTCAGAACACAGAAATAGAAACAGTCTTATAGGAATGAAGGAGAACTAACCCACGTTGCCAGGAGGGGAAGAATGGGGAAGGTGATTGGGGGGGGGCAGGGACCAGGTCTGAGCCAGAGGCTGTGCGGTCACCAGGAGGAGCCACTGGTGGAGTCTTAGAAAGAGGGTGACACAATTAGCATTCGGAGAAATGGCCCTGGCTGTGGGTGAAGGCGCACCGGGAGACCACAGAGCGGCTGTGGCAACAGTGCCGGGAAGACTTGGAACAGGGACTGGTCTGAAAGCTGCTTTCAAGAGGCTGGACTGGTGACAGATCCAGTGGAAAATGAGGGACACGGAGGAGTCTAGCCAATGCTCCCGTGACAGTGACGAGCCCGTGTCCTGAACTCTGAATTATTTCACAATAAAAGTCTAAAAGTCTTCTCCGCGTTTCTACTGATCATTCTGCGCAGAGCATTTTATTTCAGAAAGCTGAGTAAATCCTGCTGCCCGGCCATTTCCTGACTAGTAAAAGGCTATTTTTAATTCATTGCACTGTAGGTATAGGTACCAGCTTACTGCATGGGCCAACTCAACTACACTGATCAGAAAAATCTGTATCTTCCTGCTCATGGAGCCCCCCAGCTCATCGCCCTTCTAATTTCTCCTCCGTGCCTCTAACAGCACCCCCGGAGGACCCCAAGTCCAGGTGTGTCTGGATCAGAACCTGGACAGCCCTCGCCCATGTGGCGGTGTCCCCTGCAGCAGGCGGCTGGGAGCTGCTTCACTGCTCCCTGGGCCTGCCCCACCTCGAGGCCAGAACGGGGGAGGGGGACGAAGACAGGAAACCACACTGGGTTGGAGCTGTTGTTCTCTGGCACCCTTGTCTGGGCGGCAGACAAGGCCTCTGTGTGACCCCCCAGATATCCAGTCCACCCCGGGGCCTGCCCCCAGCCGCGGCCTCTCCCTCTGCTCTGCTTCTGGGGGCACTTCCTCTGCACACGGTCCTCTCACGCGGCACACTTCCTAATGGCTGGAGCGAGGCTGCTCGTCCACTCTGGCCACTGGGGGGCCAAGCCCGTGCTGCCCTTTCTGCTCCTCCACCCTCCGTTCCCTGTACCTGGCGTGTACCTGGCCCCTCCCTGCACCCTTCCAGGTCAGCTCGCAGCACTGCCTCTGAGACACACACAGCCCAAGAGCCCAAGGCCGCACCGGCTCTCTTCCAGCTGCCTGATCAATTATTCCTAAACCTCCATTTCTTACACAGCGTGAAGGAAGCCTCACGGACGGTTTCCCTCTTACTGGGTCCAGATGCTAGCACCTCCCTTTAAGACCTGCCAGCATTTTACACCTATTATCCTAATTTTGGAGCCCTCAGCTAAACACTGAGCGAGGAAAAGCGACCACTTATGATCCAGTTCCAAGTGTTCACTAACGTCAGCGCAAGTAAGCAAACACCTTGGCATCTGGACCAGCACAAGGGTAATTAACGCCCCAGGCCTGACCCACCAGGCAGATGGAAGTGAGGGTGCATCTCAGGGAGGGGCGTCGCTATGCTCCTTGCTCTGTTTCTGTGTTTACCAAAGGCCAGGCCCTGGGCCGCCTACCAGGAGGGTCTGTCAGAAGCCCCTGCTGATGACTGCTTTCAGTTAGCATAAGTTTTTTCTTTGAGGACCGACAAATAACTACCAAAACCACCACAGGAACAAGCGAGGCAGTTCATGTGCAGTGGGGCAATTCCCCTTAGTGATGTGGGATTTTATGTTGGCTTCTTGCTTTGGAAAATCACCAGTAAATTTTTACTGACAGGCAACCAATAAGCAGAATAGCAGTCCTTCCAAAGCATGTAATTCTGTATCTGGGCTACATGGTCACCATTATGTGATTTGCTTGCAATGCTTATTCAGTTTAGACACCCGTTCAAAAGGCTGAACAAAGGCATGGGTGTTGCGAGAATCGGGGTGGGCGTGGGGGTCACAAATCGTCTGCTTTTACACAAGCCATTGGTTCCACATTTGTTAACTCTCTTGGGTTAGTCCTGTAACAGCTTCTATATAATAGATTTGTTCCTGCAAACTTGTGTGTAAATCCATTTTTCACAAATTGATTCAGACTTTAAATGCATTGAAAGCCTGCTACTTAAAGCAACGCTACTCTAAATTGTAACAAAGAATTTATTTTCATTTTGTGAGATAACTGAGAGAGAGAGAGAGAGAGAGAGAGAGAGAGACTGACTTATTTAAAGAAAGACATGCCTACGGAACCAGTCTGTAGCCATCCTCTGAAAAAAACATGCACGTTTGACTGATTTTTAAAGTGGCCAGGCAGTGGGGTCACAGAAGCTGATGACTGAGAGCTCTGTGACAAAACTGTTATCCTCAAACCCTGTAAAGGAGTTTTACACAACGGTGTGTGTCCAAAGAGCCCGTTACCACTTCTGCTTTTATCTGGAGAGAAGAGGGAATCAATGAGATCACTCTTTGTTCCCCAGCAGCAGCATGAAAATCCCCGAGTCAGGAACAAGACTGCAGACGCCGAGAGAAAACCAACCGCAGTCCTGACAACAACCCTCTGCTCTAGCGACTGCTGGTATCCACATTTCACAGACCAGGAAGCTGAAGGACTGAGAGGTCAGGGGAACTCCCAAGCACACCGCATTAATTACCTGGCAGAGTTCAGATTTGGGCCTCAGCAGTCTGGAGCTCAGATACTTGAACTACACCTCATAGGCATCGAGTATTGATGGGTGGATGGGTGGGTGGGTGGATGATTGGAGATATGGATACAAAGTGGTTAAATACTGATATGTGCTATAAACTTGTATGAATCATTTGTAACTAACAGTGTTAAATAATAAAATAGCTGCTGTCACCACAGATCTAGGACATAGTTAATCCTTTTCATTCTTGAGGAGGCCAAACATGTGCTCCATTCACTGCTGTGTAAGAGTTTACACAGAATAAGGATGGTAGCCAGGAAGCGTAGACCTGAGCCATGCTTTGGAGCCCACGACAGTTTTTAACTGGGAAGTTTCATGTCAAATCCCAGTGTTCTACCTTCTCTTACAGAACCGAATCCTTGGCGATGCTAAGCCTCACTTTTATAAGGGCAACAGCCAGTTCCGACCCACAGTGCCTGCGGGCTTCCTCACACATTTACTTCACCTCTGGCCTCTCCAAGTCAAGGAGCTTTTTGAATCTTGGACCAAAAATAAATAAAAAACAAACAAACAAAACCCTCACTGTCAAAGGGTTTAACTAAAACTTTCATACATCAGATGCCTCATCTATTGTGTGCACAAAAAGGGGGCGGGGGTTCCTGCTAGACAGAAAGGACTTTCCAAAAGAAAATCCAGAAAAGCACTCGCACGTACCATTCCAAACATAATTATTTACTTGACCAGCGTTAGAACTATGCACTGCAAGGCAGCATTTCATGTCCTGGCCCTAACAGATTGGGTTTATGGCCTTCATGACGAGATGCAGAAGTTGTGGAAGGAAGGGGCCCCTAGGAGTCCTCACCCAGGAAGGTGGGAGCCTGAGTCATTTCTGAGTAGGAGCCCCAATACTTTCCTAAACTCCAAACCACATGGAAATGAGCACTTGGAAGTAACCAGGGTCTGTAAAAAGCTCAGAAAAGGAAACCGGGGTCAGAAGAGGAGCCCCACCCACTGGTTGGGTTGGGGGTTGGGGGGTCTGCACAACCAGCCGGAGGAAGGGAGGCTTCCCCCCGCCCCGCCCCCCGCCCGCAGCTGAGAAACGCACACATGGGCTCTCTCTCCTCCAGGGAACTGCATTCAAATCTCCCCAATTCCTCCTAAACCCTAGCAGGGGCTGGCCTCCCACTGTCTCCTTGGACTTGCCTACACTTTACCACTTTCCTTGTCCTGAGCTGCAATTCCTCTGCTATTCCCGAATAAACTCATTTTCATTTAAATAAAATTGCTTTTTGCTCTGTGGAAGGCTGACAGGTCCAACTAAATACATATTTTACAATCCTGTCAGAGGACCGAAGTACTCTCTGGTTTAAGCCTTTCGTTTCCTATTCCATCTGAAATTAGGTTCCAATTGTCTCAGCAGGGGACTAAGGCAATATTTGTAGCGATTATCCTTCTTTGAAGGAAGTCTATGAAAATAACTGCGCTGCTGTATTTCTTTTCACAACTCTCCAGACACCATTAATGAGGAGTCGAAATGCCCTGCCTGCGTTCGCAACGGCGGAGTGAAAGCCCACACGCCCTCCTGTGCAGCCAGCCTCCCGCCCCTGCTGCTGGCAGGAAGGTGCCCACCTGGGAGGCGGCATGCGTGGTCTTCCCGCTGACACCACTCCCATGACATGCTGCCAGCCACGTTTCACAGGAACTTGGAAACTGCCTGGAGAGCTGCCATCCAGAAGGGAGACACGGCAACATTTAAAAACACCAGGCCTTGGAAGCCAACTGGACAGCAGAGCACTCGGGAAGAGGTCTATGGAGCAGAGCAGGCGTGGGGGAACCTCTCTGCTGAGGACCAAATATTTTATAAAGTCCTTTGGAAAAGCCAGGACTGGCTTCTGTGAGGAAGGGCGGAGCCATGTTTGAAATGCCCCTCAGGCAGCTTATGAAACGCTTGATAATTTCTCCTTGTGCACCCAAGACGAATGCTTCCCTCTGTACTGCTCCTTCCAGTGCCGCCTTGGCTAAGGAGTGCATCCCGTGGCCACTGCACCTCACTCTGCATTTGCTCGAGCTGCCCCCCCCCCCCCCCGCCCTACCCCCCCCCCACACACACACTCCCTCCGCCTCTCGCTCTGCACGTGACCAGGGCAGAAGCAGGCAGGGTGGGGGGGCATTCATGGGGGGGCTTCGGTTTCCTACAGATGAAAAGAGGATGATGAGTCCTACCTCGTGGGATTGGAAGGAGGCGTAAAGGGAAAACGCTCGTACGGCACTTGGTAAGTCCACAGAGAGGACCCGATTCGTGTTAATTTTGAGGGAGGATGTTGGTTATCAGTGACTCCTGCCCCATCCCGGCACGCCACGTTCACTGTACTCACATGCCAACTCTTGACATATGCCGTGACCGTCACGCCAGGAAACGAGGACCACGCCAGCGGAAAACCAGTCCTTAGTCCGATCACTAGTATTCTGCCTTTCTCCCTTCGTTTTCTTTAGGCACATGCATCTTGGCAAGAACCCTGAGACCCTCAGTATACTGGTCAAAGCTACAGTTTGGCACCACGTGAAAAAAGTCCTTACCCTGACATGCTTTTTGCAAGTATGTATGTTTTTCTCTCCCGAGTGAGGACGAATTAACTACAGGAAATAGTGGAAGGGCCTCAGGAAGGGGGTGAACCTGCTGTTCCCGTCAGGACTCCAGCAGGAGCACAGGAGCTACCGAGGGGGCATTTCTAAAAGCAGGAAGGGACATGATACGGGGCAGTAGAGGCCACAAAATAACTGGAAGACTTGGTGAAGTGAAAAACAGGGACGTCTACTGTGAGCTCTCTGGTTTGGCTGGATCTCGGGACACTGCAGGAATCGTGACAAACTACTGCTGACAATTACAGCTACAGGAATTGCCTGAGCCCAGTGTCACCAGGAAACCCCTGAGATGCTGCAAAACATCACGTCTGCCATGGCTGAGCTCCTCTGTCTGCCTGCTTTGCCAAAGATGTAATAACCTCACGTATGTCTCACATGTGGGTTCTGAACCCAGCTAACAAGATTTTTAAAGAGGCAGTTGGCAAGCTTTCAGCCTCTGAAGCTCAGGAAAGAATACAGGGGGGCAAATGAATAAACGCTGTTTGAGAACATGAAAAGTGTGCCCAGCACAACGCGCCCCTTTGGCTCCTTACCTCCGTGCACACCAAATAAATAAATGCTGACATTCACAAACAGCAACAAGGTGCTTATGCCGCCATGACCCAGCCCGCCCTCAGGCTAACAAAGGCTGAGCCATCCTGTGTGTGCAGAGGAGATCCAGCGTCCCCGTCACTTTTACTCCTCGGGACTCGTGGTCATGACTCTTTCAGCACATTCACAATCTGAAGACAACGCCAGAAGGAAGCCCCCACCAGCACACCTTACTGAAAAGAGTAGGAACAGGGACAGCTGTCGGAACAAAACACACATGATGACAGCTGTGGTTCCTGTGACTGGTGCCAGGACTGTGGGTGGCATCGACGGCCGTCTGCGCCACCCACCCACCCACAGGCCACTGTCCTCAGTCGGCACCCAGCTGCTCACGCTTGTTGGCCTTTCTCTCTGAAGGGGCCGATCCCTTCCTGGTCCCGCCCTCCTTCGATCGTGGTGTCTTCCACTAACTCTGATCACTGGACCTAGGAGGAGGAAACCCCACATGGCCCCCAGTGGGGTTCCAGACCGTGCCCTCTGCTCCCACTGTGCACCTGCTTCCCCTTGGTCATCAAACGCAATCGCCCCAGCTAGTGCACCCCCCCACCTGTCGATTTAGTGCTATGAGCAGACCAGCATGGCCGGGGCACCCTGGCATCCGGTTCCCTGAGACTCACTGAGACCCGTGCTGAAAGGACTCCTACAGAGCTCCAAGCTACAGAACAGGGAGCAGGACTTCTGTCAGGTGGTCCGCAGCCTCAGGAATCGGCCAGACCAGTGTCAGGGGTGCCACACCCCTGTAGAGACTGCTCACAGAGCTCCGGGGGACTCCGGCACAGACTGGGGGCTGCCTCACAGCTTGTGCTGTTTCTAGAGGGTCTGTGCGGCCACGTCACAAATGCTGACAGTGAGCTGTGCTGTCCTGGGTTTCCACCAGGTCCTTTCGCTGTTCTCCGGGGCCGGCTGCTTTGCGGGACGGGTATTTATTTGCTAACACCAGTGAAATGTGCAGCTATGAGAATTTAATTTTTTTTAAATTATGTTTATTATTCATCTTTTATCAAACAGGTCCTAAATTGTCTAGTTGGTACGAAGTATTGCATTCACCTCTAGCGATGTCAGAGTCAAGTTCAATGTCTTCCCTCAGTGAGTTTTCTGCCGAGTAATAGAGACAGAACTAGTAAACACGCAGTAGCAGACGGGGGCGAGATGAGGGAACAGTCTGCGGGACACAGCACGGCTCTGCGCTCTGCTGCCTCATCTTCTTGCATTTCTCAACTCACTGCCACTGACATTCCTTCTGTCCCGCCTGCTACAGACAAAATGCTATGCAACGATTCACTTCCTGCTTTATTAAACAACAAACGCTTTGCCCTCCCCTATGTGATGGGTCAGGGGACAGAGCCACTGTGAGCCTGACGGAACCCAGAGCTCATGACAGGAAGTGGACCCGCACAGCTGCGGAGGGAGCGGAGGGAGTGCCGTGGGGTGGGGTGGTCAAGAGGAAAGCCTCCGACCAGCCCAGCACAAGTGGGCAAGGGGGGCATGGGGGGACCTGGGGAGGGCCTGGGGCACCAGGCACATCCCGCTGCCAGGGCCACTGCGGAGCTGGCAATCAGGAAGGAGAGCTCAGTGCAGAGCAGGAGAGCAAGGGCAGGCTGGAACTGGCACCTTTCTCTCACCACATCTGACCACCCACCATGGCTCCGTGTGCACTTCTGCCTCCCAAATCCTGCACACATTCCCCGTTGGGGTAAAGCTGACTGTGCAGGAAAGGGGACCCTGGGGATGCAGTGCCAGGGTCCAGGTGGAAACTGCAAACCACCACACTACCAACACCAACCATCTCTAATCAATCTCCCACTGGATTTTCAGGGCCCTTCTTCTTCCGCTTCCCTGTCTAACTGCCGCTTCTAACAGAAACATAGAGACATGGTAAGAGTATAAATATGGGTATGTAAGTAGGTATGCATGACGTAAAGATTAATTATATTTAGATTTGGGTTTACTTAGATACGTTTACATAGGTCGAGAATGATGCTAACCAATTAGATCACTCAGAAAAGATTAGGTTCTTTGGTAACTATTAGTAGACTCTGTAAATAGTCATATGGGACCTACACGTCCCACTACTCACCACCTTACTAGGAGACAGCAGTCTTCCAGTGAAAAACCATCTCAGACCAAAATTCCACCAAACTGACAGCCAGTTATTAGGCAAATGGCCTGAGAGGGGTCATGACGCAATCACAGCTTAGGAAAAAACCTGACCTCTGCCTGGATACACCGTGCACGACAGGCTCCCTGCAGGTGACGGCGGCACAGCGAGTCGCCTAGAACAGGCCATCTGACTTCTCCAGGAGGAAGAGAAACGGGGCCCAGGGGACACGGTGGCATCCCGCTGCTGGGCCCGCCGTAAGTCTGAACTTGGCACAGTCTCCTGAACTAGAGTCCTGGTCAGGGCACGTGCTTACCAGCCTTGACTGTCTTCACCGTCCACGTCCCCTTACGTGTCACCACACCTTTAGAACCTGCCAGTTCTCAACCAATAAGCCCGAGACAGACCTTCTCATTTGACCAACCCGGATTTAAGGAAACTGGAGAACGTGTCCTGCCTGAAATCACTGAAGATTAAAGGAGAGACAGCCTTCAGGCTCTCCGAGCTCTGCCCCGTGAGCCCGCCTCCCAGCTGGGCCAAGGCTTCCACCTGGCACGGCGTCGGGCATCCCTCGTCCCCTCGTATTTCCCGTAGGAAACCTTGACCAGGTGCCGTGACCGGTAGCTTGTATTAGACGGTTTTTGTTTCTTTTTTTTTTAAAGATGAGGTACAATGGCCCTCTGAGAGTAGACTTAAAAGCTACTGAGGATACCATGAGATTCTCTGACAGAACCAGAGGCATTTTTATGTGTTTATGTTCTCCAACCCCAGCAAGGTAACACAATACTGAAGGGGTATGAACTTCTGTACGCACCCCCATGTGTCTCAGTATCTCCTGACACCAGCACTACCCAAAGGATGGCACCTGTCAGAAACACAGTATTTTGCATATTTTAGATATGTACATTTATCTACATATGAACATACAAACACGGGATTTAGATACAATTCAATACGTAAACACTTAAAATATGCTACTTAGATGAGATTTAGAAACGAGCTATCTTGCGGATAAAGGAGTAGCGAGGGGACTGTTCCCCAGGACCAACGGCTCGATGAAATGGAACAGAGGTGAGAAGCAGGCAGCTGGAGCCGCGGGCCTGCAGGTCAGTGCCCGGCCCAGGGACCAGCGCCAGGACCACCGGTGTGGATACGCCGCTCGCACAGAGCCCACTGATTACAGTCACCGTCCAGCTCACCTGCATGGAGGACACTGGGGGTCCCTGGGCTGCGTCCCCGTGCACTTCCTGTTCCACCCTTTTCATCAGGTGACTTGATCACGGAAAATGCTTACTGAACACATGCGTCACCCGTTCTTTCAAGCCTCCACTTCCTCGGGAAAATTTTAATTTTCAATGTTCCCCACTTTGCATCTGATTATTTGTGCTCGGGGGCAACGTGACATGGACACTTTGTTCTCCGTAGTGTGGACCAAACTGCATGACCATTCTCTCCTTTAGCACTAATGCCTCAAATTCTAAATATATGAAGAATTCACTGGAAGGTTCGCAGTGTGAGAAGGGATTGCAAAACGATCTCCTCTCAGCATCTGCTATCCTCAAATCACAGGGACATTTTATCAAGCCAGCTTCTTACAGAATCATCACCACCATGCATCTCAACATGAGGCATCCTGAAAACAGTTTTCCACTTCCACTGTGAACGACTCTGCAGGTTATAAGAACCTGGAGTCCCCGAGAGGCCTGCAGGTGCTCTGACTGCTCTGATGAACGCTTAGCTCTAGGTCTACAGGAAGGACTGACGGCCTGTGTGCCCCTCCACCGCACGTGCCCACAGCCTCCACAGGGCACCTTGGGGCAGCCTTCCCAGGCAGAGCGCCCACAAAGGGTTTGCCAGTGCGTCAGACCTCGCTCTCCCTGACAGGTGCATCACTGCAGGGCAGACAAGTCCTGCAGGTGGAGGCTCTGCCATCTACGGCTGTGCAGCCTTGGGAAAGTCACTCCAGCTCTCTGAGCCTGTTTCCACATCTGCCTGGCCCAACACTCAAGACTGCTCAGGCACCCGATGAGCTCGAGCTGTGGAATTCTTTGGGAACGATGAACTGGCCCACAAATGCAGTCACGGTGTGCTCACTTTCTACTGCTGCCGTAAGAAATTACCAGGAACTGAGCGGGCTAAACAACATAAACTGATTATTAAATCGCAGCTCTGCAAGTGAGAAGTCTGACGCAACCGAGGCTCACTAGACTGAGGCCAAGCCAGGGCTGGGCTCCTCTCTGGGGCTGCAGGGACACACGTACGCCTTCCCGCGTCTCATGGCCGCCACCTCCAGCGCCAGCAGCAGACTTTTCCTGACCCTCCTTCAGCCTCACATCCCTGTCTGACTAAAGCTGCGGACACTCTGCTTTGAAAGGATCCCATGATAAAGCTGGCGCACCACTGAGTCCAGTCGTCTCCCCACCGCAAATTCCTGAACCTTCACAACATCTGCAGCAGCCTTTTTGCCCCGTGAGGTGACACAGTCACATGTCCTGGAACTCAGACATGGACAGCGCCCTGGGAGGGGTGGGGGCATCATGGCTGTCTCCCATTAAATCCATCCTCACCAGCACCTCCCCCAGTAACCCCTCTGCCGTCCACTGAGACTCCTCCTTACAATACTTGTGCCAATGTTAGAGCCACACCACCACCAACCTGTTCACAGGTGCTTTATAGTGGCACCAAGCCTGGGCCATACATCCCCTCCCTCTCGCCCAAGTAGTAATCGAGTTCCCGCAGCCCACAGCGCCTGTGGGCACTAAGGAATGCCTCGCACTCATCTCTTTGGGCCTCACCAGGCGCCAGCGACAGTGATGGGCAGTAAGTCTGGGAAGAGACGCAGGCACCCAGGGCATGTGACCGTGGGAGCTCAGCAGCCCCTCCAGGCCCACACACTGTCCCACGGGTTTCCCAGGCTCCATCTTGCATTCACTGTTCCCACAGTATTTCAGTAACAGCTCTCCACACAAAAAAGCATGATGATTTTGTCTTTTGATTAGAAAAATATCTGGCAATTTTTCAAACTCATAATTATCCAGAGATCTGCAGTTTCTACTGGTGAGTCATCGGGCCCGTTCTCTCTGCTCTTGTGTGACTCGGGGCACAGCTGTGCTTTCGTCACTTGCTCTTACTGCGAGCCCAGGAGGAGCAGAGGACGGGAACTCCATCGCCGTTTCTGTTTCTGCAGAGCCATGGAGTCGGTGGTCTACGCTGCCAGGGCACCAGAAAGCAGTTATCTGCGGCTATGATATCTCGGGACTGTCCCTGTCCTCAGAGTCCAGAGGGAGCAGAGACTGTCTCTCTTCTCCACTCAGGCACGAAGCCTGGGCGTCCACACCAAATGCACGTTCCTGACACACGTGAGACCTGAGACCTTCAGCTGTGTGAGCGTGACAGGGACCGTGCACCACGTGGGCCCACACCGCACAGGACAGTCCTAGGCTCTGCAGGCTTCTAGCAGAAGTCACCTGCTGTAGGGTGGCCGCTGCAGCTGTGCTTCTCCAGACGGCGCTGGTCCCAAAGGCCCAGCTCCGGCGCCGGCCGCCCATGGGAGCTCCTGTCACGTCCACGGCTCTGCTCTGTGTCCCGCCCGTGGAGGACGCTGCAGGCCTGTCAGTCTCCACTGTAACATCCGGCTTTCGGCAGTTTATACACCACTGAGGTAGAAGGAGATGACAGGATTTCACAGTGACCATTTGAAACAGCGTGGGAGAAATTACATCTTACGGCCGATGCGTCGGAGGACACGAGGAAAAGGGATCATGCGGCTGCAAAGGAAACTCAAACAGAAAGACAGCCTCTTCAATAAATGGTGCTGGGAGAATTGGATAGCCACGTGCAAAAGAATGAAACTGGACTGCTATCTGTCACCATGTACCAAAGTTAATTCAAAATGGATCAAAGATTTAAGCATAAGACCTGACACAATAAACTGCATTGAAGAAAACATAGGTACTAAACTTATGGACCTTGGGTTCAAAGAGCATTTTATGAATTTGACTCCAAAGGCAACGGAAGTAAAAGCTGAAATAAACGAATGGGACTATATGAAACTTAAAAGCTTCTGCACAACAAAAGAAACCATCAACAAAATAAAGAGGCCACCAACTGAATGGGAGAAGATTTTTGCAAACAGTGCCTCCGATAAGGGACTAATATCCAGAATATACAAGGAACTCATGCAACTCAACAACAAAAAAACAAACAACCCAATTGAAAAATGGACAGAGGACTTGAAGAGACATTTCTCCAAAGAGGACATACAAATGGCAAATAGACATATGAAAAAATGCTCAACATCACTAATCATCAGAGAAATGCAAATCAAAACCACAATGAGATATCACCTCTCCCCAGTCAGAATGGCTATGATCAACAAGACAAATAGTAACAAGTGTTGGAGAGGCTGTGGAGAAAAAGGAACCCTCATACACTGTTGGTGGGAATGCAGACTGGTGCAGCCGTTATGGAAGGCAGTGTGGAGGTTCCTCAAAAAATTACGAATAGAATTACCATATGACCCAGCAATCCCTCTCCTGGGTATCTACCCAAAAAATCTGAGAACATTTAGAGATAAAGACACGTGTGCTCCAACGTTCATTGCAGCTTTGTTTATGGTGGCCAAGACATGGAAACAGCCAAAATGTCCTTCGATAGATGAATAGATAAAGAAGTTGTGGTATATATACACAATGGAATACTATTTGGTGGTAAGAAAAGATGATATAGGACCATTTGTGACAACATGGATGGATCTTGAGAGTGTAATGCTGAGCGAAATAAATCAGACAGAAAAAGCAGAGAACCATGTGATTTCACTGATATGTGGTATATAAACCAAAAACAACAAAAGAACAAGACAAACAAATGAGAAACAGAAACTCATAGATACAGACAATAGTTTAGTGGTTACCAGAGGGTAAGGGGGGAGGGGGGTGGGAGATGAGGGTAAGGGGGATCAAATATATGGTGATGGAAGGAGAACTGACTCTGGGTGGTGAACACACAATGGGATTTATAGATGATGTAATACAGAATCGTACACCTGAAATCTATGTAATTTTACTAACAATTGTCACCTCAATAAATTAAAAAAAAAAAAAAAAAAAGGAAACTCAAACGTTTTAGGCCCTCTTTTCACAGTATTGATGAACTGCTCTGGATTTTATCAGAATCAAAGCAAACCGGAAAACATCTGTGGCGAGATTCCCATAAAAATAGTAATCATGGGGGCCGGCCCGGTGGCTCAGGCGGTTAGAGCTCTGTGCTCCTAACTCCGAAGGCTGCCAGTTCGATTCCCACATGGGCCAGTGGGCTCTCAACCACAAGGTTGCCAGTTCAATTCCTCGAGTCCCGCAAGGGATGGTGGGCTCTGCCCCCTGCAACTAAGATTGAACACGGCACCTTGAGCTGAGCTGCCGCTGAGCTCCCAGATGGCTCAGTTGGTTGGAGCCTGTCCTCTCAACCACAAGGTTGCCGGTTCGACTCCCACAAGGGATGGTGGGCTGTGCCCCCTGCAACTAGCAACGGCAACTGGACCTGGAGCTGAGCTGCGTCCTCCACAACTAAGACTGAAAGAACAACAACTTGAAGCTGAACAGAACCCTCCACAAGTAAGACTGAAAGGACAACAACTTGACTTGGAGAAAAGTCCTGGAAGTGCACATTGTTCCCCAATAAAGTCCTGTTCCCCCTTCCCAATAAAAAAAAAAAATAGTAATCATGTGATTTCACTGATATGTGGTATATAAACCAAAAGCAACAAAAGAACAAGACAAACAAATGAGAAACAGAAACTCATAGACACAGACAATGGTTTGGTGGTTGCCAGAGGGTAAGGGGGGTGGGGGGTGGGGGGTGGGAGAGGGTAAGGGGGATCGAATATATGGTGATGGAAGGAGAACTGACTCTGGGTGATAAACACATAATGGGATTTATAGATGATGTAATACAGAATTGTACACCTGAAATCTATGTAATTTTACTAACAATTGTCACCCCAATAAATTTAATAAAAAAAATAGTAATCAAGAGGTCACGGAATCATTTGGGGATGGCACCACTGCTGGTCTCGGCTAGGAAGCTATCTGCAGGTCAAAGCGGGGTTCCCCTCAGCACACGTGGCCAGGCTGCGACAGTGCCACACCGGGAGCCCAAGCTCGCACTGGAGGGGCCGGGAGTGAGAAGGCAGAGGAGCGACCAGAATGCACCAGGCAGTCTGTCCCGTGAGACTGCCAACTTGGGTGGGAGGGAAAGCTGCTCAAGCAGCAACTGTTTCCTTAACTACACGGACAGGAGGCGCGAGAGAAGACCAGCCAGCTGTGCTGGGACAAACGCAGATACAGCAGTAGGCTTCAAAGGGTAAAGAGATTTCCGTAAGTGGAAAAAGAGATAGAAAAGATGGTAGGAGACAGGGGTTTCTGAATGGAATGGAACTTAAATGTGATAAAATAACATTACAGCCAAAGAAGACTTTTGAAAATAAAAATACAATAGAACAGTATCTTAGCACCTTACAATTCGAAATCTCGGAACTGAAGACCACCGTGTAAGCTCAAAAAGAAAACAAAAGTCCGCCAGCTGAGTCACGTGGTCCTTGTCACGCTCTTAGTGGACAAAACAAGATGCGGGGAGTGTTCACGCCAGGACGGAGGAGGCGCGGTCCTCGGGGTGTGGGTTGTCTCATGGGTCCCTGTCACGTGGGCTGTAAAGCCCCTGCTTCTCACCTGTTACTCACAGGCAGACATGAATAATCTAGTTCATGAATAATAAGCATCTGATAGACTCATTAACATCTATCGGAGAAAAAATGAAAAGTCCATGGCAGACCAGTATGCAGCTTTAAGAACATAAATAAATGAAATTAGACAAAGACAGCGATCTATAGAAACATCAAAACGAACACCTAAAGTAGCATTTCCATCTGAAACTTTCCCCGTCCTGAAAGGCAAGTACCAGGATTAATTAGCTTATCTCCAGGTATATGTGATTATTTCATTTTCACTTCTTTATTCAACAAGTCACCATTAAGTTCTCAAAACACACAGTGAGTATCTCTCACACCCAGTACTACACGTGAACTATGAAGAGAAATGACTGAGCCCACGACGGCAGTCACACTGCACTGCGTCTCAGACTTACACAATGTCATGCCAGTGACATCGAAATAATCAAGGTTTTCAAGAAGGCTCTCGTCAACCTAAATGGCACTGTGACACCAGGCTCTGTGACAGGCTGAGGTCCCCGACAGAACACTTTTCTCACAAACCTCTGTGTGCACTGCACACGGGGAAAGCTGATGCCCAGAGCTTATCGCTCCGTCACCCAGCTCGCCGTGCAGGAGAAGGGCAGCGGGGAGACACCTGGTCACCTTACCTGTCTTCCATGTGTCAGGCAGGTCACCACATTCTCAGCAACATGCACATGTTGTTAAGCAGCTGGGAGCTGACCTGCCTCCCAGAGGACAGATGGAAAGCCAGGGCACCTAATAACCAACCGCCGGGCGCTCAGCACAGGTCCCCAGTGGGGACGGCAGCAGAGGACTGAATTTCCTGCCCTGAAGATCTTTTGAAATAAGAGCTGTTCTCACCTGAGTGTGGTGACGGGGACGGCCCTGCGACAGCGGTGGGGACTCCCACAGCTCCCCGTCGTTAGATGCAAACGCTAGACTTCCATTAGGGAACAACGCTAACCGCCTGTACTGTCAAGATGTGCATCTCGACAGAGTTCTGAGGACATCGAGGGTTCCATGTGGCCTGCAATGAACAAGGAAAAGGCTCCTCGGGACCCCGCTTAAACTGCCCCGTTGGGTGACTCCCCCCGCCCCCCAGTGCCCTCATCGGCGCTATTTATTTTTAAAGCACGTCTTCTGCCCTTGCGAGGACTAGGAACCATTAGCACACGCGTGTGGGATGAATGAGATCTACCTGATGACGTCTTCGTACCCATTACCTAAGGCTCCCCAAGGTCAGTGAGGGTCTCGCTGAAAACACTGACATGCCTGAGGCCGCAGAAGGGCTATCAGAGAATCATACTCCCACGCTCTCTGGCTAATGATCGTGGTGATTGGCAGTTACAGTTGTCTTTGGTGAACAGTATTTGCAACATAAGGAAACGGACTGCTGTCGGTGAAGCCTGTGTGCCTGACCCCGGGAAAGCCAGCCCGCGCTTGTCCCTTCCCCCGTGTGCGCATGTCACTACAACACAAAACGACGACACACACTCAACGGTGATTAGTGTCACGACCCTGGAAACTAACGGGGAGCTGGGGTGGCCATGGGTCCTCCTGGAAACAGAAGCAAGCAAGGCGGTCTGGGTGGGGGTGGGGTGGGGGTGGGGTGGGGTGGGCCCTGGTTCACCTTAGGCAGAAGGAACGTAATGTACAAAGATACAAGGAAAAACAGAACGAGTGCCAAGAAACCCCAAATCCTTCCACACATCTGTGTGCTGATGGGGATGGGGTGAGAGAGACGGCCTGCAGTGGCCGCCCTGTGCGTCCGGGGTTTGCATTCGGTTCCCTGCTCACACAAGACACATTTCAAGTTTGCCATCACCACATGTGGCCGTCAGCTGCTGTACAGAACACTCTGTCACTGGCCAGAGTCCCACTGGCTGTGCTGCTCCAGACACAACGTGAATGTCTCTGGTACCAGCATCGGGCTGGGCACTGCGGGTGGCCACCCAGGGTTCACTGAGTGGACAAATCCCATGCAGACGGTCACATGAGCTGTCCACCGCCGTCGGCCTCCACAGGGAACCTCAGCAGCGTCTGTCATGGCGCCATTGATGGAAGCCCAGAACTTTGCCTCACAGGGGTGCATAACGCGGGTGCTTTTCTTCCAACCTGTTCCATGGTTTCTGAAGTGGATGCTGATAAACGCTCCCATCGCCTCACAGTGTCTCCACATCACCTACTCTTAACCCCTCACGACAGCACTGAGGGGTTTCCATGGTTACCTCCCTGCTGCCTGAACACACATCAGCTGACCTCTGACCTCCCCCAGAGGGGTGCCAGGCCGGTGCCGAGTCTATCTGAAACAGCTCTGTAAGGGCCGTCTTCTCCCAAAACGTCCTCCCAGATGCCTGGCAGCACCCTCAGAAACTGTCACCGTGGGACATGAACAAAGGACTTTCGTTCAGCATGTCTGTGAGGTCTCTGGCTCTGTGCTTAAGTGCAGATCTGGAGAAATTCCTGTGACTCCACGTCCCCACAGCTGACACCTAGAATGGCCCAGACCTGCAGGCAGGTGACAACTGAGCTCCAGAGGAGGGCTGTGTCCATGTGTGCAGCATGCAGGACGTCACCCTGCGGGGTCAGTGTGGGACACACAGGTGGCTGCTTTAGTGCCGTGTGACACAGTCTTCATGCTCCTCGGGCACAGGAAGTGCTCACCTCTTCATCTGCCCCCACAGTTCCTCAGCTCCTCCTGAGTGTCAGGCTCGGCCACCTCCAGAGGACGACAGACATGACCAAGGGGCACTGGGGCCCCTGGGGTGCACACATCCCCGGGCCTCCCAGCAGGACCTATGGCTGGCCCCTTCCGTGGCTCTGAGCACGTCCATCTGTCCGTCCGCTCTCCGTCACCCCACTCTGGCTGCTGCCTGCCTGGCTCTCCGCTCCGCCCTCAGACTGTCTGCATGGCTGTCAGCTCACCTGGGGGGTGTGCGCACCAGGGAGGACAGGTGCTTCCGCAGCTGTGCCACGCCCTCGTGATCAGGCTCAACAGGGCCCAGGCGGCCTCCCACGCCCCCAGTGACACCGCCCCTCACAGCCCATCCACGCTGCCACACCAAAATCCTTGTACTCTGGCTTCGCACTGACTCGCATGGGAGGGTTGACACTTGGGCACAGCTCTAGTATGATGGGTGCCATGTGCTACTTGACGAGTCCTAGGTCCTCGTGGGGAGGTGCCTATCCCACTGTGTGCACAGCCGGTGGTGCCCATTTCAGGTAGCGCGGCCCTCACTAAGAAAGCTGGGCCACCATTAGAAGGGGCCTGGGCGAAGACAAGGCCTGCAGCATTTTAATTCTGCAAACAATTCGTTATAACGCCACATGTCACCCTGACCTGCATTGTTCTGCCGCCAGGTACGACTCTACAATGTCTCCTGTGAGCCAGCAGCTTTACAGCACCGTCCCATTCAACCCCAGGGTCAAGTTCATGAATGCGCGACAGTCCGGTCACACAGATCCCGGCAGTAAAAAGGGTCCCAGTTTGGGGCTAAATATTCTGCAATAGCCTTTGTGAAATGCTTAATAATTTCAGTTTTGAATTTGTGTTTTATAAGTCAGTCCATGGGGCAATGGAGCAAGCATGTGGTCCCATCTCCAGCCACCTGCCTGGGGGTATAGCAAGAGAAGATGGTAAAGAGTTCTTTCTGGGGATGGGGCTGAAAATGTAATAGACCGGGAGGTTCTTGGTAAAAAGGTGATATTTGAGAAAAGACCAGGAAGTGAAGGTGTGAGCTATGTGACGTCCTGAGGGAAGAAGTAAATTCCAGGCAGAGGGAACAGCCTGTGCAGAGTCTCTGACACACACAGTCCCTAGGGAGACAGAAGTGGCTGGAAAGGAGAAGAGTGGGGCACGACGTCAGGAGGTGACAGGGGCCCGAGAGGCAGGGCTCTGTGGCCGAAAGGTACCTGGCATTTCCTGCAAGGGTTTGACCAGCAGTGTGACATACTTTGACCTCCATGTTAAGGGACCACTCTGGCTTCTTCAAAGGGGATCTGGGGCCAAGTCCTGGGGTATTCCGACATTACAAGGAGGCAGAGAGGGACTGAGAGATGAAACCCAGCTGAGCGTGGTAGCTTCAAGGCCAAGTACAAAGAGCACGTGAGGAGGAAAGTCTATGACGTGAAATAAGGTAGTGAGATGGGGACTGAGAATTGACCTTTAGGTCAAGCAAAGTGGCCCTGAGGGGATGTCTCTGTGGAAGGTGGGAGGTGGAAAGAGGAGTGACAGGAGAGGACCCGAGAGAGCCTGACCTGGAAAGTGGGGCGCAGCAGTGGGGTGAAGAGGGGCTTTCTGAAGACAGGAAGTGGCGTGCCACGTCCTGTGCCAGCAGGGATAGCTGTTCCGGCAGATGGGGGAACCGCCCACGTGAGAAGGACAGCGCCCTTCACCAGGCGACGGGATGGGGCCTGGCGCACCAGCCGCAGGGCTCGCTTCCCCGGGCATGGGCAGCTCGCTGCACGTAACTGGAGGACAGCAGAGGACGCGGGCACAGTGCTGACAGGTGGCCGGGGGCGGGGGTGCCGGCCCTGAAGCTCCTCTCTGACCTCAGTTTTCTTAGTGAAGCAAGGTCACCAGCCGACTGGGGACGGGGAGGAGGTGCAGGCAGTCTGTGACAGCGTGTGGTTGCCTGTCAGCACTCAGGTCCCATGGAGGCTCCTTCCAGAGTTTACAGTGAGTCACCCAGTGGCGCTGGGGAGCCGCATTCAACCAGGGCTGGAGGTTTAACAAGTGGGCAAAGGGGGTGCCCGTGAGGAAGCGTTTGTCAGGCTCCCACCTGGGCTCTAAGCTGCGTGAGTAGTGGGAGGGCACGTAAAGGGCTGCGGGTGGATGAGATGTTCTAACGGGGCGTCTCTGGCTGCGGTGAAATCTGGAGGCCGCAGAGATGGGCAGAGAGAGGGGTACATGGAATCCGGTTGTGGAGAAACTAACTAAACTTCCTGGTGAGGACGCGTTCTCAGCTGTGACTTGGACAGTGAGTCATCATACAGGAAGCGCCAGGTGTGGGAGAGATGATCGGGGTTTTATTGGGGACACACTGATTTTGAGAGGTGCCTTAGAAACCCCAGTGGTGATACAAGTCTGGGCTTCACGGAGAAGCTGTAAATTTGGGAGTAACCAACATACAGACGGCAGTGAAGCCACGGCCTGGGTGAGCGCCACCAACCCACAAGACTGACGAGGGCTGCCACCCACGTCGCGCGCAGTCTCGGGGTCAGGCCCCAGCCTTTGCTGCTGTAAAACCTCCTTGTGACACGTGATATAACATGTATGCTGCTGGCGGGCGTGAAAATGGGACAGGATAACCCGGTCAGGCACCTAGTATGCCACAAGGCACTGGGCGTGCTCTCGTAAATACCAGGTCCCAGGATCACGGCCAAGGCCGAGATTCAGGGGTAAAAACAAGCCCCTGCTTCTGGTGCAAAGGCTCCAGCTCGCAGGACCACACTTGACGTGAGTCCGGTTGAGAGACGGGGCGTTTCCCAGACGGGCGGAGGCTCAGACGAGTGCCAGCGTGCAGAGCAGGGAGGGAAGGCGGGGAGGCCCTGAGCAGGCAGGCGGGAGCCTGTGTCTTGCACACAAGGACAGACGTCCTTTGGAGGAACCGGCAGTGTCTGAGGAGGAACATTCTCTAAATGCCTCCCCCCACCTGCCGGGCAAACGAGCGCCTTCCCTCCGACACAGGACGCCTAGGCAGGTGCATCTCAGTGACCTGATAACCAGTGTACACGTAGGTCCCTTCATAATAGTACAAGCCACCCACTTCCCTGGGACTGTGATGCTGCTCTTGTCACTTCTGTAACCTTTGAACATGTACACTTTTTCTACGACACTTAACAGACAACCTTCATAGTATGGAACAGATTTTAACAGCAGAAAGTAGAATTCTGGGCCACCTGTGCATCAGAAATCAGAATAACTAAAACGACCTATTTTTCACATCTGAGCCCATTAATGGGAGATGTTTTGCATGAATATTACACACACCTGTCTCTCTGGTACTTATTGATATTTAATGAACAAAGGAAATTGAACTTTTTAATTGTGAGACTCTCTGGAGGCCACTGGGCGTGGATTTGTATCTAAACTGTTCCTTTATTTCTATTTCTCCATGAGCCAGAGACTGGAGCTAGAAATGAAACCTCTGTGATGGGAAAGAAATGTCGCCATTGCAAAGCACCTCTCCAAGTAATGCTGGAGAGCTCAACTTCCTGGGTGACAGCGAAGGCGACACATTTTACACCTGCTGCCAGTAGCAGGAGCACGTGGGAAACACAGCTGAGGCATCAGCCAGGGGCAGGAAGGCCAGCCCGGGACCTGGCCAGGCCCGGACTCACACTGTGGCCCTGGAGGCGGAGGTCTAGGCCCCCCCTTTCTGCTCAGACACGGTCCTCCTGTGGTTTAGAGGTTACTACTGCCAGCAAAAGTGAGTGTGTCCTGGTGCCGCGGGCCAAACACCCTGCCATTAACTACCTTCGGCCCCATGGGGTGAGCAGGCTGCTGTGGGGTCCCCGGGTGAGGGGACAGACGGGCTGGGGAGAGGGGCTGCCATGGAGGGCACAGCTGTGTGCAGAGCCCCCAAGGGTGGGCCCGAGCACTGGGGGACGTGACCACGCAGGCACGACTCCTGTAGGAGGGCCACGTTCCTGTCCCCACTGCGTTGTGCTGGTCACGGCAGCCCTGACCAACCCACCAACTCTGGGCGTCTTATCTGATCTTATCGGGAACTGTTTTTCCACCCATAAAATGGAAGTGGTAAAATCTGCCTGACCCTTTTCAGAGGAACACTGTGGGAATACTTGCGTTAATACAAACTCGTAAACTTGGAGCCTTTCTCAGCAGGAAGTATGCTATGTGAATTCAAGGAATGAACAGAGTTAATTATTACTGTAAATCGAGGTGCAGCTACCGAAAAAATTGCTGTCATTTAGCAGTTAATCTTTATCTTGTGTAAACTACCAAGGAGCTCGGATTTTTAAGGGTAACAGTGGCCTTTGGCCAATGACATAACATTTTTTATTGCATTCTGTGAATTGAGGGAAGCTTAAGGAAAATATTTAAATGTGTGAGTTGAGTAATTAAACAAATTATACAAAAATGTTTGTAAGCTAAAAAGCACTAAGTAGAAATAAGATAGCATTCTTTGGTAGTATTTAAATCATTTATCCTCTGGAATAATTTTTTTAAGTACACGAAAACAAACTTTCAAAACCCAAGAATTAAACTACACCACGTATCTGTTTAAGAAATGATACAAAGTTAGATGAAAGTGTGTGTTTCTAAAAATTCTGTTACATATGAATATATGTTCAAAACACTGACTAAAACAAATATACCATAATTTAAATCTATTCTTTGTATCTCACGTTCATTCACATTTAAGTTGTGGCACATCTGGATCCCAAACACATTCCATTTGCTGGAAGAGTTTATTTCCATCCTGAGGCCACAGGCCAGGAGCCCCAGTGAGAGCTGCCAACCTGTCTCCCATCACGGACGGCCAGCTGGACGGTGGAAAAAGGCTCTTCCAGCAGCCATGGACGCCGGCCAGGCTGGGAACTCCACAGCAAGTGTGCAGATGGCAGCGCCGTGGGCTTCCCGCTCTCTGGCTGCGGCCTGACTCTGACCGGCTGCCCAGCCGTCCTGGCCAGGTTCAGACACAGGCACCCCTGTGGCCACATGCTCTACCCCAATGAGACCTAAGAGATCTGCCTCTGGGGCCTGCAGTGTCCCCCAGTGCAGCCAGGGGAACTTCCCAAGGTCAGAGGATGAGCTGGCGTTGGGACACACGTGACTGGGCACCCCGTGTGGGGAGGGCTGCTGGGCAGGCAGTCGCTTCCCTTGAAGCACTCCTTTCCAGGGAGGCCTTCCTTGGGGTGGCGAGCCCCACCCCAAAGCCCATAGGACAGGGCCTTAGGACAGCACTGCAGTCACACTGATGAGCTGGCACTGGGCTCCTCTAGGGTCAGGACCAACCGGGAAAGGCTGGGCAGCCAGTGTCTCTGGGTCCCAGCTGGCACTGTGCCCGCCTCTAGGACACAAGCGTCCAGAAAGACCTGGAAGATCGCAGGAACTCAGACCCACGACCTCCTTTCCAGGCCCCCAGGTTCCCTCCCAGGCCAGGAAGACCTAGTTTGTTTCTAAGGCAATATCACCTACTCTCACGTCTCCCCGTCCTTCTATTTGCCACTGACAAGAAAACCTGTTTAGGAATTTTTAAATTAAAAGTCTTCATATATTAAAGAGTAACCTCTCACTCATTTCTTCCCTTTGAAAAACAAAACAAAACAGAACAAAGTGAATACGTGAAACACTGATTGCTCTGACCTTCCCTTATGGAACCTCGTTTCCATCCCTCTAATACTTGTCAAACACGGAAAGGATTTATAATCAACCATGTTTGCAAAACACTGTCTGACACTGCAGCCCTTCCCTGGAGTCGGAAGGTGCCTATTAGCAAATTGAAGGCTCTAAACAAACCAGGGAAATTCATGCCAATGTCTGTGCAAACACCACTCCCAGAAAAACAGTAAGCCCTCAAAACACCCATTTTAATAATGGTATTTAATAGTGTCATTTACTGTATAAAGAATGGTGAGCTGTGCACACTTCTTAGGTTATTAAAGCTACCATACAATGTCTGCTGGGAACCCGCTCAGCAAAGGCAGAACTGGTGGGCGGTTTCGCACCAATCTGCTAGAGCCCTGACGGGATGTATAAATACTAGACAGCTTTCTGTGAGGCAGGGAGCAAACCTCGTACAGAAATTCTCGCACAAGCAGGAACCTTCATTTATTCTTCCAGAGTTGGCTTTTATTAAGGTGCCGCTCTGTTTCCACACAGCCACCGTTCTGTAACTTTGTGCACACACAGGACTTGGCTGGTATTTGGAAACTATGAACCAGTGTGGGTTTTTCCTCCTGAGCCGTTCTGCCATTAGAGCCCACTGAGATGGGAAAGGTGGATACCATCTCATGAAAGAGGATGAAAAGAGGTATGGGGAGGCCCATGAAGCCAGAGAAAGAGGCAGCAGTGAGCTCCTACCTCCACAGCTGACCCTGCGTCCTACAGAAGGAACAGAGAGGGAGACGCGTCTTAGGTGCAGCCTCACTGCTCCCGCTGAGAGATCTGTGGGTGGGGTGGACGGGCCTCAGATCAGACTGGCTCGGGGCCTCTGGAAGGATGAGTGGGGACACAGTGGTTGAGGCAGAGGGAGCCCCAGCAGCTGTCCTCCCTTCCTGCTACGAGGTCGCAAGGCTGATCCTTACAGCTCCGAGTGCTACAGTAACGCCCTCTACCTCTCACCAGAAGGCAAACGCACTGTTGTTGGAAAGCGCACGGTGGCGGGCACCTTACTATAAACATTGTGTTGGGCGCTGGTCTCAGCTCATGCATTCCCTGGGGATATTCAGACCACATGGCAGTCTAGGTGCTTCCAGACCTTTCCTCCCGCTCCCCTCGCCTTCGCGGCACATCCATACCCACCCCCAGCAATACCACACACACTGTCTACCCCTTTCTTTCTTTAAAACACTGATTTGTGCCAATAATATGTCCCCAAATCAAGGAGTCAGAAAACTCTGGTGCTTTAAAACCACTTCAAAATGCCTAGAAAAACTATAACTACTATTACTTCAAAACAGCTTTACTGGGATATTCCTTTATTTTATTACAGATGTTTCTTATGCGTCATTTGAACCTGGCCACATACACTTTTAAATCTAAGTACTGAAAACTGAAAAGCAACCAGGACTCTTCAAACAATTTAGGAGCAAACAGTTTTACTTATAGAATGCTGTTCCTAACCCAAGTTACTCTATTTAGGGTTTTTTGTTTGGTTTTCGTTTTCATTTTGTTTTTATTTCTGTCACTTAATATTTTTGTGCTGGGCAAACCTGGTTTTCCAGAATCTTACATGCTATTTGATTTCACCGACATTTGTGGACTAATGGAAACGTGTGTGACAATCCCAGTGCCAACAACCCTAAGATACTGAGGTTAACCATTCCCTACGTATCGTGTAATCAGTTCATTTGACTTTCTGCCCAAGATTCCAAATAAAGCCTGTATGTTTTTAAATTTAGACCCTAACAGGCAGAAAGTACATGAAGTCACGCCTGTAAATGAACCCGAATAATTAAGTTACTTCCTATCACTTTAAAGGAGAGCACTGCTACCAGATTATAAGAATGGAAACTTTGACCTTAGCCCTAGAACAGACCACCTCTGTGGGTGGAGGGTCCCACACACTGACATTCTCTCAGCCAGATGCCAAAGGCAAAGGCCTAATTTGCCAAAGTTATGGGAGAGAGGTGCAAAATCCATTAGCCTCAGATCTTGCTTTTCAGCAGTTTGCCGTCAGATAAAGAGGAGTGAACACCCACTGAAATGAACGCAAAGGAAATGGGAGAGAACGCCCGCCGAGCTCTGTGCTCCAGACGGTGGTACCACAGCGGGTTCCTGGCCTCCCGGGTCAGCCCACCTGGGCACTTCTTCCCAGCGCCAGCCCTCAGCCCCACCTTACTCCAACTTCCCTTTTCAGCTGGTACAAATCCCGAATCCCATCCTCCTGGATGCTCGCCCAGGTGGAAGACACCTCAGGGTGTTCAAAGAGTGGCCCGAGCCAGCCCCCTGAAGTCCCCAGTCACCCCAATGGTCTAGGCATTGGGAGCTGAACTCACAACCAAATGTCAAGGCTATTTCCCCAAAACGGATTCCCACTTTCACTTCTGGGAAATGTTAACATATTGCGAGGTCTGAATTTTAAAGTAAAATGTGTTTTGAAATCAGTTTAAATACAATTCTCTAGCAAGACTGGTTCTAGAAACTTTGACTAACAACTCAGACAAGCGAGAGACATCTTGAATGCTCTCTCCTGTTGTTTGACCCCAGTCACTAAATAAGGGGGTTCTCACAGGGAACCCCACGTGGCCTCCAAGCTACAGACGCTCCTCTCTGCAGCAGAATTCCAGGTTTAAAACGAGATGCATTTGTCTTCGAATGTAATATGCAATTTTTGTTCTAGGTTCTTCTTAACCCTTTCATTTCCTGTGTCTACTTTTTTCTTAAACATCCATCAATGACGATGTTTATTTTATTATAGTTCCTGACCTTCAAGGTAGAGTGTGGGACCTGTCCCCTGGGTGTCCCACTTTGGTCCAAGGGGACACAACTTGGACTTTTTCTTTCTCGAGGCCATGAAGGAAGTCCCTGTCCAGGTGAGGGCTCTGTCTGTCCTCACAGGAAACACTGCTGGGATTAAAGCAGGGCGGTCTCATCCTCCCAACAGTGTGTAGCAGCTGCCCCTTGGAAAGTGTCTTTCCTCCTGAGAGTCCAGTTAACAAGTCCATGTTCACAAGGCAAATGTGGGGGTTTGCAGGAAAGGAAAAGGTGTGTTTCTGCACCCACGGCCAGCTCTCTTTCACCCAGGAACCCTACTCTTTCGTGTGTAGTTAACACTTTTGGAGAGGAAGTAGTGGAGTTTTAAATTATCCTACAGCATCACTCTAATATCGGAGAGCAATTTCTGCAGGTATGAGAGAGGGAAGGAAAAGAGAGTCAAGAGATTCCAAGAATGGAACGACAAAAAGGGAAAAAATAAGGAGAGGGAGCTCTGTTTAAAAAAAACAAAACAAAAAACACAATAAAATTAGGAAGGAGCAGAAACACTCTACCCCAAGAATTGCCATGGAACGGAAAACGCTTCCCCGAGGGTGGGCTGGGTCACTGAAGGCTGTGAACAGTAATACATCCTCGTCCTGGCTTCCAATCCTCCATCTGCTCTGATGGAGGACGAAACTGCAAAGGAAACCAGTGCGTGGGGAAATTAGCAAGGTGATGGGAAAACAGAATAAAAACAAGGAAAGGGTCCATGCTGTGTTTCATAATCCATTCACTATTTCTAGTAAGAAAAGTGTGTGATGAGAAGAGGTTTTCAAGTTCCCAAAACCCTGAATGGCAGAGTAAACAGTGGGCACGACTGATGTTTATTTTACCAGCGTGGGTGCTCAAGAGACATGGAATGGTTTTAAATACCTGTCAGTAGTTGTGCAGAGAGAGGCGTACCTGAAGGAAAATGCTCCCAAGTGCTAGTAACCGCTCATCCCTGAGTAATAACTTGGGAGAGAGGGACAGAAAGACAGAGCTGTATCTGCACTTTCCAATTTTTCTAGATTCTTATTGTGATATGTTCCCAACAGAACGATAGCTTTAAAATACTGTTTGCATTTGTCTTTCATCAGAGGCGTCCCTTTTCACTGTGTGAGGGGGGGAGTGGCCGCGACTGTGAGTGGCCCACGTGAACTACACGACATGCAGCCTAGCCCCCGTGGGGATCGTTAACCTGTCCCAGCAGGTGTGCATTTATCCGGACACACACCAGGCTGTATTGCACACAGGCCATGTCACTGTGGGTGAAGAAACCCCCTGCGAGTCAGAACAGGCCCCACTTTCAGCACGGCTGTCTGGAGAGCCACTGGGCGCCCAGCGTCTGCTCGTCCCTCAGGACGCCGCCTAAATTAGACAGGGCCTGTGAGAAAGTGTCCTTCAAATGATAGTTCTGCGCCAACTACAGAGTCACAGAAAGTAAGAAAAGCTTTATTTTTTTTTAAACGAGAAAAACTAATGTGCTTTTTATTGTTGAATTAAGATTAAACATATTAATCTATTTTTTTTAGAAAAAGCAAAAGATTGACTTCACAATTGCAAATCAGAAATATTTTACAAGTCAACGAAAATATCCCTGCCTCATTACTGGTGTAATCGGGGCTAACCTTTCATGAAAATTTTTGGTTAAAAACCATCCATTAGGAAGACAGTAATTCATACTAATTCAAATGAGACACTCTTAGCATTGCAGGGAGAACTAAGAAAATTCCAGACCATGGCAGTAAGCTCTCTCCCACACCCGCATGTATAAATGGGAAGGTCTGGTCTTTCTAAATGAATTGCTATGGCAGTGACACAGTAACTGTAGCAACAATTGTATGCTGAGTAACCAGCCTGTACCAGGAACGCATTTTACAGATCCCCACGAGGCTTCAGCAGCTTGGGAAGCCAAAGGGGAACATATTTCAAATTAATTGTTCTCATTTTAAGTGATAAAAAAAAATCAGCCAAGCTCCTCTGTGACAATCCTGCCTTATTGTGTCAGTAATGAAACCACACACTTAATTGACAAGTGATGGTTCCTTGCTGCTCTGTTTCCTCTGCTATTCATTATTACATTGTCAGTGGGTACCTGTGGGGCTGGGACACCTGTGGGGCAGAAACACTGTAAGCTGGCCAGTGCTGCAAGGGGACTGAGCAGGGGCCCCTTACTTCACCTGGTATCGGAGTTCCGAGTGATTTTTTAGATCCTGAATTTTAGTAAATTGAATTACATCATTTGTGTGCTCAGGAGCTTGATGTCTGCGTTATCATGTTGTGGCCTCTTTAGGGAAAGGACCCCTGCACTGCAGTAACTGATCAGGGGAAAAGGCAGAATCGGGGATCGGTGGGGCTCGCTTGGGGAGAACTAGGAAACGAAGCTATCGCTTATACTTAGGGAAGAATAGCGTGAATATGATAACCTCTCAAAGTTCTGCTGCTAATCTCTGCAAGTTGCCTAAATTTTTAAAAACTGATTATTTGTATTGAATTATAAGATTTTTAAAAGATATGTTTACCTGTACTCACTATATAATGAAGAAAAATAAGGTAGGTTTTTGTATAGGATGCAGTTGGAAAGATGTTGCTCCCTCAGTAACAATAAGAAAAATCCAAATAAACGCTTAGATTGCTGCAAAAGTAATCGCGGTTTAAAAGGTTAAAAATTGCAAAAACCGCAATTACTTTTCCACCAAATTCCATTTTTGTGAGCCTGTCAGAGAGCTGAGGTACTTAACTAAGCAAAAGGGTCAATTCACCAAAAATGCATAAAAGTCTTAAGTGTGTATATATTTGTAAGACAGCTTCAAAATACATGAAGCGAAAGCTGACAGAGTAAGAGAAATAACAAAATCACAATTATTATGGAATATTTCAACCTTCCTCTTTCAATCACCGATAGAACAGGTCAACAAAAGCGCGGTAATGGCCCGAGGGACCCGGACACAGGGGCTTCCCCCGGTGAGCGTGGACAGAGCACTCACCGACGTCAGCAGAACACGTGTTATCAGGTCCACGGAACACCAACCAGTACAGCCCGCATCCTGGACCACGCAAAAACCTCAACAATTTTTGAAAGAATTAAAATCAGGCAAAGCATGTTTTCTGATCATATTAGAAGTAAACTGAGAATCAATGACAAAGCTATCTGAGTAATTCTGAAATATTTGGAATCTAAACGGCATACTTCGAAACAACTCACTAGTCAAAGAGAAAAGTGGCAAGGAAAATGAAAATGCTTGAATTGAGTGAAAATGAACCACAGCATGACGTCTGGGAGCAATGCTTACAGAGGCACGGAGAAAACCCAAGCACATGAGGGGCCCCGGGGCCCTGCTGTGAGTACACAGGACAGACCGCAGCGACCCCAATCCCCGTAGCCTCTGTCCACGGCCCCAGCTCCCGGCTGGTCAGCACACACGGCGCGGAGAGCTGTGGCTGTGGGCTTGTGCTGGGACCTGAGGCAGCGCGGACGTCGCAGGAGAGCAGCCATGGACTGCAGGAAAGGGGCCGTCTTTGGAGGCAACACCCACAGCATGTGGATGAAGAAAGAATATTTGAAAGCTGACGTAAAAGTTCAAGTCTAAGTGACTGGGAGAGGGCCTTGTGCACATGGCTGGAGACCCAGTGGGAGACCGGCCGGACCAGGAAGGTGAAGTGTCCCCCCTGAGGAGACAGCATGCTTGAGGGCTGGAGGCCAGTGTGCGGCTACACGAGGCTGCGAGGTGCTAAACCGAACTGGACATTGTGCACGCCGCCGAGCTAGGTGACAGGAAGAGCGAGGTGACGTGCCATCGTGGGAAAGGTCCAACGAACAGGCTCCTGCTGAGGAGGCTGCGACAGGAGCCCAGGGCCAGGCCTGGGACTCAGAGACCAGAGCAGGGCGTCTGGGGCCCCGAGACGATGAGGGTCAGAGAGACAGAAGAGCCGGAGCAGCGTCCTGCCACAAAACGGGGAGCCCCGAGTCCTCTGTGTGCTCTGACCATCCCCACCAGCCTTCAGCGGAGCCGTCAATCAGCTCGAGTGTTTCCACTTCTTCACTCCATTTTTTCCCCTGAAACTAAAATATTTTTTTGCCAATTTTAAATGTCAGTTATTTAAATTCCAATATTCCCTAAAATGTTTACCACTTTTTTCTCTAACAGAAAATTAGCTCTACATCGATAGCTGGAAAAAAATAAGTGGTTTTCATTTCAATCATTCTTTCTTCCAACAATCCCCTTATCTGAACTAAGACTAAATTTATGAACTTTCAGTTCAAAAGAAATCCATTTCAAAATACTGGGAGTTGGTGAAAAGAGGCACGAACAATGGAAGTCTGTTTTCAATAGTGAATGCTATAATACGGGGCTGCCTACAGCTTCTTCCAGCTGGAAAAACGAAAGGGGACTCGCAGTTAAGTCTGTAGCCCTTCAATTTAAAAAACAAACAAACAGTGCAATCTTCCTGAACTAGGATGTAAACAGGACTAGACCCAAGACTACATACCTTGCATCACCTGGCTTTGGTGTAATGAAGAGGGATGGGAACGGGAACCGCCCTCCCTCTAGGCGCTTTCCTTTCCAACACGGCAGATGCCCTTGAACTAAAAAGCAGCAAATACTCCGACTGCATTAAACACAAACACTCTCCTCTATATAGAAGCCTCATGGTTCAGGGATTGTTCTAGCAGCTACTTCACACTCCTGATGCTACTGAAGTGAGATTTAACCAAAACCCCTAAGATGTTCCCATCAGCTTCCACAAAGACTATTCAAAATGCCCTTGGAATCTGAATCCGAAACTGCCTTTTCTTTGTGATGGCTAATCCTGCTTTCATTCCCTCCCACACCTTTCAAATCTGTTTTGAATATTTATGTTGTCGAAGACATACCAGCTATTTTCACAGCTTTCTGGTACCTACTAATGTGACTGCCATGCCACATTCATTCCATCATTGATTCCGAAACTGCTGAATTTCTGTTAAATGTCTGCCACTTTGCTGGGGTCAGGGGCACAGATAGAAATAAAGTAGCCTCTGTCGTCACGAGCTCCCCGTCTACAAGGACGAAAGGGAGGCACGATCTTTTTGGGTGCATGGTGATTGATGCACAGGGGCTTGGGGTCAGACGCTGTGCCCTGTGGGACCTGGAGGTCGCAGGGCCGAGGGCTCAGAGGGGTGACGCTTCCTGCTGTTCCCTACTGGTCATCCCGGTGAGGCTGTGCCCACGTCCAGGCCTCCCCATGTCCTCCGAGCAGCAGCCCCACGTCGCCGCGTGGGGACTCGCCCGAAGCCCAGGCAGGATTCGCAGCCCTGTGTAAGTGCCCACCTTGGGTTCTGGTGCCCTCGGCCGTGGACACTGTGGGTCTAGGTGACGTCAGTCCTGTAAGCGGCATCTGGGGACAGGCCCACTCCAGCAGCTGTGGAGAGGACGCTGATGGCTCTGTCGGGGTCAGCCAGCTCCATTCCTCTGTGACCTCTGGGCAAGCTTCTTAACCTTGGTCAGGCCCGCGTCCCAGTGTGTCCCACAGCAGATCCCCACGACACGAAACGGAAACACGTACGGGTACATCCCTAGCACAGTCCCCACAGCAGGCCCTTGCCGGGCCACCGAGAATGAGTCTGTCAAGCAGTAAAGAAGGTACTGCAGCACAGCAATGAAGGGCCTACGCAACATCACACAACGAGCAGCTGACGGATGGACAAGTGCCCCTCTGGGAAGCGGAGGTGACAACTGTCTTCCAACATTTGAAAAGCTGGCATTCCTTGATCCACCGTGAGATGGATTTTTACGTGTAGACCTGGAAAGAAGTAACTGACAGGAGATCTGGCGTCAGCCCAGACAGGAACGCGCCCACAGCAAAGGACTGGATGTGGGAGTGCGGGGCGAGGTAGGGGCTGTGACGTGCTGTCACTGCCACCTCCCCAGAGGAGGCTCCTGCACAGTGGGCGTCACGCTGGCCTCGCCTGTGTCGTGGACACAACACAGAAACATGCAGTCTACGAGGGACTGAGCGTCCCCACGGCCCCCTGGTGCTGGCGCCCTGGCAGCTACGGCGCCACGTCTGCAGAAACAGGCCTGCGGCCCACCTTCAGCTGCGTGAGCTGAAGAGGAAGATAACGGGCAGACACACTAGCCTCGTTCACATGACTTCACGTATCCAGTTCATGCTGTAGGTGTTGCTGAAACAGGCATCATTTCAACATAGTACATTTCCTGTTAATATGCTTTTGCACGATGGAGAATTTGTTCTTCGCTGAAATGAGGTAAATGCATTTTTTTAACCTGAGAAAGGCCTGGGATCTATAAAAAGAGACAGGCTCCTACGAGATTAAATTTCAGTGCTCACAAAACTACATCAAAGCAATTAAAAATGAGGGAGTTAAACATAGCTTTCCCCTGACTAGGCTGCCGTTAGTAGGACACACGGCTGTCCTCCGTCACCAAGGACACTGCCCCCATTTCCTGACATTCCCGCTCAATCCGCATGCCGAGTGGCATCCTTGAGAAGGCAGTGCCATGCTCCTTCAAATGGTGCCGGTGAAGAGCGCTAATGGGCTTGCGAGGCGCGAGTGGCGCAGGCTGCACACGCCCCCCAGATGCAGGGCCCCCCGGATGCAGGCCGCATGAAAGCAGGTGACACCCACAGGGAAGTGGTGTGACCGGACCTCCTGTGGGGCCCACCATCGAGGCCAGCTCTTCTGAGAGCCCACACTCAAACAGCAGCCTTCACAGGACGGAGAGTACCTGTCTCGCTCTCTGAGTTCCTTCAGAGCAAGGACCCTGCCTACTGACTCATGACCCAGGACGCGTCCAACACAGGCTGCCCAACGAGTTAGTAATAACTCAGTGAGTTCACGTGTGAGCGACGGCTCCGCTCCGCATTACTTACAGAGGTGGCGATCGCTTGTCATATGGACTCCTCTGCTTAAAATAACCACCAGAGGCTGCTCTTCTGTATTTCTTTAATGTGATACTTTCAAAAACTGTAACACACTGCTGCAAATCGCTCCGAAGAAACCCACAATCATATACTGCATCTCACCGGTTCTTCCTACACGTGACACTTCCTTCCTTCCATGGAGGGCTGGGCTGCACGCTCCTCCTCTTGGGCCTGGACAGACTTCTGCACTTGTGTCAACCACCAGAACATGGTGGAAGTGACGCTAAGTCAGTGGGTCGTTGATGAGTTATGCACATGTCCCTTGTCCCATTGTGTGCTTAGTCTGGGAACAGCCACTGTACCACAGGAAAGCCAAGCAGCCCCTGGGAAGGCCACGCGCAGGTCCAGCCCACACCCCACGAGGTCCAGGCCAGCAGCCAGCATCGATCGCAGGGCGTGTGAGTGAAGGGGCCTCAGATAAATCTAAGTCAGCCGCACTCACAAGTCAGCGCCCAGCAAGGAACAGAGACAAGGTGACCATGCTAACTAAACCTTGCTGACATTAGATCCACGGAAAAAATAAATGATGTCCTTGCTTCGAGCCCCTAATTTGAGAAGGCTTCTTGCTGTGAAACAAACCTTGTCAAATTTAGTGGTGACCACTGTCCTGATTTCCAACATCAAGAGTTATTTTGGACGATTTTAAGCTCTGTGTTAATGAAATCATATAATAGGTCCTTTTTTGTGATTAATCTCTTTCAATAATGTCTCCACGCTGTTGCATGTAGCTGTGGTTCGTTCACGTTCACTGCTATGCAGTGTCCTCCTTTATGAACATACGATACTCCCACCGCTCACCGCTGGTGGACATCTGGGGTTTTAACAGGTAATGCTGCTGTTAATATCCTTGTGTGTGACTTTTAGTGGGTACTGTCATCATTTCCTTAGGATTTATAGCAAGGAGAGCAAGTTCTGGCGCACAGAATACACAAATACTCATATGTATAAGCCAAACCATCCTCCAACGCCTTTGCGCCAGTTAACACACCGTCCACGGTGGATAAAGGCTCCTCCCAACACCGTTTAAGGTGAGCCGCTCTGCTGGACGGCAGTAAGGCACGTTTCCTCAGGTGCAGTGAAGCGGAGCCCTCTTCATGTGAGATAGGAACTTGCCTATTTTCTCTTGTAAATTGTTTGTTCAAGCTTTTGGCAATAATTTTATTGGGTAGTCTTATCTTCTTGTTATATTTGTAGGAGTTTATTAGACTTGTCCACTGTCGACTCTTCTAAAAGACTGCTAGAATAATCTGATGATCGAACAATGACAAGTTCATGAGCCCACAGCAGTAATGGAGAGAACACGCCGACAGTCTGAGTTGCAGGAAGAGGCATCAGGGGTGGCTCTTCATGGGGTTTCCATAGCTGAGATCAAGTAATTGAAGGAGAATGTCTCAATACAAATTGGGACTGGGACTGGGGAACACTCGTGACGTAACAGGTTAGGGTTTGTGAACAAACCAGGCTTGGGTCTTGAAGTGAGTCTTCATAGCATCTCACGAAACGTTTTGTGAGAGCTTTCGGGCCCAATGAGCAGCCTGGTCTCCTGAGAAGGAGGGTGGTTTTCCACAGGAGCGACCTAGTGTTTGAACACATTCGTTTTCGTGCATTTCCTGAAGCAAGCAATGAGGTTACTTGTTGGTTTAGAGTCTTACCTTTCTTAGCAAAAGTTTTCAGGAAGAAATTATCAGTGGTCTGTTTTTAGTCCTGAGAATTAGCCTATGTTAACGCAGGCAGTCTCGGCTGCCAAGAAAGACGGTCACACCTTTTGCTGCTTGCCTCTGGAGTGACTTTGTGATGGACCTAGGACGCTTCCCGCCATAGCACTAAAAATCCTGCATTCCAGGAAACCCCTCAACCTTGGGCAAATCAGAAGGGTTGGTCACCCTACTTGCCTCACTTCTCTTAAAGGTGTCTTTTCATAGACAGAGGTTCTTTAATGTAGTCCAAATTATCAACTTTTTCTTAAGAGTAGTGCTTTTATGAGTCCTGTTAAGAAATCTTTCTTTGGACAAGTTTTTACACAGAGGTCTAATTTTAATACAGAAATAATGAAAACTTTTGATGAGAAATTGTTCAAATGGATTTCCTGTGCTTACAATGTCTTGTGTATATTAACTTAAAAAACAATTCAATACAAATACCTAAAGAATTCACTAAGTAATTTCTATTTGTTAACTGATGCATTGAAACAATGAGGAAAACTTGTTAACCGAAAGGGGCAATTCATGAAAAAATCAGACTATTCAGGCTCAACCTTTATGAGTCATAGCAAATAGGGAAGACAAGGGTTTCCGCACTTTTGTTCATGTCCCTAAATGCCGCTGAAGCCCGTGCCTGGAGTTCCCAGCATCAGGAGCCGCCCACAGCACAGCTTTCTGGTGACAAGGCCTGGCTTTGGGCTGTCACGCTCCTTGTCGGGCTCCTCCCTCCTCTCCCCTTTCCAAAGTTAACATCTGCGACGACAGACAGACTGTCTGTCTGTCTCCACCCACTGCAGTCAGTACCCTAAATGTCCTCCAGCCACTAAAACGATGCCGGCGTTTCAGCCCGGCGGGATCCCGTCAGCCCGAGCTGACACCTGCGGCATTTCTGCGGCACCTCAGACACTGCAGTCACCACCCCTCCGGAGACAAAGGTGCAGAAACAGCAGGCTTTGCCTGCTGTGCTGAGATGAATTTATAAATAAATGCACAACTGTATGTTTTGGTTTAAGCTGGGGAGTAATCCTGCTGACAGGTATTCTGCACATAGAGAGACGGGCAAAAGGATAAGGCCATTTATTTCTTTTCACACAGACTTCAATTAGTGACCTTCTATATAAGTTATCTACTGTTGCCATCATCACCCAAAACGCAGGGACTTAACACAACACACATTTCTAACGTCACACGTCCTTTAGATCAGAAGTCCAGGTCGGCTCAGCTGGGTCCTCTGCTCAGGGGGGACTCAGTGGCTGAACCCTCGGTGTCGCAGTGCTGCGTTCCTTTGGGGGATATCTGCGTCCACCCTAATGGAGCTCCTTGGCTAAATCCAGGTCCTCACGATGGGGGCTCCCCGCTTTCCTCCTGGAGACCAGCTGGGGGAGATCATCTCCCCAGTAAGCTCCTATATTTCTTCTCCTCTTTCCCGTGAGCGTCTCCGGCCACTTTCTCCTCTGTGCTGCGAATCTCTCCGACTTCACCAGAGAAAGTTCTCGGCTTCTAGGGACTCCAGATAATGCAGGACAATCTTCCTGTCTGAACGTCCACAAACCTATGGACGTCATCGGCAAGGCCCCGTGTGCCATGAAATGTGACAGAAGACAGCTGGCAGGTGTGAGCACAGGCGGACCCCTCTGTACGTGGCGGTGCCTCTGCGACCCCACATGTAGACCACATGCGTCTGCTGCAGCCGCCTCAAGGGCGTCCGGGCCACGGTTTCCTATACTCAGATCATGGCACCACCTCTGCTGCTCTGAGAATTCCACTGTGACGTTCGCTGACGACCCCCTCTCCAGCTCACTGTTCTGCTGCATAAAACCCCTTTCGTGTCATTGCTGTTTCTGTTCATTAGGGTACGGGAGGAAAAGTTGATACACTATCTTTCGTCTGACACTTGAAACTAGAATCCAAATCTTCATTTTTGTGGCTGATTTTCTGAACCGCGATGTCACAGTCCCCGGGCTCCTTTGCCTCACGGCCAAGCACCAACACGAGGACGTCACTGACTACTGATCCGAATCTGCACAGCAATGAAATCCCTGCTGCTGGGATTAACGGATGCATCCAGTTCTGTGTCTCCTTGCTGTGCACACTGACTTATTCCCAGAGTGCAGAGAATACAGGAAGGTTTCCCGTTCTTTCATATCTGTCCGCGAGGATCCTGGGATTGTGGCTCCAGCAACAGCACCGGCCATTTCTCTACTTCTTCCTCCCCTGAAGCACCATCTAAGCCTTTGGTTCCCATCAGATCACGGTGACCCCAGTATCTTGAACAGTATTCTGACCCCTCTCACTCTTTCTGTAAGTCCCAAGTAGTTATTCTCTGCTTTAACATCCCCATGTACGTCTGGATAGGAAAGGGGAGGCAGGGAGTCCATTAATTGTCAAATGATGACAGACACGAGAACTAACTAGAACAAGCAATTCTGCGTCTTCTCGCCTCTACCTTCCAGGCTCTAATTAAAAGCCCAACAAGTAACATAAAAGCAGCTATAAATCACTTCATCATTTAAAAGTCCAGTTCACACGGTACTAGGAAACTCCTTTCTAGAGGACATAATACAACCCCCCAGATTTATGATGACGCTCGATTCCAGATTCCACACAATTCATGTTTTAGAGACTATTCTGCCCAATTGACATATAATAGATAAGAATATAGTGTGACTCCATATTTTGGTTTTCAGATCAATAAAGACATAAACTACTCGATGATAGGTTGCTGAAGTAGGGAGATTTTTCAGCACTCTGTTCATTTAAGTTTTACTATATTCCAAAATAAGAAAAAAAGTCTTTCCAGTTTTATTGCTGTCACATCATTAAAAAATAACCTTGTTAGGATATTCACTCTTTCTGTTAGCTGCTCATCATGGACGATTGTATAAAAGTCTAAGAATGTTAAAAAACAAACAAACAAACAAACAAACACTCCTCAGTGCAATTTCTGGTTTCATGGTCTGTTATAGGTACCATCATTCATTCTTGTACCTTGGACTTACCCCATCAAAACAGAGAAATATGATTCACTCAGGATTGTAGAAACACATTTTGATGCAAAAGCGTCTAACTTGGTTATACAACTAAAAAAATAACACCAGATGCAGCAACTTATAAAGGAATAAAACATTATTCGGCATACAAATCATTTGAGGTAATACATTATATTAGTAGAATAAAGAAAAACAGTACTGTCATCTCAATGGATGCAGAAAAAATATTTGACAAAATCAACACTTTCATGATAAAAGTCACTCAACAAACTAGAAAGGGAAAGGAACTCACTCGTCCTTCTAAAGGGAATGGGGAAGACCCACAGCTAACACCGTCCTTTAGACTGAAAGACGGGATAAGACGGGATGCTTTCCCCTTCAGACCGGCAAGAAGAACATTTCCTCTTGCTCCTCTATCCAGCTCTGTACTAGGTCTAGCCAGGGAAATTAGGCAAGAAAAAGTAATAAAAGGCACCTAGATTGGAAATGAAGAAGTAAAACTGTCTCTATGTACAGACTATGAGATCTTATATACAAAAAAGTCCCTAAGAAATCCACTAAAAACCTATTAGAACTGATAAGTGAGCTCAGCCGCATTGCAGGATAAATGTCAACCTGTAAGACCAACTGTATGTCTACACACCAGCAATGAAGAGTCCAAAACTAAATGAGGAGAACAGTTCCACTGGGAATGATACCAGAACCAAGTCCATTCCCACCCCTTTCCCTCTTGGCTCTTCCAAGCAAAGGTAAGCGCCAGCTGAGAGAGGGGTGTTTTGCCCTCAAATAGCATTTGGAAATTTGATTAACATTTTCCACTGAGGAGCCTAATTTCTGAACTGGAAATGTTGGCAATGTAAAATGACCACAGGCCTGTCTGTCACCTAAGTGTGGGCAAAAACAGCAGAAGACGGTTTATTCTTAAACAAGTAGGGTTTGGGAAAATATAAACAAGAGTGGTGCTTTGACTGTGCTATCTCCAGGGCCGGTCCAACACAATGGTGACAAGTGACAGGCCCGTGAGGCCCACTGTCAACACTAACCAGTGGCTGGCTCATGGGAAGCACTCCCAGTAGCTATTACAACTAAACAAATGAAAGAGAGACTCAAACCCCAGGAGAGCCCCTAGACTTACTTACCGCCCCCGCCCCCCCCAAGCCCATGGCAATCTCTCTCAGGCAGTGTCCTCCTCCTCTCTGCCTCAGGGCCCACTAACTAAAGACTAAAGGAAATCCTCCCAGGGAAACGCACCCCCCCTCAGAAACACCGTGACTTCCTGCGCACGGAAAATAGGACTGGGCCACATTATCTACAAATGACACTGTCAGAAAACAACGGGAAACTCTGGGACCAAGCGTTTCTCCAGTATTGAATCAAAGAAAAAATTCATGGTTTAGACAACCCGAGATGGGAAGGGCTCTGAAGTTCAGTCTCGTCCCTCCCTCTTCACTGAGGTGGGGTCCACTCGCTACTCTAGCAAATAGCACAGGCTGGGGCTTGAACAACAAGCATTTACTTCTCAGTTCGTTTCCTGCTGAGAGCCCCTTTCGGGCTGGCAGCCAGACGCCCTCCAGCTGTGTCCTCATCAGTGGGGGAGGCCCCCCCCCCCCAGTGACCTAAACTCTCCCGAGGCTCCACTTTCAAAGGCCACCATGTTGAGGATCCGGGCTTCAATGAGGAATTTGGGGATACAAACATCCAGCCCACAGCCTTATTTAAGACTCAGTGAAAGAGGAGAAGGGAAGGATGCCATCACCTAACTCACACAGCACAGAATCCACCCTTTCACAGTGTGCGGTTCAGTGTTTTTCAGATACTCGCTGGCCGCTCCATCAGCACACTAGCTGACCCGAGCACTTTCACCGCCCCAGTAAGAAACCCCAAATCCATTAGCAGCCATTCCCTAGTCCCTCTTCTCTCAGCACCTGGAAACCACACATCCACTGTCTGTCTCTCAAGCTTTGCTCATCCCGGACACTTCACATGAATGGAGTCCTACAGCATATGGCGTCTTCCACTTACACAGTAGCATCAGGGCTCGTCAGGCTGTAACGTGTGTCCACATGTCATTCCTTTCTATGGACAAAGGATACTCCATTACACGCTGTACCACGACCTTCAGTGACTGGCATTCTAGTTGTTTCCATTTGCAGGCTATCATAAATAATATGGCGATGAACACTAGTGTGCAAATTTTTATGTGGGACCAACTTTTGTTTTCATTTCTTTGGGATAATATGCTGCGGGGTAGAAGTGCTGGGGTGGGGGGCTGAGAAATGCACCACAAATACATCCCTTCATTTCCATATGAACTTTAGGATCAGTTTGTCTATTTCTGCAAAAAAGCCAGTTGGCATCTTGACAGAGGTTTCATACACATTGCATCTGTAGAACAATTTGGGAATTATTGACATTTTGACCATGTTAAGTCTTCCCACCCATCAGCAGAGGACGGCTTTTCATTTTTTCCAGGTCTTTTAAAATTCTTTCAATGACATTTCATGGTTCCTAGTATTAAAGTCTTGTGTTTCTTTTATTAAATATCTTCCTAAGTATTTTATTCGTTTTGATGCTATGGTAAATAAAATTTTCTTACTTTTTTTTCAGACTGTTCCACAAACCAATTTTAATTAACTTTAAAAACCACTGTTTAGGAACATTGTTTTCCTCTTTTTCCATTTCTTTATCCCTCCTTCCATTCTACAATTATTATTTTTATGTGTCTTGCTTTAAAATCTAAAACTACGTTCATGTTCTAATATAAAAACACTCTCTTCTTCAATGTGTGGCTCTGGAGTATCTTTAATTTTGTCTCCCAACAAACCCTCAGAAGTAAGGTCTCATGGTGACACTCCAGCCCACGGTGTCCACAGTGAAATAATCGATGGAACATGTGGAATGAACATATGAAAGGATGATTCTTCTGACTCTCAATTTGGGGCTCTTTCTCTTGAAATTCTTACAGAATGAGAAGCATGCCAATCGAATGCACTTTGTGGGGTCCCTAGCACAACGCACGGATGCTTTAAAGAGGCTGATTTCATTATGACAATTACATGTATAGGGCCCATGGTCCTGTGGGAGGATGGACTCCATTTTATGAAACTTGGGTATTTTAAGAATTTCTCACAGTAATTTCTTCACACAAGGCTTGTGAAACTTTCTGTTTTTTTTTACATAACAATGATATAGTTCAGTATGACTGGGAAAGGAGACAACACCATCTTGATCTTCAAAGTTTTCAGAATGATAACATTCAGACTCATGGCTGTTTTCCGTTCCTTTTGATTGCAGAGTTCAGAAAGTTTCCTACACCTTGTTTTGGTGGTAAGGACCACATATCATCTTGGATTTAATGACTGGCTGCAGCTGCACTCAGTCCCTCACCCTAGCAATGACTGTGTTTACCTCGGTTATTGCCGTGCAGGCTTATAGCTGCGGGGTAAGCTGGGGAAGACGCCCTGCGGCCGGACTGCCCGGCACCAGGTGTAATCTTAGCACAGGGAGGGGCTGCTGCGGACTTCTGGGGTTAGACTGGAAAGGCGGCGTTGCTTCTGCTTTTAGGGGTGCAGTTAAATGTTAACTTATGTGGAGGCCAGCCTTCAAAACAGTCCCTCAGTGTGTCAGGGAGGAAGATTTTCCCTACCTCAGTGTGTATAACGCAAAAGTATGAGACAGTAACACGCAAGACTGGTTCACGTTTACATAACTTGTTCCAGCTATAGACAGAGGAACATGGCCAATGGGGCTGTGTGAGCTCGAATGGACCAAGTTATTAAATAACTCAGACAGATACATAAAAGCTTCTGCCTATAGAAACAGATCCCTCTCCAGGCAATAACCTTTTCCACCCACTGCTGAATCACCAGCAGGCTTTAACATCCACTTCCTGGGTTTACTTAAAAAGCCAAATGGATGCCACGATTCTGCACTTGGGAGAACGAACACAGGCCAACTGAGTCGTCAGCTAACAGTCCTCGAGAGACACTTGTGAACGTGGACAGTTTCCTCTCTGTGTGTGACCCCAACATGGGGAGAAGCTTCAGGGTACCCCACTGCACCCCCATCCCGGATCCACCCAGACAGCTGGGTGCTCCCAGAGCCTTCTTCCTGGCAGAGCGGACGTGCTAGGTGACTGAAGACTACGAAAGGCCTCAGCTGCCCACTGGGGAAACCAGCAGGAAATGCGTCACTCTCTCCTTTTACTGACTTGCATCACACACGTGTATGGCCCGGGTGAAGTGAGAGTGGGTGTCAGAGGCGGGGCGTGAATGCTGAACCACTCACCGCCTCTGCACCCCTCGCCCACCCGGCTACATAATAAATCACTGTACGATGTTCCTTCAAGGGAGTGCGTTCGAGCTCCAAAGAGCTTCTCCCAAGGTGGAGAGTATGCTTTCCGTGGAGGATTCTAAAGGAGCAACACGTACCAGTCCGCCTGTAAGGGGGAGGGAACACATGCTGTCTAGAGCACCCTGGTCTGCATGCAAGCCTTAAACTGACCCAGCGGACTCTCTCTAAGCCCCCAAATGACAAGAATTGTGATTTAATTGCTGACAGTTACTTAGCATCCCAACAAATACAGCAATAAACTAAGGCGTTTATTTACCAAGAGCCCATAAACAGACAAATGAGTGTGTGAGCAGGCACCCGTCTTCTAGAGGACGACGGCAGAACCGGTTACTGCGCCCTGTGAAGCCCACAGGCAGGGCTCCACCCTTCCTGCGGCAGCGTGATAAGCCGTGGCGGACAATACCGGCACCCAGAGCTCTGAGGGCACTCGCTGACGGCCCATGGGGGCTGCAGTGTGTCACTGTCATTGATCATTTCCCCTCATCTAAATGTACTGTAGAGTATGTTGGCCTACTGTTCCTGTCTTATGCATTCTTCAAAGGAAAGGCTTTATTTCTGTGAGTAGCAATGCTGAGAACGGGGTCTTCGGCCATGAGCTCTAAGACAGTTATTAGCTCCCGGCTGCACCATTTCAAACCGATTGCTCACAGAGTGGACCTTGACCTTCCCATGCCCGCGGTGCCTGCCGTTGGCTAATGCCGGCCACAGCAGCGTGCTGGAGAAACTAAGGCTGAAAACCAGTCATTTCTCACCCTTTCTCCTATTTCTCATTCAGACTGCAAGCCTACTGACTTGGATGGTGGTTCCTAATGAAAATCCTTGACCATTCGATGGCCACGAGTGTGAGTCTGCTGTAAGCGGATCACGTGAAAATGACAGAGGCACTCTTTTGTGTACTGAGTAGGGCACGTGGTGGGTAGAGAGGATAATCATTCCATCTCAACACATATGCGTATCTGCTCTTTTCTAAACTAGTTTTCAAAAGTTTTCGTTTGCATATGATGAGGATCTAACTTAGTTTTATTTTCCTTGGTGGGTGGCCACTGCCAAATGCCAAGGTGGAATTTCTCCACCCACAAATCAGTGCGTTCTTGTCTAAATAACTGAACATTTGTCTGCTTTCCAAGCTCAGGGACACGCTGTACAGGTACGATAGCTTCTGACTGTGAGAAGAGTTCTATGCCCTGAAGAGACGGCAATAAAGGCAGTTGTTAATAGCAGCTCCTTCAAAATGTTCACCAACTGCCATTTCAGTAATACCTGCAGAATGCCAGCGAGGCAGATAGCATCTCCGTCAGCTCTGCAGCTGAGGAACCAGCAAAGCATGACCAGATGACTCATCAAGGTCAGGCGAGCTGCTGGGAGGACGACCAGCCTCAGCACCGCCGGAGACTGGCTCCCAGGATGTCCCATAACCTGTGCTCACGCCAAGCTAGGACTCGAAGGAGTACTTTCTAGTTTACAGGTGAGAAACGTACGGGGGTGGAGAGGAAGGACGCAGGAACAGGAAGGTTGAGATAAGCTTGTCTCTGAAATCTGAGCTTCTCTGTTCCACATACAGCGGCATTTCTAGGCAGCATGGCCTAAGATCTTTAATTGGTTTGTGGAATGTGCTAAAGCACCACACTCCCCTTTCTCCCCAAGCCAAGGAGTAATTACCTTTGGGCTCTCATTCTGGAAACATAATGTTTCTTCCATAAGCGAGTAAGCAAGTGCCTCATTTTTCTCCTTCTCCCTTGGAGCCACCGATGTTCCCCAAAGAAATGCCTTTGCTCAAAATAAGGGCTCCCAATATTTTTTCATTAAAAATAATTTTGAATAATTTTTTTACAGTTTCTGGTAGTCTGGATTAGCTTCCAAAAAGAATAATCAGGTTTTGCACAGTATGTCTCGTTCTCTAGGAAGTCAGTTCTGCTTTAAACCGCTTCACAAAACCCAGAGAACTGGATAATGCTGGAATAACGACGGCTCGCTCTCAGAGCGGGTCTGGACAATGACCTAAGGCGCCTTGCAAGTGTGACATCTGCCCACATCTACGCTAATGGGCAACCTCAAAACCAGGAGACGAAAAACCCATCACAGACATGAGTCGGTGTCCTCCCATTGTGGCCAAGATGTACATGTGACAGTGACGAATACCGTTTTTACCGTAAAGGGGTAATTGGCTGGTGTACTTCTCAGTGAGGGCGAGGGTGAGTCTTCAGGTGTCGCGTCTAGGTTCCGTCATTCACCCCCTCACCAACTGCATGCCAACCCTGATTCCCACCAGAGAAAACCTGAAGTGGACTGAGGGGTCCCCTCCCATCCGCTCTCATCAGCACCCCACTGGCAAAGGTGTTCCATTTCTATTCTGGGAGCACGTTCCCTATTGTGGGCTCTTTAATCACCTACGACTCTGCAGCTGTCATTCTAAGGAGTTTCAATTTAACAACAACAAAAAACAATGACTCCAAAAGTTAGATTTAAAAACAATTGCCTCAGTGAAGATTCTACTTAGGTAGCAGTTATTCAACTGCAGAAGGGTTTACTACAAACAACTTCATTTTACATCCAACTCAAAGAGCCATCTTTATAGTTGCCAACATTAAAAATCATTTTACTTGCAAAACGATCTCCATTTATCATTTTTCCTGTTGTCACCCTCAAGTGCCTTCTCTGGGCCCTCGCTGAGGTTCACTGGTCAGAGAAGCACAGGGAGCGGCCCCTGCTCCCCCCTCAGGTCACCCAGTGCTGCCCGGGCCTGAGTGGCTGCCTGGCTTCCTCTGAGAGAGTCAGGAGCTTCACTCTTCCCAGTTCACCACTGAGAGCTGCCCTACAGACATCCGGAAGGGCTCACTACAGCCAAAGTGACACAGAAAGGGAACTGTTTCGGCCAAGTTTAAGGCTAGCCACCAGTGTTACAAATGGTACAGCAAACAGCAAACCTCAAAGCTCAATCAGCCTTAGGAGGAGAGAGAAAGGCGGGTGGGCCTCCTGGTCTGAGAAAGAAATAGGACATTGTAGAATGGTGGAAGAAAAATACTTTCCGCTCCAGTGTCTTTGACTCACTGACTTTTGCAGTCTGGTAACAATCTCAATGTCACAGAACAATGGGACTTTGAAATAACGTGGAAGAGTGTACACAGCAGCAATGCTAACCCACATGCCACCAGCATAAATACTGCTCACCTGGAGGAAAGGGGGGTTTGAGTGAAAGAAGACTGGCAAGTTACAGGAAATTCAGAAATTTGTCAATTATCCAAACCATTTTTCTTCTCTTTGCAAAAAGGTAACACTATCCACAGAAGTTGACCTTTTCTCCCAATTAAAAACTTTGAAAATATGACTATGACAATCACCTTATACCATTTAATCCTGACAATATGACATTACTATCCACTGTCTCACATTAGGAGACAGAATGCTGACTCCAGGGAGGGTAAGCAACTTACTCAAGGGTATAAAATAAATCCGCACCTACTTAACACATACGAGCCCAGATTCCAAAACCCACTCTCTTCATCAGGTCACTTAACTGTCTCATTACATTAGTACATGAAAAGACCACGCAGAGAAACTGAGTAGAGCATCTTAAAATCACTTAAGTGTTTTACGAATTCATTTAAAATGATCTGTTGTTTAACTCCCCCAGTGAGTCAATTTACTTTAGCTTCACTATTCAGACCAACAAACGGATTAATATTTTAAGATAAGCTAACAGATACTTCCACCATGGAAAAAGTTGCCATGTGAGTGTAAAACAAAAATAACATGTGTTACTGTGGCAAGATTTCCAAGAGAGAGTAAAACTTACTTGACATTAATCAATATTTGTTGAATCGTTGCCACAGCAAGTAAGATGAGAGGACAAAGGGACACAGGCCCGGTCATGACTCATTATAGCTTAACTCTCTTTAAGCTGAGGCAGCTCAGAGGAGATAAATTTCCTATCAAACAGCTTTGGTGATTATGGAAGATTTGGACTCTGCTCCAGCATCTTATTTATTGTCTTCTGTACAGATAACTTTATCATTTTAAATCTCCCAATAAATGTTCTCTGTGTTAAAATAAAGAATAAGCTAGAGGACAGGAAATTCTTAACTTTAACACCAACTACAAAGCTAGTCATCACATTACTCAAATCTGAGGACCTCCTTCCTGTTGTGAACTGAAGACTCACAGCTCTGAGACCAAGAAACCAATAGTGAGAATAATCAAAGAGTGTAAATTATGGATGAGGGGAAAGTTAATCCCCACTGATGTAAAGGTGAACACAGAAGTTTGATTAAGAAAGTTGATGGCTACTTTAAGCAACATCAAAACTTCACAACGACGTGAGTGCTGGAGAACACAGCACGAGGCTTTGCAATATACTTCCAGAACTGAAACAGTCCAAACAGCAGGGCATTTTAGACATACTTCTTTCATGTTTAACAACACAGATTTTTTTTTTTAACAATCTCAGAAGGATTAGAACACAAGCCATTATTTCTGTCTTAAAAAAATGTATCGTACCCATTTTAGCTTAGAGAAACGGTAGACAACCCCTGATCAGAGAGGGGTTAGTAACAGCCAAGAAATTCCTAGTCTGTGAGACGTGGCGACGACCACCGTGTGACGAGACCCTGTGCAGGGCAGATCACCAGCGCACGCATCAGCTGGGAGGCAGGAGTTCTCTGACAGCAATTTCCATAGTGTCCCATGCTCTCAGAAGAAACTGCTCTGTTTTCAGAAACGGAGGACAGTGGGCATCGCTAGGACACCCCAGACCTGTGCTCTGTGCAAATCCCTGTTGAATTCAAACACATCGACACTTCCTGACCGACACCAATGGCACCAATACATCGTCTGGAGTTCAGTTCGAATTGATTATTTTAATTAACTTTTTAGACAGGTGGGGACACGATACTCCCCACCTCGCACGGCGACCCATGAACGCCGTGCACACGCAGGAGCCGTCTGCCAGGGAGACGTCCTCCGCTGCCTTGCTGCCATCCGTCCCACAGCCTCCAAAACAGTCTTGATGAAAATCAGATTTCTATCGCAACACACTCTGGGGTAATAGCACACAGTGGCCCATAAAAGATCTCAGCTTCCTCCATGTCCCTTCCTCACCAGGTATGACCTGGCTCTGCGGGTCTGGGGGCCCTGGACCCCATTCTTAGACTCAACGTCTTGCTCTTGCAGAGTGCCGCACAGCCAGGCACCTGGTGCCACCCACCTCCCCTCAGCCTCACACGGCAGGCCAGAGCCCACAAGGCCCATGTGAGTGGAAAGTCGAACATTCTGGAGAATTAGCACCGTCTGGGAGCAGCTCCCCACCACAAGGTGGCTGGAGTCGGGAGTAGCTACACGGCACATGCCACGCTGTTTCCCAGGGCTCTCCCCAGGGGTTGGGGCTCAGGTTCTCCCCAACATAACCTGCTAGAAAATGCTCTCCACAGCCGTTCTCACCTTCCTGGGTCACAGCCCCCTTCAGCCGCCATGCCTCCTCCAGACACACCGCCCTACTCCACTGAGCGGCTAGAGGGACCCCACCCAAGACAGGCCCTTTCTGCATGTTGCTCCCACTCCCAGAGATGCTCTCCCCTTCCTCAGAGCCACCTGAGAACTCCTAAGAGTCCTTCAAGGAAATACTTCTCCAACTTAGCGTCATGCAGATCACCAGAGCTGACCAAAACGCAGCTTCTGATTTGGCGGGTCCAGAGGGGACCTGCGTCCACAGCGCCACACGGCTTCCAGGCGGAACAATCCTGTGGTCTGCAAAGCACTCCTGAGCAGCAAATGTTGCAGCCCCAACTCAAGTACCTCCCCGCTGGGAGTCTGGCCCAAACTGCCTCATTCCTGTCACCTCCTTTCCTGTTTCCTATACTGTGTGCTAATCTCTTGTTTCCAGACCTGCCCCTGCCATGAGTCTGCTGCTTTCACACGTGGTGGGCTTTTCCTCTGTGGCCCCACAGGACTTGCATGTTGCCTGGCAAATGCCCCACACCTGGGAAGTGCTGTGAGCCAACAGAACTAACGAACACATTAGAATGTCATGGCGGCCTCACCCACATGTCTACATGGACACATATCGGACCGAACTGAGTCAGTCACGTGCGTTTTGAACGGGAGTCACATACATCCTTCAGCTCTCCGGTTTGTTTTCCATTCACATCACAGACTTCAGCACTTCTGAACGGGCTGGAGGGTCTCTCCACCAGGGAGAGCTAAGGGACGTGCAAACACCTGCCAAAAGAGACTCAGTTCCTGCATCTCCAGGGCACGGACGAAGTAGGATCCCCTGAGCCCTCCTACGCCTCTCCAGGGACCCCTGGGTGAGGGCTGCAGGAGTCAGCGCTGGATGGAAGAGTAAGGACATGAGAAAGCGGTCACAGGAACAACGCAGGATCGCTCTCCTTTCCCTGCTGTAAACGGCTTGCAAATGTCTCTGTCGTCAGAGTCTCAGGACTCGACTCCTGGTTCATTCCAGCTGCTTCCTCCTTCAGGGAAAGTCAGTGTGCAGCGGTGAAACTAAATCTATCGTGGGAATAGCCTATATGGTGTCCTTAGAGGGACAGCTCATGGAAACAGTATCTGATCTTTCTACTTTAAGATGCAAGAACAGAAAGTAGGGTGTTTTCAGCATATCAAGTTCTGAACAGATAATATCTCTGATAATGCACTGAAGTCAAGTGAAATGTGAAGCCCACGGTCGCGTCTGCTGGAAGCCAGCTCCTTTCTCATTCCTTCTATCTCCCTTACCTGTAGAAACCAACCTTGAGAAAGCTGCCCTCCTGACAAGGCTAAAAACCAAGAAAATCATACTAAGGATAAAGGACAGCAAGGCCTGGACATACTCAGGCTAAGAGGACCAGCACGTGAGTCCTATTTTGCACTTTCTCTGCATCCATTAAACTGCACGAGGTCCAGGTTTCCCATCGGGTTAGTCACATCCTGCAGGCAAGGAATCATGTTTCTCTTTTGATCCCAGAACACGGCCTGACCTGTGATGGGTATTCAGTTATCACTGTGAATGCGACAACAGCAGAAATCGGACTTTGGAGACAAGGATCTTTTATGTCACCTCTCAGGTGGGTGCACGGGAAACCGTTACCACTTGTAACTTTAATACCGTAGTCAGCCGACCGCTAGCTTGAACATCAAAACCACGGCAGCAGAAGGGGCAGCATGGCCAACGTAGGGAGATTCCCCGGGAAACTCGGCTGGATTTCCGCCTGTGAGTAGGGATTTAAAGACACCCTGCTGAAGAGTTCAGTAGTATTCAACTCATACTGACTTACAAATCTGAGATATTTTCCTAAAAGACTTCAATTCTCACGTTTGTCCAGGTGGTCCTCCAGAGACTGCTGGTAATATGACATTTTCCTGTGATGTTTCCAACAAAAGAAACTGGAAAACCTAAGTGCCTTTTGGTTTTTGTTTGGTTTTCTTAAAATTGGAAAGTTAGCCCTAGACTATGACAACCTTCTTATGTGTTTGCCTTATGTCTGCCATTTTGCTGTAAATTCCTCAAGGACAGGAGCTGTTTTCATATACAGCTTCTGGACTGCCCAGTGGACACTCATTAAATGCTGTTGACTGACTGGCTGGCTGACACCACAGAGAAACAGAGCAAAAATAATTGCCACTGAGCTTACGGAGAAGGGTTTAGGAGACATGACACTGACGTCCCACACTGCTGACATCCAACCACATCATCCACAGATCAAGCAGAATTTCTATCTCCAGGTGGCTCCACAAACCCCAAATAACATTCTGACTGGGTTATAGAATTCTTCTCAGCTTGTCCCGGCCTGCAAGCAGTGTATTGACCTGGATAAAATGTGGCCGAATTTAGACCTGATAGATGGATCTGAATGTTGTGAAATATTTGATGTTTCGTTTCCAAATTTCAAAGGCAGACTTTCTGCAGCGTCTGTGCAGCTGTCTCCCTCTGCTTTCCCACGTGAGCTCACAGGACTCTTCTGTGGGTTCCTATTGCCCTGGGCAGCTCAGCATCACTGAGGAGGGGATGCAGGCGGCGCTACGGCTGAGTCTAGTTGTCGTCTGTGGTCTAATAACCAGGACAATCAGGCCTGCTTCTTCTCTTTTCTGTATCTTCTACTCTGTGCATAGTTCATGGTTATGAGGAATAATGACAAAGTCTTATTTGATTATATTTAGACCCACTCATACCTGAAATGGCGCTGCTGACGGCAGTGCCCACTTGTCTTTCTTGCTCAGTGATGACAAACCCGCCGCGGAAGCCAGCACGCGGGAGTACTGCCCACGCGTGCGCACCACTGGGTGCCCTCAGTGCCACCGCACATCCCTCACCAAGGACCCTCCTCACTGACGGCGCGCTGGGGACAAGGGCCTCCCCAGCAGGGTCCTGAGCAAGGAGCCAGGAACATGTACAAGTAACCAGGTCGTTCAGGTCCCGGGAGGAGACCATGTGGGCCTGGCTCCCACAGGCAGCTGAGGTTCTGATTTAATATCCTTGTCCTGAAGGAATGCTAGCTCTTCAGAAAGTCTCTCCACACGAAGCAGAAGTCTGATTCAGATGTGGGCACTGGTTGCCAGGGGCAACCTCAACTACAAAGAGAAGAGACTCTGTCTAACACCACCACCCCCCCCCCCCCCCCCCCCGGCACATCTCAGAGAAGGTGCAGCAGACTGCGGCTTTCCTTTCTCCTCTGAGGGAACAAATGCCTCCTTCTGATGGTAAGAGGCCCCATGTGGGACTGTGATCTTCACCTGTGGGGGCAAGAAGCAATCAGCAGGAAGGCAGAGGCCCTCTCCAGCCTTCCTGGAAAACGAGACGGCTAGAAACCGATCAAGCACTCTCTCCTGTTTGCATCCCTCAGCCTCCCAGTGGACGGCCCACATGCTGCTGAGCAGGGCAGCATATGAAAGCAAAAGCGGGAAGGGCTGCCCTCTCCGACAGACACTGCAGGCCTGGGGCTGGGGGGGCGGGGCAGGTTCACCCGGAACAAGACAGTCCCCCTCTGCCTGCAGGGAGCTTCCACAGGAAAAGCTCGTTAGTGTGAAATCAGTCCTTCACCTCCTCTGTGAAACCCAGGTGGACTTGTTGGAGAAAATTGTTCAAGCTGAGACCTGACGGATGAGAAGCGAAAGGCAAAAACAGGAGAGGAGGGTTTTTAGACGGTCCTAGCACGTCTGAAGGGACCAAAAGTGGAAAAAAACTTAAAGGCACTTTTGACATCAAATACCCTGCCACTGACTCTTTCTTGGAGGTATCTGTTTCCCCAGCACAGCCTCCGGAAGTGTTCTGAGCACTTCAGGAGTAGTAACTCATTCAATCTGCACAGAACAGCTGTGAGATAAGGACTATCAACCATCGTTTTTCAAATGGGGAAACCAAGGCACAGAGAGCGTCGGCAGCTCGCTCCAGGCCACACACCTGGTAACGCAGAAGCAGATGTCCACACCTGTGCAGTCGTTCACAGCCACTGCGACAATCTCTCCATGTGCTGCCAAGCTAAGAAGCCAGAGCAAGTTCAAGCTTAAACCTTCAAATCAAGACTCCACTGAGTAGTGACTCAAATGGTTAAGGACTATGAGTAAAAGTACCTATCATACTTATTTTTTAAAGGAAGTTCTACCAATGAATTCACTGTTAGAAGTCCTGGGTCCAAAAGGCTAATACTATGTGCATTCCACACTTTAGCTCACTGCATTCTCAGGAAAATAATACTACGAATGAGGCATTATTACTGTGTTTCCCCGAAAATAAGACCCAGCCGGACCATCAGCTCTAATGCGTCTTTTGGAGCAAAATTAATATAAGACCCAGTATTATACTATATTATATTATATTACATTACATTACATTATATTATAAAGACCCGGTCTTATATTAAAATAAGACCGGGTCTTATGTTAAGTTTTGCTCCAAAAGACGCACTAGAGCTGATGGTCCGGCTAGGTCTTATTTTCGGGGAAACATGGTATCCTCACTTTATAGATTTTAAGAACTAAGGTTCCAAAAGATTAAGAAACCTAGCGATGACTGTACTTTGGTTAAGTCACTGACTGGGAATCAAACCTGATTGTCCTCGGTTGTAAAATCTGTATTTCTTTCTCTGTTAGAGTTGGTTACAAACTAATCAAACAAGTTTATGTGATATTTCGACCTCTAAGAGTGGCCATTGTGCTTACAGATTCTGAAACATAGAGATCTTTTAAAACTCTGGTAATTACCAAACCTTGCTCATCGTTGAAGGTGTAGGGATGACACAAGCAAGATGCATTTCCTGCGACTCTGACTTCAAATCACGTAAGAGTTCAGGCTTTTGCAATTCAGAGCATAGAGGTGCCAAGAACTGGGAACCTGCACGAGTAAGGGCGGGAGAGCTCCCTGAGGAGTTAGGAAAAACAAACAGAAGGACTTAACAGAAGAGAATCTGCAAATAAACATAAGAATTGTAGACAGTGATCTGAACTCATGGGAAGGAAGTGAATCCAGAGGGAGAGGAATCAGTGTCCTCCAGTCAATCACAAGAGGCATGTTTAAAACCCTCAGAAATGCGAAAAGGCAATATCTACTAAAATTTCAGGAGGTAGGTCCTATATATAGACTAAAGAATTGGAAATAATTAGGAAAAAATAGAAATAAAAATCTTCTAGAAAAATTATTTTAATATTTCTTTTTATTTCTAAAAATTTTTAAATGTATTAACCTGGACCTTAAAACTACCAAAAGGTCTATCTAGTTTTCAAAAAGATTTATATATGTTTCAAAGAGACAAGAAAATATTTACAATTAAGTTTTCTAAAGTAAGTGACCTAAGAAATGAGAGGAAAATTTTTTCCCTTATTTTCACTGGGAGAATTAAGCTTCTTTTTTTTCAAATTGTATTTGACCTTCCAGCGCATAATATTCTGACCAACAACTGAAGAATAACCTGTAATTTTCAAGACACATGGACTAATTTCTTCGAAATTTATCTCACACTGACCACAAGCAAATCTCAACAAATCTCAACGATTGTTATCCTGCGCTCTCTCTGATAAAAGTGCAATTAATTTAGAAATCACGAATCCACACATTAAAAAATTTCAAACCTAATGTCTAAACAACTAACGGGTTAAACAAGAAATCATAATGAAAGTTGTAAAATACTAGATTGATGTCAGCAAGATGGCAGAGTGGGAAGCCCTGGCCCCTCCTTATCTCCACAAATCCATCGATTTATCAACAATTCCGACAGACTCCCTTTGGGAGAAATCCTGAACTTCTATTTGAGAAGCTACTGCAGCCCCAGCAGATGCAGAGCCAGGCTTAGCAGGGCTGGGAGGGAGGTTCGGAACACGCTGTCCACAGAACCCCTACATGTGGCCCAGTGCCTCATCGCCGGGAAGAGACCCGCCAGCTGCAGCTTCTCCCAGCCAAGGGGAAGAAGAGCTGAACCATGTGCCCACATGGGGAAAGAAAAGTCTTCAATAAAAGGTGTTGGAGAAACTGGTATCCATGTGCAAAACAATGAAACTGCACCCTTAACTTACATCATACATAAAAATCAATCAAAATGGGTTAAGGACTTAAGCATAAGACCTGAAACCATAAAACTCCTAGAAGAAAACATAGGGGAAAAGCTTCTTAACAGTGGTCTTGACAGTGAATTTATGGATATGATATAAAAAAGTGCAGGGGACAAAACCAAAAAAAGACAAAAACCCATCAACCTAAAAAGCCTCTGCAGAGCACAGGAAACAAGCAACAGAGTGAAAAGACATCCTACAAAACGGGAGAAAATATTCGCAAACAATATATTTTATGAGGGGTTAACATCCGAAATATACTCGTATATCAACCCAACAGCAAAACCCCCCACTAATAACGCAATTTTAAATGGGCTAAAGACTTGGATAGACATTTATCCACAGAACACATACATACAGGTGGCCAACTGGTATATAACAGAAATGCTCAACATCACTAATCATCAGGGAAAAACAAATCAAAATGTCATATTAGAAAGTTGATCGATGTAATTCACCATGTGAATGGATGGATCATAGCACAAAAATATCATGAGTATTTCAACTGATGCAGAAATAGCTCTCAGTGAAATTCTATACTTATGTGACAGAAAGCCAAGCACGTCACCCCCCAGGTTGCAGGCGACATTCGGTGCACAAGGTCTGGAGTATCTGAGATTGTTCCAGGGGAGAAACCCGGCATCGTGTCGTCATGGTACAGCGGTACAGACACCTGCCTCACACCTGGGCAAGCCCACTCCCAGGTACGCACCCTGGAGAAACTCTTGAACAAACGCACCAGGATACTTACAGCAGTGTCTTCTGTAATAGCCACAATAACAAGAAGCCCACCTCTACATTCGTAAACTGCAGGATAATTAGGGTTTTGCATAACCCCACATGAAATAAGCTGCAGAAGTAAAAGGAGCGAATGAGAGCCCCATATATCCAAGCAGACCAGTGTCAGCGACACAGTGCTGTGCGAAAAAGGCAAACAACGGACGAGTAATTACAGCGATTCCACTTAAGTAAATGCCGAAAACACACAACATCTAATGATACACTATTTAGAGATACAAACATGAAGCAGAAGTGTGCTGTTGAGTGAGGAAGGGCACACCGGAAAATTCACATGTACTGATAATGTTCAATTTCTTAAAATGGTTGGAGATACCCGGATATTTACTTTGTTACTATTCTTTTCATCTTACTCAAGTGTTATTAACGATACTTAGAAGTTAATTACAATACATCACATGAGAAAAGGAAGGATGTCAATTTTTCTTGTTCCAACCGGATATAATCCCAAGTCAGTCTCAGGAAGCTGATGCTGAGATTTTCGTCTTGAGAACAAGTGGCTGCTGAAGAGCCCAGTTCTGCCCACCCTGCTCACCACAGAGCGCTGCGTAAAGATGAGACGGCTGCAGAGTTTGCACAATTTACTGTCCTTTGAAGATCAATGTGCTACTTAACCACTTTGTTGAGGGACAAAAGGTGCTCAAGCAATAGTCTGCAAATCCCCAAAAGCCCTGGCTGCCGGGGTCACTTCTGCTAATCTTCCTATTTTATAGAACTTCTGTGCAAATGTATTTCTCATCTTTTCTTCTCTCCCTCACTGCTCAAGGACATAACTGGTAAAATGGGGAAATTCACCTTCAAATCAATATACAACCCTAAAAAAGAATAGGAAAATATCGCAGTAGTCTCATATTTTCATGTTGATGGCTGATTTTGTGCCTCCCATATTTTTGCACAGCAATATTTATGTCTTCTTTTTAACTTTTAAATTTTTTCAATTACAGCTGACGTTCAGTATTACCTTATATGAGTTTCAGGTGTGCAGCATAGTGGTGAGACTATAATTTACAAAGTGGTTCCCCTGACTAGTCTAGTACCCGCCTGACACCATACAGAGTTATTACAACATTATTGACTATATTCCCTATGCTTTACTTTACACCCCATGACAGTTTTGTAACTGCCAATTTGTACTTCTTACTCCCTTCACCTTTTTTAACCCCGCCCCCCAACTCCCCTCCCCTCTGGCAACCATGAGTTTGCAAAAACATATTTAGATGTGAGACACATGCACATAAAACGAGGCCAAAGACAACGTGCCAGCAGCCGTATCTACACAGCAAAGTACCCGCACAAGCAGATCAGAAGACAACCATGGTTGTCTGAACAAAGGCCGCCTGATTAGAGGGGCTGAGGTGTGTGGATACAAACGAGCAATCACTGTTGGAACAATGCAGCATCTTTGTGGATACAAACGAGCAATCACTGTTGGAACAATGACCCACTTTCGGTGGGAACTAACCTGCATCGTGCTGAGATGCCGAATGGGACTTCCTCACAGACCGCAGCAGGACTTAAAGTGTCTGCAAGTCTGTCTCCCCCACCAATGTGAAGGTTGGGTTTTCTGTTGTCACACCTACAAACTCCAGGAAGTCAGTGTATGTCAAGGAACTTCCTTCCTGCAAGGAACTTTGCCTTTTCTAGGACTTTTATTTCAGTGGAATAGTACAGTATAAGACTTCTGTGTTTGACTTCTTTTGCTCAAGGTGAAGGTTGGGTTTTCTGTTGTCACCCCTACAAACTCCAGGAAGTCAGTGTGTGTCAAGGAACTTGCTTCCTGCGAGGCGGGTGTCCACTGTCAGGTCCCAGGGACCACACTGAGCAGGTCCGGTCCGCCTGCCATTCACACACTCAGTGAAGCCCCCAGGACGACGACGACGACGGGACCAGCTCCTGCACAGTGGGGCACGATGGCAGACGAGCATGCACACCTCCATACTCACACAGCAGCTCCACAGGCGGCCTTTCCCCACAGCCTTGCAGCTTTTACGTAAGCCCTTTACAGGCCTACAAGCCAGAGAATGTGGCTCTTGGGCACTTGAGCAGTTTGCATTTTCCCTGCTCTTCTTTCGGGATCCTGCTGAACCAGGAGAACTTGAGAGCATCAGGTAACGACCGCGCCGTCTATAACACATGGCTGGGACCTAGTGTTCCCTCACTGACCAGGGAAGGGTATCACTTCACTCTGAAAGACAGCTCAGTGTCTAGTTTCCAGCAGAAATTCAGGCAATTTTACAGAGTCCAGAACCCCAAGTTTCTGGTGTAAAATGAGCCCAATCACTGAACATAAGCAGATAAATTCTCTGTTTCATTTCCCTTCCTCCAAATGCTCTGAATAAAAAGTGCAATAGTGAAAGGTATAGAATGAAGTACGGCTATTTTTAAAAAATCTATGAAGTTATTTGGGTGAAATGCCTTTTTTTCCACTGTTTTTTACTGAGTTATTTTTTCCTTATAAGAAAAACAAAGAAAAAAACTAGAAGTGAGGAAAACCAGAAGTCAGTCTCAACCCAGCCACTCTGTAACCCTGACCTTGACCTTGACCTTGACCACTCTGTAACCTTCCTCCCTCACCAGCCGGGGGAAAGAAGTCCAGGGTCAGTGAGGCTTACGTGAGCTCCCCTCCAACGAGGGACAGCTGTTCAGTCACCTGAAGGAGTTGCTGGGAATGCTACTTAGATTAGATAGTGGGCACATTAAAATGGACAAGAAAAGCTATTACACGTGTCAGAAACACAATGGGATTGTACCTGACATTTTTAAACTCTGACCCCACAGAGACTAGTTGTTTATAATTAGTATGATGATTAAAGGCTTGGCTTTCAAATATTTAGAAAATGTTCAAAATAACAAAAAACAGTTAACACCCAATGTTTACTGAGTCCTTAATACAGGCCAAACACTGTTCTAAGTGTTTTGTGTGTATCAGCTCATTTATTCCTCTTAACCTTTTAGTAACCACCATTATTATCCCCATTTTACAGGTGAGAAAACGGGAACACAGAAATTTAAATAACTTGACTCAAGTCATAAAACTAGTAAAGAGATGAGTTAGAATTAAACCCTGTTTGATATTCCAAGAACACCCAGCACTGTTATGCCTAGTGGGTAATAACTGTAAGTACTTATGTTCCTTAAAACAACACTTTGGTGGCATTTCAATAGGGTTTGCCAAACGCTGGCCTGGCAAGCGGCTGTGCTGGCCGAAACGGAGGCGTCCTGGAGATCACTGGAGCCCCACGGGTTTAATCAGATCGCCCTTCCGCGCATTCCCGCGCGCCCCAGCGAACTGCTTCCTCCTCCTCTCAGCTAGCTTGGGGTCAACAGCCTCCTGCACTCTGATAAGGCATCTGGTTAGGAAGCTCCAGTTTTCGGGCCAATGATGCGGCAGCTTGTGGAGAATTTCTGGAAGCCCAGGCGGAGTGGGATCACGTGAGGCTGGGTCCCGGGGACTCCGCAGGGAAGCGTGTACTGTGCCCTGCTTCCCTGGCAGCTCTGACAAGACTCAGAATGCAAGGGGGTCTGTAGCCCCATAACCCACAACCTCCTGAAGCCATCATGGAGCTCATTCTCTCCGTTTCTGTTCTGTATGTGAGGAAACAGAGGCAAAAAGATCATGGTTTCTCTGGCAATTCAAACCATCCAGCCACGGCTGAGTATTTGCTCAGCCAATGAGGTATCAACGTAATTTTGATTACGCGTGAGGCTAGTCCTTGCAGGTTCCAGGTGTCTCCATCTTGGACATGAGGAGTGGAACGCTGAGTGAGTGGTGATCGGAGACCCCAGGCTTCCACCTGCCTCCCATGGCTGTTTCCCTGAGGGCAGGAAGGCACACAGCAGTGATCGTAAGTGTCACTTACAACCTCTCGACTTCCTCGTGCTGGCACGGCACGTCCAGGCCCAAACCAGATGGTGAGTGCACAACACACCCCATGCTCAAATACCCTCAAATAAACGAAATTTGCTAGTTTGGGTCCACTTTTTATATGGGTGCAGTTACCAGAGGGTTTATACCTGAATATTTCTGCATCACATAGGGCAAAAAAAAAAAAAAAAAAACCACAGAAAAAATAATGGTAGAATTAAGCCTAAAATTCATCTGTCCTCTGCTATTCCCTGAACAAATCGATTTTAGGAATTCTGTGACCCCAGGGGAAGTGTAGCATCTCCATTTCACAAAGGAGGCAAGTCCCAAGGACTTCAGAGCTATACTGGGTGTTTGCAGAAATGTAAGGAAATGCAGTTCTTGAGCTTCAAGGAATTAGAGAGAACTGCAGTTCTACACCCACTGGCTCAGTGACCTCCCCGCCCTGCCCCTTATCAGAGTAACTGATACAGGTCCCGTCTCTAAGGGCTGTGAGGGCTGCACACACAGCTGAGGATGCAGCAGCCGGGGGCTCCGGAGGCCTGCGTCTGGCATTGCGGGAAGCTGCGGTCCCCTCCTCAGGTGAGGATCTGGCAAGGCCGGACAGAGTGCAGGTAAGAGCCACCCCGTGACTAAAGGGCTGAGACACAGAACTGAGGGGGAGGCCAAAGGAGCCAGGGCTCTGCGCCCAGAAACAGGAACATTCTTCAGTGACTTAGTAACTGTCCTCACGACTCACTTCAGAGGCGCTCCCGCCCAGCGCTCTCCATCCATCACCATAGAGACTGTAACTGAAGCAAATGGATTTAAAGGGCCTTCAAAATTTCAAATAAGCAAATGCAGGACCTTTTCAAGACGTGTGAGTGGCTGACAACAGTTGTTGTTACTCGTCTATTGCCTTCTGAAGAGCTTCTTAGAGCAGTCACCTCTTCTAGATGGATGACATTTAGTTTCGTTTTTCATAAGTCTGGGTTTCGGACTAAATTAGTTCTTATTTTTTACAAGAGTCATGGACCACTCTGAGGACCTTATGAAAGCCACAGATGGTGCCAGAACGATGCAGCGGAGTCTGTAAGGCCCCGGACAGGGTGGAAGCTGACCCCCCTTCAGCTGTGAGTCTCAGCAGGAACTGAGAGGCCTGTGAGGAAGACACCCCGTGCTCCCTGAGCGTCACGCTCTCTTCTCCAGTTTCTCTGACTCTGACACCAGGTGGGGACCCTCCGCTGTCACTGTCCTGCTCCTCCAGACCCCAGAAGCCCACAGCTGACACGTGCAAGCTGCACGGGCAGGAAAAGGGTGTGCAAAAGTAAACTCGTGTGCAAGCAAACAGAGGGCTTCACTGTTCCAGCAAACACTTTCCCTGCGTCTCTTGTGTTGCCAGCCTCGAGGCCGCTGGGAAAGCAGGGAGCCCAGGCCACAGCCATACTCCCTACGCCCATGGCCGGTGGCACGTGGCACGAGGGACAAGGCTGTGAGCCCCTCCTCAGCTGGCTCCGCTGAACACAGGCCGGTGTGGCTTCTGAGTTACGGTCTGACCTCAAACCCAGTAGCCCTGACAATCAAGTATGGCACATTGGGTCTGAGGTCAGTGACACCAGCAGGCGTTCTGCTTCATTTCTGTGTCCCCTCCAGTGCTGCCTGACATTGCCCCAGCCGGCTCCCAAGCACCCAGTGTAATCACCACCTTAAAAACTAACTGCAGACTTGAAGGCCCCCCGTGAGCACCGCTCCTGGCCATCCCTCACAGACCGCTGACGTGTGGCCCGGTTCCCAGGCCTGCAGGACGGCCTTACCGTGCTGCTGCGGACCCTACGTGGGACCCACGGCAGAACTCCCCGTCCCAGGGCTATTGCTCACCCGCTGTGTGGCTTTAAATACATTGCTGGATCCCTATTCCCCGTATGTAAAAGAGAGACACCACTACGTTTGCACTTCCCTGCGTGCTCCGGGCCCAGCCCATCACAACTCCAAGGTCTGCTGCCTTACACACCATGACGTGCCCGCGCTGGTCAGAACGGGCTGAGCACACAGCTGGCATTCACTACCTATCTGTCAATGAACGTTTGGCAAACTTTACGTCTGAGAACACAGAAGTGCAGCGACGTGCCACGGCGAGCCAGCACCCGTGGAAGACACAAGGCTCCTTCCAGCAACTGCCATATCTCCTCACCACCACAAGCCCTAAAGGAGGACACACAATGAAGGTGGTTTTCCCTTCCTCCCCGCGAGGCCCGCCCTCTCCCCACCAGTGGTCCACCGATGGCAAGGGCCTCTGGACAGACACCACTTTGGGAAATTCCAAGGACACCAGGCTTTTGTCTATGCTGCCTCCCTCTCCTCTGTGTCATGACCTGGTAGCATATGCCTTTGGTTAAATCCTAGCTTTGTTCTGTAAACAAGATTTTTTAAAAAGCTTTCCCCTTGACTTTGGAATACTCTGGGGAAAATATCAGAAGAGCCAGACAAAACATCTACTGCCCTCTGAGGCAACACTGTTTTAATAAAAGAGCTTTGCTTTCCTCTGACAACCCAGACCAGTCTGGTCACAATCCTTTTTTAAATTAAACATGGGCTATGGGATGAAAGCCGGCCCCAGTGAACAGACGTGTTCGGGGCTTTACTTGTGCATGAGACAAATTGGGGCGTTTCTTCCCCAAGAGATCAGCCCCCGAGTCCCTGCGATGCTGCTTGAATCCCTCGTGTTAACTGTGCCCTGGGGTGGCACTGAAGACCCTGTTTGTACACGATGGTCTTTTGTGGGGACTTCACAATGAGGCAGCAGAAGCAAAACAACCTTTGGGTCAAATTACAGTATCAGAAAGTTCCCACGTGGCAGTACTCTCACAGGATGGGGGACAAAGGGAAGTTGAGGAGGAGGAGGGACATTTGTAACGGTTTGCGCCTTTCTCCTTTTCTATCCTCAGGCCCACTGCCCTGGTCCGAGCTCTTCTCACCCTTCCTCTCCCTCAGTCTCTGGCTCTGTCTCCTTAAAGCTCCAAACTTCTGATTCACCCCCCGACTGCCAACAGAGTGATCAATGTGAAATACAAATCTGATCATTCATTTTCATACTTAAACTCCTCCCTAGTCCCCATCTCTAAAGCTGAAATCCCAACTCCTTACACGGAAAGGAAATGGCCGGTTTCTTGCCGACTTTTCAACTCATGTCTCCTCAAACTCAAACTCTCCTGCGAGCACCCAGGTATTCCGTTAACCATTTCCAAGGGAAGGGAGTGCTCTTCCACAGAAACCCTTATTAGGCTTTTCAGGTTTTACAGCTCAGCTGACCATTACATTAAAAGTCCCCTTACCCAGTTCCAGGTTCTGTGCTAAGTACTTTAAACAGCTACATTAGCTCATGGAACTCTCCTCAAACCCATACATGCATCCCTGTAATGTACCCTTTTTTTCATGAGGAAACTAACGCTCTCAGGGGCCCAAGTTGGTGGTAAGTGGTGGGGCTGAGTCTCAAACTCAGGTCTGCTTGAGTCCAGGACAGAAGGGCCACTACACACACAGAAACACACTGAAGACGGAAACACAATCCAACAGCTGGCAGGCTGGCGGGCTTCTGGGAGGAAGCACAATGCAGCCTCACCACTGCCCTCACAGTTCTCGAAGTCTGGCTGAGAGAAGGTGCTTTTTGTTCCCTCTGTGACATTACCACAGAAGGGGTAACGTGCCTTTAATCCACTGCTGGATCCCAAGTGCTGAGCCCCGTCAAGGGGTCACCGTATGTGACAATGTCTGTGGAGTGTCCAAGAGGAAGCTCAGTTCTCTGCAAACTCTGTCATCAGGCCAAGCTTTCCCTTCAGATTCTGAAATGCACCCAGCTAAGCGACACAGAGAAAGCAGTGGGGACCTAGACGATACACAGATCCCCAAGAACTGCTAATGCAGGATTCTGCCGTGGGTGCAGTGGTTCGTCTGGTGAGGGGCCCGTCAGGATTGGTGAAGACATACTGCTGCATTTCACTGTCCCTTTCCTTTTTATAATTCTCGGGAGAAATGGCTAGAAGAATTCTGCTTTGCCTAAGAAACTGTGTGAATGCTGGTTGTCAGGTAAAGCGAGGAATCAAGAACGACTCCAACGTTTTTGGAAAAATGGAACTGCCAGTAACTGAGGTGCAGGACACTGTGAGAGGAGTAGATTGTGGGGAGTCGGGGATGGCAGGAGTCCAGCTTTGCTCATATTCTCCTCGAACATTTATTATGCATCCAAGTGAAGGTGCCAAATAGGCAACTGGATATACTTCAGAGACGAGGCGAGGTCTAGGATGGGTATCATTATTAAAAACGCTTAAGAATTACCAAGCAAGCCCAGATGGAAGAGATGAGAATTCCATGGGATGAGCGCTGGGGCACAATGTTTAAGTTTAGGAGAGGAGGAACCAGCAGGGGAGGAGACAGGGCAGCCAGTGGTAGAGGGGGCTATTCTGAATGACAATAAATGAAGGAATGGCCTGTGTAAGAAAGCTGGTGAGGGGCAGCAGACGGCTCAGGTGGTTAGAGCACATGCTCTTAACAACAAGGCTGCTGGTTCCATTCCCAGGTGGCATGGCGGGCTGCGCCCCCTGCAACTAGATTGAAGGACAACGACTTGATGTGGAGCTGATGGCTCCTGGAAGAAACACAGTTACCCAATAAAATAAAAAAATAGATGGTGATTTGTCTGCCCTCATATGCTCTCCCATCAGCCTGGCAGGTAGCTTAGAGTGTCACCTTTATGTCAGATGTCAATTCCATTAGACTTTGAAATGCATGAGGGCACACATAGTTTTAATTTTTCTTTATATCACCAGAACTACCGTGTTTCCCCAAAAATAAGCCCCTGTTAAGATGGTCAGCCAGATGGACGCATTTAGTACATTATGACGATGTTCCAGAAAATGACATGACTGTATTTGAATAAATGTAGATTGTTGTACATGAAAAAATAAGACATCCCCTGAAAATACACCCTAATGTGTCTTTTGGAGTAAAAAGTAATATAAGACCCAGTCTTATTTTCGGGGGAAACGCAGTAGTACAATGCAAGAACAATTATGTTTTACTTAATTGACACATAAGCATATACACTTGTGGGTAGATGAATAAAAATCTGTCTTTACACACAGCACAGTGCTGGCCATGACAGCTCTGAGGTTCCAAGCTGCCTTTAGCACTTATTAACGTGGAGTTTTCACAACTGAACCCCACACGCCCCAGTGGATATGTCAGTAAATTGACAATATTACTACTAATGACAGGGTTGTTCCAAGGGTGAAATACGTTTTAGAAAAACCAGTAGAAGAGCAACCAGCCAAGCAGTGCTCAAATGTTAACTCTGAATAACTGGTATGCTTTCCCTGCTCTGTCCTCCTCAACCTATGACTTCCTTATTCTCCCAGAATCCAGAGAACTTGGTTTCTAGCAATAGAATAATTTTAGTGTGTGTGTGTGTGTGTGTGTGTGTGTGTCCCTAAATCACCAAGATTCCTTTTAAGCTTGGGCTGTGCTTTGTTTGGTGTTCAAATTCCCTGGGCCGAAGGCAGTTCCTGGCACACAGAGTGTACTGATGTATGTTTGCTGAACTGCACGGGACAAGAGCAGGAGGCATATTTGGTGGAGAACCGGGCTACTCAGAGCAGTAACGAAGGCCCTGAGTGTCTCCAGGTGGGGAAAACATGGGAAAAAAATAACCACAAAGCAAGATAGGAAAGCAAGAGATGCAGGCTTCCCTCCCCCACAGTCTGGTTTGGCAGAGACTTGGAGCCCTTCTTCCCACCCTCATGGGGACGTCTCTGCATTTCTAAACCTGGCCATTCATAGAGTTTTCACTAGCTGTCAAGTTCAATCAAAATCAATATCCACCTGGACTGAAGGGGAGACATTAGAATGATTTACCAAAAACAAGTCAAAATTCCATCTAGAGGGTCTGACGGTAAAGAAAGTCGACAGTAACTGTACATCTTCCTCTTTCTCCCTATTGCCTCCTCTCTTTTCCACAAGCACCACAATTCCAAATAAAAAACAAGCCACTCCCACTTCCTTTTTCTGGCAAATGGTGTTTGGTACATGTCCACCAAAGAAGGCTCTTTTGATTTCAAATCTAAGGAAGTCCCTTTGAACAAAGATGCTTAGAAACTCACCACCTGTCGGAACTGCGGTACAGTGTATGAAGAAAGGCAAGAATCTTAGAGAAGATAACTGTGACATGTTGGGCCAGCTGATCGTTCAAAATGAGAGGGAGAGATGGAGATGCCTGGAAGTTTCCACCAACCAGGCGGTGAAGAGTCCAGGGCAAAGCTGGGGCTTACAGGACAATGGAAAGATAGCTGCCACCAGCACTTTCCTGCTCAAGTGACCCGCACGGTCCAGGTTTATCCACATCTCCTCTGAAGGCTTAGACTGACAGGCTGCTGTCACTTAAAGCCAATATGGGATTTGCTGCTGTTCTCAGGAGCAGAACACTGAAAGTGCGTGACAAACACGCTCACTGTTTCCATTTAGCAAGATCTCTCATGCAGCCACAGGGACCAGCCAGATGACAGCCAGTCTCTACTGTGAGCATTACAGGACACCTGAGCTCTGCCCAGGGGTGTGCAGGTAAAACTGATCTCTGAAGAAAAAAAAAAAAAAAAAAAAGGCCTGATTTGCAGCATTTGCCAATTTCCTTGGTGTGAAAACTCCCACTATGGCCGAGCTCCCCACAAGATATCACTAAGTGTGAAGCTGCAAGCCAGTGTTAGCTGATGCCAGCTCACTACTGCGTCCTGTCTATAAACTAATTGCCTCCCTCTCCAGAAGTAGCACTGAAATGGAAAATTGGTTGTTATGAATTCTAATCTTCCCCCAACCGATCTCAACAGGAGGGAGATAAATGAGAGCACCCCTTCCTCATCTCCTTTGGGACAGAACGGGTCCTGGAAGCCAGGTGAGTTTGCAAGCATAAGGAAGGGTGTGGACCTCCTGAGAGGAGGGAGCTACGAGGGGAAGAGCTGGACACACATGCGTCTCAGGGAGGGCAGCCCTCGTGCGGCGCTCGCTCAGGGCTGGAAGGAGCTGAGCCTACCTCAGTGTGGCACCGCCTCCTACTCCTGCTGCCACACCACCGCCGGAGCTGTCCCTGCCCTGGCTAACACTGGGAGAAGAGCGGGTGTTTAAGGAGATCGGTAAATAACGCCATTCCGCCTCTTCTCCATTCACAATTCTGCCGGGATCTGAGATCATAAAATTGACCAAGAGAGTCAGGAGAATTTGACTAATGAGGTCCTCACAAACCGTGTTTTAAAGAGGCCGACTTTCCTTTTTAATATGATCTTCCTGCCACAACTAAGCCTCTTTCTACTTTGGAAGGGGCGATACTTGCCACTTGATGGCTTCCTGGGCAAAGATTAACCAATATTACCTCAGTTGTGACGGGCTCTCTACTTGTGGCTACATACAGACGGTCCCAAGTCTGCATGTGCCTCCAAGGCCACCATGCTGCTCAGAGACTCTTTCAATTGTGGGAAAAACATCCCGAGCAATGCTCGGCCAAGAGTCTACACCTCCAACCCACTTCACTTCTAAGTACATTCTAGCATGTCCGTGGGAAGTTAAGAAATCATGCTTCTTCCCATTCTTTTGTTTTCCCAAGTCTGGATAAATCTATCAAAATCCGAGCCCATTAATTTAACAGCGCACGCCCTAACAAATGCATGTAGCAAGCCCATGGTCAGGACATTGCATTTGTTCAGAAAATGAAGCTGTTTTCAGTAGTTACAGAGCATGAGTGACAGCGCAGAGCCCCATTTTCACAGGATGAGTTCTAATGCTAATGATCATCTCCTTGGAAGAGATTCCCGTCTGGGGAGAAACAGTCAGAGAACGGGATGTGAGCATTTATTTCTCTCTGTTCTTAGGAGAGCTATAGCATCAACACAAAAGACAGCTGTTTTTCAACTCTCTCAGCTTCCATTAAAGCCCCTCGCTAGCTCACCTGTATAGCCCAGGCTGAATCTGAGCCTGGAGTGGGGCTGGACTTGTGTGTGGGAGTCAGAGGGTCCCAGCAGCTCACTGGGAACAAGTAGCCGTTATAGCACAAGCCGCCTGTTAAACCTCCCACATGGCCCGTGAGGGTGTGAGTGCACAAGCACACAAAGACACGCTCCCTTTTGGAACAGTAGGTCCACTTTCTCACATCACTTTGACCCTACTTTCTGGGACAATGGTTCTCCTGTGATCAGCCCCACGTTACAGGGAGGGGTGTGAGGCCGTGTCAAAACTCAGACTATGGCAGGTGTGTGGAGGCAAGAACTCAGATCCCTCATTACCAGGCTCACTGTTCCTTGCTAAGGTGCTGCCGTTTGTAATACGAACGTTTGTACCAGGATTGTGGCCTCAGCTCATCTCTCATCAGACAGACGCACTATAGGCACTGCAGCCTGGATCTGGCGAGATGATCCCGAGAGGAAAGCTTTCGAAAGGGGACAGTGAAAACACTTATCAACTGACTGGCTTCTGTTTAATTTTTATGTTTTTGTTTATCTTCAGAGGAAACGATAAAATGTAACAAAGTTTAGTAAGTGAACTAAGAACAACAGACTGAGTTCTGGTTTCTTCCTGACTAACACATTGTGCTCAGTAAAACCCTGTAAAACAAGCCTTCACCTTTGGGACAGTCCCTGGATCCCCAGCTGGTCACCCACAGCCTCAGGCCATCATGGAGGCCGCAGACCAGCAAAGGAGTGGCTCGGACCCAGCAACCCAGGATCCGTGTGTTCCTGACCCAGGGTCACTTGCTGCCCTGGAAACGCTGCCGGCCCTCGGACTTCCGCCACCCGTTCCCGCTCAACTCCTTTCAGGAGACAGGGGTTCTTCTCTCCAGCTCTGCTCTGACTCTGGCCACAGTGACAGCAGGGGCAGAGGAACTGGTCACTACTCACTCCCTTGCCTGTCCCAAAGCCACCTAAGTGACTCATCAGCCACTGCAGAAGCGGGTGGGATCAGAAACCACACCTGTGTCTCATTCTTCCTGCCACACCAGGACGGCACTGCACTTAGGCCTGCACGTCAAACAGGCACACGAGTAACAACAGCCACCTACGCTCACCAATCCACCCTCAGAAACCAAGCCGTGTCTGTATGTCACAGAAGCCAAGGGCCCAGCTCAAGGGCTCACCCTCCTTCTGCTTTCATTCTTCTTCTTATTCTCTTCAAGGACATAGGACTGCATGCTAATGAGAGGAAACCCATGAGCAATGAACCGTCCAGTCATCTGGAGTAAATAATTCAGGGGCCAAAGTCTGACGTGGGGCCGTTCGGAGTCACGTGAGCGCGGCAAGCACCAGGGCGCAAACCGCAGAGGAGCCACTCGAGGCTCAGCCCCACCTCCGGAAGGTGGGCGCCAGCACCCAGTACGTGGGAACCGCAGGCTGCCGTTTGAGACGGTTGGCACGTCACCGCGAGCGTCGGCGCTTCACAGCACCCTTGAAATAACCCGAGACCAAGGGGCCTTCAGTCACGCAAGTCAAGATTCCCTTTTCTGTGGCCCCCTTTTCAGGCCGCTCACTCACGACGACCCACGCGAACATCCAAATGCAGCGTCCACGTCAGGTGGCGCGTCCGTGGCCAGGCACTCCCTCCTCCTGTAAGGCTGTTGCGGTTCTTTAGATACCTTGAGGGGAGGTTTGCCATTTTCTTAACCAAAAGATAACACATATCTTTTAAAACAAAGCACCCGCACTCAGTAAATACAGAGTGGCAGAACTAGGCATTTCCGCACTCACTTTTCTAAAAGATCTAAGAGCCTTTTCTTTCATTATGCCAGCCTCCAGAAGTAACTAGACGACACCCGGAAGCTTTAATTCATGATGTGCAGCTTGGTCTTCTGGATAAGGGGCCAGGAACATGAAACCCAAGGTGACCTGAAACCTGGGCCCCATAGAAACCACAGCCTCACTGACTGGCTCCGGTTACCTCTCGGTGGCAGACAAGAGCATGGGAATCGCAGGAAACGCAGGGAGTCACTGAAAACTCACCGTTCACCGCCGAGAAGAAAGGCCTCAGGCGCTGAGGGAAGAGGCGCGAGGCAGCGTCGCCGCGTGTGCACAGCCCGGGCGCGGCCGCTCCGGTGCGCGTGCGCGTGCGCATGCGCGTGTGCCTGCCGCGCCGGCCTGAGGGGCCGCAGGAGGCCCGCACGCGCTGGGCGGGGCTTGACCTGCCGCCTCCGGCAGCGCTTCCGGGAGCCCCTCAGCAAACACCCAAGGACCGTTTTGGGGGGTTCTGGTTAGCAACACGAGTGGAGACGCACAAACAGAGCCAGCGGCCTGCTGCATTCAGTCGTGCAGCGCTCACTGCCGGGCGCTGAGCGCTCATTAAATGGTGCCTGAACTCCGCCTGCGTCCTCGGTGCTGAGCCCGGGCGAGGGTCGGCTCACGCTTCCTGCGGTGTCACCGCTGTGTGACTGTGGGAGGCGGCCCTCCCGCACCTTCACAGCAGAAGAGTAAATCCGTGCCGTCTCAGGTGGATGCCACGAAGACGCATCTGCGTTAATAATTCAGCAGGCTCTCTGGGCCAGCGGCTCGGCGGGAGAAGCCAGTCACAAAGCACCAGTTACCTGACACCATGGTCAGTGTTTGATCCACAATTCCGTGCCTTGAAGACATTTGAAGAGGGTCTCTCAGAGTGCTTTCCCATGTCATCTCATCCACGTCCCACACACTTTCCAATCATTTCCCGTGTAGAAGGAAGGAGTGGGTTTCCCACCACAACACAGATAAGAATGCTGTCAACTGCCTCCAGTTCTTCTCTTGTTCGTGGGTGACTGATCGCTTGCTCAGCGACAGAAGAGCACCTTGGGCTTCTAAGTAGCAGAGCGTCTTCAGGTTTCAGATTATAAAAGGCCACATTTGAAATGCAGCCCGAGATTCCTGCTGTGTAACTAGCACCCTACCCAGTGGGCGGTATCAGTGTGCGTCTGCACCCCTGGGTGCAAAGCCAGTACCCGTCATACTTTAAGTGTACATGGTGGAAATTATAAGCCACAGAAATCGAGACGTTGTTTTGTTTCACACGCTATCATATACTTCTTTTATACTTGCAAGTACTAGGAATATTTATTACTCAAAGAAAAATATGTATATTTTACCACATTTTTAACTCTTTTAGAGTTGAGTTTAAAACTGACACATTTTTTACACCATAATCACCAATAATAGTGTTATACAGCAGAGCCACTTTACCAACATAAAAGTAATAATTTGGCCAGCTGTTGAGAACAGATCTGACCTGCAAGTAACAAAGAATACCTGAGCAGCTCTTATCTGATGACAACACTGAGGGGTAAGGCAAATGTGTAAGGAACACTGGTAAGAACACACTAAATCAAAACTTCTACATCAAAGACAACTAGGAGTGGTTCTCTCACACCCTCAGCAGGCAGACAGACCTTCCACACAAAAATCAAGAGATTAGGGTTCCCTCTGTACAGAGGAATAGTCCTGTCAATGAGGCATGAGATATGCAGGGTGAAACAGATTTCTAAAATAGTAGCTGCAGCCACAATTCAACAGTATTCGTGGGTATAATTAGGAAAACAACACTGTCATTGCTCTTTTCTGGCACAATCAAGCATGGATAACAACATATTATTGATGAAAACAAACAGTATAAGGAGAAGTAAAATCATCAAAAAGAAAGGAACAATTATCTAATTCTTAAAGTCAACCCCTGGAATTTTTTCACACCTGCCCAATAAAGCAAGTCTACGTCCTGCAATAAATTCACAGAAAATTTTCTCAATTATTTCAACAGCAGGTCATTTCAACCCCAAAACTGAGTGCCTTCTGATAAGCAATGAACACAATTAAATGTCATTTCAAATTTTTAAAATAATGACAACTCTCTGATTGTAAAATAACTGGCAGAGTCTGTCATTTTGGAGAAGACAACAGATCACTGCATGCAACAATCATTCAGACATAAACAGCGTGTTTCAATTATAGCGTTCATTATTGTAATTGTCTGGGTATCTATGGCTGCTCAACAAACTACCCATAAATTTAGTAGCTTAAAACAACAACATATTATGGTTTCTCATGGTTCCTTGAGTTGATGGGTTCTGACAGGTGGTTCTTGCTGCATTTCTCATGCAGTTGAGTCAGACAGTGACTGGGGATGAGGCTCATTGGATCCAGGTGTTTAGTTACCGCCTTCGCTCTCACATCTGTCACCCCAGTTGATATGCCTGGGACATTTGGGGACTGGCCAAGCCCACACATCTCCTTCTCCCTCCCCCCTTCCCTCTCTATATAGCATCTCTACATGGCAGCTTGAGAACCCTCATAATAAGATGGTCTCAGAGAAGTAGATGTCTCATATGTTGAATACATGCTGTAAGAAAATGTGGAAAGTTGCAAATCCTCTGACGATCCAACCTCAGAACTCACGCAGTGCCATGTACATTGGATTTATGGGTTACCTGAGGCAGGCCCAGAATCAATGTGGGAGATGACTACAGAGGGTACAAATACCAGAAGACCATTTGTAGAGACCAGTCACCATAGTAACTCATGAGAGTCAATAATAAGATCAATGACTCTTTTGTGGTATTTATGTTATGTTGTTATTACAAGTATCATTACTATTAGCATCATAAGTATTTGTCTTTTTCAAAAGGGCGAAGTATTATAGATAGAACTGAACTAATTTCTAAATTAAACATTTTACATTCTCATAAGCAGCAACTAGAAAAGAAAAGGAGCAATGAGATGATTAATTTTAAAAGCACTGACAAGTCCAATTTTGCTATTGATTTGCTTTGTCATCTCAGAAAATCCAAAGTGCTTAAGCTTTGGTTCTATGATTGGTGTCAGCACCTAATATGGTTTCTATCTCCATGTACAGAGATATGCTCTCAGAACAGTACAAAAATCAGTAAGTTGTATTTAAATGACACTAAATTTAAAAATATTGAGTATAAAATTTTTTTAAGGTACACTGCAAAGGTTCTATTATAAATTCAATGGGAGAAATTGTCTTTTAAATAAATGATGCCACATTAATTGGATAGCTATTGGAAAAAATAAAACTTGTCTATCTCACAACAAACCAAAAAAAGGAAGATAGATCATAGGCCTGAACTGGAAAGCCAAAACAATCTAGTGTAACTTCCATCTCCAGCCACAATGGATTAACTTATACCAAAAAAAAACAACAACTAAAAACAACAAACTGGAAATTAAAAACAAAAACAAAAACAATAAAACAAGTTGCCACCTATCAATTTCTAAACACCAGATAGCACAGGGCTGTGATCTCTGAGAGGAGAAAGACACGTGAGGTAAGCCCCCAAACCAAACCAACTTTGCCGAGAGCACTTTCTAGACAACAAAACAGAGAGATGGAGTCCAGGCAGAAAACATCCGAAGGAAGGACAGATAAGAGATAGGGATTCTGGGGTGGCCAAACCATGAGGAGCAGAGGGGAGAGAAGAGCATGGAGAAGGGCTGCAGACATCTGCCTGGGGTCCCCATCCACCTGGGGTTAGGAGCTGAGTGGAGATCCTGGTGGTCTTTCCAGGACACACTAGCCATGGAGAGGTCTGATGCAGGAGTGTGGCTGCTCTATTACCAGCATGGAGAATGCTCCAGAACTGCCTGGACTGGGCTGACAAACAACCCAAACAGCAACCTGACTTAAACAATCATCACTCCATCCATTAGTCAATGACTACCATTGGGTGAAGGACCCAGAAATTATGATGTTCGACCTGGAAGAAAATAATTTTTCTCAACCCAGATGTTGAATTTCCAGATAAGGAGGACTTTAAATCATCTATAATATAGTCACAGATTTAAATTAAAATATGGTCATATGAATGAACAAATGGAAAATCCCAATGAAGAAATGGAAACTAAAAAAAGAACCAAATGGAAAAGATAAAATTGAAAAGTACAATTCATGAAATGAAATACATACTGGAGGGGCACAACATTAGATTGGACATAGGAGAAAGAATCACTCAAGTTTAAAATAGACCAATATAATCATCCAAACTGGGAAAAGAAAGAAAGAGAAGAGCTAAAAAAGAAATATGCACCGAGCCTCAGAGAACTGCGGGGCAACAGGAAATGGCCTGCCAGTGTGACTGAAGTTCCACAAGGAGGGAAGAGAGAAAATGGGCCTAAAAGTGTTTGAAAAACTAATGGCCACATATTCTGCAAATGTGAAGAAAAACATAAATTTGCATCTACGAGAAGCTCAAGTCAACTCCTAGAGGGGTAAATGAATATTTTTTGAAATGTCTAGGTCAAATTGCTGAAAACCAAAGACAAGTTCCTGGGTAGTGTTACTCTATTTTTTGGATCCTTTGTTTCTCAGTGCTGTGAGACCCCGCTCACTATCTTTTCCCGTCTGTATCTCTGTCCCACTGCACAGGACATGGAGTTGTTTCCTCTGGAGTCTATGAAGATTTTCTCTTTGTTGCTGGTTTTGGGCAATTTCATTATGATGTGCCTTGGGAGAGACTTTTCATGCTTCTTGAACTTGGGGTTTGTTGAGCTTCTTGGATCTATGGGCTTATACTTTTCAATAAATTTGGAAAATCTTTGGCCATTACTTTTTCAAATATTTTTCTGTCCCCACTTCTGTCCTCTCCTGCAGAAATCCAATTACACATACATTGGGCTACCTGGAGTTGTTCCACAGCAACTAGTGCTCACTTAGTATTTATTTAAGTCCCTGCTCTGTGCTCTTCATGTTTGGTTCTGTTGCTCTGTTTTCATGTTTACTGATCTTCTCTTGTGCCGTGTCGAATTTGCCCTTAATTCTATCCAATGTAGTTTTCACTTCACACATTGTAGTTTCGATCTATCTTTGGGTCTCTTCATAGCTCCCACGTTCAACTTAACTTTTTGAACAAACAGAACACAGTTATAGCAAACGCTGCACTGTTCCTGTCCGGCAAGCCTGGCATCGGGTCAGTTCCAGGTTGGTTCTGACTGACTGGGATCTCATTATGCCAAATATTTTCCTGCTTCCTTACATGACTGCTAATTTTACTGGACACCAGACATTGTAAATTTTTACATTGTTGGATCCTGGATATATTTGTATTCCTGGACACATTCTTGAGCCTTTTTTCTGGGACACAAGTTGCAAATTGTTGGAAGCAATTTGATCATTTCACATCTTGCTTTTAATATTTGTTAGGCAAGACTGGAGCTCTACCTGGGGCTCAGTAACCCTCACTGCCAAGGCCCCTCTGTGCCGTCAGCCAGTGTCCCAGGTGTCCTGAGGTAGGCCCTTCTGGCTGGGTGAGCACTGAGCACTGTTACCTCTAACCCTCTAATACTTCCAGGCAGCTCTTCCCGAGAGTCGGGTCGTTTCCTAACACACATCTGGTCAGTACTCACCTGGCCACTCAAGGATGATCACGTGGAGATCGGGGTTCTCCTTCTGTGCAGATCTCCCCTTCAAGGCACTCTGCCCTGTGACTTCCAGCCGCCTCATCTGCTGGGCTCTCAGTTCTGGGTCTTTAACTTGGGGAGCCTGCCATGCTTTACATTCCTCCTTCCTGTGCCACGGCCAAGAGACGCTCTCAAGACAAAGAAGTGGGGAAGTCATGGGATTCATCTCACTTTTTCCTTCTCTCATGGGTCATTGTCCCTCATTTCCTTTGGTCCAATGCCTGAAAATTTGTTGTTTCTTATAATTTGCCATTTTGGGGTTGTTTTAGGAAAGATGGTAAATCTAGTCCCTACTACTCCTTTTTAGCTGAAAGCATCAGTGCTCTATTACATGCAAAACTAATTAATACTGCAAATAATAGATGCAAACTGAAAATGGGAAATTAATAAATGTAATAGTCAAGGTTAATATGAGAAGGATCCGTGATTATTTTGAGGAGCAAGTTAAAGAAAATGTTGTCATACAGGCTGAGTCAGTTTGGAGACCTACCAAATTTGCTAAAATCTGCCTCGCTTCATGCTAGCCTAGTATTTTTACCAAGTACATTTATAGGTGGCTACAGAAGGCATCCAGGGCCTGGAAAGCCACTGCTAGGAAGCACTTAGGAGAGCAGAGCAAGATGGCCAAGTTCAAGTCGGAGCGTAGGGGAGAAGGCTTCTGACTGGGGAAGGCGTAGGTGGAGAATGATGAGGTGGGAGTTTTAAACTCCAGGAAAACCCACGGCGCTGCCACATGCCATGCTTTGGTGCAGCTCACCTACGTGCTGTCAGCCATGAAAATGGCAAAAGGCCTACCTGAACATCCCAAACAGCCTGTAATACACATTCCGCTTTAGTTTTTACACAACTGATGTTTTCTTCTTTCTCTTCTCCTTCATAAGGGAAATAAAAAAACACTCACAATAGGAGAAAGAATAGAAAAATAAACCCATCATCAAACTATCATATTGATCAACTCATGGCTACTCTTGGAAAATACATTTTTAAACTCAGAGTCAACTATGTTTTAGAGAGGAAATTAAAACATTAGAAATAGGACGCTATACTAGTGGCTAAACAAACGAATAATATTTCACACCATTGACTCAGTTAAGCGCTCTGAGCTTCTTGTCATTCTCTGGAAACACCGTGTCCACGTCCCTCACAGCTAGGTGCGTGCTCCCTTCATAGAAGCAGCTTTAAGAAACAGATTCCTGTCTTGATTTTACCGCTGGCCACTGCACAGGCAGGACTGCTCACCTTGCAACTGAACTTGGGTTCACAACCGCCACCACACACGCACTGCCTAAGGGGCTGGATCTTACTACCCCAGCTTAGCACCAGCCACCGAGACAGCAGCACCCACCACCACAGGAGTGGATGGTGTACGTGCTGAGCACTCACCAAGTGCAGTCTCAGGACCTGCTCCATCCCGCTGATACAGCACGAGGAGAGGGGGCACAAGGTCCCAGGTGCAGTAGGAATGGGAGCAGAGCATCCTGGGGTGCCACACAGAGTGATGTGCTGTGCTGGGTAAGTGCACTAGAAGGGTGATGACACTGTGTCCTCTGAGAGCCAACTCAGTGGCCTCCAATGTTCACTGCAGCATTAACCCATTGAAGGAGTCACAAGAATGTTATGACCTGTGTCTCTGAAGCAGTGACTAGAAGAGGGGGATGCAATTTACTGTGAGGCTCTGTCACTGGACTGCTTACACTTTGAACAAAGTAATGGGGGGGGGGAGAGGAAGGAGGGGAGAGAAAGAGAGAGCGCACACACAAGGGAGAGCTGCTCAGTAGCAGCGACTAACACATCACTGCTGCCTGACATGTTTTATCATGACAGCCTAGCTCCGTTCTCTCCTTTGTTCGTAGCACAACTGGGAGTCTGGGTAAAAGGCAGGCTCTGAGTTTGGTCCTCAGCTTTTTAAATTTTTGTTTTGATCCCCTCTGTTCGCCCTATTTAGTTTTTGCTTGGTAGATGCATCAAGTGTTTCTCTGTTGTACTAATTATCACAAAACTCAACGCTTTGAAGTATTGGTTTCATGGTTTTTGTTTTTGATATCTCACAAACCCTGATTTGGTTTAGTTCTGTCTCTTTATATTAAGGAACTCTTTAGAAATAATCCACAGTTTCATTTCTGAACTCCCTTCTCTAATAAGCACATTTCTCATGGATTCATTATTACCTCAATTTATGTCTGAGAAAAATAAAAAAGGAAGGCCAACTTGCCCAAAGCACCCAGCACAAGCGAAGGGTTCTGTCACAGGCAACGTGTTATCTGAAGCTCTTCAGTGACCCCGATGGTGTAAGAAACGTAGAACTGAAGTCTTGTTAAGAAGGTTAAGACTTCTAGTCAGAGGAAAGGGCACCAGTTTGATGTCCTGTAGCTGCCAGACAGTAAGTGACTGGAGAAGCATCAGAGGCGACCAGGCTGCAATCCTGTAACACGGGACAAAGTCTCTGGGATGGTCTCCAGCAAGCCGCTACTGTGGAAAGCTACTGCCTTTTTCCCAATTAAGCCAGTGACCACTGCTCTTCTGTGCAATAATAATCACCTCAGTTATAGTGTCACTAAAAACGGGACTATACTGTCTACTTAGGCATAAATAGACAATACATATTCTTAAGGAAATCACAACTGTAGGCTGGGCCATAAAACCCAACTGTTTATTTGACCATGTAGCAAATTCAGCCTGGGAGAAATGTAAAGGTTATTCATCGTATGATTTAGTAACCTAGGTTCGTTTGCCTTTAATCAGAGTTCTGAGGACTGGTCCAAGCAGACCATCTTCTAGGGGAGTTTTCTAGGCCACAGCAAGTGGCAGCCTTCCCAGCCTCCCACCGACAGTCACTGTACCATAAGGAACAGTTCTTACCAGAGAGGCGGGCCAGACCCTGAAACTCACCCCGAAGAGGCAGTGTGCCAATAAGCTGCTAATGACATCACCCATCCTCTCCACAACCACTGCCGTCCCGTCTCAGCTAACGGCATTACCCATCTGTCTAAGCTGGACACCGCAACCCTTTCCTGTACTCTCTGAAGTTTTCCCCGTCGCGCCATCTACCTCTGGGAGGTCTTCAAAGTACATCCCCCCCGCCATATTCGACTGCTTTAGTTTCCAAATCCTTAAGTCTCACTTGACCGTGGACAAAGTTAAATGATTTAAGAAATGGGTAAGCCTGAATGGGATGCCTGAACTATTTTTCTAAAATTCCTTCACATAAAGTAGTCAGTGATTTCCCACAGCCAACCAGACAAAGGCGTGACTCAGGGACTATTTATACCTACGATATACAAGGCATCCAGTGCTGACTGTAACAGGTAAGACAGACAGAACCCCTGGCCCTCAGGAGCTATCAATCTAGACAGGAATGTAATACATTAACATGGTGTGACAAGGGCTGTGACATCAGAGTAATGATCAGTGGTAGCATAAAACACAAAAGAAAGAGTGACCAGTTCCACTCGGAGGTATTGAAGAATGTACAGGTGTGACTGCGTCTGGTAGTACAAGCTTTTTAAAAGAAGGCAAAGCCAGATTTCTTCTTATCATTTGAGAGGATAGAAATGCTGAGCCAATGGTCTCAAATTCAAGTGCCTTTGGTTCCAGTTTGCAGGGTCACTTCTTCCAATGAAGTGAGGCTCCATATTTTCACCATTTGGCACACATCAATTCCTGTCACATTACAACGTACCCCTCCCACTTTTACCACATGAGACTTTCGTCTCAGGGTTTCAGTGTTCACGTAGGCACCCATGGAGGCGCCATACCCAGTCACTCCCCAATAGTTCTTGGCCAGTCTTCATAAAGCATTGCAAGACTTTCCTCAACACAGATAGTTTTTTTCTGACCTTGTGCCTCTCATGCGCTTTATGTCCAAAAGTTTCTCAGTCTCAATTGTATTCTCATTTTTAACACATGCAGAAACAGGTAGCCCTTCATATAGGCAGTCTGCATCCTCAGACTGAGAATATTAGAAAACAACATTACATTGCTGCTGACGTACTATGTCGGCAGGCCTATGACGCTGCATCTGTACTGAGCACGTACAGTTTTTTTCTTATCATTAGGTGGTATTTGTTACATCTGGGCTTCCATCAGCTGCAACAGAACATGACGTAAGTATTTTAACTTCTTCCTCCAATTTATCCTTTAGATTACCAGCCATTTCATCAACACTGTGAACTCAAATTTCTGGTTGGAATTAAATTTGCCAATTTAAATGATTTTTTTTAGCAGACATCATTTCTTCTGTCTTTAATATATACCTTTTTATAAACTCACCATCCATAAAAAAAATGTTTCTAATGGCAAGGCAACTTTAGTAGATTACACTTAACCGAATTTTAAAGCAGTACTACTGAAGCTTTGGGTTTTTTTTTTCTCTTTAATTCAAAAACAGGCCCAGTAAAAAATCTGGAACCTTTTCTCAGATCATTAAGTTTCTCATCAAAAAAGTTTCCCATATATCTATCAATGATAGCTCTTAATGTGGTTACTTACATAATGGTATTTTAAGTTGTATTTTTTTTAATAAACATGCATTTTGTACATTAAACACATAGGGATAATCTTTACTTTTGGAAAGAAATGTGCTCTATCACATATGCTGCCCTCTCAGCTTATCATTTGTTTTTCCTCTTTTGATAAAGATACAAGAAATCATTCATCTTCTTCTCTACAATAAGAAAATAATAGAAATGCAATGATATATGGCAACTGAAATTCAACCTGTTTATCAGGGAGGAAAAAAAAAACCCATGGGTTTACTCTGACACTTAGCACGAGAATTTGGGCCTAGTGAAGCGAGAGCTTCTGATTTTTCAATGGAAGGCAAACACCTGGGATTTTCCGTAAAACTGCCCAATTTTTTCATGGTGAGAACCAATTCGAAATGTGTTTAAAACACCGTTCAGCCCATGGCTGGTGAGTCGGGCAACAAGCCCTTGCATCACGTGACTTCAGGCCCCTGTGCAACTGCCCTCCATCTTACTAACCTGCGAACGGCTGCAGAGCCTGAGCTCACGTTCTTCAGCAAATCAATTCTGCAGAGTCATCATCCATCAAAAGCTCTGCTTGCACAGAGTTTTCATTACAAGTCCTGCCTATAGTTCTCACAAAGCCAGACACATGCGCTGAGAACACCATGCTTTTGCATCCCGTGAGGAATCCATGAGCAAGTAATTTGCTGCCTGAAATTCTCCAAATAGCCCGACTAGCAAACAAACTACTGAATCATAAAGAACTGTCTGTGAGGTCATCACATCCAACTACAATTTGACACATAAACATCTAAGACCAGTGTGGCCCCCAAGAGCAAATCTTAAGGAAAGGTCAGGTCATTCAGTCTGCAGAGCTAAACAGTAAGAAGTAAAAAGTACAGTTGATAACATGTATCGTACACACATATTAACTGTTCATCTCAGAAAGACAGCACATTAGGTCGTATATAAAAAATGGGTCTTGAAAAGTTGTATTTCCCGTTAGCTACCAGGATCCAAGAATATCTTCTCAAATTCAGACAGCCTTATGCATCACTTAATGTTTGGTCTCAGGAAGATGGATTGTCACACAAAAAGAACTGATCGATGTGATAATCCCTTCCTGCAAAGACAAGACTTTATTCTGGGGTTCATGGACAAGCATCAGAGAGACTCATGAAGCCCCTGAAAGTACATATAACATTCTGATGGATGCAAATTTTTCTAAGGAAAAAGCTTATAGTTTCCATAAAATTTTTAAAATAATTGATAACACCAACTCATTTAAAGTTATTATGCTAGGAGCTAGAAGCAAAGAATTTGATCAGTATTTCTGATTAAGAATCTAAAATAACCAAATATTTTTTTTTTTAAACCAACCTTCTAGTAAGTCATTAATAATTATTTGGCTAGGTCCTCATTAAATTTGCAGTAAAGAATTATGGCTTTTCAATAAATTCATTAGAAAAGGCAGTGGAATATTGAAAATACATGGACTGAGGAGCCAGACACACGTTCGACCCGACGTCTGCCAGTGACCAGGCACATGATGAAGCACCAGGCACTTAGCTCTGAGCCCCTGCTCCTTCCTCTGCCAGAGTGGTGACAGCTCCTCCCTACAGAGTTTCAGAGGCTCAAGGAATCCAACACCTCCTGGCGCTGGTAGGACTGCAGCACGAGGCTTCCTTCCTCTTCTCCTTCCAGTTGAATAAGTGCCCTTCACAACTCTCTAGGGTACCCAGACTATTTATTCCTGGCAATGTGAAGGCCAGAGGTAGGTACCTTACAAAAACATCTGTAGGACACAAAAACATCTCAACAATTTCCACCAAAATGAACAAAAAGAAAAGGAAAGATGTTCCAGTAGCTTAAGCCAAAAAGGCCCCAATCCATATGACATTGAAAACGTACCAGCAAAGAATACAAATCTGAGCACTAGGGAGGCAAGTCCAATCCCAGGAACAGGGCGGAGCCACAGACACGGCCACTGAAGACCATTCTGAAGGGATTACTGATGTCCCCAGGGTTTCGGGAAAGCCGCCAGAGTCCCTCAGGTAATGCATGTCCCCAGGGGACCTGCACCAGGCCCCATCTGGCATGTGCAGTACCCCGCAATGCAGCTTTGCTCTGAAATGTCCACCTCTGCTCACAGGCAGACGCGTGCAGTGAGGCTGGAGTTCTGACCGCAGGGCTCCCCATGCCCAGGGAGAAGCTGCCAGAACTGTATGAAATGGGAAAATACAGGGCAATCTGCACTATTTAAAAGACTGTAGATCTTTCCCACTTCTGAGGAATCCAAGTGTTTTTTTAATAAATCTCTAATAATAGACAGCCTTTCAATGACCTTACATAGTAAATGTAAAAATTAACAGCACTATGTCTTTCCCCAATTTTTAAAAAGTTTACTCTCTGTGGAAAGGTCTAGAACTACTAATCCACATAAGTGCTGGAGGAGACCACACCGGTGAACATTAACGATCAATCTAAGTTAATCATGGTAATCATTATTCACCTGATGAGACAACAGAAGTGCCTCACAAGTAGAACATCAGAGCCAAAACAGGTGACAAAGCCAGGTGAGCAGAACAAGTAACCACCAGTGAATATGTGATTCTGGAAACAGGACAGAACTTTTTAAAATTCTAAGTAGAATCCTCAGTGGGATGTGAGAAGATAATACTGCATTGTGGGTTTTATTTTAAAAAGATTTTTTAGTAATTAAAAATGATGACAAAATAGGTAAGTCAATAGAAGTAACGGTTTTCAGAAAGAATTGCTCTGAAAACCAAGTCTGATTCAGCACTTGAGAAATTCTTTCAGAAAAGGATTCTGACCCCAGAATTATGTACCAGTACACTATTTTTCTATGTGAAAGCAAACATTTATTCAATAAAAGAATGAATGACTGCAAGAATGACTGAAGTAATTACGGGCACTGGTCTGTACCCATCACCTGTCTGTACCTCCTGGGAACGCGGTAGCAGAAGCTGTGTTCCCCCGCTTGTGCAGGTCGGACTTCCAACTGTAGCACCTGAAATTGAAAGAGGGCTGGCTTTCTCTGGCTGGCAGAGCCCACTCCAACTGCTGAAAAAGCCGCCAGAAATTCTGGAGAATCAGTGCTTCCCACGCCTGGTGGGAGTGGGTGGACAAAGCTGCCAGTCTGGCCAGCCAGGGAAGGCTAACTCTGCAGGCACTTTCCACGCGGCCATCACTCAGCATGAAAACTGGTCGCCGGCACCCCGAGTGGCCACCCTCTCTTCTCTGTCCCAACCCCCCACTGCAAACCACCTGCCCTTGAATCCAAGCTACAGTAACCCCTCTGCTCCAAATAATCAATCAAAATCTATAAGCTAACCTATTCTAAATGCATGAAAGAAGACCCCAGACATAACTGGAAGGTGAAAATTCCCTTAGAACTGGACAGAGCAAGTAGGCATGAAATAGCAAACTGGGAGTCAAGGAACAAAGAGCAGGTGTGACATAATGAACTATACCGATGGCAACATTATTGAAGAAGCCACCTTTCCCATTCAGCACCAGGGCACGAGGAGCTCCCACATTCAAAGAACAGAGCATTTCTATGTTTATTTAAATTGTTACAGAAAATAAAGGTTTTTACTCTTCATTTTCTGAAGTTGGTATAACTTTAATTCTGAAAACTCACGGACTTTGCCCACTTGTGAGCACATATGCACCCTCCCCAACCCTCACTAACTACAAAGCAACCTCATTGGGGACTATACTGAAAAAAAACTTCATTAAATATTAGCAAATCAAATCCAGCATTACATCAAAAGCATAGTGCAACATGACCAAGTTGACTTTATTCCAGGATTTCTTAACCTACGAAATTCAATTCTGTACTTGCTTATGTACAGATCCACAGATTAAACCATATATTTATTTCTAAAGATGATTAAAAAAAGGCATTAAATGTAACTTATCTATTTCTATATTAGGAATGAAATTTCCTTAATGTGATTCAGTCTAACAAAAAAAACCTGACATCATCATCCCTAATGGTGAAAAAATTAGAGGCGTTTCTATTAAATTCAGATAAAACAAGAGTATTTTGTGTCACTTCCATCACTTGACCTTGCTCTGAAATCTGTAGTCAACACGATGAAACAAGACAACAGGCACACTTAGGGAAGTGAGCGAGCAAATTATCGTGATTTTCAAATGACATCATTATCTACCCCGCAAAAGGCAAGAGAACCAAATAAAAAAGTTTGAGAGAGATAACAAAATGTAGGAGGTGACTAAACTGCAACATAAATACACAGAAATCAGTAAATCATAAACATCAGTAATAGTCACCAAGATGTTTGAATGGAACAGAGCTATTCAAATCCTACTGAAGTAAACGCTGTATTATTCACAGGAATAAACCTAAAAAGAACTATATGAAACACCTGTGAAGAAAACTGTAAAATTTACTGATGGGCATAAAAAGACATTTTAAATAAAGTTTAAGAAAGACTTTCTAAATAAAGCACATGATATCTCGGATTCTTATATGGAAGGACTCAATATTGTAAAGATTTCTCTTTTTCCAACATAATCTATAAATTTAGTGCACTTCTAATTAAATTTTGCATAGAATTAATGGAAATGGAATATACTAAAGGAATGGAATGTACCAAGGTGACTGTTAACTTTCCTAAAGGAGAATTCAGAAGGATGATCAAGAAATTTTGAAAGAAAAAAATAAGATGGGTTTGTTCTACTGGGACTACAAAACTTTTTTTTAAAAAAGCACTACAATTATGTAAACAATATGTCATTGGCATAGGAATAGATGAATAGATAGAAAAGACAAAATAAGATCCAAATTTATAAATATATAAAAACTTTTATATTATAAATGTGGCATTTGAAACCATTGGGGAAAAAGGATGAATAAGTATAATAAATAATTTTGCACAGCTAGATAAACTTGGAAAAATATTAAGTCTCTTTTCACACAAAATCCAGACATATTAATTTTTAAATTCTTTTGAAAATAAAATTATTATAATCAAACAAAGGAGTACATTATTTTGATGTTGAAGAAGGAAGACAAGGAGATTTTTCTTAGGTGTAAGACATTTTTTAAAAATTATTAAGTTGTATAACTATATATTAACTTAAAACTTTTTAAGGCAAAAACATTATGAACAAAATTAGCAGATAAGTAACCAGGAAAACATCACACTATATATAACAGAGAAGAAATATTCATAGTAGAAACACCCTAATATATTTCTTAGCATTATGTTACACTACATTCTTATAATATGAAAACTCTAGTAGGAAAATAGTCAAAGATTAAACATAAGCAACTTACAGAATAAGAAAAGCAATGAGCCAAAAATACTAAATGAGGAAAAGATGGTTTCTTCAATAACAGGTGTTGAGAAAGCTGGATAACTACATGCAGAAAATGGAGTTCGCACCTATCCTACATCACTCACAGACATCAACTCAAGATGATGAAAGACTTAAACATACACCCGAAACCTTAAAGCTCCTAGAAGAAAACATAAGGAAAAAGGTCCTTGACATCAGTCTTGACAATGATTGTTTTGTATGTGACACCCAAAACACAAGCTACAAAAGCAAAAATTAAGAAGTGGACCACATCAAACTAAAAAGCTTCAAATGCTGCTCAATGCCACTACTCATCAAGGAAATGCAAAGCAAAACCACAATGAGATATCACCTCACACCTGTCAGAATGTCCGTCATCAACAAATCAACAAACAAGTGTTGATGAGGACGTGGAGAAAAGGGAACCCTCACGCACAGTCAGTGGGATTGCAATTTGGTGCAGCAGCTATGGAAAACAGTTCGGAGAGTCCTCAAATAGAACTACTTTGTGACCCAGCCATTCCAGTTCTGGGTATTTATCCAAAGAAATCCAAAACACTGATTTGAAAAGATACATATGATATATGCACCCCTATGTTCACTGCAGCAGTATTTGCAATAACCAAGAAATGCAGGTGAGCCAACTGCCCATCAATGGATGAATGGATAAAGACGGCATGGTACAGACACAATGGAGTACTTATTCAGCCATGAGACAAGGAAATCCAGCCATGTGCTACACGGACAGAACTGGAGGCACCCTGCTACGTGAGACAAGCCAGACAGGGACAGACAAATACTGAGTAACCTCACTTACGTGTGAATTCATAGGACGGGGAGTAGAACGGTGGCCACCAGGCCGAGGGGAGAGGACTTTGGAGATGTTGTTGCAAAACACAAACCTGCAACTATAAGCTGAGTAAGTTACGAGACCAACCACACAGCACAGTGATTACAGCCAAAGGTACTACGGGCTTCAAAGTTGCTAAGAGACCAGCCCTGAAATGTTTTCCACCGCAGAAAAGCAATGGTAATTATGTGAAGTGATAGAGGTGTTAGCTAACATTACAGTGGAAAATCATATAGCAATAGAAAAATGTATTGAATCAACACAGTGCATACCTTAGACTGAAGGTTATATGTCAATTATATCTTAATAAAACAATTTTTAAGAAATACTTTAAAGAATGAAAGGAAGTACACTAAAACGTTAACAGTAGTAAATAGCTTTATAAGGTGAGATTTAAATTTTTCTGTTTATAATTTTTATCAAGATTTGTATTACCAGGAAAATATCCTCCATTCTGAAACAAAAATGAGTAAGAAATTCAAATTTTGATATTTTTGAGAGTCATACTGACTCACATTTTTATTCCTAACTGTCCTTCCAATGAAATTACTGGTCTAAATAAATATTTACATCATCCACGAGCAGCAGTAAAATAGGGGAATTATTTTCAAAGCTTAGGAATACAGTTGTGATTTAATACAAAGCACACTTTTGATCCTGGATCCACAGTAAAGCTGAGTTTGGATAGTTTTGAGAAAACAACTACCAACAAAGTGACATCTATAGTGCCAGGGTATTTGAAATTCTTACCAAAGAGACTCTGCATACAACAGGAAAAAATAATGACGGCTATTTTTTTCTTTCCTTTTTGACGGTTAATGTTGAACAAAAGTCAGTGGAAAATAAAACGCAATGGGTGACTTAGTACATCACAGATTTTAATGTTAGGCTTTGCAACTAGCAGGGGCACAGCAACTGCTGTGCTCACGTATACATTTTCTAGCTAGTGGACGAGATCGTTCACAAGATCAAAGGAATGGGGGTATTCCTTAGATTCACTGAAAACAGCCCACATGTTCTTTCTTTCAAAGATACCCCTTAGTTTTCATGGAAAGAGCATGTTTATGCCACGTGAATATCTTTTCTTTGTTAGTCTGCTCATACAAACTAACATGAAAATGCTGTAACATTACTAAAAGTTTACTAACACCCAAAAAGATACGCACGTTTTTCATACAAAAAGGAGTACAGCTAACAGAATGTATATTAGTCTGGGTACAATGTGATTCTATGAAATCATACAAACCAGCCAACTGGTGACTCTCCTAAGCAAATGTTCTCTGCCCAGCAATGCAAAAGCATTTGATGTTGCTAACATGTGTTTACCCTGAAATGCAACAGCTCATAAAGCAGCACTGTCTGAAGCGTGAATAAAGCACCCAGTCTTTGAGAGTTCAGAGTTACGTAGTTATCCCTTAAATCAATCTCAGGTTTCATCTTAGTAGGCTAATAAAGGGGATTTGCGTGAAAAATATAGGAGTTGTCTGTTTATAACAGGTTCTCCAATAGCAGAAATGCTGAGTAGAATACTTCATTTCTATTTAGTAATTTGTAGATGGGCCCAAAGTTAGTTTAATTTTCATAATCAATATTCCTAACACCTCTAAGGGTACCCAATAACCAAAGTACCCATCTATCATTTGACTAAATAGTGGAAAAGGCAACCAATCTGATGGAAAAAACCCAGCTAAACCGTTATTTGATTTTAAAAGCCAAAGCAATAGGGTTCTTGGTAAATTTCCACTGCCAGGTTTCCCTGTCTGTTTAACCAATGTGAGGCTGATCACCAAGAGGTACGGAGAAGGGAGAAGCTCAGGATAAAGGTGAGTTTCGTTGACTGTGGCCTGGAACACAAGAGGAGACACAGAGCATGCCAAGGTGAGCATGGCACCTTCATTTAAAACTTTCAACAGCTCAGACAAGCGTCTTACCCACATTACAAATGAGGAAACAGGTGTAAGAGAAGTGGAATAATTTTTTTCAGTCACAAAGGTAATAAATGTTGGATTCAGGTTTTAAACCCAAGTTTCTGACCCCAAACCAGGGCTGTTCCCTCTTCACCATGCTGACTTCATAGGGCTCAAAGCAGTCCACGCAGTGTAGATGTTTTTGGAAATGTGGCTTTATGTCATCTCTAGATCTGCCTGAATGTTACACGTGAATCACTCTATGTAAGAATCTAGTACAGTAGGTGGGGCCCATGTCTCCTTGCTTAACAAGACACAGAGCTCAGGCTGGAACATAAGACCAGGAAACAATAACCTAGCCCCACCCCTCTCATGCACTTCCCCGATAATCCTTTAAATTCTCCACAGTGACAGAGTCACAAAATATTAAGAGAATGAAACTTCCTACTTCCAGTATCAAGTTGTGAGTCCCTGACTCAGTTTCCTCAGCAGGAGGATGGGAGATACCGGTGTTTGATCGCCATCTCTCCTGTTGCTATGGGGACCAGAGGGAACTAAAGTTACACACTGGGGGAACCTTGGACATCCTAGATCAAAACTCCCTCCCAAGAGTTTAAAAAAAAAAAAAAGCTGTTGTTTTTCCCCAAAGTCACCATGACTTTATGGAAGAAATGGAGAGGTGTGACTGGTTAACCTACCAGGTCCTTTCTGGAACCCCGTCAGGGCACGAGTCACACCCTAGTGGAGTACAGGAGGTGCAGTGTCCGTCCGAGAGGACAACTCTTCCATCACCCTGGTGACTCCTAGCACACTGGTCTGTTTTGAGCCTCTTGTATACAAGTATTACGTCCCATATTATTCCAGGCTCCCACTGGATGCAATATTCTGCCTGTTTCCCACCAAGCAATGTAATCTCAGCTTTTTTCATCAACAAGGAATCACACAGGTTGGAGAAACTCATTTGCTAATCGGCACTAATGATGGTAGGAACCACTGAAAATTGCCACATTTTGTAGATTAGACGATATATAAACAAACGTGACTAAAGATACTGTTCCACTAAAATACACACATTTCCTCAGCAATTGCTTACTTTGGATTAGTTACATAAACATCCTTTGCGCTAAGTGTACCAAGATGGCGAAATATCTGCAAGTATGAGTAACACTTTAAATCATTTAATCTCTTCTAAGCAATGGGGAGAGACATTCCAGTTTTAAAGTCTGTACATTTCTTCAGCAGAGCAAGAACTGGAGGGAAAAGATTTAAATTCTACTTACAAGGAATATTTCATTTTAAATGAAGGTCACTAGATGCTGGAATAAGGCTAGAGAAAGGTCAAAATGGAACAGTGATGTGTTTTAACTAAAGAATAAACTTTCAATCTCCTGGAAAGATTCAGTTATCATTCAAGGACCATCAATTCCCACCGCTTTTAAAAGGGTTAGTCTATGTCAACGCATTAAAAGATGGACCATGCTTACCTCTTCAATTTGTAGGCAAAGAAATAGACACAGAGGTATGAAATGCCTGCTCAACACCACACCATTACTTTGGGAGTCACCAGAAGAATTCATGGGTCAGATTTAAACATTTTCATACTTATAGTTGACCAAAAATAAATAAATAAATAAATAAACAAGAGCATGTTACTTGTGCTTTGGGGAGTTGAAAATTCTAATCAGAATGCTTTATCACTCTAGAAAACACTGGAGCTACATTTGTTTTTACGTTGTTACTGCTTTACTTTCACTCTGTACACCCCTACTCTTCAGAGACCTGATTATGTAGCCAGAGGCACAACTTGCTTGGATTTGGGAGTCTGTATTTTTAAATAAGAAGCACTTTGAAGTCCACATTTAAAGATACATGAGTGAAGCACAAGTTTCAAATTTGTATCTCAAGTTTTGAAATTAACTTTTAGAGCTAAGCCAAAGGAATTGATTTCGTCTCTAACTTGATGAATAGGTCCTAATAGAGTTAGCAATAAGATTCATCTAATCTAAATTTGAATTCATGCTGTTATCTTGAATAAAGATAATTCAGACTGCTATTAAGGGATTCAGCTAATAAGAGCTTTTAAAGTAATATTTACAGCAATGAAAACAGAAAAAAACATTTTAAAAAAATCTAAAAATATGCATTTATTTTATGGCAAAACTTGACAGGGAGAGGTATAAAGGCATTTTAACACGTAAAACTAAAATAACGACAGCAAGGTAAGAAGATGGTGCTTTCACTACAAAAACGAGAAATTAAGGGAAATAGAAGAAAATTTTGGGAAAAAGTTCTATATATCCATAAAGTTCATGAGTATATTGTTAAAAACAAGACATCAGGCCCAAAATGGAGTAGCTTATACTAAGCCCCAAGTCACCAAACCGAGACTTAATGACAGTTTGGTTCTCCCAGAGACGGAATCTTAAACAGGGGGTCAGGAACCGCCTCAGAGCACGAGCGAGGTCACCGGGCCACATCCAACCCGCTTTTTGTCCAGTGGACGCTCCTTGCCCCGCCCCCTCTGCCTCGGAAGGTCTTTTGTACGACTCCTCGGAGCTCCTTTCCATCCGCCTCATTCGAATGGATTTTTGCTCAAATAAACTCTTAAAATGTTTTATGTGCCTCGGCTTCTATTTTTAACAGCTGTGGTGTCATAAAAGGGAACTGAATAGACCTCGGAAAGCCCTCAGCAGCCGCGCAACCAGACTCGGGTACGTGTGGGGCGCCGGGCGCTTCCGGCCGCCTCCAGTCGCTTCCGACGCCACCTCAGGGGCCGAGGGCGGCCCCTCTCGGGCGCGGCCGCCACCTTCCTGTCAGGAGCGTTCGGACGTCACCGGAGCATTTCATTCCTTCTCTGCCAGACGGGGCCCAGGAACCGGCCACAAGCAACCTGGGTCTGACTAGGTACGGGGTAGACTGGGTCCGACCCGGATACCAGACCGGGTCCCAAAGTGGGTCCTGCTCAGAAACAGGGCCCGGTTCGAGTTAAACGCCTTCCGACTCAGAAACCGGACCGGGCCTGAGTGGGACCGGGGTGCAGGGCAAGGTGGGACTTGGTCCGGGTGGAACTAGGTCCGATACAGAAATCGGAGCGGATCCGAGGTGTGGTGGGGTCTGACTCAGAAACCTGGCCGGGTCCAGGACGGGGCCTGGTCGCTTTAGAGCTGGGTCTGACTCAGAACCCGTGCTGGTCCTGGTCAGAATGGTTCTGACTCAGAAACAGGACCGGTTCTGAGGGGGACTGAGCCCGGCTCAGAAACGGGCCGGTTCCGGGGTAGGGCTGGGTGCAAGTGAGAAGTTAGACAGGGTTGGGGCTGGGACTGGGCCGGATTTAAGCTTAACTGGGCCCATTGTGAGGCCTCTGTTGTATAAAATTTTGTTTTAAGGCTGAACAAGCGGGTTAACCTTACCAAAGATAAACTCAAACAACAGCAGGGCAGCCCCCAATTCTGGAGCCATTCATGATGAAAGAAAATACTCCCTCTGAGCTTCCCGATTCCAGGTTCCAGCAAGAGGCCAGGGAAACTATCCAGGCACAGTGAGTGGGACTGTGGGCTCGGAGGGACGACGACATTTCTCTGACCAGGAGGCAGACAAAATAAGCAGCTTCGGCAAACACCCTGCCCAGCAGCGCCTGCATGGCCCTTAGGGGTTCAAGGGCTCACTCTCTCAGATAAAGATGGCATTATTCCAGCCTGCAGGGAAGCTTGGCCCAGGAAGGGGGATCTCCCTGAACATGTGGGACGCTGGAAATCTATAGAGGAAGTACAGTAATTTCTTAGGGAGTTAAAATAAGGGAGGCCATCCACGCCCGATTTGAGGGCCCTGATCCCGACACAGTCACCTCAGGAATGAAAACCTATAAATCCTGGTCCACGAATTTCATGCCAAACTGTCATGGGATACAATATTCATGATGTTGGGAAATCCATCGCTAATCTGGGGGAAATTGACAAATCCCAGGACCGAGTACAGACTGTGGGAAAGATCTGAGCAGAGAGGGAGCTTGAAAAGACTAATCAATCGGCTGCACAGGGTCTGGCCAACTATATGTGTTATTTTTTATTAAAGTTTATTGGCTAACTATTAAAATGTTTAATATGCCTCGGCTTATCTTTGAACGGTTCACACGCATATGTATGCATGTATATGGGTCTGGTCTAGGCATAGATTATATATAGACACATATATTATAGATTTACATACATAATATACATTGTGTGTGTGTGTAGGTTAAACAGGTAGATAAATCCTGTTCATTCTCAGTCTCATCACACATCAGTCCTCTCACTGAATGCCAGTTTACATGATTAGGACACTTACATTAACCAGCAAAGTTCCTAAGCAGCCTTTGGCTTCTGGTCACTTAATCTTTACACGAAACATTACAATTATATAAGACTCACAATTTGAATATAAAAGAATATTGAAAAAATCTAGACTCCTAACCATTAACAAACAAACCAAAAACTCCAGGGATGGTGAGCCTCATATAAAAAGTAAAGAAACAGTTTTCAGTTAGTTTGCCATGTCTCACATTTTGCAAATTTGTGATAACTGCAAAGGGAAATACTCTTTCCATCACTATTTACACTTCACACCCACTGCTGTTAATGAAAATGACACTTGGGAAACAAATGCCAAATCTGTCTTTAGTGTTGCTGGATCTCCCAAAGTGGCTAGCTGAAAATATGCATAGATGATGACATGGTAAGTAAATCTCTTTGGGGCAATTCCACAACTGAGTAACAAGTATGCATTAGCAAAGTCTAACTATGCAAACTAGTTTCCTTATCATCCCCAATGGTAATATAGATCTACTTCAAGTTCATAGGGGTCAAGTGATGAACTAGTTAACCTTTTCAGGCTGTTACTGTTTTTTCCATTAAAACGCCTAATAGAGATGCCAGTCTTATAATGTATTTGCTTTTGAGTCACATGCAATTGACTTACCTCCATAATAACAGCATTTGGAATTACACAATTCCGAATCCAGTATTCATTTCAGGGCTACCAGGATGTTATTCCTTAGCTCCAACAAGTTACAAAAATGAGTATTTTCTGCAGGGATAATTATGACCTCTTGGATACCGACAAATATAATGTAGTTACATTAAATACTTGTAAGCAAAAACTGATATTTTCTTAGTTGAGATCCAAATTGTTCTTAAAGAACTCCAAATACTTTCATTTTAAATTAACAAACACATTTACTCGTATTTTACATAAAGGCCAATGCCTTCTTTTTTCCTGAGGATTATTCAGTATATACAAAAATTGTATTTGAGGTAAGTATTAGAAATATTTTCATGTATAACTCGCTGTGGAGCTCTCTGTATGCTGAACACAACATAAACATACTGAGAACATAGCCCAGTCCCTTGGGCTCCTAGAAGCTACTTAAATATATGCTGAATATTCTCCCAGCTCATGCCCACGCCCTGCACCCCTGTGCTATCCTTATAGGGCTGTGTAGGTAAGAAAGCTGCATATGGAAGGACCGGGACTGCTTGTTGAATTTGTGTGGTGCCTGAAGGCCACAGTCCTCGCTGGGGAGGAGCATCTGAAGCTGCTGGTTTCGGGGTATCAGAACCTCACCCTCAGAGGACACCTGACATGTCCATCAGCGCAACTCCCTTGCTGGTTCTTGGACTTCATCTTCAGCGGCCTATGGTACAGAATGTCCCACCTGCCAAGATTGCATTTCTCGTTGCTTTTGACTTTCAGTCTTTTTTTCTCAAAGTTTGAACTTAAAATCCCTAAGTTTTCTATCCACTAGCTTTCTGAGGTAACTTTTTAATAAAAGGCAAGCAGATAGCAGATGGTATAGGACATTTCAAGTGCTTAAAGAAGCCAACAACCCAGAGATGTCAATGGGAACAGATAAAAAACCCCAAGAAAAGCAGCTCTTTCTAGACAGAAGATCAAAAAAAGGGGCTGTTTAGCAAAACAGCAGTTAGACAATAAGCACTGCACTGCAATCAGACATTAGATCTACCAGGGAGTACATCTTAAAATTCTCATCACATGAAAACAATTTTGGTAACTGTGTATGGTGATGATGTTAACTGGACTATTGTGGTTGTTTCACGATACGTACAAATATCGAATCATGTTATATACCTTAATATAATGCTATATGTCTATAGCTCTATAAAATATTAACTTAAAAGGATTATACACCAAAATGTAACAACTAGAATTTAAGAACTAAAAGATAATTTAGTGGAAAAATTTTATGACTTTGTGTTAAGCAAATATCTCTTAGATACAAGCCCCAAAACATAAGCTATAAAATTTTAAAATGATAAACTTCATTAAAACTCTTGCACTTCAAAAGATACCATTAACAAAATAAAAAGGCAAGCCACAGACTGGAATGAAATATTTGCACGTCATGTAACTGGTGACAGACTTACTCATATATACAGTATAAATAAAGAACACTTGACAGGAAGATAAACCAACTTACAAAAGGACAAAGGCCAAATAGACATTTTACCTAAGTGGACATACGCGGTCTGCCAATTAAGTTCGCACACTCGCCACCGTGGACTTACATTGGCAGCACTGTACAAACAGCTCGGTAAGGTTTCATAACCTTGGTATATCAGTGTCTCACAGCTGTGCTCATGTTGAGGACGTGTGGCAGTGTCTTGGTGAGTGGCGTTCATTATTGTTGCATTTTTGTGTGCCGTTTTGAGAATGTCTGAGCTTGAATTAGAGCAATGAACAAACATTAAATTTCTTGTTAAACTTCACCAGAGTGGAAGTGAAATCAGAGACGTGTTAGTCCTAATTTATGGGGATAATGCCATGAAGAAAATGGCAGTGTACAAATGGATTAAACGTTTTTCTGAGGGGAGAGAGCACGTCACTGATGAAGAGAGGTCAGGGCAGCCAGTGATGAGCAGAACTGATGCAAACATTGCAAAAATTCATCGAATTGTGTGTCAAAATCATCGACTGACTGTGAGAAGCATAGCAGACCATGTAAACATCAATAGAGAAACAGTTAGGAAAATCTTAACTGAAAATCTTGGCATGAGAAAGGTGTGCGCAAAAATGGTCCCAAAGGAGCTCACCAATGAACAAAAGCAAAGGAGATTTGAAGTTTGCCAAGGCCTTTTGGAGAGGCAAGACAACGTTTTGGGCCATGTTATCACTGGTGATGAAACATGGGTGTACCAATACGACCCTGAAACAAAGTGTCAAAGTACACAATGGAAGTCAGCCAATTCTCCACAACCAAAAAAGTTCCGTCAGTCCAAATCAAGAGGCAAGACGATGTTGCTAACATTTTTTGATATCAGAGGGATTATTCATTATGAATTTGTACCAACTGGACAAACGGTTAACCAAGTTTACTATTTGGAAGTGCTGAAAAGGCTGTATGAAAACGTTAGACGAAAACAACCTGAACTTGTCGCCAACAATTCATGGCTCTTGCATCACTACAATGCACCAACTCACATGGCACTATCTGTGAGGATGTTTAGCCAGTAAACAAATAACTGCATTGGAACACCCTCCCTACTCACCTGATCTGGCCCCCAATGACTTCTTTCTTTACCCAAAGCTTTAGGAAATATTGAAAGGAAGACATTTTGGTGACATTCAGAACATCAAGGGTAATATGACAATAGCTCTGATGGCCATTCCGGAAAAAGAGTCCCAAAATTGCTTTGGAGGGTGGACTAGGCACTGGTGTCAGTGCATAGCTTCCCAAGGGGAGTACTTGGAAGGTGGCTGTAGTGATATTCAGCAATGAGGTATGTAGTACTTTTTCTAGGATGAATTCAAGAATGTAATTGTCAGACCTCATATGCTTGATTAATAAGAACATGAAAGATTCACAAAATCATTAGTCATAAGGGAAATGCAAATTAAAACCACAATGAGGCACCACTACGCATCAGATAGAGGAGCTGCAATCAAAAAGACAGACAATAACAAGTGCTGGTGAGAATATGGAAAAACAAACCTTCATGCATTGCTAGTGGGAATCAATGTAAATGATAACAGCCACTTTGGAAAACAGGAAATTCTTAAAATGTTAAATCTAAATCTATCATGTGGTTTTGTAATTCCTATTCCCAAGAATCTACCCTAGGGAAATGAGAACATAGGCCCACACAAAGTGCACACAAAGTGAATGTTCCTAGGTGCATTAGTCCTAATAACCAATAACTGGAAATAACCCAAATGTCCACTAGCTGGTCAATGAATGGGCACAATGTGCTGTGTCCAGATGATGGAATATTGGTCAGCAACAAAGAAGAAGGAAATATTGGTGCACGATGCAGCAGGATGAGCCTCAAAACATTAGAACCAGATGAAAGAGACTACACACTGTATAATTCCATTTACATGAAATATCAAGAAAAATGAAATTTTCAGACAGAAGCAGATCAGTGTTTGCCTGGGGCTGGTGGGTGTAAGTAGAAAGTTACACCAAACAGGCTTAAGATAAATTCGGCAGGTGAGGGAAAAGTTCTAAAACTGTAGTGTGGTGGTGGTCTCACATGCTATAAATTTATTAAAAATCACTAAGTTATGCACTCATGATGGGTGAACTTCGTGCTATATTTCAATGGAGCCATTAACAAGTACTAACCAAGCAGGCTTCGTCAACCTTGGTTGCATATTTGAATCACGTGCACACTTTTAGGATAAGCTTGCATCTGGGGCACATTGTCTGCCATTCTGATTTAATATTCTTGGGATTTGGATGTCAGAAAATTTTCATAGGTTTCCAGGTGATTCAAATGTGAAGTCATGGGTGAGAACCACTACAATGAAGGTTTGTCCTCCCTTGTCCTCCCATGTCCTCCCTTGAGGACATGCTAATACACGGCATGCTAATCTCATCATTCCGAATCTATTAATTTATTCAGCAATTTATTGAACATCCATTATGTCCCAGGCACAGTTCTGACACTGTGGAGACAAAAAATAAGGAAGGCCTCATCTCCGCAGAGTAATGGACCAGGGAGAGAGAGGTATTATACAATCCAATAACTACAGCAGTTTCATAAATTTTGTAACAAAATAAGTGCAAGGTTAGTAGAAGTACAAATAAAAAAGAATGGTCAATTCTGAGCAACAAAAGAAAAGGTCAAGAAAAGCTTAAGAGAGTGATTCTTAATCCTGGAAGATTAGAAGAAGAGGAAATGGCAGACAAAAATATACAAAGCAAAGCATACTAGAGGAAAAGCAAGTAATTCAGTACAATTGAAAAATTGGGGAAAGAAAAAAGAACACTGAGAGAACCTGTGAGGGAGGCCAAGTGAAATGACAGAGGCTCTCATATGCCACAAGATGGGGAGAAACTGAAAGAAAATGATATGGTCACATGTATCCTTTAGAAAGAACACACTGGCAGCACTGTAAATAAGGAACTGGAGGATTTCTACTTCCGGCCAACGAGAACCAAATTTATACACACACACACACACACACACACACACACACACACACACACCTGTAAAACAAACCCTAAAAACTGCATAAAATATATATAAAACAATCGTTCTCAAGACATCAGAGGCCAGGCAACCAAAACAGATGCTGATAGACAGGAAACCATAAGTCCTCGCCCAGCTTAAGCCTGACAAGGCCCCAGTGCGTGGCTTGGGGAAGAGAAATCCAGGGGGAGGACAGCAGGCCTCTGAGCTAGGACACAATGCCAAGAGTCCTGGAGGGGAGAAAGGTGCACAGACAGAGGACTCCAGAAAGCCATGGGGTCAGTGCTGACCGGTACCTGCCTGTGAGGAGACTAAGCAAGGCTGGGAGTCATGTCTGCGCCTACTGGGCAGTGGGGAAAACCTCACAATTCAGGAGGCAGCGGGTAGAGTACACAGGAGGTCTTCCCTTAGCAGTGAGGAACAACTAGCCTCGGATGAAACACTACTCTGGCCTCACCTACAAGTCTTTAAGCAGAATTCCAACAGAGCAAACTATTTCCATGATATTAACTCTGTCCCACAACAGTGTTCAAGAATACACATAGAGGGGCGGCCAGATGGCTCAGTTAGTTAGAGTGTGAACTCTCAATAACAAGGTTGTCTGTTCAATTCCCACATGGGATGGTGGGCTGTGCCCCCTGCAACTAAAGATTGAAAACGGTGACTGGACTTGGAGCTGAGCTGTGCCCTCCACAACTAGATTGAAGGACAACGACTTAGAGCTGAGGGGCCCTGGAGAAACACATTGTTCCCCAATAAAAAATTTTAAAAAAGAAAGAATACACATAGAAATACAGAAATGTGCAACACCCAACAAGGTAAAATGTGCAATGTCTGGAATCCAATAAAGATTAGCAGGCATGCAAAGAAACATGCCAACATGCTCCATATTGCGTAGATGAATCATGTGATCAAAACTGGCACAGACAGGAACTGACACAGACATTAGAATTCGCAGATGAGGACATTGAAACAGGTATAACTCAATTCAATATACCCAGAAAATTAAGTAGAGACATTGAAGACATAAAAAGACTCAAATTGAACTACTAGAGATGAAAACTACAACATTTGAGATGGAAAATACACTGGATGAGGTAGCACTGGATTAGAGATGGCAGAAAGAAAGATTAGTGAACTTGTATACATAGCAGTAGAAACTCTACAAAGTGAAACACACAAAGAAAACGTAATTTAAACACTGAACAGAGCATCAGTGAACTGTGGGGCAACTTCAAGTGATCTAATATACATGTAACTGGTTTCCAAAATGATGGCGGGAAGGTGGGGGTGAAGAAATAATGATCAAAATTTTTCCAAAAAAACAAAAAACCTACAAATACAGGAAGGAAAATGAAAACTAAGCACAAGAAACATAGAGCAAATTATGCCAAGGCACATCATAATCAAACTTCTCAAAACCAGTGGCAATGAAAAATCTTCAAAGCGACAAGGGGAAAAAGATACTTTACACACAGAGAAACTTGGTGAGGCAGGTTTATCACCAAAAACAAGGCAACTGGGAAGATAGTGGATCAACACTGTTAAGTACTGGAAAAAATACACTGTCCAGAAACACTGGGTAAGGGACAGTGTTTTCAACATTTGGACTTCCGTACAAAAAAAGAGATTCATACCTAGTATCATACATAAACATTAACTCAAAATGGATCCTAGACTTAAACATAAAACATAAAACTTCTAGAAGACAGCATAAGAGAAAATCTTTATGACCTTACATTAGGCAAAGATTTCTTAGATACAACACCAAAAATATAAAAGAAAATATTGATAAAGTGGACTTCATCAGAAGTTCTAACCTTCAAAAGACAGTGTTAAGAGAATAAAAAGACAAGTCAAAGACTAAGGGGAATTATTTGCAGATCATATAGCCAATAAAGGACTTCTATCCAGAATATATGTTAAAAAAAAAACAAAACCTCAAAATTCAATTAAAGGAAGGCAGGCAACCTGGTTAATAAAAGCCTTTAGCAGACTCGTCACTAAAGAAGATATGAGTGTGCAGATGGCCAGTAAGCACATGAAAAGATCAATATCATTAGTCATTAGTGAAATGCAAAGTAACAGCACAATGAGATACCACCACATACCTGTTATCATACCTAAAATTTAAAGACTGAGTATTCCAAGTGTCAACAAGATTGTGAAGCAACTGGTGGGAATGTAAATGGCACCCCCACTTTGTAAAGCAATTTAACAGTTTGTTTTTATTTATTTAAACATATACCTCCCACATGATTCAGTCACTCTACACGTAGGTGTTTTCCCAAGATAAATGAAACATGTCTATACAAGCGTGTACATGGGTGACCGTAGAGCTCTATTTGCAATGGCCGAATAGCGCAAACAAACCAGATGGACACCCAGGTGATGGATCGGCGATCGGTGGTGTACCCACGCGGGGGTACACCTCAGTGATTCATACGCACTACTGATACCCACAGCAACACGAACCAATCTCAAAATAATTACGCTGAATGAAAAGGCAGGCAAAAGGGGTGTGTATTGTATTCTCTTCTTTGCATAAACCCTAGAAAATGCAAACTGATGATAGTCGCCTGCATATGGGGAGGATGTGACCGGAAAGGGTGAGGGTAGGAAAGGATCACAGAGGCAGGAGGTGGTGGGTCCGCTCGCTGTCTTGATTGTGACCAGTGTAATTGATTGTGAAAACTTGTCAAATTGTACATTATAAATATGCGCAGTTTGCTGTGTGGTGATGATACCTCTATAAGGCTGTTTTTGAAAACAATGAATTCGAGAAGGCATCCAGAGTGGACGCAGGGAACCACCTCAGAGGCTCTTGCAGCAGTCCAGGGCTGGGGGCTGAAGGGGCAGGACAGGATTCATTACTTTGGAATAAACGCATTGGCTATGGCAGCAGGAAGTGCAGACTCCCAGACCTGAGGCTTGGGGAACAGCTATTAACTGGAGTGTGAAATAAAGAATGGGAGCACACTGGGTGAGGTGAGGGTGGAATATAATGAGTTCAATTTCGGGTGTGAATTAGGTGGATTTAATATCCTGTGTATTTGCAGCCATGCTCCCACAGCCATTTACTTTAATTAGTTTTTACATTCACCGTGAAGGATTGATTATGCCTTTTTCCCATGATCCTCTCCCCATCCCACTCGCGTCCATCCTCTCTACCCATTTGAATTTAGATCTCAGAAAGGCAAAACATAAGAACTACGTCATGCAGTGAAGGTTCAAATCCTTGATTAAAAATCCATAATCTTTGTACTTATTAACTCATTTTAAAAAAACCTTTACTGACCATGTACCAGACGCCAGGCGCTTATGGTGCAATGAAGGAAAAGGCAGACTTGGCCCCATCCTCGAGTAACTTAGAATCTGGCAAGAAGAGTTGATGTTGCGAATGAGAATGCAGGGCCTTAGGACAGGGGATGACATAGGGTGCTAGCCTTTCGGGTACGTGCCCAGTGACCATCAACCACATCCCCACATGCGGCCAGGAGCTGGCCCAGCTCAGAGACGCAGGGAGAAGCTCCCGGGAGACGCCTGGAGCGGAGCTCAGTGCACACGGGGCACAGCACACAGCAGCGCAGTGTCCTGGAGAGGGGTGGCTCTTGCAACAAGTCAGACACCAGACTCTATTAGTGATGGGAGTCCTTGAACAGGACACACTTGTTCCATTGATGAACTAGATATCCATTTTCAATCTCCTATTACATTTGTAAAGGTTGATTTTTTTCAAGTTCATTGCATGTATTGATGACAATTTTCCACCTTGCATACTTTTAAATGTTACAAAAGTCTATTGAGGGAGTACAATTATAAATTCAAAGATATTAACATATAATGGCCTTCTCCTAATCAGGTACTAATTCAGATTAAGTTCAAGTTATGATAAATGTTCTGCATATTATTAGCCAGACATAGTTCCTGAATACAGTCCGTTATCTGGGCCTTTGAAGCCACTTTATAAATAACTGTATAATCCAGGCGAGAGGCCAGACAGGGAAGAGAGAGAAGAGCAAGCTCCTGAAAGTTACTCTCCAGGCAGAAGCTGTGCCTCCCGATGAGAGAGAGAGAGAGAGAGAGAGAGAGAGAGAGAGAGAGAGAGAGAGAGAGAGAAGCTGGCAGAAGCTGCACCTGCCGGAAGCTGGCCCTGCTCCACTGGAGACACGGAGGCTGGAGAAGGCACCTTTCCGAGAGAAGAGAACGATGTGAGCAGCGACTGGCTGCAGCCATGCAGGCAGCTCGGTGCTGGGTGGTTGGGTACTGTGGCAATGGTGCTGGAGACAGGATGGAAATACATCGTTTCAGTCTTTGGATTCTAGGCCGAGAGATTGAGATTCTGTCCTTCAATGGCTGCTCATTGAAATGTTTTGAAGGGAATTAACAGTTTCGGTCAAGTTTAAAACACCAGTGATTTAAGACATGTGGTTATCACATGTCAACTTGCCAATTGTAGAACACTGGTTGTAAGATGCGTCACATGATCACAGATAAGAAAATGTGAAAAAAATATGGAGTTTAGAATTGAGGAAAGTTGTTGTCAATTGCAGAAGTCTGATGACTGTAGATAGCTACTCTAAAGAAAAAAGCTTCGTAAAATCAGCCTTTTATCTTTATACCCCTTCCTACGTCTTTGAGAAAGTGAGAGTACAGTTAATGTACATGAAAAGGTGTGCAGCAGTGTTGACCCGTATTTGTACCTGGGGAGGTGAGATGAGGGGGAACAAAGCCAAGGAAGTCAGAAGCACCTTTGGAGGTGGGTTAGTCAACAGGCAGGGCATTCTCGCTCAGGGCCAGAGTCCACGCTCCTTACTAGACATCTAGTGTGCAAATGCATGCTACGCACTTCTCACACAAACACCAAAGCAAGCAGTCGCAAGAGCTGGGGAGGTTCCTGGAAGTTACAGAGGAAACCGCCTAGAGCGTAGCGACAGCTGTACTCTCAGCCTGCCCTGCAGCCTCCTCAGGCTCTCTCCTGCTGGACACCAGCCCCAGGGCGACGGCTCCTGAGTTACATGCTGTGGTTAGTAGCTACCTCTGAGCAAGTGCGGGAGTGTTCTTATGGAAGATTCGTACCTCCACTACAGCACTGCCCACCTCTGTGGAAGAGCTGGAATCAGTGAGCTCTGTTTAAACTACACGAAAAGTCGCCTCTGCTGCCTTCTGATAATGTTTGCCCAACTTCCACATGCAAGTAAGCCTTGCAAACACTTGCGGGCTGCTTCTTCTCCAAGCCAAACGTTGCTATTTCATTCCACAATTGGCCACATTTCATTGTTTCCAGAACTTTCCACTGTCCCCTATATGGGCCACATTTGATCGGTTCTTTTTCTAAAACTTGTGTCACCCAGAATGAAATATCATTCTTTCCCACTGTTGCCTAGCGGGCCAAGAGTACAGATTTCTTTGACTAAATCTATGCAAGTCCTTCAAACCTCATGAAAATTATATCACATGGCAAGATGATGCTGATGAGGCACCTTTCGGAGAACACAAGTAGGTACAACCATGACGCTCCCCCCCCCCCACTCCCAGAGGCTTAATCCATCTGTTAAAGAAGATCTGAGGGGCTAGGATGCGAAGAGAGTGATTCCTTACATTCCCCTGCAACTGGCCCCACAGTGGGGGGTTTCTGGAGCGCTCCTTTCTGAATGGAGGCTCAGGGAGCGTTCCTTAAACAAGCAAATTCAGCCTTCCACTTTGCACAGCCCGAATGTGAATGGAGACCTGCTAACTCAGTACACGAAGTGGGAAGTGCAGTTTCATTACCCCAGAGATTGTTTTTTTCAAATGAACTGCTTCTACTTTTATGACAATATTGGATCCTGACCCCATTCACCTTACGTTGGGTAATGCGGCCTATAAAGCAAGTCATAAAAATGCTTTCCTGACAATGCTGTTTTTAGAAACTCTAATCTTATGGAAAAATCTTTCTCACTATGAGAAGCAGTTGTAATTCTTCAAGAATCCTAGAAATGAAAGGATTCCCATGCACTTAAGAAGATCCTTCCTACCGTAATTACAGAACCCAAGCATTTGAGGACAGCAGTGAGAAGTATATCTCAAGTTACTTAAAATCTGGCACCATAAAGTAGAATTTAATCTAGAAATGGCTGAACATTGTCTGAAAAAAGATATTATTTTGAGGTGACAGTCCAATAAGACCAATAATAGCTTCAAGGAAGAAAACATTTTCTATGAAATTATATTTCTTCTATCAAAAAAAAAATGATAAAAATTCCACCTTAGAAAACCAAAAAGTAAATTTTAAGAATTAATAGTGAACACAAAATAAGGGAAGAATACTAAGCTATATTTTTACCCATAAGATTAGCGGAAAGTTTAAGAGACAATAACATTCATAGCTAATGAGGATGTCATCCTCGGACTTTGTTCATTTGAGTACCAGAGGCTACAAATTGGAGGAAATCATCTGGAAATGTATATTAAAAGTTAAAATATGCATACTTCTGAACTAGTACTACTTTTGGGACTCTGTTCTGTTGTAATCAAAAACACGTGTCTAAAAAAAAAACAAAAAACAAAACAAAAAAACACGTGTCTAAGATAAATGTGTGAAGGTGTTTGTTGCAGCAGTATTTGTCATAGAAAAAACTAGAAATAAACGTAACATCTCTAATTATGGTTAATCAATAAAAAATGTTATTTGAATTTTTAAACAGTATTAATTAGATGTGGATGTTAATACTGGAGGGATGTCCTTGAATGAATACTAAAACTTTAGAGCAATATGCAGCATATAGTCTTTCCTGTAAAACCAAACGACAAACATGCACGTGAAATGCTATGTTTGCAGAACATGAAGCCTGATCCTGATTGCCTTGGGGCAGCGAAGCACTAAGAACTGACGTAAAGGGGTTGCAGAGCTCCACAATCTACGTTATTCCTCTCAAAAGTCGCTCCACAGAACCGTAGGTGAAGTAAAAAGAGTGCCTGCTATTTGCACATAGCACCACGAAAGTCACCTGTCCGTCCCCACCCTGCTGCCTTGTCACCACACCTAACCATCGCCACACACACATTCTGTAGTCATCAGAGCTTCAGAGAAGCAAAACAGAAAGGACACTGCTTTTTCCAATATATCTTTTTCTGATTTTTAAAGATTATCATGTAACATTTTTGGAACTTAATATGAAACTAAAAAAATTGTGGTGGAACTATTTAGGAATGTATATCACTGTGTGTGTGCTGGCGCGGGGGTGGGGAAGGAAGGAAATTGGTTGTAATTACCAAAAAGAATAGAACTTTTAGTTCTCTTCCCATCGGCTTGCTCAATTCATGTGCATTTACTTTTTCTCTGGCCTTTCTCTTCGTCTCCACCGTACCCAAGTCTAGACATTGTCAGCTGTTAGGACAAGACAGGGTCAGAGTGCTTCTTCAAATCACTCCGTAGTCAATACTTCCTCACCCTCTTTTCAAGGTTTATCCTCTAGAATCCAAGTTCACAGGCCATATTTTCATGTAAAGATCTTGCTGCTAATACAGTGACAAATGGGACCTTTCTTAGAATTAGTTTCCAGGAGTTAGGATGAGCTTGTATAAGCTCTTGGCGTTTCATTCCTGTGACCATTTCTCCCTAGAACCAAACGGGCCCACGATGGAACACAGTGCTTGTTGTCACAGCAGAGAATTCAGCTTCACCTGCACACAGGCAGAAGAACTAGGAGATTCATGCACACATGGTAGCTTGTGCAAACTTCCATTGTACCAACATGTACTGTTGTGTGTGCATCTGGCCATAAGCATATAAGTTTAACCCTCAAGAAGGCAGACACTAGGTCCTTTATTTCATTATTTTCCAGTGTCTAGCAGAGTGCTTGACATACTAAGGATAAATAAATGCTCACTGGACGAATGAAAATATAAATAACTGAGCATTTAATGAATGCCTATTTAGTCCAGAATACAGTTTATTTACCTCTTGTGTAAAATAAGGGGTGTAGTGCTCCACATATAACAGCCTCAGAGACTAACAGAGAATCAGCAAAGGGAACTGAAGTGCAAACAATCTGTGCTCTGTAGAGTGTTATGGAAAAGATGACGCCACTGGGAACACTGAAACAGGCCAGCTTTGAAACGATGGGTCTCTGAAAAGGACACACAGGAAAAGCTCCACAAATCCACAGCTGGGAGAGGCATACAGTCTCAGAAACATGAATTTGAGAGTTCTCATAGATAGTTACACAAGGATAAAAAACAGAGCTTGGTGAATTCACTTTAATTCGCTTCAAGTCTGTTTTGGCTGTATCTGGATTTTCACTTGTGCCCTCACTGTGCTTCTGTACCACCGTAATCAGACACGACACACATCTTCAGTGGACCTAAGGGTCTCAACGGATTCAAAAACCAAACACTACTTTAGAATAACAAATCATTTAGGTTTGAATAACAAATCATCTAAATATATCATGTATCATATTAAAACACATAACACGTATTTACTAAGGGATTTTTTTTCCAACTCTGATGGCAACTTCCATTTTCGGAAAATTGTTTAAGAGGGACTGCTTGGCATAGGAAGGAGAAGAGGGACATGTGCTCGGACCACTGACTAGGGCTGTGACTGGGTCACACACTGACTCAGGTGTGAGCTTGGCCAGATCCTTGCTTTCCCTTTGGGTGGGTTTACTCATTCTTCCCAAACTCAAGGAGGTGTCGCTCTAAGATGACTTCCTTCTCTAACAGTTTAAGGTTTTGTCATTTAATTATATTACTTTCCAATTAATTGTACTTCAAGCAGAAAAAACCTGCATAATCCTGCTTTCTCAGGTTGGCATGTCATATAATCCATCTTAGGAAACATCCGTGTGATGGCCTCATAACTACAAAACACAATGCTTATTGATATCAATAAATTCAATATCTACACTAATCAGATTGACCTAATTAATACTTGCCAAGCTTTCCCCTGAGTTTGTTCAAACGCGTAAGTGTCTTGGAGAAATCACGCACACACTCACTACAAGCATCATTTAGATGGTTCCAGCTTCATCAGCTTTCCCCTACCATCTGAAAACCAAAACCTCTCCACGTATGTTATTTTACTATAATATTTAGGAAGGAGATGCTCTCTGGAAGAGGCGAATACGGGGGAAGCGAGTGTCTGAGCCAGGACCCCCACCTGCTGCCTCCTACCCTGCAGCCGCCTTCCCGGGAGTGGGGAGGCCGGTGGGCGGGGCCGCGGGCGGGCGGGCGGGGCGGGCGGCAGGATAAATGCGGGCGCCGCGCGGCGCAGGCGGAACGGAGGCGCTGAGCTGGGCAGCACCGCGGACAGCGCCCGGGCCGGCCTCTCGCGCGCGCTGACACCCTCGCACTCACACCGACACTCGCGCTCCGCGGCACGATGGCCGAGTCCCACCTGCAGTCACCCCTCATCACTGCCTCACAGTTTTTCGAGATCTGGCTGCATTTCGATGCTGACGGTGACTATCTGCTCTCGTATCTGTCTCAAGTCCCTTGTCCGCGTCCTTCCTTCCCCTTCCCTCCCGAGCCTCCCACCCCTTGACCCCTTTTTTTTTTTTTCACTTCTCCCCCCGGCTCTCAGGCTTACCTTTCGGCTGGCTACAGAAACATCAACTCGAAAGTTCATATTTTGCTTCGATGTTAACCCCCAAACCTTAAACTTCTTTATCTCCAAGACCGGTCGTAGTAGAAAGTGGGGGGAGAGCAGGGATTGGGGACACTGCTCCTCAAAGTTCCTGTGGCCTCGCTCAGCATCCCTAAGCCCCCGAGTGAGGGGAGCGTGGCCTTGTCTTCTGTGGGTTAATCCAGGTCCAGGCAGGACAGAACTTCTGGGGTAGCCGGAAAGACACCTGTCCCGAAGACTGAACAGGGAAGGGACTTGGAGTGGAACATCTGACACCTGGCGCCTCTGTCTTTGCAGGAAGTGGGTACCTGGAAGGAAAGGAGCTGCAGAATCTGATCCAGGAGCTCCAGCAGGCACGGAAGAAGGCCGGACTGGTAGGTTCAAGTTGCAAAGACCGAAAGGGATCTTCAACCTTAAAATATAGATATTCTAACATTTTCATAAAAAGCCAGCAGGCTCAAATCGTTTTCAGGGAATGGAAAGATTTATTGACTGAGAAAGGGGAGAAAGAGCGCCTCTCCAGATTGTGTGAGGGGAAAGAAAAGGAGAGAGAGAGGAAAGGAAACAGAGGGAGAGATGGGGAGACAGACAGGGGATATTTCCTAAGGGGAAAGACAGTGAACCTGAAGTCGGTGCGTTCAAGTACAGCTTCTGTACGTGCACAACTCTAATAGTGTTAAAAGGAAAGTGTGCGTTCGTGAGATCTCCTAGCAGATCAGCATCTGAGACTGCGTTCCGTTAGGTAATTTTTAACTTATGTGCGTGAGAAGTGAGGGGGTAGAAATAACATTTCTGCCCCTTGGTGGTCAGGAAACAGATCTGCACATTATGGATCTTTTTCTATTGCCAGTTGTCATTGTGATATTGATGAGGTTGGAGAGATGAGAAAAGGACCTATCACGACCTTCCTCAATGGGGGGAAAGTTGGAAGACTTGTAACATGATAATGAGCAACAATTTAGCAAGAAAGGTGTTCATTTCTGAAGACAGGGAAAAACCCAAAAGTTAGAAATGTAAAAAGTAAAACAAGTTTAAGAATTCAATGTGTTTTACAAAAGCAAAATGATACTCTGATGGTAAGCAATTAATAGGATCTTGAAAACAAGATATATTACAGTATTTGTAACTTAAGCCATTAGTTGATTAAATAAATGACAATTCTTACTAATTCTGAATGACTTCCTTTGGTCATAAATTAACTTACTAATTCTGAATAACTTCCTTTGGTCAAGAAAAGATGCTGTCAGCATAAAAATAAAATATACCCAGCTTGGAAACATAGATAAGATGATTGTATATAGTAAAATAGGTTAAGAGTTTCACTAAGCTATTGGGATTTATGTAAGACTGCGTTTCTGAAGGCAGTGTTGAATTTGGGCTCGTTAGATGTTCATGATCTTTGGCTTTTCTGACTGCCATTAGAAAGAGTTTATATAACAGATTGTGTGTGTGTGTGTGTGTGTGTGTGTGTGTGTGTGTGCATGTGTATAAAATTTTTAGAGGAAATATAGGTGTGTCTGGTCCTTTAGCAGATCACCACCTCTAGTATCGTTATATATAATTATAATGTTATTATATACTACATATATATAATTTACTAAAAGAGTTATATTTTTGTACTATCTAAACTGAAAACTGTGTGATACACATCTCTGCACAACATATTCAAAAGAATCCCAGAGGCCTCTAAAATGTACTGAAATGCATTATAGAACTGTCAGCTGCTAAAATCATTGACCAAATTGATTTAAAGCCAGATAGCGCTCTGGGGATTGTTTTATCCAGATTTAATATTATATAAATCTGAAAGTATAATTGAATGAGATCAGATAAAATAGAAAATATTTTATACATTATCTCCACATCCTTGTGTCTTTGACTAACAGAACAAAACCAAGTCTCTTCCTCATTTAAAAAATATATATTTAAAATATCAGGTTGGAAACCCTTACTTGCTAAAAATTTTCAAGTTAAAACCTTGTAAGAGCTTCCAGTAGCCAAACGATTATATTTTAATTTTTCTAGAAGTAATTTTAATATTGAGATGTATTTTTTCATCTTAGAAATTCAAATATTTAGAAGCTATACTTTTTTTTCAGATTTTTCTTTTCCTCTTCCCATTTTAATATTTGTACCTTTTCTTTTGTAAATGATGACTTCATGTTAGAGTTTTAAAGATTTTAGAGCCTAATTATTTTTCTTACTGCCTGGACTCCAATTTTAGAATATTGGAAACTCTGTATTACATAATAACCCAATGATACCAAACCTGAGCACAGGTAGAGGGCCGTAACAGGCTGCTCACTACTTTGATTACTGAATGTTTTTATGGATTATCCATATAGTATTTGGATAGTTAGAAATTTGCATCAAGATCTGGATTGAGAGGCTCATGTACTAGAAAAACAGTTCACTATACTACTGGCACCACTGCTTACAGCCTTTTACGACATTTCTTCTCTTTTTTTAGAGCATAAAGATTGCCCCTATTAACTAGATGTCTCAGCGTTTCAGGCCTTAGGATAACAGAGTTCACTGCATTAATGGAAATATTGACTTGTCATGTGGACAGTGTGACATCTCAAAAATGTGCACGAATATTAACCATAAGCAAATATAACATTAATTAAACATAATCACCCAATATATTTTCTACCCTTTTACAATAAACATGGTATTTAGTCATTAAATTAGAAAGTTTTAGTTTATTATCATCATCATCATGTTTTGCACTGTTTAAAACACATTGTCACCCAGAAAGTTCATAAACTAAAGGTCAAATCTGCTAGTTAAGCCAGTGGTATTATACGGTTTTCAGAGTTAAGGACTGATGCTTTGTTTTTTGTTTACTTTAAGGTATGTGTAAAAAAACATAACAACTTATAGTCCCACTATTGCCACTTTCATTTTCTTACAATTGTTGCTATGGTTAAATTTAAGACATGCAAGTTGAAAGTAATCTACATTAGAAGATTTTTTTTAAAGACACATTATACTTAAATCGCTTAATTACTGTTACGTCAGTTCTACAATATTTACTTTGGTTTATGAAGGATTACGTAAAACTAGTAGTAAAGAATCCACCCTCACTATAGCCCTTAATTTACATTTAACTATATTATTACATTAAAGTATAACCCCTAGAGCTGACGTGTGGTAGCTAATACCCCCCCTCTTTTTAGTTAGGACAAAAACCAAGACCATAGTGCACTTTCCCAAGGACACAGAGCAGGACGTGAGTGAGGGTTGAACTATTGTAAACAGGCTTCAGTTACTGCAACAGGACTGCTTGAAACTGGCTGGAGACCCAAGGGGCACTTACACTCAACCTCCTGAATACTAGCTCTGCGTTCAGATCGTTCGTTTATAGCTTGCAGCTCTCAAGTCTGACAATATAGGAAGAGGTTATGTAAGTAGTAGAACAGACTCAGGGGGAACCCAAATGAGATGAAAGCACTCACCGTGTCACTCTGAAACGTGTCTTCCTGCACTAGAGTTCATAAGAGAAAGAACATCGTCTCAGGAAATCAAGAAAACAAGGAAACACTGGAAAACTGCTCCCTACATTAATCTTGCAGGCAAAGACCCTAAACATATATAATAAGTGGCCTAAAATAAGGTCATCAGATTCTGTCTCCAATGGCAGTACACACTGGTGAAGCTGGTTTTACATCTGACAGACATTTTCGGCTATTTAACTTCCCTACTTAATTAATGAATATCACTGTGTGCTGGAAACACTGCTTAAAAATGAGTCACTCCTCAACGCTCCATAATTTTTGCTTGTCCAAACTGAAAACATACATTATTACCTTCCATGGATAAAAGATACTAGAATAAGGACAATTAGTGCAGCAATATGAAAGAATCCTTCCTGAAGCAAGCAGTGGTTAAAGTCCTTTAACACTGATCATTACATTCACATTCACTAAAGGTCATGAACTGAATAATTCTGACTACATTTGAAAGGATAGCATTTTCTCAAAACTAATAATAGAAGATAAATCATGATTGATTCAGAAATGATAATCATAATTATAACTCTTTCATTTGAAACCAGCAAATACTATATATCAGCTGTGTCTTTAATTTTCATGAGAATAGTTCATCAGTATGCATAATTCTGAATGGTTCCAATTCCAGTTTTTCTCTGCAATAAGTTATTAACACTATCACAAGCATAATTGGGTTTGGGTTTTTGTTTGTTTTTACAGAATTTTTACTTGCTCTTATATAATTTTAGGAGTTATCACCTGAGATGAAAACTTTTGTGGATCAGTATGGGCAGAGAGATGATGGAAAAATAGGAATTGTAGAGGTAAGAAACATACATTTTTCTGACAGTTTTAACATATGATTTTCACTTGCTGAGTTCATGTGTGGGAGGAAAAATGGCGGCGTGAGGTGAGCCTCTGAGTTGTATCCAGCTCAAACATGGTATAGCAAGGCCCATTCGGAGAGGCTTTGCCTAGGTCCCAGGTTATATCTTCTGGTCAGAAATATAAAATCAAAAAGCGTTTGAAATGAAGGGGATCTAAGAGTTTGCCAATTCCAGAGCCTCGGTTTAACGCACGAGAAACTGACACCTGGAGAAGTGAACTGATTTGCCGTTTAGAGGCCGTGTCGCCAACGCTGGGTCATCACCACCCGTCCCTTTACCTTACCTGCCGCATTTCACTGTGACACCTGCCATGTGCACGGCTCACTGGTTTCTCTGCTCATTTAACATTATAGACTTTTCTGTTAAAACATAAAATTTTTGCAGTCTCTGTGACGATGTCATGGCAAAAAGCAGCATCCTGGTTTCTGAAATTCTGTGTTAAATTTGCCTTAGGATAAACACAAGACGTTAACTATGGTGAGTGGTGTGTTGTGATCTGTTACAGGTATAGGTTCCTTCTGAGTCTAGAAGTTCAAAATGTGGGTGTCAGATCTTATCTTTTCACAGTGACTTTTCTAATTGAGGGCAACTTTTTCTGTCTCTAAATCAAGGAAGCAAACTTTGATTATATATCAATTATTCTACAGTCTTAGATTTGAGACTAAGTGGTCGGTACCTTTCTCGTTTTCCAAATGCTAGTGTCTCAGCTACTTTTTAAAATCTCTGCAACCTATTTTTATCTCTATTTCTACTAGAGAAATTGAGTGGACAGCTTTCAGGAAAATGAATAAGGTCATATTTTAAAATATGCTAAATCATAGGCATAATTACGTTCTTCATATATAACGCTCTTAGTGTACTAGATTGTGAAGTATTCTGGCTGTCAACATTTAGTTATAATTCACCTTTGGTTCTGAGAACTAACCTGGTTTTCAGATAATTGATCTCACAGGACACCTGTGATGTTAATGTGCAATACACTTATTTTTAAACAGCTACTACAGATGGAGTTAGGGAAGGACAGACTATTATTATCTGTGTCATTAAAATATCTCCCTGGAGTATGCACCTTCTCTTTGCCTGTGGGAAACTCATTACTATATAAGGAAATAAATTTATAGTAATGGGACTTACGGACTGACAAAGAGGCCACCTAATAAGATCTGGAATCATGAAGGATAAGAAGAGAACTTGAAAATGATCACAAATGAGATAGGTAAACCTATTCCAAACTAGTTGGAAATTCTGAAATCAGTGTGAATATTGTTGTGGCTATTTCAGAGTTTGGCGTGCTTTATAATTCTAGCAGAGGAAAGAGTGTCGCCTTATATTTAACATATTTCACCTTGAAGGACCCTAACCAGTTGAACATTTATTTGACTGAACTTTGCCAGCAATGCTAGGTTGTACAAGGATATAAATGGCATGGATCTGATTTACACGGATCCTACATTCTTAAAGGACAAGATGGATAAGCCTATTTTGAACCCAGGTTTTCCTTTACATGACATAGTCTAATCCTTTATGAATTAGAATTTGAGGCCATACTTGAATGAAAGGCTGGGGTGATCAGCAGATGTACTGTCCTGGAGATTTGATGAAAGAAATTTCCCCAGAAGTTTGAGATAAGAAACTTTGGAGGGAAGAAAAGTTTCCTATGTCAGGAAAGACAGGACCAGAAGAGGGTGAAGAAGTGAATGAAGGCTGAAATGAAGAATCGAGGAACTTTTACAGCAGTAACAAGGGAACCAATTTACATTAGGATGACATTACACAACTTATAAAGTATTTTCAAATACGTTCTTTCATTTGACCCTCATAACAATAAGCTAAAGTAAGTCTAAATATAAAATAAGGATCTATTTTAGAGTTGGGGAACCTGAGACTTCAATAGAAATGTCTAAAGTCAAAGAAAAAATAAGAAATAAGTGACGGAACACCGGAACCCAGCCATGTTTCTCTAAATTACTCTGCCTTTTTTTTTTTTTTTCTTAAATAGTAAGTATTCTGTGCACTTTCTGCATGAAAAGAAAACCTTCTCAGCTTCAGCTGGCTGCTCATGGCAAGGCTTCAGGCTTAGCCCGTGGGGCCAGGGCAGTCAAAGTGCAGACGGGCATCTGGCCAAAGCACTTGGGACGTGATCTGGGCAGAACTTAGAGATCAGCTGAACAGAAAGAGTTAACGGGAGAGAAGTGAGACACCGAAGAACCCAAGAGAAAGTTCTTATGGACCTTTTTGCTAGATGGGACCCTTGGAAAAAACTAGCCCGAATTCCACATTCTAAGGGCAAAGCAGCTCAAGCCCAGAAGGTTGACTGGTGTTCCCACGGCGAGGGAGTGAGGAAACCCTGACGGGAGACCTGCCTCGGACTCCAGAACTCTTTCCCTTAATCTAAGTTGTCAGCTAAGGCTCCGGATGTGGGGCCAAGGTGATTAGTTGGGGAGAGTCAGCACGCCCACCCACCAGATGACAGGCAAGAGAGACTGCCCAGTGGGTCCTTTGAATGTTAAAGCTGTCCCAGTATTAAGCAGCGGTGAAGAGAGCAAGGAGACACTCTGAACATCCTGGGGAGAAAGAAACCAAAAGCTCCAGATCATAAGTAGAAAATGAGGAGAGGGAGCGTGGGCAGTGCCTGATCTCAATGTACCCTGTAGTGTCTCCAGAAAGTTGTATTAAATGAAGCTCATCCTTTGTTTTCAAACTTGACCTATGATGTCACTTGCTAAGAAATCCTATTAGAACATGAGACACAGATGCCAGCCAGTTATGAAGGAGCAGAAAGGCCCATGTCGTCCCGCACCAGTATTTGGTCCCTGCCATCAAGCACTCTGAGCTCTGCTGCACACGGGGAGGATTTGCCTACATGTTACGCCCATTTTACAGGTGACTCACAGCTCATAGTCTAAGCGGGTAAAGCAAACGAAATGCCGGCAGCTCTTCTGTGGGAAACAGACCACACTGACTTGGCTCTAACTCAGACATGCTGTGCAACAGATCAGACAATACAGTAGGTATTTTTTCAGTGTTCTGTCCTGATGAAGTTGGCTGAGATGCTGCAACAACATGCTTTTGTGATCTGGAAACATATAGAAAGAGCGCTTTCTTCTGAAGTGTTTAATTTCATGTTTTTAAATAGATTTAAAATCCACACAAACATAGTTCAGCAACCAAGAGATTGTTAATATGAAGTTAAAACAAGAGTAGTGAAATTCTGAGCTAATTAACAAATATCACAACAGTCAGAAGTTCTTTATTCAGACTAATGGCTCTATTGCACAGAAGGCCTGTTACAATAATTACAGAGGAAGTTGAGTGATTTAGCAGAAAACAGGAATTTCTTCTCTGGCGCTCACATGAAGTGCAGACACTTCCCTTAGCTGGTTGTCGACTCTGGAGTCTTCTGGATGCCGCTTCTTATATAACTTGTCAAATTCAAATTATTCAATTCAAAGAGTCTTAAATGCACATAAGAAGATTATTTGCCCTCCAAATTCTGCACTTGTCATGGGTAGTAAGTGTCTCTAGGTCCCATGGAAGTGCGAGCGCAAGAGGTCAGGGTATAGGTCAGGAAGCCGCCAGGGGGCGCCCCAGCTCCCCGCTCAGGTGCCTTTCCAGAAGAGTGGTCCTCGCACAGTACTGGCTTCATCGCTGTCTCCTGCGCTTTGATGATCTGCCTCCCTGTAAGGTTCTTCCTAGCAGCCACGCAATGCCCAGCAGCGGGCACGCATGCGCCTAGTAGGTCTGAGTCACAGCCCGGCCACCCACAGAGGGTGCCCACCTGCTGCACACATTTGCCAGGGCTCCATGTGGTGCTGGTTGTGTGGAAAGACCAGGCCCCCTGCCACAGGTGGGTACCCGGGGAAGCACACCTTACTTGAGGATGGCAGTGAGGGGCGTTATTCGGAGTGCCCGTGGGATCTACACTCGTGGAAGGGAAATGAGAGGGACACGCTGCCTGACAGTCCCCACACCGGTCAGCGGACCCGACAGTGTGCTCAGGTACTGGCATCACCCTCCAGAGATGTTCCAAGGTTTGAGTGGCAGGGCTGGGCATCATCTGTCCTCATGGGTCAGTCATGGGATGCAGCCTCCTTGGGGACAAACTGTCCTCAGCCCAGGTACTCCCAAAGAGAACTGACAGCCAAGGCCACAGCAACAGTGCCAGCACCTGAAGGGAGCTCCAGATGGCAGGTCACAGTGTCCACTCCAACCCCTCCCCACAGCTCGGTAATACCTCCAAAGGAACACTGTCCCCACTTACACTGACTGACTCTAGACCAAGAGTCAATAGCTTCATTCACGGGCTCAGTAAAAATATTTGCTGAAATTGTGGCAGGTGCTGGGAAAGAAATGGTAAATGAGGCACAGACCCCATCCTCAAGGTCTGCACACACCAGCACGGTGGTCGGGCGAGGAAGAAGAGGCTTGGGGACAGGCCACCAGTCTGACACGAATCCTGATGGCGCCCCCTGGTGGCCACAGCTGTCTGCCTCTCACTCATTCCCTTGCCGTTGTCCACTCTCCTACAGCCCAGGAAAACATTTTGGGGATTCACAAAGGAGCAGGCAGACAGCCCGAGGACTAAGGAATCACCAATAATCTTGGAACAGGTCACTGGACACCTGTATGGACAGCAGTGACCTAGCAGATCTGAGAAAAAAGCAGCCCCGCCTAACACGTGGCCTTGGGCGACGCAGTCTGACACAGAGCTGGAGAGCGAGTGTGCCCAGCTCTGAGATTTGGACACCACGTCTCAATGCACAGCGGGGGGACAGGCAGAGCACGGGCCCTCCATGCTATGACGCACACCTGTGAAAGGTGGTCTCTCCATGGTCACTACAGCCACATCCTATCACACAGTTATTGCTCATTTTTTCATGCTGGTGTGTCTTACTGTAACCTACTATTGCTCAAGGCTCATTTCTAATGCCTGTAAAATAGGACGGTGCTGTATTCAGCTTAACAGTAACAGTTCAATGAAATTAAGAGTCTGAATGTGTGCATATGTATATAAAATAAACCGAGCAGGACCAAACGGCGTGGGCAAAGAGACGCTCGCTCCCACGAGCTGTGAAGGGTGACTTACCATCTCCAGGCGTGACGTGCGGGAGGTCTCTGAACTCTGTGTGAGTTGTATGAACTTTCATTTTAAACAAGGATGGTTCACATTGTCTAACTTTACATTTGGTCACTGCTTACTAGCTCGTTCTTTTACTTTTTCTGTTTTCAGGTATTCAGAGGATTTTGATAAGTAGAATTTTTTAAGACAAAAATCTTTTTTTGTTCAAAACAGTAGACACATTAAAATCCAAGTAATATAGAAAACTGCAATGAAAATAGTAAAACAAATGACTATAAATAGCATTAAGTAGGTATTTTTATGAACTACAATTATCAACCAAACCACACGCATTTCTGTGAGGCCCCTAAGGTACTGAGCGCCCCACGGAGCACTTGGGGGACGCAGACAACAGCCTCTGCCTCCTGACACGGATGGTCTAGGGGGAGGTCCACCAAAAGTTTGCAAAGTGTATGTCAAATACCTATAAATACAGGAAGGGCTGGCTTTGACTATTTCCAGTTTCCTAAATGAACGCTTCTGCTCATGTACAACCAACTAGTGGCTTCTGTTCAACAGAAATAACACGTTTTCTGACTGAGCCATACTAAGTATTCGAATACGATATTTGGCCCCACCCCTTACTTTTACCCTCACATGTGGTGCCTAGAAACTGAATGGTTCCAATTGGAGATATTATTTCAAAGATCTAAAAACAAGGTAAGTTAAAGGACATTTTATGCAGGCATAGAGAAGTTGAAATTACATGCTGTGCGGTAGAATGATACATTTTATATCACGTTTTAAAATTTTTAGTGGACTTAAAAGCATGAAATGTACAGAAAGTGTGACAGTCTTTTCTATAATTTATAGAACTTAATTTTTGAGTTTAATCTAGACCTAGGGTCTTGGTCTGGAATGCAGGGACGAGGGTCCCTGTCTGCATTCGGGGTTCCCCAGCTGTGGAAATGGGAGGGGACGTGATATGGGCCTTTAATGCGACGCTGTGGCGATTCTAACAGACGCTCAGTCCTTTGAACCCAGAGCATTTAGGAGACACTGGATGCTATTTCAACTCCCTATTTTAGTGATGAGGGTGGAAATGGCTGAGGGAGTTGCCAGGGACCACAGCTAATTAGCAGCTGCGCCAGGAATAGAATCCGCGCATGCCATGGGGCCATCAATCCAGCTTCCTCCCTCCCCGCACATGAGATATAGTTATACTCATCTTAAAATGGGAGCCGGAGCCCTTTTGCTTCTTTTAACGAAAGGAGCACTGAAGTTATGAAATGAGACCTAAGGATGAATGTCATAGAGTCCGAGATGGAGCTCAAAATAAGCCCAAGCTCTGGACTCCAGTCCCGGAAGTGCTTTTAGCAGAAACCAGCCATCTGAGAACTGGTCTTCCCCACCTGCCTCAGTTTCCACTGCTCACCACAAGCTGTCTTTCCACCTCTCTCCACCGCCTTACAGTTCCCTGTCTTTGGTCATCTCCCCTTGTGTGGTTAGTAGGTTTCCTCCTCTGAATGGGGCTGTGCTTTCCCTGCATTTGTGTTCCTCCCACATGGAATGTATGGCCCAGTGCCCCGACCCATGTGCCCTGAGATGAGCAAGGCTGCTGTGCTCCCCAGAGCAGAGCAAGGGGTCCAGCCACCCATGTCCAGCAGATGAGCAGGGCCCAGACGTCTGGTATCCGAGCTCCCTCTGCAGGCCTGCTGCGGCACTCCACTGGCCGGCCCACCGGGCACCCATGCCTGGGCCGCAGTGGCTCTCTAGGAACAGAGCTGGGTGAGGAACTGGGTGGGTCCTAAGGTCTGTCCTCTCCCAGTCTCAATGGGCAATGGACCGCTCCTGTGTCCCAGACAGGCCGAGCGGTGGGAATGCCCGACTTCTGCTGGCACTTATGACAGCTGTCTGGCTCTTTTGCAGTTGGCCCATGTCTTGCCCACAGAGGAGAACTTCCTGCTGCTGTTCCGATGCCAGCAGCTGAAGTCCTGCGAGGAGTTCATGAAGGTACGCAGGGCGGCTGCCCGGCACGGCCCACAGCGCTGCGCACAGTTGGGAGATCGTTGGCTTTCTTTAACGTTCTGCTTTTCCTTGTCCCAAATTACTTGCAGACATGGAGAAAGTATGATACTGATCACAGTGGCTTCATAGAAACCGAGGAGCTTAAGGTAAGCGGTTAAAACTTGTGCTGCTTTTCCTTTCAAACACAGTTATCAATTTCATAGCTTTTTGAAAAAATTCCACAAAAGAAACTAATGTTGAGCAGTGGAACATTATCACCCACTTTCCACATCATTAATGAGGCATCAGATCAAAAAAGGAACTTCAAGTACTTCTTGAAATTCTCTTCAGCAACACAAGAAATTAGCATTTTCTGTGGTGTACACAAATTGTTATATAAGACAGATAGCTAGATCGAATGATAGACTAAGCTGAATAGGCCACTCCTTTTCATTGAAATTTGACGTTTTAGTTCATAAATTAAACACCTCTATAGATTTCTCTTTCAAGAGAAAGGAAAAGAAACAAGGCCTGGACACCTAGTGTAAGCTGGTACTTCACACACACCACCTTACGTAATGTCCGCCTGAGTTCTGCGACATCAGCATGACCCGTGAGGAAAAGCTAAAGAGAAGGGAAGCTGTGCGCTGAGTGCCCCAGGAGTGAGACCCAGGGCTACAGTGGTCAGACCCAGGGTCGTCAGCCTCCAGGTCCCTAGACGGTCCCGCACGCTGCCTGTGGTCAGTGACAATGGGCTCCTTCTGTGTGAGGACACCACGCAGCCAGACTGCTCAGAAACCGAGTCTGCAGACGAATTTATCCACTCACACCTCACAGACGTACAGAGGAGCTAGCTGGTGAGGAGGAGGAGGGCATAAAAGGAGGAGGCCAGGAGATTTGAAATGCTCTTTCTTCTGGACAAATCTTTGTATCATTCTGAGTTTTATACCTTTATGATGGGGGTAATAACACCACCTTCCTCTCAGATTTATTGTAAAGCTCAAGTAAGATGTTGCTTGTGAAATACAAGGAGCTTGTGAAATACAAGGCACAATGAACTATGTTATTCCTGAGCTCAATAATTTACGAGCCTTTCAGAAATAGAAAAGAATCTTTCTCTCTTGTCCTTAGAGTGACCCCAAGACTTCTCAGAAGACCCTATTTTCTCTGTCGTAAGGATATGGTGACTACAAGGGAAGCAAATTAATATTTATTGAGCGCCTACTATGTGACAGGCACAGTACTAGGTGCTTGAACTGTATTTTAACATTTAATCCTTACAGATAATTTTCAAGGCAGGTGTTATCATTCCCATTATACAAACAGAAATTGAAGTTCAGAGAAACTGGATAATTTTTCAAGATTACGCAGCTGCCTAGGAGAAGAGCCCAGATGTGGACGTAGACAGACTGTGCAATAATGCTGAGTTTCATCTGGTTTCTTCTGGTTTTCTCTGGTACTGGAGACCTGCCTTCTCTGCCGCGGGGAGATGACAATATAAACAAGGTTTCCTGGCCATGGCTGGCATGGCTCCAGTCACATACAGTTTAGAGATGGGACGGGGACAGTAGCACCACTGCAAAATCACTGAGAACACATTTAACTACAGCCTCTTGGCAATGGAAACATTTTTAATGTGAAATCACCATAAAACAATGTCTTTAACAAACTTGCACCTCAGCAATGTAGATCCCACAAGGGGACAGTTAAGCTACTTTGTTTGTACCCTACTGAACCAAAAAAATTCTTTTGAAAATTATTTCAAGTTCATAATGAAAACCTTAGCTCATTTCCAATACTGACCTCAAAATACTCTAACGGTCTCCTTTGTTCTAAATTTTATTCTCAGAAAAAGATTCTAAATAGAAGTACTCCTCTCTGGGGAATTTTGGAGATAAGTTGGCATTCTTTTTTAATGGATCTTTCAAGAAAGCTAATTTTAAGATCTATAATAGAGTAAAACATTGCTTGTTCTCAGACACGACTGAATCTCAGCGTCCCGAGGTTTCTCCCAGGCTATTTCTGTGACCACCATTTTTGTCTCTGATGAGGATTTTTAACCCAATTAATCTCTGACAAAAGCCTCCTAAGACTCAAAAATAAAATTCAGCCTGAACAGATAACTTTGAATTTTCCACATTTCACTTTGGATTTGAAGTGGAATGTCTGAAGTGAAAGTGAATTTATCAGACCCAAAGAAGAGATCTCCTCTTGTGAAAAGAATGAAGTGACAGCAGCCCAGCAGGGCTGGGACATTCGGGGGGACAGACATCGCAGAGCGAAGCCACAGTCCTGGGATGTGTGAGCACGGGGTCTGCCCCATTCCCCACAGCGTTAGCTCACTTTCTGAGAAGATGAGGACGTGCAAATGACTGGCACTAGACAAAATGAAAGGCTACGGACTTACACTGTTGTTTCTGTGGCAAATTGCTGTAAAGCTCTGATTTATTTCTCTGTTAAAAAAACTTAAACTTACTCCTGAACGCCAACTGTCAAATTAATAATCACCTTTTTCATCATTCCCACATTCATGTCTGTGTTAATATGCTCACATGTCCTTCAGAGGGGGGATTTCATCTGCTGTGGCCCAGGTGCTGTGGACCCTGCCAGCCCAACGCTAACCACTGGGCTGCCGCTGAGATGAGCAGCAGACACATTGGCCATCAGCTGAGGTGGAGATACAGCCATGAGGGCAGGACACACTTGAAATTAGGGTTGAATCTCCATGTGGTTCACTAGTAGTTTCCCACACACAGCATGAGGGTATAGAGAAGGGCCCTTACGTTCTTGCAGAGCCACATGAGTCTGGCTGAAGGTATCATTACCTAGAAATGCATCCACTAGGCTGGCTGCTTTCACAAGCGTTTGCTCAGATTCCTACACACAGTGCACAATCCACATACTCCTGTCACTGAAATCAAGAGCATAGTGTGGCACAGACTAGGGCACAGCAAGTCTCAGCGAAAGGCAGGCATCCTACCTGTCAGAGGCAGCGTCTCTGCTGGAGTGCCGGGAGGACCACGCGGTTTGTCTCCCTTCTAAGCGCCTCACCCAGTTCTACCCTCAGAGGCTTCTTTGCACGCCTGGGATGTTACATTTCTTGGCATGTTGAAGTGGAAACAGACTGGGTGCTATTGATGAAGTTTATCTGAGTGTTCTCTGTTTTGACAGAACTTTCTGAAGGACCTGCTGGAAAAAGCAAACAAGACTGTGGATGATACAAAACTGGCTGAATATACAGACCTCATGGTAAGACTGATCCTGAAAGGGCTATAGCCAGTACATCCTTACTCATTCCCACAGCTGCAGAGGATGAAATGATGTGCTGTGGGCATCGCATCACATAGGTATCATTTCACATGGCAAGTCAAATACTAAGGATGCTGCCGCCCTGTGAGGCTCAATGCTTAGGCCTGGGCTTCAAAGCTCAACACCAGAGCACTTCCTTTCTGTGGAGCTATGAGTTTTTATCCACCGAAAGATCCCTTGTTTTTCTTACAAAGCCAGTGTAATTATGTCACTAAATTATACAACTTATACTTACGTAAGCTCCATTACAGATACATAAATTACATCAGTAAAACTTATTTATTATAGAAGTTCTGAATCATTTATCATGACTTAGGAAATCACAGATTTTGTTAGAGTTTAAAGAGAACCTCTAGCTACCTTACTCATTGAGCGACTAAATATGGTATTTCCTCCTTCCTTTTGATTCTTGTTACTTTGGAATACTGCCTGGTGGGTTGAGTGAAGAAATACAAATACAGCCTTATCCCCATGCTATGGTAAACAGTGCGGCAACATCTATTGTAGGATGCTGATCATAGAGCCAAGAAAATGGCTTTTCACATAGGAAGGCACTTAATGTTTTAGGGATGAATGTCAAATAAATTTATGAAGTTCCAGATACAGTAACTCCATACCCATGAAGTTAATTCATTTCCAGTGGGTGGTTTGCTCATTCTGACTCATTACAGCATCAAAACCATGAGGAAAAGTCTTTGCTGAACTGATTAAGCCACGGGCCATTAGTTTGGCAACAGTATTTTAATTGCTTATGTTTTTAAATTCAGAAAGTTCTATTATTCAGATCAGACGCATGTTTATACGTACATGCTTTAAAGACTGTAAAGTTACAGGAAATTCCTATCTCATGGATTTAAATACATAACCTATAAGCCACAAGTGTATATTATAAAAATTGTTACATAAGAGTGATAAAGAAGTTAGACTTTTTAGTTACCCTGAGAAATAATTTTATACAGGGTTTGATTATAGTTGATGTGACTGAGGTTTTCTTTCAGCCTGTCAGCCTACTTTTATGTGTGTGTGGGGGTGGAGTCGGGGGAACAACACTAGAACTTAACTACTGCTTTATTCACTATACAGTGATATTTATTAAAAGGAGGGCTAATATTTAGTTTAAAAAAAAATCAAAAAAGTTTTCACAGTAAGGAGGTGTCCTCATTACATTCCACTTTATCACAGCATCAGCATATAAATGTGTCACGGTGGGCAGATCGAAACACCAAATAACTTTTGGGAAATGGACAATAACCTACATTTATCAATTTTCTGTTTTGTGCCAATCTTTAGGGATATCTATTTAAAGTAAAGACTCCTTTCCAGGTAGAAGTTTGAAGCAGCCTTTTTAAAACCACTCAGATGGGAGTTGTCCCCTGTTGGATTGGCCTGGCATATCTGATTAAATATTGTAAACCAGTTCAAATCTGGGAAGCAAATTAATCAAGAACTAATTAAAATTTAAATATATATGTGGAGAAATATTTCCCTATGGGCACTAAACTGTGTGATCTGGTGTCCAGTGTCTTGGTAGACAGTGTGACAATATTAGAACTTATAGTCAATGAATTATAAAATGTGTCACTACCAGACCCTGAATCTGCCTCTGACTCAGAGTTCTGAGAACAGCTCAAACCATAGCATGCCTTCATTTTCTCCTTAAAGAGGCCTCACTACACCTATCTTCGTTATGACCCTGAGCATATTCCTTCCTTTATGAAAATAATGGTATTCTCATATTTAATGTACATATTTGATACATTTACTATATCCCATCCATAACCCTTCTAATTAATATAGTACAGCAGCAGTTGCTAGTTTCTAACAGCATGCCTTCCTCCCGGGGCAGGTGTATAAGTGTTTGTACTGGGTATGTCTGGTGTGTGACGTGTACTTACGTGCACTGGGCAGGTAGGGAGCTTCACAGAATGTGTGGCATCCAAGAGTTCTAATCTCCAAGGATTTATTCATAGTATCTGCCCATTGCTCCTGTGTGTGCCCTGCTATGCTCTAAAAGAGAAAAACAAATTAAATATTTATTTTCGTATCTTTGTTTGGAGAATCACGATGTGCTATAATGTACTGTTAGACACCGTCTCTCCACATCTTGATACATATACACACATATTTGCAAGAAAATAGTCTAGAAGCCTTGATAAGATCACTGTTACTGTTCAACTATTCTAAACTGTTCTGAGAATCTCTGGTAATGACACAAGTTATAGAATTGAAAATTTGCACTGAAAGGTTAATAAATGCTAGCTTCTAGACTTTTCTGTAATTGATAACTTGAACTGCTTTATTTTGAATTTCTCCTTCAAGCAATAAATCGTTCAATGGCTACAATGACATTTTGTCTTTCAGCTGAAATTATTTGATTCAAATAATGATGGGAAGCTGGAATTAACTGAGATGGCCAGGTGAGTTTAGGGACTGTGCAAATATTCTTATAATAAGCTGATCCTTATCAAAAATTTAACCTATTCATGTAATGTTTTTCTCTCAAAAGGTTACTACCAGTGCAGGAGAATTTTCTTCTTAAATTTCAGGTATTTCTCTTTTTCTCTAGCATAAATACTACTATCCTTGAAAAGTTAGAGTATGGGAGAGTTGCCAAGAGAAACACGATCAAATACGATAGCTGTGTTTTAACCTTTGTTCTCTTCTCTATCATCTAGGGAATCAAAATGTGCGGGAAAGAATTCAATAAAGCTTTTGAGTTATATGATCAGGTAAAAGTTTGCTAAGTATAATTCTTTAGAAGAATTTAGAAAATAGTGACTAAGGGAAAAATCCTCAAACTCAAGGGTTTATTAGAAGCAACATGAGCTATTAAAATTACCCAGCTATTCATTTTTCTCATAGGAAACATATTGTATTATGTCCTAAATTAGGCAAATCTTGATTCAAATCCAAAGCTACGACTTACCTGCTGTGAGGCTTTGAATAAGACACCACACTCCTCTGAACCTCAGTTTCCTCACTCTGTAAACAAGAGACAATACTACCCACTCTGCAGGTGGGATGCGGATGAATCTGGATAAAAATACCCAGCAGATCCCCATCCCCCAACCTGGCAGATGGTAACATGGTGTGTATGTAAAGGCTGTTTGTGAGGTCACTAGTTAACCTCCTTTATTTGTTCTAACTTCTCTCTCCTGGACAAACCAGGCCTCTGTGGGCTCTGCCAGCATCCGGTGTGACACTAGGCCCGTCCCATGCCTCCCCAGGCCTCCACATCTCCACTCATATGAACACATTGGTGACCCTTCACTTCAGCAGGAGGTGATGTGAACATGCAGTGACGTATTAAATGTGAAAGCACTTCGAAAAGTTCAAAGTGTTTTACAACTGTAAGGTGTCCAATGAGAGGCAATTCAGATCCACTCTGGAACTCTGGAGCAGTTAGAAATGTTGAGGGTCTGACCTAAGGCGTTAGAATACCTGCCCAGGAGGGAGGCAGGAAGCACATTTTCTAAGGATGTCAGTTCCTTCCATTCCGCTCCACTCCCCTCCCTGCGATACTGTTGGTCGTACCTATTTTGCTTCTCCTCCCTCAGGATGGCAATGGATACATAGATGAACATGAACTCGATGCTTTACTGAAGGATCTGTGTGAGAAGAATAAACAGGTAATTAGTTACTGAGCCACTTACTTCTTAAGTAGATTTTATAGATCCATCCAGAAGCAACCACACATCCGTTTTTGGAAATTTACTTTAAACATTTATAGAGAAGCAGAAGTAGATTTCAGTTCTTATCCTGATTTGGTACCGGCCTAAATCAGTGTAACTGGGATCAATAGATTCTAAAGACAACCTTATGACTCTTCACATTTGTGTAAGAATGTAATCCAGCTCTTTTCTTAATGGCTTGAGCAGTTTCCGTGTCCCATTTTATCCCGTGGCCATGGTTACCTACCTTCCATGTCTAACTGGACCACAATGCCATCTGTGTTCTGTGTAGGATCTGGATATAAACAACATCCCCACATACAAGAAGAGCATCATGGCCTTGTCGGATGGGGGCAAGCTGTACCGGACAGACCTCGCGCTCATTCTCTGTGCTGGGGACAACTAGAGTTGGTGACCAGGGCCACTCACTGCGATACACTGTATCTAAAAAGTAACTGCACTATAAGGGAGTAGGCTGTATTTTCTTTTATATCTGCAAATTTAATTACGTATAGATAACTGTCCAGGGTGTGTGGCACAATCTTTTCAGCTTGTTTCTATACTGTTCGTAATGTACAGCTTTTGTAACCACATGACTGAAAAGGAGATTGTCTATGCTTAGGCCAGTCAATACACCCAATTAAAAAAAAACAACCTAACATATTCTTGCTTTCATAAATATAGCTGGACAAGATTTCCCTAAAAATTCTACCAGAACTAAAATTCTAGTCTCTGATGTATAAATGCACATTTTTCACTGAAGCATTATTTCAGACAATCATAGGTCTGTTCCACAAAATAGTTCTATGCTCTATTTCCAATTATTAGGAGGAAATGTGCTTTTGCATCGAAAATACCAAATGTCAATCAATAGTTAATTGTGGCTCTCTGAGGTTAACAGTCTCACCAGACAAGATTTAGTGAATCAATCAACAACACTTCATGCTTGAATCCACACCCATCTACTGGTTCAAGCTGATTTGACAAAGAAAGACAGTGCCAGAGGACGCATAAATCTGTCTGATTCTATGTCTGTTATTTCCAACAAGCCCACTGTCAGAGTATAACCTTAACCCATTTTCTAAACTGTTTTCGTGTGTTGCAAATTATAGTTACTCTAGTACACTGCTGTTTTTATGTCTTATTCTGTGTAATCTGATTAAATTATATAGACCAAGTTTCCTGGTGTCTAGTTTGCATACTTCCTGTATTTTCTTTCTGTGTGGAATTGCTCATTTCCACTGAGAGTATCTGCTGCCTGTGAAAATATTTTTTTCTAGCTATAACTCTATTTTTTACTACATAACTGAATTTTAATGTAAAATTCATAGCCCCCTGACTGTTGAATGTTGTATTACCAATAATTTTGTGTATTCTGTGAATTCTATATTTCATATTGAGATCAGCACTCAAAATAGTTCTATTTCTATCTACAAATAGTTTCAAATGAGTTAAAAATAACATCTGAAGAGAAATGCTATGGTAATCATTTATCTTATTTATCAAGGGAGATTCTCAAACATTCTTTTGACCCCCACTCATGTCACAGTTTCACCTATTTGTAGCTAGACCATCCCATTTAGGTTACAGTGGTTGGTGATTTCTGTTCTGATTGTGAAGAAGGAAGCTATGAGAGACGTGTCTGTGTGGAACTTATCGTAAGCGCCAAAGGGCTACTGGTTCTGCATCAATTTGAACGTCAGCATTCTACCAGTTCAGGACTGATTTTCTCAGTTCATAGAAATGACAATAAAAAAGTGAGGTATCTCTTTCCCCCAAGAATGATCAGAAAAGAGATATGCCACAATGTTTATGAAATGATGTGAGTGTGGTAGACTGGCGTTCCTTCTACTATGTGAATGGAAGCAGTGACCTCAGGCTGATCGAACTACTAAGAATAAAGAACATTACTCTAACCTCTTGTATTTTCGTTTCTTCCTCAAAAAGTCAGGGGGCATATAACGCATGATCAATCCCGGTGGAGATGTAGGATGCTCAAATTATTTCAGCCTAAGAAACCTAAAACAAACTTAAAGCTGCCTGGTTGTGAAGTATTGATGCCTCATTAAATGAACAGGTGCCTCTGACATTAAGATTCATAAAGAAATGTCAAAAAAAACCCGACATATCAAATATTTTTTGACCCAAGTGACATGAACTATTTCTTCATCAAAGATCTTCTCCAGAGGAACAGGAGGAACATAGAGGTTTCCTACATTTCATCTGTAGGGCAATAGCTATTGATTGTTACCGTGACACTGTCACCATGACAGCGCGGAAGGAGCCCAAGCGGACGGGCCTGCATCCGGGCCTTCGGTCCCGGGCCAGCAGCGCCGGCTCCCGGCTGGGCGTTCAGTCCTGGGCACCGTCCGGGAAACCAATTCGGTAACTGGGCTGAGTCGTCACACTCACATGTAGTGACAGGCCAGCCTCCTGGGGCTGACGGTGACGAGTGCACCCTGTCAGGCTGCCACCTCCCAGCGCAGACGGTGGGCCGACGACGGCCGACAACCCCGGCAGCGCCCCACGCTCGGAAGGACCGCTTACCAACCAGCCATGAAGGAGCGGGGCAAACTGGACTCTACTCGGATGAAGGCCGCGTCCCCAAAGGGCAGCATCGGGGAGGCCGTGCAAACGCGTGTGGGGGGGCGGCGGGCGCCGCCGCGGGGCTCGTCTCAGGCCCCGCGTTGTTTGCGCCAGGCCTTCGGTCCGGCACGCGCGCCGCCTGCGCCTGCGCAGCCTCACACCTGCCTCCAGGCTGTGTCCCGGAAGCCGCTCCGGGGTGGGAACGGCGGGCGGAACCCAGGTTCCAGGGCCCGGGCAGCGCGGGGCGCCCATTGCCCGTGCCCATCCGGGCGGCCTCCCGCCGCTGTGTGGCGCGCAGCTCCCAGGCCCACGCGTCCCAGGTAGTAGGCGTCAATTGACAGAACACAACCCAACAGAAAAATGTGTGAGAAGGTCCAACAGGCGCTCACAAACGAAAGGGTATCTAAACAGCCACAAACAATAAAAGTAACCAACTTTATTACTAACCAGAAGTGCAAAGTAAAACAAAGGAGAGAGCACCACACACTCATCAGAAAGGCTAAAATTAGAGACTTTGAATGCTAAGTACTGGTGACGTTGTGCACAATGGAAACTCTTACACCGGGCTTGGTGGGAGCTTAAACTGAGGCTTCGGGTGAGCCCTGTGGCAGCATCTGCTAAATTTGAAAATGTGCACCTTACAACCCAGCAGTTTCACTTCCAAGTTGCATCACCCTAACAGAAAGCTGTATATATCTTCAAAGAGGATGAATGTTCACAGCAGCATTGTATTTGGCTTAACCCCCAGCTAGAAACAACCCCAATGTCCACCAATAGAACTGAATTGTGGTACATTCATCCAGTGGGGTGTTATGTAACAATGAGGATCCATAAGCAAATCGCTCCCCAAAAAAATGCCAGAAACAGGAGAATACACTTCAAAACCAGCTTAGTTATGATGTGAGAAGTCAGGACAGTGATTAGTTTTAGGGAGAGAAAGGGACACAAGCGAAGCTTCTAGATTCCCAGTGATGTTTCTTACCTGGGAAGTGCTTGCAGTGTATTCATTTTGTGATAATTGGTGATTTGTGTACTTGTTTAAGTCCTGCGTCAATTAAAAAGGTTAATGAACGGGGTAATAAAGGGTTTCAGGAAGCCTGTTGGATGGAGCCAGCAGTATAGAGGACATTCCCAGGACAAAGCAGCAGCTAGTGCAGAGGCTGTAGGAACAGAGGCAGGTGCTGAGGGGGGGCCTGGGAGGGAGGGGAGTGCTTGAGCTAGAGCAGGAGAGATTTCCATACAATACATATTGTATACTCTGTCTTTAAACCCAAGGGTTATTTTACCTTGCAGAGAAATGTAAGGTCTTAGAAGTGAATTAAAGGGATTGTGGTTAAGAATGGATTTATAAAGGTCTAATAATATTTTTATGTTCAAGGAACAAAATATGGTAAATCAAGAACAAAATAAAAGTTTTTCTCCCCTTGGAAGGCTTTTGCAATAGACCTGTATCTCTTTATAAGGACCCTGTTATTGTCTCTTGCTTTAAACTGGTCCAATTGGGCAGGAGGCAGGAGCTTGACTGTGTGACCTCAGGCAACTCATACCTGCCTTAGCCTCAGTTCTCTCAACTATATAAGAAGGAGCTGAGAATAGTGTCTTCTAAGGCTGTTCCAGCTCTAAAATTCTGTTAGTGACTTAAGTTCTCCCTGCTTTAGTTTTCTACAAGAACAATGAAGGGACAACAGCTGTTAATCCATACCCAAAACATTTCCTGGAGGTGTTTTCACACATAAATTGTCAGATGAATGATAGTTACCAATAATCCTCACTTTACTTTCCTGAGTGTTAACTCTTCCATTAGTGCATAGAAGCAGGATGCTTGGAGGAGGTACTGAATGACAAAGTAAGAATTCCAAAGGTGAAACATTGATATGGTTAGAGCCCAAAGGTGGTACATCATAGAATATGGTGACTATCCATCAGTAATGTTTGTTTCTCTTTCAGACTTCCTAAGAAATTTCAATTAATTGATAACGCATGGTCTCTTTTCTGTCCTCTCCATGCTTGCAGGCTTTGCTCACTTATTCATCATTTATAATAACATGTAATAATGAAGCAAACTCTTAAGAGATGATTAATAGGACAAAAAGTTGTACACAAATTTAGACAAATCAAAATTTTATACTACCCGAGGAAGCCACCAATAGGTAAAAAAGCAAACAGGACACTAACAAGTATAGAAAAGTACTCACTAACACTCACCCTAACACACACGTTTGATGGAGTTATCATTTTTATTTATGAAATTGGTAAATAGTTTGAAAGTGAGAATATCCCATTTTGGTAGGTATTTGTTGAAATTGGCACTATCACACACAGCTAGGATATTTTAAACGCATAGAAACCTTAGGAATAACAATTTGGAAATGTACATCAAGGGTATTTAAAAGCATTGTTAACCTTTGATTAATAATATTACTTCCAGGAATCTATCATAAGGAAAAAATTCCAAAGTCTAAAAATGCTTTATGCACAAAGATGTTCTTTACAGGATTATATATATTACACTGAAAAATCAAAAATAACCTAATTCCAACAATAAAGAAATAAAATATGATACATATAAGCAATGAAATATGAAAAAAACAGGATCTGAATTATCATGCAATTTCTGTAAGAGACTGTTAGCATAAGGACTGCTGCTTTACGGTTAAGACAGGGTTAACAGCCCTGGCAGCCCTGGGCTCAAGTTAGCCGGAGAACTGTTACTTTAAAGTCAGAGTAAGATTAACAGCCTTGAGCTTAAAACAACCTAATGGCCTAATTGTTAGTTCCAGGATGTGGGCATAGAGACCAGATGTTTTATCTCCTGATATGGAAGCTTTTGAAGCGTATCTATTGTAAACTCTTTGAAGCATAGCACAATCTGCACTCCCTAAGACTTTAGAAATCACAGAATGTCTTAGTTATGTGAGAATTGATGTCCATACTGTACTCCCTAAGACTTTAGTGATTACTAAGCACCTTAGAACTGCTATAAAAACCCTTAGCTTTGTAGGCTAGGGGTCCTTGTTAAAACCCGCTGTGTCGGGCAGAGATGGGGACCCCAGCTAGCTGGAAATAAACCTCGCTGTGTGACTTGCATTATCGTGTGTGTCTCTGTCTTTCTGAGGGGTGAAAGATTCCCGGACTTAACATTTCAACTTCAGGAAACATTGGGAAAAAACAATATTTATAGTTATAGAAATGTGAACACTGAATATTAATTTCACCAAAAATAGGGATATAGATAAACTGGTAGAACAAGTGGAGGGGAAGAGGGTATATTCCAGAAAAAAACAAAAGCAGTGGAGACCTTCAGAGCAGGCGCTAGAGTAGTACTTTCCAGTGTAAATTATATAAACAAATTGCTTTCATAAAAATAAAACAGCAAAGGCTGAGAATAAATATATCAAGGTATTAACAGTTTTCTTGAGGAACTTAGCTTTTCATTTTTTCTATTATTTTGTTTTCTCACATTGTCTATGACAACCATGTCTTAAAAAGACTGGAGGGCCCACCTTTCATTTTTATGTTTTACATTCTACATGGTGTTTTTACTTGTTGCGTCTCACTTAATCCTCATAACAGCCCCATGAAGCAGATCTAATAATCCTGAATTTTATAAGGAAGAAAATAAGAAGTGATGAAATTCACACAAAGTCATTTATACAACTACTGGTATGTTTTTTCCCCTGACGATATGGACAGATGAGAGAGAAGCTAGGGTTAGTGTTAAAGGAATGGAGAGTGGGCATCTGCATTGCGAGTGTGAAAAAGGGTAAGACCTAAAAGGCGCGGTCAGAGCAGTGTACTGGGAATATCAAGGCCACTTATTCCTACAGCATTACCCATCTGTGCACACACTTAACTGTCAGCGTAACAAGGGTTTCCATGTAGGGCTTACAATGTATATGTGCCAACAGGACTAGGTTCACTGGCACATCTGCTCACGGGAGGGAGGATGGAAGCTGGTCTCCTCCTGGGGAGCTGGGCAGTGGGGGTGGTCATTCTGCTGAGAATGTTATGAGTGATTCCTTATAATATGTTATGAGTGAAAGCAAAATAGGCCTTTTTAAAAACAAGCTGAAAGTTACAGCTATATAGACTTGAGACTGTGGCTTTCTTATTATTTCATTCTCAGGGTGAATGAAATGATACACAAAAATATTGTATAAGCTCTGTGCATCTTCTCTACCCAGAGAAATCTATTCCTGTTTCAAAGTTGAGATGGGACACCATCGCCTAGATGGTCCTTAGTCTGCACTCTAGGGACAGGATAAGCTATTTCCTCCTGCACACTTTCACGCTGCTGGAATAGTATCTATCACAGTGCATCATAAATATTCATAGGTCTGTCTATCCTGACAGATAATGAGTTTCTAGAGGGCAGAGACTGTAGAGTATTCATGTTTTATGCTCAATACTAAATAAAATGCCTGGCTACAAAACAGGTCCTGGTAAAAAGGTGCTGGAATTAATGCTGAGCTATCCAAAGCTGCCAATTCCCAGGTACATGAAAAGGAAATGCCCTGGAAAGGCGGAGTCCATTACATCGCCCCTCACCCCTCTACATCCTTCCCTCCAGCTCCCATCACCACAGGCATGGCTTCATGTGTAACTCAAGTGTTACTCTGCCACTAAGATTCTCCCAACTTCTCCGCGTTCCCTTCCCTGCACTTCTGAGCTCTTTTTACTTCTATCAAAGCCTTCACTCGCTTCCCTCTGTTCTAGTTTTAAAATAATTTGGAAGGGCTGTGTTCCCATCTTATGTCTTTGAATATGCAATGTGCACCTACCACTGGCCTGGCACACAGCACACACTCAATGAATGATTGTTAATTAACAATTTATTAGACTTGAAAATATTCAAAAGATAGAGACAGTCTGTGTCATTTCCATGGTAACCAAGATGAAGGCCAGAGGGTCTTAGGAGCCTTTTGTCTTCCTGATCAGTCCTTCTATGGTGTCCCACTGTTCCTTGGTGACCTGACACAAAAAGAAAAGGTCAATCTAATGTTGTCTTTGCATGTTGTTAAAGGTTGGTATCCTAGATGCTAACATTATATTATCCTCACAAAGCAGCATTACCTTCTTCAGAGAGTTGAATTCACCCGAAATAAATACTTCCTCTCCACCATCAAATCTAATGACCTGAAAAAAATTAACAAACACTCTGAAACTAACTCCTTTTTAAAAGTTTCTGAACCATAAGCCACTTTCCAATCCTCACTGGATGGAATATATCTTTGGACTTTCAATCAAATCCCAAATTTTAAAGGCAAAACTGATGATGAAACCTACCTTGATTTATTCTCTTTAGAGTATTCTTTTCACCTTCTCTACAATTTCAAAATCTACCCAATCTTAAAGAGTAATTTTCACTTAATAAAATTAATTTATCAATCAATCCATTCCATAGGCTAAACAACATACATTAACATTTTGATATCATTCACAGTTAAACACATATTTTAAATCATATTTACATCCAACATGGTCAGGCAGCACTGGTTCCACAATAGGCCTCTGTACCCCAATTCCACCCTCCCTAAATGTGAAAAGGAATCACAGTACTTACTGCTCCATTAATCCAAGAAGCATAATCGCTACACAGGAAAGCAGCAAGATTTGCAAGTTCTTCCACAGTTCCCAGCCGACCACAGGGGATTCGGTCGATCAAGTCTCTCTCAAATGCTCCAGTGGGGTCAAGACGGCTAAAGGCACCCTTAGAAATTAAGACAGTAGTTACGTGGCTTTTTTTTTTTTAATGTAACCCCTCCTATTTAAGAAACAAATTTGCATAAAATTAGTGTTACTACTATGGCAGCCTTTGTAACCAACAGAATTCTGCCAAATTCTTCCACAGAACTTTAGCTCAAAACAGGTGATTTTACCTAATATGGACGTAAAAAAAAAAAATCACTGGAAAATGTAACCTTTTTAATCTTAGTTTCTTCATCTGTAAAATCAGGACACCAATCTCAGCTACCTCACACAATTGCTATAAGCATCAGATGAGAAAACGCATATGGAAATACTCTGAAATATGCACAAGCTCAGTGTGTGTGTGGGGGGCGCCTCTCCTTGGACTTAGCAAACACAGAAAAATTACTCAAGTAGGAAATATTTAAGAGGAAATTCCTTTTCTTTTCCATTCTTCTCAAATAATAGGAAAGGAAGAAAACAAGTGTGTAGTGATATAAATTCATGTAGATCCCAGACAGAGGAAAACCATAATTAAATCTGCAAACAGCTGCTGCCTTCTGCTGACAATGAAAAGGAGCAGACCAGGGTGGGTATGGACATCTACTGACGGCCAAAACGCCTGGACTTTGCTGCACTAGAGCCTGGAAGTTGAGTGACAGCTGTCAAACAGCACCACCAGCTCCCCTGGGCAGGTGTGGGGTCACAGGGACAAAGTGTGGCAGCCGGTCCCCATCCTGCCCCATCTGTCAGCACTCTAAGAGTTTCTGCACTTGGGTTTCCTTTCATCTCTTTAAACTACCTGTTTGTTATTTGTGTACAAGTCACACCTCTATGCTAGCCTCCAAAGTCCTTGATGGCAAGCCCTCTGTCACAAACGATTCTTTCTCAGCACCTTTGCACACAGTAGGCACTCAATAAATATGGTAACTAAATAATGAAACACAGGTGATCTTCCCTAGATGTTGAGGTCCTAGAAAGAAGCGTCTGTGGCTACAGCGTCCTCTTCAGAGACTCCTTAGCACCTGCATGATGTATCCGGACATGCTTTCATTTTTCCATTTCTTTGACTCGACTCTATTTATTGCAGTGTCAAACCAGGAAGGTACTCAGTGACATTTCCCTCACTCACGTGGTTTTTCTTTCCATTTTCCACCCTTCAAACTGCTAACTAAATGAATACAGCTATTTTCATGTCACGATTTCACACCCAGGACTCCCTACCACCCACATGCTTCTTCGCAGTACCTCTCAATATGCTTCTACAACTGGAACAAGGTATAGACTTCACTAGGCTTTCAGAGCCACACCCTGGGTGGGACTGGAAATTCCTGCTTACCATGGGAAACAAAAGGATGTGTGAGGATGAAGTTATCTGGGGAAATGTGAGGGAGCAGAAGGTCTGGGGGCGTTCTGAACACTGTCTGTAATCGCACTGGTGACAATTGTGCGTATCTGTGAGGATTAGTGATTATAGATGAAGCATTTTTAATGAGATGTGAGTCAGGTGACATGCAACCTGAAAGGCATGGACGTGAGTCAAAGAAATGCTACCTATGGCAAGACAAAGCCTGGCTGATAAATTTCTTCAGCACTTTTTAAACTAAAACTACACACTCTCGTTATTTTTTAAAAAAGCATGTCAATCAAAGTAAGAATCTTTAAAATGTGGTAAAAATTAAGAACTATAAGACAAAACAGATTATTGAAACAAATTAGATAAAATGCCAAAATTAATGGCATAAAAGATCCTGGAAACAGACCTCCTGAGGCCGCAGAGCAGCCGCACTCCTACCTCCCGCCTAGTTTCTCAGATTGGATAATGGCAAAACCCTCTTTCTATCACCAAGGCTCAGGCGCCCGGAAAGTTCTACACACGACAGTCAGAGTACATCTGCCCGTGTTTCATTCCTTAATCACTCACAACGTGATAACAAGCCAAAGAACACTTACTTTGGTTTTTATGGGCCCCGGCTGGATCACATTGAATCGTATTCCGTATTTACCCCATTCAGCGGCAAGAGACCTAAAATGAAAATAAACATAGATTCCAAAATTCAGACCCTCTCTTAAAAATAATGACCACGCTTACTACATGCCAAAGACTACAACACACCTCCCCCCAGGTACTATTATTATCCCCGTTACAGACAAGGACACTGAGGCACAGAGGTTAAATCATAAATAGTATGGCTAGTGAGTCATCCTCAAGAGGCCCAGCTCCTGAGTTCGAGCCTCAGTCACTCTGCTGCACTGTCATTCACACTCTGATGCCCTTAATTACTATGCTGTTACACTGGAGAACCAAGTCCAATGTCAATGAGTACGTATCTCTAGAGCAGGCATCACTACCTGGCTGGAAACAGGCGGGAAGCATGGCCCCCCACCCGTGCTCTGCAGTCAGCCCAGCATTTACAAGTTCAGTACGCCTTCATTATCGTGCACTGGGTTACGATGCTTGTGACACCACCGTGCTTTAATTAAGCGAGAGATGGGCTACATACATTTAAAACGTTGACCACATCCATGTTCAACTGGGCTTTTTTATTTTATTTTTAATTTTTAAAGTTTATTGGGGTGACAATTGTTAGTCAAGTTACACAGGTTTCAGGTGTACAGTTCTGTAATACATCATCTATATACCACATTGCGTGCTCACCACCCAAAGTCAGTTCTCTTTCTATCACCATATATTTGATCCTGTTTACCCTTATCTACAACTCCCCCCACCCTTTAACTAGGCTTTTTTAATACAATTGAACAGTGCTCAAAAGCAAACAGGAATCTAATGAAATCCTGCTAAATGCCCAGAAGCAAATGTAACACTTAAACAAATATGGAAACTTGAAGCAACCAGTTTGAAAAGCCTACCTGACAGACAGGCCTAACTTTATGATCTAAACTTATCTTAAGACTTTATGTTCGTATTATATTTGTGTGCCGGTACTTAATCTAGTTTCAAACAATGACTTAAGGTAAATTATAAGAACACAGTGCAAATGTGGAAGATAGATCATTTGAAAGTAAGAAAGGAAAAGAACCAAGGATATGGAAATATACAGGTACCAGGAATGGAGCTAATATCTAAATGTATGGTGACATTCCATAAAATTACAAGAAGCGAGTCACAAATTTGTCCCTCTTTCTATGATGCTACACAAAAAGGTGAGACAAGTCAGTTCCACCATGAACAGTGCCCATAAGAAAAAAGCAAGCCAATTTCTCAGGAAAAGCACATTGCTTCTGAGATGTGCTTTTTTAAGTGGGGCAAGTCTGTTCAGAAGACCACACGGAGCTGCGGCTTTCATTCTAAAGACCCATGGAAGTCCTGTCACGTTTTAGCGGGGAGTAGCATAAGCAGATACGTATGTTTAGAAAGGTGCCTCTGGTGGGAATGTAAATAAAAAAGAAAGAGGGAAGAGCCTGTTCGCAGAGAAGCATCGTAGGGTTACAGGAAGCCAGACCAGCACTGGTAAGAGCCTGCTTATAACACAGAGCGTGAAGGGCCAACGGGGAATAGATTCAAAAGGCACTCGTGCACCGCTGAGCCAAGGCCACCAGCCCTGGCCAGTGGTCACTGTGTTAGTCCCCCCAGGCCTACACCACAGGTACAACGGAAGGATGGACATGTGTTCGACAGAGGGCAGGGGTGGCACTAGTGCAGACACGTGGGAGAAGTACAGGCCATCGTCCGCTGCCGTCTGCAGCAGGCAGCCACTGGCCACTCGTGCTATGTAATTTTAACGTGAAGGTAACTAGATCAGATCAAACTCAGTTTCTCCGTCCCAGGAGCCACAGACCAAGGATTCGACCACCACATGGCTGCCGGATGGTACAGACGCACAGAACATTTCTACCCCAGCACGAAGCCCCACTGGGCAGAGCTGCTGGCAACAAAGGGGACTCGGCCAGGAGGCAGGGTGCCTGTGTCCCGGGGAATCCAAACGAGTCTTTTACTTTTCTCCAGATGGAGCCTGGAGACAGGGGTGTCGTCCAGCGAGTGACCACAGCACACCGCGTGCCATTGGTACCAGGGATACGCAGCACTCACTTGTTCAGGGCTTCCACTCCTGCTTTGGCAGAAGCACTGGGCACTACAAAGCCCGACCCACTCTCGGCGTAGATGGTGGTGATAGCAAGGAATGCTGCCCCTGGAATTATGAAAGGACAGTGATTAAGGACACGGCTGAATATGACGTCGCTCTTAGCATATCCTTTTGGATAAGTCTCCTCGGGCAAGGGTAACAAAAGCAAAGATAAATAAGTGGGACTGCACTGACTAAAAAGTTTGGGCACAGCAAAGGAAACCACCAGCAAAACAAAAAGACAGCCTACTGAACAGGAGAAGTATAGCCAATGACACACCTGACAAGGGAGTAACATCTAAAATATGTAAGAAATTCATATAACTCAACACCAAGAAAACAAATAATCCAATTAAAAAAATGGGCAGAGGACCTAAATAGGCGTTTCTCCAAAGAGGACATACAGATGGCTAACAGACATATGAAAAGATGCTCAATGTCATTAATCGTTAGAGAAATGCAAATCAAAACCACAATGAGATATCACCGCTCTCCTGTCAGAATGTCCATCATCAATGAATCAACAAACAAGTGCTGGCGAGGCTGTGGAGAAAAGCGAACCCTCGTGCATTGTCAGTGGGATTACAAATTGGTTCAGCCGCTATGGAAAACAGTATGGGGGTTCCTCAAAAAATTAAGAATAGACTTTATGACCCAGCAATTCCACTTCTGGGTGTTTATCCGAAGAAAACGAAAACACTCATTTGAAAAGATACATGCAGCCTGTGTTCACTGCAGCACTATTCACAATAGCCAAGATATGGAAGCAATCCAAGTGCCCATCAGTAGACGGCTGGTAAACAATATGTGGTACATTTATACAATGGAGTATTACTCGGCCATAAAGAGAATGAAATCTTACCATTTGCGACAACATGGATATTAGAGGATATTATGCTAAGTGAAATAAGTCAGACTGAGAAAGACAAATACCATGTGATCTCACTTATATGTGGAACCTAAAGAACAGAATAAATGAGAGAATAATACAGAAACAGACTCATAGATACAGAGAACATTTTGGTAGTTGCCAGAGAGGAGCAGTTTGGGGCTATGGGTGAGAAAGGTGAAAGGATTAAGAAGTACAAACTGCCAGTTATGAAAATAGTCATGGGGATGTAAAGTACAGCACAGGGAATGTAGTCAATGATATTTTAATAACCACGTGTATGTGTGGTGCCAGGTGGGGACTAGACATATTGTGGTCATCGCCTCGTAAGGTATATCACTTGTTTCTAGTGATCTAGGGATTGATGGAAAAAGTCAGTACCTACCCTGTCCATGTCCTTTGTGACTAGACTCTTAACTAAAACCCTGTATTAGTCTCTTAGTCCTTTATCATCGTGAGTTCTCTTTCTGACATTAGGTATTCTTTTCCACACTATTTACTAACGTTTGCATTTATACATGACGTCTGGTGATGGCTGGGTCTCAGCCTGGTATTTCCCACCCCCCTGGAAAGGGGCAGCCCTGCAAGTGCTGGACGAGCACGGCAAACTTTGGGCGTTTCCCTCCTCTCTGCTTTGCTGATTCTTGCTCATTTTCCATCAATGCTGCTTACCTTCACAATGTGCCCAACTGGGCTTCTCTGCCGACGCCAGCCACAGTTCTGGGGTCCTCAGTCATCGTCCGTCTTGGCACGCACATCGTCACCAAGTCCTGCCCCCAACAGCGAGTGTCTGTCCCTCTGCTGCTCACACCCTCCCCTTCTCTAGTTTGGCCGTCCCTGCTGTCACCTGGCCTGCCTTCCTGCACGGCTGACCACCTGCCCTGCTCCTGATCGCAGGTTACAGACTGCTGCCTGGATGGACCCCCAGGTTTACACACTTGGACAGACCTCAGAGGTCATTATAGCTGATCCCTCGGCTGTCGCTCCAACCACAGATCAGACCCCAGTCGAGGGCCTGGGTCCCTCACCCTGTCAGGTCACCGCATCAATAACTGACAGGACTCCTGGAGAGTACAAACTGGCTTCCATCTTTTAAATTAGCTAATATATTTTTAATGAAACCCATAGAATTTTAATCCAATGTGACGAATAAAATAGATCAAAGTCTATGTTAAAATGAAAGACAATAATGAGAGAAGAAGGAAGAGTCAGACAGACGGCAGGGTCGCAGGGATGGGCAGAGGAAGAAGCAAGTGAGGCAAGAAACATAAAGTGGTAAGAGAGACGGTGATGAAGAGAGAAATCAAGAACCAAGTGATGAGTTGACAGCGAGACAGAGAAACGGGTGAGAGCTGTGGAGAGAGAGGCAGAGGCAGAGGGAGGAGCAGAGGTGCAGAGACCAAGGAACTTGGGTGGAGAAGTAGAGGGGAGTCAGCCCGCTTCTGCCTCCCCTGCCCATCACCCACCCTTTTGAAGAAACAAAATAAAAAAAAAAAGTCACGCCGACTCCAATCTAAATCATATCCCCTCTGCTGTGCTTGGAAGGAGGGGCCTGGGTTTTAACCTCTGAACACGGGGAGAAAGGGTTCAGGTTCCAGCACTCACAGTGGCACTGTCGCCATACCCTCTCAGGTGGCACTGAACAAGAAGCTGAATGCGGTGAGGCAAAGGCTTTGAAGCAGAGGAAGGAGGCTGGCCAGCCCGACGCCGCCTCCCTGGCCCAAGCTCCGAAGGGCGTCCTTCAGGGAACAGAAGGGTCCTGGCTTCTGAGAGAACACCCCTTCCTTCAGGCACAGTCCTGTCCACCTGTCAGTGGGCCGTGAGCACAGGCTGGGGCTCGAGCATCACTGTGTGTCATGAACAAATGCACCGTCCTGGATGTGCACGTTCCTTCATGCCCACTATTTACGGCATGTGCGGTTTCATCCAGAGGTTTGTGCATAGTCCTGGGCAAAACTGTCATCCTAGTCACCTCCTCTAAATCTACTCTCCCTCCTGGGTCCTCGTCCAGACGCCCCCAGCTCAGAAGCCTCTCATCTGACAGTAAGGTATAATATCCTACCTTCTCAGGGTCCTGATTTATTCCTCCTGCCACCCAGCCACTCGCCAGAAGAGAAACCAATACATCCTGAATGGCCTGCTAATCTTCTCCACCCCCACAATGGAGTCAGTAACCTTTCCAGTTAGTCACACTCTTCAGGAGACACTGTTGATAAATCCACAAGGACATACCGTTTCCCCGAAAATCAGACCTGGCTGGACCATCAGCTCTAATGTGTCTTTTGGAGCAAACATTAATATAAGACCCAATATTTATACCATATTATATTAAATTATTTATATAATATAACATATTTATATATATTATTTATATAATATAATATGTTTATATATATATGTTTAATATAATTTGTTTATATAATATAATATATCTGATATTATAGTAAAATAAAACCAGGTCTTATATTAATGTTTGCTCCAAAAGACACATTAGAGCTGATGGTCCGGCTGGGTCTTATTTTCAGGGAAACATGGTAACTGCCATTTCCTTCAGAACCCACACCATTTCCCACAGTGGTACTGGGAACATTTCCATCACCGTAGCCCAGCCTCCTGTCATGTCTACCTCTCCCTCCCGAGTCCGGACATGCATACGTCCTCACCCTCTCCTTCTCTACACCTGATCTCTGGCAGTCACCTCAGGGAGGGGTGGTCAACCCTGTGCTGGATTCCCAGTGGTCCTGAAACATACTGATCACTGCTCGTGTCACAGTGCACGGTAATTCCTGAAGTGTCGTTCCCATCAGAGACCATGAGTTGTTCATGTCACCAGCTCCAGTCAGGATCCCAGGGTCATGCATAGAACCCGCACACTGCAGGGACCCAACAGGGGCAGGAGAACAAACCCACCTTTCTGTGCTTTAATTAGTTGCTTTCCAATTTCCAGTGTCACGAAGGCCGTGCCATTCAGCACTATGTCGGTTATGGTCTTCCACGCGTTGGAAGAGAGTCTTTCCGTGGGAGAAATAAAATTTCCTGCTGCATTGTTTATCACGATCTAATGAAAGCAAATGGGAGTCACAGAAACTTTTAGACAAGGGGCCACATTCTCCCTCGGAGGCTCTTAGTTCTGAAATTTAGGAAGCTGAAGTTCAGTCTGCCATGAAAGGACCGTAAGACTTGGTGCAGATTTACTTTGTTTGAGCCTGCGAAAATCTACATTATTGACCAAATTTCAGATTCCTAATTCTTTTCTCAAAATCAGGGTAGAGCCTATTATTGAGAACAGAAATACAGAGGAAGCATACGTACCATGTGACTACGCAGTCTTTCAAGCAATCTCAATTAAAATGCCCTTAGTCTGTGTCATTTTGGCTTAACTTACCCAATGAAACTCTTGGCTGATGACCTGTGTCTTCACTACCAATAAAGATCCCGCTTAGTTCTACAGAAGATTCCATATTATGGCTCTCTGAAAGTATCTGTCACATACAAAAGCGCTGTCTTTGTGACTACTGGAGGAAATGGCTTCTTTCTACAATGTGAACCTAACAAAGCAGAAGCCCCAGGCATATCGCAGGTCTTAAATAAGGAGAAATCTGGACTTTCTTGCCGGTTCTTTGCGTGTATTTTTCTCCATGGAGAGATACTGGAGTTATTAGGAAATGCCGAGAGCATGACTCGTTTAAACCAGATCCTATGCTCTTGGATAACTGTTCTTCTTAGTTCACAGTCTTATCAACTCAAGTGAAATCCAGTTTGTTCTGTGTGAGTGTAAATGCGTTTTTTAAATACTCCTGAACGATGGCACAGCTGGCTGTTCTAATCTGTTCCCTGTGGCAGAGCTGGCCGCTTGCCAGGGGCAGGGAGCTGGTGCTTCTCCCCGCGGCTCCACAGGGTGTATACATGGTGGGTTACCAGTGCTATGCCCCGCACGGCGACACTCACATCGGGAAGGCCCGCGATGCTGATCAGCTCAGACACTGCGCTGTGAACCCTGTCGGGGTCCCTCACGTCACACTGGATGGCATGAACCTGCAAAATAACAAAGACAAAGGGAGCCTACGTTTTCCAACTTCCCAAACCAAAAGCATGAGTGGATTATGTCAGCAGGTTACGACTCCCAAATCTGAATTCAATCACTGTTTTTAATGTACCTTATTTCCAGTTTGAGAAGAAATCTGTTCTGCAGTAGCTTTCAAAACATCAATCTTTCTAGAAATAAACACATAGTACTTTGCTTGAGTTCTGAAATGATGTCATATATTTTTTCTTTTTAATTCTATAAATTAAAAATCTATAAAGAGATGCATTTTTTAGAAAATACAAATTATATCTACAAACAAATCAGTTCGAATGAATTCATTTTGTAAAAGTTAGATTCAAATGGCTTCTATGTATGATACTAATGTACTAAATTATTTACATTTAAACCAGTTGTTTTATGTCTACTTGGAGATTAAAATTATTTCCCTTAATTACAATCATTTCTATGTGCTCCCTTGCCCAAACCTGCTTTAGAAAGAAAACACATTAATGGTATAATGTAACCTTATGTTATACTATATAAAATCTATGATAGCAGATTTTAGACCAAATTAATCGATATAAATGCATTATGTACATTCAGAACCTCATACTCTTGAAAGAAACATAAAAAATAAACCATGAGTATAAGTTATATAGTGTTACATAAAAATAATATTTTAACACTCTTAAAAACATTACAACATAAAAATGAAAAATATTCTGGCCAATTTTGCATTAAAGGAAACGTGAAAGAAAATCCTTGGTCCCTTGTAACTTACCTAGTGACCTGCCATTCAGATTAATACCTACCTATTTAAAATTTTTATACTACTCAAAATTGAAGGAAGCGTACATCTTTTTGACCAGTCTCTGAAGCTCTAGAGTCTAGACTATAGAGACCAGGCTATGCCTCAGCAAGAAGTCCTTCCACGTGGTCTTACCCTTCCTACATTCATCACAACAGAAGATGTTCTGCAGTATCTGCCCATTTTATAGAACATGGAAGGATTACATCCCTTTCCTTGAACAAGGCTAACTATGTACTAAAGCAGTAACTACGATCACCCCACTGAGAACAAAGCAGCCTCAGTGTAGAACTTTTTAACTTCATCTCCAGGTAGAAAAAAAATTCTATCACTGCGTTTGGGAAATGTACTCCATAGTCAGTCATAAATTTTTCTCACCACAAATTATAGCTGATTTTTCCAAGGAGATTTAAATAATCTAAGGCGATTTCATAGAAGATTACGATGCAAATCAAACAAGTCTGGCACACAGTTTTCAACCTCGAGGCACAGAGTTGTTTCGTAACAGACTCTCGCAGGTGGAGAGACTTACCGGCTGGCGATCACACACTGTGCACCCAGGCTGGACAGGAGAGTGGTCATTCCTTTTCCCAGGCCAGTGCCTCCCCCGGTAATGAATGCCACTTTGCCTTGAAAACTATTCGGTGGTAGCATCGCTTTTTGAAGGGGTGGAAAGAACTTAGACTGAAAAGCGTCACTGTTTTGATACAATATTTTCGTTCCATAACTGAAAAACTAAAAGCAGGGAAAAAACAAACAAAATACCCCATGAAATTTGCATACATATATTCCCACAAGAGATGAATTTCAAAAAACTTACTCTTGAATTTCACAGTATTCAAATTCTTGGATGAATACAAATTCCCTATAAATATATTAGTATTGTATTTAATCAATTATCATTCTTTTTCTATTAGAATGTTAAGTGACATAGTGGAATGGGTAAAAGCACAGCTTTGGAAGAATTTCTCCCCAGTTGTATGACCTTCAGCCAGTCATTTAACCTCTCTGTGACTTAGTTTCTTCTACAAATGGAAATAATAACAGAATCTTCTCCACAGGATGTTGTGATTACATGAGTTAATTTAAGTAAAATACCTTCAACATTGTTTAGCACATACTAAGCATTCTATAAATGCTACTAGCTTTATTATTTGCAGGTGTTTTACTTAAATTTAACTTAAAAGTAACATAAAGCATATTTGTCTTTTAATAAGAATATCTTGGATAAATATTACATCCCATCTTTGAATCATTGAAGAAAATCATAAAGTTCTTTAAAAGTTTTATTAAATCAAATGCCTCTTCCAATGCTGACTTCTGGATGATAAATTTAGAAACGATAAACTGTTATATTTAAAATGGGGGAGGGGGGTCAAACCATTCTGAACTGAAAAATATTTGTACTCCCCTATCTTAGATTTTACGGCTTACACTCTCATATTACTTGTGAAAATCACTGCCGTTCTCACCCATTTCAGTGTTGAGCATAATAACAAACTATATTCATTAAGAACATACCATATGTCAAACTGACTACTTTTCCTCACCCCATGAAATAGGTACCATTTTTACCCCATTGTACGGGAGGGGCCTAGAGAAGTTAAACATATTGACAGTTGCAGAACCAAGAAGATTCAAACATGAGGTCCCCTTGCGCATCGCCTGTCTCTACTCACTGAGCCCCTGCTGAGCTTAAGGACCACACCAGCGGTGTGTGATATTCCTCGTCTGGTCATGGTTGCAAAATTTGAACCCCAGAATCTATCCTTTCCTGCTACAGTAGCCCTGCAAGCCAAGTGGGCCACCCTAAGGAAATAGTTAGAGATGTGATCAATGATTTAGCGTAAGGCTGTTCATCAAATGGAACTTGCACAAGAAAACGTTTATATTAAGTGAAAAAAGAAATATGCAGTATGTTCTTCACTGTAAATAAAAACATATTCTTAGAAGAAATACTAGAAGGAAAGAATACCAGGAAGCAGTAGTAAATTCACTATTTACAGCGTACCAAGGTCGACTCGACTTCTAATTCAGGACCTCACAACAACCCTCTAAATTCTGTTGTTACCCCTATTTTACAGACAGGGAAACTGAAGCACAGAAAGGTCAAGTTACCAAAATTTAATGACAATTAATAATAAGAAGCCAAGACTTGACTCAGATCCAAGGCGTCTGACTTCCAAATCCTCCATTGCCTCAGTTACATCTCTAGGTGATGGGATTTCGATGATTATTTGCTTATTATTTGTTGGTTTGGCATTTAGTATTTTCAAAATCTATTCAGTAAGTGTAATTTGATTTCCTAATCAGGAAAAAAATGTTACTAAAAGACACAATTTGAGAACACATATAAAATAACTAGAGAAGATAAATCTGCAAATCCAGTTATACTTCACGCGGGTTATCTTATTTCCTTTAGCTTCCTGTTGCCAGGGCATTCTTTTTGTATCCTTTTGCCAAAGCATGAAATCCAAGCAGCCTACAGTAATCTTCCTCCACCTAAATGTCAGTTTTACGTGAGGCTGCTACTGCCTCCAGAACTACTGTGAGGATGATGAATGGGGAGACTTGCACAAGTGGGCTGGAGAGTTTGTCATTACCAAGTAATAACGGAAAAACGTGTTATTATTTTCCTAAGGCTCTAGGTTGACTTTTTACTTATTTAGTGTCGATTTGTGCAGGGAATTTGATGTGGTGCTTTGTGAAAGATAAATTAAGCAAGACATTTGCATACAGATTCCTTTTTAAATTTATTTTAAAACATTTCTCAATCTTGTAACTGGGAGATGAAAGGCTATAAAGGTAAAAATAATCACATTTAATAGAACTTCCTAATAAGTTTAACAGATCACAACACAGCACAGTCTCACCCACTGTGTCTGATCTGATGTGATTCATACCGATCTTATGACTCCCTTTCCCCACCAGAGAAGAGTGAGGAAATTGATATGCTGTTTGAATTCACATTACCTTCTGATAATTCACAGCACATATGCTGCAGAATATTCCATTCGAGCCACTGTCTGCCTAAAAGCAAGTTGTTCATTTCAGCATTAAGACCCACAGAGATAAACAGACCTCACACACTTTACTGTATCCAACCTTCTATTTCTACAAAGAAGGATCCTGAATAAGCTGAGAGAGGATTTTGGTCGTTTTCATTTGAGTCATAAAAAGCAGATACAAAATAAGCTTCTAGAGATTTTCAAATCTTTCTTTGTGGTTTTTTTCTTGCTATAAGTTGTTTCTGAAAATTGAAGTAACACCTTTCATGTCAAATTGATTTCTCTGGAGGTCTTTAAACTCTCTAAAATTCTTAAAACGAGTCTTCCAATTTTGGCAAGTATTTTTTAGTTATAAGTTCTAAAATTTCCCAGAAAAAAAAGTTAGCTATCGTCTGCCTCCCCTCTATACTCAGCATGTGTGCCTGCATCATAGCACCTAAACTAATTCTAACCCTCGAAATGGCAACTCTGATGAGGGCGAGGACAGAGCTGAAAAAGATTTACTCCTAAGTTACTTAGTACTTGGCTAGTCTCGAATGTCTAGAACAAACATGTAAAACAGACGCTAGCCAAATACATCCTACACTAAACGTGTTTGAGGCCTGCCCACTCTTTTTACAAATTTGAGCCAACATTTCGATACTGAGAAATTCAGATAAAAAGGAGAGGCTCTACCAACACCCAGGTGCACCTTCTACCCAGCTGAGTCCGCGCCCCCCTTAAAGACGAGGGTGGAACTCTGGCCAGCGCTCACACGTGCAGTGCACCTGGTCACTGGGTGGCCTCCTTCAGGGACGTGAGGCATGTGTGTGATTCCCTGTTTAAATACAACCCAAGACACCATTACAAAAACAGAAACAGCAACAACCCACAGTATGTTGTTGTACCAGAGAATATTCTGAAGTTTCATGTAAAACAAATTTCTATAAAAATAACTGGTGAATGCGCAGGTATATTATTAAGAAAATCCTGTTTCAAATTTGTAAAAATCACGTAATAACAGACCGCCATACGGAAGCTGTGGATCTAAGTAAGTCAATATTTAAGTAACTCTTAGCTTGGCTATTTCACTCACCGTCATCGCCACTGTGGACGGGGCGCCCACATTACAATCCCATCCCTCAAACACACGCATACCCTCCTGATTTAAACCTACAGAATGTAAGCTCGTTAGCGTAGCATTCAAGCTGTGGACACGGTGGCCTCAGGCCCCCTTCAGCAGGTCCCCCACTTGGGGTATAACCTGTGCTCCACGCCCAGCAATCCTGAAACTTGCCAAGCCCTTTCACTTCTGACCTCTGCTCTGCTTTCTCTTCAGCCTGAAACACCCACTTTCTTTCTCAACACAGCAGAATCAGCCTTCAAAACCAAACCAAACTGTCAGAAACTCTGTGGACACTTAAACAGGTACCTCTGTAAAACATGGGCCCAGCGACTCCCTCCCTCCACCATGGCAGGCTTCCATGGGGGAACGGGGATACCAGGAAGGCAGAAACCAATCAGGGCATATCCGCGTAAATCTAATAAGAGAAGCTAGAAACTGACTGGCTTTATGTAAACATGCTACATCTATACTGTTTATTCAATCACTCAACAAATATTTGTTGAATACCAACAATGTGAGGCATTATATGCTAAGGGAAAATCCAAGGTAGGAAAACACATGTAAAATGCTCCCGTTTGTGTGGGTTTTTTAACGAGGTCATCTTCATACATATGTTGATATTTGCACAGACATTGTTGGAAGGATCCACAAGAAACTATTCATAGTAGTAACCTCTCGGGAGAGGAACTTACTGTATTGTCACTGCGTATCCTTTTGTACTGTTGAATGTTTGACATGTTCATAAACTAACTTTTCATTAAAAATAGTTAACACAAAACCAGTTCACACATACAAGCACACAATGTAGCAAGCGTACAGAGGAAAACAAAGTTTATAGCGAGAAGAAAGCTGGCATAGAATCAGTGTCATGATAAGGACATACACCCTATTTGAAATGCGAGGACTCTATATTCCACACTCAGGTCTGAGCTTTCTTTATAAAGAACATGAAGTATTACCATATCTATTTTGGGGGCGTTTCTAAGTACCTGTTGGTTTAGGTCAAAATGAGTACCTTTTTTAGATCAAGTTCACCTCTACTCAAATTCACATAAGAGGCCTTAACTGTCACATAAACATGTCAGTGTGGTAAAGGCCGGACAATTTTATTTTTCACAGGATGACTCTGAAAAACGCACATCATCATCTTTGCGTTCCCAAAGCAACTCAATAGTCCGTGCACACCGTCAGCCTCCAAAACGACTTCCCAACTAATCATGTCCAGTTGCTACAAGGCAGCGTCTGTGCCACGCATGTGTTTCTGTCAATGCCCAACCACTGCCAGGGCAGCAGCAGACGCGGTTCACAGCTGGAGGCATCTGCAAATATGAGGGGCGGTTGGACAGGACACTACTGATGCCCCACAGCAGAAAAGGACGGTCCTGCAGAATGAGGGACTGTCCCACCCACTAATGCTAACAGTTTGTAAACTTTGCAAGAACTGAAGAACCCAGACTCTCCAGTCCAGGGCTTGCTGGAGGCCACATGCAGCTCCCCCGGAGCCTGTGTGGGTGGCTGAGCACCTCCCCCTGCTCAGCTCAAATTGGGCACTGCAGCGGCCACCGACATCCAAGCTTCTGCGGGACACAGATCTCGTTGCCACAGCAACTTGCAGGGACGGCTGAGCAAATATAAAAGAAGTGAGCTGGACTCCAGGCTCCAGTGGCCAGGCTGAGTCGTTCAGCTGTTGCCAGCGGCAAGACACGAATTGCACTTTGAGGAATGACACATCTTATGGCAATGAACGAGGCCTTAAAAAGTAGTTGCTTTGTGCTACCAGGTGTACTCCTGTTTTGTTAGTTATCTCTCTGCAGTTAGATGAGGACCAAACTGATGCTTCGCCAGGGGTACACGACAAAGGGAGATGAAAGCAAAGCGGTAAATCGGCAGGCGATTTGAAACTTTCACCTGAGGTCCTCACTCCCGCTTGCCTCGCTCACATCTTTGCTTACCGATCCCTATCACGTTAGCCAAAACTGATGTGACTCTTTTTTTGGGCCAAGAGTTCTTGAAAAGCGTTCATTTTGATTTGCGATTTTGTTTATATGAGAAAGCAGCAGTAAACAAACGAGATGAAAATCCTTGGCTCCAGGAAGCTTCTAATTTGCAACTTGAAATTGAGTAATTAATTTCATAGGCTTTCCAGATACAGGGAGGTGGGAGGGAATCCAGCTAGCCTTACCCTTCTCCCTGAGCATATTCAGTGTCAAAAGACAATGACCCAATACTGATTATGTTCTAAGGGGAAAATAAATGGGATACATCCAAGCAAAATTATGCCCATCCGCCCATCCACTTACCAGCACAGAGCCCTGGAATGGCAATCGCCAGATGTAAAGCCTATTTATTTCTGGGTGGCCATTGCATGGTCATGTGTTACTTTGTTTTTTTAACTGTTATTACCTGAATTCATAGTGACTGGGTATCATTTTTATAAAAATAGTAAAGTGATTACTATTGATAAAAACAAAAGAAGCTTGGAATGTGCACCAGAGATATCAAAGAATGAATCTACAAAAGGAAGAATGATAAATTTAAAAAAAGTTTCATAAACTTAACCTTACTACACGACATGAATCCTGGTATTTCCTATTCTATTACAGTTTAGTTTTCTTAAACTCATTTTGCTCCATTAAACTGCTTTTAAGGTCCACTCATGGGTCATCATCCCTAGCTTGAAAAAATGCATGATGCTATTAGCGCATTGATGGCAGAAATACCTTTTTCAACCAAGAATTGCCAGAGTGCCCAACACTTACTAAGCACTTAATTAGCATCTCCTGATAAACAACTGAATGAGTGAATGTTTTCCTCAGTAGAACTGAGAGCAACTTGAGAGCAGGGTTTTTTTAAATCTTCACATCCCCAGGGCCAGGCACAGAGCCGGTTCTGAATGTTTGTATTGAACTGAGGCTATATCACGTCTCAAATGAATTATGTGACAAAGGAAACACTGATCTTGGCTCTTGGTACAAAAGTATTCACATTAGGGATTTTGACTGTAACATCTTGTGCTTGTGCCCAGAAACATGATGTTCCCTGAAGCCTTGTCTTCTCCCAGGGGTTCAAGCCCAGCCTGCACACACCAGGAAGCCCAACACCATAAGCGGGCCTCTGCCTCAAACCCGTCCTGTTTTTTTAAGCAAAGCAATTTCAAAATTGTCAGATTACAGTGACTTTCTAAACAAGCCGATTTTCTCCCACTAAACCTGTTGTCTAATGGTGTCAGAAGAGCTGGGATGCAGTCTGTGTGACTTGATCACTGTGATCCTAATAATCTGTGTTAGTCTGAAGACTTTTCTACCCCACAGAGCTGTTGTCAGTTCGAAATGAGAAAGCCCTCTGAGAAGGGATCAGAAAACAGGCTTCTCTTACAATGACCTGTAACCTAAAATAACCCACAGCCTTGAACAAATATGATTTTTGAAGAGCAAGTTTTCTTACTTGAGAGACTCACCATACCATTTCCTTGAGTTCACCTTTGGAATTTGTCCATAGTTTTCAAAAAAGGACAGCAGGGCATCCATTCTATCAAACTGTAAAAAGTTTTTTTCACAGTTGGCAGATTACGTTTTGTACCTGGCTAAGGAAATTGTGCTTTTGGGTTTAGTTGAGTGTACTGGATTTTTTAATGTAGTTCGGGAGAGGAGCTATATTGGATATTATTGCCTGTCACTTTTCTTTCGTCCCGTCTGCAGCTGTGTGCACTTACAACACAAACTTTGTCTCAATTTGGTCCAGCATGGAGATGCTGACAGGAGCATAGAGGTATGGAGGAGACAGAGGTGGGAGCCGCCCCAGGCGCGTCCACCAGCACGACCTCCAGGGCCGGGTGTCCAGACAGCGGGGTGTTGTTTTTCTTTTACGTGCATCTGTTTATTAACGTTTAACTGCACAGCTGGGACAAGAACGAGTTTCCCTCCTAAAAAAGGGCCGCAGATAAGGCCAATGCGCCCCCAGCCCTTTCCCGCCCCTCATAGGGCCGCGTGCGCACGGTCCCCTTTCTCCCAGTTTGCACTGCTGGGAGCGTGACACCTCTGAGGACCGCGGCGTGCCCTCGTCCCCCCACCCCACCCCCACCCGCGCCCGGGTCGCCCTCTCCTCTCTCGGACCTCGCTCCCCGCGCCCGGGACCTCCGTCCACTCGCAGGGTGCGCGCCGGACCCGAGCACCTGCCCCTCCAGCGCTGCCTTACCCGCCGAGGACAGCGGCCTGGAGCAAAGGACACCCAACCAAGCAGCGCCATGGCGACCGGAGAAAGCAGCCGGGACACGCCAGGGGCACTGCAGCGTAGGCGTGGGCGAGGCCTGGGGCGGAGTCTGAGGCGTGGCTTGGAGTGGAGCTGGGGGTGTGGCTTGGACGGGGCGGGGTCGAGGGCGCGGCTGGGAGACGACAGGGCCTGGGGGTTGGTAGACCTGTTAGCCAGACCCCACGGGCCCCCGACTCTGAGCTGGGCTCTGCGCGCTGGACCTTCTCAGGCTCCCGCTCGGTCTCCTTTGTGACTCCCGGTGTTGTGCGGGCGGGTCGGCGGTGTCCTCGTCTGGTGCTGTGCCCGACAGTGACGAAGGCACTGGCAGGCGCGCATTGTAGCTCGGGGGCGCGGCCAGAACCCTCCTCAGGCTTCTGCCAAGCAACCTGGATTCACAACAATCCGTGTGTATATTGGAGGCGGTTGTGAGACATGTATATATACTCCAGAAGAGTAAGAAGAAAACCCGTACAAATTGTTGGTTTCCAACAAATCAGTGAAATTTGGGGATTCCAGGGTCCAGGGCATACTTTTCTTGCTCTAATAAAAATTTGTTTATTTCTTGATCATGTTTTATTTATTTTACTTTCACATTTAGATCTATGATCCGTCTGGAAATGATTTTTTTTGTCTGTGAGACACAGGATCATTTCTTCTGTAGTATTAACCAATATCTCCAGGATTATTTTTTGGGGAAAAAGAAAACAACCTTTCTATCATTGCTGCGTAGTATTACGTTTGAAAAATCAAATTACCTTATATGTGTGGATATTTTTCAGTCTTTCTATTTTGACCCATTTGTCTATTTTCTAACCTTGTGCCAATAGAACACTGATTTAATAACCATAACTTTATAATACATTTTGATATCTGGTAGTTTAAGTACTCCAGCTTTGCTCTTCAAAATTGCCTTGGCTATTTTCAGTCTGTGCATTTCCATATATATTTCAGAATCTGCTTATTAATTCCCACTCAAGAAATCTGAGACATTGTTGAAATTGCATTGAATCCATAGATAACTTTGGGAGAAATGACATCTTGATAATCCATAAATGTGGTATGTTATTCCTGTATTTATTTAGGACTTAATTTCTGTCAATGTTTTACAGTTAATGTTTTGTATCACATCTTTTGAAATTTACTAGTAAATATTTGATGACTTGGTGTTGTATAATTATCTATTTTACATCATTTTCTGTTTTCTGGAATAGAGGTATACAATTAAATTTTGTGTATAGACTTTGTATCGTGACCTTATTAAATTCACTTATTCAGTTTGCCAATACATTTAGATTTTCTCCCCTTTTTCTGCCCCCCCCCCACTCCAGTTAAAGCCATTGTTTTTGTCAGTCTAGTTGTGTGGGACACAGCCCTGTGACCATGCTGGTATCATAAGCCTTGCGCTCCCTGTGGGCTGCTCACAGCAGCTCAGGCTAGCCCATGGCGGAACACTCTGACCTCCCGCTGCACAAGGCAGCCCACCTCCAGGGAGAGCCGTTGTTTGCAATCTTAGCTGTAGAGGGTGCAGCTCACTGGCCCATGTGGGAATCGAACCGGTGACCAGCACTCCAACCGCCGGAGCCACCAGGCAGGCCCTTAGCTTTTCAATGTACACAATCATGTCATTCGTGAGTGTGATTCGTTTTTAATCTGTATGCATTGGTTACAGCATCCAATACCATGTTGAAAATAAGTGGCAAAAGCAAATATGTCCTTGTTTCATTCCTAATGTCAGGTTCAATAATTCACCTTAAGTATAATGTAAGCTGCAGTTTTTTCAGATATCCTTTATCAGATCAAAAATGTTCCTTCTATTATTACTTTGGTGAGAGTTTTTAATCATGAATGGATGTTGACTTTTATCAAATACTTTTTCTGCAACTACCAATATAATCATATGATTTCCCCCCCACCCCTTATTTTGTTATTCCCGTGAATTACACCGATATGTTTTTTTCCCAGTTAACACCCACCTTTCCATTTCTGGAATAAACTGCACTTAGTCATTATTATATTTTTTTATATACCACCTGATTCAATTTGCTAATCTTTTGTTTAGGAATTCTGCATCTCTGTTCGTAACAGAGACTGGTAAACCATCCTTTTAAAATGACATTTTTCTTCTCATTACAGAATGCTTTTGACAACCAGAACTTATATGATCAGAAGTGTGCTCTAGGGTGTTCACTTTCTGGTGTGCAGGATGAATAATGGATCATTGAAAGAGATGAGTGGTGAAGGATTAGGGGCTATCTGGAGTAGTAGGAGAGTCTGCACCCAGTGGAAGCAGAAAGGATTTAGCTCCTGATTAGATGAAAGTGTAAAATTATGAAACAGATAAGTTAGAAGTGGATTTGAGCTTAGAGAAGAGTAAAAATAATGAGTTGACTTGGGGTGAAATCCTTGTCTTCACCATAATCATCACCAACATTAAGATCCATATAAACGAATGAAGACAATTTAAAAAACTGAAAACACACGAAATTCCATAAGTGGTTAGTGTGCAAATGTATTTAAGTATGAAGCTCCCTTAAGTTGCTCTGGAGCTAATGTTTAAGGCTATTTCCATTCATAATCAGAAAACAAGTATGACGGTGACCCTCTATTTTCTATGTTTGAAATTTAAACCTCTGATGCAATTCGATTTGACAGTGGTTTGGCTTGGGATTTTTTGAAAGTTTTTTTCTTTCTTTGCTTTCCTCTCCTCCCCCCAAACATTGATGACTGTCGGTTTACTGTGCATTTACTACGCACACCAGTTCCAATGGCTCTGTTTACTTCAGACCTGGCCCAGTAACTTTGGGAGCCGTTTTTTGTATCTGTATAGGGTTCACTCTTGACCCTGGGGCCCAATAGCCTGTAGGAAGCGCCTTTCCCTGAAGTTGCCTCGCCAACTCCTCCTTCTTTTGTTTTGCCCCTCCTGGCCAGTCTATAAAACTTTTGGCGGTATTAAGAGCCGCAAGGCAGTCTGACAGGGAGTCCACTATCTTCCCTTAATGCTGGCATTTTGGAATAAAAGCTACTCTTCTTTCCACCAACCTCGCCCCCCGAATTTTGGCTTTCGTGGGGCGATCAGCCGGACCTTTTGCATCGTGCAGATAATCTGACATTCGCTAGCACCCTTAAAATGGAGTGGGTACTTCCCAGCCCTTTAACACGGTTCACTCCCATACATATTGCTCTATTCCCGTCCTAGCCACCGGGTGGCGACAAGGCGCCACGGTGCCACGGTGCCCTCCGTCTTATCTCTGTTTTCTACGCAGGCGCGGTCCCGGGAGCGCGCACGTCACGGAGCCCACCGGATCACAGTCGCTGCAGCCGCTCACGTCTGTCAGCTGCGGTTGCGCAGCTGCACGTCGCCCTCACACTGAGGAACAGACCCATGTGGAAGCTGCTCCCGACTGCGGGCCCGGCCCGAGGTGAGACGGAAAGGGAGATGCCTGAGGACCGATTTCCCAGGGACAGATGCCACGGGCGGAAAGTCAGGAGCGCTGCTTTCGGCTTGGCCTCGCCCCTTTTCCCGCCTTCCGGCGCCGCTTCCATACCCTTCCGCCCGGCTGCTGCGGGGGTCGGTGCGTCGTGCGCGGTGGCGTGGCGTCGTACGCGGGGGCACTGCGTTGTGCGCGAGGGCAGTGCGTCTTGCGCGGGCGCTGCGCTGTACGCGGGCGGAGAGTTGGCCTGGGCGGGCGGTCCGTCGAGCGCGGGGGTGTGGCCCGTCGGGTGTGAGGGGCGGGGCACCGGGAGCGGGGGGCGGGGCATCGGGCCCGTGGGGTCCGTTGGCTCCCGAAAGGCGGCCGGGCTCCTCGGGTGACAGCGGCCCCTGCGTGGCGGCAGCCCCCCGAGGGACGGCCGGCGTCGGCTGTGGCGCGTAGCGTGTCCACCTTTGAGGAGACACAGTACGTTACGGCGGTGACACCAGGGGTTCGCTCTGTGGAGAAGCTGGGGTGCCTCCGGTGACCGGCACTCCGGCGAGCGTCGTGTCAGCGCGTTTCTGAGCCAGAATGACTGGGGAAGTGGGTGTTTTCTTTGCGCAGTCCCGGCGGGGGGACGGTGAGCGGCGGGCGCGGGCAGGTAGCCCGGCGGGGCCCTCGCGCGGTGACGGCCGGTTCGCTGGCTGAAGGCGGGCGGAGGAAGACCCTGTCACCCGCCGCACGCAGTCCTGCCGGCACGCGGGCCCTCTCGGTCCAGCAGGCCTCGCGCTGCCCGCTGTCCGTCGGGCCGGCGCGCCTCCGGTGCCGTCCCGAGACGGCTCCCCTCCCATCGCCGGCAGCGCTGCCGTTAACACCCAGCCGCAGCGCGCCGCGCCCGTGCGCGTGCGCCGATCTGCGCTCGCTTCTGTTCCTGACCGTGTTTTTCTCGCTGTGGCTTTAGGGCATATTTTGTGGGACCACCGGCGAGGGCAGGTTCCCGTAATACTCATGCTGTTCTTGGCAGTTTTTTGCTTTATATTTGCCCGGTGGACTTTTGAATTCGTTTGTTAAGTTCCACACAGTATAGGTGACCCTTGAACAACGCAGGGGTTAGGGGCGACGACCCCCAAACCCGCGCGCGGGTGACTTAAGTCGCCCTGTCTTAACGCGGATTCCCACCGCGCAGTGCAAAACCCCTTTGTTCAAGGGTCCACGGTATTCTGATTTTTTTTGGTACCGCATTAAATTTATCAGTTAATTTGGTCGAACATTCACACTTTTCAGTATTGTTTTTTCCTTATAAAAATGGTAGACTTTTCCATCTAATGTTTTGCGTCCTTCAGTGAGGCTTTAGGAGAAAAACACGAGTTTGATTTATAGAGTTGACTATTAACATTTAAATAGCAAAATAAAAATATTTTACTTTAATATTTGCCATACCTGTTTTACATATGCACTCATATATGTGTCGGCATATATATATGTAGGCGTTTATCAATTTTTTTTTTTTTAAATTCTCTTAGAACCATACAGACTTCTGACTGGTGTTGAGTACGTTGTCGGAAGGAAAAACTGTGGCATTCTAATTGAAAAGGATCAGTCAATCAGTCGGAATCATGCTGTGTTAACTGCTAACTTCTCTGTAACCAACCTGGTATGTTACTAATTGTATTCCACTAGCTCAAGCAAGCGGTTGAAATCACAAAACATCACCTTGGTCCATATATAAGAGAGTTTGTGGCATTTTTCATAAAGCTGTTAGATTTTTTTATGTTAAAAAAATTAAATACTTAAAACAGATTGGCAGTGGTATCAGTGGTGTTTGTTTATTTTTATATTTGAAGTTTCTGCTCCAGTATTTTACTGTTTTAATTTAGAAACTCAGAGGAAGTAGGGCATATTTATATTTATCTACTTAAACATTTATTGAGTGCTTACTGTGTGTCAGTCTCTGCCAGGCCTAGGAATAGAGCAGTGAACAGATTGTCCTGTCTCCTGATTTAGAGTATGTTTAGCCCTGTGAACACAGGGCTTTCCTGAATAAGGTAGGTTTTCACTGTGGGAATTGATTTGTTTTATTATGGAAAACAGCTGTTGCTTATGCCCCATAGCTCTTTTGAATGGCTTTGAGTTTGTGTTAGTTGCTTGTTTTTGTTGCAACCTTAGACAATAAAGGTAATACAAATATATACAAAGAGCTGTGCTCATCATATGCTGGTGGTAATAAGAAAGAAAAAATGTTTTTAGCAAACACTGCATATCAGCAAATGCTGGATCTCTTCAGTGATCTTTAGGTTTTGTGTCTCTGTTCTTAATAGGTTTAGAAAAACTTGAATATTTAGAGTGGCAAAACACTTAGTTATTTATTGATATGTTTTTCAGAGTCAAACAGATGAAATCCCTATATTGACAATAAAAGATAATTCTAAGTATGGCACCTTTGTTAATGAGGAAAAAATGCAGACTGGCCTTACCCGAACTTTGAATACAGGAGATAGAGTTACTTTTGGAGTGTTTGAAAGTAAATTCAGGTAAGAAGGTTTTTTAATTAACATTAAAAATGGACAGCTTTATTTTGCACTAATCAAAATCCAAAGGACACCTAATTGAGTTCCTACTTAGCACAGTGGTGAACTTTGTAGTACATGTGGTCCGTGCCTCTTGTCAGTCACAGGTAGGGCGTGACCAAGGTAAGAGATTGACTGGGCTGTGGGAATCTTGAGCTACCTTCCTTTGATGCCACATAGGTGAAGGTATAAGGTTAACTTTAATTGTTAGTTTTTTCTTAATTGCAACTCCAGATTTAGGAAGTGATGATTTCATTAGTTAGAAAGTTTAAGAATACATAAAAATTAAAATAACAGCATGTGACGTGAGCTTCAAGTTTAAACTTCTGTAAGTTGTCATCTCTGTAACTGTGATACCACAACTTTGTGTAACTCGTTTTCATTTACAGAGTAGAGTATGAGCCTTTGGTTGCATGCTCTTCTTGCTTAGAAGTCTCTGGGAAAACCGCTTTAAATCAAGCAATATTGCAACTTGGAGGACTTACTGTAAACAATTGGACGGAAGGATGCACTCACCTCGTCATGGTATCAGTTAAAGTTACCATTAAAGTATGTTGAATATCTTGTTATTATATTAAAATAAGTTCTGTGAATTTAAGCTTACTCTCTCACTATACAGTCATTTTTAAAGTCATTTACTTTAAATCAACCATAACGAGTTGTAAATTTCTATATGCCAACCCCATGCCTTTGTGTACTATTGAGGCTAGAATGGCTTATTGATGCTGTATTTATTATGTGAGTCACGCAGAAGCACATAAAATTGTTTTTCAGATTTTTGGTTAAGCATTTTGAAAAATGACTTATGCTATCTCTTCACCAAGAAGTTTATACAGTGCATAGTTTGTGTTTTCAGTCTAAGAGCAAAGCAACCAGAGATCGACTACCAGTTTTCAAAGTTAGCATCGCACGTCTCCTCTGTCAGGCTGTCTTTCTCCAGTCTCTGCCATCTCATCTCAGGCTCTTCCGTTTAGTATTTTTTGGTTTAAAGGCCTAATCACAAATACTTTTTAAGGTCTTGTAGTTTAATATTACCGTAATGTATCTTTGCCTTCTGGAGATTTGTAGATTATATACTTTCAGAAGATGCTGACTCTTCATTAAAACAGTGATACACTTTGGTGTGTTTTCAGATTTTGCATCTTCGTCAGATTTGGTTATACCCAAAGCTAACTGAAGAGAGACACTGGGAGGTGTTGGTCTCCTTTTAACCAGGTTGATCGTGGATATGTAGGATTGTTTTGGGTTAATATCTACAGTGAAAAACAACAAATATTTAGATGCCTTTATTAGGTGATAGGAAAATCCTTTAATATTTAGTATAATTAATTAAATCAGAATGTGTGGATTATAGTGACAGGTATTGTAGAGAGGGGCTTGCTCTCAGATGGAACCTCAAGTCACACTTGGATCTTAGTGGTGTTATGTCTGACCAAGAATCTTTTCATCTGTGCGAGTTAAATTGACTTATAAATTTAGCAGAGTACTCATTTGTGCTAGTGCACCCACAGATAATAGATTCATAAATCAAAATGTCCACTTAGTTTACAGTACGGTTGCTCCCTTCCAGTGATCAGAATACTTATGTGTGGATTCTAAGATATGGAGGTGCCTGAGAAATGGAAGAGGTAATCATGCCCTTGCTTGGTGGGTGTGAAACAGGAGCCAAGGCAGTGAGACGTCCCTGAGGGATGTTTTGCTGAGTCCCGGGCAGACCTGAAAGCTGGCACCCATGACCAGCACACACACCAGTCCAGTGACTAGGAATTGCTGGCCGCCATCTGGCTCTCTCCATCAGAGGACTGGAGACACACCAACAAAGGCTTGCAGAGCCATCCTCCTTTTCAATATTTCTGATCAACCATGTGCCAAAAAAGAGAACCTTGTCATTTTTTTGGTAAATTCTCCAGAAGTGCAGGTTAGCTTATGTTTTTAAAATCATTGAATGTCAGAGCCAAAAGGGAACCTGAACAGCATTTAGGTCAGTTTTTATTTTCTGATGAGAAAACTGACGCATGGGACTGAAATCCTTGGCCCAGGATTCCGTGTGTTGGAGCCCCCCAGTCCACTGTTGAACTGCACACTCCTGCTTCGTGCAAGAAGTCAGTTAGGTCATTCACATTGGAGGTTGGTGTCTTTCAGATTCTGTTCTTGAGAGACACCCCAGGTTGCTTGTTCATATTTAGGACAGACCCCATGTGATTAGAAGCATACTTAAATTCTTTAGCTGGATTATTTCTAGAATGAGGCTGAATCTTCCTTTTCATTTTCATTGCCAATGGTGGTATTTTCTAATCTTCGTCAGATTATTTGAATATGTATTATTTGAGGCTTATAGCTTAATTCACTTGCTACTTGAAGCCCCCCCCCAATCTGTACATATTTATTTTGAACTTTTGCCAAACCCCAAACGGTTATTCTTTTACTTTCTTGAAAAGACTATTCTATAGTTACAAACTGTTGGAGAGACAGTTGAAAAGGTCTTCTCTCTCATGATACTGTTTTCTCTAGGGCAGATGTTACATTGCTTCAATCCTAAGATATACTTTTTAACATTTCAATGTTTCTTTTTAATGGAATACATTTTAAAATTGACTTATATTTTGTTATATTGCTCCAACCCCCCCCCCCGCGGCCCCCCAAGCAGTTTTTAAATTACCATATTTTGCCATGTATAATACGCACCCACCTTTTTGGCCCAGACTTCCAGGGAAGAAATCTTTTGTTTTAACTTTTTAATTCAAATTTTTATTTGTTTTCATTTAGATATTTGTTTTTTGTATTATAAAAGAATTTTAGCTTTATTTATTTATTTATTTATTAAAGAGGGCACAGTTTCAAAGTGGCCCATGCGGGGATTGAACCCATCGAACTGGCAACCTTGGTGTTAGTAGCAACGTGCTCTAACCAACTGAGCTAACCAGCCAGCCAGCATTTATTTTTTAACATATTATGGCACAAGAAATTTTATGTAACAAATAATTACAAAACACAAGAACAGATACAAGGTACAAGAAATTTTATGTACAGGTAGCAAATTTTACGATATTTACAGGCATCATAGAAGTCCAAGAACTCTTAGTCATTATTCCAGGGTATTATTTTGCATACAGATATCAGTGATTTCTAGAGTTGCATTTTTAACTCATAAGCATAAATAAAAGAATTAAAAACATTTATATAGATACGAAATTAGTGCTACCCATGTATAATGTGCATCCTTACTTTTCCCTCACAAATTTGGGCAAAAAAGTGTGCATTATACACAGCAAAATATGGTACTATTGTAGTTGGTGGGTTCTTAAATCAAGTGATTATGTAGGGATTTGTATACTAAACTAAGCAGTGACTGAATACTGACTTCTATGTTGTAGATTGTGGCTTCTTTATAAATTTAGACATTAGAGAAAAAAGGAATAGAACAGCTCCTTTGTAATTTATAACTTAAAGTTTTTCTTTAAAATAGGTAGCATGAGTGAATACATGGACTCACATGTGTTTTTTCTTTTTAGACAATATGTGCACTCATTTGTGGACGTCCGATTGTAAAGCCGGAATATTTTACTGAATTTCTTAAAGCAGTTCAGTCCAAGAGACCGCTTCCACAACTTGAAAGGTATATTGTGTGTTTTGCATAAAACATGACAAAGTACGATGCACTGGTTTTATTTAGGTTAAGTCCCCCATTAATGACTTGTTTCAGGATGTAATGCTATAGTTCAGTTTTATTAGGAAGGTTTTTTGCATGTAAAGAAAGGATAGGGAAATGCTCAGTTGATTGTTTCTGATCTCGGTGAAACAATGCTTCATGTGTGCAGGTATTTAAAGAGCACACAAAGGTGCAGGCATATAGAGTTTGTGGGTGGGGACCCCTGCTCCCCCCCACCTCCCCCCCTCCCACCTCCCCTCCCCAGCAGGAACAGCTCCGTGGCTCGGAGTGGAGCTCGTTTCTTCTGAGAGTCAGTTGCAAAATAGCTTGCTGGTAGTTTTATAGGAATTGCATTGAATTTATAGATCAAGGTGGGAGGAAATGACAGCTTGACAATATTGAGTCTTCCACTATCCCTGAGGTGAGAGGCTGGTCACTTATGAATAGCTGTTGCAAAAGATCTGATTATGTAGACAGTTGAAACTATGGGTTGAGAAGAAGCTTAAGAATTAATCTAATTTTACCTTTATTTTCTTCTTTTCCCTCATTTCCATGGACGATTAGGATAGTTTTATAGCATCCTTTAAAGAGCTAAAATACTATATTTTTAAATCTCACTTTGGAAATTTTATTTAAACTGACAGAATAATGTAAGTTTTAATTTCCTGAGCTTCTCCAAAGAGATTTATATTAAAACACTTAGAGTAGTAGTCCACAGAATTGGAAAAAGACCATTATTAATACATAATAGAATTTGATCTTTATGATTAATGTCTCTTTCAACATTTTTGTAATTCATATAACTTGTTTGAGTTATATACAGTGCCAAAACAATATACATTTTAAGATGTATACAGTGTATATGTGTATATAGTGTATACATAATGTATACATAATGTATACACTGTATTAAAATTGTAATACTCAACATGTACGAATAACAAAAGATGAATACAAGTCAATGTGTATGCATTGTTTTGGCACCCCCCAGTGTATTTAATTGGATCTTGTTATTATCTACCCTTGGATTATATATTTTCAGGAAATAATGAGCAGTGCTTTTATTCTATGTGGCACCTGTCCATATTTTTAGAAAAGCATTTAGATACTTTTTTGTTATTTTTGTCCCAGATAAAAACTTACTTTTTAAAAATCATTTAATGATATTATGGAAATTAAGTCCTTTAGTATCTAGATAGCCACTTCATTTACAAATTTAATGTCATACATACAAGTAGCATAGGATTGGAATATACTCTAATTTTGTTTCTACAGTTTTTACCCACCTATTAATGAACCAGCTATTGGAAGTGAAAACATTGACCTGTCAGGACGACAGGAAAGAAAACAGATCTTCAAAGGGAAAACATTTGTATTTCTGAATGCCAAGCAGGTACGGTTGGTTATAAGCTAAATTTTCCAAAGGAAAACATTCATTATAAACTAGGACAAATTATTAGTATTATCAATGGTTTTTAATGCTTTTTCTTCTGAGATTTTGTGTAGAAGTGTGAAATGGAATGAAAATTGCCCAGGCACCAGAACCTGCCCATTGTTCATGTACATGATTATCATATCTGTTAATTGGCCAATTAATTAAGTTTATATAAATAATGTAAGCTGAGGGGAACATAAAACTTTGGCTTAAGTTCTAACTTGTTTAATTGGTAAACAGCTGTCGAATGTCTTCTGTGCTGAGATGGGGGATTTGGGTTGTAGATGGGAAGGGATCCAGGTCCCCACAACGGATGTGCATGTAGGGAGCCCTGGACACTGCCAATGTGCCCGGCTGCAGGGCTTCCTGTGATCCCGGCATCTTCTCGGAGTGGAACAATTTCTCCCAAGAAGCACAGCCATTTCTACTTCAGTTCTGCTTTTATTTTACTTCCAAATCAAATTCTTAACACTTTTATAAAGAAATTGATTGTGGCTATTTTATTACTTTTTTCTTTTTCTTTTCATCTATAGCATAAAAAATTGAGTTCAGCAGTTGTTTTTGGAGGAGGAAACACTAGGTTGATAACAGAAGAAAATGAAGAAGAAAATCATTTCTTTTCAGCTCCTGGAACTTGTGTTGTTGATGTAGGAATAACAAATTCACAGACCTTCATTTCTGACTCGCAGAAAAAATGGATTCAGTCAATTATGGATATGCTCCAAAGGTACAGACTTACTCTATATTAGTAAAAAAAAATGCGCAAGTAGGCTGTTTTATATATAATTTTTGTTGCATTCCACATAACAATGAAAAGTATTACAATAATTACAAAGATGTTGTGTATGGTATCTGAAAATTTATTGTGACTTAGTATGCTGGCAGTAGAATATCTTTATTCATAATTTAATCTCAGTATTTATTTTCTGCCTCTTAATTTTAATAGCATTTGTAGAATTTACCTTTCTAAATTAATGAAGTAATATTTAAGTTTTTCTGTAGAATGTGTAGCAGTTGAGAAAGTTACAACTCAAATGTAAGTTTTTTTCTGAAATTGCCTTAATCTGAAATGTATTTGTCACTTGATGATTATTACCATTAAAAATGCATATAAAAATTTTTATCCGTCTTATATAAGCTACTATGGGAAAGTAGAAAAAAAATGTCAGATATCTTAGAATAATGTTTGTAGTGGGGAGGGAGAGTGTGATCGAGCTAAATTGAGGCTTTTTGTTTCCCAGACACTTTATTAGGGTTAATAATCTTAGCACTATTGAAGCCAAAAAATCCTGTGAAAATGTCAGACTTGGCAGTATGGTGACTACAGTTCTAGTCACCCAGCAGAATGCAGTTAGGGCTTCGTGTACTCAGATGCCTAAAAAGCCCATAGCTACCTCCCTGTGTTATTCTTTTTTCCTGTCCCAGGAGTCCTTCTGAGGTGGAGATCAGTTTTTTTTTCTTTTATGGGTTTGCTGAAGGAAGGAGTAAAATTTCCGTTATCTGCATCAAAATATTTTACTTAATGGAGAGGTACGCATATTTCCTGCTGTGAAAAAGAAAAGACCTGCATAACAAAGATGCCATCTTACTGCTACAATCAGAATTGCTGTGGTTCTGTTATGTGTTAGGCTAGGAATACAGTGGTAAACAAGGTAGCCATTGGAGCTTGCTGTCTATAGGGAAAGGGAGATGAGTAAACGGATAATTACAAATGTGTGTAAAGGAAGCGGGGGACAGGGTGAAGGGGAGACATTTATTCTGGAGAAGGCCTCTACAGGCAGCATCTTAGCTCCCAGCGGTCTCAGAGCCTGCAGAGCGGCAGCAGGAACAACTGCACTTACAGGCCACTGTGTAGCGGGCCCTGTCCTAGGAGCTTTGTGTGCATAAACACACGGACCTGTGTGTCATTGACTGTCACGTCCCCACGTGCACAGGGCCAAGGGGGCTTGAGGAGAAGTCAGGGATGTGACCAGGCAGTCTGGTTCCCAAGCTCATGCCCATCGCCATTGCGTCTCACTGCCTGTCCTGTGCAGAGATCGAGGGGTGCAGGGCTGCTCAGAGGTCACGAGCACGAGGTGACACTGGGTACTCTAGTCTTTAGCCCTTGGGTTTGAAAGGAGGACAATTTTAAAGTTTGAGGAAGACGTCACTTAAAATAACCATCAACTTAGTCCAAGCTGTTGGAGGAGCAGTTACGGCTAGGAAGTGGCCCGTGAAGCCGACTGTTGGCGGAAATCAGACAACAGGGCGACCTTGGGGCCGCGTAGTGGCTTGCTGTCTTGATGACCTGTCCGAATGAGTGTAGCATGCCTGGGTTAAAACTCCATACATCTAGTGGGACAGGACAACCCTGGGTTTTGTCCTTGCTGAGATGTGTTCCCAGAATCCTAGCTCACATTCAGAGCTCTTCCTGTCAGCACTATAATTATTTCTCCTTATCCTCTCCTCACCCATTTCGCAGCTTTGCACAAATCGGATGAGTCATAATCCTTGGTTCATGAGACGCTATCATCACTGAACCACCAGTAATGCACATGCATTTTGTTCACTGATTGTTTGATAGTTATTTAAAACTAGGTAACGTGTGTGAGAATCTGCTCCCTCCCCCAACGTACAAGCTAGATCCTTGACCATAAGTATGGCTGTCTATGTGGTACCCCTTGACCAGCTTCCCCTGCGTGGGAACCTGTACGTGATTGTTCATAGCAGATTTACTTGTCACAAAAACTGGAAAAGAAAGAAGCTGTCCTTTAGCAGGTGAAAGACTGGACAAACTAGTGCAGCCGTGCCGTGGGGCGCAGCTCCCCAACAGAGAGGACTGTGATAGACGCCGCTTAGTGAGCCTCCAAGGAGTTATGCTGAGGATGGCTCTGTGTTGCATTACCTTTGTTCTATAAAACGGTTGTTCTTCATGTTATAGACTGACGAAAGGTAGGTTCACAATAAGATTCCTTAACACACGTAAATTGGTAAAATGATTTATTAAACTTAGAATCATGACATGTATGTGTACAGCTTACATATATGTAATTGTTCTTTGTACTTTCTCCCTCCTTCCCCACTCCTTGCTTCCTTCTTTTATGTTTTATCTCAGGATTTTAATAAAACATAGATTTGCTTATAAAAATCTATTGCTTCATATGGGTATTACTGTTTCCTCTTTATTCTGAAAATTACAGAATTTTAGACCTGGAAGGATCTGTAGCCTTTCCTTGTTAGTCACTGCAGGTGACATAACTGAATTAGTAAAACACGGTGGACTTGCTCGTGTGACGTTGCTCGGGGGAGCAAGCCAGCACTCTGTGTATTTGAAATTCTCTCCATAGCATAAAACTGCTGTTCCTCTTTGAGGGGAAAAAAGATTCAGCTTGACATCATCTCAGTAAATTTGTTACTTGGAAGATATTATACTCATACTATTTTATTCTTAATAGGCAGGGTCTTAGACCTATTCCTGAAGCAGAAATTGGATTGGCAGTTATTTTCATGACTACAGAGAAGTACTGTGATCCTCAGGCCCAGCCCAGTCCAGGTAATTAAAGTGTTATTTTATCGATTCTTCAGCAACCTTATTTATTATGTAAATTGATGATAGGCTCTCTGCACATCACTGTATACTTACCAGGGCTGACCATCTTCACTGTCTTTTAAAACTCACCTTTTCCATCCCATCATTTATTCATTCGATAAAGATTTGTGGCTGCTGCATCCCGGGTACTGTCCTAGGTGCCGAAGACACAGTGGTGAATCAGGTAAACAAGTTGCCTGTCACTGTGAATGGTATACTGTAAAGGTTGGACGCAGACAGTTAGCAGGCATGCAGACAGACTCTTCTGGTATGTTCTGTTCTGGCCAGGCGCCAAGACAAAGCTGCAGTGAGGTGATGGAGCAGTGGGGAGTGGGCTCCCATGGTTGGGCGGTCGGGGTGGGGCTCCCTAGGGTGTAACAGCAGAGCCTCCTGCGTCCTGCATGAGGAGAAAGGTGGCATGGCAGGATCTGGGGGCAGAGTGCCAGTGAGGAGGAGCAGGTTATAGCGGCGTCTGTGGAGAATGGGTTCCCCGGGGCAAGGACAGAAGTAGGGACATGAGTAGAAAGCGCTCGTGGCGGTCCAGGTGGCGAAGCCTGGTGGCAGTAGTGGAGAAGCAGGGGGAACAGGGTCAGGATGTATTTGGGGTCTCGGCCCAGCAGAGCTTGCCTGTGGCGGAGTCAGAAACAACTGGTAGGTGTGGGCACGAGTGACAGGCTGGACGGCGGTGCCATGTAGTGGGATGAAGAGTACATGCTGCCGTCATCCAGTGTTGGTGTCGCCAAGCCGGGGTACTCAGGCAGCAGCCCTTACCCTTCGTTCCTTAAGTCGCGTCCCCCACTTTTCTTGAAAATAAGCTGATGTTGCTGTCATGCTGATTCACTTTTTCTTTTCTTCTTGCTTTTTTACCTTAGTTGTACGGTTCTTCTCCCTAGGAACTCTTGTCTTGTTTGCCTAGCTATCAGAGCACCCACTCTGGGTCCTGTGTGCATTTACTTGCTTCCTGCTTCTCAGCAGTTGTTGGACTTGGGCCACGAGACACGTTAGGACAGCACAGCCTCGCCGTCCTCTCCAGGGGTGTCGTTCACAGTGTGGCCCACTGAATGGCCACCATGGAGTTGGACAGTGTCCCAGCTGAGGGTCTGTACTCTTCATCCTGGTTTAGACATGTTAGAAACGTGCTGAGCCATTAGAGCCTAATCACCAGGAATTGATGAGGTGTGTAGGGCATTACTAGTAATGATTAGTAATAATAGCAACTGTCTTTTGAGTTTGCAGACAGAAGTAAGCGATTTTTATATGTCATCAAAATTTAATCTGCAAAAACAATCTTTTTAAGATAGATGAGATCATCTGCACTTGATAAATGAGGGAACTGATGTACAGGGAGGTAAGAAATTAGCCAAAGGTCATGTAGCAAGTCATTTCATTCAAACTGACTCTTCAGGGGAAGCTAGTAAGATGTTATACTGTGGTGCAGATGGCATGTGTTTCAGTGTGTAAAGTTTTGAGAAATGATGGTGTGGGCTTGACGGGAAGCAGAGTCAAAAGGATAAATATCTGATAAAAAAGTTGACCAGCTAGTATTTTACTATTTGGATAAGAACGCTTATTCATCTGCTGTCTCATATACCCAGGAAGTATACTAGGTATGTTTCTGTCTGTATGTAGCTAACCTTCAACTATAAAGTTATAAGTGCTTGTGAAGTTTTCAGTATTTCCACATAACTTATTTTGCTGGAATTGTGACATGATGAACATTCCCAGAATTCATCCTTAGAAGGCGGAAGTGAAAGACCAACTCTTCAGCCTCTCTCAGTGACAGAACTCCTTCTGTGTGGATACCAAAGAGAGCCATGTGTTTGGAGAAGCTGCACAACCTTTAGAAATAGCATTGGGTAGATAGGATTTTGTCACAGTGGATTTCTGTTCTGTTACAGAAAAAAACAAAACAAAGAAAAACCTGTCAGTAATTTCAGGCTGTAACAACATAACAGAAATGTACAAAACAGCATCGTCTGTCTGAGTGAGGAGCTGCCCTTGTCCCAGCCCCTGTTTGGGACAACTGTCCTTTGTTTCTCTTTTAGCAAACTAGTTCTCAGAAACTTTTTTCCTGCTTCAGAAACTTTTTTCAGTGGAAATTTATTCTCTGTAATTCAGAATATTCTGGAGTGCGGCCAAGGCATCTGGGTTTTTTGTTTGTTTTGATTGATTTTAAGCTTGTGTTTCTCATACAAGTGCCAGAACCACCGGGTCAGAATAGGGAAGGACTAAACTAGAGAGGCGCTTTCTTTTATGTAAATGAGGAGACCTCTGACTACAAAGGTCAGTCATTTCTTGTTTTTACAAGACCTGAAATCCTCCCTCTGCAGCTTCTGCTCAAGAGGTCCGCTGCCTTGAGAAGCTCCCTTCTCAGAGCCGCTGCCCTGTATGAACCTCCATGTCTGCCTCTCTGGAAGGCAGCAGAGGTCCTGCCTCTTTGTTCATCTCTACAGTTAGTGTTTCACTGTGCCACTAGAATCACCCTCCCTTTCAAACTTTGCTCGCTCTCATTATCAGCAGAGTGGATCCCTCAGCCCTTTTCTGGACTTCTGTCTCCTCCCATCCTCGTCTTGTAAAAATACACCTCCCTACACACTCCATGTGCTGCATTATGTGCAGTTCCCACACTCCTTGACCTTGCTCGGCCTGGTTCCTGTTCCTAGGACACCAACTCTGCGGTTCCACATCCAACTCGTCCGACAGACGCTCGTGTCCTTTGTGAAGTTTTCTAGGTTTTCTCTCCTGTGACTCACCTCCAAGTCACATGAATTACTCTGTTTTCTGTACACCAGTAACTTTTTTGTCCATTCCAGTTAGAGTTTCTTCCTACTTTGAAATGTAGCCCGTTTCCATGCCCCTTGCAGCCACTAAATTGATTGTAAGCTCTTACTAATGTTGGAATCCCTGATAGCACCAAGCATAGGACTTGTTTGTAGTCGGTATGAATATTTGCTTAGTTGAAATAATTCTGGCATACAAGATTATCTTTGCCAGTGTGGAGCAACAAGATTTGATCATCTACTGTTGGAAATGTATTTATGGCTGAAAGGTCCTTAGAGATCATCTAATCTGTCTTCTTATTAAAAGGTAAGAGATCTCAAGGCTGACAAAAGTTAACGTCTCATAGATATTTCTTGGCCAAGCCATTCCTAAAATTTGGGTTTTCTGACTACCTGGCCAGTACCTTTTCTATTATATCATTTCACACAGAAACAGATCTTAAGGTGTTGGTAAAAATCTACCTTAAAATTAAAAGTGTGACTTGTTGCAAATATTCACAGGTGGGTCTGTGTAGGTTCTAAGTCATAGACTTCTGACTTACAATTTCAGAACACAGCCAGTTTTGATGGAACAGAGAAGGCATGTTGCCTTGCCTCCCCTGTCCCTTCTCTTCTCCTTTCCTTCCACGTTCATTCATTTACTTATTCAAAGAGTATGTATTGTAATTATTCTAAGCACTGGAATAAAGAGGTGAGCAGTTCAGAGCAGATCCCTGCCCTCATGGAGAACATTGGAAACAATCTTACTGTTGACAAACATTACTTATTCTTGGTTGTTGGGTTCCATTTATAAATGTTTCTTTTAGTGATTATATAAGCATCCATAATTATTATTTTGGGCAAAATTCTATGCAAGTTAAAATGAATTTTAGGGGTATGTCTGTTTAAGGAAATGCCAGTGAGCTCCTAAGGTGGTCACATAAGGGAGTGGCGGAAGTCGTTTAAATACCTGAATTTGGAATCGGTAGTAAACGTGTATTGAACACGTCCCACACCATGAGGACCTAACAGTGATAATTTAGCTTAGATGCTTGTAAATGTCAACTTTTAAAATTTTCAGTTGACAGTTTGATTCCATTCACTGACTTATATCCACTACACAGCAGACCTTGCTCAGGGACTGGGGGGAGAGAGTGCAGCCGCTGCTCCAGGCCCAGCAAGGTAGGGACGTGACAGGTGAGCGAGGTGGTGTAGAGTGAGGCAGCGATGACCGCTCCCTGGCACCTCGTCCACGATGGGCCACGACTTTTTCTGGGTGCTGTCCATGTATCAGTTCATTCTGCCCTCAGAGCAACTTGTGAGGAAAGTGTTATAATTACCCCATTTTGTAGATGAGGAAAGTAAGGCACAGAAGTTAAATAATGCCTGTCGTACAGCTAGTGATGACTGTGTTAAAAGTGAATAGAGTGGTGTGAAGGCCGTTACAGGAGCCAGGACGAGCAGCAGCCACTTCAATGCGGGAGGGTTGAGACGCATGTGCCCGAAGACTGGCACTCGAATTTACGAGTGGCTATTCTAGTAAATAAAAGCATGAAGTAATTATGGTTTTCTGTGGGAGCCAAAATTAATATCTAAAACTGTTTATGTATTTTTTTCAAATAGTGTATTGCTCCTAAAAATTAAAAACATGTTGATTTTGATTTGTGTAGGTGGCAGGGCAGGTATACTTCCTGTGGGAACGAAATGCAATGTTTTGTTCTACTGACTTAAAGCATAGTTTGATTTGGAATGTAAGTTGATTATTTTTATTTAAGTCAATAATACTTCACCACAAAATATTTGATGTAGCTATAAAATGATTTGGTTTCAATAAGCTCATCACAGATGCCAACAGGCTGCTAACAGGCCTTTTCGTTAAGTATTTGTTGGCGCCACTGGCTGAGACGACCGTGGGCTGTCTTCCCATAGCATGCCACAGGCTAGCAGTGGTAAGTGACCAGAGGTCCATTTGTGTTCAGCGGTTGTGTTCTTTCTTTCCCTTCTGTGATGTACAGGATTCAACGCGAAGACTCCGGGGCTGAGCCTTTCCCCGTGCCTGTCTGTCCAAGAACAGCCACTGCCAAGCACCCCAGTGAACACCCCGCCAGGGGAAGCTGACACAGAGTCAGAGCAAGCAAATACCCGGTAAAGCTTCCCTGCTAACAACTGGATGAGTAATTGAGTCAGAGCCTTTATCAGGTCATTTCGTGGAAGATGAAGCCTGGGAGAGAGGGATGCCAGGAATGTATATTTTAGATCAGGGATCAGCAAGCTGATCATCTCATTTTCCATTTTTTATTATTTTTTTACATGGAAATAATTTTAAAATCTTAAAAAAGCAAAAATTACCTAGCATTATCGCCTCATTTAACGTGTAAGAGGCTCCTAGGTTGATATTCTGTATGGGGGAGGAGGGTAGTTTTTCATGGAAGAGCCTGCCTGACTGTATGTGCTGAGGGGATGAAGAAGAGAGGGGGTGTTGGTGACACAGGGGGCTACTTCTGGGGAATTCGCTGAATAATTGTGTAAGGATATTATGTGCTAAAGCTATAGTACATCGTACTACTTAAAAGACTTTGTTTCTAGATAAAAAGTGCTCTAAACCCAAATTACTGTGCAGTCTTTTCTTTTGCTACAGTATGGATTTGAGTGAAAGGCCAAAAGAAATCAAAATCTCCAGAATGGAGCAAAATTTCAGGATGTCTTCACAAGACACATTCACTGTGAAGGAACCCCCCAAAATAGGCTCCAATAATAATACCGTGGTATCAAACGCTCTGGTTAGGGTGAAAAGCGCACACTGTCAGCTCTCACCAACTAAGAGCCCAGGTGTAAACAGAGGTAGAGATCAGTGTTCCCAGCAGCCGCAGACCAACTCCATCAGAAACTACTTTCTCCCGTGCTCCAAAAAAAGGTACGTTTTTAACACCACTTCTCTGTGTCTCTGAAAATCTCTAGTACTTATTACTTGATGGCAGAATGGTGTTTTTAGTCTGTGAAAAGTAGTGGCCCGTTGACTTTATTTCCTCTCAGAAATGTTGGAATCTGCTCCCCCACTAAGGCTTAGACGGAATCTCCGTCCCCTTGTTTCTTGTGCACCTTAGCGCACCAGTTGTCTGATTTGCATCATGAAGAAGCCCTGCCCCACACCCGAGTTTTCACCTGCCTGTTTCCCTGCTGACCCCTGGCACTTCCAGGAGGCATGCTATGCTTTATCAATGACTCCAGTTTCTAGCACTTTTTATGTCTTCTTATGGGTTCTCTTCTGTATTCAGGAGCTCTGTCTCCCTTTCAGAACCTCCCTTGACTTGGTTTCTTCCTCTAGCTACTGTCTTTTGTCTTTTATAATCACTATTAAATGTCTCGGAAAAGGAGGTGGTTGTGATTGCTCCCATTTCTATCGGAGATGTTTCTAAACCACCAGCATTTCGTCTTCTCTTGACATCCTTGGAAGTCAACTCTGACACCTTACCTACTCGAGTGACCTTTCTCCTCCTCGCGTCTCTTGCTTGTTGTGGCAGTGGTCTGTCCTGGCTCTTTCCCTCTCTGAAGTGCCCTTTGCCCTTTTTCTTAACTGTTTTCCTCCTGCTGCTGGTTTTTATACTCTGTATACTCTACCTTCATGGTTTCATGATATTATTATAAAGTGACTGACACATTTGGCCCTAACTTACTCTTTAGGCTTTACTTTTCCACAGGAATTTCCTGCTGTTTCCCCAAATAATAGTCCTAAAACCTTTTCTCCCCTGTGACTGAGTGTGTATTCTTTTGTTAGTAGTTCACTTTGTCAAAATCTTTGACTCTTCCTTCAAACCAGTAGTGTTGCTTCTTATTTTCAGTGTCTTATAAATTCCTCCCTTTCCATCTGTGTTGCCAGCTCTCTGGATCACACTCTGACCACCTAAATTATTACAAAAAGCTCTTGATCAGTCTGTCCAGTGCCCTGACATTAGATTAGGATTACTAAACTGTCACGTTGAGTGTTACTGTTGAACTCGAATCCAGCAAACTCCTGGGGAGTGGAGACCTGAGTACAGTGTTCAGTAGTTACGGAACGAATGGTACTGTGTTGTGTAGAAAACTCTTAGTCACGTAGCCACACATCACTGGCAGGGTGTAGTCTGTGCTGTAGTCTGGATATAGCCTCTTTGACTTACCTTGAATCCAGCTCTCATTAACACATCGAGTTTTATTCCCAGCATGCTTTTTCCCTGCCCTAAAGTGCCCTAAATCATGAAATAAGCTGCTGTTCCCTGGCAGCAAATCCTTTGTATTTTCATATTTTTCTCCCTTTTTCTCCACATTGATTTACTTGAGCAGAGAAGACAGACATCTCCATATTGTTTTAGCCGTAGGGTTGATCAGTTCTCTTAAAACAGAGTGTATGTGAATTATGCACTATTTTTACATGTCTGTTTTATTAATTTTTATTAAATTTATTGGGGTGACATTGGTTAGTAAAATCATTTAAGTTTCAAATGCACATTTCTATAATACATCATCTATATATTGTGTTTCTTTTCCAGTGATATTGTTAATGAATACAGACATGAATATTGTGAATTAAATGGGGAAGGTGGTGAATATTGCCAAACTACTAAATTATTTAGCTGTGTTCATTGTTTGTTTTGTTTTTTTCTCTCTTTTTTTAAAATCGAAGGGAAAGGGATGAAGAAAATCAAGAAATTTCTTCATCTAAATCAGCAAGAACAAAAATGGAACTCTCTAGTTCTCTTTTAGAACAAACACAGCCTACTGCACCGTCAATATGGAAAACGAAGGAGCAGCACCTATCTCAGGACGAGCCTGTGGGGGGAGACCCAGATAACTTACTTACAGACGGAGACTTAAAATCCACTGTGAACAGCTCTGCCAGTAAATCTCATTCTACAGAAAAAGTAAGATCAGAGAAAAGGAAACCTGATGATGAAGCCATAGAAAATGAAGTATTGGAACAATTATTCAAGAACATAAAACCAGAGTTAGAAATTGAAGGAAAAGTTCAAAAACAAGGGGAAGATGCCAGTATCAGAAAAAGGCCAAGATTGGATAGAGAAACAAATGGCTCCTTTAATGATGAGAGAGTACCAGAAAGTAGCAAAATAACTGTAAGTAACATTTTGTTTTAAATGAACAGTATTGCAGATAGAAACTTCGAATGTTAAAAAGTGTTTTAGGTATTTGTATTGACAGTATGAGCATCCATTGTGATTTCTTGAAGAAAAATTAATAGCTTCAAAACTCAGTATTAAGTATACAAATTTGTTGGTTGATAAGGTAAAAGTTAAAAGTACAGTAATTCTTTGACAATAAAACTCTTATTCATGATTGCTTTAATAGACTTCTAGCTGTGTTATATAAGATATTTGGCCATGAATGTAAGTACAGGACATGCCTTAATAGAGTAAACAGGCACAGAAAGATGAAGAAAGTTAGTGAAACAAAGTATCTAGTAAATAAGTTTTTAGGGTAAGGCATGTATAACCTCACTAGGAATATTTTTTTTTCCGTTTTGATCTTTAATGTCTTATCCTGTTTTCATGAATGTTGATAATTTGTCTTGCCCACTTTGGTCTAAGAAAACTATTGGGATTTCTTCCTATTTTATGCATCAGTAAGTTGCCTACTATCTATAGAGCAGTTAGCTCATGAGGTGAGAGCACAGACCTCATGAAATCAAACTTGGATATTCTGATCTCCACATAGATCTGTTACTCTGCTCTCATTTATGGCCATGCATGGTCACCCCCTTAGAAACGGCTACTGCGTAAAGACAGGACTTAGTAAAGGATAAGGGTTAAGCGATTGGGAGGATAAGCGTTTGCTGAGAAGCTCGTGTATACAAGCAGTGTGTAAATCGGTAACTACTAGTAGAAGAAAAGGTACATGTCATCTCGGGCCTGTGTGTTAGCATCTTCACATGAGGGGGGCATCCTCATTATTTGTGCGGTGAGCATTTTACCTGGTGAGCTTTTTAAATAGGGGTTCCCAGAGCAGAGCCCCAGAGATGCTGACTCGTACACCCAGTCTTCTGAAATGGTTCCCTCATTGTATTAGTTAAGAATTCCTCTTGCAGTCTTTAAAAATACTAAAATCAGTGGCTTAAATAAGATAAGGTTATTTTTTCCAATAAAAGAAACCCAGAAGTAGGTAACCAAGGTGGCTTGGCAGTTCCACAATGTTAATTTCCTTGGTGTCTGCCTTCCAGCTGTACAGGATGGCACCTCCAGCCGTCATGCCAGTTTGCACAGAGGAAAAACAGTGGAGAAAGGACAGGGTAAAGGCCTTTCCACTTGACTTTCTCCCCACTTTTCTAAGGAGCTTCCTCAGAAACCCCGCTTGATAACTTGTGTTATTGGCCAAAATCCAGTCATGGTCAGGGCGACTCCCCCTCACTTGTCCCAGTCTAGACGAGAGTCTGGGATGTGTTTTACGCTTGGCACATAGCTGTCCCTAATGGACTTAGTGATAATTGTAAGGAAGAAAGAGAATGGGTACTGCACAAGCCTCTAGCCAGACTGAAAACTTGAGAAACGGGGTCCTTTATTATCAAAGGTTTAGATATCCACATGTCACTCACTGGTGTAGCTGTTGCCACCACATTGGAGAGCTGGGCCAGTTATCACCATGGGAAGGCAACATTCGGTGAAGTGCACAAGATGATTCCTAACTAAGTCCAGTATGTTTACATCTTGTTGTAAAGATGTTTATTCTACTTGCATTGTGGAATTTACACTGTAGCTGCAGACTGTTCCAGTATCTGTTTGGCCCCTTAATGTGATTAGCATTCAGTCTTCAGAAAGTTAGCCTCAGTTCTATTATTTTGGCCACACCTTTGGGAATGTATGCCTTGTGGTACCCTTCCCTCCTGTATTTATTTCTATTTTTTTCTGATATGTTCTTTTCTTTCTCTCGTCATCTTGTCCTGTTACACACATTAATCTTTTATTTTTAAGCCTTTTTTCCCCCTTCTCCTTCACTTTTATCCCTGCTTGGTCTTCTGCCCCCAGTGGCGACAGCTCTGTCTGAAATGGTGGAGGTTTTAGTCACAGAACTCTTTGGTCCTCCTGGGTGGCTGACTGATCTTCCTAAATACCTACTTTGTCTGCACATTCTCCCAGTGCTCAAGAACCCAAGGAATTGGGCACCAGAGCCCAGGCTGGGAGAGGCAGGAAGTGCGTCCCCAGAGGTGCAGACCATCCAGCAGTCTTGTGTGCACCAAAGAGACCTTTCATTTAATAGCTAAGGTGGACATGCTGTGGAATGAGACCAGGGAATATAATTATTTTCTTTTGCTGTGTGATTCTATAGCATAATTTTCTTGCCTTTTATTTTGCTATTTCAGAATTTATGACATTCTAAATAAAAATACAGTACAAAATAAATATGTTGTCTAGACTTTTGGAGAGTGAATAGCAATTTGATTGTGGCACACTTGGATATCCTAAAAGTTAAATCCCTCGACTCTAGCAGTATAATTTTTTAAGTGAAAATGTAACAAAGTTAGTTTTACTTTATAATATAACTTTTGAAAACTATTTTGAGGTAATTGTTGATTCGCATGCAGCGGTAAGGAATTACATAGAGAGATCCCATATACCTTTCACCCTGTTTCCCCTAATAAGTAGCATCTTGCAGAACTACATCCAGTATCACAACCAGGAAATGGACATGCATGCAATTGATCAACCTTACTCAGACAACCTGAGATTAGTTTTACTTTTCAGTTTTGTCATTTTAAGAACTTATTGTCTGAAAGTCCTTGTGGGTGCTCTGGATTAAAGGAATTGTGCTTAATATTTCCAGCTGCAGAAGTGATACCAGAAAACATATTTCTCAGTCCTCTCACTTAAAAAGCTTTCTGCAGATATACAAACGCAAAAAGTGTGACATTTTTCTTTTTAAGATTTTTATTGGAGAAGGGGACCAGGACTTTATTGGGGAACAGTGTGTACTTCCAGGACTTTTTTCCAAGTCAAGTTGTTGTCCTTTCAATCTTAGTTGTGGAGGGTGCCGTTCAGCTTCAAGGTGTTGTCCTTTCAGTCTTAATTGTGGAGGGCGCAGCTCAGCTCAAGGTGCCGTATTCAATCTTAGTTGCAGGGGGAGCTGCCCACCATCCCTTGTGGGACTCAAGGAGTTGAACTGGCAACCTTGTGGTTGAGAACCCACTGGCCCATGTGGGAATTGAACCGGCAGCCTTTGGAGTTAGGAGCATGGAGCTCCAATCGCCTGAGCCACCGGGCTGGCCCAAAGTGTGACATTTCTTGTTGACATTGGATTCCTTAGCCATATTTCAGAAAGTCAGTTTCTAAAATATATTGTTTTTAGAACTGCCATTTTTCTGTTTTGGGATTTAAATATAATTCTGGCATGTCTGTAAGATTTTCTGTAAGCTGAAATAGAAAGCTATTGGCTAGATACTCCTGCTAGGAATTTATCCTGATGTAAATGGCAGCTGTGTCTGTCTTGGCCTTGCTTTCAATCTCCAAGTCTCCAGAAAACGCACACATGACTTGGCGTCCTTATTAACATTCCTCTGCTTATGGCACCCACTGTCTGCACAGTATCTCTTCTTCACCTCATTCCCTGTCTGATTCTAAATTAAGGTTTCCTTCTGTCGTATTACTGTAACATCTTCCAAAGCCCAATAGCAATAGCTGCCACGGACTGGAAACCATCATTCTGTTAATAGCCCAGCTGCAAGCATACTGTACGCATTGAACAGATTAGGAAACTGACAGGAGGAGGTGTAAGTAACTTGCCAGAGTCGCTGTGCTAGCTCTTGGCAGCTGGGACAAAAACAGGTCTGCCTTGCTGAGATAATTCCCAAGCTTATAGTCTGAGTATCCGGGAAGGGAGTAGTGTGGTTTTCTCTGAGCTACAAAATGAAAACGTGCTCCAGAGGATAAGCAGGCCTGAAGAAGGAGTAGGGCAGGGTGGGGAGCAGGTGCCAGGGAGTGACTTGTTGCCATGGTGACCACAGCTTCCAGTGGGAGATTGTGTGAGAGTACTCCGGAAAAGGGCATATGGTCGCCTTGGAAGGTAGGTTTTCATAAGACATTAACTCTCTTTAGTCCCTAAACAAGCACAAAGTACATTGGTTGTTCTGGACTTTCTTAGTAATTTTCCTGAATTTTTATTGCTGAATCATTGAAACTTTGATGTAGGACAATATACTCCTCTATTGTATCCAGGAGGACTGTGGTTTTAACTGAAAATAAGAAGCCGTCTCTGTGATGCCCTATTGTCCATAACACAGTCTGGATATGTGAATGTGAAGCATAGTATGATAGCATACAAGGCAGTCTCAAGGTTATTACAGATAAATATCTTGAATAATTAAAGTAACTCTGTTTCTGTCTTTATGGATTAAGGGTGATTTAAAATTCAATTCTCAACAAATTCAGGTAGAATTCCTTAAAAGTGTTTGTTTTTATTTTTAACTATAAAAGTAATGCATAATACTGTAGAAATATTGAAAATAAAAAATATAACAATTTGTTGATAATCTTGTCTGCAGATAGCTATAATTAATATTTTAGTATTTTCTTTTTAAATCATATTTTGTTAACTTGGAATCCACTGTTAATGCAATTTTGTAGCCATTTTTATTCACTTATATTATGATCATTTCTCATATTGTTAAATGTTCCTTAAATATGTAACTTATGTGAACTTAGATTGCTTCCAGTTCTCTGCTCTTACAACTAACTCATACTATGTCTTTTGCTACATACATTTTTATTCCCATCTCATAGTTTCTCTAGGGAAGATACTTGAAAGTCAAATAACTGGGTCAAGAGCATGAATATCTCTAAAGTTTTCAGAAAGGTGCCATTTTATATCTCCTATGAACAATATTTTTTATTTCTTTAGCCAGAAAATGAAGTTGGGAAGAAATGTGTGCTCAAGAAAGAATTACTATGGTCAACTGAAGAAGAGCCATCTGTGAGGAAACTTTTTTTTTATTTAATTTTTATAAAGATTGACTTATATGGACCATTATCTCATCATTTTCTGTCAGTTTTCATTCTTAGGATTTGTTATTTCTCTTTTTACATTTTGGTCTGTTTCATAATTGTGCCCCATCTGGAAATGGATAGATCATATTATAACGATGACATAGCAAAAAGACTAAGGAGAAAAAAAAAGCCTGAGTGAAATTCCCTGCCCTCTATAGATAAATGACCTTGACTAAGTCATTTTCACATTTATGATGCTCAAGACCTTTGTTTAATAAAATCAAGTTGACACTTTTCCAACAGGGTTATTGTTTGTATCAAGTAACAGTTGTGAAAAATTTCTAAACTCTGAAACAGTAGAAAGTATCAGGGTATTTTTATTAATATTTTATTACGAGTTCCTAATTATATGTACCCTGTCATTGTCAGGTGAGCCTTTTCTTTTGACTTTTCCCTTTTTTCTTCTCTCCCTGACTCTCTTTATCTTGTCCTGTTAGCAACTTCCATGTGAGTACAGAGTAAAGCAGCTTAAAAAGCTAAAATGATCAGCCTGGAGCAGCTGTAACAGTGTTGCTATGTAACTACTTAGTTAACAGCACATGACAAAGAATCCCTCATTCAGCCACAGGAAGGAATCTTCAGGCTGATTTAATAACTATTAATCTGGAATAAAAAGTGGCTTTCAGTTAATGAAGTGTTGTGTCCAGAATTAATAATTGATTTTTCTGAGGTGTCAAAAATAATAAAAATACAAATTTTTGAAAATCCAAAAAGGCTTAAATATAGCAGATGAGAACTTGTAGAATGGATTGTAAGTATATGATTTTAATGAAAAGCAGCAGATAATACTGAGATTTCTTGCCAAGAAAATGTATAGCAGAAGATAAATCGTTTATTGAGATATTCATTAAAATAGGCTACTAAATTAAAAATGTTTTTTAAGTCTCCTGTCATAGATTAGTATGTTATAAATGTTTCTAAAGTTATACAGTACTTGAATAAATGATTATCTGGTTTTGAAATAGATACAATTTGATTCCAGATACAAAGTTCGGGTGCCAGACATAAACCTTTTTAACTTTTTTTTTTTCAGATGTTTGAACTTTTTTTCTGCAGAAAAAAATTCTGACAAGTAATTTTCCTTTTTCTTGTATTGTCTCTTCTTGTCCATCCTTCTTTATCCCGTCTAAGAACAATGCGACTCTTCAGGATGATGGTGAGACCCCTCCAAGGAATGTGTTACTGACAGAATTTAGATCACTGGTGGTTAGTAACTCTTCCTCCAGAAACACATCCAGTGTAAATGATGGTTATGGTCAAGTGAAGAATTTCAAGAAATTCAGAAAGGTATGTTTCCTTTAATTACACTGTAATAAGAGGGCAGTGTTTGTTGCTAAATAGTAATAAAAGCAGTTCATGTTGAAAACAGACTATTGCTGCTGCTTAAAATAGTTAAAAAGTTACTCTCGGAAGGACATGAACTGACAGTTAAAGAATATATGGAACACCTAGAATGAAACAAACTTCTTCAAGACTAAATTGTTTAAAGTGTGTGTTTACCTGGCTTTCCCACCTTAAACAGCAGGCGTTTGGCTATAGTGAGGGGGTTCTCCCAGTTGTGGTATCGGTGTCTGACTTCCTGACGGGCTGCTTTTAACTCAGGACTTTATGAAGATGACAGATGTGTTGAAAATAACTGAGCACATTCAATCATGAAAACCAGGCATTCTGTTATCACAGGTCCACACAAAACAAATATGTATACAGAGCGTTACCATCAGACCCCAGTTCCTTGTCTGTTAGGAGCTGAAAGGTAACTATGTTATCAGTGTGGTTAAAAGAAGGTTTCCGACTCAGTCTGTGTTCTTTTGCTCCCTGTTCTGGGATATTTGCTCTTGCTTTCAAACTGCTGACTATTGACTGCTAGCTTCTGCTTATGCATTGGATGAGAGTACAGGAACTTGGCACAAGTGACGTCTGTAGAAAACTGCTTTTCTCTAGGACAGGATTGTTTGACCCTTACTGTGACCATGAGGTGGTGGAGCTTTTTCTCTAATGTGAGCTACTATTAACATTTCTCGGTTAAATTATTTTCTACTAATGACAATCTCTAAAGGGTTCCAAACTCCATTAACAGGAAGAGTCTCAGAATTCTAAGACTAGAAGATGGGAATGTCTCTGCTGACATGGCACCCACGTCCTCTTTCTCACCCCATGGCTGTGGTGCACGAACAGCATAAGCACATTCTTATCACATGGGTACTTCACGTTCAGTGTAGTGTGACGAGATCTCATTGTTAAATCAAAATTCAAAAGACATACTAGTTTCTTATTAATGAAGTTACCAAAGTAAAAGCAATAATATTCATTGTGGTGAGGAGTGGTAAAGAAGTATAAAGTCATACAGACTTGTGGAACGTACTTTGGAAAATTTAAAAACCCCTAAAAATATTAATATCCTTGACCAAGGAATAATTTTGAGAGTATAAAAGAAATTCAACCCAGAATTTGTATGGAAAGATGTTTAGTTGGATTACCTCTAATGAAGGAGTTTGTCTGCGTGTTTCTTTGTATATACAAATCAATGACATGGTTGTATTTGTACTTTGGAAATATTGCTTAATGATGAAAACTAATTTAACATTCCTGCTCCACTTCATACATTGAAATTTTAAAAAATCCCATAAATACTAAGGATTTATTACTTACTCCCTAAATACAGTATTACTAATGTGCTTGACATGCATTTTCACATATTTTTAGCATTTTTTAATTTGTGGGCAATTAAAATTTCAATTAAAAGTATGAACTATTGCCGTCTCCAATACCTCTTGCTAGGAAATAGAAATTGGAAAGTTTTGAATACTTAAATTTTCATGAGTAATAGAAAGGACTTATGCTTTGAAATCTTTAGAACACTGTATAATTTAAAATACAGTGTGTGTGTTCACCTTGAATTGGTAAATGATGAGCTAAGGTCATTTTTGGATAAAATTTCCAAATTGAAAATCGTAAATTCTCTTAGTACATAAATCCCAGTTACATATTTAAAATCTGGGTGTAGTAATAGTCAAAAAATTGGGCAAAAATGTGGATCTAACACAGTTACTGCTCTGTCTCACTCCCTTTCATTTGTAGGATATATGCATCTTTGGCACTTATGTTATACATGATTTACAATCTTTACTTTTTTTAAGCTTTTTCAAAAATGATTATCTTAATTTGCTAATGCTTTTAACCTTATTACTTTTACTATTTAACAGGTCACATTTCCTGGAGCAGGCAAACTCCCACAGATCATTGGAGGATCAGATCTGATAGCTCATCATGCTATGAAGAATACAGAATTAGAAGAGTGGTTAAGGCAGGAAATGGAGGTTAGTAGGAAGTGAGCTCAATAACTTGTTTGACTTGCATTTTCGTCTCTTTTGGTTTCCTTTGAGTAAATTCTTCTTAAAACCAAACTTAAGTGACCTAAGGTCATTCATTAGGACAATTCCTGAGTTACAGAGCATTAAGATTAATTTGTACCTTTCTAGAACACCTCTTTAAGGGACTTCTAGATTTATTAGTTTAAATAATGGGACTTAAACAAATGAGTTAAGTTTACATCCTATTGTAAAGAGGAAAAAAGAGACTTAATCCACAAAAATTTCAAAGGAAGCTAAAGGATAGCAATTAAAAGGATGATTATACAGTCATATGGAAGATATTACAAATATGTCAATACAGTAGAAAGGACTGGGCTTCTAAATCTGGGAATTGTCTTTCAACATTTCTGAGAATTTCTCTTTTGAATATTACCTTTTTCCTATTTCCTCTAATATCTTTTTTTCTATGTTTAACTTTTTAAGCACCTTCATACTGTTTTCTGTAACAGCTGCACCATTTTGCATTCCCACCAGCAGTGCACATGGGTTCTAATTTCTCACATTCTTGCCAATACTTGTTATTTTCTGGGTTTTTTTTTTGTTTGTTTTGTTTTAAGATTTTATTGGGGAAGGGGAACAGGACTTTTATTGGGGAACAGTGTGTACTTTGAGGACTTTTTTTTCCAAGTCCAGTTGTTGTCCCCTCAGTCCCAGTCGTGGAGGGTGCCGTTCAGCTTCAAGTTGTTGTCCTTTCAGTCTTAGTTGTGGAGGGCGCAGCTCAGCTCCAGGTCCAGTTGCCGTTTTTTTTCTAGTTGCACAGCCCACCATCCCTTGTGGGAGTCGAACCGGCAACCTTGTAGTTGAGAGGACGCATTCCAACCAACTGAGCCATCCGGGAGCTCAGCGGCAGCTCAGCTCAAGGTGCTGTGTTCAATCTTAGTTGCAGGGGACAGAGCCCACCATTCCTTGCGGGACTCGAGGAATTGAACCGGCAGCCTTGTGGTTGAGACCCCACTGGCCCCTGTGGGAATCGAACCGGCAGCCTTTGGAGTTAGGAGCATGGAGTTCTAACCGCCGGAGCCACCGGGCTGGCCTCATTTTCTGTTTTTTTAATAATAGACATCTAATGAGTATGAGGTAGCATCTCATTTGATTTGCATTTCTGTAATGATTAGTGAGGTTGAGCATCTTTTCATGTGCTTCTTGGCCATGTGTATGTCTTCTTTGGAGAAATGTCTATTCAAGATCTTTGCCTCTTTTTAATCAGATTGTTGATCTTTCATTATTGTTGTTGACTTGTAGGAGTTCTTTATATGTTCTGGATATTGACCTTTTATCAGCTATATGACTTGCAAATGTGTTCTCCCCTTCTCTGGATTGCTTTTTCACTCGGTTGATTGTGTACTTTGGCGTCCAGAAGTTCTAAATTTTCGTGTAGTCCAGTTTATCTATTTTTTTTTCCTTTTGTTGCCTGTGCTGTTAGTGTTATATCCAAGAAGCCATTGCCAGATATGCTCATAATGTCAGGAAGCTTTTCCCCTTTGTTTTCTTCTAAGAGTTTCATAGTTTTAGCTCTTACATTTGGATCCTTGATTCATTTTGAGTTAATTTTTTATATGTGGTATTAGAATAGGTCTAACTTCATTCTCTGCAGTTACACGTTTGTACTTGGGTTTAATGACACATGATCACACCATCTCAAAGGTGGGCAGGGCTTTAAAGTTGTTATACTTTTAACTGCTTTCTGAGGGAAGTGTGCCTTAATACCACTTTCCATGGGCAGTTGTTACTGGTCTATCTCATTTCCCCCCAAGAGTCTTTCTAAGTTTTGAGATGGTAAGGGAAATTGTTAGGTAATATTAATTACTGTATAGTAATTATTTGTAATATTCACTTTAGGTTCTAAAACTTTTTATTATGAGAAGTTTTCAGATACATGCCAAATAAAGAGAATAGTAAAATAACCCCCTCAAGCGCACAGCTTCAGCAAGTTTCAGCACTCTGCACACCTTGCTTCATCTGTTCCCTTCTCAGCTTTTTCTTTTTGGAGTATTTAAAGGCAAATCCCAACCATCTCCCTCAGATTTATATGCTTAATGCAAACGTGCAGATTTCTGATCACATGTATCGTGTCAGAGTGCTTTTCTGGGTACTTTATAGTAGGTACTTGGATAAACCGTTCACATTGTTTTAAGCCATGAAACTAGGGCCAGCAGCATCATTTTGATATTTGAAATTGCTTTAGAGTTCTGTAATTTTGCCTACTTGTTTTGTGGCATTTCTCTGATCATATCTGCAACTGATATGCTGCCTAAGTCTCAGGAACCCAAAACTGTAATAACATTGCTCTTTTGGAAAAATATGGACTGCTTTATAGCTGTCCAGGTTAGAATGTGGTTTCTAATACCTCACTGCTTACATATATTTATGAACTGTTATAATGAGAACCACAGGAAAGATTACAAAAATAGGCTTTTCTTTTTTACTTTCTCCCTCAGTGTTGTGTGTCCTAGTAGATATATGTACAAGAAGACCATCCATCTGATACATAAGTTTTTCAACCCCTTACTTTTTTTAATTGGAGAATTTAATAAAAGTCAGTAAGGTGGGGAACTTTGCAATAGAAGAAATACTACGTGGAAGATGAGAATTTAGAAACACACGGCCACTGAATTGAGAAAGAACCAAAGCCTCATACAAGGGTGGGCAGTTTTCTTCCTCGTCTTCGTGTTGCCTGACTGTCCAGTGCTGCTCAACTCAGAGCTGGGCTCCGGACAGGTCATCTCAGGCAACTGTGGGAAGAGGGCTGTCCGGTAACAGGGAGAAGGGGGTATTTCTTTTTTGAACTCGATTTGACGTAAGTTAAATCACCCTTTCTTATCTGTGTATCTTAACTTCTATGCATTTCATCACTGATTCTCTCGAGTGTATTTTTGCTCATTTTGTTCAGATTGTCTTTAGTACTTCTGCTTCAGTTATGTCTGGTTGGTATTCCATCTGTCTGTTGAGTTTTCACTCAACCTGTTGTAGTTTTTCATTTCTGGAAGTCTTTTTTTATTCATTTCTAAATCTGCTTTGTTCCTTCCTGCTGTTTGTAAGCTCCTATTTTGTATTCTTTTCCTGATGGTACCAGTATCTAAACTGTTTGTCGATCTGTTTCTGCTTGTTTTCTTTTTATAGCTTCTTGTTTCCAAGTGTATATATACTTCACGATCTTTGAATGGTGAACTGCTCATTTCCCTTGAAACTTGATCTGTGGGAATTCCTGGCATCCTGAGTTCAGGTTTATTTCCTCCAGAGAAGACATACATATGTCTGTCAGTCTTGTTCTACCAATATGAGACCACTTTAGTCTCTGCTTGTGAGGGTTTTGGATCAGTCAGTTACCGTGTTCCCCGAAAAGAAGACCCAGCCGGATAATCAGCTCTAAAGTGTCTTTTGGAGCAAAAATTAATATAAGACCGGGTATTATATTATATTACATTATACTGTATAAGACTAGGTCTTACAGTTAAAATAAGACTGGGTCTTATATTAATTTTTGCTCCAAAAGATGCATTAGAGCTGATTGTCCAGCTAGGTCTTATTTTCAGGGAACACGGTAATACGTGTTTGGACCAGAAGCCTGAGTGAAGGCCAGCTTGTCTTTATAAACAGAGATTTATTTTCTTTCTTTCCTCCCTGTGCCAGGATCAAGACAGGCAAGTTTCTTTGCTGGTGCCTTTTGTGTTGTAGGATTTATTCCTCTTTCACCCTTTTGTAATGGAGTCTTTTATTAGATTCCCCATCTTGGGTTTTCTTACATATCACTCATCCCCTATCCAGACATGGAAGCAGAAGCCTGGTTTTTTATGGTTTGCAGATATCACAGGGCAGGGCAAAAAGCTGGCTGTGGTACTTGGTAACTTCTCAGGGTTTGTATTTTGCCTTATTGTGGGTCCAATGTAGTCTTCTGCAAATAGTTTTTACAATTTGTTAGGAAGATCACTCAGAAAATTTGCATTATTAAGAAGGTCACTCAGGATATTTGCTGTCCAAAAACAGGAGTGTGGAAGTCACCTCATCTCTGCCTTTCTTCTTGGAAAAAATAATTGGCTTTATTATTTTATAAATGTGCATTCTAGAGAATCATGGTAGTACACAAAAGAATTGAAGCAGTTAAAATCCTAAAGCCCAGAAATTGCCCATTTAAAGATTTAAGTGAATAATATTCCAGACATCTCTTAATTGAGGGGAGTGAGAGGCGGGACAGCGTGGGAAGGGAGAAAGGGAGCCACTTTACCTGTTCAAAGCTGGGATAAATATTGCCTTCTCAGCTCCTTCATTAGTGCTATCTGTGACCTCAGAACACTGAGGTTTCGCTTAGGAAAAGGGTTCTGCTGGAGAAAATGTTTAAAAATTCACCAAGCAGCAGTGTGTGTGCTGGTTGCCTTGGTGGGGAGATTGACTGGTGGCAGTTGTTTAATGAGAGGACTTTGCAGTCACGTGGCTGAAGTATAAATGGGGAGGGTCTGTGGAATGGGAGACGTGGTGTTGAAACAAGAACAATCGACCTGGTGACCTGGATGTGGGGCTCTCGGAAGTGCCTGAGCGCCCCCCCCCATACAGCAATCCATTCACTGCATATGCACCATTGAGCAAATGTTTGAAATTATGTTCATTTTGACAGGTGCAAAATCAGCATGCAAAAGAAGAGTCTCTTGCTGATGATCTCTTCAGGTAAAGTTTTAATTTCCGCCTTCTCAAGAATCTTAGAGAGATGTATGTAAAATTCAGTTCTGTTTGTAGAGATTTAAATATTTGTTTTCTTCTGTCCTTAGAAATAAACACTTAGTCCCTTCCCCTAAAGAATGTTTTGTTTGTAATAAATATGTTTTTTTCCTGCTTGAGCACCTTTAATTGGGTTTACTGGATATAGCTTTGAGGTTTGGGGTGATTCAGTTGTACTGCACCACAGGAGATTTAAATTTTGTGTGGGGCATTCAGGCAAGAGACAGTTCCTAAGCTGGGTGCATTTGGCTGATAACTGCAAGACTTTCAGCTCGGAGCAGAATTATGAGTGAATGGGTTTTGAAGTCAGACAAGTAAACTACCAGACCATTTGTTTAGTTTTAATTGGCACATGCATAAAAACAAGAGGCTGGATTAGCGTTTCAAAGCAGGTTTTGGTGGGAAGTTTAGTGGAGTTATAATGGGTGATTATATTCAATTCTGATTTAACGTATTTTCAGCATTCTTACAGGCCCACAAACCTTATAATTAGCTCTCAAATACTCACAAAATATTGAAGTATAGGTAGATACTATAATAGGGGAGAATAACATTTTCCCAAACTTACTCCCTAAACAAACATTTTCCCAAAACAAAGAAGGTACTCTATCTTTGAGTCTGTTTTGCAGTGAATTTGATTCTTTAATTTCATTATTGACAGTATGAATCATTGGTCAAAATGTTGACAGTGCTGATTTTTCATAAGAAGTCAAATGAGAAAAGCTGGTTGTCCAGCTACATTTAATTGCTATAAGAGAAAATTTTGTAAAGTAATCATATCTTAGATTCATTATGCTTGTTTGTGCAAATGGTATTCTTTAATTTGGGGGCAGGCAGAGAAACTATTTGAAGCCATATTAAAAGAAGTATAAATACATATTTGTTTTTAAACTGTTGTTTTTGTTAATTATTTTAATGGGTTTATAGGACTTTTTGATGATGTTTTATTTATTCACCATAGCATTCAAAGGATAAATGAAAGTATAAATGTTTAATTTATATGCTTAATATACTTAATGTCTGATTTTAAGGATAAAAATGGCATTCTCGTTCTGTTTGCTAAAGTGTGACTTATTTTGAAAGCCCTTTAACTTTAAAAGTGAAAGAAATGCCATCACTTATCTAGGTACCTTCTAACCCCATTTCTTTCCTGCAGATACAACCCTAATGTGAAAAGGAGAAGATAACTGAGAATTTTACAAAGAAGCCACGGAAAACCATTTCTATCAAGTATTCACTTTGTTTCCTCCGGGATACATCCATGTAGCATATAAAAGGGGTGGGGCGTAAGTGACAAATATTCTACGGCCTGAATTTGTTAAATAAAATGCACAAAACTCCATTTCTTTCGTGTGTGACAAGTAGTATGGTTGTTTCGTTTTCAGTCTTTGTCTTTTCATCTCTTATGGTAATTTTTCTTTTTTTCATTTTTAAATTTGGTTTTTATTTATTGAGTAGTTAATGCAGTTATAGTACAAAATTCTAAAAGTTTAAAAGAGTAAAGGATTAAAACGTCTCGCCTCACTGTCCTCCTAGTTAAGTTATTGTTTCCCCTCCTTAGAAGAATCCATGAGACTCACTTCCTATGGGTCTCTCCAGAGACTTGTAACGCCTATTCAGACTGCTGTGCATGTCGCTTTTCAGCAATTTCCTATGGAAACGATAGCATGTAACATGCAGTGGGCAGCACCTTGCACCTTCTCACTGATTTGATCCTAGGCATATCAGAACATCCTTTTTGCTTTTAATTTTTCCTTTTCCATGTGCATAGTCTTCCTTGAACTGAAGTGGCCCGAATGACATGGGTTTCAGTAGTGAAGGTGTCACCACATAAAGTAGTACTGGCAGCTGGGGACAGCGTGGCAGCCTCGCTCAAGCTTGTGGAGAAACCTCACTGGAATGCAGAGCCCTCTCTGGTGGCCTTACTGAGCGGGGTGAGCCTCTGTTGTGAGCTTCCTGGAGACCCAGGTTTGGTACCTGTGAAGCAGAAATGGTAAGATTGTCTTCTTTCTACCTTAAAGGGACATGGTAAGAAAAATGAATGTCTTTTTTCAAATTTTGTAATATAAGCCATTTTGTACCTGAGCCTTACGGTGAAGTCCTTTGGTTACTAAAGACTGGGACATCATGTCCTAGGAAGTAGAACAGGCTTTGGATTCTGCCTGAAAGCGTCCTGGTCTCATGTAGGTTCTGCCGCCCTAACACGCTTACCTTTGTAGGCTGGTAGCAATAGTGTAGCATGAAAATGATCCATAAAGTAACAAGTACCATTGCTAGACCTCATGGAAGATGCAGTGCTCTTCTGTCGTCAGGGAAGGCACCACGTGTGAGGGTGGCTGAGCCACTTTGCACCCCTGGCCAGTCCTCGGAACGTACCATTGCCTTTCAGGAGTTCGTTCCTAAGTGTCTTAGCTGTTTCTTGTTTGTTTCTTTGTTTTATTATCCCTTCAAAGTCTTTGTTTGGGTAAACATGATTAAAATTGTATTAAATATAAAACATTGCTGTCCACAGCACTAGATCCAAAGGTGAATGAGCAGTGTTCTCTGCTCTCTAGGAAATGACAGTCTGAGTTTGGAGAATTCCCTTCGAGTTCTTTTGAGCTCTGGAAGTCTTGTTAAGCAGATGGAGGATATCCCCCATTGCTGTGCACAGATCCTTCGGGGGGCCATTAGCTCTGCCCTGAGCCAGTGGAGGCACAGCCCCCGCGCGGGCAGGCATGCAGCTTTTCCCTGGCTCTCCTGGGGACACTTTTCTAAGCCTTCACATGTTCTAGGAAAAAGATGGGAGGGTATAACTTGCCACATCCCTTCATTTGGTGAATGAGAACTGTGCCCCATTTCTAGCGTGGGGCTTTAGCTGAGCTTCCTGATGGCAAGGAGAAGGTGGCCAGGCCTTGGGCCATAGTCTCTCAACTGTCCATTTCCCAGCAGCACTTAGGGACCCCACACCCCTTTTCCTTTCTGCAGTCGTAATTACCCCGGAGTGTCTTCTTTCCAGACTTCTTCCCAATTCTACCATTGAAGCCTTGTGGTTGGTCACACCACTGGGAGTCTCCAGCTGCTTATTGGAATGATGTTCATGGTCCAAATTTCTTCTACAAGATTGAAGAAAGGACTTCCGTGAAGTGTGCTCCCTCAGGTGTAACAAGGCCGCCTGTGTGACTGGCTGGTGAGCAGTAGTGCTGTGAACAAACAAGCACAACAGAACTGAATCACTCTTTTTCCCTGTATCAGGATGATGAGGGGGGAACAGGTGTATTTTGCTGCTCTAAGCCATGGAACTGAATGTCACAGGACAGGCTAGCCTCCCAAACTGGGAACAAGAATTCTTGAAAATGGAGCGTTGGTTTTGGTAGTAAGTTACAAAACCTTAACTGTTGGCCAAGAAGCCTGGATTTTATTCGGTAGGGAGTGGGGGAGCTACGCTCAGTTTCTGAATGGGAACTTTTAAATCAGTATGTTAATTATGTGTAAGATACAAAGAAACGGAAGGTATGGATAGCTCCAGTTGAAGTAAACGGAAACCACCATAGACGTTTTAAGCAGGAAAGGATTTAATACAGAGAATGAGATGCTGAAAACGGCCGGACTAGGAGCAGGCTCTCACCTGGGCCTTCAAGGAAAATTCCCAAACTGTTGAGAGCAGCCCGCAGGCCACTACTCACTGACGCCTCCCTGGAGCATGTGCTCAACTGTACGTGTGTGCTCCTGTCGTGCTCCAGGCCAGAGTGGACAGTGAGGGGGGCATGGGTGACGTCCCTGGGAGAGGAGCCGCTGGAGCGATGGGACTTGGCCTCTCCCTCACTATCACCTTCCTGACCTCAGGCTCTCCAGCATCCACTTGGCAGAACTAAGTAACCTACTGGCAGGTGGGGCGCTCGCTCAGGGAGTCAGAAGTGGAGGTTTGAAGATGCTCAGCTGCTAGGAAGTGGAATGGGGTGATCCAATGTACAAGTTCTAGTACAGGCATCAAAACTGAGACATTAAAAACCACTAATGAGGAGGTTATTAGAATAGTATAGGGGGTTATAAACACGTAAATGATGATGGTGGTGACGCTGGAGAGAGTGTGGACACCGTATGAGTGGAATGGCCAGGCCTTATTCGTGGGTGAACTGGCGTCTCTGAGTAATAACAGTCTTGCTTTGCGACTAGCCAGTGAAGCTGGTGGTCTCCATGCTTCAGGTGAGGAATGGAATGGTCTCAGCCATGCCCACAGTCCCGTTCTAAGGAAACCTGCCTACACCTGTCCACAAGTGCTCCTGTCTGCAAACATTGGGATTGCCAGAGGTTCTTCCTTTTAATCCGTTAACCCTGGGTATGCAGTGATGTGTCATTCTGGTTTTAATTTGCATTACCCTGGCAACTATAATTGAGTTGTAGAAGTTCTTTATATATTATGGATGCAATTCTTTTGTGTATTGAGAATATTTCTCCTAGCCTGAATTATTTTTATTTTCATATTTCACTGTTTTTCATGATCTCTTTGATGAACAGATGCTTTAGATTTTGGAAAGGTCAAACGTATCAATTTTTTCTTCTTGATGTTTGCTTTAGTATCCTAAAATATTTGATTCAGTATCAAAATTTCAAAAATATTCCATTTTCTTCTATAAGCTTTATATATTTTTATGTTTATATCTATCTGATCCAACATGAGTTAATCTTTGAGTATGAAGTATGGGTTAGGGTTCATTTTACTATCCATATGGCTGTCCAGGCTGGCCCCATTTGTTGAAAGCACTGTCCTTTCTTATTATCTTGGCAACTTTGTAAAAAATGAGTCAAGCATATGTAGATGGGTCCGTTTCTAAACTCTGTCCTGTAGCATCGATCTGCTTGTCCGTTCTTAGGCTCATAGCACACTGACTTGGATCACTATAGCTGTTTAGTGGGTCTTGAAATCAGGTACTTTAAGTCCATGAAGCATATCAATTTCTATCCAAAAAAATCTAGGATTTCAGTGGAGATACAATGAATCTAAAACTTGATTTGGGAAGAATGGACATCTTAAAAATATTCAGTCTTCCAATCCATGAGCGTAATACATTTGTTCATTTCCTTAGATCTTTAATTTCTTTCAGCATTATTTTATAGTTTCAGTAGAGAGGTTTGCACATCTATTTTAAATTTATCCCTAAATATTTAATATTTTTGATACTGTTGTAAATGGTACTTTTAAAAATTTCATCTTGCAATGATGTATTGTTTATACATGTAAGTGCAGTTATTTTTTGTATATTGAATTTAGAGGCTAAGAACATGCTAAACTCATAGTTTAGGATTTTTTGTGTAGATTCTTTAAGATTTAAAAAAATTCTGTAGGTATAAAGTTGTTCATAAAATTCCTGTGTTAAACTTTTAATAGTTGTGTAATATATAGTGATGTCCCTTTTTTCATCCTTGTTTTCAGAGAAATGTGTTCTCTTTTTCTTGATCATCTAGCTAAAGGTTCATCAATTCTGTTTAAAAAATTTTAAAGAATGGTTGGTTTTGTTGATTTTTCTTTATTGTTTGCCATTTTTGTGTTTCATTGATTTTCGCTCATCTTTATTTCCTTCCTTCTAATTACTTTGTGTCCAATTTGCTCTTATTTTTCTAGCCCCTGTAGATGGAAGCTTAGATCATGGATTTTAAATCCCTCTTCTTTTCTAACACCAATATTTAAAACTATACATTTCCCTCTATTTACTGCATTAGTTGCATGTGACAACTTTGGATATTTGTGTTAGCATTCAGTTCAAAATATATGTCTTAATCTGTACATGCTTTCTTCACTGATACATGGGTTAGCTACTTAATTTCCAAATAAAAATTTTCCATCTATTAAAAGATATGTTATTTATTTATTTGTTACTGCTTTCTAAATTAATTCCACTGTGGTAAGAGATCATATTTAGTAAGATTTTCAACCTTTTGAAATGTGCTGACATTTGTTTTATGGACAAACATATGGTTTGTCTGTTTTGGTAAATGTTCTTTGTATACTTAGAAAGTGTATTTTCAGGTTGTGAGCGTAGTGTTCTATAAATATCAGTTAGGTCTGAGGTTAATTAATGTATTGACATCTTTTATATCCTTTCTATTTTTCTGTCTACTTGTTTGACCAGTTACTCAGAGGAATATTAAAATCACCAACTATAATTGTGGATTTGTCTGTTTCTCCCAGTTTTACTGAGATATAAATTAGTTTAAGGTATAGAACATAATGATTTCCTATGTGTATATATTGCAAAATGATTACCACGGTAAATTTAGTTAACATTGGTCACCTCACAAATTTTTTCTGCTTGTGATGAGAACCAGCTTTCAAATATACAAAATAGTATTGTTAATAATAGTCAGCATGCTGTAAATTACATCCTCAGAACTTATAACTGAAAGTTTGTACCTTTTGATCACCTTGACACGTTTCCCCACCACTGCCTTAGGCAACCACCGATCTGTTGTGTGTCTAGTTTGGTTTTTTGAGATTCCACATATAAGTGAGGTCATAGAGTATTTGTCTTTCTCTGTCTGACTTATTTCACTTAACGTAATGTTCTTTAGGTCCATCCATGTTATTCCAAATGACAGGATTTCCTTTCTCAAGGCTGAATCGATATTCTATTGTAGATATGTGTATATATGCCATATATTCTTTATCCATTCATCCATTGCTGGGCACTTAGGTTGGTTCCATATATTGCCAATCGTGAGTGATGCTGCAGTGAACATGGGGGTGCATGTATCTCTTTGTGATAGTGATTTTATTTCTTTTGGGTAAATAGCCCGAAGTGGAATTGCTGAATCATATGATAGTTCTATTTTTAATTTTTTGAGGGACCTCCATACTGTTTTCCATAGTAGCTGCACCAGCTTACGTTCCCACCAACAGTGCACAGGGTTCCCTTTCCTCCACATCCTCACCACTTCTTTTTGATGACATCCATTCTAACAGTTGTGAGGTGATTTTTGCGTTGTACTTTTGATTGCATTTCCCTGATTAGTGATGGGACTAATCACCTTTTCGTGTACTTGTTGGTCATCTGTATGTCTTTGGAAAAATGTCTATTTAGATACTCAACCTATTTTTTAATTGGATTCTTTGGTTTTTGCTATTGAGTTGTGTGAGTTCTTCATATGTTTTGGATATTAACCCTTTATCAGATACGTGATTTGTGAATGTTTTCCTCCAGGACTTTCATGGTTTCAGGTCTTACATTCAAGGTTTTAATCCATTTTGAATTGATTTTTGTAGATGATACAATGGTCTGGTCTCATTCCTTTGCATGTATCTGTCCAGTTTTCCCACCACAGCTTATTGAAGAGACTGTCCTTCCCCATTGTATATTCATGGATCCTTTGTCAAAAATTGACCGCAGTCTCTATATTCTGTTTGATGGATCTGTGTGACTGTACTCAGTCTTTTCTTGAGACAGATTTAAGGAAATCATGCAGATTTCTGGAGCTGCATCTCAGTGCATCTCCCTCAGGCACCCTGCTCCTCCGTCTCCAGCAGGGACCCTGAACTGGGATGTTTTCCACCTACTCCACTTCCAGTGTTGTGTGGGAAGCAGCCTCTGGCAGAAAGTGAGGGTGATTTCAACCTCACCAGTTGTTTCCTCACCTCGCTTCTTCTCTTAAATGTCAGTCCAGGGCTGCTGTCCATCGTGTACAAACATTGCTTTATGGTTTTTCCCCAGTAGTTGCTAGAGGGTAAGTCCGATTCCCATTAGTCTATCGTAACTGAAACCAGTAGGGTGTTCTTTTAAATTTGAAGGTTTTTTAGTTGTTTTATGGTTTATCAGTTAATTTTTTTGTCCTGCTACCTCCCCAGCGACACCATTTTTCTTGAATAACTTGGGGGTGGAGGGAACAGTCAAAATCAGCAATTATCTGTTTTCTCCATTCTTCTTCTGGGTAGGTTTAGCAACCTGGCCCCCTTTTCACCTTAGGAATGTATAGTGTAGTTTAAAAGACTGTGATCTGATCTGATCAAAATGGTTTTATCCAATAGCAGCCCTATAACCAAATTAGATTTGTTTAAATGACGTTTAAATTCAGTCTAGTTTCATTTAATTCTGGGTGTCTCCCGTGTTCCACAGGCTGGGACTTAAGTGCTTTTATTTAATAGCAGGATTTAGAAGGATTTTTCACCATTTCCCACTGACTACCGTATTTCTCCAAAAATAAGATTGGGTCTTATATTAATTTTTGCTCCAAAAGATGCATTAGGGCTTATGTTCAGGTTATGTCACCCTGAAAAATCATGCTAGGGCTTATTTTCCGGTTAGGTCTTACTTTAGGGGAAACACGGTAGATAATTTAAAATACCTTTCAGTCTGATTTTTTTAAATCTGTTAACTAGAATTTGATTCTACGGAAACATATTACATGATAAAACTTACTAGATTTTCAAAAAAGTGGTTAAATGCAGTTCACACTCTAAGACTGACTTAAACACTTAGAAGTGACTATTTTTATTGTATTATTTTTAAATTTTCGTTGTGCTGCCTTTTTTAAAGATTTTATTGGAGAAGGGGAACAGGACTTTATTGAACAGTGTGTACTTTCAGGACTTTTTTTTTCCAAGTCAAGTTGTTGTCCCTTCAGTCTTAGTTGTGGAGAGCGCAGCTCAGTTCCAGGTCCAGTTGCCGTTGCTAGTTGCCCACCATCCCTTGCGGGAGTCCAGGAATCAAACTGGCAACCTTGTGGTTGAGAGCCTACGCTCCAACCAACTGAGCCCTCTGGGAGGCAGCTCAGCTCAAGGTGCCGTGTTCAATCTTAGTTGGAGGGGGCAGAGCCCACCATCCCTTGCGGGACTCAAAGAGTTGAACCGGCAACCTTGTGGTTGAGAGGCCACTGGCCCATGTGGGAATCGAACCGGCAGCCTTCGGAGTTAGGAGTGTAGAGCTCCAACTACCTGAGCCACCGGGCCAGCCCTTATTGTATTATTTTTAAAACCCCAAAGAGATTCTGTTTTTTAAACATTCTTTCAAGAGCTAGACTTTAGAGGGATGAAGGAGAGATGCCCACGTCATGGTATATGACTAGTCAAATATTTAGTGCTTTCTCCCTCTCCCTGAGTAGCTGGTTGATGACACTGAAGAATAAGGCTTGTAATTATGGAACAGAAATTAATTTAAGAGTACAGGAGTGTAGAACATCAGAGAAATGGCTTTAATGTTATTGGCGACCCATAGCAGCTAGGTTTGAGAGGTAATTGAAAACTGGAAAGTAACTAACTATGGAATTATTCACCAGGCTTATTTTGGGCCTTACTAGAACTTTACTTGAAGTCTTTTTTTTTGGTGAATAATCTCATCACATACATGCTATGGATAAGAGCAAGCTTTTGACACCCAAGGGGATGTCAACAGTTCTTATCCTTCCCTAGAAAACATCTTTATGACAATGTCATTTTTGATTTAGAAGTAACGTTAAGAAAACATCCAGTCCAACTCATTCTTCAGAGCTCAAAAGAACAGGCAGGCAAGAGAGTGCTCAATCTAAGTGTAGTCAGAGATGTTATATCAGTTCCAGTAGATCTGAAATTAATTTGAAAAAAGTTACCATTATAATAAACTAAAACGATCACATTTCTAAAATCGTTACTCAGACATGAGTTATCAAGAGTGTAAGAATTCATTGGTTTATCTGAGACAGCTAGTTGTAGACGAAAGTATATTCTAAACAATTCTATTTGAAGGTGAATTGTGATCCTGTAAGCACATAACACTGCAAAAACTGGACAGCAAAATGACACTTTAGTCCATTTTTTTAATACTAAAAAAAAAAAATTATACGTTCAGTAAACACATTTCAGATGAAATAAATTCTACCAAGAGTGCGAGAGTGCAAGAGAGAATATGAGAAATTTAATTTGCCATGTAGAACTTCAGAAGACTTTTCTGTCTAACACTAAAAGACTTTGTATGAAGATACAGACATTATGCACACCTAAATAAATATAAATCAGGGTAAGCATACAATTCAATAAGTAACCACAGAATGAGTTGCTGTGTCATCTACGAGTATGAACAAATTTGAAAGTAATCATATTAGGAATGGAAAAGACAGATTTTAATCTTATTTTCAATTTTAATCTTTAATAATTCTGGCAATACCCAAATAGTATTACAATATTAGAAGTACTTATGCCCAGATACCTTAGTGTCAGTGATAGAAATGAACTCCGTGTTCACAAAGGGATAGGTAGTTCCATTCACAATCTATTGAACTGCAAATTAGGTTGTGTTATGCTAGTTAAGTAGAGAATAAATCTCCAGAGAACATCTTGGCAAATGCTGGGTGTTTGCCAGCACTATCGGACTGTTGAAATTATTAGAAGCTAAGAATACGAAGTATCTGTCGAGCTTTCAGCAATAAAAATATTTTTTCAAAGATCATATTTGGTAATAAGTTAGATTTATACAATTGGTAATTTCAAAATAAATAAAACCTGAGTTTAAATGCCTTCTACCCCACTCCACCTCCAGCATCCACCCCTCACGTCCATTTTCTTTGTGGCCAGCGTGCCTCCCATTTTCCTGAGCATACGTATTCCTTGAGGAGCTCATTAATCAGATGTGGTCTCTGACTCTAAGTCTGCGGTGGGTGTGAGAGTCTGTACTTCTGACAAGCTACAGAAGAAGCTGACGCTGGTCCCTGGACCACTCTGTGAGTAGCAAGGTCACCCTATATGTAGTGAGGACAATTTCTAGCCTAATGACTATGTGGTTTTATAGGTTCAGGCTGTAATATTTTGGAATCAATCCTAACATAACCAAAAATGATCACAAAAAGTACCTCTTGGAAGAAAAGACTTTTAGTGAGAGCTTAAAGTATGCTAAATTGGCAGTGTTTCCATTTGTCTGACAGTGACACCCTTGATACATTACGATATAAATCTGAACACCAAGTTCTTATAACTTTAAAAAATTATTAGCTTGAGGCTCTCTTCCAGTTAATTCAAGTCCAAAAAATTCAAGCCAGTACACTGCAAAAACACTAGTAAAAATCTTTAATGGTAAACTGTCCATATAAATTACTTGTAAAGCTGCTTTAAGCTATCCCATCTCCGCCTCCTCTTTCAACAAATAAATGCTGCTTTTTCTTCTGTCTTGCAGCTAAACAGTGTGTAACACCCAGTGCCCCTCCCTTTAAAAATCGAACAAAATTGTCTCCGACTAGAGGACCCAATGCAAAAAGGTGGGCTTCTTTGACACACTCATAGGTATATGCATCTATTTCCACAGGATTACCCTTACAGCTGATTGGCTGGCTTGAGTTATGGCCCAGGTAACAGCCTTGCTCCTTCAGAAAAGATAGATTGGGGTGAGAACCTATCAGCACCACTGCTGCAGAGAGTTTAAAGATTTTCTTCAATCCAGAAACGCTCTGAAGGATGCATTTCATGTCCGACTTAAAGGAAAGCACATGGTGCTCAGGAAAACTGGTATAATCAGATAAAAGATTGGAGTCTGCAGAACACGACTGAGTACACATCATATGATAGACTTTATGGTATTCTGGGTAAAGCTTTTTGGGAAGCTGCTTGAAAATTAAACTTGGGTCCGTTACTCGTCTGCGGAATACATGAATCACAGGGATATTATTGTTGTAAGCACACAGTACTGCGTCAGCTGCAGTGAGCCCGGAGCCCACAATTAACACTGGGTCCACTCTGCCACGCAACTTTCCTCTGCTCACAGCCGCTCCGAATTCAGGCATAGAGTGAAACACAAAAGGAAAATCTTCCCCTTCAACCTCCAGATGGGCAGGAGAGTCCAGCGTTCCAGTTGCCAGGGCCACGTTCTCAGCGAAGAGACAAAAGGGAACCTGGGAACCGTCGGCTACGCGCTGATAGCCCCGGACCTCCCAGTTTCTTCTGATAAACTTGGACTTGTCGATCTGGAGCTGCTGTGCTGAAATACCACTGTCCTGGCCACCGTCATCGTCGTCGTGATCTCTGTAGAGCCTAGACACAGAGGTAATGTGCGTGTTCTCTCTGAAATTCTTCTGGAGACCCATGACTTTTACATAGTGTTTATAGTAGCGAGCCACCTCCTCGGGCACAACGCGATCCCCTTTTAGGTTCCTGTAAAAGAAGGCAAAATACCCTGTGAGGACAAATGAGTACCTCTCCATCTAGTAAGCTGTCACATGTTTTTAATCGCTCTCAACTGTCTCAGCTAGAAATGATCCTAACAGTTTACAAAAGAAAGCTAAGATTTCTTTTTAGTTCACAAGAGGAAGTGCCATGAGGACAGACTGTACTTACCGCATCTTTGTTTCTCTAGTGTCTGGCGTAGTATCTGTTCACACTAGCTGCCTTTATCAATAAACTTTTATCAAATGAAGGCGTTAAAATACGGATATATGAAAACTGGCTACTTGATAGTCTATCTCACAATTGTAACCTAAACAATTGAGTCTATAAATACACTACTCAGTCTATGTTCTATACAGTTAGTACAAGCTAAATGGTTTAGATTAATAATTACTGAGATATGGTACAGGTCTCGCTGTAATACACACACTTCTTATAGATAGTGTGTACCTTCTTGACCAAACTTTTAGTTAAGTTGCTTTCTATTTTCCTACTGACCAAAAATAAGTCAGATCAGTCAGTCTTCTGCTGAACAAAATCATCTTACGCCCTAGTAAATAAAACATTTGTGTTTTCCTACTCCTAAGCAGTATATAATATCTTTATGAAAAAAATACATTAGTACACCATTCATTTTCCACTTGAACTTTAAAGCCAGTTTCAGCACCCCTAAACACTGCGCCCCAATTAGAGCTAAGTAGCAGGAAAAATACACCAAATCATTTCACGTAATTCATTATACCTTGTATTTGGAAAAAAATCATACAGATTTTTCTTCTTAAAGTTTAATGACTATAATAATTAAGATTTAGAATGTAAACTCTCAACGTTTACAGAAACCCTATGTAGTAGTTACTATTATTCTCTCCATTTTACAGACTAGCAAGTTGACAGCTATTTATTTGACCAGGGTCACAACATCAGAAGTTATAATAGGTTCAGGATTCAAACTGCAATCTCTAGAGATTTAAGAATCTTCTCTTAATGCTATGCAAAGGGTACTATTTATCACAAGATTCATTTTCACGTTACTTCTATACACAGCATCCCCAATTTAGAAGGACAAGTGCTTCTGGTACATAAACCATAAAGCTTTCCTTTCTTACCCACATTGCAAAGGGACAAACGTTGAGCAATATCGCTTGCTTATGAAAATCAGGAAGTTGTCCATCTTGCCTGATTTTGTAACTTTACACTTCAGACCTATATATTATAAAATTCCTTTTTAAAAAACCCAAAAGGACAGTTGAGAGATTTAAAACATCTCAATTACCCAGGCTGGTCCAAACTTGCTTTCTGAAATCTTCCCAAAGTAAGGATAATTTCTGTGGTGAACATGGTTTCTATCTGGCAGGAAGTGAAGCATTCACATGTTACAGCCCTGTCCTAACAAAGGTTAAGTAACTTCCTCCTTTTACTTACTGTTTCTGTGAGTAGTCAAATTAGAGTAGGTTCTCCGACTTGGTAATTCCTATCTAATATTTACTGTCCTTGAAAATGGAGTTTTTCATATATATATATTTTAAGTTTTGGGCTCTTTTTCCCAAAATAAACTTGTATTCTTCCAAGTTGAGATTTCTTCTGTTACTCCTACTTTCTTATTAAATATTTACCTCTATACCCAAATAACCAATTACATCACAGATTCTAGTTTATCCCATCATTCTAAATCATTAATCGTATCCATTCTTCTCAGAAAGTCAGACCCTCTAGGTATGTATACATGAGATATACACACGTGCAGTTACGTATCTACTGGTAAAAGTAAGATGTGGAAAGGATATGTGGGTGGATGAGAACATATATAGATTGGTTTAACAGGATGGGATCAATTCACGATTAGCAGAGAAGTCAGGAAGCCAGCGTACAGACCAGCCCTTCCCTCCTTACCTCTGGGCTTCATATGTAACATCTCTAAGTGGAAATGAGCTCCTAATCTCTGCAGCAAAAAGGCTTTTTATTTGAAAGACATACACATTTATGTTATTCATCTGGGACAGGATCATAAATATTCTGACATTTGCTGACACTCTTCCATTGTACACCAAATAATTTTAATAGTTTGATCTTTACCTTCGTTTACTAGATGCCCAATCTTTAAATTTAAGTCCAGGTAGCTCCATCCAATTTCCAAAGCTGATGGTCAACATGGAGCCTTCCATATTCTATTTGAATAAAAAATGGACAATCAAAAACACACTTAAGCAGTAACATTGATTTTTGTTTTTAAACTCAATCCATCTTATTTACTGCAAGTTAGAGTCTGGATAAGGAGAGCTCAAAGAAATCCTAAATGGTTGTGTAAATTAACTCTCAAAAGTATAGTGCAATAAACTTTTAAATAATACTTCCATCACTTGGTAGTATCTATATTCCTCCTTTCATGTAGTTATACATTTATAAAACAAACTTACACTATTACCCGATGCCTACACAATGTTGATAGCTCTGGCTGTAGTCATGGTAGCCCAACTGTAGATCAGGTTAGAGGAACAAATCAGTAGTTTCACTTTTTACACACAAGGAGGAAAGTTCATTAATTTCCATACTTTAGATGTCTTCCCATCTTGCTGTTAGAATTTTTTAATGGGCAGCATCCCTATCAATTATAACTGCAGTCTACGTGGTATGGGAACGGCAGCGTGTCTTCCGAGAAGCATGGAAAGAAGCAGTGCTTGCCTGGTTAGAACAGACCACGCTGGTAACGTTGCCTTTAAAGGGCGCCGCTATGTTTCGCTCAGTACAAAGCGAGGAAAGCCCGAGGGCCACCAGTACCTGTCCCAGTGACCTCGGCCATCTCTTCTAATCAGCTCTTTTAGGCTATGGCTTCTTTCCTCTTAACTCTTCTTGCCCTGTTTCTGTACAGCCCAGGACTGGGAAAGGGACTGGCGACTACGAGCCAGCACTGACAGCACACTTCCTCTGTGTGAGGCCTCTGAAGCCTCTCACTTGTGACAGTACACAGGTCCCTTGTGAGCAAAGGCAGCCAGCTGCCAGTGCTCTCAGGCAGCCTGGGCCCGGTACCAGCATGAGAACGAGATGCGAGACGAGGAGCATCAGGAGGACAGCTGTTAAGAATGTGCATCAGAAGTTACCTGGAGCCACAGTCTTCTTGGCTGCAAAGCAACACCCTTAAAGCACCAGCGTTCCACTGTCTACAGTCTCTTAAATTTATTCCCAGTGCACCAGTTCTTCCGGTGGGATGAGAACCCTCAGCCCTCGATCTCTTCATTTTTCTCCCAATCTGCTTTCCCCCCATGCGACCTCGCCATGGATGCCTGCTGTCATGAGGGGACGCAGGCCTGACAAGTACTGTGGGCACATACAGAATGGGGACTGTTTCTGAGAGGACACAAGTGCACTTTGAGTAGCGCAAATTAGAAAGGGAGAGCAAACAGGCTGTGTGACACTTTAATAGAGAGAAAGCGTTAGTGTCCTTCAAGGAGTGAAACCATTAGTGCAGGAAAGGACGAGCTCAGCAACCGTGGGTTGCTTTAGCCCCACGCGCTACTGACAGGTGTGTCTGCAGAACTGGTCCTTGGCCGCCTCCAGGGAGACACCCTCGGACCCTTGGGATAGTCGATTGATGAGTGTGTTTCTGCACACCCGTGTGCCGGTGTGACTTGGTTCCCTGCGTCCAGAGCAAACACTGAGCACTCGACACACTAGGGACTGCTAACTGCCAAGGATGCAGAAGTGAAGAATAATAACGGTTAGTTGCTGCCTCTAATGAGATGCTCTGGGTTAACCAGTTCTCGGGTTAAACCTCTGCTGTGGACTAAACTGTGTCACAACTCCATGGGAAGCTGGAACCCCCAATGCGATGGTATTTGCAGATGGGGCCTTTTGGAGGTAAATAGGCCTAAAACAAGGCCATGAGGGTGAGGCCCTCGCGACAGGATTAGTGGCTTTATAAGAAGAGGAAGAAAGAGAGATCAGGTGCTCCACCACGTGAGGACACTGCAAGAAAGCCGCTGTGTGCAAGCCAGGAAGGGGCCCTCACCACGGGTGCAGGCTGGCACCTTGACCCTGGACGTCACAGCCTGCAAACTCTGAGGAGAAAGTATCTGCTGTGTAAGCCACTGGGTCTGTGGTAGCTTGTTAGAGCAGCCCGAGCACACTAATACAACTTCTTTCTTTTACAATACATTTTCACTTAAGATCTTGAAAATGACGAGAAATAATGGATATTGGTATGAAATACTGTGTGAGATTTTGTAAAGTCTAAAATGAATACAAATTTAAAATTTTTTACTATGTAAAATATTCTTGAAATATTTTCTATATAATTCTTATAAAATAGTATAGAGAAATGCTTATAGTAAGACTATCTATCAGTAGTCAAATTTGGCCTAGCTTCTAGTAATTAACCCACATTTACTTGAACAGGATTAAAATTCTCAGATAAAATTCAGTACACATCATATAATGTGTAAGAATCCACGTGGTCTTATCAGCTGACATACACTAAAGTGCTGAGGAAAAGAAACTCACATGCCAGGCTCCGCCGGGTGGCCCTTTCCCGAGGACGATGTGAGGGATGTAGTGATGCTGCTCTAACTTCCAGTGCAACACGGAGGGGTCATCGTGCCCAAAGTCGGCACCGGGATGCAGAAGTGTGTCGAATAGCACTGCGACTGGATTGGATGACCGGCCTTCAAGGCCCTCAGACAAGTATTCCAAGTCCTGAATGGAGTTTTTGTTTTTTAAAAGAAAAAAGGCAGATAGAGTTTCAAGCAAACAAACAAACAGCTATCGTAACTAAAGTGAAGGGCATTATACTAATGCTGCATTTCCCAGATAGCGTGTCACAGAACACTGATGTTCTGTGAGATCCTACTAGGTTCTTGGGTCAAATGAAAAGGAGAAATGGTTGGGTTTCAACAAATCTAATCAGACCCTTTCACTGCAAGACTTGAAGATGCCTTTAATATGCTATATGTCTTAATATGTCTATGGTGACACTGCAGTTATAAAAGGCAACACGTCACAAACTTATTTAAGTACAGAGCACCTATTAGAACTTTATCAGGAAATCATTTGGGAATTCTGCTCTTATCAATCCAGGAAAACAAATTGATGTTTAAGAATCCACATGGATTCCTAAAAGTAACTCAGAATATATTTACTAATCTAAAACAGAAATGATACAAAGTTTATTTAGAAGAAAGGATTTTCAATTAAACACAGTGTTTAAATAGAAAACTAATCTTGTTTCAGTCTAAAAAATTAAAAGGATTGCCGTGAGAAATAATACCTGATCAACAATGGAAAGATGTCTTGCTTCTTCTAATTTACTATGTAAGATTGCATTTGGATGTATTGCTTCTGGTGATAAATATGGCCTGTAGCCTGATAACATGTAAGAAAGGCAGATCCCTGAGGGTCCATTTCCTACAAAAAAAAAAAAAAAAAAAAAGAAAGAAACAGGTGGAGAGGGGTGTGGCATGCATCTTCATAAGCCTATTCCTTGGCTTTTCTCCCTCACCAATTCCTTCTTCTCTAAAGTCTCAAAACCAAGTATTCACATGATTCTGACTTTTATCTTCACTCCTGTTTTCTATCGGGAAGCTCATCTACTCAGAGCTTCAACTCTCTATGCTACTGACTCCCAAAATGAGATCCCTATGCTGACTTCTTCCCCCAAAATATATTCCACATTTCCATTTGCTACTTCTTCACCCCACCTGATAGACCCACTAATAATTAAAATGTGTTCAAAAGCAAATTCACGAGTTCCTTCATTTAGGTGCCCTCTCCTTTTAAACACCATCCCTTTTCAGTGTATGGCACTAGCAAAATCCTAAGTCAGGTTCTGGTTCTACACCTATTTTGTCATCTATATCCATTCAGTTGTCTGCTAGTCTCACTCCTATACTCTCACTCAGAAGACAAAAAGGCTCCTTCTGTTTCTCCTCCCTAAGATTCACGTCCAAAATCACTTTCTACATTCCAGAGTTTCGGTATCACATGCTCTTCAGCATGTTACCCACCTCAATTCTAAAGGCCTTAACTGCATGTGTCTGATACCCAGTGTTCTCCATGTTCTAGTCTCAACCATCTCCTTATCCTGCCTTCCTATATTTTTGTATGCTTTAACTAAAACCAAACTGGATTTTCTGTTGAATCTGTTGCACTACTCCCATTTCTGTAGTTCCTTTAGTCTGGGGTGCCCCTTCTCTATTATCTACATCTATCAAAAATTTAATCAAACTGGGACAGCTGTGAGCCACAGGGAAAAAAATCCTGTTCCTGACCTAATATTTTGTCCCAAATAAAACAGGCTCAAAAATGTAAATATGAAAAGTAAAAACATAAGAATATTAGGAAAGTGGGTAAGATTTCTACTTATAATGCTGGAGGGGGTAGCCTTTAAGCATAACACAAAACTCAAAAGACAAGAAAATAAACCATTTACCTTTGTAAAAATTATAAACGAATGACAAATAATGGGAGTAAAGACCTGAGGCAAAGAGCTAATTTCCTTGAATCCAAAGACAAAACTAAATAAGAAAAATCATAATAGCAACAGATACAGAAAAAGCATTTTATAAAATCCAACCCCGACTTATGATAAAACAGGCTATCAAAGAAACTAAGGAAAGTCGTCTGCCATTGAGGTACACTACGTCCCATATTTCTTTTCTTCAGCTTGGCTTCACACTACAGTACTTGGCTACCTCGTGTGAGTGTGAATATTGGGTGGAAGATACACATGACAGGTAATTAAATACATGCAATAAAACAATCATAAAAACCTTTAGTATTCTGAAGTAGTTTTTATTAATAGCTTTATTTTTAATACATGCCTGTCTGTTGAGGTGGTGCAAAGGACATATAATAGAAATCTTATGGCTAAGGTAATTACAAACATTACTGCAAAGTACCAAGTGTTCATTACTGAGCACTGGTTACTAACTTGCACAACTTTCTCAACTTCTGTTTTCCTGTCTGCATGTGCACTACATCAGGGGACGATAGGGTGCTAGGTCTAATCTAATATGTACACAGAAGGTTCTAACAATACTCGCTGTCGGCATTACCATGACACTTCATATAAGCAACGCAACTGACAGACAGTATTTTAAAACAATAGAGTCATATCAGTCCTTTAACGAAAGGATGTAGCACTCTAACACAGGGCCTCATATCAGATACACCAATTAATCTCTCTAAATATTTGGCTATTGGTTGTTTTAACATCTCAAACCTAAAAATACTTACCAGTACAATCCTAAAAACTTGTGTTATGTAACTACATTTGTAAAAGGTTCATAACTAATTTTAAGAGATAAAATGGAGTAACTTACCTATTACTACCATAGGCAAAGTCACTGATGAATCTTCAAGTAAAGAAGTTTCTTCAACTAATGGCATAGCTTTAACTTTTCGCCCCAAATTATCACCAAAATATTGCACTAAGGAATTAAAAATCTCTCCTTCGGTTTCAGTGTCTCTATAGTTTCTTTTAAAAAAACAAACATGGAACAAAAACAAGATGTATAGTCAGTATAGCCTTTATAAAAAAAATCTCATTACTCAGATTTAGGCCATATATATTCAACAGTTCTATACCAGGAGAAAAGATTAATGCTTTCAAATTAGTAGCTTAGATACATGTCAACCTACACCACTTTCAATGTCAGAAATCCTAAATAGCTGCTAATGTCTCTTTAGTACTTTATAGTCAAGTCCTACATAAGACAAGTCCTAAATAAGGTCTCTTTAATAACCAACGACACAATATTGTATAATTCTCAGAGCTCTAGGAATGGGTAGTTTCTTTTACTTTTCTCTCATTAATCAAAAGGTGGATGCATTAGAGGCTGTATATTTAGAACAAAATCACATAACATTTTAAGGAAGTTACAATACTTACATGTTATAAATTGTGCACTTTGGTAAAAGAAATGGGGTTTATAAATTTATTAATTCTCAGATACTGAAATATGAAAAGATGTTAATGTTGAGTTCCAATCTACCTACCTTCCCAGTTGCCTCCTTAGAAACTAGATTTAGCATTCTGACATGCTCATGCAGTAATGGACTAATGTTCAACATCCTCTCAGGTGCTTATTGGCCACTTAAGTATTTTCTTTGGAGAAATAGTCAAATCCTTTGCACACTTTAAAATGGGTTGTCTTTTTATTGCTGAGCTTCAAAAATTCTTTATATGTTCTGATACAAGACCCTTTTCAAGATACATCATTTGCAAGTATTTTCTCCCATTCTGTGGGTTACCTTTTCACTTTATGTTGTCTTTTTAATCACAAAAGTTTTAAACTTTGATCAAATCCAGTTTATTTTTTGTTTTGTTGCTGTGCTTTTGCTGTCATATCTAAGAAACAACTACCTCGTCCAAGGTCGCAATTTACTCCAATGCTTCTATATGTTTCATAGTTCTAGTTCTTACATTTGGATCTTTCATCTATTTTGAGTTAGTTTTCTATATTGTATGAGGGAGGAGTCCCACTTCATTATTTTGTTTGTGGCTGTCCATTTTTCCTGGCACCATTTGTTGAAGAGACTGTTATCTCCCCTTTGTCTTGGGATCCCATGGAAAACTCAGTGACCATAAATGTAAGGATTTATCCTGGACTCTGAATTCTATTCCACTGATTGATGATATATTTATCTTTATGCCAGCACCACACTGTTAATTCCTCTTTCCTTGTAGTAAATTCTGAAATCTGGAGTTGTGAACCCTCCAACTTTGTTCTTTATCAAGACTGTCTTGGCTACTCTGGGTTCTGTGCAATTGTATATGCCGTTCTGAACAAAAGGCACCTAGAACTTTGATAGGATTGCACTGGTTTTGTAGATCAATTTGAGAAATACTGCTATCCTCAGAATATTAAGATTTTCAATCCATACACATAGGATTCCTTTTCATTTATTTAGGTCTTCTTTAATTATTCTCAGTGATGTTTTGTAGTTTTAAGTGTATAAATCTTATATTTCTTTTGTTAAAATTATTCTTGCCTTACATTTTTTTATTATATATACACATTTATTATGTTTTTCAATCATAGTTGACATTCAGTATTATTAGTTTTGTCTTACATTTTTGTTAAAATTTTTCCTAAGTATTTCATTCTTTTTGATGCTAGTATAAATGGAATTGTTTTGTTAATTTCATTTCCAGACTGCACATTGTTAGTGTATAGAAATACAACTGATTTCTGTATGTTGATCTTATATTGTGCAATATTGCTGGGTTCATTTATTAGGTCTAGTAGGTTTTTTGTGCGTGTGGGCCTCGAGCAGCTTAACTCGAGTCTATCCCAAGACTCAAGTGGACTAGGAGAACCAAAGTTTTACCTGATCTAAATTCTCTGTGCAGTATAGGTACTTTGTTTTGGTATTCTACTAGTCATTGGTATACACTATGTGTATGTAATCTGTATATAACATGTAATAATGAGAATAAACTGTCTGTAATAAACTTATAGGGTGTTTGATAAATTGAATACCAGTTTAACACCAATAGGAAAAACCGAATCAAGAGAAACAAAAACCAAAAATATGGTTCACTGGTTTTACATCAGGCCACAGTGAAACACAGGTCTTCTAGTAAGTATTCTTCCTAAAAACTTCAGAGTCTAAGTTATACTTAGTATTACTGTGTTTTACAGTATAGCATACTAAATCACAGGTCTATGAACAGTGCACATTTCCACTTTAGATATCCAATTTGATAAATTTTTGTTCTATTTAAAAAAGTATTTAGGAAGATGGTTTTTTAGACATGAGTCTGCCATCTTCCCTAGCTGCTGGGATCTAGAATAAAGGACGCTTTCCTCCTCACCAAAAAAATAAATAAATATTTATTTTGAGTAATAACAAAATCTACTTTTCCTTTATTTGGGGGCACTAATTAGATTAGAATGAACACATCTATATATAATTACATTTTAGGAAAGAGTAGAGAACAGCACTTCACACACATGGGAAAACAGTTTCCCTATTGTTAGACATCAAGTTAAGAGCTTGAAATATAAGATGATTTTAGAGGCCTTCCATTTTGGAAGCCCTCTAATATTTTGAAACATTATGGTCCAAAGTCTCAAAACAAATTTAAAAGGATGGCATAGGCATAATACTTGGTAAAAAAAAGACTTTTCTCACATTTAACAATATGTCTTTAAATGATCAAACCAAAATGAAATGCTTATTATCTGAATTTTTATAGTTTTCGGAAGCATGACCCTACATTGGTACCAAATTGATACTACCCTATGAAAAGAAGGTTCTAATGTGACAAATGAACAGGAAGTATGGGGTTTTCTCCCTCGGAAAGTTACTGGACAGCTCTCATAATACCTATCCTTTCAGATATTAGACAAGATCCAAATATAGATGTTGTCACAACCTGTTTTAACACGTTGCATACGGATCACGAGAATCTTCACGAGGGATTTAAACCCCGCCGGACGCAACGTGTTAAAATGAAATTGCAAAAAAAAAAAAGAGTAAATTATAAACTTCTTCCTAAAGGAGCTGTTTTAAATATTAATGTTGTATTCTAAAAATTTTAGGTACAATATAGCTGTTTGTACAATGAAAATAGGGTTTATTAATCACAATATTTATTTTTTGGCTAGCTGGCTTGTTTTCCTTTACCCTTCAAGATCGAAATTTAGCAAATACCTTGTTTTCATCCCCTCCTTCCAATCTCTGTACAAAGAGGTAAGCATATGATACTCGCCACTGGGGTCAGCTGAATGGACATGACCCCAAGCTGTGTCCTTGGAGTTCAGCTGCACCCAAAAGTATCAAAAGGCTTTTGAACAGCACTTTCAGAAATGCATGTTCTTTTCTCAGGGGCTGCAGTTAAGTCGCTAGGGGAACCTGTTTGCTAAGACCCTCCAAAGTGTATCTGACACTCTCAAGCCACTGTCTATAGAGTAGGTAACAAACAAATTTGCCTAAAACTTAAAATCCAGCAGTTTATTATATAAAACCATTTTTTAAAGATATCCAGAATTCAGAGACTCCTACAAAACTGAGAAGCCAGGCAAGCCTAGATTGCTGTTCTCCATTACAACAGGGGTTCTGAATTTCCTCTGTGCCTTACACCCTTTTTGCAATTTTGTGAAGCCTCTGGACCTCTTCTTCGAGTAATCTTAAACACACAAAAGATACATAAGCATTCACATGGAAACCAATTATATTACAACAGTTTTAAATAGTAAACTTGTGACTTGTGTTTATGCAGGCACACCTCGGAGACATTGCACGTTCAGATCCAGACCACGGCCACAGAGCCGGCCTCGCAATCAAGCGAGTGGAAATATTTTTGCTGGTGGAGGGTCTTGCCGTCAGTTTATAAAAATTACAGCACCTGTGAAACGCCATAAAAAGAGGAATGGCTGTATGTGCTTCTCTTAAATAACAAGTTCAGTGATATGTAATAACTACTGTAATTTTGAAGAAATAAGCATTAACAGTATTTCTAGATATCTGCAACTGCAATGTTATAAGAAAGTATGTTGTGGTTTCTCGTGACGACAGTCACAAATATTACTGTGATTTGTTGCTTCTATTCATAATAGAAAGTATTAGATAACGATTATTAAAGTTTAGTGAAAACAGTGCTTGCTCTACCTTTCTTTACATCCAAGTTCATGGGCCACTTAAATTCTATGCATGAACTCCAACTTAAGAACTCATGATGAGAGTTTCATGTTTGACACAAAAAGAAGTTTTACGCGTCACGATTCTGGTAATTCGTATAAGTAAAATAAGGGACTTGACCAAGTCTTCCTAAGCTGAACAAGTCACCACGGGGTTGAACCCACTTGCAAGTGTCCTCGGTCTTTCTGCCCCTAACTGCCAAGTCTAGAACACGCGTGCACTTCTGTTTTAGAGGTGTCACCCCTGAAGACCTCCCTCGGGAGTCTGGCCGCCACGCTGCTCGGGTCTCCTCAGGGTGCATGGCTTCCAGCGACTACCAAGTCCGAGCCTCCGGTAACTAGATCGTCACACGGAAAACATGGTTCCCGACCGCCCTTCCGCCCGGCCACTTAAAAGACATAAAAAACTGAAAAGGGGGTGCTTGGCGACCCCTCCCTGGAACTTTGCATCCGCGTGCCCGGCCGGCTCGGGGCCTGGCACGGCGAGGGGGCAGAGGGGCTGCCTCGCAGCGTCCCCGAGCCCGCAGGACCCCGGCCGGGGGAGGGGAGGCCGCGCGTCCCGGCGCCCGCCCCGCCCGGACCCCTCGACCCCGGCCGGCCGCGCCCCTGCGCCCCCCTCGCGTCCCTCCCCGGCGGGGAAGTCACCTGAAATGCCCGGGCAGGGAGCAGCGGCAGCACCACACCGGCATGGAGCGCGGCCGCCACAGCCGCCGCCTCCCCCGGCGGGGCCGCCCGGCGGGGTCGGGGGTCGGGGGTCGCGGGTGGCGGCGCCCGGAAGCCGCGGCTGGGCGGCCGGCCGGGCCCGGCGCCGGGTCGCTCAGGGCGCAGCTTCCGCCCCTGCCGCGCGGAGCCAGCGCCGGGGACGCTCCGGACGCCGCGGTGGGCGGGCGGCGCCTCCTCGCAGGTGCGAGGCCGGCGATTGGCGCGGCGCGGCCGGCGGGCCCCTCGCGGCGCTGAGGCCGGCGGACGCGCAGGGGCGGCGGGCGAGGCGGCGACCGCGCTCCGCACCCGAGGCCGCCTCAGTCGCCTCAGCCGCCGCGGCCTCCCGGCTGCAGCTCGCGCGCGGCCCGCGGACGCCCGGGGCTTGAGGGCTTGAGGGCCGCCGCGCCGCCGCCGAAAGCCAGGTGCTCAGCCCCGCCCCGCGCTGCCGAGGCCGCCCCGGGAGGGCCCGGCCGGGGGTGCGCGCCGACGGGACCGGGCGGCCGCAGCCCTCCCCGCGCTCCTGCTTTTTCCCGTGAGGTACGGAGGCGCCGTTTCTCCTCGGATAGTTCCTTGTTCTCCAGTTCTCCCTCCGGTTGCCCTTGAACAGACGTGCCCTGGCAGGTGCCTTAGATTAGGTGGGGCGCAGCCTGCGTCCAGGGTTACGCGCCAGGAGAGCGTGGATACCCAGGTGTGCACTGTTTTAGTTTTCTGTCTGTCCTCCTTGACTTACTGGCAGGTTGGCCTTCATCTTCCTGTGATGCTGCTTCAGAAAGTGAAGCGTGGACTTACTTCTCTGTGAATACTCACAACATTGTCCCTGTGAGGGACCTGCGTTCCTGAAAGCGGTGCCCTTACAGAGGCCTGACATGTTCCCACACGAGGAATGTTCCGACGCACTTTGTACGACTCTTCCTTCCCGCCTGTTTTCACTGAGTTTTCTTGCAGCATTTTCCAATGGTGAATAAAGTGAGAGGGACACACCCGTAAGAGGTGATGACCGGTGCACGGAGCCCGCGGGGCTGATGGTGGATAAGCCTGGGACTAAGTGGAAGGGAGAAGCATGACTTAGAGAGGGGAGCAGTTTGCCACCCCCAAATATGCCTCCTTGGGATATTGATTATTTTAGGCTGGGTGATTTTAAGAACAGCAGACATGGAGAAGCTCTGAAAACCAAGAAGGCGGTACCTTTGTAAAGGACATTTACGTTTACAAGTGAAAGCTCCGTCTGTGATGGTGTCTCCCTCACTGTACCAGGCCTGCCATCCTCGTTCGAGAGGTGGCACCAACTTAAATCCGGGGAACAACCTTAGCCTTGTGTCCTGTGCTTTGCCTGGTGACCTGCCATACCTGACTCTCTGCCCACAAGACCTTGTCTATAGTTGAAGATGGTATTTAAGGTGATGGCTTCCGCCATTTTGGCAAGTTACTCAGTGATCCTGGGTTTCTCCCATGTGTACAGGAGATACCTGTTATTAAACTTTAAATTGTTTTTTCTCCTGCTAATCTGTCAATTTGATTAGCCCAGCCAAAATAACCTCAAAGGTAGAGGAAGATTTCCCTTTCCTAACATTTACCACTCATTTCTCTGTCTCACTACTGTAAGGTCAACTTCTAGGCTCTATTTGCATTATTACAAGATTAGAGAAAAGGAGAGAACAGTAGTCAGAGACAAAAAATATGACAAGAGATAAGTCATGCAGCATTGATCAAGGTTTTCAACATCAGAATAAAGTTCCAAATAGAACAAAGCAAATAGTTCGATGAAACTTACAAGAAAAAAAGTTTTCAGCGCTAAAGGGAGACAGTAATGTGCAAATGTATAAGACCTATTATCTACTAAGTGGGAGAAACAAAAAGTCTACATGTGTGCATATGAAATTTAAGGTTTGCAAGACTAAAGGGAAGATGCTAAAAGCTTTCAGAGAACAAATACAGGTTCCCCCATAAAGCCATGAGAATCAGGCTGGCGGTAGGCTTCTCATCATCAGAACTGGATATTAGGAGACAAGCAATGCCCTGTAAGTTCCACGGGGAAATGACTGTGAACTTGGAATTTTATACCAAGCAAAACTATCGATAAAATATGGGGGTAGAATGAAAAAAGGAAATTAAACATAAACTGAGAAAGCTTTATCTTTCAAATACTCTTTTTCAGGATGTTACTTGAGAATGTGGGCTGGCAAAACAAGGGAATTATCCGAGAAATTGGAGCAGGTTGGCTCTATGAACGATAGAACCAATTCAGAAAATCAACAAAGGTAAGTCCCAGAACGACAGCTCTGCAGCAGGTCTGAGAGCCACTCATCCAAACCGAAAGACTGCAGGGCTGTAAGAACCTCTTGTTAAAAAAAAAAAAAAAAAAAAAAAAAGAGTCTCTAGGTGTGATTGTGATTGTATCCTGTAAATGTGAGAAGAACCTATTGTAATGATGCCATAAAAGTAGACAATTCAAAGTAAAAGTAAAAAAGTAAAAAGGCTGTTAAAAGTCCAGTTGGGGTGAGGGCATATGACAAAACGTGTACAGCCAAACAAATATAGTCATAGAATAGCACTTGCCTGGGCAGAAAACAGTGTTTATGTACACATGTAGATTCTGATTTCCAAATTTACAGTCCAGCTGTAGACAGCAAGAATCCCTTACCTACGGTTACGAAGCAGGTTGTAAATGTTAATTGTAGAAGAGCAAGAGGGGTAATAAGAAGGGTCTGGGATACAGTATTCTTATTTGACAAAGTGAAGAGATATTGCTTGCGGTTGAAACAAGAAAAAGGAGCTTAAGAATACATGTAATCAATGGAAAAGCTAACAGTAGTGATATAATTGCTTAGGTGAACAGGGAGAGAAATTTGGGGTGGTTATTTTAGTAAAATTCATATCTATCTTGGCAGGAAGTGAGTATGCAAAATCTAACATTGATCCATCCAGAACTAGCAGCATAAGTGCATTATTTGAGAGAAGAGAGTAGCTGTGAAGTCAGTGTCATTGCCTCTGGGAACAAGATTGGAGGGATTGAGAAAGGATGGGTTGGGGGCTTTTTGTGTTCAGCCCTCTTTCATTCATTCATTCATTCATTCATTCATTCATTCATTCATATAAGAAATAGCTATTGTGTCCCAAAGATGTGCCAGGCACACATAAAATGAAACAAGATTTGGAGAGACAGAATATTTTCTACCATGACAATGCCAAAATGTGAAACTAAATATTAGACGGACTTGTTCTTAATAAGTTTTGTTATGCAATTGATACCACCACGTGGCTCCCCTCTTCTCTCACCTGTCCTCTGACACAAAACTTTTCAGTCATCTGACATCCACACCAGTCTTGTTTGTTGGTGTTGTGGGGAGCTCGTGAATGGGGCAGCAAAGGAGAAATGTGGCCTGTCCTGCCTTTCCCCTCCGGTGGGGTGGCCGGGAGGGGTCCCAGGACTTCTGTGCAGGGGATTTGTGGTTTTGGAGTTTCTGGTGTGGTTGGCACTGACGTGAACTGGAGCTGCGAGGATAATGAGCACGCTGAGAGCGGGAATGAGAAAAGCCTTCTCTTTTCCACAGCTGCTGGAATAGTGCTGCTCAACCGTGGCTGCATGTGAACATCACGGAGAGCATTAAGGAACCTCAGTGCCCAGGTACAGCCCTTTCTGCCCTTCCCATCCTCACCACTACTGACGGAATTAAAGTCTGGTGAAGGGACTTCAGCACATGATTCAAATCATTAACATACAATACACGTGCAATTTTTACACAACACAACTGATTGAATTGACAAAACAGATGAGAGCTTCAAAGCACTTTTTGTTCTGATAGTCATAATATAGTGACAGTCTGAGAAAGAACTACAGTAGTTGTCTCATCCCGGGGGGAGGTGTTCCAAGACCCCCAGCAGATGCCTGAGACCTCGGATATACTATTTTGTTCCTATACTTACTTACCTGTGATAAAGTATGATGCTTTTTCCATCTTAACTAAGCGTCAGTCACACATACTGTGGCTGTAACTTTCACAGTTGGAGGTATGACAGCAAAATAGCAAGAATTCTCTTTCCTTGTTCCCAATTTCGTGGATAGAAGATTCATTCTTACCATAGAGCTTAGCAATCTTAGCATACGATTTTTTTTTCTTTCACCTTTTCACTTAGAGGAAGCACTTTGGAGCTTCTCTTTGGCATATTTGAATTGCCAGCATCACTACTCTTGCATTTTGGGGCCATTACGAAGTAAAATAAGGGTGACTCGAACACAAGCACTGTGATACCTGACAGTTGATCTGATAACTGAGAGGGCTACCAAGTGACGAACGGGTGGGGAGCTAATGCAGCATGTACACTGGACAAAGGGACGATTCACATCCCAGGTGGACAGAGTGGGACCACGAGAGATTTCATCACGCTATTCAGAATGGCATGCAATTTAAAACTTACGAACTGCTTGTGTCTGGAATTTTGCATTTGATATTTTCGGACCGTAGGGGACTAAAGCCACAGAAAACGAAACCACAGGTAAGGAGGGGACTATTGTACACTCACTTCTTTGACTTGATACTGTAGAGTTATAATGAATAGGGAATGCGTAGTTTATACGTCATTGATAAAGTTAATTCAGTGTCAGAAGCCCCCTAGACATATATTGGTTTACAGTTCTGGTCTCAGCATATATTCTCAGTGCCCCCCATGCTGTTCTCTCCAAACATGGGCACTCTCTCCTCTGGATTTTGTGTTGGCTGTTCCCTCTGCCTGTAACACTCTTCCTACCACATCCACAGGACTAACTCTCTCACTTTGTCAGAATCTACTCAGACATTGCCTTCTCACTGAGGCTGCCCCTGATCACCCTATGTAAAATTAAAATCTGCTCTCCTTGTCCCAAGTTTGTACTCCCAATCTAACCTTGCTCTACTTCTGTGTTTATGGTAGCACGTATTACCTTCTAACCTATTGTATAATTTGCCTACTTAATATATCTATTGTGTAATGTTTGTTTCTTCCTACTAGAACATGAACCAATAAGATAGGGTTCTTTTTTGTTTTGTTCACTAGTGAAACTTAAGTGAAACCGTGCCCTAACTCATTGTTAGCACTTAGTAAATATTTGTTGAGCTTCAATGGCCTCTTAAATCACATTTAGTTCATTGTCTCCACAAAAGATATGTGTTTAGCCGTGTTATATAATATGTGTTTGGAATGTGCTGGCGTTACATAGTTGCATAAAGTCTTTGTGGAGTTATAAATCTCCCCAGGCAAATGTTCTCCCAGGAGGCATGTGGCTATCTGGGCTGGGAGTCAGAAGATCTGGGTTGTAGTATTGCCTTGTCTCTGTTCAATAGATGTCATAATATTGGGCGTGATACCTTCACCTCTCTAAGCCTCAGTTACGCAATCTATAAAAAGAGGAGATTGGTGTAAGTGAATTCCAAAGTCTCTTCCTCTTCTATCATACAATATTTTATTCAGTCATGCATGAGATGGAGACACTGTTAATTTTGTGTTGTTTTCTATTTTCTTATGAAAGCAGTTGAAACATGCAGCTGTCACCATATTTCAAATTGAGTTTAGTAGCATGGTTAAGAGTTACCCTCTTTGGAACGTGTCTTTCTTTCACTCCTTGCTTAACTACTCATTACCTGTGTATCAAGTTAATTAACGTCTCTCAGCGTCAGTTTCCTCTTCTGTAAAATGAATATTGTACCAATATCAGAAGGTATTATCTTTACTGTGAAATTAAATTGGGCAGTGCATGTAAGAAATCTAATACAGTGCCTGGTTCATGATAAGGGTTCAACAATTGTTAGCTATTAATTCTCTGTGAAATATTAATCTTAGCAATACTTTCTGTTGTATAGGTTTGTGGAAATAAAGGAAGACCAACTGGATCAGAAAAGCAAAGGCTAATTATTCTGAGCTTGCTATAGAAATGGTGTCAGACACCGATGCTTGCATTTTGGCAGAAACTCAAAGGGAGGCAGACCAGGGAAAAGCTTTTAGTTAGAAAAAAAGGGTGTGCCCTGATTGGAGGCCAGCGGAAGTTATGGGCAGGCAGGCTGACAAGGAGCCAGGCATCCCTGGTTAGGGGGTGTGTATTTGGCGTTCTGTGCTTGGTAATAAGTCGGCAGCATGGACAAAAATTAGGGAAGCTATCAGTTTTTTTATCAAGTCCTGGACATTTGGGGCTGATTGTTATAGAAGATGTGGTTTAGCTTCCCAGATTGTCACTAGAGATAGCAGTCTGCAAGTCTGACAGCCTGGTTTCTGGGGCTGTGTATTGCAGGTACAGGGGCTGTTTCCTGGGCAGGTTGCTACAAGTTTGGGGGTCACGGTTCTGCTTTTATATATGACCTGGCCATGGTCTGTTGGCATATTTGGCCTCTTATTAGGGTCATAAGAAAACAGTAAAATTTTAATTTCTTTCATGGAATTAGGCTTTTTAATATCAAAATAATATTAAATATGAGGACAGTTTAACTCCATTCATTAATTTACACTGATGTTGCTGTTTTAGAGTTGGTTCCAGCTAAGTGTCAGGTTAGTGCCAGTGTGAGAATCTATTTGGATGATGATAGTAGCTAAGCCTTATTAGCAGTTATCAACAATATGGACTGGAGAAAAATGGATTGTTTCAGTTTTCTTAAATCAAACTTGTTTATTTGTTTGATTTAAATATCGATCCTTTGTTGGTATAAACTTATCCAATCAGCATTTTGCAAAGTGTGTTACGTTCCCTTATTCCATTTTATCCATAAAAAAGGCTTAGAACAAATATAGATGTCCTTTCTACCTAATTATCCTCTTCAATGCTTGTTTGCCAATTAAATCTGAGAAAATTCTAAGATGCCTGGCAAGGTATTTTTGGAAAGGGACCCATTTTGAATATTTCCCCCCAGAGACTTCAGAATTGCAATTTATGCCGGGAAATAGTATAAGTTCATAAGGATACTGCCTTTATTTTTTCACGTTAAATGTATTTTTGTTATTTTGCTCCTAACTTTATTCTTTTAGTTTTAAAAGACTATTTGGCCTCCCCAGTGAATAAAAGTTTTTTATGACATAGTGGTTCTTTTGTATGTAAATTCATTATTAATGCTTCTTGACATGGATCTCAGGGTTTTCAGAGGCACTTAACAAGTTACAGTAACTTATTTGAAGACTCTCACTCCTGTTGAACATCCACTACTATCTTGCGTTTATTTGCTATAGATTTGAAAGAAAGAACTGTAATGTCAAATGCATTACACTTCAGATTATTTGGAAAGAAAACTTGAATATCCATCATTACATAATTTCTTATTCTTATGTTTTACTGGTAAGAAGAGAAATTGTTAACCTGGCATTTTAAAGCATTTGAAATTATAAAACTATTTTAAAATAAGACAAATAACCTGCATTTATGTCATAGTGATATTATTAGATATATAGTTTTACTAAAATAACCATATGTCCTTGTTCTCAATCTCAAACCAGATTATTATGCATCCCCAGAATACTAGCTTGAATCATAAACGTGAACGTATAATTATATCTTAAATTTATTTTAGAATATGTACCAGTCATGACATAAAGTAGTCCTTTGACTGACTAGCTAATGGCCTGCTATGCATTGCTGTAACCTGAATGTGTGTTAGGGTTGTTCTTTTGGGGGGTTACTGAGGAATATGCTTATGTGTGTGCATTTTTATTGTAATTTATGAGCCGTATTAGAAATCACTTCAAACTCACGCTACATATGTTCGAAATTTAGTATGGCATCCAGAACTCAGAACCAGAGTTTGGAATCAATTTCTGTAAAAGCATGAATAAAACACATCTAGCTTCCTTGTGTAATTCTAGGGGGGAGGGAATTAACTTTCTTTCCTGTTTAAAAATACTGTATATTCAAGAATTTATCTCCTGAGTTAACTAACAAAACACACTAGAGCTGTAGATAAACTAATTAAATAGAAAAGATTTGAAATCTATTCCTTCAGTATTTTTTTTCTTATGAGTATATATTTTATTGGTAGAAAATTCCATTTGGCTTCTTCACAGAGAGATCTGTCTGTGCTTATTTAAAATACCGTCTTGTTCCTTCATCGTGATTTATATCCTTTCTTTTCTTATAAATACTTATGTCAGAATATCTCTTAGACTATATTGTATGCTTTTTCCTGTCCTTGGTTGCAAATTCTTCTTTCTGTTTGTTGTGTCTGCTAGTACTTTCTCATAGTGATTCATTTCCTCAAGTGGATTACAATCTCTAAGCTATAAATTCCTCTGCAGCAGGGCTTGACTTGGAGGTTTTGGCTGTGTACTCAGGATGTAGACTCTTAACCACAGCCCGGTTTCGCATGTGCCTCTGCCCAGACTGGTGGGTTTCATCACATGGAGAAGAGTTTTAATGAGCGTATGTCAGTCGAGGCTCATCTGAGCCAAGCACACAGGGTGAATTTGGGCCCCACAGCTACTTGCAGGCTGAGGTGCTGGCTGCCTGGGGATGCCTTCAACCCCGCCCACGCTTCCTTGCAGAGTCCGAGGCAGGGTCAGTGGCTGAAGCTTTTCCATTTCATGAAAAGGTCAGCCACTTAGGACTCCTGGTTGTGTGCAGGAAGTTTGTAGTTCGGTCTTTCAGCCACGACACTTTTCGTTCATGTTTATCAGCATCCCAGCATCCCACTCCCAAGCCTGAAACTGGTTTCAACGTGTCCTGTAGCTAGGAGGACTTTACAATTTATCATCTGATCAGGACACTGAAAATTGGGCGGGGAGGGACATTATTATCAGTTATTCTCCAGCAGTGGTGCAAAGCAAGCCTACCCTTGGCAAACCTGTACGTGCCCCCGGGAGGGGTCAGCTGTGTTGGCTTCTGCTCCTGCTCACTACTCACTGCCCCACGGTTTCCATGCTTTTATTTCTGCAGTCTGGAGATTCTCCTGTTGATTTCTAGCTTGACACTGTGTCCGAGGTACCCGTGTCGTGTTTGAGCCATGTGTTTGTGTTGAGAGGAAGGGGTCCTCCCAATGGCAGTCTGTTCCGATGAGTTTACCTAAAATTTATTAATTTCTTTAATATGTATAAGTTTTCCTAATCTTGTTTCACACTTCCTCTGAGTTCCAGTTGGTTTTATTAGTTATTTCCTTATTATTGTAATCACATTTACTTGAATCAAGGGTACAAAGGTGGTAAGTAAAGAATTTTTCCCTTTTTTCTCCCTTGAAATAGTTGACTGAATTTTGTCTAACATTATATGGTTGCTGAATGTTCATCATTCCTAAAGTAAATTCCTTTATTTCTTTCAAAAGGATAAAACCAGTACTTTGACCTTGAGTTCACTGCTGATATGAACAGTACTTAACTTTTTTTTTTAATTACTTGGCATCTAATTAGAGCCAGTGAAAGTACCCTTGGCAATAGAATTTACATCTAGTTGCTCATTACTCAGAGTCAGGATTCCAAAGCCAAGAAACTTCTGAAAAGACTGAAGTGCCAAGAAAATGAACAGAAAATGACATTGACACATGGAACAAGCAGGACTGTTTTTCAATCTGACTTAAGTCGAAATGGGCACCAGGGTTTTGGCTTGCAGTACAAGCCTCGTTACCAGAACTGGGGCACAGGTGGATGAAGCGAACACATCAGACAGGGCCTCAGACGTGTGCTGAGTTTAGACGCACACGGCACAGCCACAAATTCAGTGAGGCCAAGTGGGTCACGAGCTCTTGGAGAAGAGGTTACAAACTATTGGAGCCGATTCATTGCGCCACGTCTGCTCTTCAGTCCTGTTTGTTGTGATTCCTTTAGCCGGGCATCTCTCCCCTCCAACGTGCTCCTCTGGCTCCATCTGTGAGCCTGCGGGCCGGGCAGAGCGCTCAGGACCGCCCAGGACAAGCTTGTTGCAAAGGCAGCCTTGGTGGTAAGCTCCATCCTTGTACCCTGGTAGCTCCCCTTCCCCCACCTCTTCTGCCTCCTTGGTTCTGCCTTGTGCCAGGTGGTACAATCCAGCTTTTCTTCTTACTGTGTATTTCCGTCTGGCGTACTCCTTATTGCCAGCCCGTCCTGATGGGCTTTGTTCAGCCAAGCTTTACTTTCTCGAAGAGTTGTCTGTAAACCATTGATGTGTTAAACTTCATGGCTTTCATCTTATGAAGGTATATTTTAGAGTGAAAAACCTGGAGTAAAATACTGTAGCATTAAAGCTTTATTTGTTGACAGAAGAAAATACTGTGTTCTTCTCCCGCCCCCAGAGATAGTTTTTTGATTCCTTGAAAAAGCATTGTTATTTCTGATAGTGTCCGTTCAGTCAGTACTCTGACGTTAATAATGTGTTCATCTGAACTTTGAAAAAGACCCTGTACATCTAAATGCAAGCACACAGAAATGGCATAAAACCCACTGTGGCTCACTTATCCTATGTGTTAAATCACACTCTGGAAAATTCGAACGGAAAATTCTCACTCCTCTTCCTTGGCTTGGACTGCCAAGCCTGCCTGTACAGGTGAGGGCTCCTGGAGAAGAAGTCATTCATGCTCTGGGGAACAGTCACTTTCTTGTGTATGTATTGTATCTCAATACTTGCCTGTTGGCCGTGTCCTGCCCCAATTGTAGAAATTATCCCTTCACCAAAAACACAAACTTCAGCCTTAGCGTAGCAGACAAGCTGTGTGGTCCACGTCCGCTGCTGCTCAGCCGCTCACACTTCTCCCTCCAGTGACCTCACACCCTCGCAGTGACAGCAGCGCACCGAGGCACGCTTGTGTTGAGCCTTTGTCCTGCTTTCCTGTTTTCCTGGAGTGTCTTTATTACCGAGTAGTATTTGAGTACATGAACTGCCACAGCAAACTTCCAATTGGTTGACTTTGGAGTTGTTTCCAGTTTGGGACTCTCATGGATAAAAATTAAAGAATAAAACGGCTATAAACATCTGCATACAGGTCTTGGCGTAAATGTATGTTTTCATCCAGGAGTGGGACTGCTGTGTTGTTTTGTCATTTGTAAGTGTGTGCTTACCTTTGTGGGAAACTTCCGAACTGTTTCCCAAAGGGGCTGCATCACTTTTGTCAAAGGAACTCAAAGAGTCTGGAGGCTCTGACTAGAAGTGATAAAGATTCATTCAAGGGTCTTAGGGTTCGCAAACCGGAAACACAACTAGGCAATACCCAGAGGTTCCCAATAAGAAAGACAAGCTAGGTGTTCTTAGAGCGAGAAGGACCCTCTTGAGAAGACTCAGTCCTGTATTCCTAGCCTCTGGACTGGTCAGCGATGGTGATCCTCTGGCTGTTAGGTGGTCTGGATACATGCACGTTCTGTCTGTCCTCAGGCCTCAGCAGCCATCCAGAGTCGCCTGGATGTCTGAGGCACAGCGGGTACTGTGCAGGACTGGCAGTTCACACATTTAAGTTCCCAGGCTAATTGGAGCCAGAGCAAGAACCGTTTCCTCAAGCCCCGCCTGCTTGATTTTAGGAATTAGCAGCCAGACGACAGCGACTCCCGGTGATTTCCTGGCTCTCCTGTTGCCTCGGCAGCAGTGATGTATGAGTTTCAGTCACTCAGTAGCAACACTGGTGCTGTGTGTCGTCTTAACTGTACGCGTTCCTGTGGGTGGTGTGTGGCGGCATCTCAGTTTGGTTTTAATTTGCGATTCACGAGTGACGATGTGTTGGGCATGTTTTTATGGGCTTATTTAAATCGCGACTACAATTCTTTCTCAGTAGATAAGGTCCCCTCTGGAGGAGTGCACTCGCTCGGCCCTGTCAGTGCCCCTGGTGCAGTGAAGGTGGTGCTGTGTGTGTGAGGTCCCCTGCCAGCCATGGTGACTTTATTCCCAGTGTGGCCACAGGCATCATGGGTTCTTGTCCCTGGTAGCTGAACCCAGTCCAAGCAGGTGCACTGTAGAATTGTGTGGTTTCTTCTTAACATCCTGGAGAATTTTGTGACGTTCTTTCTAAACATCTACCCAAGTTGGAGGAGTTGGGAGGGGACCTCAGTGGAGTTCTTGTCGCAGGACAGTGATCTGCGTTAATGGAGGGAGGGCCCCAAGGAAGCAGAGTTTGGTTCAGCACAAGAAAACTTGGTGACAAAGGACAGCATGATGACTGTACAGTCAAGAGGCTTGTGACCAGCCGCGTTGTAGGCTGGCGTTTGCCAGTTGGGCTCCTGGGCGAGTTACCTGAACTCTCCGAGTCTGTCTCCTCATTTACAAAATGGGGATGACAATTTGGGTCTCCCTACTTCAAAGATTTTTGTTAAGATGAAAGGACGTAATACATATGAGATTTCTGTGCAAGCATACTGAAATTGGCAGTGGTAACAGTAGCAGTGGGACAAGTAGGAACGCGAATGCAAAAGAAGTGAATGCTGCCCAGCAGTCAGAGGTGCGGCCTCGGGAAGGACTGAGTCTCTGTCTGCTGAGTGACATTAGGGAGAGCGCCGCGACTGGCCCTCGCCCAGCACGTCGTGGAAAGGGGCTCCGACCCGCTGGCTCCCAAGCCCTTTCCAGGCTCAGCCTCTGCGTTGGTTGTCATCACCTCATCCAGTCTCTTGGCAACGCCCTGCAGTCAGTACCATAGGAAGCGGGACGCGGAGCGAGAGAAAGGTCCTGAGGTTCTTTACTGCAGGACAGTGAGCGCTCCGCCACACCGTGCTGGTGAGGGGCAGGCAGGATTCAGCAGGGACCGCTCTCAGGAACACCCAGCCGAAGGCGACCTTTGTGGAAGATAAGGAAGGATGGATTTCAAGTGTGGACACAGCTCACGTTCTAGAATTCTGGGGAGCAAAGATTTCCAGGGTCGCTAGTATTTTTCATAATGTTCTTATGCTGCTGTAGTTGAGCAGATCACTATTCAAGCAGCAAATAAAAAGCGTAAGGTAAAATGAATAAATTTGTAAAAGTATACATTTGTATTATACCTGAAGATGAGGACAAGTATTAAGGGGGGAAATAGAATATTTCAGATACATGCAGTTTAGTGATATTTTTTTTTGAAGAACAAACATTATTAGGAATAGACATTTTGGGTTTATTAAATATCTGGAATGTTTTAAAACCTTTTTTATTTAAAAAATTTTCAAACATGTTTAAGCTAATAACTCTATCCTTTAAAAATATATTTCAATTTCTACTTTAGAAGTAATACTTGGTCATTTACAGAAAGTTAAGAAAAAGTGTGTGCATTTCTATAAGAAGAATTGAGAATTGTAAAAAACAATCTGAGCCTTATAAGAATCAACTGCTAACCGTAACCACTGTTGATAGTTTTGTGTAGTCCCTTGTATACATACACTTTCATAATTCTGCTTTCATGAACTATTCCTTAAACTATTACTTCAGCAGTGTCCTGATACCAGCATACCCTATGTTAAACAAAAACTTGCATGGCCGAAAGCTTTTCTAAAAGAAAAGGTTTATTGGGCCTTGTGCTAGGCAGGGAAGGAGCAGGTCCTGGGGTGTGCAGTCTCCTGGAGATGGTGGGCGCCATTAGGAAACAGTTTGGGGAAGAAAGATGTAAGTTGTTTTGAAAGAACTGCCATTAGATGGAGGGGTTGGGAGAAGGTGAAGCAGCTGGTTCTGGGCCGGGAGCGGAGTCTGTCAGGGAGCAGTGTGTGCCCTGTGTGCTGGCGGTGAGCAGCTCGCGTGTCAGGATGCTCTCTCTAGAGCAGCTGGGGACGAGCCACCTGGAAGTTACTTCAGAGCATCAGCACTGCTCAGGAATGTCACCACCTTTGTTGGTTTCTGTCTGCAGCTGTTAACTGATTAACACTTCTCATCCCTTCCAACCACCCTCTGGCTGCTGTAATTTAATTTAGGGCATCTCAGAATTTTCTCCTAGTCACCTGCATTTACATCTTAACATTGAACTGTATTCCCTCCTGTTGAACACTTAGTCATAAACCAAGGGATTTACTAAATTAATCTTCAAAACCAGGTAAATTCCATTCTGAGCTCTGCTGTGTGTGCAGGGTAAGTGTGGGTTGGCTCAGAGCTGAGGTCTTTTTGTATCAAATCCAGGTGTCTGCGCAAGGCTAGATCACCATGGCTTCTCTGGTCGTGGTCTGAAGGGGAATGAATTCCACAGAAAGAGGGGAAGGACACCATGTTGCATGGATGCCGCACGCGGCCGTTCAGGTCACAGGTGCTGTGAACACCAGGCTGGTCACTGCCGAAAGGGCAGGTTCACTGAAGGGGGGCGATTCCTTGCCAGAAAAACGAGTTCTTTACTTGGAATCAAACAATCTTGAATGAAAGGACTTGATACAGCGTTGTACTTTGTGCAGAGGACATTTTAGGAAAAACTAATTTGACCTGAAAAATGGAGACACAGAAATACCAGCTAGAAAAAAATTGAAAAGGAAAAGCTTTAAAAATTACATTTCTCATATAGTTTTGGGAAAATCAACCTGATGATTATGTAAATAAGACAGAGCTTAATGGCCAGCTGCACTAGAGCAGAAACCAAGCAATCCAAATGAAAACTTAGAAATGAGGTGGGTGGGAGGCTAGGTGGAGGGCAGGGGTGAGGGGGCAGGCTCTCCTTCATTCCTCATGGAAATGTTACTTATATTTGTAAAAACGAAAATATTTGTCTGGCAACAGAGGAATAGTTAAATCAAATATGATAAATGCACTCAGACGGCAAAACACATATATAGTAGGACTTTAATTCTGTATATATATAAAAAATGTCCCAAACACATTTAGAAAAGAGGAAAAAAATACATCAAAATGCAAAATGTTATCATGAAAATAAGATTTTTAAAGTCATTATTTGTGTCAGGGTGGTTTGGGCTTTGTTTTTGCTGTTCAGTAAACTGAATCTTTATATTTTCTTTTTTAAGTTACTTACAAATTTTCTAAAACTACTTTTATTATTTATTTAATATTATTTGATTTTTTATTTAATGAAAATCACAACCCCATATTGTATAAGACAGTTTTCACCATTAAATTTTTCTTACATCACATGCTGCAGACATTTTAGTGACTTTAAAACCCTGTCAGTAGGAGAATGTCAGAAGGTTTAATATCTCTATTTTTTTTCCCAAGGTCTTTGGTTGGCCACAACGTGTAATTCTTTCAGAAACTCAGAATATAGCATTTCAGTCTGAAAGCGCCCTTCCAAATTGATTAGTTCAGCTGCTCCTGTAACTCCCAGCATTGGTCTGTGTCCTCGGTGGTTTGGAGCAGCCAGGCGGGCTGTCACTAAAGTCACCCCCTAGCAGGGGCATGGACAGGCCAGGCTTTTGCCACCCGCTCTCGCCCCTGACTGCCCTGTGGCACGTTCATCATCACCTTTCCTGTCCAGCCCCGATGTTATATTGACAAAAACAGCAACCAGGTATTTCAGACAGTCCTGATTTCAAATCTTTTATCCTTGTACGACATTCATCTCATTTTGTTTTCTGGAAATTCCAAATCCAAAAGTCATGGAAGGGAAAGGGGCATGAAGTTTGCTGCAGAATCGAGATTGCTAATTACCTGTCCTGGGCTTGGGGAACAGGACACTTCTATGCATTATCAAAATGTTTGCAGCATCCATATCCAAATACAGGCACATAGATGCATTCCAGAGTTTGAGGAAAGTTTTCTTTGATTGACACTGATGTCACTTCCCATGGTGTCTGCCACAGACCCTCGGTTCAGGAAGCATGCTGACTGCAGCTGGTTTTGGTGTGCGGGCCCCATGGCAGTTTGTTTTCTTACTCCTGGTGAGGTGACGTCCAGGAGGTGATTTAAATTCTCCAGCGCTTGGTTCGCCCGGTTGTGAAGTGTGTGCAGTGCTTTTGTTTACCTGAGAGAAGAGCAGGCCTTTGGGGGAACACTGTAATTTGCCTTGACAAGAGCCTGATAAAACATCTTACCAGCTGATGTTCCTTTGTTCTCCGCCTGTGACATAGAAATGCCACGCAGGGTACAATCCTTCCTCAGTGCGTATTGCAAAAGAGGCACCTGTCCTACGAGCAAGTGCCACAAAAGTTTCTAAACTGGTTTGGCCAGGAAAGTGCTTGGGGACTCGGTGTGTGCTGTTGTGGCTGCAGACATTGTACCGTCAGAAACCCCTGTGAACATGGTGGCCAGGCATTGTCTCCACCCTGGAAGCAGGTGGGGAGGGGCTCTGTGTCTACGCTTCAACACGCCTGCTGCCATCAGGTCTGTGAGAAGAGACCACAACCCTGACAGTTAGCAATGTGGGCACTGAGGCTCAGGGATGAAATGTGACAACTTGTGTCAGCGGATAACATTAACTTGCGCAGTTTTCTCTGTAACAAGTGCTATCGTTATCCACATTTCCGGACTGAATTTCTTTTCATTTTAACTTGTGTTTACCTTTGACGGGAATACAGGCTTTTCCCAAATGTCCCCCTGCTGATGCAGAATGAAAAGAACGGCCTTGGACAAGCTGCTGCTGCATAAACTGTGTATTTGGGTCTTGGTGAGCGTCAAAAATCTCTGTCATCTCTTGGTTTATTAGGTAAGCCCCTTGAAGCCAGGCCGTACCTGAGTCAAACCATTCCCAGCAGAAGATATTTTATAAGGGGAAAATAAAATACTTGGTTTTGCAAAATAGTTTTAAAATCTTCTTTTACTCACACATGTCCATTAACATTGCCTTCTGAGTTCACATGAATCGCCTTTTATTTCAAGGTTTTCACGACTGCCTCTCCCCTGTGCAAAAAACAAGTTAAGAAACTGGTCCCATGTGAATAAGGGCCCTGTCTGACCTCTGGGAGTCAACTTTCTGAGTCAGAACTAAGGTCAGTTATCTGGAAGTGACGCTGCCAGGCCTGGCCAGGGTCTGATTCTCCCAAAGACGAAGCAGGGAGTGGCATTCCATTCCAGGGTGGACCGGGCCTCATGACCCTTCCTCCACCGTGAGAAAGTTACTTTTAGCACAGCTATTAGGAAACAAAGGAAGGTTTCTGCTTTGTGAAAACTGTAGCTGAAGGGTTTTTGGCAGGACTTTTGTTGACTGAGAAAAACTACAGCTGTTTCAAAGTGCTTTGTTTGTAATATGAGATATTTCCATATATTCAAAATATTCAAAAATTGGTCTTTTTGTTAAACATTTATGCTTTGTTAAGGCCCAGAGATATGAAAACCAGTAAGACTTGCCTTCCTCAAGGAATGTACAGTTTAGTGGGTGGACATGAACGTATTTCTGTGCATTTTAAGATAAATGCAGTCTCTCACCCTTACAGGCGTCTATGTGGAGCCCGGGCACTGCCTCTGCTGTCCGTTGTCTGTGTCTTCATCTGTGCCATGGCGACAATGCCAGGCCTGCCCACCTTTGAGGGGCTGAAATTCCATGTCTGCAAGCATTTTAAATACGTCTTTTACTAGTGTTTCCCAACTGGTGATCCACCTGCAGTGTGTCACCCAGAGGTGGGGGTGGGAGGGAGCTTGCTAAAGGGGCGGGTTCGTGACCCACCCCAGACCTGCTGTGTTAGAATGTCGGGGAGTGGAGCGGGACACACGTTTTCATCATGGCCTTCAGGTGATTCTTATGTACTTTGAGTTGGATGAACTTTGTTTTGTTCAAATGTTTTATGCTGTTATTATTAGGGATCATCTTCAGAACTAAAGCCTGGAAACAGTTACCTGCCCCAGGTTACTTGGTGTGTGGTAGAGACGGGCCCAGTCTAGTTACCTATAAGTCTAGCTCTCTTTCTACATCAGGTTGTTTCTTATAGGGAAGGATTATGTGAATGAAAAGTATGTTTTTCTTGGTGGGAGGCAACTAACTGTATTGTGAAAATAGCCCTGTGAATGACAGACTGTTCTGGGAGGGGCAGGGCCGATGGTGGGAGGGGCAGGTCCCCTGCACTGTGGTCTTGGCTCTTGCCTCCTACTTCCTCTTAGGTCTCCCTCCAGAGCAGCCCCTCCCCATGCAGAGCCCCACCCCGAACTGAGCACATATGAGAAAATGGAAGAGTTGCACTTGACTCAGCTTTCTGATGGTTCACTTCCATAGCTGATTTTCTGGGCCATCACATTTCCCAAACTGTGCCTCAGTGCCCTCAAAGTCACAGGGGTTCCATGAGATAGTTAAACTTCCAAAGGGATCGCAGTGATATATGTGCAAATTCCTAGCTTGAGGAGGTTCCCAGTTTCAAATTAGAACATGCTACCGTGTTTCCCCGAAAATAAGACCTAGCTGGACCATCAGCTCTAATGCATCTTTTGCAGCAAAAATTAATATAAGACCCAACCTTATTTTAATATAAGACTGGGTCTTGTATTAATTTTTCCCCCAAAAGACGCATTAGAGTTGATGGTCTGGCTAGGTCTTATTTTCGGGGAAACACAGTAGGTGTCTTCCAGAGCTTCCCCGAGCTGAGGCTGCTCACCCGCGGGGGGTGTCCTCCAGCCTGAGTGCCACAGGGGTCAGGCAGGAGTCTGGCAAGCCCTCCCTGTGAGTGCCAACTTCTGCGCTCTCCAGGCCGGGACCCAAGGGACATGGGGCTCGTGTTCACTGGCTCCTGCCTGGGAAGTAGAAAGGAATGCCTGGGTCGCTTATTTTTATTATGTTTTATGACTTCCCTAGGAATCCGAATTGTGAAAAAATACGTGTGATGTTAATATGTTTTCCACTCTTATTTACAAGGTTCATTCAATGCAGTTACTTTTTGGAGGCCTAGAATTGTCTTTTATGTTTGTTCAGAATTCCTCAGCTGCAAGACCTGGTGAATACTTACTGTCTTCTAACGCTCATCTTTTCTAAAACAGCTTCAGTCCAAGTCCAGTGGCTTGTGGCCATAAATGGCGGCGTCGCAAGACAGACTTCCCTTGTTTTCAAAGAATGTATCCACCCCAAGAGGGGTGCTTATGAGCAGTTCAGGCATAGGAACAACACAGATTTCAAGGTGGAGCAGACCCTGTTGCCGAGGTTACAGTGCTGCCAGCCCTTACCCTTCCTGAGACACTGCTGACACCTCCCTGCACCGTGTCCCTGGCTGTCCTCTTCCATCCGTCCGTCCACCCTGGGCCTTTGCAGGGAGTGTGAGCTGTGTCGGGGCCATTCAGACAAGTGCATGTGTCATTCTGACAGTGGCGCCACGGAGACAAAGGCGTCTCTTTGCCCCAAATGCTGTGAAAAGCATGAGAGCTAATGCTTTCAGTCACTTTCATTTTCTAGGAAAAGTAATGGTGCTGGTTTGTTTGGAAGCCCAGGGAGCGCAGTGGGCTGCAGCCGACCCTTGGCATGTGGTGAGCCAGTGAGCTGCACTCGTCAGAAAACAGATTGTGTGCTCAGCGCCCTCTAGTGACAGTCACGTAGCTGTGTTTCAGGACAGCGATACTTCCAACTCAGGTCCGTCGCTTTTCAGTTCCTAAATTGAATGACTTTCCATGCCACCTAATTTTATACAACTACAGGTATTTCTTGAGTCAGAAATTCTGTTAAGGAAACATGTAGTAACACTATAATTGGAAGAGATTATATATAAAATATATATATTAAAAAGAGAAATTATAATAACTGAAAATGTTTCCTGTGATTACAAAGTGTGAAAAAGACAGTGTTTCAGCTCAATGTGTCTGTATAGGACACGCCGTCCCCACCACACACACACATACACGCACCAGCTCTGTTCCGTGTGCTGACCTTGACACAGCACCTTTTGGGTTGCTGGGTGGGGCGCTCCGTGAGCTCCCTGAGGGAGGATGGCAGTGGAGGAAGCAGCGTGTGCCCAGCCCTGGGAAAGTGAGACAGACGTGAGCACGTCGTGCTGATGAACCAGTGAGGCTGGTTCATGCCTCCTTGATGTGTTTTTAAAATTCCAAGACAGCAGCCTGGTCCTGGTTGTAAGTTTCGCTTTTCTAGACCAAAACAACTCATTTTGTTTAGCGACTCCTCTCACATTTCATACTGATAATGAAACATAAGAAAATTGCAAAGCACAATATATCCTGGTGCAGAAAGATCCTGGACGCTTGCCGTCTGTCCAGTCCCTCCCCGAGCCTAGCTCCAGACCTACGTGTCACAAACCCCAGGCTGACCTGGCGCTGCCCTGCCTGCAGCTGTTGGGCGCAGCGCAGAGATGCCATTCCGAGCTCCAGTCCTGGCGTCCACCCTTGCCTGTGGGTGACCCTGGCACGTTGGTTGGGTTCATCTGCAGAGTGAAGAGAAATCATAACAGTACCTCTTTTATCGGACGGAACCAGACCCTGACAGAGCAAAGCCAAACAGTATGATAGACGCGTACTCGTAGCCTCATGGAGATAGAAGAGGCCGTTCCCAGCTGCTTATTTCCCGTCTCTCATCACCAAATTGAATTTTCTGTTTGAAGAATGAGGTTGGGACTCTTTAATGACCAAAGCCAAGTGTGTTTTCCTCCCTCATCCTGCTGGCTCAGTGGAGTCTGCATTCTTTTGCATATGGCTGAAATCTGTCCACAGTCCTTCTGAGACCCCCTTTTATAAACTTGACACCCTGATATTTTGAATGTAAGTTCTTTACTGTTGCCAAACTGGTTTATTCCCTGTCCTCAGACACAACCTTATGTCTTCTCTCTCTCTCCCCTCCCTCTCTCCCTCCCAGGCTGGCAAGCACTGCAGCTCTTCTCATCACTATCCTTACTGACTAGCTCGAACACCACTGCCCTGGCAGACATTTAGCTCAGGAAATATGTTACAGACTACAAAGTAGACTGTGACCCTCATCAAATAACTGAAAAGTGCGGTGCTGCACAAGTGCTGAGCGTCTTAGGCAGGACACACTTAGTGACTTGCCGCTGAGGGCACAGCAGAAGTCCCCTGGCTCTTGCCCTCCTGTGCTCACGGAGGGATGCTGGCTTATGGGGTGCAGGCTTGCCAGCAAGGACGAGGCCGAGGCTGAGAGGCCGTGTAGCGTGGCTGGTTGTGGTGCCTGGAGCGTGGTCCTGCCTGACCTGAACCCTGACAGGTGTCTTCCGGGCAGAGGACACTGGGTGTGCTGGTGCTGGGAGAAGGCGCGAGGTGAGGCAGGCGCCAGGGCAAGCTCCAGGAGACCAAGGCGGATAAGGAACACCCTCTGAATTAACCTGTTTCGTGTTTTATTGTTTCTGTAAAAGTACATGTTCATGTTTTGAAAAGGACCCCAACATTGTATGTATTATAATAATACACAAAGTTACAAGGAAGAAAGTGAAAAATCACTGACCGCTCCTCATTCTGAGATTACAACTGTTGCCACGTTGTGGAACAGCCGGCATCTTTCCGTCTGTACATAAACACATGGATACGTGTATGTAAACTTTCATAGGTGGGTTTGTGTTCTGTAACTCCCTCCATTTACATGCCACTGATGCGAATTTGGCCTTTGGGGAGTGTGAGTGAAGGTTTTCTATAAGAAGGTAGCCGTCATGGTTGCATGTTATGAAAAACTAACTACACTGTGTAGTGTGAATTTGAGGCATTGTAGTGGCCAGAAGACCAAGGATCCCAGGGCAGCAATGATGATGATAAAAACCAGGCAGTGGCCGTGGGGTGTGAAAAGGGGTGGGTTCAGGTGACACAGATGTAGCTGAGTGGTCTCTGTGGCTGGAGGTCGAGCTGTTCAGTGGTGGGAGGCACTGTGGGGACAGAGTCCCAAAGAGCAGTTTCCAGGCTCTCGGCCTCACATGGAAAGGTGCTGACTCGGTTATTAGATGGCCACCAGCTGTAATCAGATGGCCATCCGCTGTGGCTGGGTGGCCATCAGCTGTTACCGGTTAGCCATTGGCCATTGATATAACTGCCGTGGCTACGCTAGGGGGTTGGTTGTTGATTGGCAGAGAAGCGTGGATTGCAGCTAGCAGGGTTGGTTGGTTGGTTGGTTGGTTGGTTGTCGGAGAAGCTGGTGGCGGATTGTGGATCGTGTGGCTCCTGCTTCCTGTGTCTCCAACCCAGCTGCCAGCGAGAATATAATGGTATGGACCCCCATCCATGATGCCGTTGGTGTTGCTTTTCGGCCTCACCATATCCTGCGTTCTTGTGCTGGGAGCGGAAGCTGAGTCCCTGTGTGACAGGCACGGAAAGAGGGATCTCAGTGAGCCCCAGGATGCCGGCCCAGGACAGCGTGCAGGAAGTAGCGCCGTAACTGGCCGTCGTGGGTGCCGCGGGTTCTGCGGTCCCCAGAGCAGGGAGGCACTTACGTGTACAGGTCTGCAGCTCAAGGCAGACATCAGAGCTGAAGGCAGAATTCTGGGCATCAGTGGTGCAGACCAAGACGACTGAGGGCTCAACAGTGGGTGACACCACGATACGCACGCCAGGCAGGTGACTTCGGGTAGGGATCGTTTTGCTCAGTTTTGTGTCCTGAGAACAGCCCCCAGCACGCTGCGGACTCAAAAATGGTTCTTGAACGAGTAGGTGAATAACAAACATTTATTTCTATTTCAGGAGGACAGCTGCTGCTTGTGGCAGTATGATGTCCCATTGAGTACATATGTCACAACTGCACGTGCATTTCCTTGTTTTTCCAGTTACTGATGGCTGCGTGACAATGGTGTGGTTATGCCCACTGGGTCTGTGGGGCAGGGACTTGAAAAGGCCACACACCAGGCTGGCTCGTCTGTTCCCCACAAAGTGGGGGAGATTTGGAGGCTGAGGCCAGAACCATCTGAAGGCTTGTTCCTTCTTGTCTGGAGCTCACGCTGGCTGTTACCAGACCCTAGTGGGAGCTGTACACATAGGTATCCCGTCCCTAGGACCAGGCAGAAGCAGCATTACCTTTATGGCCTGGCCTATTTCTGCCACTGAAACACACGCAGATTTGGGCAAGGAAACAGGGTTAGAGTTAAAAGTCACCTGTAAAAAGAGCACGTGGGACCTGCCACGGCCCTTCTGTGTCCCTCACTGTTTGCCCCCCCCCCATAGCCTTCCATCTAGCTCTCTTGTCAGCCGTGTCACAATGCCGACCGCACAAAGCAGCTAACATCCCCATCACCCCCAAAGAACTGGGGAGCTAGCTGCTACCCTTATACCACATACATGTGAACAAGGCTTTGTGTTAATGACTATGAAATTCAATTATCACCCAATAGATATTTATTGAGAATCTACCATTTGCTAAATGTCTCCTAGACAATGGGGATAGACTGCGTGCAATACAGAAAATGATTCCTGCCATCAAGCTCGCAGTCTAGAGGAAAAAATAATTACAGTAGAGATGATAGGTGATACAAACTTCTGTCAGTTGCTGTTTTCAGGGTATCGTATCAGGAAACCATTTATTTGATGGCTTGCTAGACTCCAGACAGACACACCATGTCACTGGCGTTCCCCGAGTACTGGTCTGGTGGCCTTGAGACAGAAAGGGATGTGGCTGACTCATGACTTGTGCTTCACAAGTTCACACTGGCATGGACTGATTTCTGCTTCCTCTTTCCTTCCTCCTACTGTCAAGATCTGATGGGCCTGGGACACCTTCCGAAATGTTCAGTAGCATCTGCATTTCATTTTAAATAGTCCCAGAACCCCCTAGAATCTCCCTGAAGATACCAATACATGTATTTTAGTGGTTTGTTTTGTGTCATATATTGTGTTTGCTCAGGAATCAGTTCTGCTTATTGAGTTCAGTGGTTTTCTTTCCACCCTCTGGTGGTTTGGTCACATTTGTAGGCAAGACCCCAACTTGGACAGTGCTGGCAGCTGGGAGAGTCCGAATTCTTGTTTGCCAGGTTGAAACACGTTTGGGTCCAGCCAGCTGTGACTCCAGGAGCTGTGTGGCAGATGGAGGCAGCTGACCTCTGCTGTGACAAGGCCCTGCTTCTCTGTACCTGACGCCCACGGTGGAGTCTCCTCTGAAAAGCCTCCTGTACGCAGCGTGGCCACATCGGTGCCATCGCAGGTGGCACAGGCCAGCTCTGCCCTTATGAGTGACCTGGCCCAGGCACGGTCCTTCCAGCCTCCTCTGCTTGTTTTGCTGAATTCTGCTGGGAAAACTGTTTTCCATGCCCTCCCTTGTGGCCCTGGGCTTGTGTTCCATTTCAGCACCAGCGTACCCAGAAACTCCCCACGGCTCCCCTGGAAGCTTAGCAGCCCCCTTCTGAATGGGCTACACCCTGTGTGGATGTATTGACATTTCAGGGGATTTGGGAAGACAGGAAAATGCACGTGTTCAGTCGCCAGCTTTGGCGGGAAGCCATCCACCGTTCCAGGGTCACCAGTGACGAGAGGACCCCTGGGGGTCACAGCCACGGCGCTGGAATGTGGTCTCCAGGAAGGGGTGGGTCTCTTGTTTGTTCTTGACTCCACTTGGCCTGTGACAGTCTGTTCTCCCGTCGTCCCCTGCAGCTTTTCCAAAGTTACGTCAGGACAGCCCCGCCTCAGGCATCGGTGCTGTGGGAAGCCGTTCACTGGGACACAGGCAGTAGCTGGACGCAGGGATCAGGTGGGCTCTGTCTCTTTCTCACATGTGCTTGTGCTATCATCACATCCAAGGTCTTCTTGATGGGAAAGAAGTCAGAGGAAGTTGTGCAGGTGTCACCTGCTAGACATTAGCCGGCCCCTGAGGATAAGGGGCCCCTTTGTCTTAATTATCTCTGACCTGCATTGTCCCCCCCCAAGGCTAAACTCATTGAAGTCTTTGGCCTTCCTTTCTGGCATTACTCTTGGAGGTCTGGCCACACCCCAAGTTTGCTCGTGTTGTTTCCCTCTGCTCCTGTTCTCTGTGCCTGGCCCTTTAAAGCCTGAGTGTTGGCAACAGCTCCCAGTGCAGTGGCCATGGCTCAGGGGCATTGGCTCAGAGGAGGAGTGAGTCACTGGAGATGCAGTGCCCCCCCCTTTCCTGGAGAATGTGCAGCTGAGCCTCTCACACAGGGTCCCCTGCTCAGGGCACCCGTCCGTCACCTGAGGCCCTGCTCTAGTAACTCTTCCGGGCTCTTGCGCATCACCAGCAAGCCCCCTTTCCTTGGCTTCCTTAAGACTATGCTCCTAATGCCTCGCCTCCTTTCTGACCTCAGCCTCTGCTGCAGCGGCTTCTTTCTTCTGTCCACCAAACTGAAGAACCGTCGCCATGACTCACTCTACATTTATATAGAGAAACGAGGAAGCATGACAAAATGTGTGTTGTTTAGTTCCATATAGGTGCAAGTTCCTTGTCTTCAAGGATTTGCTCTGTGACAGCTAACAGTCAGCTTGCATGATGCACAAAGATTGTTTACCGTTGTCCTAAAAACGCTCTGGGGATTTTCCTAGCAATTTCTACTTTCCTGAAAGCCTTTTATTTCCTTATCTTAACCTTTTGCCCCTATATACATGCAAACTCCTGTCTCCTTACTGTCTGTACAGAAGAAGGGTATGTTTTAGAGCAAGTTCAAAGAGATCTCTAAGTGGAAAAGGTCACACTGATAGGACTCAAGAGTAGATGAGCGAAGTGGACACCAGTGGAACAATGTCATCACTGTTAGAATTAAGGAAACACTGCAAAAGGAGCTGGTGTTGGTTCACCAGGAGCTCCTGACAGTAGTACCGTGTTTCCCTGAAAATATGACCTACCCCGAAAATAAGCCCCAGTTAAGATCTCAGCCAGATGGACGCATTTAGTATGTTATGACGATGTTCTATAAGAAGATGACATGACTGTAATTGAATAAATGTAGATTGTTGTACACGAAAAAATAAGACATCCCCTGAAAAAAAGCCCTAATGGAGCAAAAATTATTGTAAGATCTGGTCTTATTTTCAGGGAAACACGGTAAGTGCTGGGGTAGAGCTGTACTTTCCTGCCCGTGTTTACTGTCACGATTGTAACACGAGTATGTCTAGCTTTCTGTAACGAGCTCCTTAAGATTAAGTGCATGCCCTTGAGAGGAGGTGTGCTTCCTCCTGCCACATTGTAGGTATTGAGTGAACTTTCATATAAAAATAAAAGCACATATAGACCCAAAATATTTAATCACATTTTTTTTTTTTACAATTCCAGCAGTAAAGTAAAAAAAGGATTATCAATATAAAAGAAGAAACCATAAGGAAGGTTGTCTATAGACAAGTCCATGATTATATGAGGAGTGATAAAAAATTAAGGTGAACGTTTAAATTTTTAAAAATTTATTACGGTAAAACACACATTGCCATTAATCCCCCTTGCTTCGAACACACTTATCCCATCGTTCTAGCTGCTCTCTGAAGCAGTTCTGGAAGTCCTCTTTTGTGAGTGTCTTTACTTCTTCCTCCATCATGACAATGCTCCATGTCACACATGGCTTCTAGTATAAGGCAGTTTCTGTAAAATAAAACCATTACGGTGTGTCCTCATCCACCTTATTCACCGGATCTGGCCCCATGTGACGTCTGGCTCTTCCCCAAAGTCAAAATGATTCAGGACATTGAGGCAGCCACGACAGCACAATTAAAGACACTCACGAAAGAGGACTTCCAGAGCTGCTTCAGAAAGGGGCAAGAATGATTGGGCAAGAGTGTTCAAAGCGAGGGGGAGTACTTTGAGGGGGATTAATGTCAATGTGTCTTACTGTAATAAGTTTTTATGTAAACATTCACTGTATTTTTTGATCGTACCTCGTCAATGTTCATTAAGTTCTATTTAGATTTTTCTTCTGTTTTTTCTTGTTTATCCTAATCCCTTAGACAATAGCAGCATAGCAACTGAATGTATTTTGTTGTTGAAGCTGCAACATACACAGAAAATCAAAACATGGCAGATCATGAATGAAACAAAATTTGGGGAAATGTTTACTCTAAATATAATATTGTGAACTATGTCTCCAGAGACATTCCGATGGACCTTCTTACCATCATATTTAGGATATGGAAGGCCTTTTATTAAAAATCCCAAAGAAAAGATTCCATTATTCCCCTTTGGGGAAAAAAAATCCAGGGTATTAACTTAATTGTGTAAAAGTTCTTCCATCCCCCGTCTTACATGGTGGAATTTCCTCCTTTCTCTTTGGAAGTAGAAAGAATCTGGTTATTAACTTCTGTAAGTATTTAAGATTATCTTCAGAGAAAGGGAGAATAGTGAATAGAATCACATTCTTGAGCCACAGTTCAATACAATCATTTGCCCGTAAAACTATTTCCTTGTTTGAAGTAAGAACCTCTGATTTATTACTTACAAGGCACAGGAGTAAGTTGTCACATTTTCACTTCAAATATAAGAATTACTGCACACTGGGATGGACTGAATTCATATTGACATCTGTGGACAAGACTAACGAGACATCAGAATAATAAATGATTAGCCCTGTGAATAAGCATGTTGAAATTATGTATTGTTTTTCCCTGTTGCGGTTACGAGCTAGAGCTTGCTTACCTGTAAAAATCACAATGTGCATTGTGTTTCATGGGATGGGGTAAAAGAAGGTTCCAAACACAGTATGTTGGGGGGTCAACTCTCACAACAGCCCTGGTAGAAAAGCATGACCACCCCCATTTTTACTGAAGAATGAAGTCATTCCCGGGGAGCATAATCAAGTAGTGGAAAGAGGATTTCGACTCATCATCTTGCCTCTAGACTGTATAGGCTTTTTCTCCCGGGCCTTCTTCCTTCCCTCCTTTTCAGTTTTGTTTCCTTCTTACTCCACACGTCATTTCCAGTTCTGAGGCAAAGCATCGGTACAGATAGGTTCACAGCCACTTGCTGATCAGCGATGGGTGGTTCCCTGTTCCCTCTTTTGAGTAGCCCCAAAACTGAGGAGGAGGGGTGCTCTGACCAGCCTTTCCTGTTACACAGCCTTTCCTCTCCCCCGGACCTGAGGAACTCCCAGACAGACTTGAGGAGCTGCCAGCGCTCTCTCCTTTCTTCGCCTTTCTCCTCCCTTTCTCTGTGCTGGCATTGGATGTATCTGCAGACACCCTTGCGGGCACACTGTTTTTAGTGTGCCCAGTTACAGTTTTGTTTTCTTAATTTCCAAACACATAAAAGTGCCCTCTTAACTGTTGGAAGTGTACAGTAATGTTAACTGTATTCACGCTGCTGTGGAATGGGTCTTTAGAACCTTTCCTTCTTGCAAACCCGAAACCCTGTACATGTCAAACAGCTCCCCATTTCACCCGCCCCCCGGTCCCTGGCAACTACCTTCTACTTTCTGTTTCCATGACTTTGACTACTCTTGTTATCTCATGTAAGGGGAAACATACGCTATTTGTTCCTTTTGTGACTGGCTTTTTAACTCAGCACAATGTCCACATGTTGTAGCGTGTGATAGAATTTCCTTTTCTAAAGCTGAATATTCTGTTGTATGTATTTTATGTACCACATTTTCTTTATATATTCATGGATCAGTGGATGTTCGGCTGTTTCCACCTCTTGGCTACTGGGAATAAAGCTGATGACCAAGGATGTGGAAATACCTTTTTGAGATCCTGCTTTAAATTCTTTTGGATAAACACCCAGAAGTGGGATCTCTGGATCATGTGGCAGCTCTCGTTTTAGTCTTTTGAGGCCTCCATAGTGTTTTGCATAGCGGCTGCACCGTTTTACAATCCCACTAGCAGTGTGCGCGGGTTCGATTTTTCTACATCTTTGCCAGTATTTCCTATTTTCTTTTTTTGATAGTGGCTCATTGTGGTTTTGATTTGCATTTCTCTAATAATTAGTGAATATGGCCTTTTAAAGAAATGGGAAAAGCTTTATTTTTACGACCGAGTGTGTATTATGTGCTTAGCACTGTGTCAAGTACTTTGCATGCAACAGCTCAGGACTTTGAACAACCATCTGTGACCGAAGTGGTGTTACCCCTACTTTGCACATGAGAAAACTGTCAATCAGAGTTTAAGTAATTTTCCCAAGAACAGAGAGTTGCTAAATGGTGCAGCCAGAGTTCAAAACCAGGCCTGACACCAAAGCTCAGTAACCCTTGAGCAGTTCTCTCCCGCCCTTTTTCTTTCACTCCTGCAGTGTTTGGTGACTAACCCACACCCCTGCACAAAGGAAAAGAAGAGTGACGCTGGTTAAGTGCCCATTTTGAGCCGGACATGTTGCTCAAGCTTTCAGAGATGCAGCGTGCATGTGCTTTGCAGGGAAGTGAAAGAGGGAAGTCCTTGCCTTTTCCACATACAGGCAGTTACTCCCCTTGCGATGGACACTGCCCTGCCCTCCCAGAGCACAGCATGTGCTTAGTGCTTTGCAGATGGAATTTTGAGCTCATTGGTCTGACCTTTCCAGGATTTCACAATGAATATAGTCACCGTGAATATATTCACAGTCATGCTTACTACTTAAGGTGCTTTCTTAAGGGCCTTTTGTAATGCACTTCCTCGTGGACTATTACAGCTTCTTCAACTCAGCTGTTAAGTTTTCTCTCTGCAAAACCCTTTAAACTCATCTCATTTCTCCTGACCATGAACACTCCTCGGCGTCCTCTCATGACAATTATTCACTCAGTTTCCAACAGAGGATTGTCATGTCTTCTGGCTGCTGGAGACAGAGCAGTGTCTCAGAGACAGATAGGGCCTCTTTTTCCATGGAGCCTATTGTATTGTTGGAGGAGAGGATCATACAAAGCAAACAAACTTTTAGGTTTCATCAGTACTATGAGATCGTCAGACAGGGAGATGGGACAGAGGCGTCTCGGGCAGTGGGTTGGGGCCAGAGGGCTTCTGTGTCACCGTGCTAATGAAAGACTTCTGAGCACTGGAGCTGAGACCCGAAAGCTGGGGACTGAGCAGTCCAGGAGGCGAGAGGTCCATGCTGGAAGACAGACAGACCGATAGCTGGAGACCAGAGGGACAGGAGACGAGCTTGTAGAAACTGTCAGGGCCTGTGGGCAGACTAAGGAATTTGTATTATAGTTTGTTAAATAAGAGAGTGAAATGTGCTTTATTTGTCTGAAGTCAGTCTCCACCCCGTCTCATGGTGACATCTGGCGTCTACACCTCAGTACAAGTTACCTGTCTTTGCACAGTATCTCCTCCTGTTTCCTCTCCCCTTCCTCACTGTCCCTTTTCCCCATTTCCCTGACCACACGGAAAATTCCTGTTCATGAAAACCCACTAGAGCACCTTTGCGCTGGCGGCCCTCCCAGCCTGCTGAGCCCAGGCCATGCCCCCTGCATGCAGGCCGCCTTTGGGCCTCGTGCCACTGCTGTCGTGCTGGCCGTGCCCTCTGTCACTGTGGTTACTTGATGTCTCCCCCTCTGTACAGTGCAAGGCCGCCTTCCTTTTCTCATTTAATCTCCGGGGGCTCTGTTGGTTGCTGTGCGTGCATTCTGTTGCACTCAACGGGCACTTGCTGCATCACTTTTACCCAACTTTGAAGCCACGTGCAGAGAGGGAGGACCTTCCCAGGCCAGCTCTGCACCCCTTCACGCTGTGGTAGCCCCACCCCAGGTCCTTCTTCCTTTGCACTAGCAGTCGTCTTCTGACTACCTCCAAATGAAACCTGCTTTTGTTCTGAGGCACAGGTTCTTTGAGGACAGACCTGAGTCTTGCTGGTCCCTGCCACCAGGCAAGGGACATAGCCAATACTGAAAGGCGGTGATAATTATGAGGTGCACATTCTTAAAGCAGAGATCACCGGTGTTTTCCAAAAACAGGCGACATCGGTAGAAAAGGTAGCGCAGTCCTCCGTTTACAGTGTTTGCCAGGAGCAGCTATTTTTCAATCGGAAAGTGTATTTTCATCTTTGCAACAGTTCATAGAAACAAATCTTCATATATGAAAAGCTGGATAAGATGGAAACCTTGGGCCTGTACATTAGAAAAACACCAATCACCTCTTTAGTACTTGCTCAGAGCGGGCTGTGTACGTTCTGCTCAGTCGCCAGTGATGTGGTGTGAGCTCAGATGCAAGTGCGTGGAGACGCGTCTTCCCGGCAAGAAGGGCCAGAGATGTACATCAACAGATATAAGTCTTTGTCTTTTATTTTTGTTTTGAACACATGGACAGCCATGATGGGAAGTGAGGGGTTCAGCCAAATGAATGTCCACACTGTCCCGTTTCGTGGGTAGAAGACAGCCAGCTGCAGGCCTTCTGGGCACAGAGGGGAGCTCAGCATCCCTGTGGCCTCTTCCTCCCCCACCTGAGATGCCTAAAGCGAGAAAGAGCAGGTGTAACCAGAACGGGCGCTACTGTAACCTGTGCACAGGCGGGGCAGGCAGAGTGGCCACCACGGTACTTAGGCTGGCATCCCTCCCGTCCCGCAAGTCAGGTCACAGACTGAGCTCTTGCAGCCCTGAAAGGAGCTCATGAAGAGCAGAGGTAGCCTTGCTCCCCAGCTGCCCATCAAAGGGGCTGAGGGCCGAGGACGTAAGACGCCCCGCGTTGGTTCAGATCCACGTCCTGCCTATGTCTGGTCAGTGTCTGGCCGGGGGCCTCGGGTCCCTCGCAGATTAAGTAGCTGTACGATGCTGTTCTCCCTTGGGGCTCAGCGAGACCCGGGCCCTGGGACCCCTCACATGAGCGCTGCGCGAGACGTGTGGAAGTGAGTGGGACAGAGGACTTGCTGCAGTGACAGCTTCTGTGGGGAAGAGCAGGAGCCATGTGGACGTGGGGACCGAGCCCGTGTTGAGCGCGCACGAAGGAGACTGAGCAATGTCTGAAGAATGCGTTTTCACTGTCATCAGCTCCAGGCTCTGCACACACGGCACTGGCGTGTCCACTGTAAACGTGCATGGCAGGAAAGGGAGCTCAGTGGACACATACTGAGGTCCTTCTCTCTGATTACCCCAGAAAAATCAGAGAGCGCACCAGGACAAGGCAGTAGCAGGGAAACCCCGTGTGTGTCATCCCTGTGGGAGTGAGGAGAGGGCGGGCGGAGGGCGGGCCGGCCACGTGCTGCCAGCTGAGGTCTGACACAAGCACTCATCAAGGCCTCCAGGAGAAAGTGGGGAAACGGGCCAGACCTCGTCTCTCCCTGGACAGCAGCTGACCTCGGTCACAGCTGGCAAGAGGAGGAGGGGAGGGGCTGGAGGCGGGAGCGGGGCTGAATCCCGAGGTCCCTTTGGATGAGTTTACTGAACTCACAGTAAAGCAGCAGCAGTTTCACAGCGTTTGTCATGAGCAAAACGATGATTACCATTTCAGTAATAGTAGACTCAAATGATCGGAACTGCCCCATCCTTACCTTTCAGCACCCCAACTTAGAAACACTTACGGGAGACTTTCCAGCACCCTGGCCCCGAACCCCGTGGTCTCCCTGCATGGGTTTGCTGGGCAGCGCTCTGGTTGCCCCCATTCTTCCTTCCAGCCAGCTGTGGGGCAGCTGGATCCCGAGGGGTCTGAAGCAGGTGGGGTGGGGGTGTTGGGGTGGGCCTGCCGGCGCCTTTCCACAGGGGTGCTCTGCTTGGCAGCCGCTCACCGGTAGCTGTGTGCCTTCCCATATCCTGCAAGATGGGGTCCATTTTAAGTGGGTTGTACTTAGGTGTGACCAAACTGAGCCCCAGTTTACGTCTGAAGTCCCTGAAAGGGGTTCGTGGTGAAAACAAGCCCGGGTGGCCCCGTGAAGGTGTGGCCAGTGCGTACGCACAGATGGGGCACCCCTTTCTGCGCCCCAGGAACATCCACAGCCACGCTTTGGCCCTCTGACCCCGGGCAGGGGGGATGGGCGAGTTCGGTCTCTCCAAGCCAGACCTGGCCTCCGTGATAAGCCTTAGCCCTGAGCAGGGCCAGGAACCTTACCCCTGGATGCCGGGTGGCGGGGGTGGTGGGAGGGTAAGAAAACTCCCTGGGAAGCTACCGGTTATTTTTAGCAATGATCTCAGGGGACAGAGATTTGGAATGGACTCGGTGCCACTTAGGAAGTTGACAAACTACAGACGACATCAAACTTGGTCCTGTGATGATGAGCCTGTGGTTCACGTAGAGAAGCTCAGTGAACTCGAACATAGCTAATGAAAGCCTGAAAGAAAAGGAATTCATACCTGTTTGCAAACCTTTCTCTAGATTCGGTTCCCCTTGGCGCCCAATGCCAGATTTACGAAGGCTCATCAGGTCAGACCCTCCTGCCATGTCAGGCCTCAAAATACCTCTCTTCCTCCTTTTTTTTTCTTGATTTCCGGGAAGTTAGAATGTAACAGTGTAGCTGTGTGGAATCAGATGTAGGGATGTCTAATCTGGAGTGTTTCCAAAGGTGGAAATAAAAGGTGTGTAAAGGAAAGGAGTGGTCAGCCCAAGTGTTAGCATGTTGTGGACATGCCCAACCCTGCCAGCAGCTTCCCCGCCAGCTCCTTGCATGGCTGGTGTGGACACAGTGCTGGCCGGCCAGTTAGCTGGGGTCCCGGAGCAGTGCCAGTGCCGGCAACGTGGCTGGAAGTCCCGTCTGGTCTCTGTTGCCTCACCTACTCCACAGGTTGGCTTTTAAAATAGACGTTTATGTTTGTGTGTTGTCTTCCTCTCCCTCCAGAATACAAATCCCAGTGAAATGTATCTTTCCATCGCATCTCTGCTCCCTGACACGTGGTCCGTGCTCACTCGCGACTTCTGGAACGAATGGACAGTACATGTCATTCCCGTGCCTTGTCAGGGAAAGGGCACATCAGCAAGAAGCCCAGAAACCTGACAGTGTGGGTGATGCTCTCTGAGGCCATTGTGGCTTTTCTTGGCCGACTATGCCCAGGACGTGAGCCACGCTGCTACTTTTCTTTCTCCTGCTGCTGCTCCATTGGTGCTGTCTGCTATCTTTTCCAGTGAAAGACTTCTCCAATCTCAAGAGGCAGGCTGGCTTTTGGTACAGGGGGTAGGACATGCCATGCCTACCGAAAGGACATTTTCCTTTAAGACGCGCTGTGTTCACCACAATGCATTCATCAATACTGCGTTTCTTCCCTGTTAATGCACGAAATATTTTATTTCTGAATTTCAAATATTTAAGGAAATGTTTTTGAATAGCTGTCATCGAAGTGAAGGATAATTATGGCCAAATCTGAGTTTGCCTGGAAGCAAACATTCAAACAGTTTTCTCTGAGTCCCTGAAAACAGTCTGTATTTATGAGGCTCTGAAATTCCTTCACCCAGACCAGACATACCACAGAAATCACTGAAAACTCATTGTTAATGAGAAACAAATCACAGCAGTAAGAAGATTTTCAAAACAGTATAGGAACAGTATAGAAATAGTACAGAAAACGGCATAGTTCTTTTCTTTTACGAAGAGAAAATTTTATTCACAATAGCCCAGATAGTGAAACAACCTAAATGTTCAGCAACAGATGAATAGATAAACAAGTGTATGTATATAACAATGGAATATTACTCAGCCATAGAAAGGACATCTTACCACTTGTGACAACCTGGATGGACCTTGAGGGCATGATGCTAAGTGACATAAGTCAGACAGAGAAAGACAAATACTGCATGCACTCATATGTGAAATCTTAAAAAAAAAAAAAAAAGAAAGATCAAATTCATAGAGTCAGAGCAGAAAGGTGGTTGCCAGGGGCAGAGGGGTGGCAGAAATAGGGAGAGGCTGGTAAAGGGTACAGACTTTCAGCTTTAAAATGAAGACGGTCTTAGGATCCAGTGTAAAACATGGTGAGAACACTGTACTGTAAGATTGACATTTGCTAAGAGAGTAGAACTTAAATGTTCACACCAAGAAAAATAAATAAAGAAAATAAATATTGGAAAACAAAGAAGAATTAAGGTCTGACAGCCTATGCAAAGCCTAGGTTCCCTCTCTGGGTTACAGGAGGGCCCAGTATATGAGCTGCTCAGTTTTGTCTTCATATGATAACTCATATAGGAGCACAAGGTCCAGAGAACTGAGATTAATTTCTGACTGATGAAGTGTGGGAAAGTAAATCCATGTTCCACTCTCTGTGTCCTTTCTGAACAATCAGAACACCTGGTCATTAAGCCGCACTCTCAGTCCTAACACCTCATAAATCAGTAAAGAACCATGTCTTTGAAAGTTCAAGAAAGGTTTCACGGAGCATGTGCATTAGGTATGCCACTTGGTTTTTAAGAAAAATGATGAGAAATTCCAGAAAGAAAAGGTATAACCCCTGATATTTTTCCTTCTGTTCAGACAAAGAGCTATGTTGCTGTGACTGGTAACTGATAAAAAGAGTCACACTTCCTCCTCCTGGGGAAAACCCAGGCCTGCCCCTGCCCCTTCTGGTTGGAAAATGTCATCAGCAGAGTCAGCTTAGTCCTGTGGCACAGGAGAGGTATGTGAGTAGCTGAAGTGGGGTTGTCTGCTCAGGCCGGACCAGAGCAAGACGCAGGTTCTGCCCAGGTCATGGGGGTGGCCAGGGGTCATTTCTGTCTTAGAGGAACAGACTTAGGGAGCAGGGCTTGTGGTTTGGGACAGGAAATGCAAAAGAAAGGGATATGGTTTTCCCCGTGGGAAAGTATTTTGGTTAGAGAAGCATCTTACCAGCGTGAAGAGCATTGTCAGGTGGTTTCCTTAGGAATCAGTCCTCCCTGAGCTGAGGCACCCACCTCTTGTTTCTTTCTAGGGGCTTCAGCACAATCTTAGCCCCCCCCGCTGGACTCAGAAAAGCTGATCTCCTGTAACGGCTGCTAACGTGGCTGCTAACGTTTTACTCTCCAGTGGTCTATGAGCAGTATCTCCTTGATCGTCCTTTGGCAGAAGTGTTATCTCAGTAAAGGGGCATTCCTTCATCAACCGTCACCCATGACCATGCAACGTATTCAAAAGAGAACTGAGAAAAAAATGGAGCTTTTCAGAATTCCTCTCTGGTTTTCCACTGGAAATCAGCATCTCCTTTGACTCATGTAGATTTTTTTTTTTAATGAAGACTGAGTTGTCACAAATGACATTCTACTTTTAAAATTTCCTGCTATAGCTCCAGAATTATGACTAACTTAAGAAATTTTAAATAACTTAGCCATATCTGACAAGTGTGTATTGCAGGAAGAGAAGGCGTGATGTGCAGGCTGTTTATCTGTTATCCTTTGGAAATCCACGTCTGTTGACTTGATCTCAGCAGAGTGTCATTTATCCAGTCTCCTCCTTTTTCATTCCTGGTGAACTCAACTTTCACAGTTTTCAGTGTTGTCTGCCTGCCCTCTTACATGCTTGACTGTCAGCGTCACTTATCCAGCTCATATTTCTCTGGTCACAGACTTGTACCTGACATTTTGGACTTCTGATGGCAATAATCTCAAACTTAATGTTCCCCAAACGGAACTCTTGGTATTTTTCATCCCAAAGCTGGTTGTGCCCAGTTTCTTCTATCTCAGAGAATAATATTATTCAACCACATTTGAGAGCTAAAACCGTGGGGCTTGTCTTGATCCCTCTTTCTAACCCAACCCTAACCTCACCCCCATATTTTCGTAGCCAACATGTGGACACGTCTTGTTTGATCCCCAACATGTATCGCGACTCTGCCACTTCTCTCCCACTCCACTGCCGAGGCCCCAGTCAGACAGGCAGGACTGTTAGAGCGGCCGTGGGGTCTGAGGGAGCAGCACTGTCTGCTCTTGGGGATTTCTTTGTGAGCACAGTGGGGTGTTTCAGGTGAGAGGGGCCTGCCTTGGAAATACCAGCTGCGTGTTTAAGCTGACATGGTTACCGGTGAGAGACGCTGTTGGTCTGAAGCATGGCAGTGCCATGGGGATGGACAAAGTTGTCAGCCTGGAAGCAGACACTTGACAGGACTAGGAATTAGGTGGCTGTGAGTGGGGGGGTCGGGAGTGGAGGGGAGAGCAGGCTGTGGGCGGTGCTGCAGGGAGGGTGGGGGGCCCATCTGGAATGTGCACTTTCCTGTGGGGCAGTGGAGTAGGCAGGGCTGTGACCTGAGCCCTGGGAGTCACTGTCTAGAGGAGCAGCATGGGCGGGGCTGAGGCCAGTTGGAGGAAGTGTGGAGTAAGAAGGCAGGGCCTTCGGTAAGAATGACACCTACAGACACTTGGCCAGGGGAGGACCAAACGGCGGTGGTGTCACAGAGGGAAGAGCCCACCGGCGGAGGCGAGCGTGGTCAGCGCGTGAGATGGGAAAAGTGCTAGAAAGCTCCTCGGGCTTAGATGCCTGCAGGCTGTGTCAGCCGTTTTGGCGAGAGTCATTTCCGGGGAGCGGTCAGACAGAAGCCAGATCCAGGGGGCTGGGGTGTGAATGACAGGGCAAGCGGCGCTGTGGACAGCACTTCCGGAAGTGTGGCCGTCATGTGCGCCAGCTGCGGTGGCTGTGGCCATCGGTACAAACTCATAGGGAACTTGCCAGTACTCCCAGCGTTTAATCGAAGTTCAACTTCTAGGCGAGTGCCATCGTACTTAACACGTGTGCAAAAGTGCATAGACCTTTCCACATTGTTTCTATAGCAGAATGTTGGAAAAATTAACATTTCCTTCAGCAGGAAACCGAATGAATGTTGGCATGTCTCCATAATGGAATAGCATCTGATGGTGTAAAGTAATGATATACATTTATGTGGACCAACGTAGAAATGTTTAAGAGCAGGTTCTAGGGCAGTATGTGTAGTTTATGGAAAAACAGAATCTGGAAACCTAACACCAGGCTGATTTTGGTGGAGGTTAGGCAGTATGTGGGACTTTCACTTAGTATATGGCATGTGACTGTAAGTTGTCATTTTTACCTGGCTGTAATGGAAAGAGGAAGCAGACAGAGAGAGGTGGCTGCAGAGGGAAGAAACCTTGCTGAAATGCGAGAGTCCGAGCGGGTTTAGTGTTGCTGGATGGAGCCTGCAGAGGCCAGGCCTGGGGTGTCTTGGGGGCACTGGACGAGCCGGGAGAACCTCTCAGGAGGAGGGCACCCCTGTGCCAGCACAGGGAGACAGTGGTTTCGGTTCAGTTACCAAGAGTTGTGAGTTTCCGCCCAAAAGGATAGAGGATCATTAAGTGATGTCCTCTGTTATTTTTATCAGGTAATATCCGAGTTTCCACTGTTTGTTGTTTATAGGCAGCATGTCTCCTCCATGTCTGACCCTGGGACTTCCGGTGCCCTTTAGGGGTCCGTGATGTCAAACCTGTACTCACTGTAATTCCAAGGTGCTGCTGCGTTTCTGACTCTCTCATAGGCGAACCGCAGAGCTTTCCCGCGGCTGTGGGACTCGTGATTTTGCACCATGTTGGATGCATGTATGAGAACCCCTCTCGTTTCTGTTTATCTTCCTGTAGTATTTAAACATTTGCAAAAATGTAAACAATGCCAGGATCACAGATTTTATTTCATTTTGGAAAGTATAGTTATTTTTCATAAAGATGTATTAGCATGTAATGAGTATAGTTATTTTTCCACACATTAATAAGTACTTAAATTTTCCTGCTGTGGCACATATGGAGAGAGACAACCCACATACGCAAAAGCCCTTTGGCTCCTTAATACTTTTAGGCATTAACAGTGCACGTCACTGGGATTAATCTTTACACACACCTGTGATTGTTACCGTAGAGAAGATTCTGGGATGTTGACTTGCTGGATCAAAGGTATGCAGAAGCCTAAGGAGACAGGACAGCGAAGTGTAGTGTGGGATTCTGGGGCGTAAGAAGGACGTTAGGGAAAAGCTAAGGGAGGCAGAGCCAACCGTCCCTTAGCTGAGAATGACGTACCAGTGCTGGTTCATCAGCAGTAACGAACGCACACTGAGGTAAGATGTTCATCACTGAGGGGAAACTGAATCCCAGGAGTATGGGAACTCTGTGCACTGGCTTCTCATTTCCCCCAGAAATCATAAGCTCTTCTAAACAATTGTAAAAAAATGGAGAGTATCAGTGTGTTAAGGGCTGCCATTAACAAATTCCCATAAATGTGGTGGTTCAGGAACAGAACAGACATTTCTCCTCTCCCAGGCCTGGCAGCCGGAAGCCCGAGTGCGCTGTCCCGGGCCCAGCTCCCTCAGAGGCCCCAGGGAACGGCCCTTCCTGCCTCTCCCAGCTCCTGGGGGCTCCAGGCGGCTGGGTTGTCGCCGAGTCCCTCCCACCTCTGCCTCCGTCTCCGCGTGCTTTCTCCTCTGTCTGCACTTTGTCTACTGTCTCTTGTAAGAACACTCATTGCCGGGTTTAGGGCCGCCCAGTTAAACTAGGATGGTGTCATGTGCACTCCCTTCATTTCATGACATCTGCAAAGATCTTGTTTCCAAGTGAGGTCACAGTCACAGGGACCTCAACGTGTCTTGGTTTCAGGCCACCATTTGACACATTTCCTGGAGCAATGAAGACCACACCAGCCAAAAGCCAGGGAATAGAGCAAAAGTCATGATTTGGGTTTTAGAAGATGGTCTCGGCCCTTCTTCCTGACTGGACCAGCCAGCCGTGCTCTCTGCCTGGGCAGACCTCTGGGAAGTAGAGATGGCATAGTTGTGCGACCTGCGTGTGACAGACCTGGGAAGGGGAGTGGCTGTTGGAGCTTGAGAAAAACTGGAGAGACTTGTGCGCGTCTCGTTTCCTGGGGCGCCTGTGTGCCCGTCTGTGAACAGTGCCTGGCACACAGTGGCTCAGTAGTTTTGGCTGAGGAATTAGTGATCCGTCTCTGCCATGCTGGCATCATGTGTCCACCTCCATCTGTCATTTTCACCTGTCGGGCATGGGTGTGTTCCTCCATAACCAGAATAGAAGCCCCTCGAGGACGCAGGGCCACGGTCGCCCAGGGACCTGTAGGCAGGTGGCCTGACACACACGGATTAATTCTGTGTCACGGTGACTGACTGACCTGTGAGTCTTGCTCAGGTCGTTTTCACCCTTTTGGTGTAAAAGAACACAGTGTTGGGTTTTGTTGTAGCAGCTGTCGAAGTGTGTCACCAGAGATCCTGCAAACGAAAGAGAAGAATCTGCTTAGTAATAACAGAAAGGGTTCGGAGCTGATTGAGGAGGTCAGGGTGTTAGGGCATCACTGTCGGACTCAGCAGAGTTCTTCCTGGTCTGAACATTGTCACTGGGTGACCTGGGGAAGGTCACAGACACCTCAGTACCTGCCCGGCTCGGTTTCCTCACCTGGAAGGTAGGGATCGTGACGTACCACTCACAGAGGAAGCAGAGCAAGCACTCACCACGTAGCTACTGGAGTGTTGACAGTTCCAGTTTTAGAAGTCATCTCCCGCTTCTCAAGTTCCTCCCTCAGCGCGGGGGGCTCATTCTCCACGACGCTGCATTGTCACACGCGGAGAGAAGCCTTTCCTGCTAGGCAACAAGTTATTTCACTTCACACACATTCTCATAACACCTTGTTCATTGCATTTTTAGCTCTCTCTATAATCTGCAGTTATTTTTGTTTGTTTGTTTGCTAGATCATAGTTTTACTCAGCCATGAACAGGTAATTTCTTTGAGGAGAGGGTCCTCCTGGAACTGGTATTCTATGAAGGAACAGTTACGTGTACATCACGAAACGCGTAGCCCAGTTTCCCGGCTTTCAGAAATGCCTAATTTGGTGTAACCAGTGTGAGGACAAATGCGTTAAAAATAGAAGGCTGCCTTCTGCCAGTAAAGATGTTTTACTCCCTTCTTTTTCTACTCAGAACATTTACTTGAGAAAAGTTTTAATTGTAAGTACTTTCTCATTTCTTTGGACTGTACGTAAATCCTTTGGGGGATTAGATAGGCCTTTGGTCAGCTTTACAACCCAGCAGCATCTTCTCAAGGCCCTGGGGCCATCTCTTTGAAATGTCATCATGAAGGAAGAGAGCACCCGTCTCCTAGTTTCTGTGGAGGGTCAGAGCCTAACTTCGGAAGGCCACCTGGCTCAAAGTTGCAAAACTACCTACAGTCATAAAGGTATGAGCAGTCTGTTTTCCCTTTGGATGAAGGCAGCTGGTTAACACCAGTGCGCACCCCAACTACCAGGTGAATCCAGGATGAGCTGTCCGGCCCTCTGACTGGAGGACTGGTTATTGTCTGTCGTGAGAACTCGCCCGGAGTGGGTTGTGTCTGCGTGGCTATGCATTTGTTTCTGTGTTTGCAGTCTGTAAGCAAGTTGTCTGTGATTCATATCCCACGTGGTTTAACGTTTTCTCAGTAACTACACTCTTTCTCTGCTACCTTCGTGGAGAGAATTTCTGGGTTTGGAAGAGATGTGTGTTTTTAATTATATTTCCCCAACAGCAATAGTAAATACACTTCAGGTTTAAATAAAAATTAATTGTTAAGTTCTTAATATAGTAATGTCACTCTTGACAAATAAAATATCTAATTGTGTTTTTTTTTTAAAGTTTTAATCATTGTTAGTGGTGACACAGCACCTTCAGGGCAATTTTCATGGTGCCAATCAATTTATTTTTCTTTTTTGCATTCTTTGATGGGAAACACTCGTGCAGGTCTAGCTCCTTGATTTTATTTGACCATCATTAAAATAACAAACAAAAACAACCCATAATATCATTACCAAAAGTTGTTTTTGAATTAGTGACAAAATAAGCCTCCTAAAATGGCTCTCTTTCAAAAGTATATCTACTAGTAAATAAACTAGTACAGATTTATCTGACGCTGTCCACACCTGCTTTTATCACAGAGATGTGTTACAGTTGGGTTTCTCCATTTAACTCTGAATTTTCCTTACTCAGTGGCTGTGGCGAGAATGATAATATGACCACTGATGGAAAAAAAAGGGAAGTAATCTTAAAAAAGTTTTATGTGGTTCAGTGCTTAAGAAATAGCATACAATTCAGATTGGCCTTAACTTGGGAGTCCTGGCTTGTCTCCCAGAACTTGGAAGTCAGTGCCTTGTGGCGAGGAAGACGGTTTCTTCCACCCCCTTAGGGTCCCTGGCTGGGTCTGAACAGTCAAAGGACGACAGACTCACAGGAGAAGAGCACACCCATTTCATGGAATTTGCACATGTACATGGGAGGCGTCACAAGAAAATGAGGACCTGAAGTGACCGCAGCAGGAAGCTCTTACACCTTTCAGACAAGAAGCGATACATTTGTGCAGAGTGGACGAGCAGAGTGGGTTTGGGCCGGGGCAGTACATGGTGAAGGAGGAAGGGGGGGGGGGCTCGCAGGCCTGTTTGTGCAGGTTGCTGGGCCCCTAGGTCCCCGCTCCAGTGAGGAGAGTACCTGCCTTCCTCCAGGTGCAGGGCAGGCACCTCTCACAGGACGGTTCTGTGACCTGTTCTGGTAAGAGGGGTGACTGGGGGGAGGTCGGGGGGACTTTCCTGCCCTGCCACTGTCTCCAACCCCTTCAGTTTAGACAGTGAGCGCGCCGCTGTGCCAGGTTCTGGGGGCGGCCTGCAGCCAGGAGCCTCTGCTGTCACCATCTCGTGCAGATTCAGATTCTGTGACAAAACCGGCTTTCCTCCAAGGACAGCCCTGCCGGAGGGGAGACTGCTTCCTGGGGCTGTGCTGTCAGAGACCCAGGGGACCAGTAACAGGGCAATTCTACTTACTCTTAAAGCGGCTGTTACCAGTGTAAAGGTGAAACGTACCTTTTTCCTCAAGGCTTGTCTCCAATCAGCCTGCGCCTCGGGAGTGGTTTGCTTCTCACACCCAGAACAGGACACGTCTGCGTATAAATCTGAATTGACTGACTCTGGCCAAGGCTCTTCCGGATGGGGCTGGTGGACGCCTGTATCTGTCTCCTCAGCCCTGACGCTTGTGTGTAGCCTGGCAGGTGGAAGGGGACAGGTGTGCTGGTGCGAGGACCACACCTCAACCGCAGGCAGGGCCACTGGCCTGGCCCTTCCTGAAGTGACAGGCCCACCTGCGCTACCCGGTCTGCCCGCCCCATCCCGGCACCTCTGCAGTGGGCCCAGTCTTACAGCCCTTAGGAGCTTTTGCCGCCCACCCTCCCAGCCCCCGGGGCCCTTCTCAGCCAGGGCTGCGTGGGGACGGTGGGCCCCCTCCCACAGGACGGAAAGCAGCAGGAAGAAGTCATCGCCCAGCTGTGTTCTTAGAAAGACCAGCACAGTCCTAGCTGTGTTTCTTACTGTTAACATTCATTTTTCTCCTCCTGATTTTAAAAGAACTTAGAGGTGAAACATCTTGGTGGGCCCAGGCTCTGTGCCTTCGTGCTGGGTACGTGGGCCACGCCTCCTGAACTGTCACTCCCCCCCCCCCCCCGCACTGTCCCCACCCCTACTGTCACCACCCCACTGTCCCCACCCCCACTGTCACCACCCCACTGTCCCCACCCCTACTGTCACCACCCCACTGTCCCCACCCCCACTGTCACCACTCCCCACTGTCACCCCCCACGCACTGTCACCCCCCACTGTCCCCACACCCCACTGTCATCATCCCCACTGTCACCACCCCCAGCGCTGTCACCACTCCCCCGCCCCGGCATTGTCAGCAGCCCCTGCCTATAGGGCAGATTCAACTCATTGCCCACATGAGCCTAAAATTCTAAAACTATTAACTGGGGAGAAAAAGAAATTGAGAATTTTGAACCCCTTTAACCTTCTCGTTAGGCCTCGGTAAAGTATCACCCATTTGTTTGTGATAAGGCCATGCCCCCAAAGCCAGAGACAGTTAATTTTCCAACTTCTTTTCTTGTCCCATGAAACTCTGCACCATCTACTGAGGGGCAGAAGTGGAAACGAGGGTGGTGGCCGTCCTGCCAGCCCAGAGCCTTTCTTAGCTTGTCCTTTCCTCAGCTACTCGGAGAGCAGATGTGAGGGAGCACGGGCGAGGATGACAGCTCTGCAGTGTCACCCAGTGAGGGGAAGGACTTCAGACCCGAAAGGAAGAGTACTTGCAGCTGGGCTGGTGGTGGCCTCACCGTTGGCCCGGGGTCTGCACATCCTCCAGGAGGGACCCACCAGAGCTGACGGAAGTCGGAGCTCTGGATGCTTCTCTAGCCTGGCCAGCACCCTAGGTCAGGAGTCGGATGAGAATGGGACAGTTTTCAAGAATGAACACTTTTTGGGATAGGATTTTGAGGGTCATAGTTCAAAATATTTCTAGATCTATAGTTGTTTATTGCATAATAACTTCTAGTGTTAAAGATATACCCACTCAAATCTAAGTGGTATTATTTATACTAATTTTAAGATCTTCTGTTTAATCTTTTATTTCTCTAAGTTTTTTTTCAGATGTTGAATTTGGGGCTTGTTTATACAGTTGGTACCCTTAAATCATGAGATTTGGGTGGGCACAATGCCTGGACCCTAGATTTCCTGGGCAGAGCCTGAGCCATACCACATTGCGTCTTGTAAGGAGAGGAGACATGTCCCTTTTAATATATAATGTACTCATCCCAAAAGAAAGTGTGCTTCCATTGAAATACACATTTTAGATGAAAAAACAAGCCAGTGCTTTAAAACAAGCCAGTGCTGGAAAGAGAGACTATTTTGTTACATTTATAGATTCCATATTCTTTTATGATAAATAATATGTACACACTTAAAATTTTTCCAGTATATTCACTAGTGACTAGGTGAGTGGTCGCGCCTAAACAGTGATGGTTCATTGAGCTCTGTCAAGCCAAAGGGAGGAAGCCAGCGGAGGGTTGCAGACCTTGTTCCCCTGGGCCCAGCACCATGCATTTTAGTGAGAACCCGAATGAAATGACAAAAGGCACCTTGATCATATTTGTGGATGATTCGCTGGGAGATTCCAGGTTTAGGAATCAAACTATATTGAATGACTGGAACTAGAGATGAAGTCAGAAAAATTAAAAACAGATAAAGGCAGACTGCTATATATGGGCCTAAAAACCCTGCTCAGTCAACTCTGAGAATAAGGAGAAATGAAGCAAAACAGCGTAGTAAGACAGGATTTTTAGCTGGCAGTTAAATATCAATTCAACAATGACATGTGACTGCTAATAAATGGCTTTAGTATGTTAATTATACGGGAGGAGATATGCCAACGGTGCTGCTGAGACCGAACTAGATTAGCGCCTCGTGCCAGCGATGGGTACCATACTTGAAGATGAATATAGGTCATGCTTCTTAAATAGCCGCTGAAGGAAGAAGGGATTATTTGGAAGCAGAAAAAAGTCACAAGGAACAGGAAAGCTGCCTCGAAATACATGAAGGGCTGTCCTATGGGGGAGGCATTAGATTCACTCTATACACCATCCCAAGGTTTGAAACAGGACCAATGGGTACAGACTATAGGGAGAGCGATTTTCAAATCGTGTGGGAAGGATTATCTGATAGTGCATTCGGGGATGAGCCACTGCCTGACCGGGCAGTTAGTTTCCCCATCATCAGTGGAAGTTTTGGATCACAAGACACATGTCTATTTAACATCTCTGTTGTAGAGGAATTTGAGGCATATCTGGGGCATAATTGTTCCTTTCAAACCAGAGAGTCATTAATTCTATGGCATCAACTTTTAAATAATTAAGATCAAAATTGGTAACAAGAGTATAAAGGTGGTTAGAATAATTTTCCCAGGAAAAGGATGAAAAGTGATAGACAGTGAAGCAAAGGAGTTCTGTTTTTAAGGGAAATCTGCGTTGATATTGGAAAGAAAAAAGATCCAGTGGAGAGGGAGTGAAAATGCGGAGGTAGTTTGGGAATGAGGCGTGGTGGGAGGTGGGATTTTAGAGGAAGCGAACTTCTGAAACTAAGGAGATGCTTGTGAGACAGGCCAAACGTGAGCGTTTACTGACTCTCCTGTTCTCCCGCTGGGTCATAATTTTCCTTCGTGAATCAGAAAATTGAGTATTTGACTGAGGGGGTGGAGAGTGGGCAGCGGATTAACGACAAAGGAGGGAAATGAAAACCAGCTCACTGCTTGGCACGCCCGCTGGACTCCCAGTCTCCTTAGTGTAACGTCCAGCGGTCAGTCTTGCTTCTTGTCTCGTCCCCATCAGCTCTGCTTCTGTTGTCGTCAGGCAAATGTTTGTCCCTCTGAAGTTCTTCCTTAAAGAGCTGAGCTGTAGATCCTAGTCTACTGATCTGAGGATACGCTAAGTGATCTTTCTAAAATACAAAACACAATCAAAATTGTTTTGGGAATTCAAGTTGGATGCAAAAACAGGTGAACTTTTCTAATCAAACCCGAGTTCTGAGACTGTACATTCTGAAGACAAGCGTGGCAGCCAGCCCTACGAAAAACAGGTCTGTGAACCTGAAGAGAAATGAGTTTCTGCACAGTTTTATCGTGTTTCTGAGAGCAGGGTCTGGAACGTCCGCACGCAGTGGCCTGGAGGGCTGGTTAGGACAGGTTCGGAGCCTGACCGAGAAGCGCTGAGGTGGGTGGGGCCATGGTGGGCATTTCTGACGAGCTGCAGTGATGCCCCGTGGACGGCGCTTGTGGCACTGTCGTGAACAACACGCCGCGAAGAGTGGCATCCTCAGCATTACCTAGTGCTGCCCAGTTAGCAAAGGCTGTGACAATGATCAGCTCCCTTCCCCGAGGCACTCCTAATCTGTCATTCTCCGACCACTTCTGTGATGGTTGTCACATTCATGTACTACCTGTATTGTAATGTAGTACTTTGAATTGTCTTATTTCAATATTATAAAATGAAACTTTATTAGAAACAGAAAATTAGTACCACTTGTTAATATAGGGATCATTTTCAAACGAAATACTTAAAAGAAGTATAAAACTCTTGCTAAATATTGTGCCTGAAGCTGAGCCTGAACCTGTTCTCTTTTTGTGAAATTCTCCTTTAAATTAGAAGGCTCAAGAAAGAACTGACCAGAACTCCTGCCGCACGACCCAGCTGTTCCCTCGAGCCTTGTGCGTGACCTGTAGCGGTCCGCCTGCAGCTAGCCGCACGGGCACGGCGTCGGAAGTGGGCTTGAGAGGGCACATCTTTCCCCTCCGTCCCACTGAGCCGTTCCTTAGAGACAGAAAGTGTCTGCTGGACATCAGGCCCCATCCTGTTCCCACTGGTGACACTCAGCACACTGCGTCACAGCTGCCCCTAAACATCGCTGCTGTAAAATGCGGTGGTAATGAGAGTTGGCTGCTGGGACATGTGACAGCTCCCTTGGGGTGGGCTCATGGCACAGCCACCTTCCCTGGATATCAGCGTCCTCATCAGTACGTTGTCATTGGTGCACAAGTCTGCAGAGCTGTGGTGACGGCTGAGCCCAGCGTGCCTCCCTTACATTAAATGATGGCGAAAGCCTCTGGTGTGCAGGCACCATAAGCATACAGACCGGCCAGGCAGTCGAGCTCCACGCTCTGACCCCAAAAGGAAAATGCGGGCAGGTTCAGTGTGTCACTGCCGATGCGCCAGCCATGTCACCAAAGTGACAGAAGCTGACTTCAGACCCTCCGGGCTCAAACAAATGCATGTCTTAAGAGTATGTACAGAGAAGGGCAAAGCTTCCGAAAGAAAAGATGCTTTTTTCTCAGTTTATTTCCCAAATTAAATCTTTATCCTGACACTTTGAAAAATAATAGGTATAATAATAGATAACTCATATACTTAGTTTCCATTTTCCCTATTTCCATATTTCTCAGAGGCATAGTAATGAGGCACCATAGGTTAGTCAAGCTCCAAAATGAAGATTAAAGTACTTATTTTTATAATTTTAATAAAATATTTAATTGCCTCAATGCCCTTTAGTCATTTTTAATCTTACTCATTTGTTTTTTTTTTCATCCTGTGAGTATGGTGCTTCTTGAAAGTTTGTGCTTTCATATTTGTCCTGTATCACACCTCTTGCTGACATGGCTAATAAACATTTTCAGAAAAGGGCTATTATTCCTTGTAAATTTGCATTTAGTGACATAACCAGAAAAAAGAGCTCACACTATATTTCTATTTTTTGGGCTAAACTTGGTGTGAACAAGTTAGGAAAATAAAAAAGCAGCCCTGATAATTTTATATAGCAGTTAAAAAGAATGAGTTAGTCTGTAGCCATGTGGACATGATATCCTATTCGGTGCAAAAAGCGGCTGCGGTATGAGTGTTACAATGACAGCACTACTAAGAAAAGTCCCCCTCCCACACGTGCAGGGAGAGGGGACAAAAGGATACACTCCACGCTGTCTACTTTGCTTACCGAGGTTGCTGGTTGAGGTTGGAAACACATGTTGAAAGATTAATATTTTTCTTTATGTACTTGGCACTATTTTATCTTTGAAGCAATTTTTAAAAAATGAATTCAATCAATAACATTTTAAAAATGTAATCTAGATCACAGGGTTTAATGACCAACCCTCTGGAGAGGATGTGAACCTGGGCTGTAACAGGGTAGTAGGAATGCTGTACTGTCTCTGATTTAAGTATGCAGGGTACGAATCAAAAGCCAAACTGCATCTTAGACAAGTAATAAATAATCCACAAAGAAAGTGAACATGAAAATGGCTTCCAGGAGAGATGTACCGTGTTTCCCTGAAAATAAGACCTAGCTGGACCATCAGCTCTAATGTGTCTTTTGGAGCAAAAATTAATATAAGACCTGGTCTTATTTTAATGTAATATAGGACCAGGTCTTAATATAATATAATAATAATAATATATTAATATAATACCGGTCTTATATTAATTTTGCTCCAAAAGACGCATTAGAGCTGATGGTCTGGCTAGGTCTTATTTTCTGGGAAACACAGTATGACACCTAAAGGCATTGCCATGTACAAGCAGCACATAATGATTACATTTAAAAAAATAGTTTCAATTGACCTAAGAGACAAAAAATTGAACTATGAAGTAAAATGCAAACTTTGTTCTATATTAATTTAAAAATCTACGGTAATGTCATGGAGGGAGGCTAATATTTATCTGAAAAAGAACCTTCATTAAAACCTCTAATACTCACATGGATTTTATAAAAACAGTGATCAGGCACCAGAAATATAAAATACCTTTTAATAAACTGTTCTTCTTGAAAAAGGGTCACTATAGGCTTTTATTTTGAAATAGGGACAGCGGTTGAGACAGCGTCAGCATTTCCGGGTAGGGCTGAAGACCCATCTGCTTGTTGTCTTTCAGCTTGTGTACTATGACTCTGGCGAACTCTTCGCCCTGGATGTCAGTGATGTCCAGTAACTGTCTGACTTTGGCAGTCCTCGTGGGCTTGGTGCTGACGAGTTCATAGTCCTCCTTCATGATCAGGTCCCTGGACAGAAGGGCGTCGAGGGACTGGTTCAGGCAGGCCTCTGTCATCTGGGTGACAATGTCCTCCCTTCTGGTCTGGATCCACTGCTGGGCCAAGCCAGGCTGTGAGCGCTCTGTACAGGGCAGGGCTGACAGTGAAAAGCGGGGACAGGTCAGTAAGCGGCAAGGAGTAAAATTAGATGGAGATTTTGCTATCGTCGTGCTGGCACTGGAAACCAGTATTTTGGGGGGCATGCTGTTAATTTTCAGGAAACATTCAGGTATTTGGGTTATCTCTGCCCTTCCCTCCGATTTATATGCTATAGATCGTGGGGGCAAAACCTCTTCATTTTCAGGTCTTTTTTAAAAACAAAAGATACCTGCGTATTTGTTAAATCAGGACAGGTTTACCTGTAGTAACCTATTAGGTCACACCTCTTCTTAGGACCCCTCCCTGGAGACGGTCACGGAATACCACCTACGACCCATCAACCCTCTTGTTTCCTGGGGTGGACGTGCTTTCTGACTTAGGAAGGTATATGTTTACCAGGATGAGGACATGAAGACAAACAAAACTGACTGATCGGCAAGACTGCTGAGCTCAGAGCTGTGAGGTGAACGGCATCACGGAGAAAGCGTCTCACAGCACGTATTTACCTGGATGCCCCTCGGCTGACAGTGGATTTATGATCGCTAAAGAGTGCAGGGCCGTCCTGTGCTCACAGAGTGTCATCCTCTGAGCCGCAGACACGCCGTTGTCCCAGCTGTGATTCGCCGGACAGTGGTGCAGCGTGGACAGGTCCTGGGTTTTCCCTGTAAAGCGACATCTCCATTGGGGCACAATATTCCTAGCTGTTCCTGTTAGCTAAAACACCCACATCCGGTCATAGTAAGGCCCGCAGTCGGTGTCTGTTTTTTCACTGCTAGTAAAACTGCTTCATAAACCAAATTCCCAAGTAAATACTTTTTGGAACAAACAAGGGATTACACTGAATCTTTTTACAGCCCTTCTGTCTGTGCCAGTGATGGAACTGTACTTCTTCACACAGTCCCCTGTGGCTTCTTCTGTGTCGTCTTCAGCCTTGTACGCTTTACGCGTGTCCTCTAAATCCCTACGTGACGTGTGTCTTTCTGCACTCGCCTCGCTGTCCTACTCACTCAGCCTCAGGGCCTCACCTGGCACCTCTCTCCCCACACCCATGAAGACATTTTCGGACTTCATGGCACCCCTCAGTCCCACATTTAAACAGCCCACTGGACATCACCCTCTGTGCGCTGCTAAGCACCTCATTTACAAAAACGTAAACCTTAATTATCCATCTTGACTCTAAAACCTGTTCCAACTGCCGTCTCTGTTACTAGCACCGGTGCTCTCCCAGTCACCGGGCTTCACTTCTGCCGCCTTACCTTCCTCTCTCCCCTCTTGCAAGTGGACAGTGACCAGTCCTACCCGTGTGTCCTCCACGACAGCCCGGCACCTCCCCCTCTTACCCTGGGACCAGCCTCCTACTCTGTCTGCTGTACTGCAGTCTCCCAGTGGGTCTCCCCACCTCATCTCCTTTTCAATCCCAAAGAGCCTACATATCCCAGCCAGGATGAATCTGCCTAAAGTCAAACATTTCATCACGTCACACGTTGCTCGGAAATTTCAGTAGTCGCTCCCTGTCCAGGGGAAAGCCCAAACAGCGTCTCCTCAGGTGGGAACTCAGGATGCTCGAGCCCAGTCATGCTCTTCACCCGCTAATCCCAACTACTTACTGTTCTACGTGTTCTTGCTTCTGTGCCTCTAGGTTGTCCCTTTGCCTGCAGGGCCCATCCTTTATTGCTACAAACCCAGCCATACTTCTTCATGGTGACAACATGGCATGACATGAAAATACTTATCAAAGGACCTGGCTCTGAGTCTTGGATTTGTCAGCTACTAACTATGTGATCCACAAGGCTTGGTCTTAAAAATGCGTCAGGTGAGGAATTATCTCCCTCACGACGTTGCTGTGAGTGTGCTTTGTAGGAAATGCTGTCTTCCACTGTAGCCTACAGCTGGGTCCGTCTCTCTTCAACCCCTCAGTTTCTGTCTCCCAGTGGTTACTTAGACATGTTTTTCCTCTTTCTTACAAGAGGTTTCATATCTTTCTATAAGATCTAACATAATGCCTTTAATACTTAAATATACCTGAACTTCTGCTACTATTTTCACATCTTTAGACTCTGTCCCTTAGTAAAAATGAGCCATGAATGCAAATGTTCCATACATACCATGGCTGTTTGCCAAGAATATCATCTTGAAAGAAAATGGAAAACTTGCAAGTAATACTGACTGAAAAATGTACATACCGGGTAACAAGCCATTGTCCTGAGGAGCCGACAGGGACTGAGCGGTTCCGGGAGAACCGCTCTGTTTATGGAGCTGAGAAGACCCACACGATTCCTAAGGTAAACAGGATAAATGATTTAGCCTAAGAAAAGTCGTTTTAGAAGTCATACAGCTCTAATTGCTCAATAGTTCTTGCTTTGGGCTTATTAACAATCAAAACTACAGATTGTAAGTAGTTTTATTAACAACCAAAACTACTTACAAAACTAAAGAAATACACATATCAAATAAACAAAAATGAACTTGATTTTTTTTATCAACTCAGACTGGGGGGTCATGATGCAATAGTGAAATATATGAGAAATCGTTATTTTTCCAGTCTGTGTGATATGATCTCCGAGGCTCTGTCCGGTTAATTAGAAATCAGAAATCTGCAGCTCTGGCTACCGACTGATTTTGAGTAAACACCTATTCTCTGTGCCTAAGGCTCCCTCCACCTGCGGGGGGTCCAGGAGAGGTGATGGGGAGTGTGGCGGCCCTCTCCTACCTATGTCATGCCGTCACTGACTCAGCATCAATGAGGCACGTCCCCCCTCTGGCTCTCAGGTTCTCTCCCTGTGACACGTGAGGGATCTGTCTAAAACGGGCATGTTGGGCTCAGAGACCCAGTGAGACATTGTGTGTAAAGGTGATTCAAGACGCGGTCCTGTCTCTAAGGTTCAATTTGAAGGAATTTCCTGAATCTATAAAGTGAACACTAACATTCTTAAAAGAAATGACTACCATGAAATAAGCCTAAAAGAATGCTACTAACGAAATCGTTCTTTGTAGATAGCCACACAAATGGCATGTTGTTTGTATTAATGATTGTGATAAGAAAGGCAGGTAGGTGGTACAGCTATTACATTTGCATTTGGACAGGAAGCCATAGTATAGTGGCACAACTATAGTCAATGATGTGCCTCGTGCTACCCTGGAACCCTGGTCATCACACCAGACAGTGGCACGGAGAAGTCAGTGCCACAGAGGGAGCCAGGGCTGTGCTCTGCAGGCTGAACAGGGAGCTGAGACCTGGAGAGCTGGGTCTCTGGTTGGAGGTGGCCATGGGCTACAGATCAGAGCCCAGAACCTCCCGGCTTTAGTTTCCCATCTATAAAAGGAGAGTTAGACTACATGACTTCTCATATTCTTCGCACGTTTCAGTTTATCAACATTTTTTTTTTTTTTTTACCTCCTGTGGACCATGACTTAGAGCTATGCTCAGAGGTAACTCCGTTTCCTTCTTGTCACAGAAATGACTAGTAATCGAAGCGCTCTGTAACTGGAATGAATACATATACGTACTTTAATGGCAGTGATTAGGAAATTGATGAGAGGAAAAGACTCAAACAAAACAACTCACCCTAAATGGTGATCTTTGCTTTCAGAAATTTCTTTATGAAAAATCTTATTAAACCTATAGTCTTCTCTTGGCCCTACCATTAGCTGGCTGTGTAGGGTGTTCTGTAACTAACCTCCGTACACCTCAGTTATCCCACCTGTAAAACGGATGATATTCTTGCCCTACAAGTTTCACAGAATTGATTTAAGGATTTTTTTTAAATAAAAAAATAACTACAACTCTTAAGTGAAAACAATACAGCAACTTAAAAGCACTGAATGATACTATTAAATTATATTCAAGTTATTTGAAAATATATAATTTAAAAAGCCACAATGTCTTCTAAAAATTAAGTTTTAAATATAAATCTCAGTATTTAAGTTGTTTGGGGACAAAAAGGAACTGGAAGGTTCTCTTCTACTTTATAACCAAGAAAACAGACCTTTATATCCACCTTTACTTAGAAGAAGAGAAAGTTATGAGGAAAGGGAACTGAAAAGATACTTGAAAAAGAAATGTTATCAGAAGTTTGTATCTTCTAAGAAGTGGAGAAATCGGATATATATTCTGGAAAAGATTGTACCTACTCAGCAGAGGGGGAGTCCATGAAAAGTTGTCAAAAGAATGAACACAGTTCCTCTTTAGTTCCTTAAAAAACTCAGGCACTGGTATTGCCACCATCGATTTTTAGTTTGGTTATGGTAGTTGTTTCCTTTATGCAAATCCCTTCTAAACCAAAGGTTATGTCAACCTACCCAGCAAACTGTAGGTGGCCAGCAGCAGTGTCACTGTGTCACAGGTGACCTGCACAGTATGTCGGCTGACAACCAAAGAGTCTGGCTAATAACCAGTAATTTTACTGTCCCATTTCCAATGCAGTTCCATCCAGTGAAACCCGGCCAGCTCTGAATAGCTTTGTCCCTGAAGGACTGGAGCTGCTTTAACACAGCCTTTGAGAATGTTAAGAAGTCCTTTCAGTTGTCTGTACAAGAGCCAGGGGGGCAAACAGGACAAGTGCTCTCGGTAACTAACCCGTCAGCTGCTACTTAGGGCTGTGCAACCTCAAGAGAGTGGGACAAGAACACAAGCAGTTTAAAAAGACACAATCTGGCTTTAACTATTAATAAAAATTCTATAGCTTACCTAAGTCTCAGGAAAGCCCAAGAACACTGGATAGAGAGAAGAGCGAGAAACCAGGCATCTATTACTCTGTATATTAAAACTTGAAGGAAATAAATGTAGACAAAAACAAGCCCCCTAGTTGATTTAGGGCATTCATTGTACCCACCGGCATTCATCACACATACTAAATTTAAATTTACATACGAGAGTTCTGGAAATGTCTTTGAAATTTGGAGGTGGCCATTTGAATGAAATGGAGAAACTGTTCCGATGACAGATAGGAGTCATAGTCTCTGGTAAACTCTCCCACCTAGTACTCATAGCCCATAGTTCTGAAAAGTGCACAGATAAAAACTAAACTACACTAAAAATCTCCATGACTAATACGTAATTGTTTAAAGTCCAATTCCAAGCGCATCATTTAGCAATTTACCTTTGTTTTCTTTAGTTGCATAACAGCTTCAAGAAAAGTTATCTCTTCAAATGTTCTCAGAACTGGCTCAAGTTCTATTAAACATTCTAAAGAAAGAAAAACACAATTTGAGTTCAGAATGCTTCTAATCATTAACTTGAATAATATAAATGCTAATATTTAACTGATAAGGCCCTAAGTGAATTTTTTCCCAAACTGATGACATTCAACTGTCTTAACTGCCTTTATTACAGGCATAAAGATATATGCTGATGGTCACCAAAGGGGAAAAGGGTATAGAACGGGGGAAAAATGATAGACATACACAATGGAGCAGAAACAGAACTGAGTCTACAAATAAACCCTCACAACTATGATCAACTGCTTTTTGACAATGTTCCTAAGGCAATGCTACGGGGAAAGGTAGTCATTTCAACAAATGGTGCTAGGACTGGTGCAGATCCACGTGGAAACATCAGTTTAGACTCCTACCCTCACCCGTACAGAGAATTCACCTGACATGGGTCATGCACTTCTGTGGAAATACAGGAGAACATCTTCCTGACCTTGGGTGAGGCAAAGAACTCTTAGATATGACATCAACATCAGGATCCATAAAATAATTGGTCATTGAACTTCAAATTGACAACTTTTGCACTTCAAAAGATGCTATTCAGAAAAATGAAAAGGGAAGCCACAGACCGAGAGAACAATTTTGCTTATCGTGTCTACTAAAGGACTTATATCTCAACTATATAAAGAACTCTGACAACTTAATAATAAGACAAATAACCCAATTTGAAAGTGGGCAAAAGACTGAACTTCAGCAGAAGAGATACACAAATGGATAAAAAGCACATGAAAAAATGTTTAACGTTAATTATTAGGAAGTGCAAATGAAAGGACAATGAAGTAGCACACCGCACATAATTAAAGAGACAGACAATAGCAAGAATTGACAGTGATGCCAGGAAACTGAAAATCTCCTCACTGCTGGTGGAAATGCAACAGGATGCAGCCACTTGGGAAAACAGTTTGGTGGTTTTTTAAAAATGAGAGAGAAATTTCCCGTGCAGGACAATGACCTCTCTGCTCGCTCACACAGACTTGCATCTGAACAGTCACTGCGGCATCGTTCTAATACTAGCAAGTAGAAACAGTCACAGTTACTGCTCTTACAACAAGGACAAATGAACTTGCAGATATAAACGTGTCACCGACACACAAGGCACATGAAGCCACCTGGGGAGACAGTGCAGACAGCAAGGAGTTGAGCGCCCACGTCAGAGCTCTAAGATGTTCACACAGGAAGAAACAGCAGAGGAGGAGAAACGGGGAGTCAGACACGACGTAGTCTCCTGGGCCTGGGAGGCCACAGAGGGAAGGTTGCAAGGAGGGACCGGTTAGTCACGTTTCGTCTGCTAGGAAGCCCAGCAGGCTGGATTTTCACTGGTAACCCCAACAAATGTGGTTTTAGTGGAGATATGCAAACAGGAGACTGACAGAGCATGTTAACAAGACAAGTGTGCAAGAGTCCTACAAGGTGCTTAGCTCTGAATGGGCGCAGAAAAGAGGTGGTAGCTGTAGGATGCTGAGGGGCAAGATTTTATGTTAAATTATGTAAAGACAGGAGACAGTGCAAAAGACTGGAGGGAGTGGAAGGAATGGTGCTGGCGATGGAAAGGGGACGGTCTCTAGAGCACAGCGACAGGGTCTCCATTTTCCTCTGTGCGTGGACATTTCCACCCCCACCCCCACCCCGACGAGTGCCGCTAAGTATGCAGATCTGGCGGCGCGACCAGGAGGGAGCCCCTCTTGTGGTCTGTGTTTTCCCCACGTAGTGTGACCGCAGATGAGCAGCTCAGAGGAAAAGGAAAGATGCAGCTCAGAGGAAAGATGAGCAGCTCAGAGGAAAGATGGATCACGGGTGTAGGAACTTTAAGAAGGGAGGATAAGGCACGATACATATCACCCATCTTCCCTTCCTAAGTTCAGAATCTAGCAAGAAAAGGCATAGAATAAAGATGGATGTTGACCAAGATGTCTCTATTACTGAAAAGCTGGCTGCAGAACGTTCCTTTCGCTCTGGAGCCAGTGGGCATGGCCAGACGTCACCCTGCAGCTGGCAGCTTCACTCACTCAGCCACAGGCCTCACCTGCTTGCACGTGGGGTGCAAGGAGTGCCACCTGCCTGACTTCTGAAAGAGGAATGGGGAGGGTCCAGGTCAGCACGCTCAGTGCTTCTCCCAAAGGCCAGTGAGCCACGGCTGAGGAGGGGTGACGGGCAGGCAGAGGCGGGCAGTGTTCCCCCCCCACTTTCCATCCTGGGGACCGGAATGGAATGTCACCTTCACTTTGGAGACATGCAGGACAGGACTGTGTCTCAGACAGCACGTCTCAAACTTTGAGGTCTCAGGACTCTTCCAAGTTGCTGAGGACCCCAAACAGTTTTTGTGTATGTGGGTCACATCTGATATTTACTATGTTAGAAATTAAAACAGAAGATTGTAAGAGTATCTGGGAACACGCTTCATTACCTATTAGAGCAATGATTACATCACGCCTCATTTAGCCTCTAGAAAATCTACTACGTACTCTTGAGAGGATGAGTAAGAAGGGAATATAGTCTCTTCCTATGTATTATTTTGAAAAGTTTTCATTCTTTTCATTCTGTGGACCCTTTATCTGAGTCTCAAGGACCAAGCCCCAGGGGTAATCTTAAGAACAGCTGGTCTAGCAGAATGGAATACAGCTCTATTTGAGAGCATAACAGGATTGCTAAGCAGTGTTTGGTGCCCAGTTCTAGCCATTCATTTAAAGAGAAACCAGTGACTCCACTTCTGGTCCAGATGGACCAGAGACCGATTTACCCTCCTGCCTGAAACAACCAAAAAAGCCAGACAACACATATGCAACGGTGGTTTTCAAGTCAGCAGATCTGAGGCAGCAAAGGACAGTTACGTATGACAAGAATCGAGGAGATGCCTTCTGATCCCCATCTCGCGGGCTCACTGCCCTGACTGCAGCTGCAGCACAGAGGGGGTGAGGTGGATGGAGCCTGGTGATCAGAGCAGACAGAGCGCGGGAAGGGAGCCGGGCACACTCAGAGCTGCAGCCATGTGGGGGCTCCAAGCATTTTGCAGCCCTGGTCATGCAGGAGGAGGCAGGGAGCCTGAAGCCCACAAACCAGGATGCGCAGACAGAGTGGTATGGTCTGCAGGGAAGCTCCGATTTTTAGGAAATGGAGAAAATTACTGTTTGGAAGTGGCACTGGTGACAAAGGAGATATATGCCCTCCCACTTGGCTCTGGGAAATGAGAGAGAAAACATGAACCCATTAGTTTAGCAACTTTGACCTTTTTAATCTAATGCTGATGAGCACTGGATGCAAGTTTAAAGGGAAATGTATTTCATTTAGTTGTAATGAAGATTCCCAGTCTGTGGCTTGTCTTTTTATTTTTCTTAACAGATGTTTTGAAATACAAAACTTTCAACTTTTGTGAAGACCAATGATCAGTTTTTTTATGGATCTTGCTTTCGATACCCTGGAACTCTGCCTAACCCAAGGTCATGACGACTTTCTCCTGCCTGATTCAGAGATAGAATGATTGCTGATTCATTCTGTCTCTGAAATGACTTCATTCTGTGTAATGCTTCTATCTCCAGGATCACCACCTTCATTAGAAAACTCTGCAGGCGCCCGCTGGCTGGTCTCTGCTTCCGCCCCACACAGCACAAGCGTGACGCCTCCCAGGCCCGCAGCAGGCCACTCCCACAGCCCATGGCTGCCTCTGTGCTGGGGACAGACCTGGCCTTCCGAGGCCAGCAGCCCGCCCCCCCCCCCCCGGCACATCACTGCCGAGGCTCGCTGCGTCCGGCCACAGCCGTCTCAGCCCTCCCCAGGCTACACTGGACGGTCCCTGCCAGCCTCGGGGTTTATCCTTGCTGCTTTCCTCTGCCTGGAGGATGGTGGCCTCCTCACTTCGCACACTTGCTCCCAAGTAAAGGGCTTTTCTGCCCCCTCCCTCAGCTCATCACCTTGCTTGTTTCCTCACAGGACTTCCAGTTTCTAAGTTGTTTATGTGTCTGTTTTATCTCTGCCTCCTCAGCGAGGACGTGAGCCCAGGACGTTAGCGGCCTAGATGGTCCCGGTCACTACTGTTTGCAGTGGTCAGCTCAGCACACAGCACAGGTAGGGGTTCAGTAAACATCTGTTACATGGATGAGAGGAATTACTACCCCATCAGATTTTCCTTTTCTGGTAGAAAGTCTCAGTTCTGCTCTAGAAGCAGCTAACCTTTTTATTAGGTTGGTGCAAAAGTAATTGCAGTTTTTAAAATTTTAACCTTTTGAACTGCAGTTACTTTTGCACCAACCTAATATAAACGCTATGAGTAACAAGAGTGAAGAGAATCTTAAAAAGCCACTTTGAGCTTGCCATCTAACTTGTGTGATTTTTCAAGGACTATGTTCTTCACAGCACACGCTGTTCTCTAACTCAGAAGGGCCAGGCTGAAGCTGTGTACTCACTTAAGAAGGACGGCCTTTCATCGGGGTTTTGTGCCCACCCGCCTTCTATGAGCGAGAGCATCAGTGCTCGGTGAGGTATATCAAATGGCAGACTTTCTTCACTAGTGTCGGGTCGGTGTCCTTGTGACACACTATACATAATCTGCAAAGGATTGGTCACTTCTGTCAAAACAAATGGATTTCATTCATTAGAAATAGTTTATGATCCAATATACTACATACAGTCTAAAACCAACCAAATGAAATTGAAGGACTCTTAAAACCTTAGGACAAATTCACCCCCCGTTCTGTAAGAGGAACATGTATACCCGGCCCTCGCCAGGCTGTGCGCCTCTGTGGGAGGAGTTTGCACTGTGACTTCATCAGTGCTGGGCTCGGCCATGTGACTTGATCTGGCAATGCCATGTGAGCACAGCAGAGCTGAGCGGAACCTATTAGAGCCTGGGAGGGCCATAGCAACTGACATCCAATGTGAATGAGAAGTAAATATGTGTTGTATGAGCCACTGAGATTCTGAGGTGGTCTGTTACACAGCAGGCTGACTTATACAAACCTCAAAACAAAGAAATAATTTAAAAATTATTCTTCAGTGTTTGCTGGTCTTTATACCAGGAGCACTAAATTTTCATAGAAAGAGTTTTATAGCTGAAATGAATCTTAGAAATAGGAATTCAAAATTCTCATTTTGCAGATGAAAAAAATGAAGACGAGATTCAGTGGCTTGATCATAAAGCTAATTATTGTCAGAACAAGAATTAGAATCTAATTTTTATGATCCTTAATCTAGTATACTTTTCTGTATAGGGTGGATTCGCAATTGATAAATTGCTATGTTTTTATAGCATGTTTTCCACAAAATGAAGAATAAGCAAGTTTAAAATAAGATGCACTTTAGACAGTTCTGAGTGTGGCTTACCAATGTGATATGATCCAAACAAGGAAGTCAGAATCACTTACCCTCAAAAGGCTGTTTTCTGGATAAGACTTCCCATGTGATAACTGCATAGCTGTTTAAGATAAAAAGGATATGTACAGTATATTATAAACTACTATGCATAATAAATTAAAATAACACTAAATTTAAAAGCTGATTGTGATACCACTTTTGAAAGTTGATATGGTAGTGAATTGCTATATAAAGAATCAGCATATACAACCAAGATGAGGAATATTTATGTACAGTTTTGTTTTGAAAGAGACTTAATCCTAACTTGAAAACTTAGAAAATAACTGTCACAAAAACTTGAACTTATATGCAAAAATAACTTGGGGCTAATTTAACAATCATTCTTGAACACTTAGATAAGCTATGCCCTCCAACTATATGATTTTGTTATTCACACAAAAGAGAGCGATAAGGAAGACCATTCTAGGTAGCCCCAGTCTGACTTTTTTCTGGTCTAAATGGTGCTAAGTGTTAACCACACTGTCCCCACCCCCACATCAAAGTCTCATGATAAAACTCTGGAGTATTCTATTATAAATTGACAGGACAATACAATATGCTGTAAACAATTTTTCAAGTTGTGTAAAAGTGGCTTAAAGCAAGGCATCTGTAATTTAAAAAATACCAATCACTGTGGTCTCTATTTTCACCACTTATGAGACAGTAAATATTACATTAAAATGTAGCTTCAAAATTCTGATAATCTTGTTGTTCAGACAAGTTAACTCTGAGCAGAAGTAACATGCTGCACCTGTATATGTAAGTACCTATATATACACACCTGTACATAAAAGTACATATAAGCACCTGTATATATATAAATACATATAAGCACCTATATGTATATAAGTACATATAAACACCTGTGTGTGTGTGTGTATATATATATATATATATATATACAAAGTACATATGAGCACCTGTATGTAAGTACATATGAGCACCTGTATGTAAGTACATAAGAGCACCTGTATATAAGTACGTAAGAGCACCTGTATGTAAGTACATATGAGCACCTGTATGTAAGTACATAAGAGCACCTGTGTGTAAGTACATATGAGCACCTGTATGTAAGTACACATGAGCACCTGTATTTATATAAGCATACATGAGCACCTGTATATGTCATGCTTGACGCTGGCCCTGGACTTCTGCCCAGGCTCGTAGTTCTCAGGCGGCATGTAGATAATTGTGCCTCCTTCTGGTGCAGATTTGCTGTTTCGTGACTGGGACAGGGACATCATGCGCCATTTGGACAACCCAAAATCTGCGATCTGCCAGGGAAAAGAGTAAGTAACTGGATTTAAAATTGTCTTTCATAAAGTCTAAGAATGGACTCTGTTTCTATTCAAATGAGCCCAGAGGAAATGCTCTATGTATTACTCTTTCACTTCTGTGTTCTACCAGTTGTTTAGCAAATTGCACCCATAACACTGAGCCAGTTACGCTAGAAACAGTACACACTGACTTGAAGTTTAGCACAGTAGACACATTTTAGAAGGGAGACTAAGTTTTGAAAAATTAAAGCGGAGTATTTTTTGCTTGAAAATCTGAATGAATGTACACACTGAACACTTAACTTTTCATGGCAAGTAGCTTTATAGCATGTGCTTTTCAAATTCACATACACTTACAGAATTGCTGCACAAATGCCAAGTTTCAGGCCCTGAACCCCTCTGGGTGGTATGAAGGCTCTAGGGGCCACACAGCCCTCTTACCCCACTTAGCACTGTAAACCATTCCTCCCCCACCCTCTAAAAGCAAAACGGTACTCCAGTGACACATCTGCCAGGACGACAAGTGCCACCGTGCTCAGTAACGTGCACAAGTGCTTCTGTGCCTAAGCCAGAATCTGCAAACCACCGGCTAAGAGTCGGTTTGGGAGCAGTGCTGGAGCTTGCTTCCTTATGCACGCACGCCTCTACTTCCTGTAAGCTCCTCATCTCTGTGGTTTCAAACCCGGCCTAGAACCTTAATCAGAATGCCCTCCATCAGCCCACGTAGTTGACTTTCACAAGGCTTTTCACCATACTTCTCCCCTTGCTCTATCGCAAACAATACCACATACGAAAGACATGATTCATTAGTTCTGGGTCTTCAATAGAAAATGTGCTGCGGACTCAAGAGCTCCATTACTCTTGAGGATCTTGATAAATTCAACCAGCAGCAGGAACCCCCCATTCTACACACGATCTTAATGTGCATCTCAAAGCTAAAGGTTTTCTGTTTCAGTAAAAAGATGATAAAAAACTTAGAGCAAATTAAAATACACTACTCATAAAACTCATCCATAATCCTATCACTCTGCTAGAATAGCAACTTTCATTTGCATATACTATTCCTATCTGTAAAACTGTAAAGCTGTGAATACCCACCTTTAAGTATTCTGGTTTCCATACAAGATGGACAGAATAGCAGAGAAAGTACATACAGTACACATAAATGGTTGCTTTTCAAATAAGCCTATCACTGGTTCATTTGTATGGAAGATGTACTAATGGACACTTGACCAACAGATGACCAAATTGAATTGTATTTTTCAAAGTAGAAAAGTCTCAATTGATCTTAATTAGTAGTAAATATTTTTCTTTTAGATACTATGTTTCTGGTTAGCATTCCAGTAAGAAATCATACTTCAAAAAACTGTAGAAAGATGTGAATTTCCACTTAATTTCATTTAGCATTTTTGAAGGTGTTTTGAACTTCATTTAAAGGCCCTTCCAAGAAGATAGGCAGATCAAAGAATTCTTACTTTTCCATGGGTCACTGATGAACTCTGACTCCTGAGGGACATTCATAAAGTGAAAAGTGGGGCCACACTGGGTGCATGCATAGGGTGTTGCTGATTTAGGAGAATAGTGTCAGAAAGGTCATAGTTCTGTCTGTATGTGCTAAACTTAATAAAAATTACAAGAAATACACAAAGCCAAACTATTTTAAAGTCTATTCATGTCAAAGACCAAGGGGACCCTACTGATCAATGAAGGAGAGGATGTGGGGATCATCACCTATTACGTGTATATTTCAGGTTATTGAGAACTTGCAAACACCTGTATGGCGCTCTCAGTGCTCTCTGGGGGATAAAAGGGAGAGGTACTATAGGACCTGAGAAAAGAAAATGCCATTGTGATTGTTAAAAAGGAAAAAAAATGCTGATTTCGCAGATCTACGTACTGGGAGGAGACTATCCTTAATCCCTGGTTAAAAGTTTTAGAAAATTTTATAAAAGGGATACTTTCTGAGTAATTAATGAACAAGCCAGCAAGAACTCACGGAAAACAAATTGTATTAGGCTAGTGGTCAATTTCAGACCTCATGTGAGATATGGCAAGTGCTGGCACAATGCCTAGCACCCCACAGTTGCTCCACAAATATTTACCGAATAAAAGAATGACTGACTTCATTTCTTTTTTTTTTTTTGACAGTATTATTGCTGTCAAAGAGTAAATGTAAAGAGAGTTTGTATATTATAAAATGTTCTGAGGCACGATAATAATCACACACTTGGCTATCAAGTTAGCAGGCCTGTCGGGTATGGACAGAAGACCTGAAAGTCATTCATTTAACAAATATTTATTGAATGTTTCTATACGGTATGTGCTGAGCATTCGGCAGTTACTAAAACTTCTGTCTCCCTGGAGCTTATATTGTAACTGGGGGAGATGGTCAATAAACATATTAATAAGAAATGTTCTGTCTGATGGTGACAAATACTGTGGAGCAGCTTACATTGAGGTGTGAGGGTGGAGGGGATCTGGGTGGGAGGTATAGGGACAGCCGCTGGGAAAATGAGGCTGATGACAGTGCGGGAGTGGGCCACAAGGACATCTGGGAAAGCAGTCAAGTGAGGACTTCTAGAACATTCTTCCGGACAGAATGAGGAAACATGGGCTGTGTCCTAGCTCTTGTAGGAGTCCTCCAAATAAACAGTGATTATTCGCCAACAATGCTGATTAACAAAAGGACTGAGAGGGACCTGCAGGGAGGGTCTTAGCACCATGTTGTACAGCTCTGATCTGAGCTTTGTACAGGGTAATGTTTAATGATGAGTTGAAGATACAAAAAAAATAGCTAATGAAACTTGAGGATGACACAAAGCTGGGAAAGAAGTCACAACCCTTGGACTACAGAAATAACATTCAAAAAGGTCCCAATCACGCAGGTCTAACAAGATAACTGCTGATGTCCAGAAAGTATTCCGTTGGGAGCACACGAGGAGGTGTGGCTTAAGCAACAACACATGGAAAAGGACCTCTCGGGGCTGATCAGCTACACGAAGCCCATTCTGAGTGTTGTGATGGTGGTTCCCTGAAAGCTGATGAATGATTAAGGAACTGTAAGTCAAGTATTAGGACTTGAGGGCAAATGAACTTCCATTCAGTTCTACACTGATCAGACCACAGCAAGAGTATTTTGTTCAGTTCTGAGAATCAAAGTTTAAGAGAGACTTGAACACACATTCATTTAGATGGCGGCCGGGAGTAAAAGCCATGTACGGTGGAACTTGGCTGAAGGACTGAGGGCTGTTCAGCAGGCAGAAGGCCGACACACAGACGTGTGTGAGGGGCCGGGTTACAGCGATCTGCAGGTAGCGGGAGGCTGTCCTCTGCAGGTAGGACTGGACTCAGTTTCTCACAGAGTAGAGCTAGGACCAGCGGTGGCAGCAGCGGAGGAGTTTTGATGACCACACAAGAAAATGTCAGTTATTCAAGCATGGATGTCGGGACTCCCCATCATGGGATAACTGCCTCAGGAGATGAGGGATTGTACTAAGGACCCAGGGACTAGCGGACCACGGGGAACCTCTACCTGTGTGGCACTCTAACTGCTGTCATACATTAGTTGCTTTTTCAGCAGTACCGAGGCAGCTGCTTTCTTTCCTTTCCCTTCCTCTCCCATTTTATTCTAGGAAGAGGAAGTGCTTTCAAAGAGTTCATTTTTTAAATTTAATTTTCCTCACAGTTTTGTACTAATTTTTCTGTTATTCCAACTTCCCTATTATTTATTTCTTTGGACATTTTTTGATATTTGTAATAATATTCAATTACGTGTAAGAAATATATATAGCAAAATACTATAGAAAAATAAAGTGACTTACGTTAAGTATTAATTAATATAAGAAGTAACTACTTTTTATTTGCTGTCATCAGATATAGGGTGACTGAAAACACCACTATATCTGGTACCTTGAGCTACCTTAATCTTACACTTCATACAAAAACTAAATCAAAATAATAAAATTAATTCAAAAGCATAAAACTATGAAACTTTTAGAACATAGAGAAAATCTTCAATACCTATACCTTAATGAAGAATGTTTAGAACTGACAGCAAAAGCATGATCATAAAAAAAAATAAATGTTAAGTTGGACTTCACCAAAATGAAAACTTCCGCTTTGTGAAAGACCCTGTTCAAAGGATGGAAAGAACAAACTGTGGAATGGGAGAAAATAGTTGCAAACTACATATCTGATGAAGGACTCATGTCAAGAAAATATACAGAACTCTCAAAACCCAACAGTGAAGAAAACAAAAAATCCAATTAGCAAATGGGCTTCAGACATTGAGACCTTTCACTAAAAAGCATATATAGATGGCAGATAAGCTCATGAGAAGGTGCTCAGCATCATTAGGCATTAAAGATGCAAATTAAGACCATGATGAGATATTACCATACACTTATTGGAATAGCGAAAATAAAAACTGTGATAATACCAAATGCTGGTGAGGATGTTGAAAATCTGGCTCTGTCACACATTGCTGGTGGAATATAAAGTGGTACAGCCACTCCGGAAAATTGCTGGATAGTTTCTTAAAAACTAAACACACCCTTACCATGTGACCCAGGCAGCTGCACTCTTGGTCAGTTTTTTCAAAAAGCTGCACAGGTTGTTCCTAGGGGCTTTACGGTAATTGCCAAAGACTGGCAATAACCAAAGTGTCCCTCGGTAGATAAATGGCTAAACGAGTGGGGTGCACCCACACCATGGACACTGTTCAGCAGTGAGAAAGGACCAGTTACTGATGCAGCCACCAACCTGGATGGATCCCAAAGGCATCACGCGAAGTGAACAAAGCAAATCTGGAAATATCACACACCACATGATTCTATTTATAAAGCATTCTCCAAATGAGAACATTCTAGAGATGGAAAGGAGACTGATGGTCTCTAGGGTCGGGTGGGGAGGGGAGGAATGGGTGTGACTAGAAAGGAGTGGCATGAACACTGTGTTTGGGGTAGTGGAGTAGTGCTGTATCTTGATTGATTGGTCACACAGGTCTACACATGGGCCAGAGTACAGGACTATACACATGCATTGTACCAGTGTCAGATTCTGAGCCCTGAAGCTGTGCGATCAGTGTGTGACAGAACCACCGGGGAAACTGTGTGAAGGGGACATGGGACCTCTGTATTATCTTTGTAACTTCCAGTGTATCTACAATAATTTCAAAATAAAAAGTAAAAAAGGTATACGCCACAATTTCAGTTAAGAACATAATGATTTTGTATTTTGTACTATGATTCTCTGTACCTCTGTGGTCTAGGAATAACTAAGCCATTGCGGCAGGAAGAAGGGAACTGAAAGTAAGAGTTGGGCTATACCGTATTTCCCCAAAAATAAGACCAGGTCTTATATTAATTTTGCTCCAAAAGATGTATTAGGGTGTATTTTCAGAGGATGTCTTATTTTTTCACATACAACAATCTACATTTATTGAAGTACAGTCATGTCATCTTCTAGAACATCGTCATAACGTACTAAATGCGTCCGTCTGGCTGACGATCTTACCTGGGGCTTATTTTCGGGGTAGGTCTTATTTTCGGGGAAACATGGTAGAAAGGGAGGTATTAAATCAGTCGGTGGAAGAAGTAACTAAAAAGCTGTTAATCCCAAGGACGCAGACCAGCTGTTTTCAGAGCAGTCACCTTGACATGGAATTCACTATCCAGGAGGATGTTCTGCGTCTTCAGGTCGTGATGGAGGAGGGGAGGGGTCATGTTGTGCAGGTAGTTCACGCCCAGCGCGATTTCATGCAGGATGCGGAACCGCAAGGGCCAGGCCACATCCGGGTACTCCGTTTTCTTTGGACGCATGGAAGAAACGAAACCCAATCAGTGCCACATTTCATCACATCCCCACTTAGAAAATGAAATACTCTATGAGGAAATATAATATAAATGAAGGTCAAAACATACGTTCATTTCTATGACAGAGCATCAATTTGACATTAACATCCTTGTATCTGACTTTCCTCACTTTTTAGAGAAACTACTAACTGTATAGTACTGGTACTCCTTTTAGTTTACATTGGTAATGCAACTACATTATATCGGGTTTTCTTTCTTCAGTTGACACAGTTTCATTTACTTTTTATCTGTATAATACCCAGACATATGAGGAGTGATAAAAAAATATAGTGAATGTTTAAAAAAAAAAATGTATTACAGTAAAAGACACATTGCCATTAATCCCCCTCAAAATACTCCCCCTCGCTTCGAACACACTCATCCCATCATTCTTACCACTTTCGAAAGCAGTCTGGAAGTCCTCTTTCATGTTTTTAGTTGCACTGTCATGGCTGTCTCAATGTCCTGAATCATTTTGACTTTGGGGAAGAGCCAGAAGTCACGTGGTGCCAGACCCAGTGAATAAGGTGGATGAGGTCACACCATCATATTTTTATTTGACAGAAATTGCTGTACCAGAAGCGATGTGTGACACGGAGCCTTTCCATTGTGATCACAAAATACGGTGAATGCTGCTGCCACGTGCCATCCAACAGAAAGGCAGGGATCTTCAATATGGGAAGTGGCACATTGAACCTTAGCTAACAGTGTGTGACAAGCTTCAACTTGTTGGTGCAGTCAGTCATGTGTGAGCTAGGGTTGAGAGAAGGTGTGTTTTAAAGTGTGCCATAGATCATCCTCCATCATGACAACACTCCGCGTCACACATCGCTTCTAGTATAAGGCAATTCTGTCAAATAAAAACATTACGGGTGTGTCCTCATCCACCTTATTCACTGGATCTGGCACTGTGTGACTTCTGGCTCTTCCCCAAAATCAAAATGATTCAGGACATCGAGGCAGCCATGACAGCGCAACTAAAGATACTAACGAAAAAGGACTTCCAGAACTGACTCAGAAAGTGGCAAGAACGATGGGATAATTGTGTTCCAAGTGAGGAGTAGTTTGAGGGGTATTAATGGCAATGAGTCTTTTACTGTAATACATTTTTAAAAATTTAAATATTCATCGTACTTTCTGATTATACCATGTATACCTATGCCCACACCCATCTCCCTATTCTATGGCTTATATTAAGTAACTTGTGTGTGTGGACGCGCGCGCGCACACACACACACACACACACACACTCTGTAGTATCTGCTAACGCATTCATTCAAAATTAATATTTTAATTTTCCTGTTAGTTAAAAGCATTCTTTATTATAATCATTGCATCAATTAAAAATTATGACCATATCGTATTTATTAACGAAGCATTAATATCTCATGCTTTTAACTATATAATTTATATGCATTCCAACTGGAAAGATTAACCTTAAATTTTGTTTTTACGAAGGAGACGAAGACCATCTTCAGTTCTAAAACATATATAATATAGACACATTTAAAACATAATGTTTTCTATTTCTTCATACTTACAAGTGATATCCAGCTATACTTTCTTAAAATAAATGTTTTCTGAACATAAAAATTAATGCAGCATCTCAGGAAAATGAATATACTCAGAAAAATTAGATATTTGGGAAGATCTGACAATGAATCATCAGGCAACATGCCACTAGGTACATTTTTCTAAGTGACATGAACAAGTGTGCTTCTACTGAAAGCTCCAAACTGTTCCTGAGAATGTTTTCTGCAAATGGGTCAGCTTACAGTTCAGTGAGCAACCTGACAGGGAAGCGGGTCAAAATACTGTGCGTTTATACTGTATTTTGATTTATTTCAAACAGTCTTTGGGGAGAGTGCTTTAAGAGAAATCCCACCCTAGTAACGCAATACAGGAAACCAAAAGAAACAAACACTGATGTTGAATGAATGTACTTCCTCTGGTATACACAGAGACCCATCTATTAGAGTAACTGAATCTTTTAATCTATAAAAAGGTACCTTTTCTGAAAACTGTGTAGTTTCAAGAAGTAAGGGGGCCTCTGCAGTGTAGGCTCTGACCAGGGAGCAGTGATGCTCTCTGTTTTATGACTCCTTCCAGGAGTCAGCAACCCCCGTGAAGGAGGCTGCTAGGATTTCTAGTGAGCTCCAAACGTGGGTGCCTGAGTATCTACTGCGGTGCTGGGGTACAGGAGGAAGACATTAGAATTTCTACTTACATTCATTTTCAAAAATAAATTGTGCTTAAATAGTATCTGCACCTTGATTGCTGTGGTGGTTACACAAATCTTATACACTGACACTAGTTTACTTTATTCTGTCCTTGTTTCAGATGGTCACATCATAGAATGTGATGTGTCCTGAAACAAAGAGGAAGTCACTCCACAGTGGCTGACAGTGGCACTCACTGTCCCTTTTCACTTACAGAACACCGCTGCATCAAAACCTAGGAGCAGCCAGTAATGGGATTTTACAGCTTGGATCACCCAGTTTTAACTAAACTGATCCTCACTAAATGGATTTAGTGGTTTAACAAGATTTGTTGAAACTGCAGGTTGGCGATAATATCAGCTCAAACAACACTAGATAAATACATGTATTTTGAGAATGAGAATCCTCAAATTTGTTTACCGATGTGATTCACAATCAAAGCCAGAGTAACTGGTACCGTGAGAGAAAAAGTAAAGGCTCCTGCCATGTTTTATCATGGAAAAGCTAATGTATTTGGAACTCAGAGACGGATTTCTTTGGCCTAGTAACTCAGAACTGTATGAACTGGTATTTCAAACATTTAATTTGAATCCTAAACTTTAACATAAAATAAAATCTGGCCTAAGAGTGGATTGTATAGTATGCAGAGTTTATCTTTTCTCTTTCCTATGCCTACATGTGGTATTGGAATTCAGTGGAAAACTCAGGAAGAGTAACCTAAGCCAAATAATCTAGGAGTCTTAGAATACAGGGCCCAACTCCACATTTTCAACAACACAGAAGACGCCATAAATGATGAAACTTTACCACTGCATTTGTTTTCCATTATTCTTATTTTGATTCATTTATGTATCTCCAAACAATTTGATCATATGTAAAACCAAAGCAACATATAGCTTGAAAAAGAGAATGGTAGCCACAGAAAATGTAAACACTTACCTTATGTAGGAGTTCATTTAATGATCCATTTGGCATGTATTCAGTGACTATTCCCAAAAATTCAGGCTCATTGCAAATTCCCAAAATTGGAAGAATGTAACTAAATCTAGCTTTGTGTAAAATTTCAGCTTCTCTTAAGACATCATTTCTTTCACTAAAGAAAAAAATTCATAATTATTTCAAAGTAATGAAAAATACACAATTATCATGCCCATGATATTAGGTAAGCCTGGCGTTTGTCATTAATTAGCTTTTGACCTCATGTAAATTATGTAAGTTCTCTGTCCTTTAGTTTCATCATATTTAAAGTAGGAATACACCTATCCTATCTATTCCACTGGTTTGTTTACCTACAGATAGAAATAACTTCTATAAGCTACTGAAAGAAAAAGTTACACCCAGGTTATTATTACAGTACTTTTCTAGGAAAAGGAAAGAACACGATGAGTAAGTTATAAAGTCTGTATTAGAACAGCCAGTGAGTGAACTAATTAAACTAAGTTTCTGTCATATTAAAATGACCAGATTTGATTAGAATATCGAATTTTATGGCTGCATATCATGTAAACTTTTCCCAAATATCCTGCATATTAAAACACCTAAATGTTGATTTAAATGATTAGGTGATAGTTGTTAGACACGGGAACTCAGGAAAAACACACTGAGAACAGGTGAATGATCCTAACAGATGCCTGGGGTAATTCTGGATCCCACATTCATTTGCTTATTCATAAATAAGACAAATAAATGTTGAACTTTTATTAAGAATAAATGGTGTTCAGCATTATGGAGAATACTAAAAACTAAAAAACAAAACAAAACAAAAACAAAACCACAGCCCATGCCCATAAGCTGCTCAGAAATCTGTAAAGAAAAATAAATACCCATTGTGGTTTTGATTTGTATTTTCCTGATGGCAGTGATGTTGAACACCGTTTCAAATACCTATTAGCCATTTATGTCTTCTTTGTATGTGTTAATTACCTTGATTTGGGCAGTCATCCCACAATGGATGTGTGTCCAATCATCATGCAGTAACTATACTTTATGCAGTAAGTGCGTGCTCAGTTGCACTGCCAGTCGTGTAAAAGTATAGCACAAACAATTATATACAGTACAGAAAACTTGGTAACGATAATAAATGAGTTTACACTGATTTATGTGTTTACTATACTTTTCTCATTATTTTAGAGTAGACTTTTTCTACTTATTAAGAAAGTTTGCTGTGAACAGTGTGAGGTGTTAGGCAGGCAGCAGCTCATACACCTCACGTTTACTGTCTCTTGATTCATTATTTCTCTTGTGCTTGTTTTAATCTCGTGTTTTGCACAGTGACGTGCTGCACAGGCGTGCAGCCCAGGAGCAGTGGCTGGAGCGCGCAGCCAGGTGTGCGTTGTGCTCACTGGGATGTGCGCACGCGACGAAACATCTGACCACGCAGTTCTCTGAACATTCCCTGACTTTAAGTGGCACATTACTGTATACAACTATTTGTCAATTATTTCTCAAGAAAGTTAAAAAAATAGGGAAAGCAAATAAAAAAGGAAACAAAAACAAAATATAAGGCAGAATGTGATTAGTGCCACCCAAAAGAAAAAGAGAAAGAAAAAAGTAACTAAATGAATAAATGTATCAAGGAAGTCAGAGTGAGGGCTGTTTTGAAAACGGTGAAGTGTAATGTGAGGCAGGACACGCAGCAAACTGTGTAAATGGAGTGATGGGGGACAGGGCAGGCTAGGGCCACATCTCAGACCCTCAAAGCCAGACAATGACGACGGCATTTACACTCTATTTGGTACGTTCCGAGTTGTGGATGCAGGTTTTTAAGCAGAGGAGTGACAGGAGCAGAACAAACTCTTAGGGGGATTAACTTGGCAGCAGGATGTAGGGTCAGACGGAGGCAGAGTTTGCAAAGCAGGTGCTAGAAGTGATGACACTACGAGGACGTGAAGCGGTGAGAGCTACGGCTGGAAAGGCCGCGGTGGGAATGGAAAGAAACACACTGGCTGACTGGACTGCCCAGAACGGCCTGGCTATGGCGACTGAGTGACTGGCTACAGGACATAAAAGGAAGGGAGCCAAAGATGTCATCAGCCTTTACCCTGGTGCATGGGTGTTTGTAGCAGCAACAACAGGACTAGAAACGTCTCCAGGAGAAGCCTGTTAGGTAAGTGATGATTAGTTGGCTCTTAAACCACCCAAGCTCTGGATGAATGGCTGTTGCAATAAGAAAAGCAACAGACATTCCAGACCAGACAATGAGGCCTGCTTTAAAAATAAACAGAAAGCAAAACAAAGCAAAAAAATCTTAGTTATGCTTTGAATAAATGAACATATACATACTTATGTTTCAAAATTGAAGAGTTACAAGAGGGCATACCCTGTTCTTCGGCCACTTAACACCCCAACTGTGAGGCAACCAATTACATGAGTCTGTGAGCCCTGTTTCAATTAAGCTTATATTCCCTAAGTTGAGACAGTTCCCCATTTGCATCAAGAGATGTAGGGCAGTTAGACAGTTACTGTGCAGCATGCTTGCAGGGCGACAGGATGGACCTGGAGTCCTGGCTCCTCTGAGAAAGAGCTACAGACAGGGCATGCTGGGAAGTCTCAGCAAGGCTACACTCTTCCCCCCATTAAGGGTCTGAGGCACTCTTCCTTCTCTTTGATCCTGTTGTGTGGGCCACTTCAGATGCATATCATCCTAAGATCAACCCTCCAAAGTTGGTTTCATTATCCTCACTTTATAAAGGAGGGCACTCAAACTCCAATCAATAATTTTCTAATGGTCACACACACAATAAGTGGCAGGGTTGGAGTCAGACTTAAATTGCAATCGTGGGACTCTAAAGCCTGTGTTCTTTCCATTCCAGTGTGTGTCAGAGAAGAAGGAAAGTTCTTGAAGTCATATTTTGGGAAGATTGAGTGAGTGGGAAAGCAGAAAAAGCCAAAATCGTTTAAAAATAGGTTTTTATATTTTTAAAAATGTAAACCACATTTTCTGTAGACATATTACCAAAATTACCAGAAAGCAGTTATGGTGTCTACAGGGTGTTTAAACAACCAATCAGATTCATCTACTCAGAAGGAGTTGGACAATTGTTGGGGAAGGTCCACTCACTGGGCAGAAAGAAGTGAGGTTATGAAGTGAGAATGCCTCACCGATCTAAAGTAAGAACGTAAAACATGTAAACTCACTTTACTCTCAGGTGAGCCCAAAGAACAATTATCTGTACCACAGCCCAGAGGTCCCTGTATTTATTATTCCCGCCTTCTAAGTGAGGAAACAGTCTGTGAGTCAACAGCATAGCCCAGCCCTGTGCGCTGACTATACTGCTGATGTTAACACTGCAGGAAACAGGCGGGAGAAAATGGGATGCAGTCCTGCCGGAGTGTTTCACTGGTGTTTATGGCTTCTCGGGCATCAATTCATTTCCTACCCGATTTGGTAAAGAATTTTAGACTATGAAAATTGTTAACACGGCACAAAATTTAGATAAAATCTTGAGAGGCAGCAGCCACAATGGGGGGTGGGGGGGGAATCAATTTGCTTGAGAATACCTGATAGTACCTTCAGTGCTAGACTTCCATATGTGTGGCTGATTCTAAAATATTAATATATCTACCGTCACCAACCACCACCCTTCAAACTTGACTACTTACACTTGCCCAGTGCTTGCTCTACAGAACTGAAGTCCCAGGGTAAACAGACCACAGCCTGTATCAGGAGGCCCAGATTATGGTATACAAAAGGTGGGGACAACCTCTAGAGGTGTCTCAAGTCTACTGTGTGATCTGGCCCATCCAGCCTGATGCCGAGAGAGAGCCAAGAAAAGCCACAGACAGATCAGAGTACAGTGAACAATGGAAGGCAGAGCTGAGGAATGTTTGATACTGGATACTTCCAGCCTCTGGCCAATCAGGCATTTAGCCTGCTGCTTTTTCACACGAAGGAAGGAAGGCGGAGGAGAGCCTGCGAGTTGGGACGTTAACTCACTAAGAACAACGCAGGGCCCAGGGAGGGAAATGTACATCAGGGACCCGACCCACATTCCGGCCTACCGTAGACGCTTGAAATGCTTTCAGGAAACAGAAACGAATGCCAGCCTTCTCTTAAAACCAGGACATGGCACTAAAATTGTTCTAGTTTGTGAGACACATTGCAAATTTTGGGGCATTTAACAGTTATGATTCGGCTTACTGTTAGCTGAAATAATATTTCCTCTGGGGACAGGCTTTCCTGGGAGATAGAGAACCTGAACCGCTAACGTGAATTTGGTACCTAAACTTACGCGACTATGTGCTGGCTTCGGCAGCACATATACTAAAATTGGAACGACTACACCTGATAAGCCACAACCAAAAGCAACCACAAAAAGCACCCTCCAAAACTTCGCAGACCCGAGGGCGGCGCTCAACAAACATACAGTTTTAAAGGCCACATGTAAAACAAGACTCGTGAAATACATTGTAACAGTGTCTTAAACATCTCGGCGTAACACCAACACCAGGGTTAGATATTCTGGACCCTGTTCCAGGACTGAGTGCTGGGGGGCGCGGGGCCACACTTCCGAGCTCAGCCGCACGTGTGGTCCGGGGCCCGACTTGGAAGAACCAGGGACGATCCATCCCGCGTCCGGGAGAGACGTACGGGGCGGGCTGCGAGGCTGGGGCGGCCGTGAGGACGGCAGGGTGGGCCCCGCGCCCGTCCGGTCCCGGCCCCGGAGGGCGCCAGGGCGGCGCGGGCCGGGCGCTTACCTGTCGAGCAGCGGGGTGTGGATGTGCAGGTGCTTCACGGCCACCTGCACGCGCCAGTCGGCGTGGCGCGCGGACGACACAGTGCCGGACGCGCCGCGGCTGAGGAAGCGCAGGTCGGCGAGCTTGTGCGAGGGCACGGCGGGCAGCGCGCTGCAGATGGGCTCGGTGCTCATGGTTCCGGGCACCGGGGTTCCGGGCCGCGCTGCCCGCTCCCGCTCCCGCCCCGCCCCAGCTGCCCGCCGGGCCTCCTGCCGCGGGCGGGTGCTAGGTCGCCGGGCCGCCCATCCTAGCGCGGCGCAGAAGGCGCCGCTTCTCCGGAGCCGAGCAGACTCTCGTCCTGAGACCCGCGGGGACTGCGGCGGCGGCTGAGGCGCCTCCTCCCACCTCCGTCCCTGGCCCCGCCCAGCGTCCCTGGCTCCTCCCAACGCCCCGCCCCCGCACGCTGAGAGGCCGCTGTTAGGGCGACCCCTGCGGGCCGGCGGCGGGAACCCCGCGTGTATTCCGTCGCTCGCGCAGGTGTGAGGAGGCCGCGCGCTCCGCCGGCGGCCGTTATTACCTCAGCCGGCTCAAGCCGGGCTGCGGGCTCCTCAGCCCCGCTCCCTGAGGAAAACGGGAGGACGGGCTGCTGTGCCGGACCTGCTTCCCCGCCCGCCCGCGCTGACACGGGCTGGGGCACCTGAGGGAGTGACCCGGAGCCCAGGTAAGGCCGCGGCGGCGCCCAGGGGTTCTGGGGACGGCGGGCGGGCCGGGCCGGGCCGGGCCGGGGCGACGGCGCCTGAGGCGGACGCCTCCTGGAGCCGGCCTCCAGACGTGACGGGCGACGGCCAGACCCACCGAGCGCCTCAGCGACAGCCACAGCGGCCGCCGGCGCTCCGGTTCGTCCGTGTGACAGAGGACAGCGGTGGGGCGTGCCACGAAGCGTGTCCTCACAGCTTCCGACATTCCCAGTAAAACGCCCGGCTTTACACGCGGTCCCGGACCCTGTGACTTGCTGTCCGCGAGCTCTGCTACAAGTGCTCCCCACACCCACTTACTCATTCAGTCGCTCACTCATCCCTTCCCTCGTCCGCTCAGGCACCACACTAAGGCTTCCAGGGTCAGGGCAGAGAATAAGCAGGGAGGAAGTGATCCAACTCGGCGCACAGTTTTGCCTGGCCTGGTGCAGAGGCGTCTCCACGTGGAGAGGGCCGCCGAGAAAAGGCCCGGATGGAGCCCCAGGCGCGCGAAGCCCCGGGCGCTGCCGCTGAAGAGGATTCCAAGTTTTCAGACGCGAGTGAGAATGCGCTTCGATTTCTCAGCAGTAGCATTTTCGTGCTAAAACATAATGAAGGGCAGTCTCTTCAAAGTTCTGAAGGACAGTAACTTTTAACCTAGAATTCCATAGTCAAACTATCCATCGCGTGTAAGGGCCAAATAAAACCATTTTCAGGTGTGCAAGGAGACAAATCATTACTTTCCGTCCATCCACCTTGTTTTTAAGACAGCTACGAGAAAATGTGCTGTAACAAAACCTGGGAATAAGTCAAGAAACAGAAAGCCATGGGATCCAGAAAGCAGGACAAGAATGTGAAGGGAGACCCCAGGATCACCTTTATTTCTCACATCCTCGGGCCTTTAGCTTTCAGGATGGTTTTCTCCATTATACAGTTTTAAAAATCACTTCATTATGCAGTGAAATTATTTTCTGAAAATTCCTATGAAGGTTAAACTGACATCTTTTGGTGAAAGTGCTGAAAAGTAAAACAAAAGGTGGAAGACAGCCAGCTAGTACACTCCCCCACTTAGTGCTAGAACAACAGACAAATGGTCGCGGGCTTCATTTAAGCAACTCCTGGCAGTACTAGGAGATCCACTGCGTGGAGAGCAGGCCCTTTCCATTGGTTATAGAGATTTCTGTTTTAGGAAGTCCTATTCTTAGTATTGCCCGCTGTGTTACACTAAATAAGGCTAATTCTCCTGCATAGACTATTTAAGCTTGGTTATTCATTCAACAAACACAAGGGATACCACTTTAAGGTGGTATCAGGGATTTCAAAGATGAATACTTTGAGGACGTGTGTCATCTTTATTCTTCGGCATATTCATTTACTTCCACTTGGATTTCAGTCTCACAGGTTCTCCTGTGAATCTACTTTCCTTTAGGAGTATTCCCCTACATCTAAGGAGATTAGAAAATTCCATATGGAATTGAATAGGTGACAGGGACTGGCTGTGCCTGCCTCTGATCTGAATCTACTCCATCCTGCCCTGGAAGACAGGATGCATTTTTCAAGCACTCTTGTTAAACTGTAAATTCAGGTTGAGCCTGTGATCAACTAAAACTGGAGATCTTTGTTAACTTGTTTCTTTTTCCTTTTTAAATATGAACTACCTTTAAAACAGGTTTTCTCTCTTGTACGTGTGCAGTTGATTCTTTTAGATACAGTATTATGGGTTGAATTGTGTACCCTAAAAGGTGCTGAAATCCTAACCCCCAGTACCTATGAATGTGACCGTGTTTGGAAACAGTCTTTGTAGCTGATCAAGTTAAGATGAGGTCACTAGGATAGGCCCAATCCACTGTGACCAGTGTCCTTATAAGAATGGGACAGTTAGGCACAGAGACAAACACACATAAAGGGAAGATATGGTGAAGACACAGGGAGAAAGCCACCTACAAGCCAAGGAATGCCGGTTACCAGAAGCTAGGAGAGAGGAATGGGACATCCCGCAACGGAACCAACTCTGTTAACATATTGATTTTGGACTTTTAACCTGCACAGCTGGAAGACACTACATTTCTGTGGTTTGAGCTACCAAGTTTGTGATTCTTTGTTATGGCAGCCCCAGGAAACTAAAACACCCAGAGCACAATTTTTAAAAACTTTTTATTTGGAGATAATAATAGATACTAACAGGCAGTTGCAGAGCTAATACAGAGAGGTCTCAGGTATCTGTCGCCCAGTTTCCCCAATGGTTCCATCTTACGTAATTGTAGTACAATATCAAAACCAGCAATTTCACATTCATTCAATGTGTCTACATTGTTCTGTGTCATTTTGTTAAAATCATAGATTCCTAAACTTCTGTCAAGATACAGAACTAGTCCGTTACCACAGAGATGCCCCTCATCCCATCCCTTAACAGTCACCCCTACGCCCACCCTACACCATCGCTGACCCCTGGCCACCACTAATCTGTTTTCCATTTCTATAATTTTGTCTTTTCAAGAATGTTATGTTAGGGAAAGTGTGATTTTTTTTTGGGCTTTGTTTGCTCAGCAAAATGCCCTTGAGATCCACCAGAGTTGTTTCTTGTATCAATAGCAAATTTTTTTTTATTGCTGAATAGTATTCTGTGGTCTGGGTGCCCCAAAGTTGTTTAACTGCTCACTATTGGGGGACATTTTAGTTGTTTCCAGGTTTTAGCTACTAGTAATAAAGCTGATATGAACAATTGTGTGGACATACATTTCCATTTCTCTGAGATAAATGCCCAGGAATGTAATTGCTGGGTCGAATGGTAAGGGCGTGTTTAGTTTTTTTAAGAGACTACCACGCTATTTTCCAGAGTGACTGTGTCGCTCTACGTTCCCACCAGCAGTGTGTGAGAGGCTCCATCTCTCTGTGTCCTTATCAGCATTTAGTATTGTCACTATGTGGCTATCTAGTAAGGGTGTCGTAGTATCTCATCTGTAGACCTAGTTCAGTTTTTGAACTTAATCATACTAAATTTTTTCATAGCTTTGTAGGTCCATTCTTCTAGCCTTTCCCTAATCTCTTACATCTGCATTGTGCTGTATTGGTGGTCTTTTCCAGGAAGCATGATGTTTGGAAAAATACAGACATGACTTCAGTTCTCTGCTTTATCATGTATGAACCGTGTTACTTTGGGTAGCCTTCTCTTCTCCCTCTGTGAAAGGATTGCTCTAACTAATGTAAATATGAAATAAGATAATGTGTGTATAGTGTTTAGTAGATGTCACACCCTCAGTAGATGCTACTTCCTTTTCCTTCTGTATTTTCAACTCATTAAAAACGTGGACCAGAACAAAACAAGTTCAGAATCTAGACGTAACTACTAGAGACCTGTTTTCATTCATTAACCAGATAAATTAATATCTAGAAAATGTTCTTCACTTAGATTGTAAAACTTCAGGAAAATTTTCCTTTACCTCTTAGGCAAATTCTCATTTTTATTGCTCATTGAAAGAAGTCATACTTTTAAGCCTTTAAAACTGGAAATGTGGAGCATAACCTGGTAGAAAACATGCAATTGGTATATAAATTCTGACTCAGATCTTTTCATATCTTCATGATCTGTGTTATGAGGCTCAAGAAATGGAAGTCCTTTGGGAAGGCCGAAGAATTTAGCATTGTCATTTATGATTATCAGCTGCTAAAGTCTTTGGAAATGCCCCATGCAGGAGAAGTTGAGATTGGAGGGAGTGGGGGAGGGATTCCTGTGCTATTTGATGGCACTAGGCCAGGGGACTTGGGGTTAGTGACATCATGCCCCAACCTGTTCCGTGAGGTGCCCTGAAAGATCTATAAACACAGGTAACAGTGGCAAAAGAAGGAAAGTGTATACTCTCAAAGCTCTGATTAGCTGACTACAATGCTAGGCAAACGGTCAGAGGAATTTTACCCTCTGCTGCCCTCCCCTAGTTAACCTCAAACTGGAATGTTCTGGATCTAAGGCAGAGCTGGCTTGACTATCACTTTTTCATAAGAAAATAAAAATTACATTCAAGTGAAATTACACATTAGTCCTCTAATTATACGTATGGTTTATTATGTCGAAGAAGATGGAGAAGACAATTTGCCTTAAAATCACCTCATGCTTAAAGGAAGCTAGACAGTTTCTAGTACCTACTATTTCATTGCCAAATATTTATTTGCTTATTTGTGTGCAAGGAACATTTTCTTTTTTCTTCTTTTCATATAAATATGATTTTTAATTGAAAAAAATACATGTACCAAATTGGCATGGTAAAACTTTCAAGAATTATAGAAACATATGTAAATGAAAAGTAAGCCTTCCCGATTCTCCAGCTATCCAGGCCACTCCCCTAAGGCAACAAATAAATTTAACATGGTTTACGTGCTATGACTCCAGGCGCTGGAAACACAAGGATAACAAAACACACGTGGTCCCAGCCTGTAGTGTTATAAGGGAGAGGGAAACCTGAATGTAACAACGCAGTGGAGTGCGGTGAGTGTCCTGAAGGGAAGGCCAGGGCAGGGGAGAAGCACGCACGCACGGTAATGTAGGGAAAGAGAAGTAAGCTATGTTGCCCAAAGCCACGGTTTGTAAGTTACAGACAGGATCTCTGAACCAAGCTGTTTGAATTAAAGCCCAGATCCTTTCCGGGAATTGCTTGCTGTTACCAGTGGGATATTCCATTTTCAATTTCACTTTATGTGATGTCTCAGGAGATAAATTTAATTGCAAGGGGGAATTTCCAGCTACAGAAAGACAGTGCTGGACAAAAACTGATTAATAATGGCTATTTCATAGGAAATCCTGTTTTCCGTTGACATTTTGCTTGGCTCGTTTCCAAGAATGTGTAAGCTATGTTGCTAGTAGCTCAGTCTGCATTTAAAACTTTCAACCCCTGAATTTAGCAGGCTATTTTGAGCAAAATATCTTATCCTACGGTATAGTAACTTTGTAGGCAACACACACAGACACACGCATGCTTCTTTCCTTCTGCTTTAGGAAGTGGTGATGTGAAAGCGGTCCTGCGCGCTGTGTAGCACCCACAAAGTTGTGGAAGAAGGCAGTCGCCCGTGTGGTCCAGGCCATGAGAGGGCAGCCTGGGGTGGACACTGACCAAGTCAGGGGTCTGGCGTCCGCAGCTGAACCTGTTCGGCTTCCGGAGAGCACACGGAGGTTTACTGGGAAACAGGAAGCTTCTATGACTCAGCTTCATAATTGTAGAGAGGAATGGAAATGTCTGCTGCCAGGCCAGGCTTGTCGCACACCTCCAGGGGCACTGTTCACACGGAGGACTGGTGAGACGGCCTGTGCAGGTGGCAGTGTGGGCACCTACGGCCGGCCCACTTACCTCCCAGGATTGTTTTGAGAGGCTCAGTTATACATGACCGCAAAGGACTTGATGAACTATAAGCCTGTCAACGTATGTAAATAACAGCAGTAATTGTTGCTGCTGTTTTCCTGGCCAGCTCTGTCATTTGAGCAGAACCTTCTTTAGAAGTTTGAGAAGGGGAAGCAGAGCTCCTATTAGCTGGGAGCTGGCCTGGCACTCAGGGAATCTGTGACGTTTTGTTGACTATAAACATGCTCAGAGAACACCAGCCTCACACAAGACCGCTTTGTGACTGTAATGGAGGAAGAAAAAGTAAGACGGCTGCATGGTCACGACTGAACAGACAGAAATAAGAAACGGTCCAAACCGAAGAAGGAGCTAATATCGCCCTTTCCTGGGGCCGTAATGAGTGACTGCTGCTGCTTTACCAATTGCAGCTTCAGCTTGATTTCATTCCTCTCACTGTCCAAATGAGAATTATTAGGATCCCCTATTGGCAAATTACCTCTGCTTCGGGACAGCATCTAATGCAGGGAAGATTCCCATTTCCATGAATGCTCCCCCAAATCACCTAAGACAAGCCCCTAAGTCCTTTCTAAGATCTCACTGAGATGTCCTACGATCCCCCACGGGACACATTTCTCCTCCTCGCAGTGAGTCAGTAAACAAGCTTTCTAGGGCTGCAGATGTGCACCTGCTGGTCTGCCTGGGGGACATTGACAGGGTCCCTCACTCTGCATGTGTCAGAGCGCAGGCGCCTCGGACTTCTCCAGGCCTTGCCCCTGGTGCTGGTTCTGTGTCAGGACCTGGTGCCGCTGAGGAAGAGTCTGGTTGGCCGCAATCCCAGCCTTCCAGTCTTCTGTGGGTTATGGGGACGTGGACACAGGTTCTGATAGCAGTGACAGCTAATTCTTACTTGATGCTGGCTATGCATCAGGCCCTCTTCCAAGCAATTTGCATATAGCAGCTCATTAGTACTGACACACTGCTCACTGTATGCTGCCATCACTGTCACTTTGCAGATGCAGAAACTGAGGCACACAGATATTACTGACGTGTGTAAGGTCCCGCAGCTAGTAAGTGGAGAGCCAGGACTTGAGCCAAGGAAATGGTACTGCGTTCCCTCAGTCTGTCCAGCTGCTCTCACGAGGTGCATCAGACTTCTGAGAGATGCAGTGTGACTGATTTGTTACAGCTCAGCTTATGTGAAGAGTTAGGTTACATGTGAGCAAGGGTGTCTTTCATAGAAGTTCAGTCTAGCGATCTTAAAATGTTTCTCTTTAATAATAGCTTACTAAAGTCTTTACACATATCACTTTTAGCCTTTAAAAATCTTTCTTATTATAATAACAGTGTCGACTTGGGATATAATTGACATTAACTGATCCATTCCAGCAGAAAAACACGGGACTTTGGCATCAGATGGACGAGAGTTAGAAGTCTCCCTCTTCATTAATCAGTTCATGACCTCTTTGGTGTTATGTAATCTCCATGAGCCTCACTTCCTTCATCTATTCAGTAGTGAAACTGAAACCTTTTTTATGGGTATTATGAGAATTAAACAGAATTATTTGCATAAGGCTATACCCAATAAATATTACTTTTCGTTCTCAAAATAAAGTATTTGAGGCCTTGCCAATTTTAGTTTAAGTGAGAATTATCAACTTTGTAAGATAATCCTTAAGGCTGACTTGTGAAATATTGAAAAGTGATTGCAAAACTATGTAGCCATGCTTCTGTTTGAAATGTGGTCTCCGTGAAGACAAGTGCTGTATCTGTTTCATTTACCAGTGCCCAGGATGATGATTGAATGTGAACATAATCCACCTACTGTCACTTTCGGCCACGGAGAGATGTTGTGGCCAGCTGAAGGTGAAAAGCAATTCTTGGGTTAAAAACATACATCGTTATCTGGCGTGCTTATTTCAAGTATTTTTTTTTCCAAATTTATACATTCATGTTTAAAAATCATTATAGTTCACAGAGGTAAATTTGTGAAAAAACTACCAGATTTGAAAAATTCTTTGCAGCCAATATTCCAATAATTCTCTAAACTCTAGACTCTATTCAGTACAGTAGGATTTTCTGTCACCTATTTAGGAAATTAAAATTTTATTAAATGTTAAAAAATAAACCATGTACAACTGAAAGCACTGGATGGAAGATATTTTACTTTAAGCATAATTGAATATTAACTTAAGTTTAATTCTCTTTGTAGATTTAGTCAAAGTTCAGTCATCTGATTGAATAAATGAAGCTCCTTAAAAACTGCATCCATGAAATAAATAGATGAAAGAAGTGTTAAAATTGGAATACTAACTCCTTATACATAAAAAATGTTTACATTCTACCAAATACAATATCATTAAGACAATCTTGTGTTGTAACTATTATTCCTGTTGAGATATGATGGGGCTAATAAATAATATTCTTTATTCACAGTTCAGAACCAACTGAAAAGTAAGAAAAAGCAGTGGATGGAAACCAAATGTGAACTTCATATTGAAATTAGGAGAACGTGATTTCCAGGTATTGGCAGGTGGGTTTACTAACCTTGTACCCCCCTTGTCACAGGAAGGACAGACCCGGCCTGCCCCACGGACGCTACCCCATCAGTGAATTACCTGGAGGAGCAGGACAGATTCTCTCCGAGGCAGGAAGCTTCCCAAGAGAAAGGGAAGAGAGAGGGAGCAGCTGCTATGTTCCCAAACTCACAACTCAGGTGAGACACTCCTCTCCCCAGGGTGGGGCGCGGGCAGGTGGGGAGGGGACAGCTGTGCAGAGAGGCTGGCTGTGTTATTCCAGTGAAAGGACTCTTCCAGGGAGCAGCTCTCGGACTGGTGGGATGTGGTAAATTCCTGTGTTAAAGATGGGAAAACAGCGTGGAGCAGAGTACTGGCTCCACATATTCCAAGTAGAAGGTGCTAGAAGTGGGAGTGGAGTGAACCACTTCACTGCACTGAGCCTTGGTGAGTGTGGTCCATGATACAGTCTCCCAGAGTTAGGGGACAGCTGGGGCCCATGCACGGGGAGGCCAGAGCCGAGTAGCATGCATTTGCTGCTTTCTGTGCATTTGCTTTGTGATGGGGTGATGAGCTCATTAGAACGAAGGCATCGCATAGATTTCTATTCAGTGAGTGTGCAAGGGGTGTGTAATCTGAGTTAGTGTGAGAGACATGTGAGTCACTAAGAAGCCTATGCTGGAGACATAGCCGAGTGCACACGTGTGTGACACGGTATTGAACAGAAACACCACAGAGACTCCGGGACATTTGTTCTAAGAGCGGCGGCCGCTAGAGAGGCAGTGTAAGTGACTGGTGACTGAAGGTGCATTTCCTGGAGCGCATCCATGGCTGGGAGGACGGGACGGGGGAAAGTCACTCCCAGAGACTCTGGTGCGGTTTACAGAGGCCACCAAGTCCCAGAATGGAACTCAGAACCGCGCCTTTGGGCCCACGCGGGACTGCCAGCAGCAGTGGTGAATCATATCTGTGTCATACCGCTCTCTGGACGAAAAGCTTTAGGAGTCGGTGCCGTCCCTTGAGTCTGTAATACTTGTCTGTCATCTGTGGGCAGATGGGCAGAGCCTCTAAAAATCTGTGCAGTTTGCTCGGCCTTACTCACATCTAGAAACTTGAGCAGATCGAGCTCGGTCTGCGTTAGAACCCACGCTGTCTATTCTGCTGAAACCGCCCTCCTCTCTCCTGATGGGTCCGGGGGAATGAACGAGATGACACACCTCTGTGCATTGTGAAGGTGACGCGTGAATTCATTGCAGTTCTGAGTCACGGCTCTGCTCTGAGGTTTTCTTTATTCTGGTTTCGTGTCATTTGAGGGCCAACACTGCTAGGCACATGCAGAAAGCATGGTGTTTCCTGCCTCCCAGGAGTTCCAAGAAAAGAGAGAACATTTTTAGAGGCTTAGCAAACATTCTGCGCTTCGGTGTTTTCCTGTTAACATAGTTTCTAAAATTAGTCTTCTGTGGGGAGCTCCATAAGTGTTTCTGGGCTGACTAACATCAAACGGGCAGATCAGGTAATTGATGTCACCCCTCATTCATACTATGTAGCACGTGATCTCACACAGGAAAACTGACAGCATGTGCAGAGCAACCAGCTGGCGCGTAGGATCGGGCGGGGCAGTGAGTTTGGGTTGTGTGTCTCCGGTGCCTGCTGTAACCTGTACTCGTTTATATAACTCATGTGTAACATCTAAACTCTGAGCAGGAGTTTGACACTGCGGCTTTGAATGCTGTCCAGTCGCAACCTGAAGAAGGAGTTGTTTTCTAATGCAGCTCTGCCCACACCTCACAACAGGGAGGGACGGCACCCTGATGCCTCCGCCCAGAGCAGCAGTGCAGCAGTCGGCGGCCTGGGTTTATGGGCTGCTGGCTTTTCCTGGGGCTTTCCAATACCACCGACAAAGTACGTGTTAGTATCCACCAAGTGCAGAGGTTCAGTGTCTTCCCACAGAAACACTGACGGAGCTATTTCATTAGTTAGCTCGTAAAAGCAAAACAACCTGATAGGACACCGACACCAGTTGATCTATGAGATAAAAAGCTCCCTTTGATTTGCATACTAAGTTGAGGAGATAAACACTGATGCCCATCCCTGCTGACAGTGAAGCCTGGGGTGAGGACCAGGCCAGCTGGCAGGCAGTGTCTGAGCCAGGACCCTTGGCTGGGCGGGGCTGGGCTGCGTGGGCCTTGTTATTAGAGGACTGATAACGGGTCCTGGGGGTGAATGCAGCACCCGGCCAGGTTTCTGAGTCAGTGCCGTAGCAGGTTCTCATCCAGGGTGGGCAGGTGTACGGAAGGAATGTAAAATGCTCGGGCACCAGGCTTGTGATGCTACATGGGCACCAGGATGAAGGAGGTAGACAGAAACCAAAGGAGCACATTTTTTAAGACAAGGAGAAAATTGCTGAAGTTGTTTTACTGAGGAGGGGCAGAGTGGAGGAGTTTTTTCCTACAGGTGCTGGGGGTAGATGCATACTTAACTGTCAGTAACGATAGTCTTTATACATGACAGAGCTCTATATTACATGTATAGAATGTATTATGTGTATGCATATATTACACGTATGTAGCTATATAGCACAGGTATATATATTACACATATACAATATATATTGCATGCATATATCTATATATTATAAGTACAGATGCTATATTACATGCAAGTGTCTATATATTATAGGTACAGATGCTATATTACATGCCTGTGTCTATATATTGCAGGTATATATGATATATTACATGTATACAATATATATTACGTGCACATATCTATATATTACAGGTATAAATGCTATTATTACGTGCATCTATATATTACAGGTATATATGATATATTATATCTTTACAATATATATTACATGCACATATCTATATATTACAGGTATAGATGCTTATATTACATGCATGTATCTATAATTACATATATAGGTGCTATATTACATGCATGTATCTATATATTACACATATAGGTGCTATATTACATGCATGTATCTATAATTACACATATAGGTGCTATATTACATGCATGTATCTATATATTACAGGCATATAGGATATATCACACATATACTATATATACATGCACATATCTATATATTACAGGTATAAATGCTAAAATACATGCATGTATCTATAGTACATGTATGTATCTATACATTACGGGTATATATAATATATTACATGCATCTATATATTACAGGTATGCATGATATCACACGTGTACCTACATATTGCATGGATGTATCTGCACATTACAGGCATATATAATATATTACACACATATAATATATATTACAAGTATGTGTCTATTACTTGTAACGTAATGCATATGTTACCCACAAATAATATATGCATTACATGTGTGTATCCATCTGCATTAGCTCATACGTGTGTATTGTATAGAATTTAGAAGACTCAAAATGAGATCAAGTAAATTAGTCTCTATGCCCTTCCTTGCCTCCCAGATGTCCAACTTCCCTCCCTGAAGGTGAGTTACAAGGCCAGTTGCTCAGCTCCTCCTTTCTTGTTGTAACTGATTAGTCTCCCCAAGCCCAAAGATACCTGCTCAGAAACTGTTCAGCCTCTGTATTTTGCTGGCTGGTTAAATTTAACCTTACTGACCTGTATTTCAAAGCCTCGATTGATGCTTTTCTGTTCTCTTTACTCTCCTTTTCTCCCTAACAGGCTTCCTGTTTCTCCACCCTGCATGAACGCGTCCCCATTTCCTAGATGTCATCCCCACTTTTCATTTTCTGGTCTGATAGCTCTACTTCCTTGAGATTCAGGTCAGACCTCGTTTCTTCCGACTGCTCTACTCCCCTGATTTCCTTCTTGTCTGAACTCCTAGGCATCTACGAAAGGGGTGATTTGAGCTCCGTTTTCAGCATTCCCAAGTGATGCCAAAATACATTAAATAAGATATTAGGCTGCACTATTTTGGCAGTAACTATATAAATCCAAAGAGGCAAAAAAGTTAGCTCAAAGGTCTCAGATGTTACAATTAGAAATTTGTCTTTCATTAATGAAAACAATATCACCATGCCAAATCTTTCAAAATAAGGTCCCTGGGGGAAGAGGGTAAATGCAGCTGTGATGGGGAGGAGCTGCAAACCACTGACGTGCACATTAGTGCTGAGCTATGCCCAGGCGGGGTAGACAGCGTGACCTCACCGGCAGGCAGATGGGGCGTGATGGGGCGTGCCCTCTCGGTATGACTTTGGGCGTCCGTGTGGTCTGGAGCCTCGTTTATCCACAGCACACACTGTGCAGCAAATGCTGACGTTATGTGTTGTTGTTGTTGTAGTACTGCTGTATGTGCTTTGTCCCCCTGGGCAGCAGAAGAGCTACCCTGCACTCCCTCCCCCTGCAGAGGTCCACAATCCAATCCCTGGAACCTCTGGGTATCACTTTACGTGGCAGAGGGGACTTTGCAGGGTGATGGAACCAAAGATCTTAAAATAGGGAGATTGTCCTGGATTATCCAGGTGGCCCGGGGTTATCCCAAGGGTCCTTACAAAATGGAAGAGGAAGGCAGAAGATTCAGGAAAGGAGACGAGAGGCAGTCAGTGTTGGAGTCAGACTGATTGATGTGGGGAGGAGTCAACCTGCTGTTGCTTTGACGGAAGAGGGGGCCCCAAGCCAAGGAATACAGTGGCCTCTAGAAAGAAGCTAGGAAAAGTGAGGAAATGACTGTCCCTTGGAGCCTCCAGAAAGGAATGCAGCCCGGCCAGCTGCCCACACCCTGCTTTTACCAGTGAGACTGGCTCAGACTTCTGACCTGTGGAGGACAGATTAGTGTTGTCTTAAGCCGCTGAGTTAGGGGTAATTTATAAAATGTCAGAAGACCAGCTTTGTATAGCTGACAGAGTCCAGAATAGTGTTGGATGAAAACAGACCCATAATTGGGCGTCCTGAGGGTTCCAGCAGAGGCGTAGCAACTTGTAACACACCCTTCCTAGTGGAGACAGGAAACCAGACCTGACCACAAGCCAGCTCCCTTCATGACGGTGGATTTCCCTGAGAGTACCCTGTTCCGTTAGAAACACTGGGGAGATTCCGGCTGTCGCTGCCAGGTACACATCCTCACTGGCAAGCAGTCCATGCCCAGCCCGCCAGGCTCCCCTCGCTGTCCCTGCGTCCTGCAGTTACAGCTGCTCCGAAGGCCCCGGGGGCCTCCTCTGTGTGCACCACAGCGTGTTCTGTACACATCACCCTACCTCATCCTCACAGAATTCCTAGGGTGGGAAAAAGAAATCGGCCTTGTTTTTCAAACTTCACGTCATGAATCTCCGTGGATCTTGAAATCAGTTTGGTGGGGAGTGACCAGCAGTTTTAGCGTAAAATACAATAGAAAATACCAGGGCACTGCATGAAGTAAGAGTAAGTAGTCTCCCAAAATTCTGGTGTCAATTATTTAGATGTGGTGTGTCCTGGGTTGTGTTGTAGGACATCAGTCTTGCTAGGGGTCCTAGTAACAAATACTTCTTATCTACGTGGGTTAGATTTAAAACTGTAGGACCCACCGGCAAAGTGTTTGAGTCCAGGCTGTAGTACAGGGCTACCTGGGTCTCACCCCGGCTTTGTCTGACCGGCTCTGTGATCCTGAGCTGGTCGCTCATGCCCTCTGTCCTGCCCTCACCTCCTAGGGTCCATCTCCTCGGCCTTTTGGAGGACCAAATGGGTCAATCCAGTGAAGCTCTGTGAACGGGGCCCCAGCAAGGGGCACTCAGCCCACGTCACTTCCCCACTGTTACTGGGTAGGAAGGGGCAGGACCTGGGGACCCCTGCTGTCTTATAAAGGCCGGTCCTGAGGATGAAGTCCAAGGCAATTTCATGCTGTTACGTGTCCCCTCCAGACAAACAACAACAACAAACAAGTTTCCCTCTACAGTAAGCAAGTTGTAACCACGGCGGTGGGTGGGTGGGTGGGGGAGCCTCAGCTTCTCAGGAGGTGGGCCTGTGTGGCCCGTGTCTTGTCTGGCAGAGGACACAGGGTCAGCGAGTGTTCTGCTCTGAGTTTCAAGAGGAGGACGTGTGGAAGGCCCCACTGGTGTTGCTCAGGCCTTCACCGTGGGGGTGCCACGTGCATACTGCAGCCAAAGGGAATGGCGTCAAGGAAAAATGCTGCACTTGTCTGGGGGTGCGGGGGAGACTGCTGTCTAAAAGCCTAGGACGTGACTGGGGGGCTGCTTTTGTTCTTGTGGCTTGTTTTTATCTTTTGTCTTTTGTTTTCTCCTGCTCTGTGTCCTCCCTCTGCTCCAGCGGGCAAGTCAGGTGTTCTGTGAGCGTCTTAGGAAGGGTCCCGACCCTACCTGCTTGCTATTAAGTGCTTTCAGTGGTGACGGAAATACTTGCTTTCATAGGCTCTGAAAATGTAAGAATTTAAGAAGTTATGACTCTCTTAAGTTAGGTAAGTCTTAGTTGATAAAACTATTCCAAGCCTTTAAACCATTGATTTTAATATTCAGCCAATATCCAATTTAAAATAAATTCCTTACCACCTCTGATCTGATGGACTATAGAGTAGTTTTGTTGCTTTTAAAAAGTAAGGTAGCACTCTAATAAAATAAGTCCATTCAAAATGAAAAGTTTTAATGATAAAAATGTTGGGATTCAAGGATACCCAGTAAATAATATCCTCCTTCTTTTCTTGAACTTGGAGCCAAGTGAGAGGTGAGCTCAGTAGTCCACTGTGTCTGCCGAGCGCACGCACGTGGCCTGAGTGCAGACACAGTGGACACCTCACTCTGAACAGATCACCAGCGGAGCCCCCACACCGCTATACTGCCAGCCTCTCAGGAGGGGCCGCCCCCACCACCTGGGAGAGGGCAGGGGTCTGTTAACTTAGTACCAAGTGTCTATTCCTGAGCGCTCTGGGAGCCAGCATCTTGGTAGGTGCTGGAGACACAGTCTTAGTCCTGGCTCCTTACTGGAGTTTGTGGCGCTTGGGGTGGGGGTAGGGGTGTCACAGCCCATCGAGACAATAAAGAAATGCACGTGTCCAGTGGACAGACTGGCTCTGAAAAGACTGAGAAAGGGCCTATGAGCTGTCTCAGTTTATTGTCCTAATTCAATTGTCAGATAATTCCTGGGAAAGAGCCTGTGACAGAGGGAGAGATGCAAGAAATATTAGTATCGTCCCTTTAAGTCAACATGAGGCAAAGGAATGAAGATTTCCTCCCAATAGAAAGTCGTGTTTGTACATAAAAATTCAACAGATATGGGTGATGTAATGGTGAAAGCCTTTCTCAGTTCTCTTTCTACCCCCACAAGATAGCCGTTAACATTCTGTGTTAAGGTCAATAATTACCCAATCAACAGCAAGATATTTTTCTGTGAACATAAACTGACATAGTCTGCATATTTAGCCATTTAAAATATTTGGTAGGCATAAACATGGAAAAACAGTAGAAAAAAGATAAAACAAAGGTATCCTTATTAAATACAACTGCTGTTTAGTTGTCAGATAGTATTATTTTCCTTGATTTTCATTTTTCTTTCTAATCTCTGGGGAGAAAGAAAACCGAGCATATTTATTTTTTTGCATCTACAGTGATTCTGCGTCTTGAAAAGTCTTGAGTCTTTTCCGTATTAAGTACCTGCTATTCACCAGACAGCATGTAAGGTACTGGAAATGGAAAGATTAATAAACACTCAGTAAGAGTTGACATCTGTGTTGTCTGTGCTCCCAGGAAAAGTGCTTTCAGGGTGCGGGAACCCTTCTGCGCCCTCTCCTGTGCGGCGCAGCTGGAGCCTTTTCCTGGCATGTCCCCACAGCCCACTCAACAGCTGGTTCTCTCGGAGGAGGAGACGGAGAGCCCCGGAGCAGGCCTCGGCCCATCTATCTCCCCTACCTCCCCCTCCAACAGGAAGGATGGAGAGAAAGTGCCTGTTCACGCCTGTCTGTGTCTGGATTAGGAAGAAGTTATATTGGGAATTAGGGCGCTGGCTTACCCCTTACAGTCCAATGGTTCTCATTAAGTGAGAGGTTTTTTATAGAACAAATACATATGACTCTAACTAGGTTTCAAAATATTCCAACTTTTGACAGAAGCTGCTTTGTAAAGGATGAACATAATGAGTTCCTTCATAATAGACGATCAAAATAAGATGCACCAAAATCTTGTCCTTTCCCAGTACCAAGTACAGGCTTTATTCCGAGGGGAAAACTGTCTTCCTTGTGGAAATGAAGGAATCACGGAAGGAACTGGAATGACATACCAGGAAGGATTTCCTTAGAGTGGGGCTCAGGACGGGTGGTGTGGGTGATCTGTGCAAACAGCCGAGTGCAAGGCTGGTGACAGCCGGATCACACTCACAGGTCAGGTGCTGAGTGTGTTCCTCAGCTTCTCCCAGGAGGAGGCGGGCCAGGGCAGAGGACAAAGGACCCCAGCCTTCACCACCTGCCCACCTGCTTCAAGTTCTGTCCTGAGGATTTTCTGCCCCCACCCAACGGTCCCTCGTCCCACCTCTGTCTCTACTTTCTTATTCTGACTCATCCTTGTGTGTCCTTCATTCTGGTACCTTTTCTAAAGTTTCTTCCTACTTCAATAAAGATTCCTCTATATCTAAAACAGTGAAATAAATATTGCCCCACTGACTTTGGTGTTTAGTGGAAATCATATACGTGTGTATCTTTACAGGACAAGATCTCTCATTACTTGTGTTTCGGTTAACCATCCAGTGCCCAGGAAGGAACCAGCCCGTGCCCGAGACTCCTGCCAGCTTCTCTCCGGTGACCTGTGGCCCTGGGGCCTCTCGGTGGGCAGGACCTCAGGCCCCACCTGTTCTTACTGGAGCGGAACATTCTCGGGTGATTCACGCGCGATGAAGCTTGAGAATCCCTGCTAGAGGACAGAAACCTGCGCTTCTCTGCGAGGCGGCTGTCAGTGCAGAGTCTCCTCAGCAGATGCCGGAAGTTAGTCATCAGGACCGAACTGAAGGCTATCCTGGTGGCTTCAGAGTTCGTGTCATGTGGTGCCATTTAAGACGGTGACTTAGACACGAGGGACCGTGGAGGGTGGAAAGGTGCAGGCTGCTGGGGGCTGTGGACATGTGACACTGCTGTCAGCGTGACAAACAGCCCTGTGTTTCCTAGTGTCCCCATGGGTACACGACCAGCTGGAGAAGCTAGACGTGTGTAACCAGTTCAGTCCTGACAGACAGGTTCCCAGAAGATGAGCCGGCCGCCCGGCCCTCCTGCCATCGGCCCGAAAGGAGCTGGCGGGAGTCCAGCATTCTCGGGGTGCCTTTGTGAATCATGCCTGAGTCCCACACCACCTTCATATACAGGCTCCCACAGGGAGGGAATCTGGAGATGGAAGGCCTGCAAGACCGCGTGTACGAGCCGGCTTTTAGGAGGATTTGCTTTCCTGGTACGAAGATGGTTTTCCATCACTGGCTTTGATGTCACACTTGTTTTGGCCCTGACTCGGAGCCCTCTGCTCGTGAAGAGCCAGCAGAGCACCTGGTGCCGCAGCTCCGTCACTAGGGGGCAATATGAGTGTGTCATTGGCCCCGCCACCCCTCATGCGTCAAGGGGTGGGCCTTGTTCCGAAGAACCTGACTGAAAGATTATGGCTGGAGTCCTTAGGGAAATGCTCTGCTCTTTTAGAAAGGGGATTTGTTCAAAATACATCCCGTGGAAACAGAAGGTGCTAGGAATGCAGACAGTTGGCGACAACTTTCCAGAACTTTTGTGAAGACCAGACGGTCATGCTCTTTAGAAGGAACCTGCACATCCTGGTTGGGAATCCTTTGGTCGGCAATGGGGTGAGGGTCTGCCCCATGCCCGGCCTTCTGTCCCCCGCCAGAGTCACTACTCACTGTGGCCGCCACCCTCTGGCCCTCAGGAGGTGTCAACATGCCATCCTATCATTAGAACTTGGCCTAGCCGGGGCACACAGCCATCCTGAGCTGACCACAGCGCAGCTCAGGGGTCACAGCGGAGACTTACAACACAGGGAGTGACCAGTACTCCCTAGCTGAGGCTTGCTGTGCAGGGAGGACCACACCTGTCCTCCCCTAATGGGACAGGGGACAGGAGCAGATGTGGACAGGCCACTGCCTGTCTGTCTCCCCAGGCTGCAGTTCCTTCCGCAGGTGGCTTGTCCCGTCCAGTCACTGGGAGTTGGAGGGTGTCTGATGATTGAACTCGGCTTCTTCACAGCCTCGACCTGGGAGGCTTATCTGGTATGTGCCAGGAGCCTTGTAAAGCTTGTGTCATGTGAGCTGTGGAAATCAACGCCAGCAGAGTTCAGTTTCTCATCACTGCTACTCTAAAGGGAAAATGTAGGAGGCTACAGATATTTAAAAAGCAAGCAGCCAACCAAACATCTAAAAAAAGAAAATCCCAAACCGAATTCCAGAATGATCTGTAAGCCAATGCTTTCAATTCTAGAGTTTCATGATGAGGGGTTTCTCAGAACACGTGTCGGCCATGCAGTGTTCGCGGGTGGTGAGTTGTGGTCCGTGCGGCTTTCTCCTGTCCATTTGCTCACACTTTGCTTTGTCTCCTGTGCTGTCTCCACGGGGAGCTGAACGCACAAACGCTGGGTGATGCAACCCTTAATTCCTTGGAGCGGTGTGGGGAGATACTTTTGGAATTAGAGTCACGCATGCCACCTTCTGGCCATCATTAAGAAAGCACCGAAAACGCAGCTGGAAGACAGACAGAGGGCTTGAACTTGGAGCCTTGCCTTCCCCAGGCCGGTTTTCCCTCCCCAGCACCAGAACGGCCTGCTGCAGTGCTTCTCAGTGTGCGACCTGGGCCCAGCCGTCCCTACACAGCCAGCGTTTCCAGGGACACTGGACCTGGGTTTGGAGCAAGAACTGGCCACTCCTTTTTCGCTAAGGTCAGAGAACCATTGGCTTAGAGACCATAATTTTCCTGCCCCTAATTCATTATGGGGCTGCCTCCAATGCCCTCCCCCACTGCTGTCACAAGCTACCAGTCCCCTCAGGGCCCTGCTTCCTCGGTACTCTGCCTTAGTGTCAGGTTACAGATGTGAACACGGTTCTCTCTCTCTCTCTCTCTCTCTCTCTCTCTCTTCCTTTCTTTGAACACAGTGAATTTCTTTTTTTAATTTCGTTCCTCTATCTTGGGATCCCAAGTATTTTATTGTTGGATTCTTTTACATCTCCATGAAAATCCTGTTTCAATGCCATGTTATCTAGATCATGAACAAAATATTGAATATTTTCAATTTGTTTTACAAATTTCAAAACTGTAACATTCAAACCTTTTCAACAGCAAAAATGTGAGAACCATAGCATTCACATATTTATATTCTGAAGGTTCTAAACCTTCATTAAAAGAAACAACATTTGAAAAAAATACTACATATCTGTCTATATCTATATCTAATCTGATCTAATCTAATCTGTTTACCTAGAAGTTACTCATGACAAAAAAGGCAATGCAGATAAACACCTTGTTAAAAGTAGACCATTTTTGACAATAATTTGTCTTATAAATTCCAAAACTGTAACTTTCAAACATTCTAGATAGCAAAATATGTGACAGCCATGTTATTCTCATATTTAGATTTTGAATGTTCTAAACCTTTATGAAAACAAATAACATCTGAAAATGTTCTATTTTTCTATGTGTTTATCTATCTATGTATCTCTCTAGTATCTTATCTATCTTTCCTTCTATCTTTACCCAGAAGTTACTCATGAAAAAAAGGAAAAGCAGATAAACATTTTGTTAAAACTAAACTGACCTCAACCGCCCACTACTTAGCAGGCAGGCTGTTCTCTCTCTCTCTCTCTCTCTCTCTCTCTCTCTCTCTCTCTCTCTCTCTGTTTCTCTCTTTTTAAAATTACTATTATTCTTATTAGTTTCAGGTGCACAGAACAATGTAATAGACATTTATCATTTACATCCCTCACACAGTGACAGCCCCCCTCCCCCCATCCACTACCCCTCTGACATCGCATACAGCTATTGCATTTCCACAGTCTCTATTCCTAATGCTGTACTCCGCTTCTTGTGACTATATATATATATATATATAAAATTGTAGTTGACATTCATATTGTTCAGCTTCAGCTTCAGGTGTACAGTGCAGTGATCAGGCATCTACACCATCCCTGAGGTGGTCTCCCTAATGAGACAAGTGTCCATTGGATACCCTACAAAATCTTTACAACATTATTGATCAGGCTGCTCTCTTCAACCCCAAGGTGAAAAGCCTGCCCCAGACCTCGCTACATGTGGGAGGAGCTGTGCGACATGGCCTTGGAAGGCGCACTGGCCTTGGCAATACCTTGGCAATACTGGCAGCCCTGGCTGCAGCTCTCACCTCTGCTCTCTCTTCCTCATCTCGCAAAGCCGCCTCATACAGCTTTGTGAAGGCACTCGGGACGGTCTCATTGAGCCTGGCCAGAATCTCTAGCACTTTCTTCTTGGTGGTCTCAGCGTGGGCTCTTGGGCCCCACAGGAACTCGTAGCGTGGAGGATCATTGCTGGGCAACAGGCGGGACTCCAGGTACTTCGCCTGCACCAAATCTTTGGTGATGAGTTTCCTGGTTTCCCAAAGATGGCGTGGACCCCCTACACGTTGAGGGATTCCCAGACCTCCTCCTCAGTGGCACAGTAGCCTTTCAGGAAGATCACGGCCAGGATGTTCATCAGGAGACCAGTCTTGGGCTTATCACTGTTCAGACTTCCCTCACTGGGGAGATACTCTTATTGCTGTTCAGACTTCCCTCATGGGGGAGATCCTCACTGGGGAGATACTCTTATCGCTGTTCAGATTTCCTTCACTGGGGAGATCCTCACTGGAGAGATACTCTTATCACTGTTCAGACTTCCCTCACTGGGGAGATACTCTTATCGCTGTTCAGACTTCCCTCACTGGGGAGATCCTCACTGGGGAGATACTGTTATCACTGTTCAGACTTCCCTCACGGGGGAGATACTCTTATCACTGTTCAGACTTCCCTCACGGGGGAGATACTCTTATCACTGTTCAGACTTCCCTCATTGGGGAGATACTCTTATCGCTGTTCAGACTTCCCTCACGGGGGAGATACTCTTATCGCTGTTCAGATTTCCTTCACTGGGGAGATCCTCACTAGAGAGATACTCTTATCACTGTTCAGACTTCCCTCATTGGGGAGATACTCTTATCGCTGTTCAGACTTCCCTCACGGGGGAGATACTCTTATCGCTGTTCAGATTTCCTTCACTGGGGAGATCCTCACTGGAGAGATACTCTTATCACTGTTCAGACTTCCCTCACTGGGGAGATACTCTTATCGCTGTTCAGATTTCCTTCACTGGGGAGATCCTCACTGGGGAGATACTCTTATCGCTGTTCAGATTTCCCTCACTGGGGAGATACTCTTATCGCTGTTCAGATTTCCCTCACTGGGGAGATACTCTTATCACTGTTCAGATTTCCCTCACTGGGGAGATACTCTTATCGCTGTTCAGACTTCCCTCACTGGGGAGATACTCTTATCACTGTTCAGACTTCCCTCACTGGGGAGATACTCTTATCACTGTTCAGATTTCCCTCACTGGGGAGATACTCTTATCGCTGTTCAGACTTCCGTCACTGGGGAGATACTCTTATTACTGTTCAGATTTCCTTCACTGGGGAGATCCTCACTGGAGAGATACTCTTATCACTGTTCAGATTTCCCTCACTGGGGAGATCCAGCACGGCAAGCAGGGCATAGAAGTGATTGCTGGGGTCGACTCCCTTCAACTCCAGGCCAAAGACCAGCTCCATGTGCTCAGAGACTCTCGTGAGGATCTCAGAGAAGTGCTCCTTGTACTACTTCTTGACCACCTTTAGCATTTCTGCCTGTGTGATGTGCTCACGCATTTTATACTTCCCAGGAGGGATTGCACCAGCATCTGTGCCTTCCTGGGCACAGGGGCTTGGCGAGCCGAGCAAGTGGACGACGCTACAAGGGAGGTGTTTGGGCCCTCCTCACCTTGGCTCTGGGCACCTTCATCAGATCAGGAGCCCAAGCGGCTGAGGCTCCCTGAGGCTCCTGGAGCAGGGCAGCTTGGGGGAGAACCCCAGAAACAGGAGAAGAGGGGCACTCTTCTGCTGCTGCTGCAGCGGCCTGATTACCTTGGAGACTCTCAGTCTCATCTCCACCCTGGAGGCGTTTGCCCCAGGTGCAGACCTTACTCTTCTGACCCCGTGGCATGATGACTCAGGTCAGGCACAGCGGGCACCTGTGTGGGCAGTGCAGGGGATGCCAGCGCCTAGGCCACCTCACACCTTGATGCAGACAAGGCGAGACAAGGGACTCTTTCTGCCACCCTACACCACAGCTCTGGGACGAGGCCTCACTCTCGGCAGCCTGGCTGATGAACACTGGACTTTATACGTCTGTGTAACTCGTTTCCTTCCTGCCTCACAAAGCATGTTCACATACCCCGTTTCACTGGTCTTCTCGCCTGCCTTTCTACAGGCATCCTTCAAAGACCACGGGACAGTTTTCTCCACTTTTAATGTACATCTCTCCCATCCCATATACGTGTATGTGTATATATGAGAGGGGCATGTTAACAAGAGAAGAAAATTCAATTCTATCACATATAGCTTGTTGTTCATTCAGCCTGTGAGTATTATTGAGCGCTTGTTGTGTAATATTATATTACATGTAATTCAATATATGTGAATATACACATTTGACCTCCTCCTCCAAATGACTCAATGTCCTAACGTGTACTCTTTCTAGAGGTTCCTAGTATATAAAACATGTTTGTACATGTTTTAAATTTGCAGTAATGTTCTCAAAGATATTCTTCCTTACTAATGAAAAACTCCTTAAGGTTTTCTGAATGCTCGCCTGGGATTCCAGAACTCTTTCCTCAGTCTAGATTCAAAGGATCAAAGCAGATTGAAAATCAGAGTTGTCCTCGTAGGGTGATTCTCTCCCTGTGGAGAGAATTTATTTATAATAATGGAGCCTCTTATTCGTGCTAGCTTATTATGCATTCAGCCTGCGAGTATTGAGCGCTTATTGTATACAAGGCACTATTCCAGGAGATACAGAAATCAATAAAACATACAAAAATCACCTACTCCCCTGGAGTTCACATGTTAGTGGGAGGAGACAGGTGATAAACAAAACAACGTATAATAAGTGCTGTGGAGAAAGATAATGCAGAGGACATTGGCTGGGCTATTGGAGGGTTTGAAGTGAGAAGCAGGGCACTACTAAGCAGGTTATGCCTGAGCTAAGAGCTGGAAGGGGTGAGAGACACCGGGGGAATACTGTCTCAGGGAGAAGGTGTGAGTGCAAAAGCCCTGAGAAGGGAATCTGCATGGCCTGTGCCAGGCTGGCGAGGGGCCTGATTCCTGGGCCTCAGGGACGGAGGAGGCAGTGGTGGGAAATGAAATCAGATGGGGGATTGGCTTCTGGCTTCGTTGGGGCACGACAGGCCATCGCATGGACTTTGGGTAGAGTGGGTAACAGCTGTTCATGGGCTTTCAGTATGGGACGGTCCTCGCATGTTTTAAAAGGATCCTTGTGAGGAGCATACACTTGTGTCAGTCTTCCTGCTCCCTCACGAATACTTCTGGGTCATCTTGCAGATAAAGTCCTGCAGCCAAGTACTCATTTCAGGATCTGCTTCAGGAAAACCAACTGGGAAGTCAGGCCATTCAAAGTATCATTCAAGTGGACATTTGAAAGATAATGGTAATGTTGGGCGCATAACGTGATCTAGAAATTACAGTCCACACAGGACCAGGGGAGCGGACATGCCTGCACTTAGAGACGTCTGGGACATACTTGTTGAATGACTGATGCATGGGCCACACTGATCCTTGATAGCCAGTTGTGAATTGCCGTTTCATGCCTTAGGAACTCCTTGAGGAGTCACTCCGATGCCCAGTGTGTGACCTCTCTACTACACTGACCTGACAAGAGCGGTGAGACATCTAATGGCAGGTTGATGCCAGAAACTACTGTTAAGTAGCAAAGTCAGTTCTGCTGCTTTGTTATATGGAAGGAAAGGTCTGGATAGTTACTGAAAACTATCAAAGTGGAACCACATGTCACTGGGGAACCGCAGCAAAATACCCCAAGCCCACTCAAGGTGATCTCCTTACCCTTCTCTTCAAATGTGCCCGGAAAGCCTTTTCCTGGTTCAATTCCTTTCATGGGGTGCTTTAATAGAATGAGGGGGCCCTTCTGTCGCTATGCTTCTTTTGTACGGACGGGCTTTAAATTAATGAAATGTTACTATAAGTTCATTAAGAAATACATTTATAGCTTTAATATTTGTGTTCCCCTGACACAGAAACCTAAATGGTTCCTGAAAATGAAACAAGGATGCAGGCAGTTGATTAAACGTTATCTCTAAATGAAATAGAGCATTTTTTATAGGAAAAGAGTTGATTAATGTTGAACATGAAATCGGAAAAACTGAGGGAAATATTCACCAAGGAGTCAAACCTGAGATGCTGAGTTTCTAAATGTGATGGCTTTTTTATATTGATAATGAAAATTGTCATCAGGAAGATGGCCGAAGGAGGTTGTTACAGCTGGTAATGAACTAAGACTTGAAACACTGGAGAGCACATTCATAAAATTGTTAGTAGAGAGGAAAATGATCTTATTTATGTTTTAGAGAAACTAATATACATGTTACAGACAACAGATTCTGTTCTGTTATTCTAACAATTTAAGGCGTATATACAGCACAAACCATTTGTTTTTTTTGTGTGTGTTTTTTTACCATTTTTTAAATGGCTGAATATACCATGAAAAAGACACTTTACAGTAAAAAAGTGTGGTTTTATAATTTTATAACAAAAAGAATGCTATAGAGCCCCAAATACGTAATTTGGTGTATGTATGTATTTTAGCAAAAGTAAAAGGCCGCCATATCCCTGACTTGTGCTGAGGTCTCTGGTAGACCAGCCCACTGTGTCTAGCTGTGTTTTCAACACATCATATGCAAGTAGTAGGGAGAACATTCTGGTGACACAATGGCTCACAGGAAGAGCTGCCTTCTGTTTCAATAAATCACCTTCAGGAGGCACTTGGGTGTGAACAGATGGGCCTCAGGCTTGGGCTGGAAGGGGAAGGCAGGGAAGGCGTGGCTGGCTTGCTATGAGAAATGAGAGAATGCCGCAGCCATTGGGCAGAGCGGGTGGGGACAGGGCTTCCAGAAGGGTCTCCTGCTTTCCAGTGGCTGGCTCTCAGGCTAGCTGGGATGAGCTGGGAGGACCCAGCAGAGGCAGGATCTGACAGCTGGAGGTGAGCACTAGGTTCGGTTCAACCCCCGCGAGGGTCATTTGGAAGCACGGGGGGATAAAGCTTTTCATCATCTACATGGCGGGGTGGGGAGGGGGTTTGGACCAACTTTTAATTAGAGGGGTGATCTCAGAAGGCCAGAGAACGTGGAGACAGGTGAACTGTTTACGTGCATTAGCCCTGGACAGACGTTCTTGTAGGCTGACTCTTGACTCATCTCCTTCTTACCAAATGGCACAGGATCAGAGCTCTGCAAGATCTGGATTTAATTAAGGCCAGGAAGATGCCATTAGTGGTGATTATGTTACATGTGCCTCTGACTGAAACGAGACACTCCTTCCTGGGACCTCGCGTATCTGATGTAGTGTCACTCGTGCTTCAGAAATGGGCTGGGACAGTGATACAGCATCACACTCACACCCACATTTCCCAGTCGGGCCGCGTGGACTTGAAATTTAGCTCCTCACACCTGAAAGAACATTGTGTAATGACATGTCTCCCTGAAGGGAATGTGTACACCTGCCCCCTGGACATCCACAGGCTGCACGCAGCAGTGAGGTCACTTCTCCCAGAGCGTCGTGTCCTGGGGTTAGTTCCCCCCCCGCATACAGGACTGCTTCTCTGTCACTAAAGCACTCCACGAAACATTCCTGTTTCTGCGTCTTGAATAGAAACGTGATGCTGTGTAGATCTGAGTTCAGAACCACATGTGCGTATAGTGGGAACTCCAGGTGGAAGAAACCAGCCAGAAATGATTTGTCAGTCATCTCCCTCTGCCTTGACAGACCAACTCAAACAGCACTGTGAAGCGAACAGGATTTCGCAGGCTCGGTGACGGGTAGCTGCCTAGCAGGTCTGGCTGCGTTCCTGCCTGCGAGCCTGCGTGCTGGACCTCTAGCTCCGCGCAGGCTCTCTCTGTAGGCAAGAGAACACGATTTGCACTGTTTGAAGAGCACAGTTCTTTACTTCCTCCTTTCCATAGTCTCCGGGAGGTGTGTACTACACATGATTTTGGAAGTAGAAGTGCACAGACTTGCATAACTTTTGGGAAGGGTGTCACACAATTCTTCCCCCTGAAAGTGCGCTTCAAGAAATAGCCAGTGGGTGACACTGTGGTGACAGATGGAAGCACATGGTGATTCTTAGCTGCACTAGGGCTGAATGTGAGAGATGGCTTCCAGGCTGCAGCAAACACGTGTGTTCTAAAAGCAAATTCAAATAAGAGAGAGAGACCCCAATGCAACCCGATCACAGATCTTTTCTGAAGCTCAGGTAACACGGACTCTTGCAGATGTGTTTTGGAGATTCTTATTTTGATTATTTTTTATTGTATCACTGTCCACCCATCTCCCTAAACATTCCAGTTATAAAACCTCAAATGCTGTTTCTGGTTTCTGTTATGTTTATTTTTAAGACCTTCTCGTATGTTTTCCCAATTCTCCTCTATGGCGTTGCCAAACCTGCTGAACACCTCCCAGGAATTGATTTTCGCCCTGTTGGTATGTTTTACAAGTCTTGTGTTTTACAAACATTATCTTCACAAAATATAACCAAAAGAGGGGCAGAGTCTGCTGGAAGCAAGGTACCAGTCATTTACCCTCAGCCACCCGCCGGCAGCGGCTGGGCCGTCGTGAGTGGGCAGGGGTTCTCTGCAGCTTCCTATGGTCAGGGGAGAAAGGTGTGCTTGCACCGCCTCCCAGGGCTACTTTTCTGGGTGCTCAGAAGCTGTCTAAAAGCACTGTTCCGCCCCTCCCCCATAGGAAGCACACACCCTCCTGAGGCGTGATGGCAGCCCACACCTCTCATTCATCCAAATCACACACTGAAGGGGTGTCTCAGGCAGCATCCCTCATCTGTCTGCCAGAGCTCGGTCTCTGCGTGAGGCAGGCTGGGCTCTGACCTTGGAAATGCCATTTGGTATGACCTTGCTGCTTTACCTATTCTCTCTGGCCTTGGCGTTTCCCGTGTACGATGTGGGTATAATTATTCCCGTCTGGAAGATTTGTTGTGGAGATTAAATAAGATAAGAAGCATCAAGAGTTTAGCACAGTATCTGGTACTTATAATTCTTAATGCAAAGAGAACACTGTTACTGTCACTGAACGTGCACAGACCACAGTCACAGCATCAGCAGCTTCGAGGCAGAATTACAGGGACCGCGGGGCAGCTTCTTCCCGCTCTGCCCTCCGAGAATGCAGGCCCGTCTGGGGACATTGCGGTTCGCAGCCAGACCACTGCACAAAAGCAAGCACCCAATGAGGCCGGTCATCTTAATGCTGCTGGAGGGACTTGTCCTCAGTTTGTAGAAAAAAAAGCAATATCTGTGAAGAGCTATGGACAAAGGGCAATAAAATGAGATGTGCTGGGCGCACAGTGGGTGAGTCAGGAGTGATTGTAAACAGGTTTTGTGGGTAAACGTTTAAAATAATTCCTATAATTTTTATGCAGAAGCTTGCTTTTTTCACACCTATGCTGGATTTGGCATTCAAAGGGTAAACATGCAGTTCATCACGGGTCTCTATGATTTATTGTAGATAAAGCATTTTGTCAAAATCTAAAGGACATATTCAGTTGACAATTCTAGAGGCAAATTTACGTAAATATCGTAAATATTTGAGCAGCGGGATCATGCTGGGCGCTCAGCAACTACGTGTTAGTAGATGCGGTTAAAGCAATACGTGCGGAAGTAAAGAGATGGCGTCTACAGGCAGACCTCACTCGGTTGTGCTTCACAGGTGTTGCGTTTTTTACAAACTGAAGGCAAGACCCTCCACCAGCATGACGCTCCTGCCTGGCCTTCCTGCGCGCGCTCCAGCTTCCTCCCCGTGTGGCTGGGGTACCTGCATGAGTAATTGCCCAGAGGCCCACCACATTTCTCCAGGGTAAAGCGCTCCTGGCATCTGCGTGGGACGTGTTGGGATGTGGTCGGGAGTTGGGAAGAGGTGCCGAGCTGGGTGGTGTACGTGACCTCTACTCTCTCGGAGGCCAGGCTGTTTGCAGGGCGGGATTTTGATGGGCGGGTATTTGCACAGCTCATCCACAAAATGCTGGTGGTGGTCAGGTTCCACATTGAATCTATTTCTCGAGCCAGTCCTTTACCGGTGCTGGTTCCCATCCTTCGCTCACCTCTCAGGCAGACCCCACAGCTTCCCGGTACCTTGCAGCTATAATATTAAGGCTCATCCCAGCACAGTTGAAAATGTCTGCATGCAGCCAAGCTCTGCACTGGCGGGTCTCATGCTTCAGCGGGAAGCAGAATCACCTGGGGCTCATGAAGAGCTTTGCTGGCCCCCCGGAGTGCCTGGGGGGGTAGTGGGAGCACCTGAGAACACGTGTTTCCAATACGTCCCTGGGACCCATTAGGCAGCCTGCTCCCCCGCCTGCCTTTCCCGGGCTCTGTGCCCCCACACTCTGTTCGCAAGGAGAGGAAGGCTAGGCGGCTGGACACTGTCTGTCCTTAGCCAGCTGCGGCCCTCTCGGGGTGGTGGCTGCTGTCTGGTCCCTCCTGGTTACTCTCTCCTGACTGCGTGGCAAGTATCCCTGTGCTGGCTCTCGCAGGGTCCCATGTGGGGGGCTTATCTGCGGGCCCTAGGAGTGTGTGTCCCCAGTGCACAATTTCCTGATGTGTCAGATTCTGCTCTGGGCTGAGTCCCCACCACTGGTGGCCTGCCACCTTCTCTAAGCCGTCTCTAATGGGCCCCCAGAGTGCGCTTAGAAGCCTCTGAATCGGATCACATCCTCCCCAGCCCCTGCTGAACACCCCTCGGTGACTTCACGTCCCCACTGCTCCATGTGGCCCCCGGGCCCTGAGTGAGTGCCCTCACGTGCCTCTCCAGCCCATCACTCATCACTCGTGAGGTCCTCTTCTGGGCCAGGCCTCCCTGCCGCCTGTCCGGAACCGCTGGCTCCCACCCTTCACGTCAGGCTCCATTTCTTCCCTCCGTCTCAGCTTAACCGTCCCCTCCTCCCAGGCCTTCTTAAAAAGGCCTCCTTACACCATCCCTTCTTAAAACTGCTGCTGATTTTGCTACTTTTCCACAGTGCTCTGCTTTTATCCTTCATGGGGCTTTTTGCAATTTTTAGTGATGTGTTTGTGTATATTGTCTGTTCTCCCCTCCAGATTCCAAGCCACCGGAGCAGAAAGCTTGCTGGCACTGAGTCCTCAGGCCCAGGCCAGTGATTTCCACCCAGTAGGTGCCCAATAACTTCTGAGGAAGGGATAGAGGGAGGATCCTCTGGCTGGGCTTGAAGTTCTGGGAGAATCTTCACTCAGGGTTGGAGGGTCAGACCCTTCATCAGAGAGGAGGAAATGGTGCGTTTGGGGGAGACAGCCATGGGAACGCCTTGTTCTCTGGGGGGCTTATATCTGTGCTACAAATGTAGGGGAATGTTCTGTAAAGTCACAGATTTTCCTGGGCGGGCAGTGTATTGACTAAATGTGCAGGCTTTGGACTCAGATAGTGGGGTTAATTTGGGTCCTCTAAGACACAGATGCCAAAAAAAGATTACAAGTGCAAGAGCTTTATGGGGTGGCACCTGTGATGGGGTGGGAGGGTGCTGAGATCACAGCGCAGGTCTGATCCCCAAAAGGGGGAGGCTGGGGCTAAGAAGAGCTTTAGACAGCAGGGCAGGTCTGAGAAAGTCTGGGCAAGGTCCGTGTGGCTCTCCAAGCCCAGTGGGCCACTCAGTGTCCCGTGTCACTGACAATTTCACGGAAATGGGCCTGCTGCGTGTCCTGGCTGTCGGGTCAGCTGGGAGCAGCCCTGGGGTGTGGTGTCTGTGCGCACAGTGGGGGGCGGTCACAGATGGGCACTGACAGGAGGTCTGAGGGGGGCCCTCTGCCCTCAGTGCTGCTCCATGTGCTCCTGTTAAAGGCCTGGTGTTAGCAGTGACTTGATTGCGCTTGTTGTGTTTATTACGGCAAGACTCTACTGTTCTATATTTCTCATTGGTCTGCAGTTAACAGTTTAGCTTTCTAGTCGTGACTTTCTTCTTCTTCTTTTAAAATTATTGAACTAATACATGAGCACATGTTCCTTGTAAATCACTTAAACAACAAAGACATACATTGAATAAAAAGTAAAATCTCTTTTGTTGCCTCCCAACACCACCAACCTCACTTACTTTCTTAGGCAGTAGCCACTAGTAACATTTGCTGTGTTGCTTTCCAGACTTTTCCATGTAATTTGTTTGTATTCATACGCATGCTTACAAACATACATGTGTTAACATACACAAACATACACACAATTATACAGACTTGTGTTATACATATTATCCCATATCTCGCTTTTTCTTCAAACAATTTTATTTAGGAGAACTGTCGCTGTTAGAAGCTAGAATAGCTATTTTCAGACCTTCATGGGTACGAATCAGCTGAGGTTTTGAGTAAGAATGTAACTCTCAAGAAGTCAGTGGGTCTGGGATGAGGGTCAGGAGTCTGAATAACAAATCCCCAGGGCTTCTGGTGCAGATGACCACCGGGTCACAGTTTAAGAAACACCGACAGAGGCCGGCCCGGTAGCTCAGGCGGTTGGAGCTCCGTGCTCCTAACTCCAAAGGCTGCTGGTTTGATTCCCACATGGGCCAGTGGGCTCTCAACCACAAGGTTGCTGGTTCAATTCCTCGAGTCCCACAAGGCATGGTGGGCTCTGCCCCCCGCAACTAAGATTGAACACGGCACCTTGAGCTGAGCTGCCGCTGAGCTCCCAAATGGCTCAGTTGGTTGGAGCGCGTCCTCTCAACCACAAGGTTGCCGGTTCGACTCCCGCAAGGGATGGTGGACTGTGACCCTGCAACTAGCAACGGCAACTGGACCCGGAGCTGAGCTGCGCCCTCCACAACTAAGATTGAAAGGACAACTTGACTTGGAAAAAAGTCCTGTAAGTACACACTGTTCCCCAATAAAGTCCTGTTCACCTTCCCCAATAAAAAAAAAAAAAAAATCAAGCACAAAAAATTAAAAAAAAAAGGACTATAGTGGTATGACTCCCCTACCTACAGCTCTGTGGGTGTTCCTTTTTTGGCCTCACCCTATCCTGCGTTCTTATGTGGGAAGCAGGACAGGAGACCCCGCATGACACCCTGCATGACATTTCCCTATTTCAAGATCCTTAACTTGGTCACATCTGCAAAGGCCCTTTTGTCATATAAGTGAAAATTCACAGATTTCAGAGATCAGGCCACTGGGGGCCGTGGTTCAGTGACTGCTGGGCCCGATTCTCTCACTGCATCAGGATTGGGGGGAATGGGGAGACAGGTGAAGGAGCCCCGTGTGCTAAGAGAGCTCGTGGGGTGCAGATCGCCTCTCATCACTAGCGTCTGACTGCTGAAAAGGGATCAGGGCACAGGAGGGCGAGGCACATACAGGGAGGTGCCCTGATGGCGGTGGCAGGTCTTCCTTGAGGACACGGGGCCTCCTACTGCCCTGACGTCCTGTGTGGGGTGCAGAGTGGGGCAGAGGATATATTCTGCACGAGCCCTGCACGCTCAGGCTTGCCTTCACCACAGCTTTCCGTGTTTAATTAGTTTTCATTGGAGCAAATATTTTATCCTTTGAACCTTATGATGAAGCCTGCTGACCGACTTCTTGCCTTTTCAAGTGCAGCCACGTGCTGGGGATTTTATTATCACCCTGTAAACTCTTCAGACCCGCCTTCTGTGGCATTAGCTCTGCTGCCTGCATTTTGTGAGCACTTTTAATTGCTCCTTTGAAGTGTGGACTTCCTTTGAGAGGAGGTCACAGTCATGTTCGCTAATCCAGTGTTACTTTTAGAGTCTCTTGGCTTTCATTCACATCCAAAATTCCATTAGTCTTTCCTTAATTATTTCATCAAATGAGTTGTGTTTTCCATTTTGTAAGGAGTCTTTCCCTGATAGATGGGCAGCCCCACTGACAAGTTTTCAGTTCCCTTGCTCTTCTTACCAGCCCCAAGTGACAATTTCACCGTTAGTGAAAGAAGGGAGGGGAGAGAGTGGCTGTGCTGTGTGTTTGGCCTCTGGGCTTTTGACTTACCTTCTTTCTTGTTCTTTAACTATTGGACATTTTATCCCCCCCCAACTGAGAAAGGATGGGGTCCTGGAAATCAAGTAAAATGCCAAATACTTAACTTTGGTACTGATATGGTTGACATTTCAGGTTAGAAGGAAACTTATGGATTCTTTGTGGAATATGTACTCTGCTTATTTCAAAATAACACAATACAAGTTTACTTGATGAAAACATGTTAAAGCAAAACCCAAACTTAGGGCTTCTTTTTGCAGGGGTTTAACAATAATGAGAGTTAGTTTTTTGCAAAGATCGGTCTGTGTTTTCAGTATTTTAGACAAATGGAATGGGAACATTTACCACTGTGGCAGTGAGTAACCCAAGTTATTTACTTAGATCCCTGCCTGGAGCTTTTCTTAGCTTCTTTGGACATTACTCTAGTTTAAACCACGTGCATTTGGAAGGTCTTGTGTACAGTAATTGCCACTTTGAGAAGATGTACAGTTACAGAGATGCTAAGGAGAGCCAGGTCCATTCAGCTTAAGGTGTTTCCACGTGCAGACCACTAAGAAAAGGAGGGCTCGGGGGAGATAGATTGTTGCCCAACACTCGCTGGGCACACTGCAAACACATGTGCTGTGTGTACAAATGGGCACACCCAATTTTAGAATGCCAGTGTTTGCAAATTGTAAAGCTTGAAGGAGGTCACTGTAGGACAAATACAGCAAGTGCTACTTTTCACGTGGATAGTTCTAGGAATCACTCAGGCAAAGACAACTGAGGCTGATGTCATGTGGGGCACCAACCACGCTCACCAGTGAAAACACGTCCTTGTTCCCACTGCTAGTATCAGGAGGTGCTGCTACCGAATAGAAACTTCTACTTAGGTCTCATACAGTACCATTCATCCTTAGAATTGCTATCTTTAAATGAGTTGAAAATCACCTTTGAAAAAAATGTTCTTAAATGTCTCAGTGTATATCGCACCTGTTTAAGTGCACAATTCAAATGAACCAATTAAATTTGTCCTTTGTATACCACCTACTCAGAGCTGGCCAAGGGAAGTGCTCTTTTGCCAAATACCTGCTAACCAATAGCTGTTACATTTCACAGTTGATACAGCCTGATTGTCTAATAGAGAAATTACTTTCCCCAAGCACTTTCAAGGTAATTCAAAATGTTCTGCTTGATCAGTGGGTAATTATGTTTCCCCACTAAGCTTATAATAACAGCAAAGCCAGATACACTCCTCTTGTTTTGAACAGTACAGTTCTGATAGCAGGTACCCGCTGAGGAGATGAGTGAGTGAATGGTCAGAGAATGTGGTTGGGGTCAGCATCTTTGCCCTTTTCTGCTCCGAGCTCATTGAGATTAATGGACTCATCCCCACATGTGTCACTGTGTCCTGACGGACTGTGCCTGGGTCCTTCATTCCTGGTGACACGTGGGACTTTGAAAGACTGAGCTCCTAGTGGATGAACAAGGCCCTGTATCTACCTTATAGGTGCCAAGTCAGCACTGCCATGACGTCCTAGGAACTGTGCACCTGGCCCACTGGTGCGTTTGTGCAGTGCTGTTCCTGAGAGGCGCTGCGATAGTCAGCGACATGCAAAGGGTTTAGGACAGTGCATGGGGCTCATTAAATGTTCAGTGAGTGTTACCGGTGGTGACGGTGGTGCCAGCATTGCACAGCCAGTGGTGACGGTGGTGCCAGTACTGCGTGACAGCTCGTGATGCTGGTCTCAGTACTGCATGGCAGGTGGTGACAGTACTGCGTGGCCGGTGGTGACAGTGGTGACAGTACCGCATGGCCGGTGGCTTTTGCCTTGCTGTCTAGCACCCACGGAGAGAGTCAGTCCCCTTGTAAACCCTGAGGGTGCTCTCCACAGTTTCACAGCACACTCTGAAAGCATCCGTGTCCACAGTTTTCCCAGATGACTGGGACACAGCTAGTTGCATAGTTTGCCGTCAGTTTGCAAGAATATCATTTTCCAAAGTTAAATCTGCAGCTAGGTAAATTCCAGGACTAGTCAAGTTAACTCAGAGCACTGTCCTGTAGCTTAGAGATGGGGGCACCTAGGAAAGCCGTTGAGGATTTACCTGATGTGTGTGGACAGGAGTGTTCACCAGCACCTGTATGTGACGCTGCTGCAGAGCGGCCTGTCCCAGGTCCCAGGCCAGCCTGTGTCCTCGCCTTTGTGTCCTGTGAGGCCAGGGGTGGAGGTGGCGGCTTCCAGCAGGGCTGTGACCTCCATGCACACGTCCCAGAGCTCCCTGCTGGTGAGCAGTGACAGAGGCACACGCTAGCAACGCCGCCGGCTGTGCTGCTCTGGACAGCGGTGTCTGGTCCATTGTAGAGTGGGGAGGGGCCGACCTTTCCACATTTGTACTGCTGATGTGTTGTTCACGTTTCCATACTTCCAAATCCACCAAATGAGGTGATTTGCGCTCGGCTTTCTGTTCGCTGATGCGTGCTATTGGGTCTTAGGGTTTTCTTTCTTTAGTTAGAGTGTATCCAGATTAATCAATTTATTCTAAACACTTAAGGATTTAAGATTATGCAGCATGACACCTTTCTTTTCATATTGTTTCTCCTCGGGTAGTAAAGATATTGTTTTGAAGGGACAAACACAGATTTTTTAAAACTAAAGGAGTCTATTGTACACGCTTTTTATCAGTGTGGTGGCATGTTTCCTTTGAACTTGTTCGCATCAGTCGTTTAATGGATTCTCAGTAGGGACAGAGTGATAGTAGTGCTTTCAGAGAGGATGAAGGGCTGTGCTTACTTGGTTAGGAATTTGAAATTGTCTTTTTCTCTAGGTGTTTGGTTTCTGCTGTTTCCAGTTTATGGCAACTGTTGCTACATAGTCTGGCGTGAGTGTGAATGTCTGGTTTGATGAGCCCCATGTCGCTCTCTCCCATCGAGGAATGGCTGATCGATGGCAACAACGCCAACAGATGGTGCCCCCATCCCGCCCTCCCACCCCCGGGTTCAGACACGGGCACAAGTAGTTCGGGTTCATGACTGATCAAGTTGTGCCACTCAGACCTTGTCACGCCGCTGCTGACAACCCCCTAGTGGGCTTCACATCGTCCTTAGACCGTGATTCCTGAGCGTCGATCTTTCTGACCTGGCTGGCGGCTGCCCAGGACATCTCATGTCCCTTTCTCCCCTCGGCCCCCTGCACTGTGCTTCTGCCACACAAGATTTCTTTCGTTCTTGCCTAATTCATTCCAGCATTAAAAGACTTACCGTTTGCCCTTCCTCCTCCTGGAACGCTCTCCCTCAGATCGTGCCGGGTGCTCTTCTTTACCTAATTCAGGTCTCAGCTTCTTGGAGAAGCTTCCCTCCCACCCCCGCTAAGGAACTCTGCTTTCAGCATCCTCTCGTTCCACTCTCTACCCCTCACCCGGCTTTACTTTTTTAAATTCCTCGTCATTACCTGGAACTTATTATGTATTTGCTTTCTTATCTATTGTCTGTGTCCCCCACTAGAATAAGTTCCATGACAGTAGGGACCTTCCCTGAATTGTCATTGCTGTGTCCCCAGCACCAAGAACAGACCCCCAGGGGTCTCAGGAAACATCTGTCATGTGAATGAACGCACACATGAACTTGTGGGCTGGTCACGCAGAGCTGGGCATTGCCATAGCCATTCTGGTCTCTGCGTTGGGCTACGTGACTGTGTAAGGTGACTGTCACTATTTCCACTTTAGTAAAGAGGAACCTGGGACACAGAAGGCTTAGGTCGAGAGTCATATAGTTGGCAAGGGGCAGAGCTGGGATTCAGGACTAGGTTGGTTTGATTTGCTTTGATTTGTTGAATTCAAAATCACAGGCACACACTATTTCTGTTCAGGAAAAGGAAGGAAGGAGGCCTCCACTTTCTGCAGGGATGCTGGCTCCGTGAAGACTTGCATCTCAGTCGTCTCGCCTCGCGGTGTGGCTGATAGCCCTCTTTTGATATAGAAAACCATAGAAAATTATTGACAGAAACCATTTTGAAAAATCTGGTTCAGTTCCTTACCCTAGTTGGATTAAAGTGTATTGTAAAGTCTCTCTTTTTTATCTTGTTAAATTTAATAATTTAAAGAGACTCTTCCTGAAGATTATTTCTCACAGATCTCTTTTCCTATAATCACTAAATCCTCCTTTATACTTTGTTCATCTCTCTTTGACAATGCAGACGTTAACCTTTCTGCCAGGTGGCGCTGGTTCCTGCCCAGCGTCCCTTTTGGACACTCGTCACTCTTTGGTGCGTGACTGTCCAAAGGCCTCCTGCAGTTCCTTACGTCTGGCCAATTCCCAGACCTCGTTTGCTTTTCATGACCCTGATGCCTGCAGCCATTAACCTCAGAAACATGCCACGACCTCTGCCGACCTCTGTCATTGTGGAAAAAGGTGTCATGCATGCAGAGATTAAGATGAAGACGCGGGTCAGGTCTGCTGTTAGCTAATACTTGATAAAAGCTGAAGTATTAACCTTTTGACATTGAAAGGCAGCTGTCAAAAAGGGCAACTATTTCCGTATTTCACAAACTGCATGTTACTGCTCGTTTATGCAGGAGTTTTATAACATACTTTGCAGTAGCAACATGTTAACATAAATATTTGTACCCAGAACTTTCCCTTTAGCTGCGTGCTCTGATACCCAGGGGTCCCAAACAGGTTAATGAGATTTTCGCTGTTGTCACTGTATGTGTTCCTAATTTTTAAGAATGACTTTGGACTTTCATAGGGTGGGATTTTGTAATACCTGTTAGGATTCTTTCATGTTTTTGTGACTGTTGTCAGAATGGGTGGAACCCCTCCTGCAAGCTTGGCATACAGCAGGCGCTTAATACGCGATAGCTGCTTCCTCAGCTTCACCTCCTCCCCCTCCCACAGAAAGCTCTTCTGGTAGTTGGAAATATGCTGAAGTGCTTAGCTCATCGTAATAGTTCTCAAATAAGGGGCTACTTACTATTTTTTGTTTCAACTTTTATTCTCTGGACTGTCGTTCTTTAGTATCATTGGTCGCTGTCGACTTTCCTATTAATTGAACTAGCAGTCGGTTCTAATCATATTGCTATTCTTTACTCATCTCTTCCTTGAGATCTAACATTTTCACATCTGCTCTATTACCGCTGGTCATTCAGTATTTGTACACAGGAAAGGGTGTTCTGAAATGCTCCATGGATGGTTTTCTGAAAATCAGTCTAGACACTGAGAGTTTGAAGCACATTGTCTTGGATAGAAGCGGCCGCTCACTACACACGTTTCGTTTGATTGCTTGTGTTATAAGACTGTGCAATGTGTTTAGGGGGACCCATCTCCAGTTCTGCCACAGACCCTGCCTTTTCCTACCCTTTGTGCAGCACAAACTCATTTGTTTACCTGCCCGACTCCTGAAGGCACTTCAGGTCTGACCTGGCTCTGGGGGTTGAAGAGGAGCTGGCTGTTCAAATGACCAAAAGTGACACTCACGACGTGACTAGGAGTTGAATTTGAATTAAAACCTGATGTTGAATTTGGCTTCTGCCGTAGCTATAAAGACTAGTTACTTATCTTCTCTAAGCCTCAGGTTCCTTGTTTCTAAGAAGTAAGGAAATAAATAAAATAAGTAAAAATAAATAAAAATAAGTTTCCTTATTTGTAAGAAGGAGAAGTAATCATAATTCTTACCTACTGGGGTTGTTGTAAGGATTATATGACAGGGTGTCTGGTACCTATTATATGATCAGTAATGGAAGTTATTGTCGCCTCATTTTTATAGCTCTGTCAAGTCAGCTTTCAAAGGCTCATGGTTGGGACAGAAAGCTACTTGAAGCACCTTTATAAGAAACAAAACAGTTACGGCATAACAGACATGGTTGTTAGTTATTAGCACCAATAAGGAACAATGGCAGTCGGTGTGTTTTGGATTGCTTCCCTTTTCAGGAACCCCCTTTCTAAGAAGTGTTTCTGGGAAGGCCTTCTTGGCAGGGAGTGTGGTGTATGGTTTCTGGCCACATGGTCTCAATTCCTGAGGGTGTCATCTGTTATTGGTGACAAGTGCCCAGGACCCAGACACACAGGATTCCCGTAAGCATTTGAAGGGACTGACGGAAGGTAACTCTTTGGCAGGGAACGGTACAACCATCACCGTGTTATTGTTACGTGCTGTGGTTGAGCTGCTCTTTGGCCCGATTTCTGTGCAGTGTGACTTACCAATGGCTTTACCTGTGTGCCCTTTTCGTGGTACAGATGGACGTGCAGGTAGCAGCAGGAGACAGCAAATTACCATAACGCATCAGAATTTAGTGACTTCAGAGGGTGACATCAACAGACACATGGCAACCCGTCTGCTCCTTTATAAATAAAATAACTTTTCATTTGTAGGTAGGTTTCAATTGCATTTTTTTTTCACCTTCAATTGCATTTAATAACATCAAACAGAAACCCGTGAGACGGACACGTAACCTGAGCGTGGTTCCCATGGGGCAGTGATGGTGGCGCCATACGTCCCTGTGGACTTGCACTGAGCACGTCCGCATCCTGCAGAGCAGCTGCCCGCACAGAGGTGAGCAGCTGGGCTGTGGGACCTTCTGAGGAGGAAGGTGGGAGGTATTTGTAATTAGGATACTTGTTGGGGGGCACACTTCCCATCCTACCCCACAAGTGTCCGTGTCACGCCGTCCTCCCAAGCACAGCTCCAGCTCCGTCTCTCAGATGTGGGACGGCAGGTGGGAGCTGAGTCCTTTCCTGATGGCATGTGGCTGGTGAGGGCCCGAGTCGGGACCCACAGCCCTGGCCGGGACTGGAGACCTGCCCTGTGCCCGTGAAGCTGCCCCAGCTGCTCAGGAAGTGGGGTTTAATTGCCAGGCGTCAGTTAGGGGCTGAGAGCAGGTGCCCACCTCCAGCCGCTCCCCAGGGCTGCCTCGGGGAGCAGCTCACTGAACAGGGCCTGAGGCCCAACAGAAAAGCAGCAACCAGATAATTAATCAGTTTGACAAATGGCTGCACACGAGAAAGGAGGCTAGCTGTGAACCGGGAGGCTGGGAAAGCAGGGGACCCACGGTGACAGTTGGCACCGGACGAGAAGGCAGAGGCAGCGCAGGGGCTACAAGACTGTGATCCTGTTACCTTTCCCCATGTTCCTGGGGTGGTCCCCGCACAGGCCGGAAGCAGAGGGCCTGGGGCGAATGGACTGGGCTGGGAGGGAACAAGAGCCGCCCTGCAGACATGGCCGTCAGGAGGGGCTGGCTCACCTGCAGGGCTGCCCAGCTTCGTCCTCCCTGCATGTCCTCGTGCACTCATTGCTGGGGCCTGACAGAGCGGTGACCAACCAGATGAGTCACAATCTCAGTCTTGCCAGAGCCTCAGCTTAAGTTTTAACCTGACTGTGGAGAAAAGTCTCTTCCTGGGTTTTAACAGCAGATGTGGGACTGACGAGTCGGGGCACAGGCAGAAAACTGCCCTGGGAGAGACCACAGACAGGGCCGCCACAGCCACCTCACTCTGCCACCCGCCTGTGCTCTGGAACGAGCTTCTCGGTGGGTGCGTGGGGAGGAGCCAGTCCCGCAGTTGCAGTGCCCCGAAAATGTCATAAAGTGAGAATGGTAAATTCCCACAGGAAATCAGGTTTTGTGGCTCCCAGCTTGCATGCACCTTCTGCATTCTTCTTTTTTTTTAGTGACATTTTCTCATCTTTGTACTTTGTTAGCATTATGGAACCAGCCATTGAGGTGAAACAGAGCTGTCGAACAACAGACAGAATTCTGTGAAACTCAGAAAACGGAAACTCTTAGTCACTACACGGGGCCCAATGTCAGGTGCATGCTACGCTCTGTCACATCGAGTGAGACTGCTCCAAGCTCTGTCACGGTTACAGATCTTGGCCCACGTACCAGTCGGCTGCTGCAGTACTTTTACCTTTTTCCTGCTTCATCCAGTGGCGTTGATGCTGCACGGTGATGGGAATGGCAGCACCGCCACTGCCAGGAGCAGCCAGGGAACTTCATCTCAGGCCAAGTGCACAGACATTCAGGGTATTAAAGGGCTGCGGAAGTGTGGGCCTTTGTCACCTACCAGCGGGGGTGCAGAGGTGAGGTATAGACAGGGCAGTTATTGTTCCAAGCTTCGTGCACAGATGTGAGAGCAGGCAGTGCACGTAGGGCCTTTTCTTCTCAGTAGGTGTAGTGCCACTTAGCTTGAGACTAGAATCTTAAAACTGGATGATACTTTCCTTTCGGATTATTGAATGAGAATGTATTTATTGAGACCTACTATGTGTCAAGAACTTAAATCTCAAAGTTCTGTGGTGTATTGTGGTCTCACAGACGGGCAGTGACATTTGGGGATATGTGTGCAGCCTCTTTTCAACTGAGGTGAGCATGGTGACAGTGCCCTAACTTCTGACCTCTTTTTGGGAAGTGTCATGTAATCGGCTTTTCACACAGTTCATGCTCCCTTCACCACTGGTTCTGGGGCAGGGTGAAGCATATTAACCTGGTATCGAGTACCTCTACCTTCCAGGACACCAACCCAGAGGTGTGCATGGGAAAAACTTGTACTAAAAATTATCTAAAAGTCGAATTCACCTGCGTGTGCCGCGTTTCTGTTTGCGAAACCTGACAACCCCACCTGGAGTTGCTATATCTGTTCATTCTGTATTTCCTTATGAAAAAAGGTGAAATTAGTAAGTGCGCGTACACACACGCACACACACACACACACACACACACACACGCACACCCTCTCATGTGTAATCTTCCAGGTAAGTTCCAGGGCAACGTTTGCCATCAGTACTCGCACTTCTGAGCTACGCAACCTACCAGCCAATGGTTCTCTCTCCCTGTGGAAACGCTTGTTTTTCTGTCCTCCGCGCAGATACCAGTGAGCTTTCATCTGTTACTATTATCCGGTTGCAGACTATTTATTCTCTTCTGACTCAGCAACCATGCGTCATCTACTTCGGTGAACGCGTGTCCTTCCAGCGTCTGGAGCAGGCGGCTTCGGAAAGACTTGACGAGCCCCGGCCTGAAAGGTCTCCGGCAGCATAGGGCAGTGACAGCAGTGCTAGCCAAGGAGGTGCTGAGCGCTGCTTCCCGGGCCTGGCTGACTGAGTCTGCAGCTACTCACGATTGTCCCCATCCTTCCGCACATGTGAAGCTGTTTAGAGACAGGTAACTTATGTGTGAGGTCGCGCAGCCAGTGGTCGCTCCGCTCGGGCCCCCAGAGCCGCGCGCGCCCTTAGCCACTGTCACCCTGTCACAGCTCTGCACACTGGCCCCAGGCCACCCTCTCCTCTTCAGTCCCATAGCATTGGGCTCTGAATGGAATTCTACGGTAAGTATAAGCAATATCCCAGGACTTACGTCCTTAATATTGTAACAAGATCAATCAGCTTTCCTCACAAGTCTGCCTAATAGCATTTCATATTTTGAAAAACACTCTGGTCCATTAGTTGAATCAATGAGGTAACAACGGGGAGCAGGAAAATGCTAAAAATACTACCAGACGGCAGCTGTGCTTCCTTGGGGTGAGTTCTTCCGTGTCCCAGCAGTAGCTCAGTGTGCTGTGCTGAAGTTCACTGCCACGAAACACGTGAAAAGATGCAAAAGCACGAGAAGTGCCTGCCCTGCTGCCACGAATGAGTTCACGCTGTGGAGAAAATGTCGTTGGAAGTCTCGAGATGACCGTATTTCCTAAATTCTGAGAAGTTTCGAGATTAGCAAGTGCTACGACAATCAACTCACTTTCATACTGTTAAAACCTGGGTGGACGAGAACCACTGCAGCGGTCGGGATGATGGTGAGGCTTGAACCAGATGCGTCCAAACGTCGTTCTGTCACGGCACGCCCACGTGGTGTCAGGCGTACGTCTACAGGGCTAAGCTGCCAGGAAGGTCACGATTTGGGGACTGGGTGATGGGCGTGGAGGGGGAAGCAACAGCCAAGAAAGAATGACTTTCCCGTGGCGAGCGCCGTAACAGGGAAAAGATGCTCGTGAAGGACAGGCCTCCTGGAGGAAGTGGCACCTAGGCTGGCTGTAGGGGACGAGTGAGGTTTTGACATCACCGAGACTCCCTGGAAAACGGTACTTCTTTAGCTTCACAGTTCCCTGACTCTCTTTCTCTCATGTGTCTTATTTCAAAATACCAAATTACTCTTCAGAAAATACTTGTGGAGAAATTAATGGCATTTGCTCACATACACTTTTATGTTTGTTTTCAGTTAATTTTAAACACATGAAGGGGGCATGCTCATCTCCTCACTGAGAACTGCTCACATAACTGCGCAGTCCAGTCGTGCTAAACAATATCTAGTTGATTAGAAAATGACAGCTGCCTCCACGAGCTGCCCCTTTGATGTCAGGTGACGCAGAGGACCACGCACTGCTGGGGCAGCCCGGTCCTGGTGGCTGTGCTCACGTCTTTGCAGGTCATCACTTCCTCCTTCTAAGCGAGCGTAACATCAGGAAAACTTGCTCCTAGCTTGAGAAGGATACGATTCGCATAGCAAGAGGCTGTCTGTACCGAGTAGGATTTATTCGTTGGGTCAGTTAATTCCAGATACATTGCATTAGACAAAGTGTGTGATGTTTCAGAGATGTGGCATCAGTCCAGTGGCCCAGGCCAGGGTCTCCTGAGACCCTCAGAGACATGGCTGAGGAGTCATGTCAGCCATTCCTCACTCACCCGTATCTCAGTGTAGTGTTTTTGCCTCTAGTGTTTCAACCCTGACGTCTCTCTAACTCCTCGCATCTCAGGGTCTCTCGTTGGCTTACCTGATGGGTAGTCTTGGCCCTCTTGCTTTTCCTTCAGCCCACACCGCCTGTGCCATCTTCTCCCTGCTGGGTGGCCTTGTTTCCGATTTCTCACATGCTGAGTGCCAGCGTTAGCTCATGCCAGCCCTCTCTCATGAACAGATGTGACATTAAAACCTGCCTCCATTGCTGCTTTTGAGTGTTAGCAGCTACGTCCTCCGAGCCCGAAGCTCTGCTGCTCTCGCTTTCATGTCTTCTATAGATGTGGCGAGCTGCTTTCACCATTGCTCAGAATCTACTCTCTGTGAGGCTCTGGTAGTTTTATTTATGTTTGTAATTTGTTGCTAATCTTCCCCACACCTAGTAGGTGTTACTATCACTGTCTCACAAACAACTGAAATGGGGCTTGCCCACATTCTCACAGTTCACTACTCAGGACTTGTGGTATTGCACGTGAGGGAAATCCAACTCAGGCAGCCTAAGGGGGCGTTTGGATCACATCGATCCTGGGAGGGGTGAAGAGGTTGAATTCCAGGCATCTTTGGATCCAGGTAACCCGAGCTGTTAACTCTGCTGTTTGGTCAGGGTGACAGCTGTTTGTCACCTCCCACGCCTCGATTCTCCCCTGCCACTGCTTTTGCTCGTCTTCTTGCCATTTGCTTATTTTTCGTACTTCTTCTCTCTCCTGTATCTTTGTCTGTTGCTCGGTACAGATGGCTTGGATTTTGCACAAACTGGCTTGGCTCTTACAGTGACGACTATTTAGAGAATATCCTTTCGTTCTAGGTAACAAATCGACCAATCTTACACACCGTGAGTGATTTCCAGCTCTTCTATTCTGAAGCATTTTGCCGTTATTCTGCTCTCCTCTCCTAGAGGACTTACCCGGCCTGGCTGGGTGTGTGTGAGCTGATCTGTGAGTCACTCCTCTGGTTTTGTTCTTGCTCATTGTGGCGCCTGCACCTATACTGGGGCCCAGGAGGCTAGGGATCTGCCTGGTCCTTTCAAGTAGATCTCGGCAATGTCTCTCCCATTCACAGTTTCCCTACTTCCCACAGCACGACCAGCCGAACACAGACGCACAGTCTCACACCTGAATGAACTCAGCAGCCTGAGCTGGTCACGTCTGTCTCCGTCCTTCCTGCTCTGTCTTTTCCACACCTACCACTATCAGTCCTAAAATACTGCTTCTGTAGAGTTGTCCCTATGATGAAAACTGTTTAAAATCTAATCACCAAGTAGAATGAAGTCCCACCTGTAGCCTGGTGCCCGGCACACATCATGGCGAGTCACGGAGCTACCGTCTGCCACGAAGCCTGCAGCCTCTGTGGGACCCCCGCCCTCCAGGCAAGCCAGTCCCTGCACGCACGTGGCACCGTCTCCACATCACACTTTTATTTGTAAACTTCTCCCCACTCCCCCGCGCGCAGTGTTTTTCCTGTTCTGTGTCTCTATAAATACGACCAATAATCAATAAAAAGAAAGCCAGATTCTCTTCCTTACCTATTTTGAACTCCTCTGGGACAGTCCAGGCTGGAAGCTGTCATCCTGTTCCAAATTCCTCTCTTTAATCTATGAGAGTCTTGTTTTCTGTCTGGCGCTGATTTAATGATCATATGTGGGGGACTCTGCCAACTTGCCGGCGTGTCCCCCACCTGCATTTCTTTCTGTCCGTTATGGTACCTGCCTAGTGTTCTCCTCAGAATACGCATATTGACGGGCGTTTTCCTTATTATTGTAGCTTTGTGATAACGTGGAAGAGCAGGCAGCACGCGCGTCCCCGCCGGTCTCAGCACACGTCCTCACCTACGTGTCTGCAATGTCTGTGTGTCCAGGAAATTCCTGCACGTGAGTGGCATGCAACAGCTGGGAAGTCTGTCTTTGCAGGACGTTTCCTGACTCCACGTTTACTCTTTCATTCCCGGGTGCTCGGAAAGAGCACGGGGCCCGAGGTTCTCTCCCATCTCAGTGGGCAGTGCTGGCATTTCCTGACCTTTGCAGCCCACTCCTCTGTGCGGGGCATTGGCAGGGGGGGCACGCTCGGGGAGACCATGATTAACTGGTGTTTTGCTTCCTGCTTTCTACGTGACGCAGTATATCTGTCCCTTTTGTTGGCTTCCTGTACCTGTGAGTTTTCTAAGAAGCAGCTCTTTGTTCAAGCGGACATCGTGCTGTGGGTTGATCAGGCACGTGGCGTCAATCATTTATGCTGAGTTTTTCCTACTTGGTTCTGTCTCCAACGAGTTTCAGAGGGAGGGCGGGGCTAAGGTGGGGACTGTCCCTCACACAGGACTGTGCCTTTCCTCAGACTTCCCCTTCTCCCCTTTAAACTGTCAGAAAACACGTGGCGACTGCAGGCTGAGCTCTGCCTGTGCGGCCCGCGTGCCCTGGGCTAACAGTCCACCTGCCATGAGCTGTTCCCCTCAGCACGTTTTGTGAGGTTGCCGTGCTCTTTCCTTGTCACTGTGAGGAGAATCACGACTGTCAGATGCTGCCAGCATGAGGTGAGAGGGTGCTGTATTGGCCCGGGCGCGTCGTGAGCTGTCAGGAAACCAGTTGATGAGAATGGCTCTCTCCTAACCGAAACAACTGAGGCAGAGTGTTGTATTTATTCCACTCAAATGAAAACACCGATATTTATAAGAGAGAGATGTCATCTTTCCAATTCCAGAGAGCAAAGGAAACAGAGGGCTGCTCACATGCCTGCCCTGAGCTAAATGCAAGTTTCTGGGGCTCCACGAAATGGGCCGTGTCCTCTTAGGCCCTTCCTAGTCCTTCAGAAAGAGAAAAGATTAAAACTAGATGTTTATTAAAATGAACATAAGTGAGTATACAGGATATACTTAATACTATTAAAAATGGGCATTTCAGGATTGTTTTGAACACTTTAGAGCAAACACTCAACTGTTTAACATTGTATGTGGAACATACAAGGCTTACTAATGTTTTCTAGGCTTAGGTTTAAGATCACTGGAATCACTCTTCAGATTGTCTTCTGTGCATGTGTAATGTGAGTACACACATGCATGCATGTGTGTGCATGCATGTGCTCGTGCACGTGCATTTACATGCTTGTGCATGCATGTGAGGGTGCATGCATGTGTATGCATGCGTGTGTGCATGTGCACACATGTGTGCATGTGTGTGCATGTGCACACGTGTGTGCATGTGTATGTGCATGTGTGTTCATGCCTGCAGGTCTGGTAATGACCGTTTTGCTAAGCCAGTAAATTCATAGTGTTTTAGAACACTTCACACAACCCCAAATTTGCATAAATTATATGCATCTTCTTTTAACCTTCCTAAATATTATAATTCATAAGTTAAACCATGAAATAAAGAATTCATATTAACAGCCTTTTCATTAGACCTCAAACATTATTTTCCAAATCTTTCTTTCTTAAAACCAAAGAAATGACATTGACAGTAGGTGTCGTTATAGCAAAAGAAACTAGACATTCAGACCCTTCTCTTTCCCTGAGAAACGTTACAACAGGACAAGGGGAATTACAGTGTCCACCAGTCTGAGGAGAGCAGCCTTCATTTAAACCAACATCTCCAGGGACTAGGAGACTTGTGGTCTTTTTGGGAAAGAAGTTCTAATTTTTTAAGCCTAATAGTCAGGAGATTTTTTTGTCAATACAATCAAAATTCTGCCTGCTAGATTTTGAATCATTTATTTTTATTCAATATCCAGAAAAAACAAACAAAAGAACAGAAAAACCCTCAATCATCTGATTAAATAGTTCTTCACCAAAAATTTTATTAATTATCTAAATGATTCATCTATTTATGAAATATCCACCTTATAAGATTGACGGAGTGTGAAATAAGGCAGTCTGTGTGTTCTTCCATTTATTTATTAAAGCAAGTCAGTTGAGCACCTGCTCTGTACTGGGCATGGTGGTTAAGTGCAGTGTTTGCCCTGCTGGTGCTTTTGGTCTAGCAGGTTCATGCAGTTCGTACTGTGACGCTTACATTAGTATCACTCGTGCATCAGATGTGTAGCTATCGTGAGTTCTTGCACCCAGGAGTCTGCGATGGAGCCATGTCAGCCTGCCCTGTGGGAGAAGTAACAGCAGGCACTTCCCACCTGGTGTCTGTTGCTCCCTGATGGTCTGGGGACAGCGTCCATTTCACTGCATTTCCTGTGGTTTGAATGACCTTGGCTCCTCTCCTCACTGCAGAGGTGGCCATCTGTCTCAGACGTGAACAGTCAGGCTTTCTGTTCTCATGTGCAGAGGACAGTCATCGCGTACAGAACCTGCAGGGCCTTCCCTGCTTCCACTTGGGCCTGAGCTCTTGTCACCGCCTGCCTCACGATACCAGCACACTCCTGGGTGCTTCTCTGCTCCGTGACTCTGCTGATACTTGTGTGTCTTCCTAGAATGGCCTTGTCCCAACTCTTCTTTGTCAGCTCTGTCCATCCTCTAACATCTGGCTGAGCAGCTGTCCTGCTCCAGCTGGGTAAGTGTGCCTTCTGAGGGTTTCTGTGAGGTCATCTGGGAGGGGAGGGGACAGGCCGGAGAGTGACAGCACTGGTGACCAGTGGGTGCGCGTGCTGGGGTGGGCGGGTGGCAGCAGACACCTGTGCCACCCGTGGGGCAGGGAGGCCTGATGGCAGGTCAGGAGGAGCGTCAGTGGTCCACAGACTGAGCTCAGGCTTTGGTGGTAGGAGTGGCCGGGAAGGCCGGGCTGGAGCTGAGGACATCAGGCCCTGAGGGCACACCTCTTCCAAATGATTTCTTGCAACCTGTGAAAAATTCTGTGAAGTTTTGGATGTTTGCTATTTTTGGGAAGACATAAGTTTCATACGTGTTTGTCAGAAGCAACTGGCATTTTCCACCAAAGGAAAAGGTTTTCTTCTTCATAAAAACAGAATGTTCTGTGAGGAGAAGGCTGGTGGACGATTTCTACGTCCTTTTCTTACTGTGGAAGCTGAGTTCTCAGACTTGTGCAGGCCTGAGGAGTCACTCGAGGGAAGTTGACAGCACAGCCGTGGTGCACGAGGAGAAGGCCCTTGTGAGATAATCCACAGCCGGTCAGCAGAGAAGGACTGTCGCTTGTGTCCCCAACGAGGATAGGCGAGAAGAGAAGAAAGCCAGATTTTTCCTAGACTTAATGTTTGGTGATTTCCATAGTTCTAGGAAAATACCAGGCACAAAAGACAAGGTCTGGGGCCATGCAAATGGATAAACGAGAAGAAAGCTGTCAACAGAAGGGCATGGGTGTCTCTGTGGGCACTTCAACAGTTTGAATTGGAAATAAACAACTCTCCGCCCGGCTAAGTGAACAAACTAGGGGCGGAATGGGAGGTTTGGTCCAGCGCCAGGCACGGCGCCCGTGAGAGCGTCTCTCCGTGTCTTCGCCTCACTCATACGCCCTGTCTTCCTCAGCAGTTACCTTTCTGCCCTGAACCGCGCAGCACCGTCCGTCTTGGCAGATACCGGCTGGGAGGGATGGAGCCAGGCGCCTGGAGACACCTAATTCTCCAACACAAGCCACTTCAGAGGGCCACCTGCAGAGTGCGGGGCCAGCGTCCTGGCTCAGGACATGGCTCAGCCGCATGACTCAGCCTTGCCGCGTCGCACTGACTCTTGGAGCTCCTGACCCCCGTGCGTCAGTGTCACAGCCTGCAGACCAGGCCTCGTGAAGCCACTGGGGAGCGAGGGGCTGCCATCAGAGAACGCATGCTGGCCTCCCCGTGCAGGCTGGAGGGGGACCAGTTACTCTGGCAGCGTGTTTGTTGGTGCTGGTATTGTGGTGACTGGTGACTTTCTGCGTGGCACTGACTTACCCACACTGTTTGGGAAGAAGGACTCAGGTTTGCAGACCTCTTTGCAAAAGGCCTCCGAGCCATCGTGGAGGGAGTCCACCAGGCTGTGTGGGGTTGTTAGCTGTGACTCGGGGCGTGCTCGGCCCTGGTCGTGGCTTACTGGTGCGTCCCCGTGCAGCCTCTGTTTTCAGACTGCTCCGTGGAGGCACATTTCCTCTTCACAGCAAGCTCAGGGAACACGCCATGGCCACTGTTCATACAGGAGAAGGCGCTGCCCACTTCCCAAGGACACATTGCTAGTAAGCAGGGAATTGGAATGTGTTGCCATGGTTACGTCCCCGCCCAGCCAGCACTCACAGATAGTCCCCTCACCTGTACAACGCGGGTGGTAACAACACAGCACTACCGGGTTGCGGGCGACATAACAGAGCAGTGAGGTGTCTGCTGCCTCAGGACGCATTAGTCAGCCGTGAGAGGTTGACGTATCACCAAGACCAATGAAGAGAGAGCGTGACCCACAGGGTAAGGTCCTCGCAGGAGCACGGTCTGGCCGTGTCATGTGAGCGCATGTGATGTTACCAGCTGCCCGCAGACGGTGGGCAGGCAGCACGTGCAGAGGGACGACTCCGGGGAGATATGGCTGCTGCTGTTGAATCTGGGTGGGAACATGGTTTTGTGCAGTTGGAATCACCCCAGCAACTCCCAGATCAGCCCATGCCGACCCCAGTGTGCTTTCCCTTAAGTAACACTTGTCCCAACAAGAATAAAACTCCAGGTCCCAACTAGTAACATCTGTACAGACTGCAGGAGGCTGGAGTTCCAGATGAGCTTGGGAAGGTGTAATCTGGGATAACAGGGTTAGTCCCTGAGCACCGGTGAGTGTGAGAAGGCAGCAAACTCCTGGGAAGAAGCAAGAGAAGCAAGTCTCGGCTTAGAGCCCAGGTTTTTACTGGGATGGCAGCTGGAGGGCAAGTCGTACTGGAGAAAGTCCTGGTCAGACCCAGAATGAGAAGGAGTGTGAGCTGGCCACGTGTCGTTTTGTGCAGACATGGACGAGGCTGACACAATGCAAGTGCTGCTTCTGAGGTCACGGCGTGCTGAGCTGGCGGCCCACCATGTCTCAAGGGGAACTCCTTGAGACCGGGAGGGCGTCTTCTCCATCGCTTTAAGAAAGAACCCGGCCCGGTCCCCGTCAGGAGATGGGCTTGTCTGTCAGGAGGCCACAATGACAAGGTCAGCTTCTCAGGACAAACACTCGTGGACTCCTGTCTGCAGGAGCTGGTCCCGTGGACACGGAGCCAGCCGTGTGACCGAGGACAGACGTCCAGCTGCACACCACACAGCGGGTTCCAGGGCTGACCCCTCGGGGACCAGCAGGACAGTGCCCTTTTCTTCAGTGTTGCTGTGCAGTGGGGCTCTGCAGGCACATGCCGTCTGATGGAAACAATCAGACGTCCTTGAGTTCAGAAATCCTCAGGGAAAGGAGGGGAGACGGGAGAAAGCTGAGGAAAGAGGTTGTGTTTTTCCAGGTTCATAGCACAAGCAGGAGGGCGTTCAGGAGACAAAGGAGTGTAGGAAAGCTGGCTGTGGTTTGGACTGGGAACCAAGGACCTCGGCACAGAATGTCACAAAGAGGAGTGGCCACATGGCTACTTACTGCTCGCAGCTGCCCGAGCATGTGGGCAGGCATGACTGCAGTTCAGAGAGGACATATACGTGTCCAGGGCCACATGATTCACATGGCTGGGCCCCAGGAGTGCTCCTAGTTATCTAACTTTGCTGAAGTATAAAAAACGTTGGGGAAAGAGGCACAAACACTAGTTTTCAGCTCCTCACAGTACAAACCAACCCAGTGGTCAGGCAGCCTCACGTGTGATTCTTGGTGTCCAGTTTGTAAACATTGGGGTTTTTGAGTAGTATTTTCCCTTGGCATTCTCTACATAGCACATAAAAGAGTACATGGGTCAATGTTTATAAACTGATAATTGTGTTGTGATAAGTCTGGATATTCAGTACTCAAGTTCATTTGTTGAAAATCTAGTATGTGTCTGGTGGGTGCTCAGATTCATAGATTCATAAGAACTAATACTGGTTTCAGAGATATAAGACACATGAGATTACATTTGTGTGCAGGAAAGGGGAAAAGAACTACACTTTGCTGAGTATTTCATGGTCGTGAAATGAGACTTGATGTAAATGACAGGATGCAGGTGAAAGAGTTGGGCATGGACTCTAGACTTGATGCTGGGAAGACACTTCATTCATAAGATCCGATTTTATATATTTAACCTGGTGAGGCAGTTATTTCCTTATTTAGAAATAAAGAAACTGAGGCTGAGAAAATGTAAGTGAGCTCACAGCTGAGACGTGGTCAGACCAGGATGAGCAGCCAACTGTGAAGCCCTTCTTGGATATGTCACGAGCCTGTTTGATGAACTGTATGCAGAATGCAAGGTGTCCATCAGGGTCCAGGGCAGGAAACAAACCACTCGGGGCATTTCAAATAAGGATTTCATTCAGGGATTTTGGAACTTTTTAATCTACTGGAAGGGCTTATGGAGCAGGTTCTAGCTTCTTAGATGAGTCCCAGAATGATGCAGAAGCGACCTACAGGGAGGGCGTGTGCCTTTGGGCCACCCTTAGAGATATGTCAGAGCAGGAACTGCCACTGCTTCCTCACCTGTCTGAGGAATCTGGAGGGTGGACAACCCAAATTTTCACCAGGGCAGTTAAAGCCACTGCCACCACCATTACTTCTGGATGCTTGGAGAGCTGAAGCATAGGTAAGGTGAAGCTTCTGTGGGGAAGCCTCACGTGCCCAGGACCATGGCATGCAGCCTCCACCTTCGGGAGGCACAGGGTGACAGTCTCTGCCTCAGTTCTGTGTCCGTGTATTAACTGAGTGTGTTTATAGGACTTGATGTGCACATAGAACCCTTAGCTGCAAGGGAGTCTGGGAAACATAGACCTTAGCTTTCCAGCTTCTCAGCTAGAAGGAGCAGAGACTAAGGACAAGTCAGCTACACCAGAGAAGGTATTATTACGAGTTAAACGTAGTAATCACTACTGTCTGGATCTTCTAACTTGGTAGATCACCAAGCAGAAAGCTCACTGACTTTGCAACACCGACCTGCCCTTCTAGTGTCTCTGCTGGTGTCCATGTCAGGATGCTGCTGGCTGAGTAAGACCTCTGCTTTAGGCATGCTTCTTGCACTGTTTCTCAGTGTGCAAAGCAATTTGTGTGTAATGGCAGTTTTGTGGTCCACCGACTGTACTGAAATGTGGTGCTTTACCAGCCACATTTAGGACAGGGATTTAATCAGAAAGTACACAGGAGGGAGCTTCTGAATATCATTTACAGTCAGACGAATGCTGACAAGGAGTCGAGCAGCATATGAAACTATTACCTGTGCCTTGGATTTCGGGGTTGGTTTTGTCCTCCTTCAGGAGACCTAGGGACATCAGTAGGTGAACTGAAGGTTGAAATGCCAATTGCTTTGAAGAGACATCAGGCCTTATGAATTTGCATTAGTGCTAAAATCAGCAGGGGATAGCATAATTAACATATGAAATTCCATTTCTTAATACAAAGCAAAACCTAGAGTGAACCCTACAAAGGACCTCTGGATAAACACTGTGTTATATCATAGCCCACAAGGTCAGTAGTCTCAGGTACACTTGACGATGTTTATTTCTGTGAGCTTGTGGGCTTTTCCTAAATTTCCAACATGTATTTTATTACATGTTGACCTTTTTTTCCTTTAACTCTTTCAATCATATACTATTTAGTGGCACAAGTGTTTATTTCTTCTCCACGGTACTTAGTTTCTAAAATCAAATAGCAACTTCACATGCCTACACTTTGCCTGAAGTGTTTACATACTTTTAAATTAGTGTAAGCCTATTTTCTAGCTCTCAAAGCACTCTTATGCAGACCATAATCTGAGGCAAAGGGGAAAATATCCTATGCAAATGATTACTCTGTTCTAAAGTACCCCAGAAAATTCAACTTTCACGAGAGCGCTAGAGGAGGGCCGAACGGTAAGGTGGAAATTCCATGGCAGTAAAAGATGATTCAGTATTTTGTATTCAGACATTTGAAGTGTGTTTCAGTCTTTATTTTAATTTTTCTTGTGAATCTTTCATCAATAAGGCTGTCAAAATAACTTTCCGTGGGAACTTAACTCTTAATCAGTGAAAAGAGACAAAATACTTGAGGAAACAATTGATCGCATTACACAATTACATTGCAGAAAAGTGCGTATGACAGAGAGGACTTTGTCTATGGCTGAGGGACTCTGAATACTGGCAGCCGCACAGGTGTGTGTGTGCACGCGTGTGCGTGCACTGGGGTCGTGTGGGCCTGCATTGCACGTGTGCGTGCTTTCCCCAGGGATTTGTCACTGCAGTTGTGGGGGCTGTGTTCTGAACTTCTCTTGCTCTGTCCTACGTCACATGAACAGACGTCAGTAGAAGGATGAGCACGAGTGACTGTGACTGTGTTTCGGTGTCTCTATCAAAGCACATGCAAGTGGGTAATTTGCATGTGGACGAGGCCACGTTCTTCTGTGTGTGTGTCACATGATGTTCTGAGACTTTTGATCCCCAACCCTGACTGCCAGTGTCCAGCCTACTGTTCTGCCATCTTGGCACCAAGATGGAACTTAAATGGAACCACTCACATCTTCGCTGCTCCAGAAACCCCAGATTGCAGGTCACAGCACTCAGCCACGTGGTGGAAGGCGACACCACTCGTGGCCTCACCCTCGAGAACGAAGGACAAGTTGGAGATGCCGCCAGTGCCTCAGCAGGAAGTTCACAGGTTGGGACACTGCTGACACTTGTGTTTTTACCTGGTCCTTTCCCGCTGACCGTAGCTGCAGCAAGCAGGCTGTTGTAAATAGTGGGCGCATGAGTCCTTTCACGTGGTTTGGATTTTTTGGATAAATACCCAGACTGGAATGGCTGGGTCAGAAGGTAGCTCTCTGTTTAATTTTGTAAGAAACCTCCGTACGGTTTTCTATAGCGGCTTCACCAATTTGCAATCCCACCAAGAGTGCATGAGGGTTCGCTTTTCTCCGCATCCTCACCAGTATTTGTTTGTTGAGTTATTGATGATGGACATTCTGACAGGTGTGAGGTGGGATCTCATTGTGGTTTTTGTTTGCATTTCTCTGATGATTAGTGACATTGAGCATATTTTCATATGTCTATTGGCCATCTGTGTGTCCTCTTTGGAGAAATGTTTATTCAGGTCCTCTGCCCATTTTTTAATTGGATTGTTTGGGGTTTTTTTGGTGTTGAGTTGTATGAGTTCTTTGTATATTTTTTATACTAACCCCTTTATCTGATGTATCATTGGCGAATATCTTCTCCCATTCAGTAGGCTGTCTTTTGTTTTGTTGGTGGTTTCCTTTGCTGTGAAAAAACTTTTTAGTTTGATGCAGTCCCATTTGTTTCTCTTGCCCGAGGAGACATATCAGAAAAAACCACTAGGAGCGACGTCAGAGAGCTTCCTTCCACGTCTGCTTCTAGGGGTGTGTGGTTTCGGGTCTTACCTGGAGTGTCCACTTAGTCCTGACTTGCTCACACTTACGGTTAACTTACCCCAGGTCTTTCCGAATGACAGGCTTACAGATGTTTTTCACATTTGTCTCTTGACTCCTTTGCAAGCTCAGCAGCTGTGCACTTGCCAGCTAAGCATTGTTCGCCTGGACCTGCCAAAGGGGTGAGGGGCAGAGTCGGCTCTGGCCAGGCTGGTCATTTGGGGGAAGCTGACACCTTATGTGCCCTGGTGGCATCAGCTCATCCCCACGTCGTCCCTGTGACTCTGTGTTCCTGTCGCTCCCAGGACACGTCGGGTCCTCTTTCCTATCCCCTTCCCCTGCCATTCCCTTCTCACGACCCCTTTGAGGTCTGGAGTGGAGGACGGGCAAAGCGGGACACGAACCTTGTCAGAGGGAGAGCAGGTCCCTGGAGGCTTGGGTCACTGTTTCAGGCTCTCCACGTCGGAAGCCAGAACAAATCTGACGAAGCAGAGAAGAGAAAGTCCTTCAGATTTTCCAGCTCAGCCCTAGTGCATTTCATGAGCACCAGTAAGAACACTCACTCTACAGAGATAAAAGCCTGCGTTTCCCAAAAGATTGTCTTTAGCAAAGAAAATCAAAAGAAATGTGAGGCATACTTCGTAGGAGAAGTGAGCAGGAACTGAAAATGAGAGTGCGGTAGGTGGTATGGCTGCTGAACAGAAACACTGTAACACCTTTGGCTTTCGGGTAGGTAATAGTGAGTAATAGTGTCATTGCAAATGACATGTGAGGGGGCACTGAATACTTACACGGCTACCTGCAACCATCACCCTCCCCTGGTAAACTCAGATGTTACCTGTGAGAGGAAGGCACCCGCCGCCCCCAGGCCCGTCACCGCTCCTCGCCTGTGCCTGTGGCACTCCCGCAGTCCCCTGTCACTGAGTGTCACTGCAGTGCCTTCCTTTGGTTGTTTCCTTGACTCACATGTTTACATAATAAAGCGCAGTGGTCAGGAGCGTGGGCCCCGGGCCAGGCTGCCTGACCTGCAGCTCTGGCCTTGCCACTTTCCAGTGTGACAAGTGTGCCCGTGCCAGCGTGTCCCCGCTAGTGAGATGGGCAGGAAGACAGTGCCAGCCTCCCAGAGCACGATGAGGGTGCAACATGAATGTCCCTAGAGGACTAAGTACGGGTCATGTGACATGCGCACGAGATGCAAGGATGAGCCAATGAGCCAGAACCTGTGCCTGCGGCCCAGGCAGGGAGAGCCTCCATGCCGAAGAAACGGGAAAGCTGCTGGCCTAGACCCCGAGCGGACACAGCCGTGGAGGGCGCTGTCCTATTATTCCGTACAAGCTCTTTGAGCACCTTTATGTGCCCGGCCCTGCCTTGGACGGTGGGGACACAGCAGCGAACGGGACAGGTCCCTCACTGACGTCCGTTCTGGGGTGTGCAGAAAGGTTGTGGGGGGCGGAGGTGGGTCCCGGGGCTCAGAACAAGGGGGCTTCCTGGCTGAGGCCTTGAGCCAGGGGACAGGAGGCAGGGGGCAGCAGTGAGGTCCTGGGCTGTGTCCTGTGCACACAGCAGGGACGCAGCCGTGCCGCTTGCTTGGTGCCCACCTAGTGGGTCCGCTGCTTCTCAGGGGGCTTGAGCTCCGTGATGGAGCCGCGTTGCAGCCATGGCGACATGGCAAGAAGGTCAGATGCGCGGGACTCAGGCTTTGGCTCCACCGCTGGCTGCCGGCCGGCTGGCTTTGTACACACTCGGTTGCTTCTCTGCCCCTCATTTATCCAGCTGGCAGGGCTGCTGATGCTGGGCGTGCATGACAGCTGTAGGTTTATATTTAAAAATCTGTAAAAAGTGCTTTTCAAGCCGCAAATGCTATATGGTGTATTATGAATTGTATTCCCGAGAACACATTGTTTTTAGTAACTGACGAATGGTCCGGTAAGAAAATAGTCGCAAGTTACTTTTATTAGCTCAACAGGTGACCGTTAGAATGAGCTCTCTCGGCACAGCCCCACCTGGTCTGCGTTCTCAGCAGGTGACAGGAGCGTGCTCAGTGTCTGGCAGTGAGTAAGGGGACAGGCAGGGTGGCGGGTCCTTCCCCTAGGTCACTCCGCCTATTCAGAGTTCCGCGGGACCCCTGCTTCCTGAGGAATCGTGCTGACCATGTCAACACTTGGGGCTCCACTGTGGGGCCGGGTCATCCTTGGCGGGGGGCTTCACTGTCCTCCAGCCGCAGGGTTCTCCACTTGCTTTTCCGAGACTGAGGGGCCAGGGTAGGGAAGGATGAATGGATGACAGCAGCGCTTAGAAAGAAAAACCGTCTCTCCTCTCCACTTTCCTCATGCAGGGAAGCTCCCACGCCTCGCATCCTGTGCTGTCTGAGAATGCCCACCCCTACTCTCTGCACCCACTTTCCTGGTCCCTCGGGCTTCTGCCAGATTCGCAGGCAAAGCCAGAGACAGCCGATCTCAGGAGAAGGGGGGGGGGTGAGACGCGGTGGCCAGCCCAGGACTCCTTTACGCTAGTGGGACAAGGAGACAGGCTGGGAACACTCCTACGTTCACGTTTTCTGTTAACTGTCATTTTGGTGAAGATAAAGTTTTAAGAAACTCTGCAGCGTGTCTTCTGGGGACACCAGTGGTCATGACAGTATATACTTCCACGCAGACGATCTGATCATGCCTCCCAGTGTAAGAATTTTGCCCCATTTCACCTCATTCCAGTTCATTTCCATATATCAGTATTTTCTCTATTTCAGATCCTCTGTTAGTAGCTAGGAGTCCAGGGATGAAAACCATTGTCCTCACCCTTGACAACCTCAGGCTCAGTGGGACAGACAGACAATGTACAGGGGACTGTGATTCAGTGTGACTAGTCGTGCAGCCTGTGGGAACAGGCTGCGTAAACAAAACGAGGGGTCCAGATGAGTGTGTGGGTGGGACAAGGGCTTGAGAAGAGGACCTGGGTTTACAGAGCCAGGCTTCGGTGACACGGCCGCCATCTTAACTCCCTCATGCACAGACTTGGTAGCGTGAGGTTTCTGGTTAGATTTCTTGGCAAAACCTGGACATTCTTTTTTTTTAAAAAGATTTTTATTGGGGAAGGGGAACAGGACTTTTATTGAGGAACAGTGTGTACACTTCCAGGACTTTCTTTTTCCAAGTCAAGTTGTTGTCCTTTCAGTCTTAGTTGTGGAGGGCGCAGCTCAGCTCCAGGTCCAGTCACCGTTGCTAGTTGCAGGGGGCACAGCCCACCATCCCTTGCGGGACTCGAGGAATTGAACAGGCGACCTTGTGTTGAGAGCCCACTGGCCCATGTGGGAATCGAACTGGCCGCTTTTGGAGTTAGGAGCATGGAGCTCTAACCGCCTGAGCCACCGGGCCGGCCCCTGGACATTCTTTAATCATATTTGGAGTCAGGGCATTTATTAGAGGAGAATGTTATTGCATTGTTTTTGGTACTGTCTCAATTAAAGCAGCACACCTCTCCTTGTAAAGCACTGAAGACACTCAACAGAAACTTAAACCCACGTTTCCATCACACAGCACACGGCACTCAGATCTCAGTGTATTGACCAGCGTGTACGTTATAACAAAGCTGGTAGACAAATGAATAACCTTCCACAAGGTTGTCCACACCGTAATTATTTAGCATTGTGCTTTCTGAAAAATCAGCTCATGAAATATAACAAATACTTGGTTATGTTTCCTAAATTTAACTGTCATGACAATAGACAGACTTAATGGAAAGCCAACAATGGAATTACAAAGCGCAAGACATTTGATATTTTGGAAATCAATTTAGATACAAACCATGGGATAGAAATCCCATTTAGCTCAAAGAGAATCAATTCCATATAAATTATGTTTGTGAAAACCTAATTTCTTTGAGGAAATATTTTAAAACTTCTTCCTGACATATGGAGAAGGCAAACCCTTTTAAAGATATTGGAAACAATCAAAGTATGTAAGAAAAAACAAAATAGGTAGTGACTAACCAATTATTAACCTGTATTAAGAAATAAACTATATGATTAAAACTGTACCATAGATCAAAAATCTGAAACCTCAATGACCAAATACCTTGGGCTTGGCAATATTTGTGTGCCTTCACAAACTATAAAATGCTGTGGTGGAAACGTGGGAAAAACACTACTTTGTAATACTTGTAGTGAACATAAATAAATTTGCCAGAGCTTCATGTAATTTTTTTTTACTATTATCTGATCACTTAGAGATCTATACTCAGATTTTAGAACTTTGTACCTTTATATGGCTAGCACGAAGCAGAGAAGCCCATTTCAGCTGTCCGTACATAGCTCGTGGAGGGTAGCTTCACACCTGTAGGACAGGTATAGCCAAACAAAGTCTTGGGTGGAATGAATTTTGATAGTAACTTGAGCGATTTGGGCCTCTGAGGGGATGTAGGCTGTCTGCACATGACAGGAAACAAAACCCTCAGGAGAACGTTAAGTGGGTGCCTGAGGTAAACAATGTCAGGACTTGAGCAAACGCTCACAATTTTCAACTTTGTTTCAAGGGAAGGATTTAAAGGGAAACTCGCGGCTGACCATCAGTGGGTCTGGCTTCCACAATGGTTGTTTTCAACGCGCCATCTAGACCTGCATGCCTCTTTGGTCAAGCCATCCAGAAGAGGGAGGTAATGATGGACTGAAATACGCAAGGCATTTGGGAGTATCTTGGAGACATTCCGCTATTGTTATCAAAGCAAAAGGCACAGGGAACTCTTTCAGGGAATAAGGTGTTTGGACAGTATGCCGTAACCTTTTAATGGGAAGAGTGAAACTGGTTCAAACAATGACATAATATTTCAGTGGGGGTCATTGGCGTCTAGCTACGTGTCAGAGTCTTAGTGACAGATCATATTTTCATGACAGTGCTTTCACTTCATCCTTAAATATGGAAAGTCAAGAAATGCAGCCTGCTATGGAAATCGGTGACATCTCATCGTCTGTGCCTTCAGCTTGTGGGTCGAAGGGTAGAGATAACGGTGGTTGTGATGAGATGCTGTTGCTGCTTTATAATATGGGTGGGGGGTTGGAGGGGGGTTAGCAGCAGGTGTCCTGGAAGGAATTGATTTGCCGAACCTACAGAATCTGTTAGCAAAACAAATGGTTGCTTCATGTGGTTACGTTTTGGAGTGATGTTTTGCACAAATAGTAGCCACAACCCTGGAGGAAGCCATACCCCCTTCCCTGCCCCCCCTCCCCCCGCTGACCTGCTTTGGAGATCATGCTGTCATTTGCACTGAATTCTGTTGGTTACAAGCAAGTCACAGGCTGCTCAGATTCAAAGGGAAAGGGACAGAGAGCCTACCTTGGAGGGAAAAATGTCAAATAATTAGCAACTACTTTAAAAAAAAAATACCACAACCAGGTTTTTGTTTTAATTGCATGTAATATTAAAAAATTGTTTGACCAAGAACACAAAAATATCAAAAAGTAAAAGCCAGCCAACAACAAAATCAACAAAACAGAACAGAATCCCTGTACAATTTGTGTATATTTAAACATTTTGTGGTTTTAGTTGTTTCTTTTTTTGTTTAAATTTTTTTTATCGATGTATGATAAAAACCCAAAGAATTTTAGTGTAAGTATTTATACACCTGTTAATGTAAGGAGAGAGGTCACTTATTTCCTGTTTGTGTCGGTTAGTATTACATTTGAGTCCACATAAAGAAATCTGTTTGCAGTGACGTAGGCAAACAGCAGGTGTATCTTTCTGATGTGATGACAAGCCCACAGGTAGGCAGGCCAGAGCTCCTGCCACCATTTAAGGTGGCCATGACTTTCCAGGCTCCATCTGCTCTTGCTCTGCTCTCCCTGGCATGTGGCTTTGGTCCTTAAGTTCAAATGATGGCCATTCTCTCTGTAGCACTGTGTCCAAGTTCCAGGTAAGATAAGGGGACAAAAGGCAGACGGTGCTTCCGGCACTTGACCGAAACCAGTTTTTGTCAGACCCACTCAGCTGACTTCAGCTTCCAGCTCCTTGGCCAGAACTGAGAAGGTCACGTGTAGCCACGTTGGAGACAGGGGTGGGCAGGCTGAGCAGCACTCATTCGTCCCACACACAGTCAGTGTTAGAAAAGTAGGGGAGAGCGTGGTGAGTACTTCCTGGTCTCTGCCTCCTGCAAAGGCAGGGAACGCAGAGATTCCCGAAGAGCTAGGACGTGAACAGCAAGGATGGGGTGGAAATGCTGCGAAGGTCTGGGGAAAAGGTCGAAGCATGGAGAAGTATTAGCTACTGGTGCCATTGCTTTCAGGTCCAGGGACCCGTGTGACTGACCTGCCGCCTAAGGACATATCAACCACATGATGCCTTGTGGTTCTTTCTTCATTTATCTGTTGAGGATGGGGATGCAGTATTTTAACCAAATAGAATAGTTGCCAAGACCCCTGTTGGACTGAGTTGAATCACTATCGATCTTGAGTAGGGTTTCTAGGTAGGAATTCCTGCCCATTCTCAGGAATTTTTTTTCACTTTCCCGTTCCCGAATCCCAAGATATAAACTGTTTCTGTTTTCTATGATGAATCATTTCCACAAAGTGACAGCCGATACTACCAACCACCTGGGTTCAAGGAGATGATTTTCCCGATTTCCCAACCAACTTTTCTCAGGATTCGAGAATGAAAAAGAGAAAAAAATTCCTGAGAACGGGCAGGAATTCCCATCTGGAAACCCTAGTGATAAATAGTAAAAATGTCTAAGAAATACATTGTGAGTAGTACGTTTATTTCCCATTGTGGGTATTACTGGGTTCAAGGAGCTGATTTTCCTGATTTTCCAACCAACTTTTCTTGGGATTTGGGAACGGGAAAGTGAAGAAGAATTCCTGAGAATAGGCAGGAATTCCGGCCTGGAAACCTTAATCTTGAGCATTTCAGAAAAGAATTTTTAAGTTGTTTGAGCATGAGATTTCCCCCCAGGGCAGTCCATATTTCTCCTGTGTGGTGTGCGTTTTATCAGTAGTACAGCATGTGCTTTTATTTCTGTGTTTTGATTCATCATAATAGTTTTTAGTGAAACCCAAACCCAGCAAGAACTTTCTAGACAAAGGCTGTGAGAATCGGGCACACACTCCTACACATTAGCGCTTTGACTTATCATTAGAATTCCATAAAGCTGTTGGGTTTCCATGAAACTTTCAGGAACCATGATAGCTCAGGCATCAGATAGAGTATCTCTGCCGGCCCTTTAATGTAATAAGATAGATGAAGTGATACCAGAATTGTTTGTAAATACCACGTACCCATTTTTCTTATGGAGTCTGTTGAACCCAAACCAAGCAGAAAAATTCAGAGACCATCAAAATTGGCTTTACAGGCCCAATTGCTGATGACGCCTCTGGTAATAGACTACTTTGAAGGTGACGCTGTTTCAAAAGAAAAATGGGTATTAGAATAGACACCTGGGTGTTGGCACCAGCGTGACTCTTGTTATTTGGTAAACGGGTCACTTCTGATGCCCTGAACTCTGGTTCCCACAAGCTGTGCTCTTTCACTGGCATCTAAATGCACCTTTATTCTCTTTCAACAGCAGTTTGGCCGAACAACCTGCCCTGTTTTTGTCTTTAGCTCCACCAGGACTGGTCAGGTCTGACACTGGAGCTGTGATGTGCCCTTTGTTCCTCACGGTTCAGCATGGCTCCTGAGATCTGATCAGCTGTTACTATCATGCTAGTGACAGAATTTTACAACTTGTAGTGCAATTAATTAAAGTGAAAAGAAAGAAATCCTTAGAGCATGTATTAAGCAATTTTGTGAACCACTTACTTAAAAACTTTAGTTCAATGTTCCTTTTAAATGCCGGCTAGTATTTGCAGCTGAGAACTCAGCAATTCCTTAAAAGCTCATACATGAATATCTTCCTTGAAATCAAAACACAGAAGCATATTTCAGAAATGTTTTTGTAAAAGTGATTGTAATTGTGACCTCTTCTAAGTTGAAAAGCTAATTGTTCCCTGAAATACTCGTACTGCTATACTAAGAGACGGGCTCAGAGCTGTCTGAGATACTCCTGTGGTGTTGACATGCTGGAACTGAACTTTTAAAAACTAGCTCTTACTACTGGAACATTCATTCATTCTAGCAAAGACTCAAATGTCGCCATCTAACGAGTGTGTTCTTTCTCCCCCTTAAAAATAACTTGGCTTAGCTAAGTAGGCAAAAATCAAAATAAAATGCATAATTTTTGAGCATTATGCAGTGTTATTGAAAAAAAATCCAATATAAACATCTGAAAATTATAAAATGTGAAAGGAATTAGGGAGGTCAACAAAATAACAAATAGGAAAGATTTATAGAAATGTACAAATTAAGGACTTTACAATCCAGTTGCAGCAGACAAGAGAAGGAATTACATGTATAATTGTTACTTAAGAAAACATTCACTTCAAATCCCCTGGAATCAGACACATTTTACATGTGACAATATCTGGTAGCTACGTTTAGGTCATTCACTGGTTTGAAGGTACCGCAAACAAGCCCGCTTATCTTGGGTTCTGTAAATGCTTCATTTCTCAGGCAGTTAGCGTTCAACACACATTTTCTTTGATGAAGAAAATGAAATTGTTGATTTGAAAACATAAAACAACAACATATTTTATTGATGCGTAAGCGGCATTTGTTGTGCTTTTGGCTTCTAGTATCACATGGGAGATGGTTTTGCCAAAATGAGGCTCGGGGTCCTCACTGCTCCACAGCCCTGAGCCAAAGGTGGAGGGCCCACAGCTGAGGGGACTGTCGCGTTCCGTGTAAGAGTGCCTTTCTTCCTGGTCTCTCATTCACGCCTGACGAAAGCGCTTTGGCTGCAGGCACTGTTTCTCCACGTGCTGTCTTGGGCCGCCTGCACCCGCGCTACCTGAGTGCTTTCGGAGACGGAGGCAGCCTCAGGCTCTGGACAAGAGCCAGCCGTGGCTTGAGCTGGCCGGACGGCATGAGGACCGCTGCCTGCTGACCCAGGTGAGTGGGCCCCAGTGTGGACGGTGCTGCAGTCACCAGCAGCGAGGGGTCCTGGACCCCATGGCCTGGCTCTCTGCACTGTGTCCTCGGTTATTCCTGAGAAGTCCCTTCGCTCTGGCGTCCCCATCTGCCCATCATGCGAGCTTGTCTCCTGGCTCTACAGGCTCTTCCTGCTTGTGCATGTCACCCACAGCCATGGCAGGAGGCTGTGACCATCAGCTGACTTTGGAGCATGTCTGACAGGCTTAGGTTCCCTTATGCGGCGAGGCGTTTCCTAAACAACTTCTCAGACCTCCCCCAGCATCGCAGAGGCCCCCCAGGAAGACTCGCCCACTCCAAGGTCCAGAGAGAAGGGAACTTTTCTTCACCCAAGTCCTGACAGAAACATCCTGACTCTCCCCGCGGAGAGTGAGCAGAGCTTTAGGCTTGGGGTGTGGAACATCCACTCAGGACCACTTCCACGACCACACAGAACAAACACGCTTTTCCGTGTGAAACACCGGCTTTCAGGCTATTGGTGGTTTTAACTTTTCACCAGGAGAAACAGGCAGGTGCTGGCTTTTACCTTAGTAACTGAGGAGTCTGCTACGTGGTTTTCTGGGGATAATGAAACAAGTGTTCCTCAAAAGGCAAACAAAAGCATTTTACCTGATGAGGTCGAACCTTTGCAGCTCTTACAGGACAACTTTGTTTTTCTAGTTTGCACCCTTCACAGCCTCAAAGTCGTGGCGCCACATTTCAGACTTGGCACTCTTATACACATCACATCCTTAAGAGGTTTACCTGTTGCTTCAGCCCCGTAAGAATTATGAAGGTGGAATAAGTTACAGGCTTAACGTCTTTTTCTACAAAATGGCAGGATAATTAAAGAATGATGGATGGCCGATAGGCAGTTAAAAAGCACATTTGACTCATTTGTTATGCTACTTTTCTAGATTATTCCAAAACAGTGTCATCAACATGACTGCACATGCAGATTTCAGGGATAATAAATACATGAAAACAGGTTAATTGGGTTGGGGAACCCTGGCCTGAGATGTATGTGCCTGTGCTTTCAATTTTGTGGGGGCAGGAACATTGGCTCTAAAGGGACTGGCCCTTTGTCTTTGGGTCATGAGTGTCACACAGGACAAGGCAGCATTAGGAGTGGCTCCAGAGTGGTTTTGGTTTGTTTGTTTGCTTCACTTTAGCTTTGCTTTATTAGCATGTTTCCTCTGATGTATGGTGACTCTTGTTTGTTTTAGTGTCTTGGTGCCTGAAGGGGAAATTTTTCAATGGAAATGAACTTCAAGGAATGAAGAATGCAATAGAACATTAGGTTCAATAATCTACATGGAATGAACTATGACTGCATTTGTCTTCATGGCCAAGCCATTTGTGAGTTACCTTTCTCATTTTTAAGGACAGATGCTGTAACTCAATAATCCATCACTGAGTCTTTAAATGTACCTTCTCTGCAGAAACACACTACTCATCCTTCACTGATAGGAGGCAATTTAAGAGTGAGTTATTTTATATGCTTATCCGAAAGGTGGCCATGCTCTCTAAACAGCAGTCGGAGAAGGTCAAGTCGTGAACGATGTCCCATCCAAAATATGATTCCGCAGTCAGAGCAATTCGATTAGGAAATTCGGTCTCTGCTTCCTAAGCTGACCAGTATCTCTTAGTACATGATGAGTAGGACGGGATGCAAGTGTGCACTGCCGGCCGCTACCCTGAAGAAAAGACCTCAGTCCTGAGAGACACAGAGGAAGATGTCATATCTCAGTGGCACGTCTCAGAAAGCTGCTTCTAATTGCTGACGTTTTTTGGAAATCCCTGAGACATTACCCATGCCTCTTTCCACATCACTGGCGTAATTACCATATGACTTGTTTTTGGAGATTTTGCCTAGTGATAAATGAAGATGACCGATTTTGTTTTTTGAGTCTAAAGCAAGTGCTAAGAAGCAGACTCAATGATTTATTTCACAACCTATTAATAAAACCACGGAGCATTGACAGCCTTCAGCTTTGTTCAGGACGGACATTATCTCCGATTTCCAAGACAAGGTCATCACATGGGAGAATTCCAGTGAATGTGCACAATAGAGGGACAGGTGCGCTAGTGCCAGGAAGCCACTTCATGTGTTGTCAGTGCTGCCATCTTGAACCAGTCACCCCAGAACCACACTAGGTCCAGAACAGTGGGTTTGGGGCATTGACGTGTGACCTGGGGTCTCTGCTGGACTTTGCATCCCTATAAGAACTTAAGTACTTGTTATAATCAAGATGCGATGGTCTCAGAACGGTTTTAATAAGGCTTCTATTCTTGTCATTTCTAATTTAAGGGCAGAAAGCAGATGTTTCAATTGGAGGGTGCTTTAGTATGACTTAAGCTAATGTTAGAGTGCCCCAGAGAGAGAGAAACAGGAAGCTTCCATTGGGCTGTGTGTGTGTTCTGCTGAGACGTCAGTGTTCTGTCATTTCTCGAAGACGGAAACCATGGCATTCAAGTTGGCTTGGTGCTGACAGTGCAGGAGGATGACGAGTGTGTCCTGTGGCTGCAGGTGCACCTGGACGCTGTGACGGGAGTGTGCAGTCACCTCACAGCACAGGTGGGAGACGTCCCCGTGAGGCCGCACCTGGATGCTGTGACGGGAGCGTGCGGTCACCTCACAGCACAGGTGGGAGACGTCCCCATGAGGCCGCACCTGGACGCTGTGACGGGAGCGTGCGGTCACCTCACAGCACAGGTGGGAGACGTCCCCGTGAGGCCGCACCTGGACGCTGTGACGGGAGCGTGCGGTCACCTCACAGCACAGGTGGGAGACGTCCCCATGCGGCCGCACCTGGACGCTGTGACGGGAGCGTGCGGTCACCTCACAGCACAGGTGGGAGACGTCCCCATGAGGCCGCACCTGGACGCTGTGACGGGAGCGTGCGGTCACCTCACAGCACAGGTGGGAGACGTCCCCATGAGGCCGCACCTGGACGCTGTGACGGGAGCGTGCGGTCACCTCACAGCACAGGTGGGAGACGTCCCCATGAGGCCGCACTGGACGCTGTGATGGGAGTGTGCAGTCACCTCACAGCACAGGTGGGAGACGTCCCCATGAGGCCCTCCCAGTTCCATTTGCACTGTGAGTTCATGGACAGAGCCTTTGGATCCCAGGTCACCATACACCTCGCGGGGACACTGGAAGGTGTTGCCCCAGGGGTGCTGATAACCAGCCAGGCTTCCAGCTCTGAGCTGTGCCCAAAGCCAAAGAAGGCCGTGTGGCCAATGCTGGTGCCCAGCACACGCAGAAGTACCCAAGTGATGGGGGTACAGTCAGGACGCCCGGGAAACCCACACCACAGCCTTGTACTGAAGAAAATGGGGTTTGCAGCCACTGAACATGGTCCCACCATGACACAGATGTCGTTTAATGTTTCAATCTGTGAATTTGGGCCTACACAGCGCCTTGTATCATCGGTGACATTGAGCTGCCCCAGAAGCTAAGATAGAAGTTGCTCGAGCAGGTGGCTCCCACCCAGTGACACTTCCTTTCACAGCATTGCTGCTTTGCATCATGGTCTGTGGATAGTGACCAGATGTGGGTGCTGCTCCAGCCCCCTCAGATCTAGTGAGGAGAACAGCAGAGGAACTGACCACCAGGCATGTGTGAGGCGTCCTGTTGTGTCCGTATGCTGCATCCCGAGACAGCTGGCCTGCCGGACTGGTGCTGGAGGGACCTACTGAGGACAGGAAGGTGACCTGATCTGTCAGAGGCTCCACGTCGGTCACGGCTGTGCCAAAGCGCCGTCGGAGCTGTGTGGACGTCCTGTGAGACGCTTTGTATGCTCAGAGCGTGTGGGGATTCGCTCTCAAATCCAGGTCCTGGAACAAAGTGGGGGAAGTGGGGATGTTTCTTCATCTGTTCCCCTTCGTGACCACTTGTGAATTTTGTTTCCCATCTGTGCTCTTCTGGTTCAGAGATTTTCATTCCCAAGGGAACCGTGCTTCTACCAAAGGACTCAATAGCAGTTTCACTGAGTTGGAAGCTGAGACCATCACTTGGCCACTTTGGGCTCCTTGTGTCACTGGGCCAAGAAAAACACTGAATGGACTAATACAGAGGTTGGCATGACTGATCTGCTTTGCTAAGGAGACATGGGGGCTCCTTCCTAGGACAGCGAGGGGCATTGGGGAACCCAGTATTTCGGGGCGCCTCTTACTTCTTCCACATCCAGGGGTAGGAGTTAACGGAAGACCAACTACAGCGACCCACAGTAGGACCACACACGCTCAGGCCCTCCGAGAATTAAGGCTTGGGTCACCAGGTGTAGAGTCATGAATGTCAGGAGTGACGCAGAAGCTGGGACTTCACAGAGAACAAGCTAGCCTGTTGCAGCTCCGTGGACGCTGGCAGGACACGAGGTTCAAGGGCCAGGCACCAAGGACTTTCTCACTCACCGGTGGAGACGGAGCTGTGTCAGCATCATGCCGGTCTTCCACACGGGGACGCAGAACGGCCAGTGACGGTTGCGGTTGTCACACAGTTACCACGGACCTCGTGACCAGTTTCTGCTCTTTTGAATTTCCTGGGGAAGTTTTCCTGACACACACTCCTGTCAGTTCCCCACGGTTCTGCATTAATTCCTGTTCAGACGTCTCCCTACACCAGATGTCTGGGGCGGCTTTCATTTCCTGCCCAAACCATGACACGGGGGTGAGCTCCAGAAACACCCTGACTATCTCTGAGTCTCTAACGAGTAATTGGTCTGTCCAGGGTTCTGCAAGGTGAACAGATGCCCACAGCTCTGTCTCTTCCTGCATCTGCGAGCCTTACACACAGAAGACACCGTAACCTTAAGTAATGTGTAACATCCATTTTAGAATTCACCTCGAATCTGCTTCTGGGTGATGGTTTCTGTTTAACAAGCTGCGATCAGTTTCCTCACAGGACGATTGTGAAGACTGAGTGTAGCGATTCATGTCAAGTGCTTAGCACGTAGTTTGGTGCTGAGGAAATACTAGCTATCATTACTAGTGGGAGTACGAGAATTATCATCATGTGAGGACTAGTGTATCCCGAGGGATGTGGGAAAGAAATACTGATCTCCAGACAGCCATGGGGAGACGCGTGGCACTTTCAGGTCCTAAAAATGGCTCTAATCGGAGGGCGAAGGGGGTGTTTTCTGGTGTGAACCCCATTTGAAAAGGAGCCAGACTTGGGCTCCATCTGAGAGGACTGCCTTGAGGGGTGTGGGGTGCCCAGCAGGAAATTGGGCTTCCTGAAGTTCAGGCCTCAGGGAGCAGCAGCGGCAGCCTCCCGGAGCCCCAGCCCCCCCTGGCCAGGGGACAGGTCACTATGAAGCCCGTGAAGGTGCTACGCGTGACAGACCTGCGACTGCTCCTTCCTTTGCTAAATATTTACTGTGCACTTAGCTTGTATGAGGTGTTCGAGGGGCCAGGAATACAGCAGTGAGAAAGGAGAGGGCAAGAATTAAAAATGTGCCCTGTGCCGGGGCACAGTAGTGCTCTCAAGAAAAAGAAAGCAAGAAGTGGGGTGCTATTATATCTAGGGGCGGTCACGGGGCCCCATTTCCAGGAAGAGGTATTTGAACAGAGAGCTGAAGGAAGAGAGGGGCCCAGGCCTGCAAAGAGCCTTATGGACCGAATAGCCAGTGAGAAGCCCTGCGGTCCAGGACGGTGCAGGGGCTGGGGTGGGAGTGAGGCCGCGAGATCCAAGGGGCCAGGCCGTCCAGCAGCCTGGGGGCAGCGGCCAGGACTTTGGGTTTCATTTCCAAAGACTGAACGGCCCTGGAAGGTTCAAGGCAGAGGGCGATGTGGTCTTGATTTGGGGTTCAAAAGGTGTGTGGGTGTTCGGCTGCTGGAGGCGGGTGAACATGAGGTGGTCCTGGCTGGGCAGGGCGTGGTGACTGGGGTGCTGGGCGCACAGTCAGCCCTCAGCACTGCCAGGTCACTGCTGCCTGCTGCTAAAAGGTATTTGTAACCCCAGAATCAATACCCACAGCGCTTCCTTCACAACCATTCACAGATACGCGCGTGCATAGAGTGGCAAACGTGTGAGCTGCCCGGTGTGTGTGTCACCGGCTGAGTTCCAGCCAGATGACACCGCCTTCACATTTCAGCTCTCGTCACAAACCAACATCCTTCTCAGCGTACGCTCAAGGGCTGTGTCTTGTGCAGTTCTGGGCCTGGCGTCCGTGACCTTGCTGTTTAGAATGGCCCCAAGCGCAGTTCAGAGGCCGTGCAGGCTCCTGCCAGGAGGGCTGGGGGGCCTGACGGGTGGCACAGGTGTTGGATTCGGGTGTTCAGGCAGTGGTGACAGCTGCTGGCCCAGCTCGTGTCACAGCGTCAGCAACGTGTGGTAAATAGGTGTGTTTACGCAGAGACACACGTAAAGCGAGGTGTGTATGACTGGGTGATGAGAGTGTGACCAAGTGCACGCAGGGACGTGGCCCTGTGTTTCCCCCGGGAGGGACAATTCGTGTTTGCGGTGACTCTGTAGACCGTACCTGCCGGGAGTAATGAGGATTGATGTGTTTTGAAGATGGTGACACAGGATATGCTGGTGGCTTGAAACAGGCTGTGAGGCAAAGCGCTGGCTCTCAGGTGCTGGGCTGGGACGACTGACAGATGGAGCTGCTGCTTGCTTCTGGGGAAGTCCTGGGGGAGCGGGCTTTGCGGGGCTGCGATGGAGGGGAGATGGCGGGAGGGAAAGGAGGCCCATTTCCTCCAGCTTCCTCCACTCCTCTCACCTCTTCTTCTTACCAGAAGGCATAGTTTGAAGGGGAGAAGGTAGAGTAAACATGGAAGCCATTTACTTAGTTTCCTGCCAATCTATTTTCTCTTCACTATTTTGGTAGCAAAAATTGCAAACCTACATAATATTTTTCCTAAAAAGCAAGTATAGTATTATTAGAATAGCTAACTTAGTCTGTTCGAAGTTATTACTTGCATTATTATTATATTGTTGTAATTCCTAAAAATGAGGGAAAGCCACCACAAAAATAAAAATTGCTTACATTAACATAGACTCTATCCAGCTTACTTCTACATTTATTATTTATTCCTTAAAAATGCCCTTATTAGGTCTACTCAATGGGCTTTTTCAGTTAAGAAATGTGAGCTTGTGACTGGTTCTTCCAATTACTTCAGAAAGGTACCTTGGTCAGCGTTCTTACTTTGGTGCAAACTATTCAGTTTTTGTTTGTTAATGGAATTTTTTCTTTTCTTCTGTTTAACGCTTTTTTCTTCTAACACGTGGCCAGCTTGTCTAGTGACATATAATGGTGATGCTGGCTTCCTGCACGCCCAGTGGAGCAGAAATTGTAAATATTAGCAGTGAAATTAATATTAAATGAGACCCATGTTAAAATCTCCAGGTGTCTGCTTAAACAGCATTACATAGAAATAAAATGAGGTGTTTATTTCCATTTGATGTGCCTTGCAAATGAGTTTACATATTAATCATTTATTTTAAAAGTGGGCAGCAGTTAATATATAGAGTGACTTTTTGAAACCGTATGACTTCCGTAGTATGTATAGTATACAACTATTTGTATTTTAATTTGTTAAATATATTTATTCTTCCTTTTCTCCCCTCAAACAAAACAGAGATTGATATGGAAAATCAAGCTGATAGAAAAAGTGGAAGCTGCTCAGGGTGTGACCATCAGGTACCTAATAATTTTGTGATTGTTACTTCAGGTTTGGCTCTGAGGTTCCTGGCCATTACAGCAAAAAGAGAAGTTGTCCTCATTATTGGAAAAGAGGAAATATTTCAGTTCTTTTGGGGAGACTTCCCTCCACCGGTTAAAATTCTAAAATAAATTTCTCACGCGGGGCTTTATATCCAGGACACTGAACGATGTAATACATAATATCTTCTAAATGCAGAACAAAATTACATAAAATGCGGAACAAAATTCCATACCTGGATTGATATACCATATGTTAATTGGGGTTTGGCATCAGAAGTCTATGTTTTTGACAGCATGAAAAGGTCATCCTTGCGTTTTCACAGAAGCATGGCCAAGCACGTTAGCCACGTGAAGAGCCTTCAGAAGAAAATACCTAACGGAAGAGAAGGTATCGTGTTAGGAACTCGAGAAGTACCTTTTCCGTCCAAGTAGTGTGATTGCCATATGAACTGAGCTAGGCTTTCATATGTGAATATTAATTTCTAAGGCTCATTAAGGGGGAGCATTTGCTAGGAAAAACTTAAGCTAATTAAAGATGCCATATATTTGAAAGCTTAGAGAAATACATTTGCATGTTTTATTCTCTACTTTCAAAATAATACTTGTGCACTGTCCCCCTGTCCCCCCACACCCCCGTAAACCTGCCAAGTGGACGTTTACTGCTTATGGAGAAGTGTTGTCCAATTCTGTACCTTTCACGTTTGTTCATGGCACCGTGTCATGCTGACTGGTTCTTTAATACACTGGTGTATCCGTCTCATCCCGTAGCAGAGGATTTGGTCATAACATAAGGAATGAACTGATAAACGCATGGATGGTATGTTTCCCGTAAGGGCGCCGCCCTTCTCCTCTGCCTGTGGGAAGCACTGCAGGCAGAAGGTCCATCTCAGGGTTGGACTCCAGCCCTGTGTGTCCTTCCTGGGTGTTCTCTGCCCAGTTGTCAAGATTCTGGGAACGGTATTTGTCAGGGGCTTTTCTGCTACATTCCTAGCTAACGGTTAAGGTGCAGACTTACCTGTATAAAAACTAAGTTGCCGTCTGTAAAGCACATCTACCGTAGTGCACACAGTAGGCCAGCGAGAAATACAGGTGTTTTCCCTTTCAAACGTGTTTTCATCTTAATGGCTTCTCTTCCTGATCTTAAGGAATTGCGTTAAAATAAGTGAGTCGGGCTCCGGCATCTATATTTGGAAAGCCCTCTGCCTCGTCCAGGTTTCTGAGGCAAAGAGGCTTTCTTTCCAACCTCCAGTCTCCGACGCCTTCCCACAGGTGGCGCAGGCGGTCTTTACTCTGAGAGCATGATTTTCCACCTCTGATCATGCTGTGTGGCCATGAAACAGAGGCAGGGTGTGTAGCCAGGTGAAACCTGTATCTGATACATAAACCTACACACATGAAAGAGAAATTGGTTCATTTTCGTATGTCATATCCCGTGTATACAAGTTTAATTAGGGTTCGTGCAGGGGCATAAGAAAGCTAGATTCAGAGTAGAAACTGTAATAAAATTAATTTTCCCTAACTTGTTTAAAAAGATAACCGGTTCTAAAGCAATTTCAAAATATTTCTAAAACCCTGCTTTCACTGAGTTAACAGATGGTGTGTTATAAAACCAATTATTTTTTAAAGCTTTCATGGAATTAAAAGTATAGTGAAATACAGCTAACTTTGCTTTGCAATCCAATCCATTTCATCTTGGACTTCACTTTCTCATTCTCAGATGTGACTGGACATGACATTGATGCAGTATTCTTGGGTCTTGGGCATGTGGTTGTGATCTGTTTGTGATGTATTTGTGGGCAGCTCTGTGTATGGTTGTGTGTACGTTCCATCTTGTCAGGAATCATACAGAGTGAAGGCTGAAGGTTGGCAATGGGTTCAGTTTGGTCAGGAGCTGCCATTAGGAGCATGGCAAGTGGCACAATGAAGCATTAGATAAATGAGCTTTTACTCACCAGCTTCCACCTAAGGCAGAAACCTGCGGCCTCAACCAGATGAAATCTGCATGGACAGTCCCAGGTCCCGCCCACTGAATTAGGCTGTGATTACAAACATTCACTCGCTGCTATGACATTTTGACAGGAAGATGTTAAAGATATAAAATCCTAACACCTGCCCTCCCTCCCAAGAGGCATAAACGATGTCTACCACTATTAGTGAAGAGGAATTCACTGTTAAGCTTAGACCAGCATCTCATTTGCCTGTAGCTATTTATCACAATTATTAAAGGCTATTACGCAGCAAGAGTTTGAATTTATATAAAGCAAAGCACCTGGCTGAAATCTTAGAGAAAGAGGGCTGAGCTTACCACTTAATATGGTTGATGGCACGTACCAAACGTCTGCAGCACTTTTAAGAGGAAAGCTTTCACTGAGAAAATTAAAGTCATGACCCAAACTTAGCAAAATAATACCTGAGTAGCATTAAACTTTTTAATGCTTTGCCACTGCTCTGAAGACAATGAAAGCTTTTGCCAAATGGTGCTCTTACCAGCGCACACTGGATATGAAGCAGCCCAGTTTTCTGGAAAATCTCTAACTTTCTCAGAATAGCAGGCATTATAAAATGTTAAAGCTTACCCAGAATTTAAAATCAAATATCACCTTTCTTAAAAATAACTGCTAATAACCTCTGACTCACAACATTACTCACCTACCCTGCCTCTTAGGTTTTATTAAAACTACAACCAGGGAGTCAGAAAGGGGCTTCAGAAGGATGATGGCCACCCCCCTTCCCCCCCCTTCCCCCCTCCCCCCCTTCCCCCTTCCCCCGCCACTGGCGACGCATCTTCCGAAAACTCACTGTCCAGCACACTGGCCATTGTTTCACCATCATCTTCTTCCATCAGTCGGCCACCCTTCCTGTAACCTTGCGTATTGAGGACACGTCACTAAATAACCAGGAGCTCCCTACTTTCTCTCATAATTCAGCCAGATTTTCCTGACAACTTTTGAATTTCCCACCCTATCTTATAACAGATAAATCTTCACTTTTAGATATTTTGTTTTTGTCATTCCACTAGTCAGATTTCAATGCACTTTTCCCCTCTCTGTATACTGTTTTGGCGTTTTTTAAAAATCTGCTTTCTCTAGTGTGTCTAAATTTTAAAATCTTGTTGCTCTTGATTTTTTTCTCTTGTAATTATACAATAATTATGACTCAAAATAAGTTTTCTTTATGTCAATGTGTAGCTCTCCCATTATATTTTCCATCTTGAAAAGTGGCCAAACTTGAATCCTTGGTTTTCTAATTGAAAGGCATTATGTTGTCTTCTAGCATTTCAGTCAAAAATCCCAAATCCATAGCAATTTTATTTTTCTCGGTACCTTAAATCAATTTTAGATTCAAACTGGGTATAAATAATAAAAACCCAAATCTTTGCTGGTTTCTGTGCTTCCGTGGTGATTTCCAATCTGATTATTCCTTATATTGCTTATGGGCTACAACGTGCCTTCATCTAGGTAATTTTGGTGCTAGAATCACTAATGGATTTTTATTACTTAACTCGTGGACTTGACTATCCCCATTCATTCATTAATTCATTCCTTTCACAGAGGCTCAGAGACTGCCCACTCTATGCCAGCTCCCATCTGAGAAGGCTCAAAGCACTCTTTCAAATGTGTATTCCATTTTATCTCAATTATCAGGTTGCTAAGTATGTCACTCTGTTTTTTCTGTGACTGTTGTAGGGTTTATGACACGTGTATTTAACTTATGAGAAATAATATTACTTAAGTAATCTTGTATCGTTTCCTGTACAGTGAAAGAGCATTACAGAGCATACTTGGCATTGGTTTTCGATTGCTGTTCAACAAATGACCATGAATTTAGTAGCTTAGAACCACATCCATTTGTCAACAACAGTTGTGTAGATCAGACGCCCCAGGGAGCTGACTGGGATCCATGCTGGGCTGTCGCAGAGCTGAAACCAAGGTGTTGGCAGGGCCGAGCCTTTACCTGGAAGCTCTGGGACAGACGCCCTCAAGCTCATTCAGGTTGTTGGCCAAACTCAGTTCTGTGCACTGAGGTCCCTTTGCTTCCTGGCTCTCAGCTGAGGGTCGCTCAGTTCCCATGACCTCCGACCTCTTGTCATGTGACTGCCTCCGTTCTGTAGTCAGCGATGAACCTAATACTTCTTAGCCTTCGACGTCTTTGATACCTGGCTCTGAGGATGTCTGAGAAAACTGCTCCTCAGGGGCTCGTGTGATGAGAGTGGCCCCCTCAGATAAGTTCTTTGTTTAAGGTCAGTGGATAAGGCACCTCAGTCACACCTACAGAAAACCTCTGCCACGTAACCTAAGCGCATCATGGCTGTGGTGTCGCATCCTGTCCCAGGGATTAGCACAGGAAATTGACATTGTCATAATTCTGCCTACCACAATTTCCAATTCTTTTCACTATTTCTTGTGTTGCTGCTGCCAAACATTTTACTTCTCCATGTCATAACTCCCCAAATGCATGGTTGCTAGTTTGGATTTAAACAATGGACTATAATTTAAGAAAATTTACAAATGAAAAGAATGTCTTTTATATTTACTTGCATACTTACAGTTTCTAGTGCTTTTCATTCTTTTATACAGATCTGACGTTTCATCAGCTGTTATTTTCATTCTCCCTGAAGAATCTCCCTTAACATTTGCTGATGTGCAGGTCTGCTGGCAGTAAATTCACTCCAGTTTTGTTTGTCTGAAAAAGCCTTTATTTTACCTTTATTTTTTGGAAAGCATTTTTGCTGGATAGAGACATCAATGCTGACATTTATTTTCTTTCAGCACTGCATATTTGTCATTCCAGTGACTTTTGTTGTGCACTGTTTCAGATACAAAGTACCTTTGCTTGGTAACTAGCTCATCATCCCCCCCCCACGTAATGGAATTTTCCGTCCCTTTGGCTACCTTTAAAATCCTCTCCTTGTCACTGGTTTTCAGCAGTTTGATTGTCAGACCTTGGTGTTGTTTTATTTCTGTTTATTTTGTTTGGGTTTCATTGAGCTTCTTGGATTTGTGCAGTTATAATTTTCCTCAAATTTGGAAATTTATCAAAGATTAATTATTCAAATATTTTGTCTGGTCTATTTTCTCACTTCTGTTTCTGGGACTCCAACTATATGTGGGTGAGACCCCTTGATATTGTCCCAGATGTCACTGAGACTCTATTTTACTTTCTTTTCTTCTGTATTGTCCAATCTGCTGTTAACTAGGCCCAGTAATATTTCTTTTCATTTAAAGTATTAGAATTTTCAAATATAGAATTGCCAGTTGTTTCTTCATAAATTTTCATTTCTCTTTGAGATTTTCCATCTGTTTATTTATGTCCATATTTTTCTTTAAATCTTTAAATACATTTCTAATACCTTAAAGTATTTAATTCCAATATATAGGTCACCTTTGGTTATTTTTCTGTATACATTCTCCTCTTGCTCATGTGTCACATTTTCCTGTTTCTTTGCCTGCCTGGTACTTTTGATATTATGCTGGACATTGTGAAGGCTACATTGTTGAGAGCATATATTTTGTGACCTTTATTAGAGTGTTGGGTTGTTTACTGGCAACATTTTCCTGACTGATAAGTTTGATCCTATTGAGGCTTGTGTTTGGTTAGGTCTAGAGTAGTCCTTACTCTAGAGCCAAATGACCCCCCTTTTAATGTGTGGTCTTTCTGGGGTCTCAGCTGAATGTGTGTGGACTTCAGTGAAGCCTCTGATCCTGGGTAGCGCTGCAATGTCTTCAGCATTGCGTGACCTCTGGGTCCTGCATTCAGCTCGCAGCCCTCAGTAGCTTTTCCCACCAGGCCTCGTGGCGTCTTGCCCTGAATACATGCAGGTTAGTATTGGCCCTAAGGCCCAAATGCACGTCTGTGCAGATGTCCAGAGATCCTGCCCTGCATGGCTTACTTTTCTCCAGGATTCTTATCCCAAAACTTCCTGTTGTCTCAGTGGCCCTTAACTCTGCTTTGTGTTTCCCCTGCCCAGCAAGACCACTGCCTGTTCTGTTCAAGCTGCTTTTCTGTGCTGCAGTTGGGAACTCATCTCATGAGTTGTCCTTTCAAGAATCGCAGAGCTGGGATGTGTGTTGCCTTAATTATCTTAAACGGTCGATTTACATATTTACAATTGTTTAAGCTGGAACGGTAAGCCCAATGTCAATTGTTCTATTATGGCTGGAACTGGAATTGGCCAGCTTAAAATAATTTAAAGTTATTTATTTAATAAGAACATGTATTAGATATTCATTCCATTGGATAAAGTCATTTCTCAAGTTCCTGTGTGTCATAAGAGATTTTATCTGGGTCATATGTTTCAGAATACTTCATCAACTCGGTGATAAGGAGGTTGAGGTTGTCGCATTCTCAAATTGGGGTATCTCGAGCCGTCTTCAGCGTTATTTATTTTGCTTTGGGAAACTCGTTTAAAACCTTGCTCCCCACTTGTTTTCTCCTTGTGGGTTAGTCTCAGAGTTTGCACTTGGTTTCTTGGTAATACCTAGAAATGCTTCATTTCACTGCCCATCAATTTGATCCTTTGAGACCTTTCACTCTCGTCATGCTTCGTGGCTGTCCCTCGTTTATTGTTAATGGCGAAAGTGACGCTAGTTACCTATGGCCGTGCCCTACCAGCTGTAGGCTGTCCAGTGATCGCAATACTTACTATCCCTGTATTTCCTACTGTATAATTAACAAGGTGCTTGTGGTGGAAATGGTGCTCTTTGTAATTCTGATGGACTTTTGTGTCTTTGATAAACTCATTTCATCATGGTTGACCACGTCCATAGGTATGTCTTGTGCAGACAGAGGGCTTTTATTTCTTTGCCATTGAAGTGCATGTTTTGGCTATGGGCAGACTGTTGACAGGCTCAAATGCGTCGCAAAGTCAAGGCTTTTCCTGATGTAACCAGACCTCTAGGCTGCCTGAAATGGGACCCAAGACTTTTATCATGAGGAGTGACACTCTGTGTTCTAATTTCATTTTTGTTAGTATAACAGTATCTGCTCCTATAGTGGAAATTCTGATTCAACAAGCCAGTCCAACTCTTTTTTTTTATAAATTAAATTTATTGAGGTGACAATTGTTAGTAAAATTACGTAGATTTCAGGTGTACAATTCTGTATTGCATCATCTATAAATCCCATTGTGTGTTCATCACCCAGAGTCAGTTCTCCTTCCAACTCTTGCTTTCTCTTTGAAAATATCTTCCCTTTCTTTTGTAATGTGTGCAGAACGAAACTCCTTATTTCCTTTTCTGTCATTTTTTTCCATCTGCTGGTTCTTCACTCATTACTAATGTGTATCTTCTCAGTGGATGGTTCTTTCTCAGGGGCTCAGCATTACAAAATGGCCCTAGGCAGTGATCAGTCAATGAGGGAGCAAAAAGAAGACTTAACCATTTTCCCAACTACTTATTTTAGGGATTTTAACATAATTATCTTTATTTCTTTTTGCTTTCTCCTCCTGTAGTTGACAAGCATTTAGGCGTTAAACACGAGAGCACTCCTTTTCTGTTCTTTCTCTTACAGTACGTCAGCCCAGCCAATGCTGTCTCAGAGGGTGAGGATTCTCCCTTCCACGCAGAGCGTTCTGACTGCTCTCATACTTTCTCCAGGCACAGCAGCTTTGGGCACTGGACTTTCTGTGACTCCTCTCCTGCTTTCTTGTCTTCTCGTAGTTTCCAAACAAACTGCCTTGTAACAATGGTTCCCAAACATGGAAGTCGCCTTACTTGGCCATCCAGCCAAATGTGCCTCACTCGCGGACAGCTGACTCGGGACAGTGTCCCAGCCCAGTACCCCGAGCTCCTGCACAGTTAGGGGTCACCCCTGCCTGTTCACAGATGTGCCCTCGGTGCTTATCCTACTGCCTGGCACAAAGTAAGGACTGTCTGTTTGCAAAACAAACAACTGCAAACGTCCTGGAAACTTGCCTGAGGGGCCAACAGATAGCTTAGTTTAAGTGGAGGAAGCACATTGTTTGAAGATGTTTCTACTAGTCTGTATCTTTCTGAGTTCTGTGATAATCGTCTGCTTACAAGTCAGACTCTGCCAGTAGATTGTGATTCCCTTGAAAGGAGCACCCGTCTCTTACTTATTTTATTATTTTTATCACTTAGCACTAAAGCAGGCCCACTATATGCAGTCAACTGATTTCACTGCGCATAATACCCTGTAGGTCCATCCCTGTTGTCGCAATGTAAGATTTCATTCTTTTTTACGACTGACATTCCTTTGTATAAATGTACCACATCTTTATCCAGTCATCTATGATGGACGGACACTTAGGTTGCTTCCGTATCTTGACTATTGTAAATAGTGCTTCAATGCACATGGGGGTGCATATATCTTTTTGAATTAGTGTTTTGGATTTCTTCAGCTACATACCCAGGAGTGGAATTGCTAGGTCACATGGTAGTTCTCTTTTTAATTTTTTTGAGGAACTGCCATGCTGTTTTCCATGGTGGCTGCACCAATTTACATTCCCACCAACAGTGCAGGAGGGTTCCCTTTTCTCCACAGCCTCGCCAACACTTGTTGTTTGTTGACTTATTGACGATGACCATTCTGACAGGAGTGAGCTGGTATCTCATTGTGGCTTCTATTTGCATTTCTCTGATGATTAGTGATTCTTTAAAAACGTCCTTCAGCAAAATTAAAAAAAAAGATAGTTATTCATCAAAGTCATTGTATAAAATGTTTATTATTTTTTTCACAATAGTCTTGTACTTTATTATCTCAGTTTTATATCTTCCATGTAATTTTCTTCCCTTTAATGATTTTTTTGTATTTTATGTCAACATTATAAGATATTATATACCTCTTTTATCATTTTGTAGTATTTTTTCAATTAGTGGCTGCTTTATCGTATTTAAAAGTTATTATGTGATTTATGTGAGATAAATGTTTCCTGGTTATTGCTGGTTGCTATTTTGAATTTAACTTAGTCCATCAACCTACAATTAAATTTTCTTTCACTATTATTGTTGCAGGTAAATGCTGTAACTACCTGGGTTGTTATTTGAAGCAGTCATTTCTGTGTCTTCTTTGGAATGAAACATAGCCCTTATAGTTTACCAGATGTGTTTCCTAGACACTTCCTAGACATTTTCTGATTCTTATAAATGAAGTCTTCATTAGTGAGGCAATTTCTTACATTTATGAATTGTTCTAAATTCATTGTTCTAGATTTATGAATTGTTCTAAATTCTACAATTTTAGAATGCAGAATTTACAAGTATTACAAAAAAGAATTTTGCTACGTGGTCAAATTTAGCTTGGATATTTCTTAAAATAGGATGTTTCTCTCAAACTTTCCACAAATATTGATAATCCAACAATTTTTGACTATGGCAGAGAATGCTGCAATATTCTTGTGTGTATCTCTTGGTGCATATATGTATGTTGTCATTTTTCTTGGGTACATACCTACAAGCGGAATTGTTGGATCATAGCATGTGTGTAGCTTGAACCTTAGTAGAAAATACTGAACTGCTTTTGAAGCGTTTGCACCAATTTTCACTCCCACCAGCAGTGTAAGTCTTAGCACTGCCCCGCACATTCATCCACACTTTGTATTTCAGTCCTTAAGTCTAGCCATTCTGGCGGGCGTGTAGTGTTCTCTCGCTGTGACTGGTGACGTTAAAGGCAGTAGCTCATGCTTATTGACCATTTGGGTATCCCCTTTATGAAGGGCTGAGTGAGTCTTTTGCCCAAGTCTTAAATTGGATCATCTTTTTCCTATTAATACGTAGGATTCTTCACATATTCCAGATGCAAACCTTCTGTAGGTGACATGTATGTTGAAATATTTTTTTCTTCTCAGTGGTTACTCATTTTCATTTCTTTGTAATGTCTCTTGATGTAGCCAAAATTATTCCTCTTTCCCTTTATTGTTAATGCTTTTGTTCTGTTCAGGAAGAGTTTTCATACCCCAATTGTGAGAATATTCTCATATGTTATTGTCTGTAAATTTTATTGTTCTTTCTTTCACATATAAACCTACCAACCACCTGGGATGGATTTTATTTTTATATTTGTGATCGGTGTGAGGTCAACATAAAGTTTAATTTTTTTCTGTATTGACAGCTCATTGTTCTAGCAGCAAAAACTGAAAAGGCTTCTTTCTTCCGCTCTATAGAGGGGGGTAACGAGGTCTGCACAACCCAGCAGCTGTGCTCTGCAGAAGCTCGCTGCGATGACGGACGGTCAGGTCGGGCACCTGAGGGTTACTCAGTTTAACTCCAGAGCACGGGTAAGGGCCGCCGTTCTGCTGTCCTGGAGCCCGCTCTTTGGGTTTCTGGGAGTTCTGGGGCATTGGGTGTGTTCTAGGGGCCATGTGAAGTCATCACCCCTGGTGGTCAGACATCCCTTCCTGTACCTGAACGATAATTGCTTGACTGGCGTCCTTGACCGGGTCCACTCACCTGCTGTTTTTCAGGTCAAGGTCTTTCTCCGTCCCCAGATCACCGGGACCCCAAATGGTCATCGAAGAAACTTGCCCTTCCTGCCTCATTCCCTCACTAGACTCTGTTTTATCACATGAACCCTCCTCCAGGCCCAAACCCTCTATTTTCATTTGCTCTCACTAAGGCTTTGATGGTCCATTAGTATCGAACAAAAGCCTGGTTTTGTTTCTTTGGAGTCAAGGAGAGCTCTCAGGCAGTGCGGGGAGACGTATACATTCCATCTTCCTAGCGCAGCACAGAAAGAAAGATGAGCAAACCGTTGTTTCTGTCATAACGCAGACTGGATGTTCATATTCTGTCACGTCTGTGAAACGGAAAGGAGATCCAGAAATGCAAAGGAATGGGAAAACCACCGAATTGCCCCCAAGACTCAGTGACTGACCCAAGTACACTGATTTAGGGATATTTTCTAAATTCCTTCATGCGAATGAGTCACAGGAATTGTTAGGCAAGTAAAAGGCACACACCCCTGTGATTAGTTATCAGAGTCCATAATAATAGTGTATAATTCTGCAGGTGAGCATGTGAGTAACAAACATACAACTGGAGAATAATACTCCACGGTGTGCCAAAGATTTATACATAGTAACTCTCTGTCAATTCACTTAGAGATGGACTCACGAGGACAGTGGCCACATAGCATTAGCCAGTTTTATCATACTTTTGGAGTGAGAATGAAGTGCCATCTTTAAATGGAAAAAGGGGAACTGAAAAGATAGTGAAAACAAAATATCCATTTTTGTCGCAGATGTTAAAAATGGAATAATCAAATATAAAATAAAATAAATATTCATGAGGCCTGATTCCTCTCCCTCACTTGATAGGAGGCTGATATGTTTCTATGGTAACCGTGACACTGCCGTCTGGGAATGAGCACTTCAGTGTGTGTGTGTGTGTGTGTGTGTGTGTGTGTGTGTGTGTGTGTTTTCATGAGCATATAATGTTGGAGGCATGATTAGGAGTAAGAAAGACACTGAAATGAGCTGCCTGGAGTATCAAATGAGGCAAAGGAAAGCCATGGACAAATCTAAGAGGAGAGATGAAGGACTGATTAACCACGTTGATCAGGAACGTGTACTTAGAGGGGAGAGAGGACCCCCGGAGTTGCTGTGGCTCAGCCCTCCCTTTCACAGCTGCGGTTCTCCTGACTCAGTGATACTGGCTTCCCACCGAATACTCTCCCTCAGGCATGTTCCAGTCCCCACAATGCGGTGTGGTCGGGTGTGGCTGTGGGAAGGCAGGAGAGGTGTCTGCGTGGACTTAGCGAAGCTCATGGGCGGATGATACTCACTGCAGGCCGGGCTGATGTGTGGCTCAAAGATGGATCTGAGGTGTGGCTGTGGACTTTCTTGAGCTCCGCTGAAGAGAAAACCGTGCATTGTATGCAAAGAAGAGAGTTGGTTGAGTGACTTTATGTTGCTAGAATAAAAAAGCCTCCGCCAGTGGGGTTAAACTGAAACCCTCTCCTTTCAGTTCCGTTTGCATTCAGCTGGAATCCTCACATCCTATGCCTTTTTCTATGATTGAATTGTTGCAACAAGAGGACTTTTTTAGGTCTTATGAAAATTAATAGCTGAGTTCTTTATTAGTATTATTAATATTAATGAGATGACTAAGAGTTACACGTATCATACATTACTTGCCTGTGGCCTGTTTTATGGTGTCAGTCCCAACTTTGTTATTTCGACGAGGAATTACATAATTTTTAAAATATTAAAAACATTTCAGTGACTGCATGGCACAAAGTTGTAACAGGATATCAAACGCTGGATTACGTGTCACCTCACATGTCTATAGGAAACTCTGTGATATCATTTTATGCCAAATGATTAATTCCCACACTTAAGAGAAAGTGGGAAGCACTTTAAGGCCTGACTTCGGTGTAGGGATGTACTTCACACATATAAAAGAATTCACAAACCACAAAGGAGAATTACAATCAGCACAGGAATTTTATGTTGCAAGGGCCTATTTAATTTTAGAGTAACGTTATGTATGTATCGTGTCTTAAAGTCCCATTGGGACTAGACGGGCCATTCTCATCTACTCTGAAAATAAGACAAAGAGGCCAGTGGAAGTGAAATATAACATGACCCAGAGTAGAATCAAGATGCCCCAGGGTGAACAAAATCACCTAATTTTCAGTCAGGTGTATAAAATGACAACCATTAAAAAATATCTGTCTGGCTCTTTGGGAAGGAAATACTTAATACGATGATAGTAAAAGTAAATTGAAAGAAATAACTAAGGCACTGCTTATAATATATTTTTTATTAGCAACGATAAAAAACAGTGTAAGCTGTACAAAAATAATCCTTATTTCATGTAAATAATAAAGTCAAGCAAATGTTTCTAAGATTATTCTAGCCAGTGACTCACAGGTATGTTTGAACTTAGGACCTGAGCAGATCTAGCTGGGTCTGTAAAACTAAAAAGGTACAAAAGTAGGAAGGAGAGATAACACGAAGTCTTAGCACTCTAAGTAAGGGTTTTTTTGTGTCTGGAAATTGAAAATTGATTTAGGAATTCATGTAACATGCATAAAATGGAAATAATGTAGTTCACCTCCTGGTCTCTGAAGAAAACCCATCTTTATAAAACCATAGACGGTTATTAGTGAAAGTTTTCTACCCTGCCCTCGCCAGTTTTCCTTGAAAGATAGGCTGAGTGTGTTTTGAAAAGCAGGATACCCTTAGTCACACCCTGGCAACTTCCCAGCCCCCACCCAGAAGTGCAAGTGTCAGCCTAGAAATCCGCTGACAGACACATTTGTAGGTTTCTGAGGAATATGAGGAATAGCATGATTTTCCCTGTATAGTTAGCGATTCCTATCACTTAGAAAGTAGCAGCATCCTGGCGGGAAGCACACTGTCCCCCCCACCCCCCACCCTCCTAACACCATCACACTGGGGGGTTGGGATTTCAACATGAATTTTGGGGACACAGGCCTTCCGCCCATAATTCCTGAGGCCTTGCTTTTCCTCTGTAAAGCCTTCCTGCTGCCCTGCTGTCATTTAAGTCTCCACCAGGTGCAAGAGCAGGGCTGACTCCCTTTGTCGCAAGCTATGGATTCTTTATAAACAGCCTTGGTGTGTTCTCATTCGGCGTTCTTCATTTATTTCCGCAGGTGCCTTTTAAAAATATATATTCTAGGTCCCACTCCAGAGCCACTGAATCAGTTACTGCATTTTCCCGACACTCCCCAGGGCAGTTCTTTGGCCCAGGAAACTTGAGAACCACTGCAAGCAGTGCCCCCCACACAGAGCTTCCTCTTAAATTTTGTCTTGTTCAATAAGCACTTGGATGAAGACATGGGTGTGCTGATCGGGTTTGATTGTCACAAACCTGGAAGAGTGAGCTAATGTAGTAGCTGCCAGGATCAAAATGGATTTCGACTTAGAAACCTGGAAATATGGGCTCCACTTCAGAAGAGAAGGCCTACCAGGGACTCATGTGACACTGTGTTAAAGTTAGCTTCGTGTGTGTGTGTCCATGTACATATGTGTGCATGCAGACGCTGGGAAATGCCTGGTTCATGGCCCTTTGCATGGAGATGACCTAGGAGTGAGTTCACAGAGCCTTTCACATTTGTCCTAACGAGTGGGTTTACAATCGCAAGGTCTGTTAAGAGAGTCATTTCCGTACTTCCCGTGCTTGTTAGATCATCTGGAATATGATGCCTGCTTCGGCCACGCATTTTAATAAGAACCAGTGTCTAAGGAATAGTGCTTAAAATAGCCCAAACAGCCGTCACTATTCCTCAGCCTCTAACAGATACTAACTGAGCTGCAAGCTTCTGATGTGTTACTCACTGTCCAGGCTTCAGCGTTCATAGCAATTGTTTGTGCTTTTGTGATATTTCTATAAAATTTTCTGAAAAGATTTTACTTAAATTCTACCCTCAAGAGAGTTAAAAAGATTTTATGCAATCATATAATTCTACAGGCGGGATGTGAATACATAAAGAAATGAATGTGCATTTTTAATGTGGAAATATTCAGGGTTTTATCAGATTGATAGCCAGAGACTTGAGTCTTGAGTCATGCATCTGTGAGCTCCGATACCCTTCTCTCAACAGCCGAGGGGATCACGCCATAGAGCTTTGGATTTTCACACGTGTCAGCTTCTCTAAGGTTACAAACTATGCAGCCTGCTCTTTGGTTTTCATTTTCATTCATGTGCTCATTCATTCACGCACTTGTTCACTTTTGCATTCATGCTTGTTTGATAAATGTAGGCACTTTCAGTCGTGTGCTGTACAACGCCTGGCAGCCTCGCCCTTCGCTAAGGGAGGTCCCATCTAACGGGGAAGGTCAGACTTCCAAGCATGTGACTCCCGGGGAGAGGGGCTCCCACGTGCCCCTCTCTTGGCCTGGTCCTGGACTGCCCACCACAGAAACCGGCCGCAGTGGGCTTTGAGCACTCGAATTGGGGCGAATTCACACTGAGACGAGCGAGCGGAAAGCACAGATTTTAATGCTAAGAGGACTTAGTATAAAAAGGAGAAATGATCTCATTAATATTTTGATGGGGATTACATGTTGAAATGACAATATTTTGATACATTGGGTTGACATAAGATATTGTAAAATTACTTTCTCCTGTTTCTTTTTACTCCTTAAAATCTGGATGCTAGAACATTTAACATTGCAGACGTGGTTCTTAGCATGTCATTTAGAGTCTCTCCCTTGAAGCCACATTATTGTTTCCGAGCCCAGTGTCCAGATTAGACAGACCCGTGTTGCGTCCCCGCTCCCGTGTTTCTTTAGCGGGGCAGTGGTGCGGCTCAGGTGCCGACGTCACCACCGTGGGGAAAGGCAGCGTCGCCAAGGGCCAGACCCCAGCGAAAGCGAATGCCTGCAATAGCTCTTCATTCCGCTCGCACAGCACAGCGATCCTTTCTGTAGCTCCTGCTACCGTCTCCTTCCCAGACAAGGGGCTGAACCCAGAGATTAGGTTACATGTGCTAAGCGGTCGGTCGTATAAGCACCGCCTTTACAGTTAACAGCTCTGTCCCAGGCCCGCCTGGGGGTGGTGAGGGGACCGTGGCTGAGGACGCGCCGCCTGCAGTGGCGGGACAGGACGGCAGTTCTCGCTGGCAAGGCCTGCGGGTGGGCGGCTGAGTCAAGAGTCTGGGTAGCAGCGCTCACACACGCTACCGCAGGGCCTGGAGCGACGGGTGACTTGGGCTCGGTATTGACACCATCCAGACACATTTTTGTTGTCAAAACTGAGGAGGTGTCATTGGCCTCTGGTGGGCAGGGATGCCGCTGAGCACCCTGCGGTGACAGGACGGCCCCACACGCTGTAGTGTTGAGGTTGAGAAATCCCGTCCTATGGGAATGACAATGACGATGGCAGCTTGGAAGGAGGAAGGAAGAAACTGCTACGCATGCTTTTGTAGTGCCTTTCTTGGGGAGATGACAGAGCGGTCATAGTCAGTGATGGGACCACAACCAAAGCTTAAGCACCGATTTATTATTTCTGCACAATTCTTAGCCAAGTTAGAACAGAGCAGTGAGACGCGGTCTGTGTCCGATGACATTTCACTCCCTGTGGACGAACCCTGGGCCATTTCTTCCTGGCCAGTGACCCGTGGGCCCCTAAAACAGTGGGTCCATCTGACGTGCTCTGTTTTTCTTTGCTTTTCTGTGTGTTGCTTGGAAAGCGAGCCGTGCGTCTTCAACCAACCCTTTCTCGCCCTCATGTGCTACTCTGTTTTCTGTGCATCGTTTTGCAGATTTCTTCAGTGCAAAGCTGTGTGTACTTCCTTTCTTTGGTTTGGATGAGACTTGAGAGTAAACTATGCGTGGGGAAGACAGTGACACCGGGGTCAGGGTGTGAGCACTAGTGCATCCCTATTGAGAGGTTTGTGTGTTAACTACAAATGATGACAATTTCCAGGGCTGGAGGGCCAGCGCCCTCTGACAACAATGCCTCAAAGCAAAGACGGTCCTGAAATAATTTTTCAAAAGAAATCCAAACTAAGGCTGTTTGGCTCTGACGGAAGGCCTAAGAACTTTATAAAATGAGGCACTTTAAACACGAGGGAGAATTCATTGTTTGTAAGGGTTAAAATTACGCACTCTGTAATTTTTTTAGCAATGAAACTTTTTCTGTGAACGGTAATTTATGAATGCTATTTCAAAGAGACCGGGTCATTATACTGTTTTTTTTAATATGTGCAACTCTTAATGAAAATTAAGAATCAATTGTATTAAAACACATGGATTTTCTATTGTCTTTATTTTTCAGATTTCATCCCTATAAATGTGTAGGTCTGTATGAAAATGAAAAGAATAAATCGAAAATTCCATCCTGCTTTATTTACTAGGATGCTTTTCTAATGTTGGTCACCGGTGTTTCCTATATTTAAAGGCAGTGTGAGCCAAAGAGCGGGCTGAAGTCCACCAGACGTGGCAGGTTCCTCGTGGAGAACTTTGCAGTGGCCCCTCGAGAGCACAGTAGGTGAGCACCTGGCTGGTCACCTGTGCTTCGGAATCAGCAGTGCCCAGGAAGGAGCAGGCTGAGTTGTGCACCAGCAAAGTCAGACGTCATGACACTGTTCAACTGAAAACCACAGGTCGCAGAGCAGCACGTGAAAATGACTTATTTATGAAAAACCCCCAAAGACACACACATGTAAGTACACACGTGCATGTGCAAATGTACCACATAGGGCGGGAGGGGACGGGGTGTGTGTCAGGACAAAGCACCACTGGCGTATTTCTGAGTACACCTGTTTTTATTGGAATTTTTATGTAAGAATCTAGCCATGTATCAACATTAAGTGATCAGAAATAATGTAATGAATAGCAGTGACAGCATCTTCTTTATGTTTTCTTGTTTTCACAACCACTGGCGTCTGGTTTTAGTTTAGGGTGCTGTACACACACACACACACACACACATATCCTTCCTGTGTGTGTCTATCTATGGCAGCTCCATGAAATCCTTATTTGCACGTTACTTTGGGGGTGTGTTCTTTAATCTAACTCGCAGGAAGGAGCTTCTGCCGGCAAAGGGAACTGTGTTTAAAAGGGACTTTTTGTCCTGCACGAGTGTTAGGGTGGGCCGTGTGCTAGAAAGGATGTAAACAGCTGAGAGTTGGTACAACTCAGTCAGTTCTGAGGAAAAATGAGACTTTAAATATTGCAGTCTCAGAATTTCCCATGGCTCAGTCCTGTGTGCCTGGACTTGGCACTCCCTGCAGGGCTGGGCAGGGGCTGGGACTCCGTCAGTGCACCGCATGCCCGAGGCTGGCTTGCCCGTTCCTCCGAAGTGGCGATGTTTTGTTTTTGATCCTGGCAAATAAATGCTCGTGGAAAGCGTTGAGTCGTGAGATGGGGTTTCTCCAGGTGGCTTTCAAGTCACCCCAGAGAATGCTGTATTCTTGCTGGGAAGACAATTCAATGTTCTGGAAACTCGGCCATCTATTTATTTCTGTCTGTCGTAGATGTATGGTTTTTAAGCTTAGCATTGGTGACAATGCAGGAGGTTCTCTGGACCAGTGAGTCATGCTCCTTCCCTCTCTGTCCACAGGGGGAGGATGTCTCTCTCTGTCCTCTGTGCAGGGGACGAGCGGGTGGGGGAGGGGCTAGGCCTGTGTCCTGCCTCTGGTGGCCGTGGCCACCCTGTCTGAGCCAGCTTCCTTGTCTTTAAGGTGGGTGGCTGCCGCCTCTGCTTCCTCATAGGCTCGTGAGGCGTAACTGAGGTGTGTGCACGTGTGTCTAAGGAGGCCCCCTTTGTGTGCTTCATCTGTGTTCAGCTGCTCATTGATTTCCCACTGCATGCCAAGTCCCCAAGGGCTGAGGCTGTGTCTCATGTGGTGTCTTCCCATCCTTAGCCTGACACATGTGGCTGCTGAGTGACTGGAATAGTCAAGGAATAGTGAGATTAACCGTGTCCATTTCTAGTAGTGACAGATCTGGTGGTCTACGAGTTCTCTGTCTAATGCCAGAGTGTTTGCAGGTGCTAAGTGACACTCACTGGCTCTTCAGGCTTTATTTTTCCATAGGCATTTATCAGTTCTCTAAGTTTCTATGTCATTGCGTATGTTAGGTGAGATATGTCTCTTTGAAAGAGTACCACCACCAAGTGTGTATATTTTGTCAATGGATCCTGATAATTGATTAGAAATAACGACAGAAAAGAACAATAGTGAGAAGTCCTGAGGCAGGAGACTGGTCTGGCTCTTCTGGCTTTTGTTTTGCTGAGATGGCCCAGTGGTTGGTTGGCTCCGTGGTTGGGTGTTTGACGATAGATGAGCACCTCACCTCCCCCAGTCCACAACCTATTCCTTTGTAACAACAAATGCACATGAAATGAATATGTTGCTGAGGAGTTTTAAAGCCTTTACAATCTGGGCTACGGCTGGATTAAACAGAAATGCTCAGATTTCTTTAACATGTTTTGTAGGCTGGTTGCCATGGTGACTAAAGCAGCAACTCTGCTGCTGTGCATTAAATATCATGAAAATGTACATCTGCACTGGATTTCCCCCTTTCCTTTGTTTCTTTGTTTCTAAAGTGCTGAGTTCTGCTAAAGTTTTGGATTGAAATCGAATCTGGGAACCTTTGGCAGTGCTGCTAAGACGATGTGCCCACGTAGAGTCCTTTAATGAAACAAGCCTAGGACGCTGATTGACTTGGGGGGCAATTTTTTGCATCATTACCTGTCTTGATTGTATACAAATTGCTTTTTATTCTCACTGTTTTGGAAATGCCATTTTATTTTTTGTGTTTATTTTGAAATCTGATATCTTAGTTGGCAACAGGATTTGACCTGACAGAATATTTTATGCACAGTTCTTCTGAAACCCGCAAATATGTTAAATTAATTTTCAGGTACTTTAATTGTATTTTCTAAATATGATGTTTAACTAAAAGGTATTTCTTTTGCCTGACTGCCTCCTCTGTAAGACCAAAGCTGGGTTTCTGTTGCCCAAATCAAATCCAATCATTTTTTTCAAAGCATATGTTAAAAAAATTCTCTCAGACTCACAAAGTAAGCCTGTCATGATGTTTTCCATTTCATTTTAGAGTTGATTTTTAAATGGGGGTTTAATTTCAAATGGGTGTTATTCCCAAAATGAAATTTGTATGAAGGACCATGTATCCAGCTTGCTCCCAGACTTCCGGGCAGGGCTGGCATGCGCCACATGGCTCCATGGCTCTGCTGAGGCTCTGAGAAAACCCTGCCTCTGGAAGAGGAAGCCATTCTCTTCCTGGCATCTGCTAAGCAGCCCTGGTCTCCGAGAATTCATTGGATAAATATTAAAATTAATGGGAACCATTACTATTCAACGTGCATCTGGGTTTTGGTTGTATTTACCTTCCAATGTGAAGGGAGCCTGGAGGGGGCACACTGGAGCCCAGGAATCTGTGCTAAGTCAGCCCCCAGGAGCTATTCTGGCTGATTTCTGGAGTCAGCCGCAATCAGCTCGACACCAACAGCAAGGGCAGACTCATCACTGGCCATCGAGCAGCCCTCAGAAGACAGTCTGGCCCTGCCGTTTCCTGTGGCATCTCGCGGGACTTCCTGCCGAGCCAGCACACAGCCCGGTGCAGGCCCACCAGCAGGCGTCCCAGACGCTGCGCACGCGCCTGTGATCTGTGATGTAATGGACCCCTCACGACAGCCCTGCCAGGCGTGTGCTGTGAGGCCATCTCACTGGTAAGAACATAAGCTCCGTGCAGTGAAAGGACCTGCCCAATGCCACACGTGTGGGAGGTGACAGAGCCATGAGTGGAGCCCGAGTTCGGTCCCGCAGCCTGTGCAGCTTTTCCTGTCACATCCGAGCTTTAATTACTGTGTCTTCTCTGTTATTGCACTTCCAGCAGTGGCTTTTTGTACAGATAAAATCAAATTAAATTTAAACGTCTGTGGATGAGTAAGAGATAAACATGCTTAAATCTATGTCTGCCGTGTGAAGATCCAGCTTGGCCTCATCCAGAAACCTTGGCAGCGTGTCCTCAGTTCTGACGTCTGGGAGGTCGCCAAAATTCAGAACGCAAGTCCCAGGTTTGATGTGCATGGGTGTCGCCATACGGCCTTGTGGTCCGATGGATGGAGAAGCACAAAGTAGATGCTTCATCTCATGCGCTGTGGGATCAAGATCAGTCACGCCCTTTGTTCTGCCAGCAGCTCCCAAACATTTCACCTTCAGTGGTTATTTCTTGAAAACATGCAGTTTCTTGTTTATGATAAGTGAAAGCATGTCCTAAAAAGTTTGTTTTTTCCATGAACTATTCCATCAAATTTTACCTTCAAAGCTGGCAACGTTCCTGTCCGCCAGACTCCCTCAGAGTGTTTTTGAGAGCAGATAGCTGAGGCTGCAGAAGCAGATAAGACAGTCTCTGCAAGTCTCTCGGGAAGGCGATTTTACTGCCCAGTAACCATCTGGATTGCATCACTGTGGGGCTCGGTGGACATCAGTACATTTTTGTGAAGCCTCACAAACTTCTGTGAAGGAACAGGCACTACGAGGGCTGTGGGCTGTTTTGCATCATTTCAAGATTGTATTCCTTTGTGCAGCCTGTAGGTACACAGCCTCACGACTCACTCGTGTATGCTCTCCAGGCCCCCTCATGTATGTACATGGCTTTGTAGCCATCAGTGTTCACATTTGTGAATTATCTCTAACGTTTAGCATTCTGCTTACTTTCTTTGTATTTTTACACTGATTCATCAGAGCTCAGCTCTGAGAGACGTTGTGAGTTCGGTTGTTAACTGACTCTCCGCGTCATCCAGTTGAGGGTGTGCCTGTGTGTGGGGCAGTGGGTATATTGGATTCAGAAGGTCGTGTGCTGTATGAGTTGATGTGTCACTTTTCCTCTTATTTTCTTCATCATGTGTGACAGCATAATCTCGGAACATATTCTAATTTCTCCAAATATAGCAAGGAAACCTGACAAAACAAATCCTTTGTTGTTAGACTTAGATAAAGAAGTTTATTAGAAGAGACGGGTTGACTAATTCAAATTTCTGGTTCTATGAAAGTAACACCCTCCCCATAGCAAACATTTGTTTTTGTCTCTAGATTTTAACATGTGTTCCAGCAATTTTATGGCATTCCTTGAACTACAAGGCACCAGTTCACAGAAGCATTTTATGGGATAATGCTACTGCTTGAATATAAGTCTCTTGCTCTTTCAAAGAAGATTTTAGATCTTTACCAATCTAACAGATATATCATGAGAGTAAAATACTGTAGGAAGAGTTATAACATTGCATTTTATTTTGACATCTTTGTGGATAAATGCTAAGAGGGAAAGAAATGCTGGCTTTTATCCGTAAGAGAAAAGACAATATAGTGTCATCCAGCTCTAACATAAGATTAAAACGAGGTATTACTTTTATTTTGAATCTTTAAAAATTCAAATAATTTTGGGCTGGAGAGAAGCTAAGAGATAGAATTTGCTGTGAATAAACATTTGTGTAATAAAGTCTATGAAAGTAAAAGAAATCCATCTATTTGTATACATGGACGTTTCTAGTCAGAAATATAGTCTGTAATCTCTGGGCTAAAATGTACCAGAAATCCGGTGAGTAGAGCGGTGGGAAGAGAGGGAGGGACCCAGTGCATCCTAAGTATGCTCACTGTGCTGCTAGAAACCAGCTCTCTCTGGGTAATGCTTTTCTCCACTCCATTGAAAATATTTATAAATTTACTTTTTATATTGTTTATTGTTGATTCCTGCTAACACACTTGGGAAAGAGGGAAAAGACAGTCTGGGGGAAAAATAACAAAATCGTCTCTCTTACTCAGTATGTCTTTTACATGAGCAGAAAAAGGCATTTTTTTCTTTAAATTGTGAGTGCTATAAATCCTTTTCGAATGTGGTTTGATCAGTGAGCACGGGTTCTCTCAGGCCTCCAAGGATGGTGAAATTGGTACTGTCAACCAATGTGCTGACATTTCTTCTACTTACTAAGTGCTAAGAAAACACCAAACACTGTGTCCCCTTTCCGACCCTCCAACTCCTGTGGAAAGTAAGAAGTGGACAAAGGGTTTCCTTTCTCTTGGGCGCTGGAGAACATCCAGTCTGGCTGTTCCTGATTACACTTTATGGGGTTTGCTCTTTCAGACCTAGCAACAATTCCAGTTCCAGCATTACCTGTCACATTGAACAATATCCCTGAGACGGAGCTGGCAATAATTCAAGCAGGTCTTCGATTGTACAGTGTTTCCATGTATGTGCTGCTCATAACCCCTAGGTCTCACTGCCTCATGTGGATTTGCTGTAGGGAATACAAAGGAATGGTGTGAGCTCTTGGGGACATTTTGGGAGTGGAACAAAGGGAGGTATACATGCTGTGTGGGCGTTTCAGAGTATGGAAGCAATTTAGCTTAATAGTCAAATGTATAGCTTTGGAATCAAGCAGCCTGATCCTAGGGCTACCAAATTTTAATGTGTGAACTTGTGCAAGTTATTTTCTCGTAGTCTCAGTTTTTTAACCTGTGCAATAATAGTCACCCATCTCATAAGAATGAATGAATGTGAGTGAGGTTGTTAGTATGAAGTACAGGCACAGAAGTGACTCTCTGCACTCTTGTCATCACCATCATCACCATCACCATCATCACCATCACCATCATCACCATCACCATCATCACCATCACCATCATCACCATCACCATCATCACTACCATAACCATCACCATCATCACCACCATCACCATCATCACTACCATCATCATCACCACCATCACCATCACCATCATCACCATTATCACCATCACCATCATCACCATCACCATCATCACCATTATCACCATCATCACCATCACCATCATCACCATCATCACCATCATCACCATCATCACCATCACCATCATCACCATTATCACCATCATCACCATCACCATCATCACCATCATCACCATCACCATCATCACCATCATCACCATCACCATCATCACCACCATCACCATCATCACCATCACCACCATCACCATCACCACCATCATCACCATCATCACCATCACCATCATCACCATCATCACCATCATCACCATCACCACCATCACCATCATCACCATCACCACCATCACCATCATCACCATCATCACCATCATCACCATCACCACCATCACCACCATCACCATCATCACCATCACCATCATCACCATCATCACCATCATCATCATTATCATCACCATCATCACCACCATCACCATCACCATCATCACCACCATCACCATCATCACTACCATCGCCATCATCATCATCATCATGGACAGATCTAGACGTTTACTTCAAGTGCTGATTTCAAGGAGGGCGAGTACCATTTATGTAGCCTCGGTTCACAGACTGCTAGAAACACACTCTATTTTAGGTTCTTGGTTTAGTAAACATACCTGTCAGGTGTATAGCGAGTCTTCACTTTGACTATCATAGTTGACTCCATATGCTCAGTTATTTTTAATAAGGAACTTTTGAAAACAACAAAGAGAACAGTTACAGGTCTTACAAGTTACATTCTATGTATTAGCACAACTGCATGTATGGGTTGTACGTATTTCTTTTTCTTTTGGAAACTAAATGATTGAAATGTGAAGGTTGACTCTTATGGTGATTTTTAAAAGAGACTTTTAGGCTGAATAGGAAGATTTGGGAACAGGCAGGACAGTGGGTACCTCTCAATGCCATTTCACTAGTCACCTCTGCTTATGCCGAAAATGAAAACACAAACTCTGAGATAGAGGTGCAGAGTTTCCGTTCCTTCCTCATTTTTGAAGCTCAGTGTTTCATGTTCCACATCTTCTGGCCTGGATACCTATAAATCATGCTCAGAAGTTTTATTTCTTATAAGAAAATAATAAAATAAGGATGGAGTGATGATTGCAGCTGAAAGCAAAGCATTGACATAGTTTCTGTAGCAAAAATAAATGAATAAATAAATAATTAATTGTCCCCCAAGTGGGAACAAAGATACCCTGCCCTTGTCCAGCATTTTCTCAAATTAGGACAACACATAATTTGAGCTTTCATATTAGTTTTGATATGTAGTCATTTGCCTTATATTCTCTTGATTTTAATAAAATAGTTTAATTATGGAAACTTATTTGACTTAACACGTTGCGTATGGCAGGGTTTAAATCCCTCATAAAAATCCGCTCAGAAAAAAACGAAGATTCTCGTGATCCGTACGCAACGTGTTAATTTTCTATTCTCTTTAGAAATGCCCTAAAATAACCTCAATTTTTAACTCTGGAAGTATAAAGGTTTATGGGAGGAAACTCCTAAAATAGGCCTCATGTCCGCACGGCAGGTTGTTGAGCGTAAGACTGCAATAACGTTGAAGTAGCATAGGAGGGAAGATCAGAGTGAAAGGATTCTAAGAGCCTTCAATTATTCAGGAAGAGAATAGAGGTATTGATTAATGTGAAATCTTGTTAAGTATCCATGTTAAAAATTTAAAGTTAGCTATTTAAAGACTAGAAATGGAGTACGCCATTTTTAGTAAGTGGATGGTTTAGAAAGATGAAAAAGAAAAGAAATGCAATCCAATAGATTGCAGAAAAGGAGAACATATAAGCAAAAAATGGTAAATAAAAGGTAAGAATTGATAGGGAAAGTAGAATTATTGATAAATTAGACTACATTAGAAAGAAAATTAAATTATAATATGCATGAGAGCTATATGTAGCGGACTTTAACTCACAAATATTGAAAATAGAGAAATGAAAAAGGTTTGCTAGGCAAATACTAAGCAAAATGAAGCTGGTAGAGCAGTATTAATATCAGACAAAAAAGAATTTGATGCAAAACCATTAATAGGAATGGTGTTAGTACATATGACAAGAAAAAATTACTAAAAGTATAAAACAATGGTACACTTATGTGCAAAGACAACATAGTCTCAAAATATAGAAAACAAATTTTCCATTGCAGGAAAAAAAATTTAAATCCATAATTATAGTAGAAGATTTTTATATTCTTCTCTCATTAGGCAAAAATCAGTACAGAAACTGAAGATTTGAAAAACTCATTGTCAAACTTGACGTAAGGGATATATTCAAACCCAATTAATGGAAAAGTTACATTCTTCAACAGCACATATGAATCATGTAGAATTATTTTTCATGTACTAGGACGTCTTAAGGAATTCAGAATTGTTGTAGAAATGTTCAATATCACAAAATTAATTTGGAAAAATGAAATGAATGAAAAATAAAATTAAAAAATAACTCATTATCTCATCATCCAGACATAAGCATTATTATATCTGCTCTGTAGGTACCAGTGTTTTTAGGTAATTTGCAGCAGAGATGGCTAAGTGCTCCCCAAATCCATTCTCCGCTCCTTGTGTTCCCTCTGGGAACAGACCACCGCTCCTTCCCCTGTTGTAGTGGGCACACAGCTGCCCAGGGAGACACTCTATTTCCCAGGTCCCCCTGTAGTTCCCTCCAGTGTGCATCGCATGAGTCAGCTGAGGAGGTGGCATCAGCTGGCAGGCCCTCAGCAGGCATCTGAACCCCCCGACACAGCCCCAGCGTGTGAGTGTGTGTGCGCATTTCTCTGGAGTGAGCGTTCATAACTTTCCCCAAATCTGGGAACCCCCATTTTCAAACAAATTGAAGTGAACACCTGTGCCCTAGGGCTCATGGAGTGTTAAGATGGAAGAACAGCTGGGTCCACGGAACACCCGATGTCACATGAGTGCAAAACATGCCTCTGTCTGCTGTGAGTCGTGTCGTGGGGTTTCCTTATTGTAGTGGTCTCTAACAAGTAGAGAATTGCTGTGTTTTATTCTAAATATGATCATGAAGCTGCACTTGAGAATCTGCTTTTAAAATTAATACAACACCGCAGTTTCTATGCCATTTGTTGTTTCACAGCATTTTGTAGCCACTATACAGATAGGCCATAATTGAAACATTTCCCCTTTGTTAGACACATAGGCTGCTTCCAGTTTTCCTCTGTGCCAGATACTGCTGAGTTTGTAAACATTGCTGATTTTGCTAAACTGTTGTTCACTGTGTACTTATTTCTTTAGAAAAATATGTAGAAAAAAAGTGGCATTTTGATTTAAGGCCTGTTGTTGCCTTCATTCTATATTAATATTACTGAGGAATCTGCCACATAACTGTAGTTTCGTCCCGTACCACCAACCAGATTTGTTCCAACGCGTGCCCAGACGCTCAGCCACTCTGTCAGGTAATCTGAATTTACATGAAAACTGGTGGCAGATCCTAACTATACAGCACGGCAGTTTTTCTACCAACTGAGAAGAGTGAAACCTCAATGTTTTGTCTAAGAAATGAATTATTTTCTTGATCCAACCTGTTATATTATCTAATACCCTTATTACCTTATTATTTTAGTATTTTGCATTTAAAGTTAAGATTCACTTTTATCATGAACTTTCTTAGAAATGTGTAGCTATTTCTCTGCTAATGCAGAATACTTATGGGAAAACCACAAACTTATCACTTTACCTCCTTTTATGATTAATTGTTAAATATTAGAAGAACAAAATTGTAAAAACATATTTAGTTTAGAAAAACAGATCTCCCTTAATTGCAGATTAGGTAAGAAATATCATAAGAGAAAGTGTTAAAAAACAACTTGTAATTTTGGGTTTTGTTTTTAAGTAAGTAATTTTTTTAAGTTTTCTTTTTTAGTTAAGTTGGTTGTGCTTCTTTTATCATGGTTGGATAAGATGGAATCATAACAGGAGAAGGTTACTGCATTTCACTAATTCCTGTGAGAGTTGTCTGTTAAGTAAAGTGCCGTATGTGAGGGAGCTTTGCATTTTTATAAATTTGGAATGTCGGTATGGGAAAGGGGATTGGAAAATACCGGCCAGGAAGTACAAAGAGAACAGAGCTGCTCACGTTTTCTTTCCAGCCTTCAACAATAAATAGATGTGACTTTCATAGCAGTCACCTCCAAACAAGATGAAAAATGACACAGTTAGAAATTGCATGGATTTGTTTTCTTGCCACAGTTTTTTGTGGGGTGGATGTGGAAAATAGGGCTTGTACTAAAATGTTTAATAATGATGAAAACAGTTAAAATTAAATCCTAAATTTAAATATTTGGTCAACAATCCATTCATCAATTCAGTCACTTATTCATGGAATATTTGACCATTGGGCAAAGCATTGTCCTGTGGGAGAGACAGTGTGCAGAAATAAGGACGTTTACGGTAGAAAGCATGAGCGCCATGCATGAGAGGAAGAGAATAGCTCCCACTGAGGGGAACAGGGAAGTGACATTGGTGGTAAGCTTTGGCAGGCAGGTTGCGTTCGAGTACCCCAGAAACGGGAAAGAGCAGGGTACCGTGGGGATGGTACAGCTGATGGCCAACTAGCCACAGCTGATGGCCATCCAATCACAATTGATGTTTATTTACTACCTGAGCCAGCAACTTTCCACGTGAGGCCGAGAGCCTGGAAACTGCACTCCTGGCTCTGTCCCCACAGGCATGAAGTTGTATAATTTGGGCAAAACCACTGAAACTTTCAGAGCTTCAGTTACATCATGCCTCTATTGAGCTCTGTCCCCTTTAGTAGGGCTCAGCCCCCTGCTCTGCCTGCCCCCTGGGTCACCGGCACTCTCCAGCAGAATAATTAAGTGGACAGAGTTTGAGCTCATTATCCTGTTCTCCTCGGAATCTCTGCTCTCCCTAATGAGTTCTAGCCTTCGATCTTACGGTCTTTGAGTTCACACCGTCTTCCTTGAAAATACTTCCATTGAAATTCTGAAGACTGAGAAGTCTGGAAGTTCTGAGGAAGACAATTGTGATAATGAAATTTCAGGCACCTTCACAAAATAAGTCGCATCACCTCTGGGCTTTGATCTCTCCACACGTATGATGAAAGGGTTTGCAAATTGATTACACAGAAGAATCACTTGATGAGCTTTCGGAAAATTCCTGGGCCCCATCCCAGACCTGTCAACTCAGAATCACAGAAAATAATCATGGAAGGTGGGAGCATTTAAAATGAGTAATGAAAGGCTGCAGCTCTCATCGTAATCAGAGACATAGCTCTTGTCTATAAAACACTAGAATTACACAGTGCCAAGTTGTGAAGCTCTAGAGTATGTGGGTGCAGGACTCCAAGCCGCATCGCTGACCTCACTTCCTGCCTCAGCCTCTAATGTAAGCCTAGGACATGGTGTACTCTCCACGTGGAAAGGACAACAGTGAACACCTCCATCAGTTCAGTGTGATTGCCTTAGGGTGCAATGTGACGTCCAATTAGTTACGTCATAACCCCCTTGATTGATAAGACACCATGGTGCACATAGCAGGCTTGATGTAAAGGGCCGAATAGGCTGCTCCAGAAAGTGTCACTGAGATTTGGGTGATTTCTATCAGTAACTTGGAATTTTTAGCCTACCCATGCCTTACGTTGATGATCTGTGATCCTGTGATATAGTAAGAAATACAGGTGTGGTCTTCTTCCGTGGTTCCCGGCACAGAGCTTCTAAAACCTCTGCGATTTCCTTAGTGGGGGCGTGAGAGGAGCATATCTGTTATTTATAATAAGCCCCTCCCTCTCAGTGGCCCCTGGGTCTATGCTGAGTGACCATGGGGGGCGCCCTAGAGAGTCAGGGTGGGGCTGGTTGCCTGAGAAACCAACTAAGTGAGAAGACGGTTAGAACTTTTAGCCCCAGGCGCCTCTAGGGAGGGGACAGAGGGTGAAGACTGAGGTAGTCTCCAGTGGTCATTGATTTACTCAGTCATGCTTATGGAATGGAACCTCCATAATAAACCAAAATGACAGGATTTGGAGAGAGTCTGGATTGATGACCACACAGAGGTGCTGAGAGGGTGGTTTGCCCAGAAAGGACCTTGAAAGCTCTGTGCCCCTCCACCAGGCAGTGTCCATTTGGCCATCTCCCCCATTTGGCCATTCAAGAGCTATGTCCTTTGTAATAAGCTGGTGATATAAGTAGACTATCTTCCTGAGTTCTGTGAGCCATTCTGGCAAACTATGGAGCTCGGGAAGGGGTCGTGGGAACCCCTGGCCTAGAGCCAGTTGGTCGGAAGTACAGAAGGGTCAGGACGTGCTATTGGCCTCAGAGGTGGGCAGTCTGGTGGGCTGAGCACGTAACTACCCTGTGGGGTCTGCAATGATGCCAGGTGGCCTCAGAATTGAACTGAGTTGTAGATCACTCAGCTGGTGTCAGGAGAGTTGGAGAAAAACTTCTCCTGTTGGAAGTTCTGTGAGTAGAAATAGATCTTAAGAGATATAAATAAAACAAACTTGAGACAATGGAAAACACAGAGCCAAAACCATTATTTGGTGCCACAGAACACAAACTTACCCTTTAACGAATTCAGATTATTAAGAAATAGTTGACCCTTAGACAACTATACAGCCAAATGTGTAGACATACTAGGTATTAACTAGCAAAATATGGCTCATTTTTCTCCTTCCAGGTTTACTTTAAATTTTAAGAAAGAAAAAAGTAAAAGCCGATAAAGTTGGCACACTAGTTAGAATAACAGAACAGAAAGGGGTTAATTTTTTCACTGGTTTGATTCATCTCAGATTTTTAAAAAAATCATTGATTTGGTAAAAGCACTTTATTGGATATTAGTTAAAAATGGTGGTGAGCCTGTGCCTGAAATGAATATTACAAAGCTTGGGGAAAATATTTTAATTTTGAAATTTCTAATGGGTTGCATAAGTACATCAGGCACTTTTCAGTCTGCGTGTAGCATTTAGCAGGGCTATTCCCAGAACATACTGATGATAAAGTAAAATCACTTCACTCATTAAAGGAAAGGAAATGCAGATGGCCGTTATAAGTGACGAGGACAGGGGACAATAATCGTGAAAGCTCTGAAGCTTAAAAATGAGTATTAAGATGGCCGTATGTTTAATCATACCAGAGACCTGGATTAGATCCACACAAGCCAAACTTCAGATAAAGAATAGGCACAAAATATAAAATCCGTTATCAGTTTGGGGTTTGGACCACATACTCTCTGGATAATTGACAGTCATATTCCTGACAATTCCAAATCAGCGAGTTTGACTTAAGAACACCTACCATCACTTTATAACTTATCTGTAAACAAAACAATATGAATATCTATTAATTTCATTTCTCATCTGGATGAGGCTTCGCTGATCCGTAAGAGGAAGTTAACATAAAAATGCAGACCTTTTAACGAGATAATTTTAGGTTGAGGTTTTTGGTAAAGAAAGACATTTAAGGCAGAGGACCCATGTTTTGCTAATACCGGGATGAATTTGTTAAAACAACACAGAACGGCAAACAACACATACACTGTTTTGCAACGAGGTAAATGTGTTTGCTATTTTATTGTAAGATCCACTGGTGTCTGATCAGGCCCCACCCTCTGCGCCCCCTCGGGTGACGTCGGGTCACCCGGCCCACCTCTGTGAGGATATTTGCCACCTCATGTGTCCAGTGCTTTGTCAGTGCTGTCTGCACAGGGAACCCCGTTCCCACCGCCTCCCTGTGTGTTTGCACAGTGGTTCTCACAGAACCACGGCCCTGAAATATCCAGATGCCAAGCAATGAAAGTGTTCAGATGTTAGGGGGATGGGGGAACGTTTTGATTTTATAGACGCAATTGGAGCAAGCTGACTTTGCCCCAAAAGGCACAAAATAAATACGAATTTTAAATAGCTAATAAAAAAGGAAATTCATCTTTTAAAAATCATTGAACTTTGTTTGAAAATAAAACATTCTGCATCAGAGCATCAATAGAAATACAGGTTTGGGTGTGTCTGTTATGTAATATTGCAGGTGGAAACTGCCCAGCACCCATTTCAAGGCACAATTGAGTTTTACATGGAAACAGCCAAAACCTATGCGACATTTCCCTGTAGAATGCATGATTCTTTAAAAGAAAAGCAAAATGCCAGCAGAAAAGCAACCAGTAATGTCATTGCCTCTCTGAATTCTCTCCTTCCTGGGTGGGAAGATGCACATTAAATCCCTGTCAGTATGAAGGGTTACAAAGCCCCCAGCTTCCAGGTCCCCTCTTCACTAGGGTTTCATTCCACTGTGGTCCCTCACTGGGTGGGTGGCCCTGGGGTGTTGCCACGTGGCAGGGGTCCTGCAGCGTGAGCCTGGGCCAGCGGGTCAGCATCCCGAGGCCTTAATGAGTCTGCAAGTCTCCCTCTCAGCAGCCCTAGGGGGGCCATGCCATGGAGGCTTGAGAGCAGCTGTCCCAGGTCAGGCAGGTGGGGATCCAGAGTGATGGCACAGCTATTATAATTCTTCCAGCTGGAAGGGTCTCCAGGGAAATGGCTTCCTCTTCCAGATGAAGCCACAGCTCAGGCTGTGACTTACGGATGGGCAACAGTGTGGCCTGGGGCTAGACAGCAGGCCTCCTTCCCCGGAGGCTTGTCCGGTGCTTCCTTCCCACGGTGCTGAGACAGGGTCTCCTCTCTTAGCAACTTTCCAGTGTCCAATGCAGTACTGGTAACTGGTCACCGTGCTGAGCGGTCATCCCCAGGACTTACGAGTGTTTATGTTGTAACTGGGCCTGTGTACCTTTGGACCCCCTTCCCCACTCCCTCTGGCTGCACCTCTGGTGGTTCTGTATCTGTGAGCTTTGCTCTGAGTGTGTGTGTTTTCTTGTTTCATCTTCCACATGTAAGTGAAATCATATGGTATTTGTCTTTCTCTGTCTGACTTATCTCACTTAACATAATGTCCTTAAGATCCACCTGTGTTGTCAAAAATGGCAAGATTTCCTTATTTTTTTATGGCTGGGTAATAGTCCATTGTGTGCATGTATATACGGGCCACATTGTCTTTATCCATTGACCAACTGATAAGCACTTAGATGGCTTCCATATCTTGGCTGTTGTAAATAATGCTGCAATGAACACAGGGTGCATATATCTCTCTAGGTTAGTGTTTCTGTTTTCTTTGGATAAATACCCAGAAGTGGAATTGCAGGATCACATGGTAGTTCTCGTTTCAATGTTTTAAGAAACGGCCACACTGTTTTCTGTAGCGGCTGCACCAATTTACATTCCCACCAACAGTGCACGAGGGTCCCCTTTTCTCCACATTCTCATCAACACTTGTTATTTCTTGTCTTTTTAGTAACAGCCTGTCTAACAGGTATGAGGCGGTATCTCATTGTGATTTTAATTTGCATTTTCCTGATAATTTGTGGTTGTGCACCTTTTCACATACTTGTTGGTCATCTGTATGTTTTCTTTGGAAAAATGTCTCTTCAGATCCTCTGCCTATTTTTTAATCAATTTTTTTTTTTTTTTGCTCTTGAATTGCATGAGTTTTAATATATTTTGTATATTAACCTCTTATCAGATGTATGATTTGCAAATATTTTCTCCCATTCAATTTAGTAGGTTGCCTTTTCATTTTGTTGAGTGTTTCCTTTGCTGTGCAGAAGGCTTTTAGTGTGATGTAGTCTCACTGCTTATTTTGCTTTAGTTCCTTGCTTTGGGTGAAAAGCATTGTCAAGACAGATGTGAAGGTGATTAACACCTATATTTTCTTGTAAAGGTTTTATGATTTCAAGTCTTACATTTAAGTCTTTTATCCATTTTGAGTTAAGTTTTATGTATGGTACAATGTAGGGGTCCGGTTTCATTCTTTTGCATGTTATCTGCCCAGTTTTCCCAATATCATTTATTGAAGAGACTGTCCTTTCCCCATTGTATATTCTTGCCTGCTTTGTCATAAATTGACCATATAAGCATGTGATTGTTTATTTCTGGACTCTCTATTTTGTTCCATTTTGATCTCTGTGTCTGTTTTGATGCCATTACCATACTGTTCTGGTTACGACAGCCTTGTAATATAGTTTGAAATCACGGGGCATGATTTGTCTCAGGGCTTTCTTTGATATCTCCATTGATTTCTTTTTTGACCCATTGGTTTTTTAGTAGCATGTCCACATATTTGTGAATTTCCCAGTTTTCTTCTACCTGATTTCCCATTTCATACCATAGTGTTCAGAAAAGATGCTTTATATGACTTCAATTTTCTTAAATTTGTTATGACTCTTTTGTGCTCTAACATGTGGTCTATTCTGGAGAATGTTCCATGTGCACCTGAAAAAAATATGTGTATTTTGTTGCTTTTAGATGGAATGTTCTTTATATTTCTGTTAGGGACATCTAGTCTAATGTGTCATTTAAGGCCAGTATTTTCTTGTTTATTTTCTGTCTGGATGATCTATTCATTGATGTAAGTGTGGTATTAAAATCCCCTACTATTGTTGTATTGCTGTCTATTTCTCTCTCTAGGCCTGTTAATATGTGCCTTGTATATTTAGGTGCTCCTATGTTAGGTGCATAAATATGCACAAATGTTATATCCTCTCATTGCATTGACCCCTTTATCATTATGTAATGCCCTCCTTTGTTTCTTACTAGTCTTTATTTAAAAGTCTATTTCGTCTCATGTAAGTATAGCTACCTCAGCTTTCCTTTGGTTTTCATTTGCATGAACTATCTTTTTCCATACCTTCACTTTCAGTCTATGTGTGTCTTTACATCTGAAGTGAGTCTCTTGCAGGCAGCATATAGATGGCTTTTATTTTGCTCAGCCGCTCTATGTCTTTTGATTGGAGAATTTAGTCCATCTACGTTTAAAGTAATTATCGATAGATATGTAGTCATTGCTATTCTGTTCACTGTTTTCTGGCTGTTTTGGAGTCCCTCTCTGCTCTTTTATTCTCTTGCTCTCTTTTTTTGTGGTTTGATGACTTTCTTCAGTGGTAAGCTTAGATTTCTTTCTCTTTATCTTTGTGTATCTGCTTTGTTGCTACTATGAGGCTTTTATATACCAACTTATAACCATCTATCTTCAGTTGATAACAGCAAGTTTAAATGCATTCTAAAACTCTACAATTTTATTCCCTCCCCTCACATTTTATATTTTTGGTATCACATTTTACAATTTTGTACCTTGCATATTCCTTAACTAATTATTGTAGTTATAGTTATTTTTACTATTTTTGTCTTTTAATCTTAATAGTAGCTTTATAAGTAATTAATCCACTATCTTTACTATATATTTACCTTTACCAATGAAACTTATACTGTCATATGTTTTTGTTCCTGATTAGCTCCCTTTCTTTTCAGCTTAAAGTTCTGTAACAGTTCTTGTCAGGCTTATGTAATTGTGAGAATCTCTTTCAGCTTTGTTTGTCTGGAAAACTCTTTATCTTTTTTTTTTTTTTTTAATTCTGAATAACTTTGCTGGTTAGGGTATTCTTGGTTGGCAGTTTTTTTCTTTCAGCCCTTTGAATATATCATGCCACTTCCTTCTGGTCTGCAGTTTCTGCTGAAAAAGCTGCTCATAGTCTTATGGGGTTCCCTTGTATGTAAGAAGTTGTTTTTCTCTTGATGCTTTTAAAGATCCCTCCTTTTAATTTTTTACATTTTCATTATTATGAGTCTTGGTGTGGGTCTCTTTGGGTTCTTCTTGTTTGGAACTCTCTGGGCTTCTTGCGTCTGGATGTCTGTTTCCTTCCCTAGCTTAGGAAAGTTTCCAGCCATTGTTTATTCAAATAACTTTTCTGCCCCTTCTTTCTCCCTTCTCCTTCTGGGCTTCCTATTATGTGAATGTTGGTCAGCTTGATGTTATCACATAAGTCCCTTAAGCTCTCTTCACTATTTTTTTCTGATTGGGTGAGTTTAAGTTTTTTTTCAGAGGCCATTTTTCCATATATTGCTGGAGACTCAGTGTGTCCTTGGGAGGAGGTGAGTTCAAGATCTTTCTATGTTGCCATCTTGAACCAGAACCCATCTAATTGTTTCAAAAAGAGGACTCACATGATTTTTGTTGGGGACTTTCTGTCATTCAAGTCTGCTATTAAGAATGCATGCTCTAGAGTAGTGCTATCCAATAAAAAAATAATGTCAGCCACATCGGTGATTTTAAAATTTCTAGCAGTCATATTTAAAAGATAAAAATAAACTGGCGGTGACGTTAATAATATATTTTAATCAACGTAGTTTATCTGAAGAAGTTCAGTACTTGCCACCCCAAAATATGCAACTTTGGTATACTGATTATTTTGGGCTAAGGCCATTTGAATAACATCAAATTCAGGGAAGGGTTTTTTCTGAATTTCTCTTATCTGCCTAAGGACATATTCCCTCAAAGGTACTCAGTTGTTGTAAATCTTCTTCCAGGGATTTTCATCAACCAGGGAGAACTGGCCTTTATCACAGAATAGGAAACTAGAAGTGGACACCACACCCAGAGAAGCTGATTTGTCATAAACCACATCTCACATTCTTTCTTCTAAAGGCCCATTCATCTTCCCTAAAAATAATTTACTCTTTCCTAAGTTGCCTATATACCCCCTTCCCATCCCCTGTTAAGAGGTCTTGCATCTCGTCATATTTTTGGATATTCACATTCCCCCCCTGTGATGTCCCTTTGTATGTAATATTAAAAATTAATAAACTTGTATGCCTTTTCTCCTAGTAACCTGTCTGTTGTCAGTGTGTTTCATAGACCTGGCCATGAAACCTAGGAAGGTAGAGAGGGTCTTTCCTCTCCTACATATCCAAACTATTACCATTTCCAAAAATAATTTGCTTGATACTAAGCCTTACAAATCCAGTGTGCAGTTTGGACCTACAATACACTTCAGTTCGGATTAGCCATTTCATGTCTCAAAGGCCACATGTGGCAATTAGCTACCACATTAGACAGCACAGACCTAGAGCTTGCTGCTTACAACTCAGTGCTGCCACGTGTAAGCTGTGGGGTTTACCGCCTTTGCTTATGTTCAGTCTTCTCTTCTGTAAAATGGGAATAATAAAATTCTTACTTCATCAGGTTGATATGAGGATTAAAGAGATTCTGCAGGTAAAGTACTCATCACACTCCCTGGTAAATAGTAAGCTCTCAATGAACATTAGTTTTTGTTATTTTTGTTGTATTATTAAGGAAGGACAATGATATAACTTAATGTGTCCTGAGGAGGTTAGACATTTTTTCTTACAAACTGAGAAAACCTATTTTTGATCATGGGTTGATCCTTTACTCACAGAACATGGGACTTTCACCCCCCCCCCATCTTTAAGATGGTATTTATAATTGTAAGGAAATTTGAACAAGTCTAAAAAGGTCACAAATGCCCCCAATGGGATGCTGTGCATTATTTAGATTACAGCACATCTTCAAAATTATCTGAGTCTAGGCTTTCATTGTCTTCCAGCGGTTTTGCAGCACTGCAAATTGTAGATAACTGATAGCGATGCAAAATAATTCTTGCTCTTAGACATGCAAATAAATTCTGTCTGGTGGAGGTTCAATTGACTTTCCTCCCACTCCTCCCATGGGAAAAAGCCAGTTCTGCATCCATTTGTAAATTCATTTTGACATTTCTTTACTGAGGAAATTTTGCTCCATATAAATTTGTACTTGTTTGACTTTTCCTTTGAATCAGTTATAGCACCTACCTGGTCCTCTCATTAATAATTAGTTACAAAACATTCAATATATGTTCACTTTATATCTTTCTGAGAGTCATTATTTTACCCCTTTTGGACAATGATCTTTTAACATATTTATCTAGCATTATATTGTGTAATTTATAAGAACCACCGTGAACTCAATAAGAAGTTGGTAAACTCGAAATTATTAAGGACCATCTCGCCTGGTCTTGATCTTGGTTGTGATTAGTCAGAGTTAGCACCTTGTCTATGAAAAGTTTGGTGACACGGATAACATACTGCCTTTGCCTTTGAAAACATCACAGAATGGGGACAGAGAGGTAAATAAATAATTTTGAAACAGAGCAGTGTCCCAGCAGAAGCACGTACAAGCTGCTGGATTGTCACTGGCAAAGGTATTGGGAAGGTGCTGTGCTGGGGGCAGAAGTGTGGAGCTGGTGTGGAAGCGTCCCTCAGGGTGGGCCATGAAAGCGGCCATGTGGGCACATGTGGTGACGTGTGTGAAGCTTGCATTCCTTCCCTACCTCTCAATGTATACCTAAGTTGCTCAATTAAGAAAATGCCTCTACAAGACTCTTGCTTTTACGGCCTAAGTGCATAAATCTGACAAGTGCATACAACCTTTTAGAGCAATTCAGAACTATTAGGGATATTTCCTCTGACTTGCATCAAGCTGAATAAACACACTCTGTTCAAGTAGAAACTTGTTATGCTGCCTTTCTCTTCCTCTCAAAGTAATCAAAACAGGGTTCTTCAGTCCTGTGTGTCTCACCTATACCACCTAATGTCTCATTTATTTTGTTGACCCTGCTTTTGGGGAATCAGAGGTAGCTTGATGTTTGCATTGCTAATGGGTCGCTTTCAGATTGCTTGGATACTGCGCTGGGTTTAGAGTGCCAACCTGCACTTAACAGGGTTGTCTGGCCACTGCTGTTAGGATTCCGTGTCTTTAAAGAGTCATGTTGTCACATAAGGGATGTGTACATTCGGCCGATCATGTATCCATCGCTGTGATTTTCTTCTTCATTCCAAGTCCTTCCGGTACCAGGCCTACAGGGCATTGTTTGCATTTCTCATTGTTGGGTTAGTCATTCTGCTTGGAATCCTGATTTCCATACCTGACATGCTGGTTGGTATTATCATCTGACCAATTACCCAAGCAGGAAATCCCATGTACTATTCTATTTAATTGATTCTCCCTCTTGTCTCTTATTCACTAGGATCAAACTAACAGCCAGGAAAATGCTGCCAGAAAACAACCCAATACTCTAATGAAGGTCACGAAATATATGGTCTCAGCAATGTAGCCTTCACAATGTCCAGCATAATATCAAAAGTACCCGGCAGGCAAAGAAATAGGAAAATGTGACACATGAGCAAGAGGAGAATGTATACAGAAAAATAACCAAAGATGATCTATGTGTCAGAATTAACAAATATTTTAAGGTATTAGAAATGTATGCAGGGATTTAAAGAAAAATATGGATATAAATAAACGGATGGAAAATCTCAAAAGAGAAACGAAAATTTGTAGTTCCAGTTGCATTCCATGGGCAAGGACTCATTCAGGCATTAAAATGATATTTATAAATGGGTTGTAATCTGGATATTTTACATCCGTTTTCTTGTGGTCTTGTCAGTACTATCACATGATGGCTGCATGTGCTCTTCCAAATCCAACAGTATGTCTGCCTCGCTCCTGAGGTAGCATTTTAGATAACGCACTTACCTTCTTTTAGTTCCTAAGGCAGCTGGGTCTTCAAGTAACAGGCTGATAACTCCCATGCAAATGTGGGCTGACACGACTTTACCTGCATTAAATGTATGTTTCCCATGGAGAGTCTGCTCACAGCCGAGCATTGGCCAGCATCTGAGAAGGTGAGTTCCTCAGCACGCTCAGTGCTCCCAGAAATAATCCGCAATAGGCACCCTTCAGGCTGGAGTGACCCACAAAGCACTAAGTCCTCGCTCATTTGTATGGTTTCATACGTGGAAAGCTGTGATTCTTTAATGGTAATCACGTCGTATGCTCCATAGATCAGCTCCTTTAAAATTCTGCTATCACTTGTCCTTCGCTTGGACCATGGATGAGAGCACACTAGTTTTAGAGAAGTGGCCACATTCTCTTGATCCCGGGGCATCCATCTTTACCAGTCCAGTTCTTTGCTCAGTTCATCGTCGTTAGCTCACAAGAGCTCTGAGTGGCCGCAAGACCTGCCTATGCCTTCACGTCTGTTTTTGGAGCTCATCTGAGTTCCTCCCAGGAGCAGAGCTCTCAGTGGTATCACACAGTGTTTCTGGAGGCCTGTCTCATGGAAACTGGCTTTAGAGAAATGCTGATGCTTATTTCCCTCAAACCTGCATATTTTAATAGTGTCACATTGCAAGGCAGCTTCAGCCTCTGGGGGCATTTTAGGAAGCATCTTTGGCATAGCCGATGCCGGTGCCAGTCACATCACGTCTCGTGGCATTGCCACAGCAAGTGTCTCGGACACAAGACACTCAAGGTGCTGGAACCTTGAAATTACTGGGTTCTTGTGTGCATTTGTGTTTCAAAATGTTCAACAGTTCTGTTTCCAGTTAACTACATCTACCTGGTCACTGGTGAGAAGTGAACCCTGAGCTCCCTATGTATTTATTTTTCCGAACAAAAGAGAACACCAAAATACCATGTAGTATTTTGAATACAAGTAGCTATAAAAGTTGATAGGGTTCTATAAGTAGCTATAAAAGTTGAGAGATCAAGACTAAAAAGGAATGAATCCTTTCCACTAGAATTCAAATTAAAACTCTGTCTGTGTAATAAAAAATAAAAATATATTAACAGCAAGAACAAAGAAGGCAATATTTAAAATATATTGTGGGCTGACTACATCCCCGGAATTCTGCTATATACCATTAAAACTTTTCAATAATAATCTTGATAATATGAACAGAAATAGGTTAGAATGTGCTAAAAATAAAAAATGTGATTTTCAGTTAAAATTCTTTTGAAAAGCACTTGAAATATATTGAAGATAATATTGTGTTCTTTCATACTCCAATAATAAAGAAGGTTGCAGTGCATGTCTATTCACAAACGTATCCTAAGAATTCAGTCATATTGTGAAAAACGCTACATCTCAGGTGTTCTAAATCTGTTATGAATTTAAAAGAATAGCATTCGTATTTGCTGCCTCACAGTCAGGAACAATGGTACGTTAATTTAGAACCAGGATGCTAATGGATAGTGTGCCTATGCTGGTCTCAAGGACGTGTCATTGTCATCAGACGACTGAGAGGACCTTTGCGCATGTCCGCACGTGCACAGAATGTGGGGACTCTGATAGGCTGCTGATGCATTTGATGAGTTTTAGAAACACAGTTTGTTATGAGTTGAAATGTGTCCCCTCATAAGAGATGTGGGAGTCCTGACCCCGGTGCCTGTGAACTTAGTTGGAAGTAGGGTCGTGGCTGATGTGGTCTAGTCCAGATGTGGTCAGGGAAGCCACCAGAGCTGGAGACTGCAAGGAAGGACCCCTGCAGACTTACGGCTTCACTTCGGACTTGGGGCCTCCCGTCCAGTGAAGCCACAGCCCCGGAAACCTCACGGGCAGAAGGGGAGAAGGCGGGGGTGCCCGCCAGTCGTTTGGCGCGTGAGACCTGATACAATTCGGCTTCACACTTGTTCTCCCGCCTGGAGAACTGCACGGCTTCTTAGTGGGTTTTCAGTTATAGTGAGGCAGTACTGATGCCGTTTTAAAAATGAGCTCACACGAGTTGAAATCTTTGAGCATTGCCATGGTCCCTGCATTCACCCCGGTGACACACATGTCCACCGGCTGGAAAGCTCTCACAGGTGACTATTGCTTATCTCCTTGTTCGCACACCTCATTGTCACAGCGCTGCGTAACCAGCAGGGACAGGACCTGTGTGCACACAGCAGGACACGCTCAGACCACCCGCCTGATCCCCGGGCGTTGGTCCCGGGCACTTGTGACGGGCGGCGGCTGTCGCCATGTCTGCTCATCTGAGTTGGTTCCTCACACGCCCAGGCCTGGCGCTCTGCCGGCTGCTTCAGGATGAGCTGGGATGGCTGGTACCTGCGTCTTACCTCCCACCTCCCTGTACCACCCGCCCGGCCTCGGGCACTCACAGTGCTCAGGAGAGAAGCGGAAAGTGCGAGCATTTTGCAGGTCACGGGCTCACAACCCTTTGTGGGAGGAGCAGCGGAGTCAGGGACGGGGATCCTGATCCAGGGACCGCAGAGAGGGGACGGCACGCAGCTGAGCTCTCCAGACAGACCTCAGTGGTGGAGACTTGCAGACGCCATCCCAGACGTTTATGAAACCTGCAGAGAGAAGACAGTCTCCTGCAGAGACTGTCTTCGAGGTGGCAAATCCTGTGTCCAGAAAGCACAAACAACAAGTCCAGCACTTTTGTGGTCAACACGAGTCATTGGTGATCATTTTTTATCGCAAAGCAGGAATGTTCAGGGGAAAAAAATCCCAAATTTGGAAACAGACAAAAGGAAAAACGCGGTCTTTTCGGTGTTCCACTGCAGCATTGTGTCAGGTTCATCTGAGGGTTTGCTGACCACTCAGGACGCTGTGGGTTGGTCTGACCCACTGTTGCCTGTTGATAAGGGTGTCTCACACCTCTGGGAGGTTAGCTGTTAACACAGAAAACACAATAATAATGCAAAAGAATTTTGTCTAGTAGAAATGCAAATGCTTTTGTATGGAAGAGTTTACCAGATAAAGTTTGCAGTATTAGTTGCCTAGAGGGCATTAACTGGTTTTGTACATTATTCAGCAATTTTATCCGAGCTTTCCTTATTTCAGTGGTTTTGAAGACAAGTGTTTTTCCTTTGAACCAGACTTGCCACCTCGCTAATTCCCTCAGCCACGTGTTAAACAAATCTGTAACAAGTATTTAAAGATCAAGCAAACAAGAAAACTAAATCCTTCCCAGAAGTGGTTCCAATCACCAAAGCTGTTAAATGACCGCGAGCCTGGAGTTCGGCACTTGCAGAGACACTCATTCTTACCGCAGACCTTTCCTGACCCGTGTACAGTGGAAGTGTTTTAACCGACACGCAGATTTGTGGACCTACCAGAGTGCAAACTTTGGTTCCTTAATTAACACCGAGCCCCAGACTCCTCTCCTGCTTGTAGCCGCCTCACCCACCATGACACTTTCTCCCAAGTGACTGACTTAAAGACCGTCTTCTCTCCTGCGTGCGCCTCACCCCATTGCCTGCAGCCAGCGAGCCCAGAGTGTTTTCTTGGTCAGGGCTGTCTTCATTATCTGTGCTTTATCACCTCACGGGGGACGGTTCCAAAACACACACATTTGTACTTGCTGTTCAGTTTTCGGGCCACGTGACATAATCGCAATACAAATGCTTTTCAGCAGTACAGACCTGTGTTTGAGCCCCAGAATTCCACAGGCAGGCTCTTCATCTCTTTAATTTTCCACCTACCCTTTTTTTTCCCCTGCAAGACTGTTGTATAAATACCACTGCATGAGACTGTTTTGAACACTATGTGAAACACACCATACAAAATATGTGCTGATCAACAAATCATGGCCTCTCCTCCCCTACAATATAGGAGCATGTAGTTTAAGACCTCCCTCCAGCCCTCAAGAAAAAGCCTATTTTTCTCACACAGCTGGGACTGTATTTTGAAAAGCCACCACCAATGACCTCTCAGAGCAAATCTGCATGTGCCTGTGACAAACCTACCTCCACCTGAGAATCAAATGTCCTATAGCTTAGAAGACGGTCCCGTAAGTACAGTTAGGAAGGGACTAACACGACCACCTGGAAAGGTGGGCCAATGTCTAGTATTAGACAGAAATGTTTAAATATGGAAAATTAATCTAGAGAAACGTCAAGTGTGGGGTAACTCTGAGCAAGGGTGCCCCCCAAGTAGCTTTTCCTCTTCCCTCTCAGGGACCCAGTCCAGGCCAGTGAAGGGAGGTGAGCATGGCAGCGTTACCCAGCAGGAGCTCCGGGAGGAAGGGCACGCTCTGTCACCTGCTACCAACGTTCCTGGCATTCCGGCTCGTTATCCGTGAACTGGTGATGAAGGATGAAAATCGGGGAGTTTGTTGGTCTAAATTTGGGACTCTAAGCGTAAACTGACCAAAGCGCCTTGACACATTTAACCAGTCAATTCAAACCTGCAGTTGGATTGATTGCTGCCGCCAGATGGTCACTGATTGTTGCCACCACTGTCTGCAAGTCTGTGTCATGTAGTGGCTTTGGCACAGTGTCAGCGCTCTTGTCAGTAAGATAACCGCCACCTCCTTGCCTAAGTAGAGACGGTCCCTTAGAAATATTCTCACCGCGTTGTACGGTCGCCAAGAAAAAGTGTTCAGTCAGTGGTGCCTCAGCATCATCCGTTCTGGGCACAAGTTCAAAGAAAGTCTCTGTCACAATGTTAGACACTTTCCGACAGATTGGAAAAAACCCATTCCAACCAAAGTTTACATTTGGTCAGCTGCCATATCGAGCGACGGGCTATTTTAGCTTTTCTTCTAAATGTTCCTGTTTGAAAGAGTTTTTGCTGCCATTTGGATATTAGTGGGAAGAGTATACCTAAATTTCTCAGTGGGTGACAACTTGTTTCGATAACATGACCTTCTACTGAATGGGGAGGTCTACTTTTGAGATGTAACTTGAACTCAGAAGTTTCTAAATACATGTGATAAGGCACTTTTCCAAAAGACAACCTTTATCATTCCTTTGAGAAAAGAATCACAGATCCTGGGCACTTGCCATTGGGATACATTTTAAAATAGGAAAATCACTTTAGTTGGGAATTTTGTTTCAGTGTAACCGAAATCTGATGATGCAGCACTGTTAGAAAATTACCCATTTAAGGTTGGTTCCTGCACGTAACTATTAGGTTGGGGCAAAAGTAATTACGTTCTTTGCGATTGTTTTTAACCTTTGAAACTGTAATTACTTTTGCACCAACCTAATAAACCAGTCCTCTGACGTTTTCTTCTCAATCCGTTTTCTATCTACCTTGTTCAAGAAGTACCCCTTGGTAAAGCTGGGAATCAGAGTACGTACTTACTCCTAGAAGAAATAAAATATTGCTCCATATTTGATCCTGGATTGTTCAAGATAGCACTGGATTCATGTAATTATACTTTTAAAATAAATATAATGTGTTACATATGCATCAAAATGCAAAGTGATTTTTATACCTTTGTAAGAGTTACTATAAATCCACAAACTAGAAAAGTTGTAAAGCCCGTGTTCCTCTTTTGTTATTTATTTTAAAACACGATGCTGTATGTTTGTAACACAACTAGGGAAAGGAGGTGGACAAGATAATGCTTTTAAAAAGCTGATCTCTTTCACCTCCCTGTGACCCAGCCTTTGTCATTGTCCTGCCTTGTTTACATAACACGGTAACTTGGGCTGCGATTGGACGTTACAAATTCTGTGGCTCACTCTGAAATTCAATGCTGGTGTCCATTTCGTGTTGATTATGAAGTTTAGAATCCACTTGTTTTTCTGAGAAGTGTGATCTGAGTCTAGTAATGTGGAAAAGAAAAAAAGACATCATACTGTCCTGGAGAAAGAATTGTTTCCCCGACGTAAATCCTAACTGCAATAGTTTATGCCAACACATCTTTCTGACCCAAACTGACCAGCAGGAGTCAAAACTCTGAGAAGCATCATGGAGCCGATGACTCCTGGATATCGAGAGTCCCAAATCGTGGTGACAGTTGATTGAATTCAGCTGTGGTTGCATCTGGACATCATTGTTATTTGATGTCTGAGGGAAGTTAGACTATGGCAGCCTTGCTATGCATGGGCAATGTGGTACATTTTAAATGTATTTTTCTGCACTCTTCTTTCACCTCTTCCACCACTCTGTCTTCCTCCTTCTGACGTATAAGAAAAACGCATGCTCGTGGCAAACATCTACTTATTTCAGAAGGCTATTTAGTAAAACGTGAATGTCTGCTTCCCCTGTCGTTCTCCCCAATCTACTCTTAGGAATATTAAAAAATTGACATAATTCCATGTCTTTCGCAGGTGTCGAAGATCTTTTCCCTGGTTTTTTCTTTGTCTTTTGGCTTTGTTGTGATACAAAATTTTTATTTGTTTGTAGTAAAACATATCAGTCTTTTCCTTTGTAGCTTCTGGGTTGATATCATACTTAGGACTCCCTTTGATTATAAAACAATGTACTCATATCTTTTCTGTTGTTTATGGTTTTATTTTTTTGAATTTATATTTTCAATCCAGCCAGAATTTTATTTGATGTTTTTCTTCTTTTTTGTTTTGGAAGTCCTGAGGACAGGACTTGGCTTTTTATTTTTTCTTATATTATTGTCTTGCCAGTTGTCCTGTTGCCTTTATTTTACTTTTTAAATATCACAGCATTGTCTCCTTTAAGTTTGAAGGAAGGAGAACAGAGCTTTATATGGTCCTTATACTGACTCTTTATCTTTTGAGCTACAACAGAAGTTTGCAGCGTCTCAGTGGTGGTGATAAATACAACTCCAGGGGAAGCTGTCACAGGAGAGGGATTTAGAGCACATTCAATCTGCTTTTCATTTGAAGTAGAATGTTCTTCTGATTTATTTAGAAGTGCAATAGAATGGTTGAGGAGAGCTTTTGATGGAGAATTTGTTGACAACTGAATTTTTATACAGCTGTACAATGACAGATTCTTGGTTATAGGAAAATCTTTTTGTCCAGTTGGAAGACAAAGTACAGCAGGCAGTTCCAGAACTCAATCATTTTAAACCAACCGTAACGTTGAAGCTACACAAGGAATATGTGTTCCATTCAAACTTCAGCTACACCTGAGTCCTAGCTTTTGCCCTCAGACCAGGTGATGAGGGGAGCACGGTCTCTGTCTTGGCTCCAAACGTGGAGGCCCTGGTGAAGCCAGTCCCCCATCCGTGCCTGCACCTCGGGGAAAATCAGACGGGTGCGATCACCTGACCCGTTTCACAAAATAAGGTTCTTTGTTCCTCTTCTAATGCCCCTCCTGCCCCCTTGCTTGTGAACTTCCCTGTTTTCAAATTTTATTAAATGTATCGGGGTGACATTGATTAGTAAAATTATATAGGTTTCAAGTATACAATTCTGTAATACAGCATTTGTATATCACATTGTGTGTTTACCACCAAGTTAGTTCTCTTTCCATCACCATATATTTGATCCTTTTACCCTCATCTACCACTCCTTTCCCCCCTTACCCTCTGGTAACCTTTAAACTGTTGTGTGTGTCTATGAGTTTTTGTTTGTTTGTTTATCTTGTTCCTTTGTTGCTTTCTGTTTTATATCCCACATGAGTGAAATCATATGCTTATCAACTTTTTCCATCTGACTTATTTCACTTAGCATGATAATCTCAAGCTCCATATACATTATCGCAAATGGTCCTATTTCATCTTTTCTTGTGGCAGAATAGTATTCCATTGTGTATATATACCACATCTTCTTTATCCAGTCATCTATGGAAGGACACTTTGTTCCCATATCTTGGCCACTGTGAATAATGCAGCAGTAAACATAGGGGTGCATATAGCTTTACAGATAAATGTTTTCAAAATTTTGGGGTAGATACAGAAGAGGAATTGCTGGGTCATACGGTAATTCTATTTGTAATTCTTTGAGGAACCTCCACACTGCATTCCATAGCGGTTGCACCAGTCTGCATTCCCACCAACAGTGTATGAGGGTTCCTTTTTCTCACAGCCTCTCCAACACTTGTTACTATTTGTCTTGTTGATGATAGCCATTCTGACTGGGTTGAGGTGATAGCTCATTGTGGTTTTTATTTGCATTTCTCTGATGGTTAGTGATGTTGAGTATTTTTTCATATGTCTATTTGCCATCTGTATGTCCTCTTTGGAGAAATGTCTGTTCAGGTCCTCTGCCCATTTTTTAATTGGGTTGTTTGTTTTGTCATTGTTCGGTTGTATGAGTTCTTTACATATTTTGGATATTAGCCCCTTATCGGATGTGTTGTTTGCAAATATCTTCTGCCATTTGATTGGCTGCCTCTTTGTTTCATTGACGGTTTCTTTTGCTGTGCAGAAGCTTTTTAACTTGATACAGTCCCATTCACTTACTTTTGTTTTTACTGCCCTTGCCTTGGAGGTCAAATTTATAAAATCCTCTTTGAGACCAGGTCTATAAGTTTAGTACCTATGTTTTCTTCTATGTAATTTATTATTTCAGGTCATATCTTTAAGTTTTTGATCCATTTTGAGTTAACTTTTGTGTATGGTGACAGATAGCAGTCTAGTTTCATTCTTTTGTACGTGGCTTTCCAAGTCTCCCTGCACCATTTATTGAAGAGGCTGTCTTTTCTCTATTGTATGTGTTGGCTCCTTTGTAAAAAATTATTTTCATATATATATATATGTTTATTTCTGGGTTCTCAGTTCTGTTCCATTGGTCTGTGTGTCTGTCTATTTTTCTATCAATACCATGCTGTTTTCATTATTGTCACTTTGTAGTATAATTTGAAGTCAGAAAGTGTGACACCTGCAGCGTTGTTCTTTTTTCAAAGGATTGCTTTGGCTGTTCAAGGTCTTTTGTGGTTCCATATAAATCTGATGATTTTTTTTGTTCTATTTCTTTAAAACTTCTGAGGGAAATTATATGGGCTAATATGATTTTCTCAGGGATCGGGGCCAGATAACCTGTAGCTCCAATGAATCTGGTCACAGAGAAATAAGTAGGTCAAAAATAAATCACTGCCCATTGCAACTAAAGGATTCATTCAAGATCAAGATCAAGTAATTTGGACACTTCAATAGTTACTATCAGACGTGGAAGAGTGTAGGGTGACAGCATGTGCTCTGAGGTTCAGTCTGCATTTCTATTGGCTCCGTTATGTAATAATAAGTAACAACTGTGTATTATTTATTATTTATCGGCAACCATGTCTTATTTAGTGTCTTTGGCTCTAGGTTTCCTCCTCTGTAAAAATAGGGTTGTGAGGATAAATTAATACAGGTAAAGTCTTAGTGCTCAATCGATTCTGGTTAATACTCTTAATTTTTGTTCTGTCAGAGGGACACTGTCTTTCAGAATCCATAACTTCAAGATTCAAAATCATAAGATAGTGATTAGAAACTAAAAGAGCTAGGAAGTTCCCAGGAAGGGCGATGAAATGATCGGAGAGATTGAGACTCTTAAACTCTGCAAGATGATGGAATGGAACCCTCCAGTCCCACGAGTCCAGTGCTGACGAATGAGAAGGCACAGAGGTCACACAGGCACGGACACTGACGTGGCTTAACAGGGCCATTTGTTCAAACTCTCAGTGTTAGAATGATGGATGCCCATGATACTTATAAGCCATCATGCTAAGGAATCTGAGGGAAGTGTGTAGCACTGGATAGTTTGAGAATTTGGATGAATTTAGAGATGAAGGACCCGTACGGGGCTTGAAACTCAGTGGGTAGGTTGTGTCTCCACTACGCTTTCTTTCCTGATGATTTCATAAGGATACTTTTAATAGAGGTATTTTGTCTCAAGTTCTTACTTCTGTTTTTCCCTCCCCTCTCAACAGAATGGTGCTATTAGGTTGGCGCAAAAGTAATTGCGGTTTAAAAGGTTAGAAACAATTGCAAAAGCCGTAATAACTTTTGCACCAACCTAATAGGTGCTATTGTATGAGATTTTCTTAGGTCAAGTGTGATAACTTCTTATACCTATGTGAAATCAGCAGGCTTAATAAATATGTGTTAACCGTAAAATAATCACATATGGTTATAAAATTTGACAACTTATGATAATTTGGGAAACCACTGATTCTAAAAGAGCAATGATTGAACAGAATTCGAAGGCATTTAGATGGCTTTCTAGGAGTGGGGAAAAGGCTCTCGTGCTGAATGTGTAATTGTCTGCAATTTTGCCACTTAAACTAGATGTATCTGCAAATGGCTCCTATACTCAATAGGCTGTGAAATGAATTGCGTTTTCTGGGCAGTAATACAGAAGAACATAGAGGTCACTGTCATGTTAGAGACATTTCACGACAACATTCATTGTGCTATAAATAACTGGGGCGAGCATCTTTCCTTCATGGAACCTAAGTTATATAAGTTGGCTTTTATGATGGAAGTTCCACGGCAGATGAATTGGATTGAAAACATGAGCCGCCCCACTAACGCGTGCTACACGGCCGAGAGCCCCACAGACACCCTGCAGGACATTAGAGGTAATGCGGGGACCGTGGAGGTGGCCCATCACCGCGGCAGTGACGGCTGAGTCACAGCCTGCTCTCTGCCTCTCCAATGGCCCCCACTCTAAGTTACCGTGGACCAAAAACCGATTTTAGTAAAACTCCCAATTTACAGGCTGCAATCGACTCATACAGTACTTTTGGATTAGAGGATAAACAGATTTTAGTGAAATATTTCATTCTAATACTTCGAAATGCATCTAAAAATAAATTGTTTTGTTTGGCATGTTCAATGGCTGAAAAATTACAAGCTGAAGTAATTTTGTACACTTTATAGATTAACATACAGATTAATTTACTGCTCAGTGTTTAAACAGTTCCTTGTAAACTCTTATTGCTTAAATCTGCTGACTCCACTGTTCTTTTCCCTCTGATATTACTTTCCCAAGAAACCAAGTCAAATTGCCAATTTAACCTAAACTCACTCCTCTTGCCTGGGGGTGTGAGTGAGAGGTGACAGTGACGAGGGAGGTCTGTGCCCCCAAGGAGCTCACCCCATGCTGGCAAAACAAACACACACACAGGTGATCTCATTAGAACGTGAAAGTGTGAGGACAGATGCCCATATGAAGAGGGCACTGCCAGGGCCGCTGGCCCCCCACTCCTGCGGAGGGCAGAGAAGCTTCGGGGTGAAGCTCAGAGCTAGGTGCCAGGCCGCATGCTCCGTTCCTACCTGCCCTGACGGGCCGTGCTCTGTGGCCATCAGCAAACCCGCTAAACCACCAGGGCAACCAGAGGCCAGACAAGCCCCTGCTACACAGGCACCTGTGCCCTCCCCCTCACTCCCCTCTGCCCCAAACGTGAGACCCACATCCCGGGGGCTGCTCGCACTGCTTCTCCCTGGAGCGACCTTCCTCTCTCCTCTCTGCCTGCTTGTCACCTTTCAGGTCTGAAGCTACCTGTGTCATGTGAGGTGCACCTCCCTTGTCATTTACCTGCCACCTCACCTGTGTCTGTACCTGTGCAGCAGCCATGATACTGAGACATCTCTGGCGGCTGCTTCCTGTGCCCTCGCCTGTGTCCTCACCTGTGCCCTCGCCTGTGCCCTCGCCTGTGTCCTCGCCTGTGTCCTCGCCTGTGCCCTCGCCTGTGTCCTCGCCTGTGCCCTCGCCTGTGCCCTCGCCTGTGTCCTCGCCTGTTCCCTCGCCTGTGCCCTTGCCTGTGCCCTCACCTGTGTCCTCGCCTGTGCCCTCGCCTGTGTCCTCGCCTGTGTCCTCGCCTGTTCCCTCGCCTGTGCCCTTGCCTGTGCCCTCGCCTGTGTCCTCGCCTGTTCCCTCGCCTGTGCCCTCGCCTGTGCCCTCGCCTGTGTCCTCGCCTGTGCCCTCGCCTGTGCCCTCGCCTGTGCCCTCGCCTGTGCCCTCGCCTGTGCCCTCGCCTGTGCCCTCGCCTGTGTCCTCGCCTGTGCCCTCGCCTGTGCCCTCGCCTGTGTCCTCGCCTGTGCCCTCGCCTGTGCCCTCGCCTGTGCCCTCGCCTGTGTCCTCACTTGTGTTATGCTCACCAATGGGGGTCACTCTACCACGGTGATAACAGGACCAAGTCATAAAATGTCAAAATGAATTTACCGCTCTTCCTGACTGTATTTCTTCAGCGTTTCTCTGCTGGGTTGAAGATACCGTCTTGACCTTGGGTGACAGAACCCTGTAGGATGGTGCGTGGTTGGCTCCCACCCTCATTTCCTGCTGTTCTCCTTTCTCCCTCTCTCCTCCAGTCACAGTGAATTATTTACACATTTTCCAACAGCACTCTCTCTTTCTCTTCTTTGTACATTTTTAAATACTTCTTGGTTTTGATAATTTGCTGAGCTAAGTTCAATGCCTTCTTCCAAATTCGGTTCCACTTCACCTTCCGTGCGTCACGTCCCCTCCACACTCCTGTCATGATCTGATCAAGCGCCCAGTTTCCTGGATTTCTGTGCACTCGTGACTGTGACACCACATCACTCAGTGGCCACCACCATTGTCCCCAACGGCCTGTGAGTTCTGATTTATCTTTGCATCACCAGTTTCCAAGCCAGTACCTCGCACATAGTAGGTCACACTCAAATGAATGTTCGCACATTTATAATGATAATGACCAGTATTAAGATGGTGTAAAGTAATTAATAAACATGTAAAGAGAATGAAATGCCGATGTGAGCGCTGCACCTATATGAAAAGGTACATAGTACTTCTAACTAAGTTTATTTAAGTGCTATGTGACTTGTACGAGAAGTTAGATAGAAGTTGGAAACTTTATGTTCCTTGGAAAACTTCAAGGAAAGGGTAATATTTGAAGTGTATTTTGAAGTACAGTCACGCGCTGCTTGATGGCAGGGATGCCATCCAGACATGCACAGTAGACTCTGGTCCAGCCCTGGCTCCTGGGCCACCAGCCTATGCAGCACGTCACTGCACTAAGTGACACGGGATAAACCAGCACAAGAGAAAGGGGCCCCATCGAGGCACGGATGAGCCTGCGGCCTGCGCGCACGCACACTGTCCTACAGCCAACTTCTTTGTAAGTGGAAAGAGTACCGTCTGAACTCACCATAAAACGTACAGAACGGTAAGTTCTGGCACCAGTAGCATAGTCGCTGGTCACCAGTATTATGCCTGCATGTGACCATGTGTGCTGCGCTGTGCACGGCTGGCAGTGCGGAGGGTATGGTTACACCAGTGTGGCCAGGATGTGGGACTGCGTTGTGCTGTGATGTGACTGTGGCCACGACGTCATCACTCAGCGACGGGGATGTTTCGGCTCCATACTCTCATTGGATTATGTGACTGGTGTATGTCACTGTCGTTGACCAAAACGTCCTGTGCTCCCTGCTCACATGTGATTCAACTGGACACAAGTGACGGAAGGAGGTCCTAGGCCCGGTGCTGGGGGAGCCAAGACGGGGTGGGGGGGTGCAGTGTTGGCCCCGACACCGCTGTTTTCAGCTCGTTTCTCCGCATCATTCTCTCTCCGGCCTTCTCTGTGGATGGCGGAGCACAACAGTAGCCAGGAGGTGTGAGTGGATTTATAAAGCTCACACCGCTGTCTCCTGGTGAAGGTAGTGCTCAGATCCGGGTCAGCCTGGAGTAAAGGATCGCTGTCTCCACACTGGGTGGTGAAACCTGGACGGCTGCCCACGTGAGACGGGAATAACAAGTACGCGGCACCCAGATGGCAGCAGGTCTTCAGAGTCAGGCCGAGCAAGCGTTGGCACGTTCTCTGTGAGGCAACTGTACCGTCCTTCCAGCTGTCTCCTGTGTGCAATTGGAGAGGCCGAGTCAAAACTAAGGGTTTTGGCAAAAGCACACAGCACGCGTGCTGCTCCTAGCCTTTCCGCACTTGTGGGCAGTGCTAACAGGGCCACGCTGTTTCCTACTGGGCCTGGAGACAGCCCCCATGGAGAGTCGGTAATGGAAGCTATGAGGCATTGTAGGTTGAGCCATAACCATTCCTTCCTCCTAGCATCCCTCCAGTTTCCTTGTGGGGGAATCACCTCACCCCCCTTCTGAGCGAGCTGGCGGAACTGTAAACCGCGGTGACCTACCCTCTGAGGAGGGGCACAGAGGGTTTCCTGGGGGCTGTGGTGGGACCCTCCTGCCAGAGCTCAGTCTCGGGAAGACCGAGCAGTGAGCATGTGACCTAAGCCTGACCAGACAAAAGCTTCTTTCCAAAGACTCTCAAGCAGAGTTATTCTGGACCAAAAAAAACAAACAAACAAAAGAAAAACAAAAAAACAACAACAAAAAAACACAAAACTAAACAAAATAAAACCATACATTCCTTCCAGAGAAGAAACCCTGACAAGGCAGTAGAGTCACCTGCTGCTTTTCTGGTTTCTCTCTCGTTTCTAAGCATCTTTTCTCGCCGTCCCAGCAGAATGGCGAGCTGCCCAATAGCATTATTCCAATAAGCTTCCCCACTTGTGGGGACAAGTTAGCCAGAGTCAATTTCTGTGGCTTGCAACCAAAAAAACCATAATCAATACCATTGTGGTTCAGTCACAGCTGGCCCATGGTTTAATAGCAATGACACATGATTTAAATCGAATGGGATTTAGATATGGAAACTATGGCTGGTATTTTTACATGGTGTGAATTGGCTGAGCTGGAGCTCTGTCTCCTAGAATTCCTTTCCCCATCTGGTTCTGTTAGAGCCGGCCAAAGAGCGATTTTTGAGAGATTGGGAAGGTGAAAGGGGTGTGGAAGCCCTTACGAGCTGAAGGTCCTGTGGTCACTGATGGAGAGAGAGGGTTACAGATGTGTCCTCGCTCCCACGTTTATGTCCAGATGTTTTCACAAATGCCGTCCTGACTAATAAGGACTCTAGACAAATGCCACATCAAGAGCCTGCTGTCCTCTGTTCCACCATCCTTCCTGTGGTCCCATCTGACAGCTGGATATTCTGGCTTTCCGGATTCCTTGCAGAATTCCCGTTTGTCCACTCACGCCAGTGGCTCAGAACGGCTTTTCTCTCTGATGCGTCAGCATATCTGTTTGGTCTGTTATTTCTTCACCTGCAGCAGTTGCATAGGGTCTTGTTCCCACAATAAGCCTCATTCCATTGTAGTCACACGTGCTTTTCCATGCCTGAACCCTGATTGCTGTTGTTACTGGGGCCAGGACTGGCTCCAGGAGAATAGGACAAAGATGGCTGTTTGTGGTTGGTGCTGCGATCTGATGAGATGTAGACATTCGTATTCTTGCTGCCAGTAGCAAAGGATGCCGGCCGTCGATGTCATTAGGGCCAAAGAGCTTCTGAAATGATCGCCTGTGACCAGATGCTCATAGAAGGCAAGGCTTCGGGTCACCAGGCTGCTGCAGCTGCGGCGCTTTGCCGGAAGGGACAGTAATGGTGCTGGTTGGCTGCTTCTCAGAGCGCTGGGATCTGTGGGGAATGGAAATGAGCTCAGGGTCAACTTCCCAGGCCAGGGTCTGGCTTGCTGACACGAAAGCGCCACGATTGCTCAGAGAGAAGCCTGTGCTTCTTAGAACCAAACCCGGGGTCTCGCCTGCAGGTGACTGGGTCACGACGCAGCACAGCTCTCAGGCCTCTTCCCTTAGAAAGCAGGCGCCGGCTGGGGGGTCATTGGACAGGAAGTAAAGCAAGGCGTTGGGACGTACTGCTGTTATAACGTTCCCATCACTGCGGCTGCTGACCTGCTCGGTGGGTAAATGGTGTTTCCGAATCCAGCTGGGTACAGCTCAGTGGCAGGCCAGGCTCTGGTTGTGCCCCAAACTGGTGACTGGCTCAGCAATGCGGTGTGAGATCCCAGGGCTGTGAAGGGAGTGTTGGAAAAGGGCGTGGCTTCCCTCACTATTACGTGGGACAATCTCCTCCTTAATCTTCTGCTGTGTCCCTGCCACTTCGCGCTCTCCTGGCGGGTGGTCCCCTGCTCCACATCCCGTGTGTCTCCCGTGATGCTGGCATGTGTGGCTTTTCACGCAGGGGTTCCTAAGTTGTATTCTCATCTACTTGGTCGTGGTGTTTAAGGGATACAAACACCAAGGAGAGAATGATACTGAATCTGGAAGATTCCTCCTTCACTTCCTGCACCCTCTTGGGCTCAGTGATCCGGAAACCTGGGCTTAAGATCTGGCCATGTCCGTGACAGGCATAGGTACGTTGTCATTGCTGGGGAGCAATGGCTGCCACTTAGACCAAGTGGCTCAACTTTTCCTCCTCCCCCACAGCCACAGGGTCAGTGCTTTGGGGTTCAGGTACTGAAGATTCCATTGAGGTCAGACTTGTGTCTTCCTTCCCAGGATGAGAGAGAGAGAAAATACTTCCTTCTCTTCCTTAAGTTTTCAAGACAGTTGGACTGTTGCCCAGGCATACTGGCAGATCACACCCCTAATTTATGCCGGAGATGAGAAAGCCCCATCCATGCCGATGATTTTTAGTGCATAGAAGCATATGGAATCAAAAAGTGCCAGACCCAGCTCTGCACTCCAGGAATGTGTGGGAGGGCTTTCCAGTGCTTATGGGGTGATGAAAAAGGAGACATGAGTGGAAGTCGTAAAACAGCCTAAATTTCCTTTCATTACTCTTGCTTTCGTGACTTTTCGGACAAATCTCCAAAAGGAATATATTTACGAAAAATATAAGTATAATACATTGCTTAAAATGTCCTACGTGTCTCTCTATTTAAAGGGATTTCTTTATCTTTAAGGAATTTTTCTAAGTCATTTTTTAAAGAATCCAATGTATATTATTCCCAGTGATTTTAAATCGACATTTCCTTTCTATATCCATAATAATCTCATGAAATTAGAATGTAGTTGAGTACTATTTAATTCAATGAGAAATTTTCACTTAATTTGAAAACTGAGAAAATGGGGACTGTAAGTAAAGCGAGATTTTATTTTCCGTTTTGAGTGCAATGCTAATTTCTCCCGTGCTCTACTTGGTGAATGCACAGCACAGAGGAGGCCTGGATTTCCCTGGACACCTTTCCCGGTACAGGCTCTTGCAAGATCCCTAGTTAATGGGGCACATCTGTCCCCTGGAGGCTGCACTTAGTCTGTCCTACACATAAATTTAAATGTGTTGCCATAGTTCCAAGTAGCAAGCAAGTTTTTATTAAAACAAATGTTCCCATCCACTCAAGCAGACAAAGGCACTGAGCCTGAGCGGGGACACAAAGCCCCAATCGATCAAGATGGGAAAACTTTCCAGATTAAAACGATCATTCAGTCCACTTGTTTATCCATATTTTTATGTAAAATGATGTGACTCCCAACACAAACATGGTATTTACTTGCAAACGTCCCCATGACATTCTGTGGCCTTGAAGCACATCACCGTCCATCACTGTTTATCACTCACTGTAGTGAAACGTACTTGCTCTCTAGCACACAATTTCCTCTCCCGCCCACTCCTGATTTTCCTCCAGGAAGTACCCTGCCTCCCTTTTCAGCCCTTTGCTTAACCTGGGGCTGGTCCTCCAGCTCAAGAAGGAAGCAGGTGACCCGACCCAGCCAGTCAGCACACAGCAGTCCCTATGGTGGCGGTGGCAGTGATTGGTCAGGGATGGTCATGTGACCCCTGCGAGTCAGAGGCAGGATGCTGGGAGGATATGAACCTTAGAGGAATAGTGACGACTGGGGCTGAGCTACTTTGCAGTCATGGAAAATGGATCCAGCTGCAAGGTGGTGTCTTCAGAGAAAGGGAGAGGAAGCGAATGATTTCCATCGTTTGAGTCATTCGAGCCTCGGACTAGGGTAGGCCTGGACACCCATGTCCAGACTGCTTAGTTATTTGATACAGTAAGACCTCTCCTCTCTCCTTCTTTGGCTTAAGTTGTTATAACAGCAGACATATTTCTAACGGGGACGTTCACCCAGTTAATGGCACTGCCCTTGGCACTGGGGACAGAGGGGTATATATAGAACACATCTGACTTCAGGGAACTCACAGCCCCTGAGGGAGCTCACACTCACACTCACACACACATGCATATGCACACACACACATATACACTCACTCTCATGTTTGCACACTTACACGCTCTCACACATACACTCACATGCATATACACTCACTCACACACGCACATGCACACACACACACATGCACACATACACTCTCACGCTTACGTACTCACACACTCCACACTCACTATTCCGATGTATGAGAGTTATTCATGGACTGATAAGAAAGCCCAGCTTGGAGGAGCAGGACGGAGAGTGGTGTTTAAGGGACTTCTTCCGGGGAATGCGCGTTGAAATAAAGTGGGCCTTGTTCCACCCCTGTGTCTCCCTCCCTCCCTCCCTCCCTCCCCCCTCCCCCTCCCTCCCTCCCTCCCTCCCTCCTCCCTCCTCCCTCCCTCCCTCCCTCCTCCCTCCCTCCCTCCCTCCCTCCTTCCCTCCCTCCCTCCCTCCCTCCCTCCCGCTCCTTGTACTGGCTGCTCTCACGGAGCAGCGCACGCTCTGTCAGCACGTCTGCACATTGTCTTGTAGCCTATTGTCATGAACGGCTTCCATCACAGGAAACGTGGTAGAAAAATCTCTCCACACAAGCACTCAGAGTCTCATTGTACAGGTACAGAGTAATTAATCTCTTATGATTGACCTTCACATAGTTTCCTCTCTTTACATGTTAGAAACCATGTTGTTACAAGAGTCTTTAAAGCCAAACATTTACTGGTTCTTAATTATTATTTTAGGTTATTTCTAGAAAAGGAAATGCTGCATTTCTCAGGCTTCTGGTAAATGCTGCCAAGTTGTTTGTTGTCCAGAAGGCACGTGTCTCAGATTCTCCCCAAACTACCTGCCTTTGCTTTGAAGTGTCTCGGACATTCCTCTGTGACACAAGCTTCCGCAGAGTGAGATAAGTGCCGGTCACGCACGTTTACATGTTTTGGCGGTTACTCTTACTTTTGCCCAATGTCTACCCACGTATTTGGGGCACTTAGAGATTTTCATGGTTCTAGTGAGAAGTATTGTCCTTTTCAATCTTGTTATAGCCATTGGTTTTCTTTGATGAAAAAAGAACGTATTCTTCAAAAATCAACTTCAAAATGTGTTTGTGAAGTATTTGCTAATCAATTGGTAGTTGGTGAATCTGTTCGTCCGCCTCGTCAGTAACGGCACAAGAATTTCCTGAGAGCGGGTCCTCATCCTAGGTCCCGGAGCTCACTTAGGCAGTTTGGCTCCCCAGCAGTGGAGGTGATGTGATGCTCGACAGGACCCGACCGTCATGTGTGCTTCCTGCAGGCCCGATTGCTCTCTGAGCAGATTACAGCCTCATCCCCGACATAGACAGAAGACCCTAGTTTGTACTGAGCCGCTGTAAGTTGGGGGCCCCAGGCGCACATCAGAGATCATCTGTGTGCAACATCGCCACATCTGTGCTGAAGACAAAATCCGACGGGCGTCATCGGCCGCCGAGGGAGGCGGCACTGACGGCAGCACCCCTGTCCCCTCTCACGGGGCCAGTGGGAATGTTAGCTGGCAGGCTGCTGTGTGCAGCTTGTTTCAGACCAAGAAAAAGGCAATTCTTGTCACCGACAATAATTGAGCTGACTGCCAGGATGGCCCTGAGGTGACTTACTAATTTCCTAGTGGGAGCAGCTGATTTTCGGCAGGTGTTATCAGATATGGAAATAGTGCAGTTCGTAAAGCAGTGGACATAAGTACAGTATGTATTTCATTTTAACAGTGAGGCAGCTTTTATCAGATGCAGGTACCTCAGCATCCCTATTATTCTTTAAAAGATTATACTTATTGTGTAGCGTGAATGTTTATTCTCCATAGATGTGTAAATCTCTGTGTGAGGGGTATAGTTTATCGGATTTTCTGTTGGGGAAAATGCACAATACTTTTATTACAGAAAAATCAGTGTTTGTCAATCCGGGGAACAGGAAACTTTCATCCCAATCATGTAGGAGGAAACTACATTTTAACAAAGAGGGGCAGTTGGAGTGACAGTGACCTGTCCCCATGAGACTGACGCTCGGGGCATTTGTGTCACCTCCCCTTCCGCCTGCATCCACGTAGCCTTCTGTGCTGCTTTCCGGACGGACGCTGCTTGGCTGCCATCTTCCTGCCGCGGGAGGGAGTGGGGAACCCACCGTTTCTTGGCCATGCCCACTGTCCTTTAACTAATGAGTGGTTGAGTTTGGGCAATAGATTTGTACATATTTCAATTTTAGGGTTTAAATGAACCATTGTGCTAAAGAGGTAAGAAATTAACTGTAGAAAATAGAAAAATAAACCATTTGGATATTTGATACGTGTGTAAAAATTCTATTCAACTGCTAAAATGACAAAATCCTCTCACTTTGACCAGTGTCTCAACTCAGCTCTTTACATCATTCTGGAAGGTCGTTAATACTTAAGAAACCATGGGCTGCCTCCTGGAAGCACGTACATGCAGAGTTTCATCCCAGACAATCCTGTGAAACAGAGTTGTGTACTTGAAACGGTGGGTTTTAGAGTATGTGAGTTATGTCTCAAGAAAATGCGTAGGTAGGAGAAGGGAAAACACAAGATCATTCTTGTAACAGACATCCTGTTACAGGCTGGTCGTGTCCCTTCAGAATTCCTATGTCGAAGCCCCAGCCCCCCAGGACCTCAGAATGTGACCACGTTTGGAGCCAGGGCCGCCACTGAGGCAGTTAAGCAACGGGTCATGGGAGGGTCTCCCTGTGAGCCACTGTGGCTGGTGTCCTTCTAGATGAGAGTAGGACACAGAGCCACCAGAGGGCAGGCCGTGCAGAGACAGTGGAAGATGCCGGCGTCCACACGTCCAGGACAGCGGCTGCAGGACACACCGCCCCGTTCACACCCTGCTCTCGGACTCGCGGCCTCCAGACTGGGACGCAGTCAGTTTCTAGTGTTTAAGCCCCCGTATGTTGTATGTTGTTAGGGCAGCTCCCAGAAAGCGAGCGCCTGCCTCCTAATGTTGCTAGTCTCAGCGGGCTTTCCTCGAGGCCTGTTTACTCAGGCAGCACGTATTTTTTACACTGAAAGCCCAAGGTCTCAGATAATCACTGCCCTCTCCGTGGTCAGGAATCCCATTTGTTCACATCTGTTTAAGGAGGGCCGGTGAGATGGCAGCCCCCGTTTAACTCCCAATATGCGTCTCGTATTATTCTGGATATGTTTGAAATAATTTCTGTAGTGATTTCCTTTTCTTTGTAATTGGATGTAGTGATTAGGTTTTATTGTAAGCTTGAAGGGTCTGCGTAAATGGTGCCTTGATTCGTACACATTCTTGGCGTTGAAATCACCGGCAGGGTAGTGTCAGCACTCGAAGGTCGCGTAGGCTCTCTGTACCCTCCTCCTCCCTGTATACAAACCCCACTTTCTGGAGTGGCTGTCAGGTCCCACCAAGCTTGAGTGGCTTCCAGCAGCTTCCGTCTCTGCTTCTTAACAAAGAATGGAACAGGGACCGAGGTCTCCTGACTCCAGGGACCGCCAGCTAAGGAGACTTCTAGAATTTGTCACGTGCTGGTTTCTTGAAAGCAAACTCAGCTCAAAGGGTTATACTTAGGTTCTGTTCTATGAGAAGACAATATGCAGGCCTGATCTTCATGAATTTATCTTACTTATTTCCTATAGAAGTTTAAAAAATCAAGAAATATGCTAACCAGCTGTTCTCAGAATTTTCTCAGATTTTTTTCTCAGTGTGTGACTTTCAGACATGTTAGCAGTAGAAGGTGTGAATATTCAAATGAATTTTTCCTAGAGAGGATATAAAATCTACTTAAAGTTTTTGAAAATCTCTTTAATACAACTTTTTTTCTCTGCTGGAAAGTACAAATGGATTAGGTGGGGGCAGGTCCCCATTGTAATAGCTATTATGGGGGATTCACAATATTTGTACGTTTTTACTTATATAGTAAATATTTCTCTCCTATCTTATAAGTATAGGCATTGCCGAGGCAAGAGGAATGTGTTTGGGGAAAAATATAGATAGCAGGCAGGTTTGTGAGCAGCTTGCACCTTAGTGGGGAAAACCGGCATCAAACAAATAATGACACATGATTAGGCAGTGGTTTGATGTGGTCGCTGGGACAGGGAAGGGGGATAATGGGGTTCATCCTCGTCTGTGTGGCCTGCAAAGCTGGGGAGGCTCCCCGAGACCCACGGGGAAGGCGCAGCCTAAGATGCTGGCCTGAGCATAAATGAAAGAGGGTTGTGAGCAGAACTGCGTTTTAAGAAAACCCCTGCGACGGCCCTGAGAAAATGCATTGACTGGGACGGAGAGGAGATGGAGGGAGGCAAACCACCTGGTTTTCACAGAGGATGGTGGTTCTAATGTGGGTGTTGACAAGGGCATGTAGCAAAGGCGTCAGACCCTGAGGAGTAAATAGATTCCGGGTGACGTGAGCGGTGAGCAGTGGAGCTAAGGACACAGCCGCAACTTCTGGGTGGATGGGGGCCGGCCCCTGAGCTAACGTGTATATTGGTCGTACTTCACAGACGTTAAGTCAGTGTATGTGCATCTTGAAGGCAATAGGCCCAATAGTCCAAGGGTATAAAAAGAAGTCATGTGAACACTGGATATTTAAACATCTCTACCTGCTCATGGTGAAATCCAGTCCTCTGCAGTGATTCCTAGAAATTCCGAAGGAGTTGTGTGTGTGTGTGTCTGTATCGATGAAGGCGTCCAGGACCCTGAGTCTTGCTGTCTTTGCTCTTCCAGGGGGGCGTGTTGCTGCCCACTCCAAGCTCGAAGTCCCAGCTCTCCTGCCCCTACGGTCCTCTGTTGCCCTGAGGTGACCGGTGCTCCTAAAGCTGGAGGTCCGCACGCTGCCAGCGATGTGACACGCTACGGCCATGTTGGCTCCACATTCCAGTTCCCAGCTGGGCGGCAGCACTGCACCTGGAATGAGCCTTCTCCCTGTCACAGGCGTCCCGTCTGTGACTCCAGGTAACCACCCACGCTGCTTCCTGTTGGGTCGCGTTCTCTGCAGGGGCCCTGTTGTACCTTCCCGTGGCATTCTTTGTGACCAAGGTTTTGGAGGGTATATTCCAGGGGTGGCAGAAAGAAAGAAGATGGAGAATACAAGAAATTGTGGAATTAATTCAGGCATCAAATGCAAAAAAATGACAGTGTAACATCTATGTAACAGGTGTCTTTCTGAAAACTGGCAAAAATTAGCATGGTTCCGTGGGCTCCAAGAATGATACGCATTCTGAGCGCTGGACAGAACAAGTAGGACGACAGACATTAGGGAGATTTGGAGAGAATATTTTAATTCTCTCAGAAAGATCAATAGAAGAAAACTGTTTCAAACATGAGGTAGATTAATATGAAAAATGTTTCAAGCTTGAAGAATAGACCTTTTGATCTTGACCTCCTTCGAGAGGCACACGAGTGCCATCCGGACCAAGAAGAAAGGAAAGTATCATCATTATGTATCATCATTACTTGGTAATGAATAATCTCTGCATATTCATAACAATTTAAACTATTTCATTGACTTTCCACTTCACTCAGCCTACAGACAATGTATGGGAGATACTCTGATTAGAAACCAGAATGCAAATTCTATTGGCCTTGAAATGTAGAAATGGGAAGTTATACTGATGGAAGGTACACGAGGGGGGAGGAACAGGTGCAAGTTTCAGTAACTGTTGGGGAAGTAAAATAATGCTGCTGACAAAAGACACCCCCTCCAGCCCCGTCTCAATATGGGAGAAAGAGAGGAAACACGAGAGACTGGCGTGCATGTGACAGTAGCATGGAAACGTCTAGAAAGTCTGGCCAGACTCTCACACAGGTCTATGGAGAAGTGGAGGAGAGGAGAGTGAAAACCTCTCCTCGCAGGGTGACAGGCACTACCTTGTGCGTGCCCTGCAGGACTTGTCAGAGACGTCTCGTTACCCTTGGGGGTGTATGTTACAGTTTTGAGGGTCCTGCAGCCCATGACCTTGCCTGGACGATGAAAAGATTGCAGGTCGTATCAGGCTTTTTATGTTTTAAAGGAGACGTACAGAGGAGGAGCGAGCTGGGAGACGGCCGTCTGCTTCCCTCATGACACGTGACCCTCACAGACTGAACCCTGACCCCCCACCCTCCTGTGGCATCATGATGTCACAGTCAGGAGTCACAGGGGGCAATGCAGTCCATGGTGGATGGGACACAGGCTGAGATTTCAGTGTAATTTGTCAGGAAGCAGAGGCACTAAAAATAACTCCCCTATTAGGAAAACTGAGGGGTGGTGAGGGTCGTGTGGGGACAGAGTCCCAGAGAGCAGTTTCCAGGCTCTCGGCCTCACGTGGAAAGGTGCTGGCTCAGGTAGTAGGTGACCGTCAGCTGTAACCAGTTAGCCAATTAGCCACTGATATATCTGCTGCGGCTGCGTTGGTTGGTGGGTCGGTTGGCAGGCAGAGAAGCGGGCAGCAGGTCACATGTCGTGTGGATCCAGCCTCCAGTGAGACTATAGTGGTATGACTCCCCTACCTATGGCTCCGTGGGTGTTCCTTTTTGGCCTCGCCATATCCTGCGTTCTTATGTGGGGAGCGGGAGCAGAGACCCCGCATGACAGCCATGTAGGACAGTCGTGTGAGACAGACCTTCATGTGTCACGTCTGGAAACTGACAGAGATGATCTAAGGTCACTAGGTGAGAAATGGCTGCACATTAGTTAGCAGTTTGGAGGTGACTCCTCGAGGAACGTAACAGGAACGCCCGGGCGAGGGTTCTTAGCAGCGCGACTGGGGGGCAAAATGGAGCCTTAATTATGTCCACTTGTGTTGCTTTAGCATGTTTATTTGTCCAAGCAAATCTTAACCTTTGGGCATTTTAAAAAGGAGTAATTTGAAAGTGTGGATGCTAATGGTCCTGGTGCAACAAGTAAAGACACGTGTGATGTGGCTGTGACATGTTCATTCCCACTTAGGCTTCTCTGTCGCTCTGAAGCCTCAGTGAGTCACGGTCTGTGTGTTTTGTTCTGCATCTTGATCATGAATGTACCCATGAATGTACGAGGATGTTTCTGTGTTGCTATGGAGTTTTGAAATTAAATCACTGGCTGCATAGTGTTTGTCAGTAGTGCAGTCCTGAGAAGGTCCGGAAGAAATGTGTGTGTGTGTGTGTTGTACAAGTGTGTATATACGTATGTTCCCAATCGTCACGATGGTAGTCTACATTGAAGAAAGATGAGATTTGAATTATCTATCTTTATAAGTAAGACAGACACTAAAAAAATGAAAAAAAGGATGAGTAAAGGAAAATTTCACTTGGTATGTTTTCTGGCCAATGAAAAACGAAAGGTTACTGTCTGTGCTTGAAGGAAATACAGACAGTCTGTCGGCGGTGACTCCACCATCTCTCTGCCTCCCTCTCTCCATCCACCCGCTACAGGCGCGTGCACACACACACGCACACACACACACACGTATTTTATCCCTTAGTTACCATAAAACCTCCCACGCAAGCGATGTGGAGCAACATTTTTAAGAGCAATAATAATACATTCTGCTATTTTCCTCCTTTTGGTGTAAAACTCCCAGCCGTGCGTCAGTGTCAGGCTGTGTGAGACACAGTCTGTAGCAAATGGATCACACAGAAGAGTTGTCTGCTCAGTGTCCTGAGAAGCCAAGGAGGGAAGCGCTGAGAATTTGCTGGAAGCTGTGGCTGGTGTCACAAACAGTTGTGTTTTTCTCCCCATCCAGTCATCAGACATGCTCCTAATATTTCCTTTCATTGTCAGTTGGCTGTATTTTTCAGATCAGATAAGTCTGAACAAAATTTAATCAATGCAACAGGTGTGAGGGCCTACTATGAGCTGACAACTCTTTCTAATCACTGTGGCCAACTGAAGCGTTACATTTAGTTTTCACTCTCGAGTCATTTAATGCAGTCGCGTAGTGAGGCACGGAAGTAACTGGATGAAGCACGGTGCACGGGATGCCGTGCGAGTTAGAACAGAAGCAACAATGCAGGAGCGTGGACGTGGGAACGGAGCCGGGGCCCGGGGGCCGTGAGGGCAGGCGGCTGCCGGGAGGCTGCCCTCCCAGCCTTCGTGACAGCAGATGGAGGCTGGGGAGGGGATTATCCCGGCAGAGGAAGTGGTGTGTGGGTGAAGGTGTAGAGACAGTTGTCTGAGCCTTGGGGTGGAAGCATGCGTTTCTGAGAGAGAAGGCTCCGTCGGGAGACAAGTGACATGCAGAGACTCTGAAAGTTGTCATCTCGGACCCCAGCAGCCAGACTTCCTCAAGGTCCGAGGCAGAGAGTGACCTGAAGGGAAGGGAGAAGAGGGAGACCCCGTGAACAGAACCTGCCATTCTGCTCATTTCCCTGGCTGCTCTCTGCTGTCCTCCTGCCCATGGCAGGTTGAAACGTTGGGCCGGCCACCCCTTGTGACGACGCTGTACCTTCTGACTGGAGTCCTGGGAACCAAGGAAAGGTGACCCTCCATGCTCTCTGCTGGGTCTGGCCTTGTGGTTCTCCTTGGTCACTTGTGCTCTGCTGGGGCTTCGTGGCTGGAGGGGCAGCCCGGCCAGCGCACGACGCTCCTTCTGGCCGGGTTATTTCGTTGTTTCAGCAAACCCAAATCCTTCCATGCTTTCTGGCACACACTGCCCTGTCACAAGTACCCGAGTCAAACCCAGCCTGAGTGTAGTTTCTGGAACAAATAAGGGTTAAGAATTCATCTTTGTTTATACAGCTAAAAAGTCATGCTGTCAAATGCAATTTCAGGAAAAATACTTAAAAGCCGCGATTGAGAGGTTACATTTCCCTAATTCACACACTCATCTTGAGGGACAGAGGTGTGCTAATCCATGATTTATTATTTGTCTACAGTCGCAATGCCCGCTGCTAAGATGAGAGAAGAATAAAATAATCGCGTGTTCTGAGAACTGCTCTCAAGTGCGTGGTGATGGCCGTTGTCAGGCTATGTATGTGTCAGTGTCTCTCGTCAGGGTTAGGACTGGCCCTTACGGTCACCCCAGGTGGGAACTGGAGAAGGAAGCTTTCTGACCAGGAATGCTTTTGGAGAAAACTCACTTAGTTGAAACTGCTTGTTTTGGTATAAATTTTCAAAGTGGCGGCTCTAATAGGATTATTGACAGGGAATTGAATGTGCTTTCGTCTTTAAAGAAGTCCATTACAGGGTGTGGTTTCCAGGTGGCTTTTTATTTCCTTTGCATCTGAGTTGACACTTTCCGTGAAAGGGCCTGTGGCCCAGCATTGCCTTTGTAGATTATTAATAAGCTCTGCAAGTTTGGCGTGAAAATAAAGCACATTTCCTTGAAAGATAGAATCGCATTTCCATTTTCTTATAAAAGAACTTCGGCGTGGGGGAAGGCATGGGATAAATTATAATGATGTCACGGTGCTAATTAAAGTGTCTGTAAGGACGGCACAAGTGGAGCAGGCTGGTCTAAGGCCCCATCGGTCACATGTTACCTTTGCCTCTTCTCTGGGTGAACGGTGGTCTTAAAGGTCACCTGTGCATATTCAATGGGAAACGTACCACATCTTATCCACTGAGATTCATTTACCTAGTTTTGTTTAAATAAAATATTAGTACAAGCAAATCCTTCATGCTAAAAACATTTGCAAAAGAACTTTTTACATGTTAGTGTGATAGTTAAGGATTTACTAATTTGCCTTATTGGTTAATAAACATTTTTGTCTATGTCCAGCTTTATTTTTAGTTAGCAGGGAAGCATTCTTTTTGTGCTGCACAGATGGAGACATGGAGACTAAATGACATGTGGTGATTGTGTCGACATCTTATCAAGGATTACGTGATTGAGCCTAGAGGTCAAATCTTCAGATACCTGGTTCAATAGTCTATAAAATCGTGGCATCTTACTCCTAAGTCTAATTCTCAGTATAACTCGGCATACTATTGGGGACACGTTTTGGGGAACAGAGAGCACAGTGTCGTCACAGCAAGCTGTGATCTGTGGACCCTGAAGCTGTGGCACAGCCTGCAATGTGTTGGTGATGAGAGCCAAGCACGTTGGTGACTTAGGAAGTTAGGGCCAATCACTGGCGTCCTGAGGGTTAGTTGGAGCCACGTGTGTGTGTGCACGTGTGTGCGTACAGGTCTGACTCACTTAAATACCATCATACATTTTGGTCTCTATCCATGTATCTGTTCATATTTATTTGTGGTGCGTCTGCCCCAGATACACACTGCGCTGTTTGGTGGGCGCAGCACACACAGACGCTCCATCACTTACCCGGTGCCTGGGCAGTGCCCCATCGGCAAGTAGCCCATCAGTAAAAAGCTGTGGAATTAACTGCAGTAATAAATCTTTATTCAGAGTGAAGGGAGCCGTTTGGGTTCCTTGTCTCCCCTGAAACTCTTACATACTGCTGTCAATGTCTATATGTGACACCCTGGCTGGAGGGTACTTACACAGAGTCACTTCGCATATGAAAGGCCTTGGAAGCTGCAGGCCCTAACGTTTCCTAATAAAAAGTGTAAATGGGCAGGAGACCCTTCCTTCCCGGTGTAAACCCCGGTCTTCTCCATCCCTCAGTGCCGTTAAGGAGCCCGAGACCCATTTGTCACTACTTCCTGCTCAGGCTCAGAGAGAGTTCCGGCGCCGCCCAGACGTGCTCATTGAGTGTCTGCGTCCTGTGTGCTCACCTGCACGGCACACAGTCCTTCCTTGCAATAAAGAGCAGGGAATGTGCACTCCCTCCGATAAGCCGCAGCAGAAACAGTTCCCTCCTGTGGAGTTCCGTGTGCAAGCAGGAACTGTACCCCAGTCCCGTGTCACTGCCGAAGCTCACCCCTCTTTCTCTCTGTGCTTTTTGTATCACCAACAGGCTCCGTCAGGGCCCCCCGTCGCCAGGCCTAAGAGAGATTGCAGTGGGATTTACAAATGCCGTCAATGCCCTCTGGTCTGAAGTGTGTACGGTGCTGTCCCCACACAGGGAGCAGGGGAGCAGGTGTGGCCCCACCTGTCCTCCAGGTTTGCAGGAGTTTCAGGTCCCCTGCTCAGCTCCCAGGAGGCTGGGGCAGGATCACAAAGGGCCAGGCAGCAAGACAAGCTGGGCGCCGACTCAGGGCCACACTAACGAGTAGCCTTTTAAAAAGCTTTTATTAAAGCTATTGGGGCGACATTGGTTAATAACGTATAGAAGTGTCAGGGGCACAACTTTGTGAGATGACATCGGTGCTCTATTGTGAGCTCGTCCCCCGGGCTCCTCTGTCACTGTGAGTTTGACCCCTTTACCCTCTTCATCCCCTGCCTCTGGTGACCACCATTCTCTTGTCTGTATCCGTCTATGAGTTTGTTTGTTTCATTTCTTTATTGATTGATTCTTGTTTATAAAAAGTAAATTTAAAAAAGATGAAATACTGACGGTGGTCACCACATTATCATGCTAAGTGAAATGAGTCAGGAAAGGACCAGAACTGTGATTTCATTCATGTGGAAAATAAACCAAAAATATAAAACAAATACTCTTATGAAAAGTCAAGTTAGAAAGGCTGAACTGCATGGAATACAGTCTTGCAAAGGATCAAAAACTCAGTGAACATTCACTACACGAAGAAAAGCAAGACGCAAAAAGAAACAGGAAGGAAGGAAGGAAGGAAGGAAGGAAGGAAGGAAGGAAGGAAGGGAGGACGGACGGAAGGACGGGAGCTGATGGAAACTCACGACCCTGTCATCTGGAAAGGCTGCTTTCCTGTCTCTTCTTTGCAGCCTCCTCAAACATTGTCTCAATTTAACTATAATTGATTTTTTGAGAACACTTTAAATATCTTTTCAAAAAACCCCTGTAGCCGTAAATGTGATTTAAATTTCCACCACAGATGTGCTTGTCACTTCAACTAAAGGAGCCTGGAAGTGTTTGCCGGGTGTAACCTCAGGTTTGAAGAGAAGTACGTGCTTGTCAAGTAATCCGTTTGGAGCACAGTTACATCCTACAGCTTCCATTTATAAGGAAAAGTCCTCTCGTTTTTAGAAGGAGTGGTAAGTAATTATTTTATGATTATAGAATAAGGGATGATAGCCATGATCTTAAAAGACAGACAGAAACGTTACATGGCATTGTTTGTTTCTTTACTGGAATTGAAAGTTAAAAGCAGAGACCAGATGGAAGGAGACCGGTGTCTTTTTCTCCTGTAACTCAGACACGTTCGCAGACGTGGGACCCGAAAATGAGGGAGGCCTGAGTGTGCACAGGTGTGTGCGTGTGTGCGTGCGGTGTGTATGCATTTGCAGCAGTAATTAGTTACTCTTCAGGGGACCTTGCCGCCAAAAATCGTTCTGTTAATGACAGAAGAAAAGCTGATTTCAAACACAGAGTTCTCTATGGATCTTGAAAACTTCGTACTGTGGGATGGCCACCAGCGCAGGTCCTCACAGAAGGGTTCCGCGCCTGAGCGCGCCCCCACGCACCTGTGGGGACAACCGCCTCCCCGTCAGCCCCAGCAGCCACTGGCCTGCCTTCCGTCCCAGGGTCCTGCCTTCCAGGACGACAGCGAGACGCAGTCATCTACACTTAGCTCCTAGCCCTGCCGCTCTGTGCTCCATCTTCCTCCCGCCGTATTGCTGAGTATTCCCTCCCACCGTGCACGGCAGGGTTTTAGCTCATCAATTTATTGAAGAATGTATGAGTTACTTCAAGTTTTCAGAAACTATGGATAAAGCCGCTTTAAGCAGTCACATGCAGGTTCTGGAAGGAACAATTCCTTATTCTTGGATAAATTCGTAAGCAAGGGGTTGCTGCTCCAGCCGCTCTCCCACCAGCAGCGTGTGAGCGTTCCAGTGCTAGTATGGTCAGTTTTATTGTGTTTTCTTCACCTCTCATGGTATCTCATTTGTGACCTTAATTTGCATTTTCTGAATCGTGATGCTGAGTGTCTCTTCACAGGTGCATTTGCGCTGTACACATCTTTTAGTAAAGTGTCTAATTAAATCTTTGGGTTATTTTTAAACACAGTATTGTCACCTACTGTTGAGTTTTGAAAGTACTTTACATATTTGGGGTACTATCTAGTTTTTTGTCAGACATGTGGCTTCTTGTTTCATTCTCTTTCAGAGAACAAAAGTTCCTAATTTCAGTGGAATCCAGTGAAGCAGTGTTTTCATTTATAGATTCTGCTTTTGTTTTTGTCACATCTTATTATTACTATTTTTTTTTCCTAATCTAAGATCACAATGGTTTTCTCCCATGTTTTCTTCTGGAAGTTTTATAGTCCTACATTTTCTATTTCAGTATGACTTATTTTGAATTGATTTTTGTGTAAGGGATGAGGTGTTGCTGTTGTGTTTTGCTCTGGCTGAAGGTCCCATGGTGCCAAAAGCGCTTCTGGAAGAGACTGTCCTTTTCTACCAACGCGCCTTTGCGTCTTTGTCAGACTTCGGTTATCCTTACACATCTAACTCTGGACTCTACATTTTGGACCATTGATCTCATTGTGTCATGACACGGACCCCACCCTGTGTCACTCACCGTAGCTTTGTAATCCATCCTGACATCAGGACGCATTCAGACGCCTTCGAGGGAGGAGCACCACCTCTTAGAGGGAACAGAATAAAAGAATTTGACAACATATTTTAAACTACTACAAAGACCTATCTTTCCCCCCCAATAGAAGCATTTTAATGCTGTAAATTTCCTCCAAATATTGCTTTAGCTTCATAAAAATTTTGATATTTTATTTTTATTTCCATTCAGTTAAAAATATTTTCTAATTCCTTTGAGTCTTCTTCTTTGTCACATGGATTATTTAGGTATCTATTGTTTAACTGCCCAATATTTGGGGATTTTCTGATTATCTGTCTGATTTCCAGTTTAATTCTGTTATGGCCTATGCCTATACTTTATATGATTTCTATCTTTTTAAATATGTAAGCGTTTGTTTTGTGTCTAAGAATATGGTCTATGTTTGTGAATGTTCCATGTGCATTTGAGAATCTAGTGTTATTGGATGGAGTGTTCTATAAATATAAATGATACCCAGTGGTTGGTATGGTTTTCTGTATCTGCTTATTTTCCATCCATTTGTTATATCAGTGATTGGAAGAGGAATAGTAAACTCTTATTAAAGTATACGTGTCTATTTCTCTTTTCAAGTTGATTAGATTTTTCCTCATGAATTTGGAAGCTTTGTTGCTAGGTGCATACATATTTAGCATTTTTATTCCTTCTTGATGAATTGACCCATTGTAATCATATAATGACCCTCATTCTCTTTAGCAAATTTCTTTGTTCTGAAATCTACTTTTTCCTGATATTCATATAGCTTCTCTGGCTTTCCTTTGATTTATATTTGCTTACTAATTTTTTTTGCCATCCTTTTACATTTTATCTCTACAAGTACACGCAACACACACACACACACACATTTACTTATTTTTTGAGTCACTTATTTTCTGAGATTTCATATTTTCCAATCTCAGGCATGCTAATCATGGTATTTTCAGAATACAACCTCTAACAATTGAGGGAATTGTCTTACCCTTTGTATCAATGGGTCTTTCTTGTTCCCCAATTGCTTAATTAATTATCACTGATTTTATTTACTCCTTCACTTTCGGATGTTCTCTGGCACCACTGTGAACATAGCCCAGGTCAGAGGCATGAGGGACAGCCCAGCAGTGCCCTGACTGCAGAGCACGGGCGCCATCCAGGTGCACGCAGGTGACCTCACAGCTGGGCAGGGCGGAGTCCGCACCTTGGGACAGCTCGCCCAGTGCACTATGGGAGCATTCGAGGCGGGAAGGAGGGAGGAGAAGGCGCCGAGGCCAAGGTCTGCAGTGTGTGCAGCATTTCAGCCAGTGGGCAGTGGACACAGGACAGCTACTATTGAATTTTCTACTCATGATTCAGCAGTTCATCCTAGTTTTCTTGCCCGTCATTTTACTAGATTGCTGCCATAGTTCTCAAGAGTTTAATATTCATAAAAGCAAAATACAGTACAATCTGAGCCTAATCCATATTTTGTTTTTTCATGTCTTGCTATGGCCTAGTGACATACTTATGATACAATGGGAAAAAATAATTAGACAATATCTGTATATTTTAATACAGAATGACATATGAAGCTGTGCTTAGAGCTGGTCACTGTCTCCGTCTGCCTGGGCTGCTGTAAAAACCCCATAGACTGGAGCTTAAACAGCAGACACTGGTCTCTCACAGCCCTGGAGGCTGGGCGTCCAAGGCCAAGCTGCCTGCAGGGTTCTGTTTCTGTTGAGGAGTCTGTTCCGGCTTGTAAATGGCTGCTTTGTTCTCTGTAGCCTGTCCTCTGAGTGCACGGATGGAGGAAGAGAGGAGGGAGCTAGACAGACAAATAGATGGGTAGGGAATTGTCTTTTCCTACTCTTATAAGGCCCCCAGTCCTTCAGATTAGAGCCTCATTCTTATGACCTCATTTAACCTGTATCATCTCCTAGGGACCCTATCTCTGAAGACAGTCATATTGGGGTTAAAGCACCAATATCTGAATTTTCGGGGGACACAATTCAATTCACAGAAGTCATCAAAATGTTGAAATGGAATGAGAATAAATTTTTAAAAGGAGTGAGTGCCTACTGTGTGCCATGAACCATTTTTGGTGATGGAAGCAATTGTGTGACACCCTTAATTATATGGGTTAATGTGTTATTGGAGGAAGGCCAAAGATTAAAAGATGGCAGCTAATAAAAAAGAGTGGCTTACGACAAATTCTGTAAAATACCCAACTGGGGTGTTAAGACAGACTAATTCAGCAGGGAAAGGAACATTCCTTTAGATATATTAATACTTTATAACCCCTCAGAGGAGGTAATGTTTGAACGAAGAGGAAAATAATGAAGTAGAGCTAGTCACGTGAAAAGAGGGGACCACGATTTTCTGAGCAGAAGCAGCAGCAAGTGCATAAACCTTGAGGGGAAGGTGTTTTAGGAAATGATTGGAAGCCAGCCTGGCCGACGTGTGGTGAAGTTCGGGGACAGGTTTGAGTTGGGCTTGTACAAACAGGCAGGGTCCGTTTCTGGAAGGCCTGAGGAGCGATGGTGGAGCATGAGGAACTTGCCCAGAATGTGACGAGCAGCACAGAAAGAAGGGTTTTAAGCAGAGGATTCATGTAAACTGGCACTTGTTTTAAAAGTGGTTGCTCTGGCTTGCTGTGTGGGGGAGGGTGTAGGAGACACAAGGGAGGACATGAGATGCCCGTAACCCACGGAATGCGTCCGTATAAACTAGAGGAAGGTATCTATTAAGTCGCTTCCATCTGTCAGACAGAGAAAGACAAATGCCGTCTGATTTCACTCACATGTACCATGTAGGTTTCATTGGCGTGAAACACCTTCCTTCCCAGTTAGGGGAAGGGTCCTGGTCAGTACACAGATGAGCCACGTGCTGTGGGGACAGAAGTGGACAGTGCAGAAAACAGTGGTGGAATCCAGGAGACGAGGTGAGGCTGCTGCATTTTTCTAGGGGCGGGAGAGCGTTTATCTCTACATCCCAGTCCCCTGTGGAAATGGAGAGAAGCAGAAAGATTCAAAACCTGTGTGTGGATAACATTGCAAAGCTAGTGATGAACAGGATTGGAGAATGAGTCTCCTCTCCTGACGGAAGCTCAGAGCGTTGCCAGTTGTGCCTCTGCAGACGGTGTGGAGTGAAATCCATGTCCGTGTGCTGCTGCTTCGTGCAGTAACGATCCCGCTACAAGGGGCTGTTAGGAGCTCTTCCTGTTTTACAACAGTAGTCACATCCTCAGCTTGCCCGCGTGTGCCCGGGTGCTTTCCAAAGTCCTTGATGAAGACGCATTCTTACAGGGAACGCCTGGTCGCCATTTGACATTATACTGACGTCCTGATCTTGTTTCAATACCCAGGGCAAAAACCTATCTCCTTGTTTTAATTTCCATTTGTGAGATTGTGATTGTGATTGAGTATTTGTTAGTATTTGAATTAGATTTCCTAACACTGTAGGTTCATATACTGTCCCTACTTTTTGGTAGGGCAATTTGTGTCTTTATTCATATGTAGGATTAGAACAGTTATTTATGGGTCAAACTATGAGGAAGGTATTTTCTCCCAGTCTGCGGTTTGTTTTAAAACATGAAGTTGGCTTTATTGTTTTTTTTTAAAAAGTTCTTGTATGCCTTTTCTTCATTATTTGAACTTTTCAGTTCTTTTAAAATAAAGCCTGTCTCTCACAGCACAGCTCCTCAGGGCTGAGAGTCTGAGGCCACATGCTGGGTTTTGAATCCTGATTCAGTCCTTTGTCACTGTCGCCTCTCTGTGCTGTAATTACGTCTCCTGTAAATTAAACAATAGTAAAAATAATCACTGGACTTATCTCCTGCGGGGCTGCTGATGGGATTAAGGTCTGTGCAGCACTCAGCAGTGTCTGAGGTGCAGGGGCTGTGTAAGTGCTCCTAAGGCACGTCATCACCTTCTAATCGTTTAAACGTTTTCTCTCCCCGATTTTAGGGCCTCAGTTCACCTTCAGTACCCTTCTGGGTACATTGTGCTACATAATTCCACCTTTTCCATGTGGACAGCCACTTTTCCTAATAACATACTAACTAGCTGGTTCTTTAACTACCGCTTACAGGGTCCTCTCCATTCACGAGGCCGGGTGGAGGGCTGGGCGCAGTGACAGGACAGAGAAGTGGTGGGATCCTGAGGACGACACTGTGTACCAGCCTCCCCACCCCCGAGGGCTCGCACTGTGTGCAGGGCCGTGTCCGCAAGGACAGGTTCACATCCCAGGCACATTGCAGTGATGTGCATTTGGGCATTTTCATCCTCGGCGTGTTCCTGAGAGGACCACAATTTATCTTCTGGATGCCTTTCTCTCATCGCAGTGGAACGTTTCATTTCCTTCAGTAATCATGCTTCACGCTTTCACTCTTAGCCCGCGTTACTAAGTAGCACATATTTTTCCCTATTCAGTTTTCTTATTTGACGCCGTCACATAGGGCACATAAATAATAAATGCGCGTATATCCAGATAGTCTATTGGCATCCAGCGTGCAGCATGACGGTTGTCATCACGGCCCTGTGCTTTATGCCTCCTGCAGACGGAGGAACGTTGTGGCTCAGCTGAGTGACTCTCCATTGTGCAGGGGCGGGCACCCCGTGGGCGGTTGGTGCAGCAGCCGGAGCCGTCTCTGTGGCTCCCTGCTTGCTCATTGGGCGTGAGCACTTAGAAGCAACGACAGACACACAGCCTGCGTTTCCCAAGGTGCTTAAATCATCCCCTAAGAGCCCACAGGCAGGGCAGGGAGAAGCCACTGCCGGGCGATAGCTAACATCTCAGTTTCTGAAAATCCCCAATGAAATGTGCTTCCTCTCCAATGAATATGTGTTTCAGCACATTCAGAACCACATCATCCTATTTCTTCAGGCCGACATCTAAGAGACGCTCGCAGAGGCAGGCCCACTGGGAGGCCAGGCTCGGAGCCCCAGGGAGGTCACTGACCTTCTTCACAGCCCTGGGCTCGCCCTGGGACTTGCTCCGGAGGGGACGCTTCAGGGCTACCAGGGAGCGTGGCTTTGCAGGCGACTGTTATTGTGTTGTGTTGCTGGGAGCGGCCTGATTCCTCCTCTGTGGTGGCAGCAGCTGCTTAGGTCAGCTCATGCCAGGGAGACTTGGTGACCTGCCAGCCCTCCTCCCGACTTCGCTTTGTTTGCCATGTGTTTTATGTTCAGGGAATTGTCGGAACTGTGGCCATAATAGTCCCACCTGGGCTAGTGAGTCCTCAGTCGTTTCGAGATGGTCTCATTTTCCCATCTTGTAAAACTTCTGAAATTAAAACAGCCTGGGTGCCTAGTGCAGTACATGCCAGGTCTGCTCCTGTGACATCCAGGCCCAGGGTGGACAGTGTGGGCGAGAGGGCCTCCGCTCAGCTCTGCCATCTGGGGACATGTCCACCTGCTCCTGCTTCCTGGTTACGGCAGGATGCTTTGCTCTCTGGGAAGCACCCCCACTCCTCGCTGGGTGTCTGTGGTTTGTGTGAGACCACGTCCTCTGCTTCAGGTGGACATGTGGCCACGTGCTGGCTGGAGCACAGGTGCTGGTTCAAGACGACAGGCCTGCTCGGTGCTCGCAGGTGAGCTGAGTGTGCAGACAATGCAAGAGGAAGACCTCGTGCTCAGGGTTAAGATGCTGCAAGCGCCAAGCCCTGGACAGGAGTTACAGGTTCAGGGAGAAAGCGGTAATCATGGAGACGTTTACAACCCTCATTTCATTCAGGAGGAGAGTAAGCATGTTGACTAAATTGAGACTTGATTAAGTTAAATATGCATATGGAATTGGGGGAACCTCTAAGAAAGTAGGAATGGAGTGCATAGCTTACAGAACAGTACACAGGAAAAATAGAAGAGAAAAAGAACACTAATTCCAAAGGAAGGCAGCAGGAGAGGAAGCAGGCCAGTGGTATGAAATGGAACGGCTGGTACAGTTCACACCCATGAGTAACCGCGATGAACGTTAGTGCATTGGACTCTGCGGAGTTCCTCTCGCTAACGTTCTGTATGACATCTGTGGGGAACAAATCTAGTTCAGCATGATGGAAAAATTCTGAATTGAATGTGTCAAGTCAATATTTCATTAATATTTACTACTATCTTTCCTTTCTTCTTTTTCTTTGGGTTTATTAGGGCATCTGTTTTCAAAGTGCTCAAGTTGGATTCTTAATTTAAATGTTGACCTTTGCTGTATGCTAACGCGAACACTTAAGACTGTAATTTTCTAAGTCCCAAGTAAGCGGCACAGCACAAGTTGTGACACGTTGCGCTTTCATTATCATCTATTGCTAAGCATTTTCTACCTTTCTGGGAGGTTTTACCGACGAAGAGGTGAAAATCTCCCAAAGGGAGTAGAGCTCAGGATGAGTGCGAGAAGCAGAGAGGAACTGCGTAGAGTGTCGACATCTGATGGGACAGAAGAAAAAGGTCAGGGCATTTCCTGGGAAGCCTGACGAGGGAGTGAAGCAAAACCAAGGCCGGTCCGTCCCAGGTCTGGTCTGAGCAGCCCGCGTGCGTGGGGCGGGGGCCGCTGACGGCGTAGCTGGGCTTCCCAGGAGGCTTGCAGGTGTGTAGGTCTGTGTCCACGCGCGTGCTCTCTCATCCCCACTGTTCCTCACGAGTGCTCCCTGCCTCACACAGGCGTGTTTTCAAGGCTTCCCTCCCCCCAGGAATCTTCACGACCCAACACCCCTGAAACAGCAGCTCATCTGTCTATCCGTTTGCTTCCAAGTCCTGTATGGCCACCAACTCACTACCCAGGGAATGTGGACTCAAATACGTAGGGTGACCAGGCAGGTACATGTCGGTTACACAAATATATACGGAAATGGTAGTAAGCGTAAAGTCAGAGAGCGTGACAGAGATTTACAAAAGAGAGAACTTGCCCTTCTGAAGGTATTCAAATTAAATTTCATGGAATATGTGAGCAGTTAAAAAACAAAAACCCAGGTTTGGTGGAATTGTACAGGGCTCACCATTTGTATTTCCTGCTTTCCAGCTTCGCTTGGTTTCTTCTCAACCCAACCCATTTCAACCCACTTTTCTCCATCTAAGTGGTAGTTGAGCTAGCTGTCCCATTAATAACGACAAACAAAGAATTTGTTTTCTATCTGTCCATTACGAGCTATATTTCACCTGTCTTCCCTTGGAAGGAAAGCAGAGAATTTCCTTGCCCCGACCTTCGGAACCCCACTTACCCGACTCCTGCCCCTTCCTGGTGCCTCTCCCCACCCCCACTCGGTCAGTAGTTTGAGTTTCGGATACAATTGCTTACATGGTAGCAGGTTTTTGGCTCCGTGTGTTTGGGTCATTCACATTCTCCTATGTGGTGACTTGTCTATGTGCCCAGCTGTAGGCCTGTGTCTTCTCTGCGCCCCTGTTCATAGGGTCACTAAGGGCGGTATGGCCGGGGATGCGTGTACCACCCCCTGACTGTGGTACAGAGGGCAGCGGCCAGCAGTCGGCCGGGCTCCACTTCTGGGAGCCAGAGGAGAAAACACCTCACAACAGTTGGCTCACAAAATGCTGTACTGCCGACTGACTGCAGAGAACAGAGCACGCGGGGGGCTAAGCGTTTCCCCACCCACTGCTGCAGACGTCACGAGTGGGAAGGAGGGAACTTTCGGGCAGTTAACTGGGGCTCCAGCTGCAGTGGCCACTTACATAGCATAAGGAAACGCACAGCACCTTCCCATTCAAAGTGTGTCACCAGTCACACCCCCACCACTATGGCCCACACGACCATGTTCTGTCTGGGCTACTTTGCATCCTCTCCTTAGGGTCACTTCTCGCGAGGCACATTAACACCTCGCCTTGTAAAATAACCCCGGGTCCTTTCTGTTTCGGTTCTCCACACTGAAGCTGCCCTGGAGGTTGGCAGGCTTTGAGGTTGTGTGAGCTCAGCGGGAGAAGCAGAGTCGTGTGTCCCGGGCCTTCCGTCTGTCTGCGGTGATGCGGGATCTGCGACTTCAGACTCGGGCACCTGCCCTTTCTTCCTGCTCCGCGCCTGCTCCCGTCCTACTTGTGTCTCGTTCACACCCTGCCTCTCCTCTCCTTTCGAATTCCACTCTGTCCCTGAAGCTTTCCTGAATCCCGGGCGAGGGGGAGGGCATGCCTCTGTCCACGCCTGGCATCGCAGCTCCTGGCATACGCCCAGGCGTGCGCGGCCCCAAGCAGGGGAGGGCTCACCTGCACCATGTACCTTTGAGTGTCTGCACCCCTCATCCTCCCCGACGGGTCTGGGCTCGGGGGTGCCCACTGTGGGTGCAGGCTCTTAGGGGGCCCATTTGGAGGGGCAGGGCCCCGGGAGGGGTGGGCATCTGTAATGGGACAAGCTGATGTGTTCACGTCTGGAGAGTTTTCATGACAGCGTGACTTCTCAGAGGACTGAGAGCTTTTAATGCATCTTCCAAAGAATAGTAGCAATTGGTTTTCATCCATCAGCTTTTCAAAGTGCTGTTGCTTGCTGTGGGAGAATAGAGCCAGTACGTGAAGGTTTTATTCCATTTCCATTCTTAGAAATAATTTTTGAGTTTTAAATACGATAATTTCTCTCAAATATCATACAACATTTCATTAGTTGATTTGCAGACATACATTCAGCTGATGGTTTAATTTTTGCAAACTATTCATTGTGCTTCATGTACTGAAAAAAGGAGCGTTTAGTTGCCATTTGGAGTCTGTTCCTGGATTTCAGTTGGTTGACAGGTTTTTAATGAACTGACTCACTTTGCCATTTGTCAGAGGTGGAGACAAAACTAACAATTAAGCACAGTGCCAAGTCCTAGGAATTCACCCGAGACCCATGCATTTAGACTGCTGGCTACATCTTTATCTGGGGACATCACACAACGTGGCCCAGCTAGCTGAGTCACTTGTCAAGTGTAATAAATAATGCCCGATTTATTTTTTATTAAAAAATCACAGTTCATTTTTCAAAGATGAAAAGCCATCTTGGTGTTAATTCGTTGCTAAGCGTATTTCAGGGTCACTGCAGGTACAAAATGGTGCTTTGCTCAACGTGCAGCCAGGAAAGGTCATGTCAGATGCGAGCGGCACTGTGGAAAGAGATGAGCTCTTTGTTTATAAACTTTTAATATATACTATTTGACATCAACTCATGTTTTGATACATTGACAAACTTCTGAAATGCACGTCTGAAAACACAACTAAAATTTTCCAGCAAAGACTCCGTCGTGCTGACATATTTCAAATGTAATACTTTGTACAAGGTCACGGTCCAGACTTTACATCTCTGAGCCTCGGGCCTCATTTTGCTTTTAAAATTCAGTTCAACAAAGTACAGACACTTTTGTAAGGAGAAAGCAGCTGTGTTGAAAACGATGCTGAGAATTTAATTTTTATGGAGAAGGACGCCGGTGGCCCCTGTGCTTTTCCGTTGTTAGACCTGTGCTCCGTGCAGCTGTAGAAGAGCTCACGGAGGCCGGGCATGCGGACCAGGAGCGCTCGCTGCCTGCTGGGCGGTTATCCTGCGAGTGTGTTCATTCCTTGGAGTTCCCTGAAATAATAAAGAAGGGGTGCAGTGAGAATATTGCATTGCATCTGACCTGCATTTATTCAGCAGAGATGTGTGATGTGAGGGATGAAATTTTAGTGCGTAACAGACCTCCAGGGCCTTTGCCAGGACGAGACTCCCAGGAACCCACCGTGCTGGCCTTCATTTTGCTGCACAGAAGTTTCCCTTTGGCAAGAAAGACGTCTGTGTGGCATAGAGATCACAACGCAGAGTTAATTCTTAAAGTTGTGCAAGTAATTCAGTGAAATCAGTCCCATAACTTCGACGAACTGTTCTAAGTGGGAGAAGATGGAGAAATGTTCAACTTAAGGAAGCACTTAAATGGCTTCCTGCTCAGTGCAAAGCCTGTGTGTGCTTGTTTCCCAATCCAAGTTTTCGTTTTCCATTTTGTAGGGAGAAATCAGTAACAGGAAAGACAGACCGTGGTCTGACCTAATGAAAGAGAGAAGCGCTATAGTCTGCTTAGTCTTAGGAGCCATGGGAAGGAATCTCAGAGACGTACGAGGTGTGATCGAAAAATACGGTGAATGTTTAAATAAATAAATCATTGCAGTAAAAGACATTGCCATTAATCCCCCTCAAAATACTCCCTATCGCTTTGAACACACTTATCCCATCGTTCTTGCCACTCTCTGAAGCGGTTCTGGAAGTCCTCTTTCGTGAGTGTCTTTACTTCATCCTCCCATCATGACAATGCTCCATGTCACACATTACGGTGTATCCTCACCCACCTTATTCACTGGATCTGTCACTGTGTGACGTCTGGCTCTTCCCCAGAGTCAAAATGACTCAGGACATCCAGGCAGCCTCAACAGCACAAATAAAGACATTCATCTGTGAATGTTTCAAAATGAGGTTCAGATCATTAAAACACCAAGAAGACCCAGCGCATTTTATAGCTGAGATGTACAAGGTTTGTGTTTCAAAGGAGCTTCCTACTGAGAGAAGTACAGGATTGTCAATACCTCACCCTCCACTGTCCTGGTGGTTCTTCTTCCGAAACCGTTCCCCATCAGTTTTGATCTGGACGTGGTTGTCGGGGCGTTGAACTTGGCCTCTGACTATCTTTGTAGGGCTCACAGGAAGAGGAGGAGCCCTGCTGCTGAAATGTGGGTTCCCCTGGGCTCTGTGTTGTCTTTGATGCAGGAGGAAGCTGGGCGGTTTGGGGCCCGAGCCCAGAGCCGGCTGCTGAGTTCACCATGTGTGTGGGGGTCCCATTCAGACCTCCAGCTGCTCCATGCCATGTTCCCTCTGTGGCCTGTAGGGGCCATGCGGCCGGGAGCAGCTGACACAAACACAGTGTGACGTCGGCCTGAGGCATAGTGAGACCACTGAACGAAGTTATCATGGCTTCCTCGCCACGGCCTGTGGGTGCTGCACCCCCACGGGCAGTCACACTGATGCCACAGGCCCTCTGGGATGCTAAGAATTGAGTCTAATGAGAGTCTGAAGAGTCATTGGAGGTTGAGCTTCTTGTGCACTTGGCAGAACTCTGGACGCCCCTCGGTCTGCTGGTTTGCGCTGACGGTGTGGCTGCCTGATGCCGGGGTGCCCAGGGAAACAGGGGAGCCTGTGTGTTAGTGGGAGGCGCAGGCCGAGGGTGAGGGAGCCACTCTGTGGGGCCCAGCTTTATAACGTCTCACCACCGATTCATGTGAAAGCCCTTGAACCTCACCCGTTGCTTAGCTCAGCTGTACTGATGGTCTCGTAGCTAGTGGTCCAGCGGACCAATCCTTTATTGGTGGGACATCCACGGCAGGTGAGAGACGGGCAGGCCTGCAGGACAGACAGCACCTCTAGACAATGGGCAGGGGTGTGGTGATGGGACAGACAGACTCCCCCCCAGCTCTGGAACCAGGGGGCAGGCGCGTGGTCAGACCCAGGAGACCAGCACGTGTGCCCTTGGCGGGCGGCCCCTGCACAGACTTTCCTTGGAGAGTTCCCTCTGCGTGCATTGAGGGTCGTGACCCAGAACCACCGGCACCATTGGTGGGTAATGCTGAGCGTGTGCACAGGGGACGTCCTGGGAAAGTCTGGTGCTGAAGAGTCAGTTACAGAGCACCTGTGCCTGACCACGGCTGACCATGAGGACAGGGAGGTGACCCTGAATGTGGTCTCCGGCTCCAGGCACGTGGTCAGCTCACTCCAGGATTTTCAGTCTGGGCAGGCAGCCTCTCTTCAGGGTCGAAGGACGTACTTTTGTTTGCTTGTTTTTAACTCAGATGCCAAGAGGCCCCATAGCCACCTGTCCCAAGAAAAAGCTGAGGGCTTCAGCCTTCTTCGTAGCTGGGCGGGGACCTAACCAAAAGACCAGAGAATATGGCCTGGGAGAAGGAACAGTGACATGCCAGGTGATACGACTGGATTGAACACACACATATCGGAACAAATCAGGGTCAGAGACCCTCGGAACAAACTGCCTCCGAGAGGCCCGTGATGTCAGTCCGAGGACTGTGATGGACGAACAACCATGGGAGTGTACAGCAGGCTGTTTCTTTTCTCCGATCAAACTCTACTGTATCAAGTTAGGAAGTTATTCAGTGAATACAATCAGTGAACGCTGTCAAAGTAGCTACTTCGGTTTAAAAGAACAAAGCCGCCCCACATGTGAATGCCCAAAGCATTTAAGTTTACTGGATTGGCAAACGAATCGGAAACTTGTTCCCGTGTCACAGCTAGGTCCTATGACACAGTCAGCAGGGTGACCGTCCGCACCCTGCCCCAGCCCTGGGGACGGACGGCCATGTACTGGGAACCTGTGCTTTCCCAGAACCTGCGCTTTCCCAGGCCCGGCAGCCACGCTCCTGGTCACGAACTTGTAATGGTTTCGCAGCGTGACAGCACAAGCCACTGAGTGGAGAGCAGACCAGCTTTGGCTTTCCTCACTGCTTCCATTAAAGCTATTCTTCTCAAAGTACAGTTCAATTGCCTCTATGTGGGAGTCTCACATGCAAATGAAGAAAATCAGTTGTACAGGTGAGAAAAGACCCTTTGGGACGCCATGGTATCAAAGTCCCTGGTTTATAATTAGGAGTGACAGATAATTGCATTTGTTAGAGATACCGTGCTTTGTGGGCTACATTGGACTTGACGTGCTACTGTTTGGCCAATCGATGTATCTCTCACGGCGGTAATCAAATCAATTAACTCCTGAGTCTCAATTACTGAACATTCCGTCAGCCATAAACATGGATAAAAAATGCCAATGATCAGAAGCAGAGGTCCACTTATTCCCGTCAGCTAACAGCCAGGCTTTCGGCCATTGAAGACACTTACGCAACTTCGAAATAAATGTGCAGTACACCGTTCAGCCTGGGGTCCTATTGCTCTCCAGTCCAGTTGGTTAATTCCTGGAAAACATTTGTTGGGAGACGTAAATAAGTATCCTCCGTTCTGTGGCAGACCTCTGCTCTCACACACAGTGAGTCACGGGACTGGCTTCGTCCAGGTCCGGCCAAGTTTGCGGCAGCACCCCAACCCCTGCTCTCTGTGTTCTCTCATTCCCGGTTCGCCTCACTTTGGGAAACTTCCACACAATGCGAATTTGTTTGCTTTTTAAATGTAGTTAATGTGGTTTAGAAAACAGAAAAAGCGAATGGGAAGAAACGGACCTGTGAGATGTTGGTGTCTTCAGTGGAATGCATCTACTCACAGCTGTCTGAGGGCGGGGGATCTGAGGGTAAGTGTAAAGGAAACGTACAGTGGTGTGTGTTTCAAAGTCCATGTGACCATGTTCCTTGGCGTCAAAGCCTTTCGTGTGCATAGAACTAAGTGGGAAAAACAGTCTGGCACAGAGCTGAGTATAACGTCGGAGGAGGTCGTTTGGTCGTTCACATTAGATCTGAAGGTGGCAACATTTGGTTGTGGTCACTCTTTCAAGGCCTGACTCTTAGATCTGATCATCTGACTAAAGCACACACCAGAGGCCGGCAGGATGGTGGCAACTGGAAGGGAGCCTCCCTACTGACAGTCACCTTCTCTTACAAAGCCTACCTTGGGCCCAGGCTCTGAGAACTCAGAGTGCGTGTCTGCAATGACACGGGGACCATGTGCTCTGAAAAGAAACTTAGGCTATGGAAGAGCCTGGTAAACTGTGCTCCCTCCCCCTGGGGGGTCAGGGGGCTCTGCACACCTGTGTCCCCACACCACGGTACCAGTGCTCCTGGGTGGGACCAAGGACTGAACAGGCAGTGAAACTCAAAATACAAAATGGCAATCCTAGAAGTTTCTGTTGTCCGGCTCTATTGTTCCATGCTCCATGCACACTGTAGGAAGCTTTGCTACGCAATTACCGGAGCTATACACTGCTACATACTTGATTAGATTACACGCTTCTTAGGAGCAGATGTCCACGTTGCCCTTGGCATGCGGGCAGGCAGTAGTGTTCTCTGTGCTTTCTAACTCTCAAAAAGTAACTTCAGTTATAATTTCTAAGATGTGCACTGCCGGCTAAGTAAATACTGGAACTTACAATTAGCATACAAAGCATCAGCTTAAGTTGGGTTGTATTGTGCTTACATTACAATTATGTAGAATTTGTTCTAAATTGATACAGGTTTCCATCATGGTAATGCTTTTTTAACTCTCTTGCACAATAAGTCTTCTTGTGTAATATAGGCTTAGTACTGGGCTGTATTCTTACAAATTCTAAGCTAATGAAGGGTGAATTAGTAAGATTTAGAGGTGTGATCTTCCATTTCTGTAGCAAACATGACGGTATTTGAGTTGTAACCATTTGGCTGTGCTTATCTTGGCCAAATCATGTGGAAGGGCAATAAAACTATTACCCTGAAAAACTATTAGGCAATTTGCTGGCAACAATATAAGTATGGCTCTTTGCAGTAGATCAATGGAATCGTCTAGAAAAATCAATCCATGTTATAGCTGCTGTGTAAGCTAAATAAGGAAAGATAAAGGCCGACGCAGGATAGGCTGCGAACGGGCTTGGAGATGAAATTGCATGATGGTTTACAACATGTAAGTCGTGGAGGAAGGCGCCATCACAAATCTGGTAGGATAGTTGCTTGTTATATGCTTATAACTTTTTATAAACATGAAACTACAAATCAAGTAAAACATTGAGGTAAAAAACAGTAGCATCTTCAAATATGGAGGCAATCTACCAGACAAGTTAAATGTATTCAAAATCTAGCGCCTTCACGATGAACATATTCCAAAATAAAATGGCTGTTGCTGGTAGGAAAATTGTTTGAAGAGTTGTAGCTACACGTGAAGTGAAACCATGTATATCAGAAGGTTTACTAATTGCAGGTTAGAATGGAATTGATTTCTTTAAAAATGTTTCAGTAAGTTGCAAGCACTAAGTTCTAGACATTCCCAAACAGAGGTGGTTAGACCCTTCCAGGATGGCGGGGGATGAACTGCCCGTGCAGACTGCCAAAATAAACATTTCAGGAAAAGTGACCGCCTAGCAACTGGCGCATTGCCGAGCCCATGATAATTTGCTAAAAATCGTGAACTATCCTATTTGGATGCTGATGTAGATTTACTCTATAATAATCCACAAAACTGTGAGACAAACAAAACTGATTGACAGAATCAGGTGACACCACTAAAGGGTGCCTGGACGGGAACAGGTACACGGCCTCTGAACTCAGCGTGGTCACAGCCCCACGGCAGGGCTGGTTGTACAGGCAGTGCCAGGCGGGCGGCAGCATGGAAAGCCCACGGCCATGGCCAGCAGTCTGGGAGTCTCCCTGCCCCTCCGTTCAGAGGTGAGGACAGTGGCGATGTCATCTTCTGCTGACAATGGTGCTGAGCCTGGCGGTTATGCTACGCGGTGTCTGCTCTGGGCTTAGGCTCCCCCTCTCTGCCTGTGCTTTTGAACTGCACTCTACCTACCTCTTAGGAAATATACCTGATTCTGGCATTCCGTCAGTCAAAGATTAGAAAATTTGTGTCAAAAAAGCAATTTTTAAATCTTGTTAAAGATTTTTTTTGTCTTCTTAACAATCAACGTGCCCACATTATTTAGTCCTTGGACTCTCAAGGGGAGCGTGGTCCTAAGGGGTGAACATACCTGGGGGGGACTGGGCAATGAAAGGTACTCGGGTGGAGAAGCACCCGTTTCATCCATGGAATTAGCCACACCGATCGAGGTAAACAGCAGAAGGCAGAACCCAACACCACGCACATGCTCAGTGAGAAGCCCACGTCCTACCCTTTATCCAGCGATGTCCCAGGGAGCAGGGGACTCCTGTGATGGGTAAGCCTGGAAAGAAACCAGCTGTTCAGCACCCCCGCCCTCTTCCCTTTCCCAAGAGTGGCCTTCTGTGCTGCTCCTGCCACAGGGCAGGCTTCTCCAGGTGGGCCTGGGACCCCTGCCCTCTGCTCCCCCACGTGACACAGGCCTGGCCTGGTGCAGCCGTGCCGTCTTCCCGCCCCTGGCCCCACTCACCTGCAGCTGATCTCAGGTGGTGAGGGCGTGTGCTCCTCGGGCCTTCAGGAGCATTGGCCATAAGGAGCAGAGACCCCCACGTGCCTTGGCTACCGCCATTTGGGACCCACCAGCTGTTCTGGGGCTCCTGGCCCGTTACTGAATGGGGGAGGGCTAGTGCCGGCTCATGCCAGGTGTGACAGGGTCCCCCCACCAGCCTGGCTGAGACTTCTCCACGGCCACTGGGTCAGTTGGCGTTTCTCTCCACCTGCCTTTAAGCTCAGGCTGTCATCCTTTTTTCCTTTAGTGTCCAGTGTGCTGTTCAGCTTATCCAAAAATCCTTCCTTTCTAATACTGATTTTTAAAATATCTAGAATGTTCATATCTAGAATATTCCACTTAGTTCTCTCTAGAATTTCTATCTTTTTTCTTAGATTGACCATCTGTTCACTTATTAATTCCATCATTCCTTTAAATCACTGAACATATTTGTTAGATTGTGTCTTTATCAGCTAAGTGCCAACACCTATATAATCTTGGAATCTGTCTTACTGACAATTTTCATCAAGTTTTCCTATTTCTTTCCATGACTGTGATTTTTTATTTTATGTTGAACATTGGAAAAGCTACATTGTTGAGGGTCTTTCTTTAAGAGTGCTAGGTACTGACAGGCAAGTTTATGAGCCATTTCCTTTTTGTTTTATGCATTCTTTGTATTTCAACTTCACAAAGACATTCTTCTACATTTTCCACAAAAACTTTGAAAGTTTCTTCCCCCCATATTTCATCTGGTGTTTGTTATGTGCATATTCTAAGATGGGAATCTAAATTTCTTTTTATATATAGAATCATTCATCTCGGCAACATTTACTGTATTATAAACAAAGTTAAAAACCAAGCCAAAGACTGTGAGAAGATACTTGTCGTACATATGGGCACAGGGTTTATTATAGAAAGACTATCTCAAGACAATGAAAGCATCATTCACAATGGAGTAATGTGCAAAAGCTGTAAGAAGAAGGTCGTGCAGTATACGACTCAGTGGCCAAAACCCATGAAAATCTGCTCAGTCTCACCAGTAATCAGGGAAATACAAATTAAAGCAATAACTCGGCATTTTTACACATCTGAGTGATTTCCAGTAATTATAAAATCTGGCAGTCCCTGTTGATAAGATTGTAGAGCATTTGCTGCTGATAAGAGGATAATATATGTAAGTGGTTTGAAAAATAATATTTCAATCTGTAACAAACTCAGAAATGTGAAACCTCTATAACTGGCTACCTCTTTTTCTTGGTGTCGACTCTAGGAAAACCCTTTATGTGTATTCAAGGGGGCAAGTACAGGAATATTTTTGTTCCGAATAAGAAGGTGTTGCCTAGAACCTAAATGCCCATAGCTGGAGGATGGGCAGAAAAGAAATTAGTGTCTATTCATCGATAAAATATAAGACAGTAGTTAAAATACATTCACTGGAGCTAATGGATTGTCATAATTTTGAACAATAATGGGAGTTGCCAGATTCTGTGCGTTCTTTGATACATAAGCATGTGCGAGTGTTTAAATATGTGAAGCAATCTTGTTTTCCAAGAATATGTGTAGTAACGGTGCACCAATAATCTAGGGGATGATAAACCTTCAGATGAGAACAGTGGTTACATCTAGAAGGCGGGAGGACAGGAGATAGGAATCAGTAGGTGGGACACGGTCATATTTGATCTCATCTGCAATCACTTATTTCTTAAAAAATAATCTCTTACAATAGTGTAGGCTCTGATACAACTTGTTAGTGAGTAGAAGGTGATGTTATTGCATTTCTAAGACTTTGGTTTTTTTAAGTATTTCATAATTTTAAAATTTAGGGAAAAAAGACTTGAAATTCCACCATTGCGAGGGAATCATTTTTGGTGACGAGTCTTCCTTTACTCGTGAGCCTGGAGCTGACTGTATTTATTGCTCTGGGTGAGCCCAAGCTTCATGAGAATTGTCTTTTTAGTGAGATTTGAGGCTTTGGAAGATACGTGTACTAGAAACCATCCTCCCTTCCCACCACCGTGTACAGCAGGCGCCTCTGGGTGATGGGTGCTTTACATGTGGACGGGAAACACTAGTATTTTGAGATGAAGACTGGTATTTAGCATGAGTGAGTTTATCAGGTCAGTTTCATTTCTACCTAACAGTAATTTGTGCCCTGTTGTGTGTGAAGAGGGGACTGCTAAGTTTAGATGGGGTTTAAAGGAGTAGCCACAGGTCAGTCTGGCTCTTGTCACCTGTTGTAGCAAGCTAGCCGGGAGGGCAGAGGATTGTCACAAGTCGTCTTAGAGGGCTCCGTTAGAAACCACAGCCCATCTGAGGAAAGTGCTATTTTCCAAGTGGTTCACCTCAGTCAAGCTCTCAGATGGGGGTGAACTCATCAAGAACCCAGCGGTGTTGTTTAGCTTCCGTTTGAAGGGCAAGGCCAGCGGCACCCTCATGGTCCCTGCTCCCATGGCTCTGCACCTTGTCCCCCTTGGGGGAGAATTCAGCTCAATATGCAGCTGGGGAGAAACCTGTGTCACGTGTCACACCCATCAACCTATATTTCGAAGACCAAAGTGATTCTATCTCTAAAGTTACACCTTTCTCTTGCCTCCCGTGTATCTGTCCCCTTGTTGTCTGTGACTGAAACTGAGCTATTACTTGAGCCAGAGAGTCATTTAAAGGACTAGGACACAGTCACCTGTGTTCCCCTCCTGCACCATGATTTAAGTTTCTGGAAGTAACCGTTGTCCCACAAACAGTGGAGACGTTAGCGTTAATAATTTCGAGCGCCACTGTAGATGCTCTTTCCTGGAACGATTCAAGGCAAGACGTAATCTTCCTTTTCCCCTTAGTTCCTGGAAGATGTAGAGACACATGGACCTGGTGGGTCAGACACCCACGTGGCAGCGCAGCTGTTTGCCTGTCATGTGCTGTCACCCCGTGGTGATCTGGGCCGTCGGCTGAAATCCTCAGGGTGGAAAGTGAGGGGCTGTCTTCCAGGAAAAGGCTGCCTGCTACAGTAAAATAGCATGAGACATAAGATGTTCCTCCTGTGGCCTCGCTTATGATTGGGGTGGATATTCCATGCATCAAACTGTCTGTCCCGAAACGTGTTAAAAGTGTGACAAGATAAAGTTTAATCAGTGGTGTTTCTGAACCATCTCATTTTCTGTTTTTACTTTTAAACTAACTTTTCCTTTTGCAACAAGGGAAAAAAATACATAAATCTCTTCCTAACAGATTAGAATATCATGTTCTCTGTTTTGTCAAGGAAAAAAGTCACATCCCCACATCTTATTGTGCACGTTGTGTTGTTGTAGTGTCTACAGCGTTGTTTTCCTCACTGTGTCTGCCAAGGCTGAGAAACACGTGTGCACTGGCCCACTGCGCGCATTTCTCTTTTTTCCTTCACTTTCCTTTTTTTTTTGGGGGGGGGTATTTCTGTTGCTTCTAAAATCTTAACAATGACCATCAATAGCACATTACAGTATAAACCAAAATGCACCAAATAATGTAAAAGTACAAAAATTTATAAAATAATTGCCTCCATGTACCTATGACCCAGATTTAACAGATATTGAAATTTGCAATATGTACTTCAAGAATTTTATTTAGAAATAAACAGAGGTGAAGCCTCACTCTTCCAATTTTTCTCCCTCCCTCAACAAAGGATAAGACTATGTGAATTGTGTATATCACACTCACTGAATGTTTTATACTTAAAAAAAACATGTACATGGTTTAAAATGTACAGAAATTATATCCTGCCACATGCATCTTTTTGCAGTTTGCTGTTTTATCACGGTCATACATGTAGGTGTAACTAATTTACCTTAACTAGTATGTATCCAAAATGAGTAAATTGCAGTTTGTTTATTTATTCTACTAAGGGATAGTTGGCCGTTTACACTATCCAGACCCCTACAGATGATGTCTTAACCATATTTACACATGTTGTCGTGTGTAAATGGGACATGGTTCTCCCACGCGCACTCAGGAACAGTTTCCAGGTTGTGGATACCGTTATCTCCAGCTCCCCTAGGCGGAGCAGGCGCTCTCCTGAGTGGTTCCACCAGCCCCACCGTGCTGTCCCGTGGCTCAGCGCCTTGCCAAAGCACAGAGCTGATGTGAGCCGCTCCTTGCGGTTTTATTTAAAACCTCTCACCCTTAGGGAAGTCAATGGTATGTTTATCGGCGAGTGGGGTTTTCCTCCATGCGATTTACATGTGCATATTTTTTGCCTTGCCTTTTTTCCTTATAGATATGTAAGCCTTTTAATTTAATATGTGATCTACACATATGAACACTCCTCTCCCATCACGTCCCCTTTGTCTCCTGTGCTCCAAAAATAACAAGCACTTGCAGTGCCCATTCCACATAGAACTTTCTCCCGAGTCCGTGTTTTTGATCATGACGTCCATCGATGTTGCATTCCTGTCTTTAACCCGTGTGACCCACGCTGTGGCTCTCCCAGAACTCTGTTCTGCTTCTCTCACCATGTTCGTACTTCCCATGTCTATGTCTCTCGCGGACATTGTCGGCTTCCATGTTTTGTTTTCTGTGAACCTCGAAGCTCCTTAAGACCTGTAATCTTGTCTTTTCATCTCTGTGTTCCTCAGACTCGGATCAAGTTCCTGTTCTCAACCATAAATGGGATACAATGGTATTTGCCTCCTGGTTATTTGTAAAACTAAATGGATTAGAACAAAGGAAGTCCTTAGAATAGTCCTTCCTGGTGCCTGGTACAAATTCATGCCCGGGGAGGGTCAGTATGCAAAGATGTAGATTTTCTCAAATTTACTTAAAAATTCAAAGAAAGTGCAATGGAAGCTCCAAAAGAATTTTCAGAAACTTTTAACAAGCTGATCCTAAAATTCTTGTGAAGAATAAAGTTCCAAGAATAGTGAAGAACTTTTGAAGAGTAATGACAAAGGGGATTTAGCTGCAGCTCTCAGCTGATGGAAACGGTGACGCGGTGACTCCCCAGATGTCCAACTCTGTGATGGGCATTCCTTCGCTCTCTGCAACCAGCGCCATGTGAGAGCATTTTCATGAGGATTATGTGGGGAAGGAACAGAGTAACAGTGGCTTAAACACATAGGAGTTTTCCCCACTTAATTGCTCTTCATTGAGAATTCTGATTCTTCTGCTTCCAGGCAGAGGGTTGCCTTATTCTTCCTCGTGCCCTTGATGTCAGATGTGGCCCTAAGACTTGTCCCTGCCTATTAAATACGAGCGGGAGTAACTGCCATTTCTGGGAAGAAGACTTTAGAGCTGGCGCACACGTCACCATCTTTCCCTGCCTCTGATGGTCCTGCTCTACCGGGCTGACGACTCCATCAGCTCCGGCCTCGGATTCAGGTCAACACACAGCTCAGCCTTTTGCTGCGCGAGATGGAAAGGTAATGTGAGCAGGACGCATGCCTCGCCTGCCTCAGGCTCGGGGCTTGTCCTCACTGACACAGACAGCGGGGCTGGGAGGGTGTGCTTGGCAGCACTGGGGCCCATGGTTTAGTAGGTGTGACGTCTGCTCCCACGCCATCCTCACAGTCCAGGTCCAGGGTGGGCGCTCCAGGCCAGGGCACAATGTCTGCATCGCAGCCCACAAAAGAGGGGAGGGGTGGAGAAGGGCATTCCCTTGGCTCTCACAGGGAAGGTGCTGTGTGAACACTGTGTGGTCACTTCGCTTATACCCCAGGTGCTAGAACTGACGTGACCACACCAACGGGGAGGGGAGTCTGAGAAATGTGGGTTTGTTTTCTCCCCAAGTGACCACAGAGTCAGCTGAAAATTAGGTCTATTACTTTAAAAGAAGGGGGACTTGACATTGAGAAATGACTAGCAGTGTCTGCAAAGGCACCCCATTTTATGCACGAGGAAACGGGAGCCAAGGGGCAACTGAGTCAGGATTCCACAGCTAATAACTGCTGTATCTGACCAGGAGCACACGTGATGTGACTCCTGCGTGTGGATGCAACTGCCGGTTTGAAAGTCAGCTCTTTATTTGAACATTTGAAAACAAGGTCCTATGGATTCCAACTGATGTGACTTTGCTATTTTCGTCCTTTACCCTCAGACTTGGAGCAAAGACGTGGCTGGAGCTGCCAGTCCTGATAGTTTTGAAACGCACAGATTTGGAGCTAACGTGGCTCTGTCAGCTCAATCTATTTTCTTCTGTAACAGCAACTTTGAAATACTAGCTCCAGTGCCAGCCTGTTAGTAACGGAGAGGCTTAATGGCTAGGGAAGAATATGAGCATAAAAACACAATTTTGAGTCTTAGAGACCACATTTTAAATAACCATTTAAGATATAAACTCCATTTCAGAAATAGATACATTTTAAATAAAAATTCAAATTGACTAACAAGACCATTTAATATTTTCCTACCTCTTTTAATAGAGTGTGGCTGATGCTCATAATTCTTTATAACTATCTCCCTATATTTCTTATCCTAATTCGATTTCTTTCCTATTTATAAGCTGTATTTATCAGTGTTTTCAGGTGTAGTAAAGAACTTTTTCTCACTGTTCAGCAAAATCATCAGGAAAACTTCAGTGAAAGATGATATTGATTGTATTAAGATACACTAAATAATTTTTAATTGCCATTTAAATTGTTCTGGCTAGAGTCCATTCCTGAGCCTGAGAAATCTGATGTTGAGTTTAAGCTCTGAGTACATTTCACACTTTTAAATATAACCTCATGAAAACCAGTGACACTGTAAACGCAGCTCATATCTTACTGGAGACCCTGGCTCTATTCTATTGCTGTACTTAAAACACTGGACCGGAAATGTATGCGGAGAGAAGATGAACTGTTTTTCTTAGCTTCTGAAAAGTGATGCTACCTCAAGAATTATTTTCACTGATGTGTATATGACACTGTTTGGAGCCCAAGAGTGATACAAAGGTTGATGGGATTTTGCACCTTTTGTATCTCATCCTGGTGCCCCCTCTGGACTGGCAGAGAGTGAAGTGGTTAACTGACTCATCAGGGAGTGAGCATGGGGGTTGATGACTCACTTCTGGAGGGACATGGATGGATCTCTCAGCTCAGCCAATTACCACGTGGATTCTGTTCGTCTTCATTGACGGGAATCTCGCTACGGCCTGGGCCTGTCAGCCATTTGTGTTTCAGCAAAGCGCGAGTTCTATCCTGATGACTAGGTGTGACCTACTGGCATGTGGGACCTACATTCCTGGGTGGCTCCTTTGTCTCTTTGTCCCCAGAGACCTGGGACCCCTTTCGCCCCGCAGGTCAGCATCCCAGCCCGTTGCTGCAGCCGATCTCTCCTCCTGAAGTGCAGCCTCTTTCTCTGTGACGTTGTAACGCAGGCACTGGGTGTTTCACAGGAGCATGGGAACGAACTGAACCTTTCTGGCTGTATTTTGGCGCAAGGGTGGCCGTCTGCATAACGGGACAGCCAGCGAGAGCGTGGTGTATTCTGGGAATTTTAGAGACTTCCTTGTTACAGGAGAGCAGGAGTGAGCAGCGGACAGAAGTGGTTGAGATCCCGGCTCTGCCTTTTATTTGTTTTGTGATCTTGGGAAGGTTTTCGAGGTGAAGAAACTCGCTGAATGTCATCATCTAAAAGGGGAGCAATAATAACCCTCAGCAACTGTGAGGATTCAGTGAGATTAGAAACATAGTGGAAGCTGAGGCGAGTCCTGGGAAGAAGGCAGGCAATCAGAGCGCTGGTCTTACCCTAGCTCAGCACGTCCTCGTCCCCTCCAGGGCTCGTCACACACCCCTGTGCAGCCTGACTTCTGCTCATCCTTCCGATTTCTCTACACGTGTCTTCCAAGGAGCTTTCTCCACAGGCAGACTTCATTATGTCTCTTACTGGGAGTTCCCATGATGCCCTGTATTTTTACCAATAACAGCTCCTGTTGGATTTATTGTGACTTGTTTACCTTTACAGCAACCCCACCTTCCTAGGAAGTGAGAAGGTTTGGATCCTGTCAGTTTGCTCACTGTCGGAGACCACACTGAGGGGACGCTTGGTGCAGGATACAGGGGCGGACGTGGGGTCGGGCCAAGAGGGGTGGGTGCATCGCTCGTATTCAGAGGGACGCGGTTCAGCGACAGCCATTTTCACTGCAGGGGTGGCTGCAGGACTGGAGGCTGGGGTCGTGGGAACCAGTTAGGAATGTTTTCAATAACCCGGATGGAGGCACCTCACGCCAACCCTCAGTTTCTAGCTCGGATAAAGGGACAACTGCATGTCACAAACCACAACTACAAGCAGGGGGTGGCAGGTCTGATCACAGGACATCTTGAGCTTCGTTCTCCAGAAGCAGAGTCGGAGGGAAGGGTTCATGATTTATGGAGGAGGAAACGCTGGCAGAGGAGACTGAGGAGGGAGTGGGGGAGCAGGTCAGGAGGGGAGCCCTGCAGGGTGCAGCCCCAGGGACGGGTCCTGCAGTGCTTTCTGGGAGGAAGCCTCAGGGCTCGCTGACTCAGGCGGCCAGCTGCGTGGGTGATGGGGGTTGGCCCTCTCCCAGGCAGGTCTGAGTGCCTTCACCTGGGTGGCAGAGTGGCTCAAGCATCTCAGGGCCGTCCTCTAAGAGCCACAGGTGTGGCCAATGGAAGCCGCCGTCCTGGGTGGTGCAGGGAAACCTAAGAGGGAGCTGGGCGGGTGGGGGAGGCCTTCGACCAGCATGCACAGCTCATGGGAGGGGCCAAGGCGTTTGGTTTGAGGAGCCCACGGAGGACCCGGGATGTGCACAGTGGACGGGCCACGGGTGTGAGGTTCAGGAGGGCAGACACGAGTCCTCATCCTGGGCTCGGATGGAGACACATAGGAAAGCCCCAGGGAGCAGATGGAACGCAGCAGAGGTTGTTCCCCCCAGCAGGGCGGACGGTGAGGCTGGCGGTCAGAGCTTTGGCGGCTTTGGACAAGGCAAGTGGAGAGCTCTGTGCATTGGTCTTGGGCTCTGGAAGTGGGACAGTTTGGGAGCTCGGTGGCGACAAGCCCTGCACTACCTGTGGGTTCAGGGTGAACAGGTGGTGACACACGGCCTTCCAGAAGCTGTCCTGGGAAACTTGGTGGTCAGGCTGCAGCTAGAGGTGTGTGCTCAGTGGGGTGCAGCCTACAGGGGGTCTGGAACCTACAACTCATAGTGTCTTTACGACTTTACTTTGGAGGTGTTAATAATCACGCATTTTATGATGCTTTTTATATTTTCAAAGTACGTAGTAATGTGTCATCTCCTTCCAGTCTTGCGAAGAACGGCCAGGTGTGCTGGGGAGGCAGGCGTGTGAACGAGGGTACAGGGACCAGGGCTCATGAACTGCAGGGCTTGCAACCGGCCTTCTGAGAAGGAGGGAAGCGGTGGGATGTGTTTGGAGAAGTGACCGCGGTAGTTCTGACATCCTTCCCAGCGAGTCTTACTGTGGTGGCCTAGGGAGGCGCGTGTCATGAGTGGGACGCCCGTGTCATGAGTGGGACGCCCAAGGGAGGCCTCTGTCCGGCGCTGGACGGCGCCTTGGTTGGCTGTGACGACCAGCACCCGCCACCTGGCGCGTCCTCAGTGCTGACCTGCGAGGGAATGACTCGCAGACGGAAGGACGAAACGGGCTCTGCCATAGTGAAGTCGCGTCTCTGAAGTGAGAGAAGTGGTTTTGGTAGGAGGATGAGAAACCTTATTTTTTGGATGCCCAGGCCAATTGTCTTTCCATTTCATTGGGAGGTGTTGCCACGGGGACTTATGGAGGATAAGAAACATTCCACATTCGAAAGTGAGCCAGTGCAGTCAACTACCATAGCAGTGCCCGGCCCTGTCAGGAGTGTCTCACACAGTGAGAGTGAACCGGCCGGAGCCTGCTGGGCTGAGCCCCCAGAGCCGGGCGTGTGTGGGCCTCGTGCCTGTCCTGCTGGTTATGCCGGAAAGCGGGCTCTTTTTAGAGCAAGGCAGAGCTTAGCATCCTCCCACCATGTGATGGTTTTATTTGCGTTTTCCTGATGACTAAGTATTTGAGCATGTTTTAGTGTGTTTATTTGCCACCCCTACATGTATATTATTTTTGGTAAAGTGCCTGTTTAAATCTTTTACCCTCTTTTTAAAAATTCAATTATTTATTTTCTTAATGTTGGGTGTTGAGAATTCTTTGTATATTCTAGGTACAAGTTCTAATCAGATATGTTTATTAGTATTTTCCCCAATTTATCTTTCCATTCTCTTAATGCTATCTTTTTGAAGAACGGACGTTTTAAATTTTGTGAGGTCCAGTATATCTTATCACCTTTTAACTTGTCTGGATTTTGTGTTTGTACGTAAGCTAAAGGTGATGGATGATATTGTGCAGGGGTTTTATACTATTTGCGTTTATATTTAGGTCTGTGACACATTCTGAATTTTTGTGACAGGCACACGGCATAGGCTTTCTTGGTGTACGATTATCCAATTGTTCTGGTTGCATTTGTACAAAAGACTGGTTTTCCCCACAAACATACCATTGCCCCTTTGTCAGAGGTCAGGCTTCCACGTGTGGGGGCCATTACTGGGTCCCCCTCTTGGTTCCGTCTTCGAGCCACTATCACGCTGACATCACTAAGGCAGCTTCGTGACGAAATCAGGAATCAGGTAGCCTTGCTCCTACAGCCTCAGGCTCCATCCTCGAAAGCGCTGTGGCAATTCCAGGTCCTTTGCGTTTCCACGGGCACCTTAGAATGGGTCTGTCAATATGGATTTAAAGTCCTGTTGAGGTTTCTGTGGGGTATGTGGACGCTACAGACCAGCTGGGGAGAACTAGCCTCTGAAGGACATTTGGGCTTCTGGCCGTGTGTGTCTTTGCTCTTAGGTGGGTTTTGATTTCTCTCAGCAGAGTCTCAGTTTTCTGTGTGATTATCTCCCATGTTTGTGTTGGATTTCTCTCCTAACATCTCCGTTTTGGATGTTATGACGCCTGGCCATGTTCTGAGTGAGCAAATGCCACCTGCTCATCGCAGCCGCGTGGAAGCCCCGCGGATTCATGCTCTGGCCTGGCTTCTGCGGCTCGCTCCACTCGCTCTCTGGTTCCCGCAGTTTTCTGTGTGTGGACTCCACTGGGCTTACACGTCTGCAGATACAAGTGGAACTCCATCCTTTCCAGTCTGGATGTTTCTATTCCATCCCCATTCAGCAGTTGCAGGACATTGAGAGCAGTGGTGAGAGCCCAGCCTGCCTGTTTCTGCCCCTGGGGGCAAGCCTGTCCTGTCCCCATGACCTGGGGCAGCGGGGCCAGCTCTCACCGAGGACACTCGCTTGTGTTCTTCGTTGGCTGAGATCTGAGTACGTGGGTGTCCGGCCCTCTCAATGGTTTTGTACTTTCACTGAAAAAGACCACATGATCATGGGATCTTTTTCAGTTTATCATTTTGCTGAATTAAATCAACTGGTTTTTGAGTGTTAAACCAACCTTACTCTTCTGGGGTTAATCTGGATATATATATATCCTAGTTTTATACATATTACCTATAAATACATTATATCTACATTTCTGTCTCCATGTATATAGGTAATTACATTATTCATATAAATATGCATAATTAATACATATGCTATTTGTAATTCCATTTTATATAGAACATGCTCTATACATGTCTTATCTAAAACACATTATATATTTGACATATATGTCATATACATATATTTGATATAATGTCTATTTTACATTTGATATAATATATATTTTGTATAATGCATACCTTGCATATTATATATTATATATGCACCTGCACACATACCTCATTTGTTATGGCCAGGAAATGGCAGTGGCGAGGTGGCCAGCCGCCAGGTCACAGAGGGCTCCCTATGCCATGAGAAGGGGAGTTCCATTTTCTGCTGGCGGCAGAGGGAGTTAGTTTTCACGTTGAGGAGCAGCGCACGGTGTGTGCTTCAGGAACGGCCCTGTCAGCGACACACAGAGCGGGACTGAACGGACAGAGGGCAGACCAACCTGGACGTTACTGGGAAAGCCCTGGGCAGTAATGGGACGGTCAGGTACATGAATGTGCTTTAATGCTCCCGGTTTTACAGCTGCTGGTCTAGTCCTGCTCAAGTTCATGGTGAGCTGCTTGGGCCTCTGGCCTACGTCCTACATCATGACCAAAGCACTTAGCATGCTATGTGCTCAGTGGATATCCCTGCCACGTTTCCATATAACATCATTTACACAGAAATCCAACCTCCCCTCCCTGCACAAGAAACATGTGTCAACTCTTATCATTTCATTTTGGTAAAGTTTGTAGTAGACATGAGTTTCCTTTCACTTCTTTCAAACTAACCAGTATGAGTCATTTTCATCTCCAGCTAGAGAACGAGAAAGGATGCACAAGGCTGTTAATTAGCCAAATCACCCTTCATCTCAAAACAGCAAAAGGCTTTCAAGCCAATTAAAACAGGAACCACTGAGTTGTGCTCCAGCAGATCGTGGCAGCTGGGTCCTTGGTCTGGGTTGGCAGGAGACTTGTTTCGCAGTTCTGTCCTGGCGTTTCAACAGCATGCAGTCCTCGTTAGAACACCCCAGAATATAATGATGTTCAAGCCTGTGGAATCACACACCACTGTGTCATCCTGGACAAAAATTGCTCTGCCATGTGGGTTTCTTCCAAGGGGATCTTAGGAATTTCTGTTGCTAAAGCTCTCGATACAATAAAGACACTGAAAGTCTGGTTTAGTCGGGCAAGTAAAGCTAATAAAATGTGATTTCTGAACAGAGGACAGTACATATATTCATGTTGTCCATTTCTCTATGGAGATAACCTTGCTTTCGTCTTGATGTATTATGTGAGTCTAAACTGTGTCCAAACCTTATTTTGGTATTTGTTTCATATTTATATAAAGACATTGTCCCTTTCTCAAAGTTTTTTGAGAGGTAGACAAACGCATAAACTGTTCATTTCAGTGCCTGCATGTGATGCTACGGTAGAAACACCAGTTGCGGACACGCTTTTCTTGGAACGCAGGACAGTTGACGGGTTTTCAGTTTCCTGAAAGGGCGCTGGGGACTTACATTTACACAGCTGGCGCTCTTCTCCCCCCAACCTCCTGAAGTCTGGGGTGTTCTCTGAGCACGTGTGCAGGTGGTTCCCTGATGGCAGTAAGTGAACTCTTTCGTGACAAACCTGCTTTTCTTAACTATCATTTCAGCTCCTGACACTTCTGTGCATCTCCCCTCCTTGGCACTCGCTGGCTTCAGTTACCAGTGTTTTGATCCCTTGCCTGTTTCATCATCTGTAAAATGAAACTATAATGATAAAATAGGAGATACTTACTATGTGGCAGGCACTGTTCTAAGCATTTTTGTCATTAGTTTAATTTTCTTGACAGCCTCGTGTTTGGTTGTATTTTTATTCCCATTTTACAGGTGAGGAAATCAAGGCACAGAAGTTCAGTCTAAGGCTGTACTACTCAGACAGAGACTAACGGCTGAGACTTGTGAAGCCCAGGCAAAGTCTTAGCTTCCGTGTCTGCTGTTCCTCTGCTTGGGCTATGTGGTCCTCAGTTCGGTCTTACTTACCTGATATGCCACATGTTTAATAGTTTGTCCTGTTCCTGTTCCTTAAACATAAACATTCCTGAAGTTCCTTCCAGGGCGTCTGGCAATTTCTGCATGCTTTCCCTTCATGAGGGTGTCTTCTCCTGAATTCACATGTCGTCTTGTGGTGACGCCCTCCGTGCCAAGCTCCAGACCTGTCTGAACACCTCCAGCTTTCACACCCACTTCCCTAAGCTCTCACACTCACCTGTCAGAAATTGCTTTCCTCACTGAATGGCTCATCTAATGGATTCCCACATCATGTTTGGCTAAAGGCTCCGGTATTATTCCAGGGGTGCATGCTCGAAATGTGGCAGGTATCTTTACTTATACCCTCAGATCTAACGGTCTGCCACCCAGTGGCCGGGTTCCAGACTTCCTGCGCACCAGTTCGGCCCTGGGAACACTGGTGTGGACCCCCTTGATGACTATCTCCGCGGGTGGCCACTCGCGGGTACCCGACCACCTTTTTAATGCACGGTTCCCCTCACATCCTCCCAGGCGTGCAGACCTGCAGTGACCCTCAGCACAGACTCACACACCTGGCCTTCCCATTTCCACCTCTGCCCTTGGCTCCTGGTCTGTCTTCAGCCTGGATGCCGCCAACCTCTCCCCACACCTGTCTTCCTGGATGAAATCCACTACTCTTCATACTGCAGTGAGAGTGCATTTCCTTCAAGAAAACTCATAATGTCTTCACACCTTCGCAGAGTACCCTGCATCACCCTCGCGGGTTGATGGTTGTGTCTCAGAATGATCTGCGCTCTTGACTCTTTCTCCGAGGTTGGGTGCTTCTAAGGTCAAAGGTCTGGTTGAGCGAACTCTGAGCCTCTGCACTGCACAGCCTGGCACTGGCGATAGATTTAGTAGCTGCTGTGCAGACCAGTTACTGAGCTTCTGAGAGGGTGACCGCTCACTTAGTCTGTTGAGAAACATGGCTTCCGGCTCCCCTGTGAGAACGGCTGCTCACCAGGGTGGGACATGTTTGCTGGGCCTGGCCTGACTCCAGGCCAAACCTGTCCAGCCACAGTGCTGAGCTTCTGCTCGCGTGTGGGTATTCCCCTCCTGACACATTCAGAAATGGGGTGCTTTCTCAGGACCTCACACTTTAATGCCCTGTAAGTTATTCTGTCTCTACAGGTTGCTTTTATTTATGAAAGGTTCAGAGTTTGCTGTTTGCTCAGCTCTCACTGGAAACACCTGTTTCTAGATCTATCTGTCTTCATTTGCCCACATGTATCCATGATAATTATCACACAGCTGGATAAAAAGACAAGGAAGGAAACCCTGGAAATCCTAGCCGGCTTTAGAACTGTGTCAGCTGCGTCACAGACGGTGGTGACAAGCATTGTCACTGAGCAGAGCCCCTGTGGAGTGTCGGTGTAGGCCGTGGGTCGGTGATGTGTACATGTGCAGGTCGCTCAGCTTTTACAAATTGTACCTGCAGGTGGCAGGGGTCGTGCTTGGTGCTTGAACGAAACCCCCTGTGTCGTGGTCATTGCGTGGATCCTATATCCTTTCCACTATTCTTTCCTGATCTATCAGTTCCTAGATGTGCCTGTGATGGAAATGAACTCAAACAGCTGACACGATGTGCTGCAGCAAGCGAACGTAAGGTGTAGCTCGTCCCTGGGGAGAAGTTGGCTCTGCCACTTAGTAACTACACAGCTGCTGGCAGGCACCTGCCCTCAGGCCCGCTCCTGGCAAATGCAGATAAGTGAGGAAAACTCTGTGTTCTGCATAGTCCTGATATGGAGGAAAGGAAGCAGGTGGGAAATACCTGCTGCTGAGCTGGACGCACTTTATCATGTAAGTGATAACTCGTCCTTCCATTTGCTTTTAAAAATGTTGTTATACGATCCTTTAACTGTCGTTACTAATTTTAATTCTTGAAATGCTTGCCCATAAATACCTACTAATGTTTTGAGTCTTTACTTCTTCTCACTTCCATCACAGTGCTTGCATCATTTGTTCCCACTTTTATTGAGAAGTAATTGACACACAGCACTGTGGAAGGCTGAGGCGTACAGCAGGATGTGAACGACATATAACGTGAAATGATTTTCACATTATTTTTTAATATACCTGCTACTGGTCCTTCCCACAGCCCCATAGAAATAGTTCAATATTCATCATTTTTAGGGTCCTGTCATCTGGCAAAAAACTTGGCTCATAGTAAGTGCTCTGTAATGTTTGAACAAATAAAGAAACAGATGCAGGCCTGTTAGGAAGACATCTAGTAGTCAATTAATCAGTTGTTTCTATGGGCAAGTTGTTGAACCCCAGACACTTAATAATTTACAGATGACACCTGGGCAGGCCAATTCTTTGCTATTAATGTTTGCCATTGTTACTGGTTTTAGTTGCTGGCTTAAAAACCTGTGAGTCATGTCGGCGAGTCTGGCTGGCTGTACCTGGGAGAATTGGGATGTTCAGGTTGGGTGTTGATGCTGCACTTGCAGAATATTGCATCTTGTGACTATTTTAACATTGGAATATTGTATGTTTCTTTATGACAGAGTTTTACATACTCTCAGATCTATCATCATTTTTTACCAGCTGAATTCTTGGACCACAGTACAACGTTAACGTGAATGGACCACATTTCAAAATTCAATTATATCTGATTTTTTTTATCTTCAGCAGAAATAGATTTTATTGGTGTTGCAACTATGGGTTCCACATGTTTATAGGGAACTAGCCATACTTCTCAGTTCAGAATGAGATGCTTTCTCCTTCTCAAACACGTCGGTGGGCTATGTAAGTCAAAAGAATGTTCCTAGTTCTTTAAGATCTTACGCCAACAGTGTGTGTACGATGGGGACTTTCACCTTCAGACTCACCTGTATACTCAGGTCCAGCAGCACAACAGGAAGAAGACCACACCAATGCAGCCAAAGCAGGGGCTTCCCATGCCATGTCCAGGTGCACGCCCTTGGGCCTGTGCAGGGAGAAAGTCCAGTCCTGTGTCCAGAGCTCCTTCCTTTGGAATAGACTGATCTTTCCTGTATGTGCTAGTCTGGTAAACATTTTCTGCTTTTGAATGAGTAAGCAAGGTATAGGAAATCTGTAAGTCAGGCTTCTCCAGAGAAACAGAACCCACAGGAGACACACAAATAAAGAGAGTTGCCGTGAGGAACTGGGCCATGCTCTGCTCTGTGCAGACTGAAGGTCAGGAAACTGGGGGGCGTTCCCGCCAAGGCCTGAGAGCTGCGGGGCCGACAGTGCACCCCAGCCCCAGGGCGGTGGCCATGCCCACACTCAGAGGTCAAGCGGGAGAGGCTTCTGCCTGTTCCATCAGGCGCTCGGCAAGCTGCACGTGCCTGGCCTCCCTGGGGCGACAGTCAGCCTCACTCGATCGGCTGGTCCAGCGCGGACGCCACAGCCCCCAGGCACCCAGAAGTCGCCTTCGGCCGTGTAGCTGGGCCCCGTCACGGGGTCCTCTGTCTGCCTGGTGTATGGAGAGATGTTAGGTCCGGCTCCACGAGCCCTGGAACTTCTGTGTGTCCTGTGCCCACACTGTCACAGGACACAGTGTCCTGCGCTGTGTTCAGTGGGCACAGAGGCGGGGAAAGCTCAGACTCAGGGCGTCTGCATGCTCAGAGGAACCCCGTTCTGTCTACAGCTCCGATCTGTTCATATCTCGTTCAGACTTTGGATTTTCCTCTTAAGCTTTGTCAGGCAGGAGAGGCTCAGCAGAGTTCTGTTAGCTACTCAAGGTGGTACCTGTGATTTCTGTTAAGAATTGTGACCTTAGAAAGTGACCCCCCAGGTGGGGAGGCATCCCACCGGTGGGACAAGTCATGCCTGGTGAGAGAAATCGTCTCGGAGGGAGGCGCACGTCACGTGTGGACTCACGTTTCACTTTGCAGCCAGGTAGCGGGCTCTACCGTCTCCAACAGTTGCTGGTGAGAAAGAATAGGCAAAACTGTGTGGAATTAAGTTTTAGCAGTTCTTTCTACTTGTTAAAATAGTATGAATTCCATGTCTGGTCCCCCCATTGTCATCCCATAGCCTCGCTGGTGTCGTTTAGTTCACAAACAGCAAAATTTACTCTCTGCGGGTTGACACGTACAGTTGTGAATCTCCCACTACAGCAATGGTGCAAAATGGTCCCATCACCCCAAACTCCCTGTGTAGCCGCCTGTGTAGCCCTATAGTGAACCCTTCCCCACGCCCAGCTCTGGCAACTGCTGATTAGCTTTCTGTTCCCGTAGTTTGGCTTTTTAAAGAATATTGTATAAATGGAATCAGAAAATATGAGCCTTTTGTGGCTGACTTAGCCACACACATTTGAGAGTCATTCGTGTTTCTGTGTGAGTCAAGAGTTGGATCCTTTTTAACGTCAGTTTTCTATCGTGTATCGGACACGCTGGTTTATCCACTGGACAGCTGGACAGTTGGGCTGTTTCCAGTTCCTGGTAATTATGAATAAATCTCATAACATCATGTATAGATTTTTGTATGAACATGACTTTGCATTACTCTTTGGCTAATACCTAGGTGAGGGTTTATTGGGCCATATGATTAGTGTAAGTTTAATTATATAAGAAACTGCTGAAGTGTTTTTCAAAGTTGCCTATATTATGTTGTATTCCCACTAACAGTGTCTGTGAATTCTAGTGCCTCCACATGCTTGCTAACCCTTGGTATTGTCAGTGTTAAAAAAAGAAAAAGAAAAACAGCTGTTCTAATGTTTTGGTATCTTGTTTTATTTTAATTTGCGTTCTCTTAATGACTAGGATGCTGAGTATCTTTTCATTTCCTTATTTGCCATTCATATATAATCTTTGGGGGAAGGATCTGTTTAGATCTTTTGCTCAATTTATTGGATTGTTTTCTTGTTGAGTTGTTTTTTTTAAATGTATTTGGATATAAGTCTTTGGTCACAAATATGATTTGCAAATAGTTTCTGGTGGTCTGTGGCTTGTTTCTTCATTCTCTTTAGTGTCTTTAACAGGAAACGTTTTACTTTTGGTATAATCCAGTTTTGTTTTTCTTTTGTGTTTTGTGCTTTTGGTGTCATGTCTTAAAATTTTTTCTTAACCCAAGGTCTCAAAGATTCTTCTCCTATGTATTCTTCTAGCAGTTTTATTTTTTCATTTTATGTGTATATCTAAGATCTATTTTCAGGTAATTTTTCTGTAGATTTTCTTGCATATGGACATCCAATTGTTCCTGCAGTATTTGTTTTAAAGACCATTTTTTCTCTATTCAGTTGCAGTTGCATCTTTGTCAGTGATTTGACTATATTGTAGAGTTCTCTTTCTGGACTTTATTCTGTTCCATTTTCCTATGTTCCTGTCTTTTTATCATCAATACCATAGACTGGCCTTGACTACCTGACTTCATGGTAAGTCTGGAGATTCGCTAATGTCAGTCCTGCACATTTGTTCTTTTCAAAGTTAATGTGTTTTTCCACGTAAATTTTAGAATCACTTTATGACTATCTATGAAACAGTCTTGAGATTTTGGTTGGGGTTACCTTGAATCTATAGATAAATTTGGGGAGAACTAGCATGTTAAGAATATTGAATCTTCCAATCCATAAGCATAATACATCTTTTCATTAATTTAAATTTTTTTTATTTCTTTCATCACTGGTTTGCAGTTTACAGTCTAGAGATCCTAAACATACCTTGGAGTGTTTATACCTAAGTATTTTAAGTATTTTTTCTTTTTACTGTTCATGATACTTTTATTTTTAAAGATTAATTTCCAACTATTCATAGCTAATATACAAGAATATGATTGATACTTGTAGGTTTACCTGTATCCTGTCATCTTGCTAAACTCACACCCATGAGCTTAGCTTTTGGATGGCTTCTTTGGGATTTGCTATATTGGCAATCACGTCGTCTGCAAGGAGAGAGTTTTATTCCTTTGCTTCGTGTTACTTCTTTTTCCTTTCTGACTGCATGAGCCATGACTTCTTACATGCTGGGTAGATGTGGTGAGAGCCAAGACTCTTCTTTGGGTCCAGATGATAAAGTGGAACACCTTGAGACTTCCACCTTTGAGGCTTTTGGTCACCATCCCTTCCCACGTGTAGGCATTGGTTTCTGTTCTGTGTTTGCTGAGTGTCTTCATATTGAATGGACATTAAATTTTTAAAATGACTTTCCTACAAGTACTAAAAATATTGCACAGTTTTTTTTCCTTTTTAAAACAATGAATATGGTGAATTAAACTTATTATTATTTTTTTAAATGTTGAATGAGTTATGTTTTCCCAGGATAAACCTCTCTTAGTTGTAATATATTATGTTTTTTATATTGATGAATTTGTTTTATTAATTTTTTGAAACTTTTCATCTATGTTCATGAGGGATATTGGTCCATAATTTTCTTATGTTTTGGAATATTTTCATCTGATGTTGCATTTTTTATAGTCAAATTAAAAGATAAGCATATTTTTATCTTGATTAAGAGAAAAGAGATTAGTGTTATCACTGAATAAGAAACTTTTTAAAATCATCAGACTGAGTGGATAAATACATTAAACACATTCCAGACTTAAAGACAATTAAAATTTTTTTTATTATGTTCTACTTAATCTGTGTTTGTTAAGGATGGACTGTTTATTTCTTTACTGCTTTATTTCTACGAGAATAATCCACTTGTTCAAGTGATAAATGAGAGCTCAGTAAATTTACAAAAATAATAGGTTTTAAATTCTAGAATTATAAACATTTAGCCCAGAGGCTTCTATATCTTCTACCCTTAGGAAACAAAACAAACAAAAAAACAAAAACCCAAGCACAACAAAACAAGCTTGTGGAGATACCACGAAGCATCTTAACAAAATTGATAATTTTTATATAATTCCACCGTTCTTATTTTTCTTTACAATTGTTTTTACAAACTAATGCCAAATTATGGGAATGTTTTGTTGAACAATGAATTGAAAACGCTTTCGGATTTACGTGGGAAAGTGCAGTATAACCCGTAGCAGAAATTGTTTGCTGCCTTGTCCTGCGCAGAAAGAAAAGAGGCCCCTGAGTGGCTGAGCGAACCCCTGTGGCGTCTTCCTTCCCATCTTACGTTTATCGCTGAGCTTTGTCCACCACTGGGCAGAGCAGTGATGTCGTTTGCTAGATGGTTTTGCTCCAGGATTCCCTTTTAAAAGTAAAAATAGTGTTAAAAAAATAAACTTATATTTTTAATAGAACAAGTAATATTATTAGAGAAAAAAATTTAAAAAAACGTTAACCCCCAATTCCACCAGTGAGATAACTATATCAAGCTAATTTAAAACTTGAGTATACTCATTTATATGGGTAAAAATTCTGAAATTATATACCCTAAAGACTTACTATTAAGTCTTACTATGGATGTGCCAAAATTGAATCAATAAATCGAAAATCATTAGACATTTAGATATTTCTGATATGTTCAGTATTAAAAACCTGAAATGAATATTCTAGAATATATAATGTATTCCTGATAAAGTGTTTAAATATTTTCTTCCAGTAAATTCTTAGAAATGCAATCGCAATGGCCTTCCAGAAACTGCTGCAAATTTACATTCCCGCCAACTCCGCTTCTTATCAACACTGATTTTAATTTTTTATCCCAAAGGCAAATATTTTAGTTTTAATTTCCAATTCTGTCATAAGTAGTGAAATTAATCGTTTTAACTATCATAGATTTTTGGCACTTTATAATTTGGATGTTGTGACTTGCCTTTGTTGAAGGCCTACTGTGTGCATTGTGTGAGTTAGGCCATTGTCTCCTAGGAGGACAAACAGCAGTGGGGAGGGCATCGGCGAGTAAGCGTTCTTGTTTAAGACCGACTGTCGGGAGTGTTCTAACACTGAGGAGGAGGCTGCTGGGCTGTGAGGACCAGGAACCCCTACGCTTCCGTGGTGGCTGACAGCACACGCGTGACCCTGTGAGGGGCGGCGATGAGGGGACCTCATGTCTCAGAGCCCTCGGTGGTCCTGTGCCCCGACCTGAGTAAATGGGCAGTTTTATTTTTCAGCTTTCTGGTTTAAGTTTTATTCGGATGGCTTTTTGGGGGCGGCTGCAGTTTGGAACGACGAACAGGTGGGGGCCCCTCCTCTGCGTCTGCAGCCCCTTGCGTGTGGCTCCGTGGTGCACGCGCAGGACGGTGGTGGTGTGGCTGGTTGTGCATCTCCGTGGCAGGTGGGACTCCTGAAGGAGCAGGTCGTGTGCTGCTCATTTGCTTCCCCAGGCTTAGCGTGCAGCTTGGTCCACAGCGGGGGTTTGAGAAATGTTAAACGGGTGCTGCTGGGCTTCTGTAATTGTGTTCACGTGCGGTCACGTCACTGGCGCAGTTCTGCCAGTGTCGCCAGGACTCAGACGTGTCTGTGTTCACACGTCGTTTCACCCTCTGCACAGTCTTCCCTTTGTTAACTCAGAATAATGAAGTCCCTTGGGGACGCAGCTGAGTCTCCCAGCCCCTCAGTGAAGCTGGATCCCTGGGGGGTGCCCTTCTTGCAAGGCAGGCACACCTTGGAGCCCAGCCAGTGGCAGGGAGAGAGGGAGGGTGGGTGCCCGAGAATGGGGGGGGGCAGGAAGCTGGGCAGCCCAGTTCTGATCCAGGGACGCTCTGCAGCCTCCCACTTCTGGGCGTGTAAGAGACAGAGGGGAATCCCATGCACAGGCCACCGAGTCCTGCTGAGTGACGACACTTGGCTTGGGACTCACTGGGGAAGTGGTGACGGCGAGGTGCTCATCTGTCCAGTTTGTCTCAGTAAAATCACACATGCGGAAAAGCTCTGTGAGCTGCGGAGCCCGGCAGCGCCGCCTGTCACCAGTGTACCCGCCTGTGTATTGGGTCCCATCTGCTCCTGACGGAAGTGTTGTCACTTACTGAATTTACAAGTCACCTCTCAGTATTTTTGAGTCCCCAGGGTTCTCCTCGCCTGTCCCTGGCCCATCATTAGTGAGATTCTGTAGGGCAGAGGGGTTGGCCTGCTGGTGGCCACTGCCTTGTCATGGACACATGGGCTCTCTCCATGCCGCCCAGGTGCTGGGGGTCACCTGCTGCTCAGCAGACCAGGTGGGAATGGTGGCTGAGCTCTGGGTGCCACGTGGGTAGAGCTGGTGTGTGGTGGGCTGGAGAGGTGGCCCCTTTTCTGAGTTGCACCTTGTTAAAAAGCTCTGTAGGTGGCAGTTCCTGCCCCACTGCACTAGATTCCTGACTCAGAGTGGGGATCAAAGTTCTGGGACCGATTCCGCTGAAAGGGACCTTCCTGACTGAATCCCCCTCCTCCCCATTGTTCCTGAGGTGAGCTGTTCTGTTTAGGATGAATCCTTATGCTCCCTGCAGGGCTTGGCTGTGCGGGTGGGGGCGGGCCGCACAGACGTCACACAGCGCTGTGTGACGTGCCTGCTGCGCTTGCTCCTGCTTTGCTATGAGGAAGAATAGGCACTGGACATACCGTCCAAGGTTCTGCTCAGAGGCAGGCGACCGCACTCTGAGGCTGACACTGTGCCAACCGCACGGTTTGATGGCAGGATGGCAGTGTGATCCCTGGTCTAATTGTCTTGCATGTCTTAGTGACGCTCCAGCTGTTTCCCTGTGTTGTGTAATAGGCCTGATCGTACCAGGTCTGACAATTAAGTTTGCGAACCTGTTGCAACGATGTTGCTAACCTTTTTTGATATCAGAGGGATTATTCGTTATGAATTTGTACCAACTGGACAACAAACAGTTAACCAAGTTTACTATTTGGAAGTGCTGGAAAGGCTGCATGAAAAAGTTAGACGACATGAACTTTTCACCAACAATTCATGGCTCTTGCATCATGACAATGCACCATCTCACACGGCACTGTCTGTGCGGGAGTTTTTAGCCAGTAAACAAATAACTGTATTGGAACACCCTCCCTACTCACCTGATCTGGCCCCCAATGACTTCTTTCTTTACCCGAAGACAAAGGAAATATTGAAAGGAAGACATTTTAATGACATTCGGGACATCAAGTGTAATATGACAATAGCTCTGATGGCCATTCCAGAAAAAGAGTTCCAAAATGGCTTTGAAGGGTGGACTAGGCACTGGCGTCAGTGCACAGCTTCCCAAGGGGAGGACTTGGAAGGTTACCGTGGTGATATTCAGCAATGAGGTGTGTAGCACTTTTTCTAGGATGAGTTTGTGAACTTAAGTGTCAGAACTTCGTCAGTCAGTGAACACCACTGCTCACGTCAGCACAGAATCTTCTGTGGCTAAAAGTTTCCATTTTGATGTCACCTCCTTCTGCCTTCTGACCTGGTCCTTTCTTATCACGTCCTCTGCAGTCATTTGTTTGTGGTGTTAAGGACCAGATGAGGCTCAGTCTGTAGCAGGAAAAATAATCATGTTTTTGGATTTCTTTGAACAGCGTGTTTAAAAATATTTTTCTCTTTTGAATTCACAACTGTTACCTTTAAAATGAAGAGATTATTTCAGCAAGAACATAAGACACATGTTCATTTTAGGCAGGAGGAATATGATACTAGATGGAAATATAAGTATACACAAATAAGTTAAGAGGTCAGAAATGATAAAAGTAAGAAAAACATAAGTCCATTTATCCCATTTAAGTAGCTTAAGAAGATATTTGACCTGAAATGTAAGTAACAATATATTGTGATATTTAGAGCATCCCGTGTAGCATCATGTCTGATGGTAACAGCAGAAGGTGGGAGGAAGGAAGTGGGAGTATAACGTGGGAAAGTTGGAAACTCTGAGTCTATTTGAAAGTAGGCTGTGCTAAATCCACAAGATAGCTCTGTAACCCTAGCTCGACCACGAAACCAATAAAAGGACGCATCACTAACACGTCCATGGTGGACGTTAAATGGATCCTTAAAACTCAATCCAAAACAAGGGGGAAAGAAGGAAGAAGAAACGCAGGAAGATCGCGGAATGAGAAAACTTGTCACATTTTCGTCTCTGGTCCACCTGGAAATGACTGTTTTATGTGAGTTAGGAATCAACATGACTGTCCTTTGCTGTTTTTAAAGGCCAGTGTGGATTCACATGCGTACGAGTGAGACCCTGTGTCCACTCCTCTTGACATTTTGAAAAACTAGGGCAGACAGGAGTGCAGTGTGGATGCGAAGGCCCTTGCCAGCCTGAGCCGGACGTTTCTGTCGCCGCGGGGCCCCTCCTGGCGCCCTCTGGTGGCCGCCCCCCTCCCTGCCACCTCCTCCCGGAGCTCCTGACTCCTGGCACCACTGACCGGCTCTGCGTGTCTGTGGTTTGTCGCTTTCAGACCATTTTCTAAAGGGAATCACAAGTACCTTACGTAACCTTTGGGATGGACTTTTCTCTCTTAGCAAAAGTCTCAGGAGATCCATCCGGACCTATGTGTATGTTTATACGGGGTTCGTGTGGACATAAGATTTCAGGCCCAGCAATGCCATCACCAGGTCACGTGGTAGTTGTGGCTTCAGTTGTATTGTTTCTTCTTTGTTTTTTAGGTTTATGTTCTTCAGAAACAGCTAAGCTATTTTTTCAGAGTGGATGTGCCATCTGGCACTCCAGCAGCAATGTGTGAGGGATGAGTTTTCGGCAGCATCACTAGCATTTAGTGTTATGTTTTATTTTATCCACATTGACAGAAAGTTGGTCAGGAAATCGGGAAAATTGGCTCCTTGAACCCAGGTGGTTGGTAGCATCGGCCGTCACTCTGTTAAACAATTCCTCATGGAGAACAGAAAACAGTTTGTATCTCGGGATTCGGGAATGGGAAAGTGAAAAAAATTCCTGATTCTTCCAGAACCTTGAAATAAAATTGGTAGTCTCTGTACGTTTCTCTTTACTGATCCCTTACCCGAGCATTAGTTGAGCACCTACTATGTGAAAGGTGTGAAGGTGCGGCATTACCTGAGAGGGATACATCCCAAGACCCCCTATGAACCGCAAGTGCCAAACCCTATGCACACTGTTTATTCCTCCACTTGCATATTATAAATTTTCACATATATATGTAGTCACAGTGAGAGATTAACAACTAATGATAGAGTAATTGTAATACGTTGTGATAAAAGTTATGTGAATGTTACATTATTCAGTAAAATAAGGGTTGCCTGAACACAGACACTGTTACACACCGATACTCAATCTGATGACCAAGATGGCTACTGACTGACTGGGGAAGTTTTATCCGTACTGTAAAACCTTTTAATTCAAAAGACTTTCCTGTTCACTTTCAGTGAGTACTCTTTTGGTCCTTTTCCCATTCGGGTCCTGTTAGCACAGCTTGCTAGTTTCCAGAATTTTTGCCGAGCGTCAGCAGTTGTTATCATTTCTCTCTTTGTGTTCCCATCTTTCCTCGAATCAATTTATTGGTATACACTTTATATGCATACCCAAATTAATTCAAGTTCAGGACTGCATCAGGATCTCATCGTGTAATTGCCCAGAGCAATAGAGCTAGGTATGATTTGCTCCTTCCTAAATAAGTCGACAATAGCAATAATTTAAGACCTAACTATTGGGAGGAGACTGTCTTAATGAATGAGTCTATTATTTTAAGATTTAGCAATTATGCAGTCTCTAATATTGATTTCCACTCAATTCTATCTTGAAATCAGAGAGACTGATAATAAAACCTCTCACCCAGTCCTACCAGGTACATTTAATGAGTGAGTTTGCTGGGTGCATAGCCTCACATCCAGCTCCATTTAGCAACAAATGGTACAATATAACCAAAGACATCGGAATGTCAATAAAAAAGGAAACAGGTGTGGTGGAATTCAGAACTACGTTGATCAGGTAGGAAAGAAAGAGGCAGTATGGCGTGCTACAGATCGGTTCCTGTCACTTTTGTGTTATTTGGCATTTCTCTTTGGAATGTATTTATTTTATAGTTGAATGGAATTTACCTGCCCCTCTGGGTTGCCATCATGGTGCGGGTCCTTAAGGAAAAGTGCCATACTAAAACAAGTAAGAGAAAACATGTGGACATCAATGTTTTAACACGTAGGTACAACATCAGATGGGAAACTGCCACTTGGAGATACTTTGGCAACTCCGTGCCCAGGGGCAGTTTCCATGAAGAGGTAAAAACTGAAGGCAAGTTGCTGCTATGACTTGTTTCCATTTGTTAAAGAAAAATCGGAGTCTAGTCCCTTATAAACATGGTGGAAACACCTCTCTCATCATACTATATACACTAGTGTTTCCGATTGGTTGAGAGACTTCATCCTGTAGCCCATGTTTTCTCCCTGGGAAAACTGACTCAATTACAAGATCAGGGAGTTTGGTTATAATCTCCGTATGTGTTTGGCAATTCCTTAGCAAATATTTGTTGAAGGTGTACATGAATAATTAAATAAATGAACTATTTCCTGCTCCTCAAAAGTATGGCATCTATTGGGGAAACCGAGGTAAGAGAATAATAAATAACTATAATAAAATTAAAAGCAAGACCAGTGTCAGATATGCAAGCAGATGCTACCACTGAGTGAAGTAAAGAGAGGGTGTCAGAGCCTGCCACACTGGGTGGAAAGGTTGAGTTAGACGTGAAAGTCTCATTTTTTTGACTGTTTTACACATTTATTGCACACTTTTCACGTAGTTCTAAAGTATTCTTTCAGAAAACCTGTTTATTCCTGAGGAGATATTATCTGGCAGTTGGTAGAGGCGATAGGATCCTCTTCATCTGAATACAGAGAGCGTTCAGCTGCAGGCAGCCTGACTTTGCTACAACTCTGGCCCGTCCACCTGAGGCTTCATAGGGGTCCAGTTTTGTACAGTCGGTCAGCTTGGGTCACTGAGAAGCTTGCTCCGATTCCTATCGCTTATGGCATGTGGCATCTCAGACCCTGTAAGTCATATGTGCCCCTCTGCACTCTCCATTATAGGACGAGGTCAGGGGGGAAACTCAGCAGAGGAAACAGAGCAGCTTGCAGACTCATTTCATGTGTCATGTGCACCAACCCCAAAGATGTTTTGGCTGGGCCCACGCCCTGTGGCTTCTGGAGAGGGAGGGAGGGAGTCCAGCAGCCAGAGTGATGTGGAGCCCCCACCTGCCCAGCTCCGGGCCTGTGGGAAACACTAGGACCTGGAGAAGCCGGGCGGGAGGCCGTCTGCCCCTCCAGCGGGTCTCCCAGGGAGGTGCTCCTGGGGGCGGGCGGCCAGACAGCTGGGTTAACCTGTGTGGGCCCTTCCGTGTAGTATGGGGACCCCCATTCTCAGTGCATCTGAAGCTCAGAGAAGTACAGTGACATGCCCAGTGGGCACAGCTCCTGAGGACACGATAAAGGGAAGCTTCAAAAAAATGTCTTGTGAAGCCTTATTGGTTTTGCCATTGAGACAGAGCTTATCACTTTTTTTTTTTTTTTAATAAAATATAGTGTTGGTCTTTCAGTCAGGACCTCTGTATATTATTCAGGACATAGGTTATGATATATAAGGTTTCCAGTTTCTACTAGTTGTACAGAAGAAAGGCCAAGATTTAGTTGATAAATAATATAATGGCTAATAATTTAAAAGGTATGGCTACTAAATGTTTATTTCTATTTAACATGTGAACTACACAAAAAGAGTTTTTGCTAGGTAATGTCTAAATAATTAATGCATGCTTCATTTTTATATGAGCAAAAGTGCTGTAATGTTTTACCAAAGTGAGCTGCTCATTTTTAAGTACTTGCTAATATTTATACCTGCATTCTGAATGTTTCCATTAACTCATAATTCACAGGCTGTGCACTGTTTTTAACAGTGTGAAGTTGTCTTTTTACTGCTAAGGTATTAATGACAGTGATAGTTACTCCTTAGCAGGCATCACCTGCAGATACGGCCACCGTCACACCTGCACTGACAGGCATGCCACACTATTTTCGCAGTGAAGGTAGAGGGGCAGTTTTATGCACGGGGATGGTAGAGGTTTTATTTCAGTATTCTTGTCGGCAGAGGGGGAAACTGCATTAAGGTCTTCCTACCTGACACGAGAAAGACCCTCCAGGAGGCATGTGGGACGGTACTGGACGCACTGACCCGATTCCATATGAAAGCGAAGTGTGTGGGGAGTGACCCGTGCTGGTCAGAGTAACGCACCCTTCCCCTGGGAATCTCACGTGACAAATGACTATATAGGACACTGTTGGAAGTAATCCAGAAAACGGTTAAAGCACAAAATCGTTTCTCAAAGCAAAGCAGTACCTTGGAGTGGGAAAAAAATAGAGAGTGGGGAACACGGAAAGCTAGTAGGTGAGTCACCAGCTGACTCCCACAGCAGGGGTCAGCCCTCGCCGGCCCCTAGTGGTCAGTCACTAGTGTGACTGTCACAGGGGGTCAGCCCTCGCTCGTCCAGCCTGCATGATAGCAGGACAGCAAGAGGCGTTTGTGCTCACAGCCCAGGACGCTCCAGGAAATGGCAGCTACTCATGAGACCCGCTGTTTCTTTACTTTTTTGACATTTGCTTTGCAAGGGAGTACTGACCACCCCGTTTAGAAGCCACCTCTGGAGGACAGTGGCACTGGGGACGCGGTGCTCTCTCCTGTGCTTCTCGTGTCCACGACATGTGTTACTGCAATTTGGGGATATTTGCTAGCTCTAGTGCTTTTCTGTCTTTGTACACGTCTCTTTTTATTGTATACTTTTATTATTTAAACGCTAATTTTTCTTCCTGCTTTCCTTTGTTTTTTGAATTATATTTTAAATTAGTAGCTTTTATTCATTTTGTTTACTGATCTAAGTATATACAGCTATGAATTTTCCTCTGATCATTATTTTTATTATGTCCAGTCAGTAAGGTGATATTTTATAATCATCTTTTGGGGAAAGTTTGTGCATTTGGATTCTATGTCTCCTAAGACCCAGGATCTATAAGGTGGGACCCCAAAGCACATTCCTCTCACCCCGACCCCACAGTGTAAGAAGCGCTGGGGCTTCTCAGTTTTCTGATTTATTAATTTTGGTGGCTCTATTGGAGAAATTTTTTAAGAATTAATTTTTCTATTTGTGGTTCCTATTTCAATTTAATTGCATTTCCTGTAGTTCTTTTTTTATTTATGGAAGTTGCTGCTTTGTGAATTGGTATATAGGCTCTCAGATATTGCTGTTTAGGAAGGTTTACATTATTTTTAAATAATTTCAAATAATCCATTTAGGCCTTTGCACATTATTTATTTGTTCCAAACAATAATATAATGTGTATATTCCCTCTTTTTCACTGCACCCTATTCCGTTTTCACTGCTCCTTTTTAGTCGACAACATTAGTTGCCACCATTTATTGCTGTGCTGTTGATTCCTGAACAGTGTTCTCAGAGGTGTGACAGCTTCTGATGATCAGCCAGATCCTTTCACTTAGTGTCCTGACAACACAGTACATTTGAGATAATAATCCTGTTAAAGACAAAAAACTCTCAGATTCCAGCTGGCCGTTATCACAAAGTGCGCTCTCAGTGACAGAAACAGTCTCAGAAGTCCAAATTCTAACAGGGGAGGGTCCTTGCTCCTCACTGTGACCTGGGTGCCCCCTGTGAAAGTGTGGCTTCTCACTTATGAAAGTTATCACTGAAAGGGCATCTCTGCCTCTCTGGTAAATACTCAGAGAACGACTAAGGTGTCATCTTTCAATGTCCTTTAACCTTTGACTTCTCAGGGTTTTATAGTATTGATTAGGCATTTTAGATCCACATTATCACAGAAAAACTAAAAAAAAAAAATTGTTAATGCACATTCTAACTTAAGAATTACTTGTAACAGGGTGGCCGGTTAGCTCAGTTGGTTAGAGCGTGGAGCTAATAGCACCAAGGTTGCTGGTTCAATCCCCATATGGGCCACTGTGAGCTGCGCCCTCCAAAAAAAAAACAAATTACTTGTAACATCAGGTTATACGAGTTCCAAATGAATGTGGAGTGTTTATTGAACTCAGTATGTAGTCAATACAATGCTACCTGGTATTCATTTAGACTTGGGCCATTCTTGGGATGGTTTTCTGGTTCGCTTCTGGTACCTGATTAAGTTAGATGGGTTAATTTTGTTGCATTGGTTTAGTTTCTTTCAGAAATGGTGCCACAATGACAGAAAAAAAAGGGAAGGGAAGGGAAGGGAAGGGAAGGAAAAAGGAAAGGAGGGCCGGCCCGGTGGCTCAGGCAGTTAGAGCTCCGTGCTCCTAACTCCGAAGGCTGCCGGTTCGATTCCCACATGGGCCAGTGGGCTCTCAACCACAAGGTTGCCGGTTCGACTCCCGCAAGGGATGGTGGGCTGTGCCCCCTGCAACTAGCAATGGCAACTGGACCTGGAGCTGAGCTGCGCCCTCCACAACTAAGATTGAAAGGACAACAATTTGACCATTGTTCCCCAATAAAGTCCTGTTCCCCTTCCCCAATAAAATCTTAAAAAAAAAAAAAAAAAAAAAAAAAGGAAAGGAGGAAGAAAGAAAGGAAGGAAGAAAGAAAAGCAAAAAGAGTAAATACTTGGTTCACAGACTCGGTGTGAGCGGGCTTGCTTTGAGCCCGGCCGCAGGACTCAGTTCTGAGCCTCAGACTGTAACTGCCTCCCCAGCCCTGCTTCTTCTGGCTGGAAGGTTTCGTCTCCGTCAGCTGTAGTTTAAAGTTTCCGTTCAGCTGTCTGGTGTCCCCAGGACATTGCTCGCCTGAGCTGTCCCCACCCCCAGGAAGACATCAGTTGAATTCGTTACTTGTTGGAGCACAGCATCAGTTATGGGATAGATGTTGGCTAACAGTGTCACTGGAGACAACAAGGAAAACTCTTCCACTCCGGTGAATTCCAGAATAATTTCTCTGGTGTGTCATCCGCACTTCTGACTGGCTTCTCCAGGATGCTGGCAGGCCGATTTCGCTTCCGTCACACAGTGTCCTCCAAAGCTTCCTGGCTGACTTGGTTACTTTCCATCTCAACTTGTACTTGTCTCAGATCCCATCGCACATCGTACTTCTCATGTCTTAGGTTTATTGTTTAATTGTGTTGAAACTACAAAGATGATGATTTCTGAAATGCATATCTGTTTCCTGTATTGAGTTATTGTCACTATTATGTTTGTTGTTTGCATTTTCAGAAAATCACTCCCTTTTTATGATGCTTCAGAATTTTTTATGAGCCCCATGATACTGTCTCTCCCTCAGTTTACCCGTCTTTAAATGTTGCATAAAACCTTCTAGTCTAGGGTAGTATTTAGGGGGAATCTTTCTCTGATATCATCTAGATGCTATAGTCATTTGTTCATTAAATCAACCCATGGTATTATTTAATGGGCAACTAAGACATATTTTTAAATGCTGCCAATTAGCTAGCATGCTGTTTTCCTATCACTTAGCTATAGTATTCCTTTAATGAAAAGGCTATAGAGTTTAAAGTGATTTTTTAAAAACCCATAGAGTACAGTTTGAAAATGGGAAAGGAAAGTATAAGATAAATAAATTGGGTGAGGGATTCCGGACACGTCTCTTCTGAATCGGTGTCACTCATACCTGTTTCCTGCACATTTTCACACTCTGCCCTGAAGAGACTTGGTGACACAGCCTCCATTTAACAACGGTTCACTGTGGTCTCAGGAAGTGTGTCCAACCGCTAACGGCTGTTGTACAAGTTGTAATGCCAGCACTGTCCTGACCTTACCTGTCAGGGGGCAGTTTTCACAGTCACCTAGACATCACACGTGCGTCCCCTCGTCAGTGCCCTCCAGGGCTGGAAGACTGGGGCGTGGAGGCGCCCAGCGGCGGCTCCCGGACCTGTACCCATGTTCACGCGTGGGCGTGCCGCTGACAACCGGCCGGTAGTGGGTCCACCATTGCGTGTAGGGCAGATTCAGATTTCAGGGGTGGTTTTTAAACTTGTGCGTCTTGGAGTTTGATGAAGTGTGATAGTTACACACCGAGAGGAAGTTACCTGAGTAGGCTTTGGAGCCGGTTCTGGCAGGGAGACTGTGTTCTTCCTTTAACCTCACCTGGAGATCGCTGCCTTTCGTGTCCATGGTGTTTGGTTGTGAGATGGGCAGGGCTTCCCTAAGGCGGTGCCCTCCTCGGGGCCAGCGGTGAGCATGGGGACCTGTACTTAGGTCGCGGGGCCGCTCTTCTCTGCCTCCTAAGTGTCAGACGTGACCTCACTCTTCCTGGGCCTCTTCCTCCGTTTAGTCACAGTGTAATCTCATGTGTTCCCACACCTATTTCATAATTTAAGCTGAAGTTCATAGTAAACTGTTGTATTAAAATAGAACTAAACAGCAATGCTAAGAAAGTGAGAGAGGCTAGAGGAAGTGATTTTGGTTCCTGCTCTCGTTCTAAAGAAATTCCAGTTCAGAGAGGGTTTGGAATTACGGGATGAAATCTGCTTTCTGAGCAGAGGCGTGCCGCTTTGTGATGTCATCCACGTGAGCTTTCTTTTCCTCAGTGAAACGCTTTTGGAGTAATCGTGTGTCGTTCGTGTTATAAATCCAAGCAGTTGTTCCGATGCCCTGCTAGCCACCCGTGAACCTGGAGGTACCAAACGTGTGTAACAGTTTGCAGACCAGGCTCACTTACGTGGCTCATCCCATGTGTGTCCCCTCCTTTTGGATTGGTTAGCATCTTTCACACAACACGTAACAAGCAATTATCCAAATACAAAGATGCATTATACCTGATGAGAAATACCTTTGTCCCTCCAGCGCCCTTGGACTGGACACTCCCATAACCACGGAGAATCGCAGCAGCTGCCGGGCTCGAGCTGGGTGACTGTGACGTCCTCCCGCGGATGTCTGTGTCAGGTTCCCAAGGTCGGCACCACACAGGACTGTCTTCAAACAGTAAGTACGACTCGGCCAACCGTGGAGTTTGAAGTTTGGCGTCAGCAGGCTTGTGTGTTTGTTTTCAGATGTTACCCAAAGGGATACCTAATTTTGCTCCCAGCAATGCATTGAGTCCTAGAAAATTCTTTAGTAGCAGGTGTAAGAAGGGTGTTTGTTCTGGAAAAGGCAGCAGGTTAATTCAGGGGAAATAAGAGCTTTCATCTGGCATCAGACAGACCCGGTGTTCTTGCTGAGTGTGGGGAGTCCAGCATTGCTTCCCCTCTCTGAACAAAATGTTTCCCATCTGGAAAATGGAAACAATCCTGCTCTCCCGTCCCACTGGGATGCAGGCCTCAAGGGGCGGGGCTTTGTGTGCCCTGAGTGCTGCTGACAAGTAGAGGACAACCCACGGAGGGTCACAATGCTTGGTGATGTGTGAGCTTTGAGTCCCAGGGGAGCTGTGACTATAAAGTGCAGGTAGTAGATGTGTAACTAGGGCGCCCGTATCCACTTTATGTGGGACCGTCCTGGGTGTAGCTCTGAAAGCCATGCATCTGGGAGGTTTTGGTGTTTCGCGAATCGGCGCCACACACGCTGGCTGTAGTGACAGCCTCATCTGCGAGGCTCCGTGCTTTACTTCAGTGAGAATGACTGAGCTACTGACTCAGCGGTCCTCTCCCGACTACAAATGGGGTGAGTGTGGGTGAGCGCTGGCAACTCTGGGTGCAGAGGCATCTTATACATCAACGGTGGGAACAGCGCAGGCTCATGTCGTAGGCTCGCACGTGAGATGACCGAGCTGGCGGCTCTGATAACAGACCCACAGAAAGGCCTGCAGGTACGGTCCCAAGTATCTGAAAGTTGTCCCACTCTAGTCTAATCTTACTCTCTCCTTTTCTGAAAATTTACCTGAACTGTTTGCAAGGGAACTACAGTCCATGTTGAAACGAGTCACATGATCATTTCTGATGTCGATAAATTACCCAGAAGCAGCTGAGCACCCGTCTTCCTATCAGAATGATGAGAAGCCTCCCCTCAGGCCCCATCTTGTTTTCACACCCACGTTTAAATACCTGTGTGTATGGTTTTTGCTCTTGGTGCTCAACCCGATGTCTGGGGGCCACTCTTAGTTTCTGTGAGAGCCCTGAGGTTCACGGGGTTGCTGAGCTGGAATTCCAGCACAGTGTGAAAGCAGGACGCTTGCTGCGTCACTGCACGTTCAGTGACAAGACTTGGCTGCATGTATGTGACGGGGCTGACGTGATCAGAGAGCTTGCAGGTTCAAGGAAGACACAGACGTACTGCCAAGAACTATTGTTACTGTTACTACGACTGGGACTCACCCCCATTGCCCTCTCACTTCTACACACCCGTGATTTCCCTGCTGCACAGTCAGCTCCAACCTTTGTGCCTCACGTGCTCCTTCCCTGCTCTGTATCACCTGCCATGTGCAGAATCCAGTCTCCACACACCTGCCAATGGGTGATTTCATGCCCTCGGATGCGCCCTTGGCCTGCTGAGTGCTGTGGAGGCAGGTGTGCCCCTCACCTGCCCGTCGCCGGGGTTCGGGCGATGCAGGACTTGTTGAAGCCAGAATTCGAGTTTCGTAGCTTGTTTAGCTCCTCTGACAAACTGTTTTCCTAAACATTGAATTTATGACACCGCTGCACAGATTGGACTTTTGTTGTGTATTATCTAAAACAAATTATGTAGGAAAGAGAAGTACATCAGTGTTTAAATATTTTTAACTTACTTGGGATTAATTACAGGAGAGTACAGTGGAAAGTGGAAGGGTCAGTGTTTGAGAAAAAGTAGAGTCCACGTAAGAAAGTAGTGGGAAGGGGTGAGCATTCAGAGGACACATGAATGTGGGGCGGTCTCATCAGCACTGAGTGTGGTTCCGACAAGATGTGGTTGGTGAGAAGGAAGAAGTTGGTAGGTGACTGGAATTAGTTATGCGGGGAGTGTATTAGAAGCCGGACTCCTGAGTCAGCAGCCCTAGTTAGACTGTCACACGTCTGGGTATAGCCCCTGAATGGAACTGTGGTGACTTTTACTTATAATGCATAGACACCTGGGTGCAGAAACGGAGAAAATGGGTGGAAATGGGCATCTTGCCCATGGAGAATCAAGAAAGAATGACGTGCGAAGGGTTTGGAGACCAGAGGATGCCAGGATCCCATCTGAATGATCGCGAGGGTTACTGATTCCATTTACCTGTTTTTATTGGATAAAATGGCTCATCAAAGGGCTGTCAGGTAGAATTGCTGGGGAATTTAGAAAGAAACCTGATGGAGCCCTGATTTTGCACAATATTAAAATGGTTTGTGATATCATGATAGTTTGACAGCGTTGTGACTACAGTTAACTACCATGTTTTCAGTTTCCACAGTTCTCTCACTCTCTTCTCAAAATACCTTATATTTTGATTGATGTCAATAATGGGTTTTTAATGATATTTCTCTTGCATCATCTATGCTTCTTTAAAATTCCTCTTTGATCCTTTCTTTAATTTGAGAGGCCTGGTATGTAATGCCCGTGATTCTTGACTATGGATTTCTGAAGAGCTCTGAGTGGGGCTTGTTTTCAGTGATGTTTGCTGTAGGGTCATCCAATAGTTCCTGTGAGAGAATCCTTACTTTCAGTGTCTGTCAGTCTCGGTCTCCTCAGCTGGTCAGATTCATCACAGGAAGCGTTGTTTCCTGCCCGTAGACTTCAGCAAAGCACGCCGGAATCCTGGGAAATCTGGACCAGTGAGCCCAGGCCCTGCTGCGTGACATGTAGAAGCCCTTCCACACTGACGTGGTTATTTTTATGTATCAATTTGACTGGGCCATGGGGTGCCCAGATATTGGCTAAAACCTCCTTCTTGGCATGTCTGTGGGATGCTTCTGCATGTGACGACCATTTGCACTGGGGACTGGGTACAGCAGATGGCCCTCCCCAACCTGGGCAGGCCTCGTCCAGTTAGGTGAAGGTTCGCATGGAACATAAGTGGAGAGCTTGCATGTCTGAGTTGTGACACTGGTCTGCTTCTGGGCTTGGCTGGAACTAAAACACCAGGTCTCCAGAATGTTGCCTGGGGTCTGAAATGGGTCAGCCTCTAGACTTGCGTGAGCCGGCCCCTCCCAGTAAACCTCATGCCTGCACCTCCATCTGTCCCTTTGGTCCCATTTCTCTGCAGACCCTGACAAATGCAACCCCATGTTCCGTGACACTTGTCACCAGCTCTGCCACGTAAGCCCCAGGACAGAGTCCCTCTGACTCACTTTTGCCAAAGCGATGGAACCGTGACCAGGGAATGCAGGCGTCCGAGGTCCAGGAATGCTGTTCCCAGTTTCTGTCGCCGCCCTGGTGGCTGCTTCTTCTGGGGTCCTGCTACCATCCCGAAGCTTCCCTTGGGTTTTGAAGACTAAAGTGAGGGTACATCTCAACTTCCCTAGTTGCATGTCTGGGTTTCAGCTTCTCCAATCTGCTAATTTAAAGAGCTAATTTTAGCTGCTTTCTGGATTCCAAAATTTAGTTTTCTTCTTTCCTCTCCTTGTCGTTGTAGGTTTGTATTATTTTTATCCCTTTGTTGTCATGTTTGAAGGGTGTCTGAAGGGACGTGAGAATCTATATTAAATCTAACATCTTTAACTGAACTTCAAGTAGTTAGAATTTTATGAAAAGGACCATAACTCACAAAATAAAATTCAGGTGAATTTTAGAGCTAAAATTAGCAAATAAGCCCATACTGAGTAAAATAGGAGTGTTTGCTGTATCTGTGGGTGTGTGACGATGGAAAAGGGGCCACAGGTTAAACCTGACAAGCTCAGGAGACTGAAAATCACCACATAAGATGGCGTGAGCATAAAAATTCATAACGGAGGTGGGCCATGGCCACAAGTCACATCTTCAGCCAAAGCTTCCTCCATGAAGTTAACCTGTGCCTGTAAGTGGCCTGTCTGTTGTCCTTCTGCACCTAACACAACATCCTGGGAATGTCAGTCATCCCTTTTCTGGACAGAGCAGGAACGTATGGAATCTCTCCTTGTTTTTCTTGTCCCTCGGTTACCGTCTCTATGAGAACTATTAACTGTCCTGCACCCACCTAAGGGAAAGAAGTACCTGTCTCTCCAATTTACTTTTATCCAATCCCAGAGATTTCCACACTTTGCTTTCTCCCACCCCCTTAATCTACCACCCGTGGATTTCATGTAACCCTTCTCCTTTGATTCTAAGTATAAAATAAGCTGCAAACCACCATTTTGCGGAGCATTTTCTCAATCAGTTGAGATTTTGCTTTCTGGCAATTGTCATCAGTTTGGCTCAAATAAACTCTTATAAGCTTTCTCTTAGGCTGGATGTTTTTCATCAGCATGTGTTAGGACTTTCAATGCCTGAAAATCATGACAGAATTAAGAAATGTATCACAGAAACGTAAGCCTTATATGTGAAAGTGCTCTAAAATAAAAATCAAACAAATGTTAAGAATTGACAAAATGTTATGTTAATATGTGTTTATATAAGTTCTAATATAAATAGTAAAATCTAAATGGATAAATGATTAAAACATAAGATCAAGCTATTGACAAAATGGAATTATAACTGATTATATCCTTATAAATATAAATGATATATTTATAATTAAGATATATTGTAAACCAAATTTAAATCAAGTCTTACTAATTAAAAGCAAAAATATATTTTAAGCCTATCAAATTACCAAAGGCTTTTGAACATTTCAATTTTGCATGATGTTGAAGCTAAGGCAGTAAGTTATTGTTGGGAAGCTATATTTCTAGTCCTTTTTAGAAAGCGATGAGGAAACGTGTCAAAAGCTTTTAGACTCATTAGGTTACTTTTTACGTATCCCATTCTTGGAAATTTCTGTCTGAAGAAATTCTAAAGCAGTAAGATAGATTGCATTCAAGATATTTTAAGTGACGCGATGTAAACAATTCAAATATCTAATCAAGCAGGAATAGGTAAAGTCAGAACATTCTTCAGCACTCGTGAAAACTTGTCTGTGCTGCACTGGCTCCTGTGTGAAACTGAAGCATTTAGACAATCACCCGTAAAGTTAAATGCAAAACAGGCACCAAGATACCTGCTGGGAAGGACAAAGGCTGGGTATAGGGGTATGGAGAGGGGCCCTAAGCAGGAATCATTTGGTTGGGAAATAACGGAACTGGGGGTCATGGGACCCACAATATGTAGATGGGTTCAAAAACCTAGGGTGAGAGGGGCGCTTTCAAACAGCCCTCTGTCTTTCTGGGGTGAAGGTGAGAGGTCCTCTCTGTGTGTCCTGCACCCAGCAGCTGTGGGTAGTGTCTGTGCGACGGAAACACTCGCTCGGCCTTTCCTAAGTTTACTGGTTTTTATATCGTGTTGAAGAATCAAACTGTATGTCCATTAGCTCTTTTATTGAAATAGTGATCAGACATTCAGATGGAGGGGTTTGCTCACGTTTTCTTCTGGGTGGAAAACTTTAGTTCCCTTCTCTGATCATTTTTCTTGGTATGTCCAGAAGAGATTAAATAATATATATCCTGTGGTACTGGAGTAGAAAAACTGCCACTTTCTTTTCAGTTCACTTATCACAACCTGGATTCCTGACGAAACAATAGCCTGACGCTGGGCATTGAGCCTCATGTCTTCCCGTCACTGAGGTGTGTGGGTCTGGGGAGCCGTACTTTGTGCTCCGCCACTTAATAAGCTTTGTGACGTCTGCCGATTCCACACGCATCTCCAGTTCAGACGTGTTAAAGCACAGAGTGCACCTGTGCACTGGGACATGCGCGTGACAGGTATTGCTGCGGGCCTCTGGGCGCAGTGTGGTGTGGACCTGTGAGTGGGACCGTCCCCAGGCGCGCGGGATGGTGGCCAGGCTCTGTTCCCTGGGGGGTTAGGGTGTCTGCAGTCCTGTAACACGCGGTGTGAGTTCGCCTGATTTGAAGTCATATTTTTAACTAAAGTCATATGTTTTCAAATCAGTTATAAGGTTATCATCGTCTCCATGGTTATCTCTGGCACATAGATTTGACAATAAGATAAAGGTTCACAGCTCGGTCTTCAATTTCCTCTTTGGTACCTTGACTATTTGAAAGGGTTGTTTGCATTTTCATCAAAGACAATTTTAAAACCGATGTTGTTTCGGGTTTGTCTGAAAAATAAAATATTCTTTGTTCATTCAATATCCTCAGATAACAATCACAATTTCCTTTGAAATGAAAAGCGTAGAGAACGTGTGACTGTGTAAGAATTACACAAATACGAGCTTTTGTCTAGTTAAAACTATCATGTCACTTTCTCCTGACCAGGTCCTATTCATCAGAAAGATGCCAGCTCGTGGCTGCCGTGACAGTCAGTCTGTGTCGAGGGACTGTGCCCCGTTCATTCTGTTTCCTTTATGTGAGGGTCCTGGATGTCACGCTGCGCTCTGCCATTACTGTTTCAATTGTCAGGCTCAGTGTTATTTTGTTACCTTCCTCTCCGTAAAGACAAACATAGGCTTCTTCTGTTGTCCTTCTGTGAGAACAGTTGTCAGGTTTAGCTAAATCTGTGAGGAAAGGCTCATTACAAAGGCATCTGGATGTTCGCCTCTGATTCCGCAAACATTGGTTGAGCCCCAATGATGGTGAGGCCGTGGGGATACAAACAGGGTCGCACACACCCAGCTGCCTACGTCGGAGCACTCCAGGCCTAGGGAGGCTGACCTTGAAGACGTATTTAGTAAACTGTGTTACCTGTAACACAGAGGTGTGTGAGGACACAGGGCCGCACAGGAACCAGTCGGTGAGATTCCCAACAGTTCAGGCAAAAGATCATGTTGGCTGGGCTTGATGTTGGAAGAGAGACAGTAGAGAAATTATGGAATTCTGGATGTATTCTGAAAAAAGGCTCCACAAAATGGGTGTGTGTATTGGGGGGAGAGAGAGAGAGAGAGAGAGAGAGAGAGAGAGAGAGAGAGAGAGAGAGACACCAGCACTGAACTGCTGTTAACTATTAGATCATCTCCTCTTGCAAAACTAATCCTGAATCTGGCCATTGAAAACATAAGAACTTGATTTTTCTTATTCTTTATACTTCATTCTGTCACATCAGTAACAGTACAGACATTGGGAAAAACAGTCTGACTGCATCGTTCTAACTTGAGAATCAATCCTTTTGAGGCTTTCATAGTTGAGGTTTTTGTTAGGTCAAAGCGGCCAGGAGCCAAAAATACCCCTCTACCAAGTCAGACCCCTCCTCGCATGATAGAAACTGGGGCCCCTGGCGTTTCCCAGAAAAGGCAGCAGACCCTGGTGCGATAAACAGCTCCGGATGCAGCCTCTCGCGCCCGATCTGCGCTGGGGGGGCGGGGGCTGCTCATCTGCCACCTCACTCAGCCAACCCCCACCCCAAAATCGCATGTATGCCCCCCTCCCTCTGCCCTGGGCGCGACTTTACCGGCCCCGTCTGCGGACCGGAAGCTCACCTGGGGGCGCAGAATAAAGTGCTCACTGTGCTCAACCCGCCTGACTCTCTCAATCTCATTATCTCGCCACAAGCCTCACAGTTTTACATTGAGTTTAAACGTATTTTGGAGAAATAATCAAATAAGACAAGTTTTGGCTCTGACCTATGTTTACTAAAGATGTTGTTGCTGTTATTATTATTATTAATTATTATTATTATTATTAGCAGCAGCAGCCAATATTCTGGGAACCCGCAAACAAAATATGAAAATAAAATTACCTGGAAACTGTGCCTTGTTAACTTTTAATAATTTTGATTATGGCAGAGAGGAAATGGGTTATTACATATCAACGAGGGAAAACAAGAATTCAGTAGTAACTGGTTTTGAAGAACTGTCATCAAAACAGTGGTTTATAAAGCAAAAATGTAATGAAAATGCAATGCGTTACATATTAGCAACTGAAGCAAACCTTAGCTTTGCCATAATGCTTTTCTTGGAATTGTTACAGATGATGTCCTAGGAGCCTTGAGGGTGCCTTTCCATGGATGCCTGAGGCAGACCGCGCTGGTTCTCCCCAGGCTTTCTGCCTGTCCCCACTGCAGGGTGGAAAGGACCCTGGCCATACCCCTGGGGGAGGCCTGCGGACACATCCGAAAGCTCCAGCTGAGGTTTGCCATCTGACATAAGCAGGAAAGGGGCAGAGTGGTCTTTGCAGAGCTCTCGTCTCCTTGGGGCGCATACAGCAGAGGCCCGCTGACAACTGAAGGGGAGTCGGGCTCAGCGTCCTGGCTCCAGCCGCGTCAGGTGGTCCCAGTGGCCTTCTGCGCTGTCCTGCGCTCCAGCGCCCCTAGCGGCCAGGTGCCGCAGGTGGTGCGGGGCGCCTTTCCCGCAGGCCCCATCCCCCCGCAGCGAGGAGTGTGGGCGGCTCTGAGCTTCCCTTTCTGTAAATTGTCCTCAGATGAGGGAAGCTGCCTTGCTTTTTTGGCCTCTGGCTGGGGCCAGCCTACATCCACTGAGTGGTCGGGAGTTATATGGAAAGGCCTGGCCCTCATTTGGATTTAGGACAACTGTGAAGGGACTTGGCAGCTGAGAGCTCGGGGGCAAGTGGCTGAGGCTTTGGCTGCAGGGCGGCCTGCAGCGAGTGGTCGGGTTTCTCCTGCATGGTGTTCTCACTGCCTTGCAGCTGCTGTCCCCTTGAGGTACTGGCACTGCCCAAAGACAGGTCACTTTATCTGTGTGAGAAAACACCCCAGAGACCCAACGCCACAGAGAGCGCTTAGCTCAGCGCGTGATGGAGTGGCCGCTTCTGCAGTATCTGCTAACAGCCGTTCCATCTTTATGTAGCAGATCAGGTAATAGAGATGAATAAGTAATTGAACCAAAATAGCTTGCACTGTGATGAAAAAACAACTTTGTCTTTTGTGAATAAAATATAGCATCATATGTAACAATTCCAAGAAAAGAATTATGGCAAAGCTGGTTTGCTTCAGTTGCTAATATGTAATGCATTGTATTTTCATTACATTTTTGCTTTATAGTTAAACCCCTGTTTTGATGACAGTTCTTCAAAACCACAGTCACTATGAATTCTTGTTTTCCCTCCCAGACACTCCATTAATCATCTTGTGTTTTCCTTGGTTTATCCTCTTGTTCTTCCTAATGTATTCGTGAGATTTGATCTTAATCACAGAGATCAGAGGCTTTTAGTACTGGAAGTATTCTTGAGATCGCTTTTCCCCCCAACACCTCACTTTGTGAATGAGGAGAGACAGTTCTGGGCAGTAGTGAAACCTGTGGGACACTCCTGCTGCCTCTTCTTCACCCCCCCCCCCTCCACACCTTAGAGGTTACCACACTGGCTGCTGGAAACCGCCCAGTCCCCTCCTTCTGGCGCTTTCCACGCTGAACTCACAGGTGCTGGCAATGGCCACTCAGCCAGACCACTCAGTCATTTACATTCCGTCGACCTGTTTTAATTCTGAGATTTCTCTACATATGTGTTTTTCTTTCTGGCTGTCCTCCGGGCACCTGCCACCCGTAATAAAAGGCCATGACAGTCCCCGTGACCTGGCTGTGTGCCTGTCAGAGCAGGGCGACTAGCCCCGAGCCCCGTCCATGCCTGTTCCACTCAGAGCTGGGCACTGCCACCCCACGTCTGCATCCCCAGGTCAGAGTTTGGACTCCTGCAAATGTGACAGAGAGAGAACACACCGTGTTTATGGAGCACACCTGTGCCCAGTCTTTCTGTTGGTCGTTGTGGGGGACCCACTATTAAGGTGTCGTCTGCTGTGTCCGCGGCCCTTTGTTCATTGTTCATTGAAGTCTTTCTGCTGTTTAGCGTCCGAGTCTGTCCTAGACTTCGCCCGCTTTCCCTTTTCTGTTTCGCTCCAGCTCATTCGTGAAAATGTCTGTTTCATTGCGCGACACACTTGTCCTGCCTTGGTCAAAGCGCCTTCAGGTCCAAACCCCCAGCTCTTTGGTGCTGAAGGGTCACATGTTCAAGGCCGAGTTTCTTTACAGACGGCCACCTCCTCACAGCCCTCACTTTCCTTACTCTTGTCTTTGCGAAGTGCTCACATGGCAAAGCCTGTGTGTACAATGACCACGCGCAGGAGAAACAGGGGTATCACGGAACGTCACACGTTATGCAATCCAAGTCTGCAAGGCAGAGGCGCAGTGAGTTCTCAGTCCAGGTGCATACGTGACAAGCATGAATGTTAAAATGGCAAAAACCTACGGCTCCGTCTCACGTTCATCCTTCTTACTCAGCACATCAGACCCACTAGTGTGAAAATGCCAAATGCTCGCTGAACCGCTTTCAAGTTAATAACGTTCTCTGTGAATCCACTTGGACGTCCCCCCAATCTGGCCCATTTAATATCATTTCAAACTCCGTCAGTTTGATTATAAATATGATGCAGGAGCATTTCCAGGGTCCAAATGCCACAAAATGGATCCAGTTACCAAGTTTGCAGAGGAGTTTCAGCATGAGGTGACCTGATGGCCGAGTCTAATACTGCAAATGGATTTAAAATGAGGGAGCTGGTTTTGTGTGCCCGAGCCCAAGCCTTGCCCCTTTCATTTTCAAGGAACTTGTAGGTTTTTGCAGCCAGCAATGTGTCAGATGACTGTGGATGGAACGTATACAAAGTGGCTCCCTGTGTCTCGTGTACACAGAATTTCCAGACTCTAAGCAGTTTGCCTCAGTCAGCATTTCCCGGTTCTCTTCTGGTACCACAGCTCCTGGGAGGGATCCGTGGATGCTCCATGAGAAAAAGAAGTGTCTTTTGAGTAATAAGTTAGGGAGACGCTACACATGACATTTTCCTCCTGAAAATCCATCCTGTACTCCAGCATGCTAAGTAAGAGATTTGGGAATTTCTGCAGGCAAGAAACTCTTGCTGAGATAGCTCTTTCTAAGAATTTTTTTTTGACAATTAATTTTTTAAATAAATCAGCACTTTTTAATATATTTCTATCCTAGTGAATCAAATCCAATTAGGAAAATAGAAATCACCTTACATATTTCAAATGAGTTTTTGCCCAGGTAATAGGAAAGCTGCCAAGCTAACATGGGCCGTCAGGCAATCATGGAGGTAGCGATAGCAGAAAGCAACCCAACCTCCAGGAGGGGGCATCATGGGTGCACAGGTGGCGTCTGGGCTCACAGACAAACCCAGCCCCTGGGCTGCTCAGCCTGGGGAACTGGCAGGAGAGGGTCTGCCCTGTGAAAGAATGTAGCTACAGAAGAGTCCATTGGAAATGCTCGTCCAGCAGAGATGGGGGGGCTGGAAGTCACCTGGCCCCGCCCTTTCTAGCGCCTGCGGGTCCTGACCAGACCTCCCACTGGTGCATCACGGCCAGGAGCCAGTTGGGGAGGGTGGCTCCTTGTGTTAGGTGATGAGAAGGACGGGGTGAATGTGGAAGAAAACAGGCAAGGGACCAACACATGCAGTTAGTGTTTTCTAGAAGCAGCTAGAAAACACTGACTCAGGTTGTGCTCCTCATCAGTTGGTAAAGTGATTGATTTCCAGCGAGGTGTTTAATGGTTATAGTCGCACTGAATAACTTTCACACGCTTTCTAATTTTTTTTTTCTTTTTAATTTTATTAAATTTATTGGGGTGAGGCTTTCTAATTGTTTTGGATACACTTATATGTATGTATAGCAGCCAGGGTTCTCCAGAAAAACATAACCATTTGGACCTATCTCTCCATCATCTGTCTATCTATCCATCTAGCATCTATTTTCTCTCCCCCCCCTTTTGTTATTTTTGTAAAGTGAAATGCAGGATGGGTAACCCAGAAGGGAAGGGTTAACCAGACACTAATGACAAAATCACCTCTAAGGGAAGGTGGAAATGGGAGGCAGGGAATAGAGATGGAAGCAATAATTTGCTATGGTGCATTATTTAAAAGGAAGTTATAAAATAGGATTGTTAAAAAGAAAACCCTCAAAATAAAAAAAAATCACAAACAAACTTATTTATGTAGCTTATTTATGAACCTATGTATCAAACTTATTTATGAACTTACTAAGTTCATATTGCGTGTACATAGAGAAAAACATGCAAGTAACTCTTGAGTTATATTCTGACTATATACATGTGGCAAGATGTATTTTGAGGTGCAAAAAGAAGTGCAAAGAAATTTTGAATGTCTATGTAGTAGGTTTATTTTTCATGGAATTTAGTATTGTAATTTTAAAAGCATTCTGTGTTTGTTTTAAGATGAATAAAAATATAAATATTTTAATTCAATGAGAACTGAAAATTTTCATTTTAGGAGAAACACAAATATTGGAGTATATAGGAGTGAAGTCCTTGTATACCATGTTACCTCGAAAATAAGACCTAGCCGGACCATCAGCTCTAATGTGTCTTTTGGGACAAAAATTAATATAAGACCAGGTCTTATTTTACTATAAGACTGGGTCTATAATATAATATAATATAATATAATATAATATAATATAATAATATAATATATAATATAATATAATATAATATAATATAATATAATATAATACAATACAATACAATACTGGGTATAATATAATATAATACCAGGTATAATATAATATAATATAATATAATATAATATAATATAATATAATATAATATAATACCTGGTCTTATTTTCGGGGAATCATGTATATAACTTTCAAATTATTCTGAAAAAAGAAGATACATGTCAAAATACTAATAATTATTAATTTAAGTGAAAGGTACATGGGTTTTCCTTATATTATTCTTTTCATTTTCCTGTGTATTTGAAAATTTTTATATTAGATTGTTGAGAGAAATAAGAAATGTCTAAAGATAACTTTATTGAATAGGACCTATCCCAACTTGGCTACAGATTGACATAAACCTAGTATCTTAGGTAACTAATATTTTGTTTTTTAAATGAGCTGTTCTGTAAGATTTATGTGTCTTTTGTGAAAGGGAGATGGCAGATATGTGTTGTACTTTATGCTAAGAGTACAGTATATACATGTGTAACACCCAAAATGATGTTCATCACCTGTTTACGATATTGGAAAGGCTTCAGCCAACAGCAGGCTCTTAGTAGTTACGCTTCTGGGGAGTCAAACGTCGTACTCAGATTTCAGCTATGTGGGGGGTAGTGCCTGTCCCCCTGTGTTCAGGGTCAGCTGCAGTGTCTCCGTGTGGAGCCAAAGCAGGCCTGTCACTGCGCAGTGGGCGGGAGGGCGTGTCGTCCTGGGGAAGGGCAGTGGCTTCCTGCCTGATCAGGAGCCCTCGCCTGCCCTGAGCTCAGCTTCTGTCCTCCACGGAGGCGACTGCATGGGCAGGCACTGCCGGGCTCATTCACACTCCCAGGAAGTGGGTGACGTGAGGCCCCCAGCACTACAGGAGGTTTGAACCCAGAGAGGTGACGCCAGGGTCAGCATCTAAATCTGCAAGCTCTCCTCCTCAAAGGGAGAAGCACGTTGCTGGGAAGCTGTCACCTGCCGCCACACCTGCCGGTTTCCTGGCTGTCAGCACTTTGGTCAGTCCATCCAGTTCACGGTTCCCTCCTTGCGATCACAGAGTGTGTCATCGTGTGTGTAAGCTCTGTAGAGCTTCCTGGAGCTCTGTGCACACAGATACTAGGTGACAGAAAAACTTCCTCAGTCAGTCACAAGCACTGGTTGGTACATGTTGTCTGTGAATGGAAAGCATCGTTTCTTCTAAGGGTACATGACGGTTGTCTGATGCTATGTTTTGCTTAATTCATTGTCCATTTCAGCTGAAAATACTTTCTGTTGCAATATAAGGGAGTTTAAACCTTACCTTGGAAAACGATACTCGTTTCTTAACAGTTGGCACTTCATTAGGTTGCTGGTTTGTGACACCTCTTGTTCAGTATAACCGTGCCCGGCACCGAGCGGCTACGCAGATGGCAGTCACCGGGTGCAGGTGACTCCGGGACTGCAAGAGCTGCCACCTTTCTTCACGGATCGGGTGACTGTTGGAGGAACAATACTTTGTAGGGCTTCACGGGTGGTGATAGTGACCAATTACTTGAAATTTATTAGGAATCCAAGCGAATTCAAGGCCATCAAATTCCAGTTACATCTAACCCTGACTTCCACATGTTTGACCTCCTCTCAAATGTCACGGTCACATCCATGGTGTTGTGACCTGTTCCTGTGTGGGCAGTTGCAGGCGGTACTGTTCAATGCTCATTCACTGTGGAGATTTAGAAAATGAAGCAAAATAAAAGGAGGGAATTCAAATGATAACTTAGTCATTCGAGGTAACATTGCAGTGTTTCCATCTAGATGTGTTTATTTGCATATGACAGGAATATATCATATACATATGCTCTTTTCACTTAATGTGCCATGAATATTATTTTATGTCACTAAATATATGTCTTAAAAATCAAATTCAGTGGCTCCACAAAACTGACTTGTAGCATGTTTAGTTTACCAATCTCTGAGTTTCAACAATTCCAGCTCCATCCAAGTATTTGTTCTTGTAAAACACTTGCAATGAAGACTCATGTGCCTGGGTCTGTCCTTGCGAGCACACACATGTGTATATACATACATGCACACATGTGCAGACACGTGCACACACAATGTGCGCACACACGTGTATACACACACATGCACACATGTGCAGACACGTGCACACACAATGTGTGCACACATGCATACACGCACATGCACACATGTGCAGACACGTGCACACACATGTGCGCACACATGCACACTGCACACCCGCACACAGGATTCCTGATCTACAGCGTTGCTGTTTCTTCTAACTACTGAATTTGTTTATGTTAAAACCTACCCCCTGGCTCTGACTCTGCCATTTCAGTTTGCTCACATCACCTCAGGACTCTTTCCAACGCCACCAGTAGCATGCCTGCCCTCACTCACTTCGGTTACCTGCCCTGGGTCTCCACTGCCAGCTTGCATGTTGTTTGCGTGTTTGGAATATCGAGCCTCAGCCACCTGCTGCCTCCTCTTGGCAGGGAAGGTCTCCTGGTTTTCCCCTGCAGGCTCGGCCTTTGAACTCCCAGAGCAAACCCTGTGGATTTTGTGCCTGAAGGCAGGCATGCCTTCCTCAATAAATGCCACTGAACGTCAGAGCCTTCTTCCAATGACAAAAACGACAAGATGGAGACAACTTGACGGTGGGGCAGAATTTGATGTCACTGAGCCTAGAATTCAAAGTCTTCATTTCAAATAGACGTGATGTGGCCCATGTGAGTGTTTCACAAGATAAGCGGTCGGAAACAGTGTTGGTAAAGGAAGCAACCCGGGGAAGCATCACTATTATCTCTTAGGCCCACAAGCAGGAGCTAAGGTGCCGAAGAAGAAACCCGCTCTTCCTGCTGCTTAGCTGGGCAGTCTCTTCTCTGGAAAGCAGTAAATATTGGTTACAGGTTAAAGGCAATTAAAATAATGGACTGGGCTGGCAGCCCCGCCAGCGACTTCTTGGCACTGACAACACTTACCACATAAGCACTGACTGTCAAACTTCTTGAGCAAACACATTTTCCAGGAAAAAGCATTTCATATTCATTTGCCAAGCACAGGCTGTATTCAATTTGTGGGTTAACACTTAAAACACAGAGAGGCAGAAAATGCTGATTTTAAAAGAACGCAAGGGAGGGCATTTAAAAGTCCATGTCAAATTACAACTTTCCCACTGACTCTGTAACGCTGATGAAACAAAGCTGGTTCTCCATGGAGGAGTCGGCTCCTGTGCTGAGAAGACCTCTGTGTGTGCCCTCCATTCCGGCACAGCCGCTTGGCTAGTTTGGAGAAGACAGAGGGAGAAAGAAACCCTTCTTTTCAGCACTTTTGCTTATAGGATATGGATTGCTGTATTTCTTCATAACAGTAGCATTTAAAACTTTTTCTCTTGTTGTGTTATGTAGCCTGTAATACCAGGGTTCCAAAATAACCCCCCACACACCAGAGTGGATAAACTATTGGTATGAAACAGGGCCCAGAATTCGTGAAAGCAGGGACCTGGCCTCAGCTTGGATCCGACTGAGATAAAACCTCTTGTCACCACCTGGGAGATGGAAAGTAATGAGGGAGAGAGAGAGAGAGGAAGGAGAAGCCACTGCTAGACGGTAATACCTGGATAAAGGCAGTTAACAAACACCGTTGTAGGAATTTGGCAAACTATACGCACAGTGAAGATTCTTTATAAAGTATGTACTAGGAACCACACAAGACTAAAAGGAATTAGACAGTTTTATATAATTGCAAGAAATTGCATCCCGTGACGAAGGACAGGACATCATGGTGTAAACAGAACTAAGACCATAACTAATGTGAGCACGGGCTTGCTTTCTAACCCTCAGGAAGCAGAGTCTGTGGTATTCACGGCCCACAGCAGCGAAGCACTCACGCCTGCTGGCCTTTTCCCCTGATGTCACTAGAACCTTCTCCCCCCACTCCCATCCATAACACTGAGACGTCTTCTTAGCCCAACTCCTTGTGGCATCCTGGGCGCTTCTCCCCCTTCTCCAGGTCGCGGCTGGAAGTCTTCCTGGAGCCTGTGCCTCGGTGGTTCTCACGCTGAGCACCTGTTGGTGGCATCTTTTCACCTCTGGAAGGTCAGCGTCTGTGCTGCGATGTCCAAGACCCTGCGAGCTGGGGGCGGAGGCTCGGCGTGGCCCCCGGCCTTTGCTTTATCCCTCGGGAGGCACTGGAATCATTTCATTCAGGCCGCTTTCACAGAAGGGCTGTCGCTGGGCTGCACGCAGGACGGAGGGAGGCGGCAGGCGGCGGCGGGTGGAGACGCAGCTGTGGGCCCCGTTACCCACGCGCGTGGACTGGGGCGGCCTTCCACCCCAGAGCGTGGGAATAAAGCCCTATTTCCGGCATTAAAAGTCACCGCGTTTTCTGGCAAACACAGCGGAAGCGAATCCCGCAAATGTCAACAAGCAGCGCATCTGAAGTGATGTCTTTGAAACCTTTGAACGGCCCTCGAGACGCCGCTTGGAGGGGAAACTCTTGCTGAAGTGTCAACATGGAATTTCAGGAGATGCCTTTTCAATGCAGGAAGAACAAGCCGTGGTTGGTTCCTAGAAGGCCGGTCGCCACCAGGAGCTCCCCTTGGAGAGAAGCTCACAGGACAGAAAACGGGTGGGGAGGCGGGTTTCCGACACGACACGGACCGCGAGGCGCGCACGGTGAGAGCGGATTCCCGCAGCTTTGCCGACGCGGGAAGCTGGAGCCTCTCGCTCATCTTCCCTCCTGAGCTGGGAACCTCGAGTGGGAGGCCTGGCGTCGGGGAAGGGGCCGCGGCGACTGGGCTCCGTCCTGCTTCAGATGCCACTGTGTGTAGGACGGATATTTTAAGGCTGCGTTTCTGTAGAAAAGAAGTATCTATAGGAAAATAAACATGCAAGACACTGCAGTTTTCCTTCGCTCTGCAACCGTTCAGTACGCGGTGATTTTCCATGAACTAAAGTGTTACTTCATGGTCAAGTGCTCCTTGGGCACTGGAAACGGGTCCCTGGCTTTGAACAGGAGCCCAGCAGAGAAGCCGAAATCCTGAGTAATTGGACATTACCTGCGGCCTGCAGCTGGGGTGGGGTCCGCGGTGCCTGGAGGGGGGGGGAGGGTCCCCTGGACTCCCCCCATCACAACGCCCCCACCCCCACCCCTGTAGGAGGTTCACAGTGTGGACCTTGTTAGGGTCCGGCTTTGAACAAACCGACCTTTGAAAACATCTGCGAGACACTGAAAGAAGTGATCATTTTCAATGGAAAACACAGTAGTAAGGTATTTCCCAGGCGATTTAAATTAATCAATTGATTAATCCATGTTTAATATTCCCTTATGTTGCCTTGTCATGGAAAGTGCAGTTCTTTGGAAATCCTACAGATTCCTGTCAGCTTCGCCCCATGACCTTAGGACAACTCATGACCTGGACCCCACATTTCTCACATCTGGGGCAGGTTATCTATAGCAGTGTTTTTCAAACTGTTTCTGATGGCTACCTATGGTAGAAAAAAAACTGTCACTCTGTACACAGAAGTGCACACACATATACTCACGTAACATGCATGATAATACTATGTAATCAAACATCTCAAAAAATAGCATTTATACTTGTCATATGTAATGCACTTTATTTTTCTTTTCTACTTTATTTCTTTATATAAAAAAATGATTTCCATGATGCTGTAAATTGTTTCCCCTTTTGCCCTAATGAATTATATAACCTGAGATTAAAAAAATACTAGCTATCACCTTTTCCCCAGCTCTTAAAATTGATAAATTTTCAGTGCAGTGTTAATAATTTATGTGTTTTTCAATCAAAGGAGTTTAGAAATATTTAGAAGTAGCAGAATAGGTACTTATCGAAAGAAAAATTAACATAAAGGAAATATATTAGCTCTACTGCTGGAGAGTTTAATACATCCAAGAAATGTGGAAAAGAATTACACATACAGGCAAAAACATCTAGATTGAAAAATGAGGGATAAAAACAGAGCCAGTGCATAAAATCGAATTGTTTATTTGGAAAACAGCAAGATAATTAATTCACCATCGACACAACAAACCTGTGGAGATTACACCAAATAAAACATTTAGAAATAAAAGTAAACATAGCAATCAATACAAATCTATTTTGAAATTATTTTGAAAACAACGTAGCTTTATAACAACTGAAATGGGTTACCATTTCAGAAATACGAATTATTGTATTTCTTAGAGAAATACAAACTATCAAAGTGGAACAAGATATCAAGAGGTTGAATAATCTAATTCAGGGAAAGGCAAATGGAAAATGATCAACTACTAAAAATGCCAGTGCAAGCGTTTGTAACCGTGTGAGAAATTATCTTAAACTTCCTAAGAATATTTATTTTATTACACAAACCTGATCCTAAATAGAGGGATTGAATGAAACATCTTTCAAAGATAACACCGATTCTAAAGGCTGATAATGACAGCAATGACAGTCAAACTATAGTGCAGTGGGCTTTAGTGATGAAAATACAACCATCTTGGATAAGGTCAGAGTCCACTGGGTCAACAGTATTTTAATGAAGACTTGACGTCAGGACATGCCCCTGGCGCGCTATGTGGGGAATCTTAGCCGCAACATTGCGCATCAGCAGCGTTAGTCAAGAAGAGCAGAGGATTTTAGCAAGGCCCTTCAACAAGTCTCATTTCACTAATGTTACTGTGTTTCTTACTACAATACGAGAAACAACAAAAACTGATACAACCACAGTCTCACTCCCCACAGATAAACACCACTGTGTCCTGTACCTTCCAGACCACTTTACAGAGAGGACTTGGCATATAACATACATACAACGTATCACCGCGCCCTGCCCAGAACAGGTAGTGCGTGGTACTAGGTTGGTGCAAAAGTAATTGCGGTTTAACAGGTTCAAAATAATTGCAAAAACCGCGTTACTTTTGTACCCACCGAATACAGTGTGTCAGCATACCCTGACCAGAGCAGGTGGTGCGCAGTACCCATAGCCCGGAACACACAGTATTTGTACAACGTGTCACTGCGCCCTGCGTGCGTCCGCCCCACCACGTCCTTTCCGTGTCCCCCACCTGCCCTCCCCGGTAGGAGAGCAGCTGGAGGGAGCACAGTGAGGTGAGCTACGTGCTCCTCTGATTTCCTCCTGGGCAGGCTGGGTCTGTCCCTCAGGACTTGGCCACTGCTCCCCTCAAGGGGACCTGCTCCCCACAACCCTTTCCTTTATGCAGATTCTCTCTTTGGATTAGTGATCAATTTCTGCGTCACGGCCGTGCATCAGGAAACAATCAAAACTTCTTTTAATTATACACTTTCATGCATTTTTTTCAAAAAGTAAAAACTTCTTAACTCACAATGTCTGTAAGTCAGGAATCCAGGACTGGTTTAGTTGGGTGCCCCTGGCTCAGAGTCTCCCATGAGGCGTCGGTCGTCAAAACCGCGTGGGGCTGAAAAATCTTCCAGGTTCACTCACATGGTTGTTGGCGCCTTCATTCCCTCGCAGGCGGTTGGACCGAGGGCCTCCATCCCTCACTGTGCCATGTGCCACCGTGCCACCCCCTTCCATGTGACTACTGGTAACATGGCAGCTTGCTCCCCGCAGTTCACGAATGAGTGTGTGCAAGAGAGAACTGGGACAAAAGCCGCAGTCCCTTCACACCTCATCTTTGATGTGACATGCCATCACTTCTGCTCTGGCTTATTTGAAGTGAGTCACGGGGTGGAGCTGACACTGTAGAGAAGGGACTCTGCAGGAAGCCAGGTGTGTGGGGGGCTCTCGGGCCGGCAGTCACCCTCTCCCCATCCCCCCAGGGCAGGTGATGCTTCAGCTACACCTCACATTTTAGAATTAAACTCATTTCCGTTCTCCGATAGGTGATACCATCCCTTTCCTGGATGGTACAGAGCAAAACACTGTATTTATACTCAGAGATTTCAGGTGGGATTTTGTGTGTTATGAAACACACACACACCTTTATAAAATAGGCTAGAGAATAAAACTATTTATTAAAGCTATTTTTAAGTTCATGAGTTCATTCCACTTGAGTATATATTGTGAGCTTTTTATGTCGATTAATGTGAATTTATATTATTTACTAGCAGAATGATATTACATTTCATAGCTATCCAAGTATTTATTTAACCAGTCCCTTCTAGTGGGCATTTAATTTGGTTCCACATCTTGGCTTTCATAGTAAGTCAAACAGTTCTGTGGTAAATGCGGAAGTGAGTTCCTGGGTCAGAGGGCACATGCTTATTTAAAGCTAATGGTGCACAGAACCAAGTTGCTTTGAAGAGTTTCCCAACATGTATTTCTACAAGCAGAGTGTGAGAATGATGGTGTTTACGTACCCTTCGTGGTACTGCACATTAGCTGATTTTGTTTTTCACAGGACTTTATTGGGGAGCAGTGTGTACTTCCAGGCCTTTTTTCCAAGTTAAGTTGTTGTCCTTTCAGTCTTAGTTGTGGAGGGTGCCGTTCAGCTGCAGGTCCAGTTGCTGTTGCTAGTTGCAGGGGGCGCAGCCCACCATCCCTTGCGGGGAGTTGAACTGGCATCCTTGTGGTCGAGAGCCCACTGGTCCACGTGGGAATCGAACCGGCAGCCTTCAGAGTTAGGAGCATGGAGCTCTAACAGCCTGAGCCACCGGGCCGGCCCTAAGTATCGTTTTAAATTCTTCTCAATTTGATACTTCAGACTTCTTCCTACTGTTTTAACTTGTATCTTTTGATTATTATGATGTTGAACAATTTTTATATTGGCTGTTTGTATGTGTTAGGTGTTCATAAGTGGTCGGTTTCTTCTTCTTCTTGGTTGGCAAAAGTCTTTATTTACTGAAGGTATTATTTCTTTGTCACAATTTTTGATACTATTTTTGCCCTGGTTTTATTTCAGCTTTCCTCTTGATTTTATGAGTGTCTCTGTCAAATCATCTTTGAAATTTCTCAAATTTAAATCTTGTAACCTGTCATTTATAGTTTATGCCTTCATATCAGATATTCACCTACATCTTCTCCTAATATGCTTACCATTTAATTTAGGGTATTGAAACCTTTAAGCTTTAATTGTGATGCTACACATGGGGCCAGTTTTCCTAAACACCTAATTCTCCCTCACCCCTCCTTCCCACGCCCGATAAATCTCAGCTGTGTAAGACCTGCCATCCTCTCTTATGGGTGGAGATGATACTGCTATGAGGAGATGGTGTGAAGTGACTTTTCGGCTTCTGCGGATTTGTAGTGTGAGTGACAAAGCTTGTTGCACTTGGCCCTGAGTGGTCTGTGTTGGCAGTATCCACTGCACAGCCTGTTTTGTCTGACTAATTGTAGCAGCAGTTTCATCAAAAGGCGATTTCAAGTCTCCTCAAATGTTCACATAAGAAAATGGGGATTGGTTTCCAAAATTTTTTAGAACGGTAAAACATATGGCTGCCTAATGAAAACTCTGCAGCCCACTAATACATCAGCATGAGTGTCGCAGCTTCCACTGGAGCAAATTGCCAAGTGACAACCTTCAGGAACATTAAGATAAATTTAAAAAATCTGTCCACCAACTAACTGCATAAATATTCCTGTAGCGAAACGGCGTGATGTTGGCACATGCCTGGGTCCTGAAGTCAGCTCACGCGTGCCCTGGGTGTAGCTGCAGTGTCCCGTGGCCACTGGTCGTCTTTCCTGTCACATGCACGGAAGCTCGCAGGCTCTTCTGAGAGACCGTTCACTGCAGAGGGTGGGGAAGATTCTTCTCAACTATTTCAGGAAACATGAAAGTCAAGTCCAAGTGTGGCGGGAGGGACTCGAGCGGACTCGGGAGGCTGGCCAGGCGCTGCTTCGGGAGGCGCGCTCAGGTCAGCTGGCCGTCAGGGCGCGGGGGTCTCCGTGGGCCCAGCCTGGCCGCTGTTGGTGGCGATGTGCAGTGTGAGGTCAGGCGAGGCCAGAGACCCAGGGGTGCTGGTTTCTAAGAGTATTTGGGCTTCACCCGGAACCAAGGTGGTAAGACCAGGGACGCTAGGGTTCCACTTTCATATCTAATTGTAGATATGCAATCAGGGCACATTACTTACATATTTTTAGTTTCTGATAAACACCTACCCAATCTAGTGATTTTTATTGTTATAATGTTAATTTCCAGATGGCTTATCCGGAAAGCTAGAGAGAATCAATGTCTGATAAGATTTCTGTATTTTGTAGTAACAAACTGTTCATGAGTTTCTCCTCTTCCATTTCAGGAAAATGCAGGAATGTGAAATATTGGCTCATATGGTCTGAAATGACTCTATGAGTAGCTGAAATATTGTTAGCTTTGCTGAACTTTACTGTGACAGTATTTACTGGGATCATCGATGTCCCTGTTGGTAGAAACTCTCCCCGTAATGGCACTGTCCTGTATAAATACAGGGGGCCCAAAAAACATACAAGTGGACACTTGGTCAACGTTGCTCAAGCAGTAGTTGGCTGTAATCAGAAGTGTGTGGACGCCGATGGTGACCACTCTGAGCACCTCTTGTCATTGCAGAAGTCAAACGTGACTTGTATTAATCTTTTGTTATCGGTATATGTTGAACATTACAGTTTTAATACAGTTTTCCTTTCTTGAAATGGGTACACATTTTTTTTGGCAGCCTCTATACAATGCAGCCACACATGTCAAATTTAACATTTCAGTAGCCACACTAAACAATGTAAAGAGAAGTTGAGATTAATTTTAATAATATCACTCGTTTAACCCAACATGTCTAGATCTTACTTTAATACGTAACCAACACAAAAGTATTAATGATATATTTTATTAGGTTTTAATTTGGGGGTAAGGGCAGAAATCCCGTGTGTGTTGACACCTGTAGCATGTTTCAGCTTGGGTCCCCTCGTTCACTTGCTGAGCGCCCACGGAGGGCCACAAACCCCATCTCACCCTTCCTTTGATTCCTTTCTTCATTAATCCGTGTTTGCCTCCCTGAGCTGACGTCCATCTTCTGCGTTCTCCATGCTGTGAGCCATCAGTAGCTTTCTCATGCATACACCTCCTCTGGTCCACAGTTTTTATGGGGATATTTATTTACTTATTAGTCTAAACAATGCATTTCTCTCATTATTGAGTAAGTAACAGGCAATAAATGGCACACATTTAAATTGTATAATTTGGTAAGTGTTGATACATACCATTTGCTTGCTGTGATGGTCTCTCTGGTATGTAGCAACACTTCTCAAATTATACAATTATATTCTTTTCCCTTGCTGCTGTTAATTTTTTCTCTTTATCCCTGTTGTAAGCAATTAAATTATGACATTCTTTCATGAGATTTTCAAGTTTCTTGTGCTTGGGATTTGTAGAGTTTCTTAGATCCGTGGATTTACAGTTATCATTGAATTTGAAAAAAATTGGCCGTTATTTTTTCAAATGTTCTCTGCCTCCCCCACCCCCACACACACTTACTTATACTTCACACTTATGCTAATTGCATCCATTGCTTCCAGGATACTCGTTTACTGGGCTGCGGTTTTCAGGAGAGTGGGGTGATTGTATGGAGCTTAGCACTGCCCCCTTTCCTCTCTTTTGTGTAACGTGGGTTCTCAGCCACAGTGGTCAGTTCGCAGGGAGCCTGAGTCTGTTCGATTAAGAGAAAGTCTGCTCAGTCTTGAGCCTAATTAAGGCCCCACCCAGCTTCCCCACTGTTTCTTGTTTTAGGAGTTACTACCACTCACTTTACAAGAATGTGATGGTTTGGTTTCCTATTTGATGTTTTCTCTAGTGTTTACAATTCCATGGGGAATTTTGTGTGTGAGACATAAGCCAGATTTGAGAATTCCCCAATTTTCCAGCAAAATATCAGTGACGTTCAATCCAGACCCCAAAGGAAGGAAGGGAGCATGAGAGAGCCTGTTAGATTCAGAACACCGAGTCTGTTTTATCCTTGAGAAATGGACTGTGCTGGGACTCATTTGGAAGAGTCACCGAGGAAATCGCCATTTGCCCAGTGTTCTGAGAACCACTTACAGAGGTACCGTGGAAAGGGCGGTACAGTGTTCAGATGAGAAATGGTGGTGGAAAGAGTGAAAGCAGCAGCAGTGAGAAGAGAAGGGGCGGTGTGAGCATGTGAGGGGTCCCGGTGAGGGTCCTTCGCATGCTTGATGGGTGGGTGGTGAGAGGAAGGTCCAGAGTCGTGCTCGGCTCACTGGCCTTCCCATCCAGTGTGCGGTGGTGCCACTGACGGTGAGACAACATCTGCGTGTCCTCCAGTCTCGTGGGCGCACACAGGCTCCTGTGGCGTTTCTGTGAGATTGTTAGCCCTACTAATCTCCGTTTGCTCCCACACAAGGACGCATATTATAAGGTAAGCGGATAAGAGGATTTTTATTGCATGGATCTACTCGAGTCTCCTCTAAACAGTTTGTACAGTTGGTGCTTTATTGGTAATGAATTGTTTGTGACATGCCGTGCCGCATCTGGAAACAGACCAACATGTTACGTCTCCTCCCTGGGTCTCCACCCGCAACGTGAGGTCACTCGGGCCAGCCTCTCTTGTGGCCGGGCTGGCCGTCCTGAAAACGCTGATGCCATTGTGTCTTTCTGTTGGATTTTTAGGCCAAAAGGTTAAAACAAAAACTTGCTTTCTTAGCATCTACGCTCCTTCAAATCGTCCTCAGTCTGCTGTGACAGCCTCATTCCAGAGGTCTTCTTTCTAGTGTGACATTTCCCAGATATTACAGACCCCTTTGCAACTCTGGTCTTTGCAAACACCCTTCCTTCCAACCAGAATGGCCCATCTTCTCCTTTCGCCACTCTTGTCCTTAAAAATATTTTCTCAGCTCTCCCCTCAAATATCACCTCCCAATAAAACCTCTAATTTCCTTAATGAGAATGAGCTCTGATAGAAACTGTGCTCACATGTCTCCAACAGCAACTCTTAAATGTGCTGAAGTTATTAAAACATGTGACAGCACATTTAATTGAAATGTATCTGTTCCCATCTGTCTTATGATTGAACATTTGAGCTTCTCAAAAAGAGGCTGCGACTTGTTCATTGTTACAAGTCAGCCCTTAACACATTGTCAGCATTAACCTGGCCGAATAAATCACTGAGTAGATGGAATAAAACGGTAATTGACAGGGTTGTCACAATTTGCGTATAATTTTTGACACTTTTGGCTATAGTGTCTGTGAGTTAGTGAGGGCCCTGAAAGTTCCCAGTGGTAATTGTTGATTCATTCTATTTCTAACTCTGTCAAGCTGTGTATCTGGGCATTCTGATTTTCAGTTCTTACGTGTTTTGGACTGCTGTGTCTTCTAGAGTTGGCCTTGGCCTTTTTATGGGTTTGAGATTTGCCTTCTTGTCTTAAAGAACTTTGTGAGGAGCACAGACTATCTTATGATTTGAGTTTGCATGGTTTTTTTTGAGCGTTGTTTTTCCATGTATTTACTTTCTCTGTATTTCCCTAAACATTGACTTTTTATTGAAAGTGCTTCTCTTGTGAACTTCGTGTAGTTATGGCTTTTTTAGTTTGACACTATCTGCCTCTTCAATTGATTGTCTACTTTTTGCATCTAATATAACTGAGGTTACGGTAGGATTGTTTACTGTCAGGTGATTTGTTTTGTGTTACCGTATAGTGTTTGTGCTGTTGGCGTCTGGCTGTGCCTCTGTGATGAGTGAAACAAATGTACGTGGGAGGTGCCTCCAGCGGCCTTATAGGAGTGAACACAATGTCTGCACTGTGGGATTCCTGCCCCAGTGTTCTTTACATTATAACACGCTTCACCCGAGTTTCTCACAAACATGTGGTACCCCAAAGAGCACATGGTACCCCAAAGCAGCAGCATGTGAGGGCCTGCCTGCTGGTGCTGGATAAGCAGATGGCTCCTCGCCCACAGAGATAAGCATCCCCGTCCCCGAAGCTCCGCCCGGTCCACACACCTATGGCTTCATTGTGGGATGGCCGAATGTCAGCTGAGTGGGTGATGCGGTGGGAGCCCACCGCTTTGGAGGGTGTGTTCCCATCCGAGCAAGTCATTCTGAGCTCCCGGGGGCCGGACTCCTGTCTCAAGTCAGCGACAGGCCAGGGCACACGTGTGCAGTGACCGCCCACTCACGAGACCAGAGTGCCCATGGGCAGGCAGAGGACTATAGACACAGCAGCCGTGAGCAGGGCTGGCAGAGGCGGTGACAGGGACTTGCAGGAAAGCCACACGTGCATCCGTGCCCTCCCCTCATCCTCGCGTGACGTGCAGCTTAGCAAGGGGTTCGTTGAAGGGCAGTGGTGCTCAGAGCGGTTTCTGTCAGCACTGCCTGCCTTCCCGGAGATCCCTGGGAACCAGTGTTTGGTTTCGATCTTTAGGTGGCTTTCCTCAGAATACGCGCCTTACTTACATACCTTGAAACACAAACTGTAAGCAGTTGCTCTGGTGTTTGCAATGTGTGTCCTGAGCCCATGTTTTCCCTTTTCAAATGTAACGTCTCACACCCCTGCATTCTCCTCCCCGTCTGTGCTCCGAGCTAAGTATTTTACAGCCGGCTATCTTATGAACACTGCAATCCATTTTACCATTGTGGCTTTAATTATCTTTTAAAACGCCAACTTTATTGAGGTATAATTTGCATACATTAAGAGTCACCATCAGTTGTTTTTTAAAAACATTAAGAGCATAGATGAAAGTTAGTTTTTGACATTTACTCATCCCATGTTTCCGGTGTTTCCCCTTCCTTCCTGTAGACCCAAATTTCCATCTGGGGTCACTCACTTCCGCCTGAAGGATTTCTCTAGTATTTTTGCAGTGTAGGTCTGCTGGTAACAAAATGTCTCATTTTTCACCTGCCTAGGTTTTTAAAAAAATTTATTTCACGTTCATTCTGAAGGCTAGTTTCACTGAATATAAAATTCTAGCCTCTAGTCTTTGTTTTAAAAAGAACTTCAGTGACGTGATTCCACTGCCTTCTGCCTGTCATTGGTTTTGGTGGGACGTCAGCGCGCCTTTCCATCCCCATCCTTCTGGGATGCATCTTTCTCCTCTGTCTTCCCTAAGCCTCTCTTTCCTTGGTTTCCAGGAATTTGGCCATGATGTGCCTGGTTAGGCTTTTCTTCTGAGAAATCGTGCTCGGGCTGCGTTGAGCTTCCTGGGACTGTCGGTGTTGCTTTTGATCCAATTTGGAAAATGTCTGTCCATTCTATTCAAACACATATACTGTGTTTCCCCCAAAATAAGACCTAACTGGAAAATAAGCCCTAGCGTGATTTTTCAGGAAGACATCCCCTGAACATAAGCCCTAATGCATGTTTTGGAGCAAAAATTAATATAAGACCCGGTCTTATTTTCAGGGAAACACAGTATATACAGAGGGTGCCAAAAAATGTATATACATTTTAAGAAAGGAAAAAACTGTATTAAAATTATGCTGATGGTAACCACTTTGAGCACCTCCTGTCATTGCAGACGTCTTGGATTCATTTTTTGTTATCAGCATCTATTGAGTAGTACAATTTTAATACACTTTTTTCCTTTCTTAATATATGCATACATTTTTTGGCACCCTCTATGTATGTATATATATATATATAATATTTTTTTCTCTGTACTTTTCAAACAGGAGCTGGGCACCTTCATGTTACCTCATGAGCCGTGGTCCCCAAGAGTCTGATCTCAGCACTCTTCTCACTCAAGTCTTTATTTTTTTGTGGCAATTACATTGTCTCACAATGTACTAGTTCTTACATATTCTTCTGTCCTCTACTAGTTTGTAAGCTCATTGAGAGTGGAAGATTCTTTTTTCTTTCCCTTTTAATCAAAGTTATTTAAAACTGTTAGTACTCTATAAACACTTTTGAACGGGTAAATATCAGATGAGTTTTGGGACTAAAAGCCACAAAAAATTCTGATACCAAATTCTCGATTTTTTAGGATAAAATGCAGCAGCTTAAAAAAAAGGAATCACATTTACTTACTACATGAGAAATCTAGGAATCACATGTCAAAATTATTTCCTTCTGAGGTTATATGTAAATGAAAATGGCAGTATGAGCACAGTTTCTTCTAACCCATGTAATAGAGACGCAGGGAGGGCATTTGCCCTGAAAGAGACTGTGGATAATGGGGATTTTCCTCACTAATCACGTTTGCCACCGTGATCTATGGTTTATAGCATCATGTCAGATAGGCTCTCCATGGGGTTAAAAGGTTTCCTTAAAATACAGCCATGCGTTACCCACTGCGGCCCTGACCCGTCCCTGAGTCCCGGTGACTGTCAGAGCTTCCTCTGTGAGTCCCTGCCTCACTGTCGGGTGGAAGGAGAATGACAGTGATGTGTTGGGAGTACTCCCTTTCCCATTTCCTGGTTTCGATTCTTGCGTTTTCTTGGTGGCACCAACAACGTATTTCCTTTAATATGCAATATAAAAAATGACGCATCTTAGCACCAGGTCTAAATTACTTTTCTATGTTTAATCACAATGCAACAATTCTGCATTTGTGGCATTACCTTACACTTATCCTGGGCATTATTACAGTATCAGTAGATTCAAATCTTACAAATATGAAGGGCTGTTTTCCACAAATAATATCTCTCTTTGGGGGAATCATGAATCACAGATGCCAATGGTCAACATCATGCGGTCTGTTCATCTGACTCACTTGGGACCATAACAGGAAAATTAAAGATGTGGGTAAAACTAGGCTGAGAAATGCTTGGGTGTCTCATGTACTGAGGAAAAGTGACCAGAGGGTTTGAAACTATGTGTGAACCTAGGAGGCTTCTTATTGTCTCCACTGCAGGGAGGGGTTCTCAGCACCGTGTAAATTGCGGTTATTCTACCAGCTGTGTGGAGATTCCATATATATATATATATGTGTGTTCACTTGTTTTATCATATCAGTGCAAGAGACTCTGTGTGACAAAGACTTTTAAATTGCTGGTATATTTCCTTTATTACACGAATTCTCCTCAAATTATCTTGATTTGTTCATTTATCTTCTTACTGCCAACTGGGATATACATATAATGATGCAAACACATTTCAATATTCGTTTATTAATATACCCTGCACTTAACAGTAGTTTTTGCAAAAAAAAAAAGGAATTCAAAAGTATGTTAAATGAGTGAATGGATTAAATGCTTTCTTTTTAAAAGGGATTGAGCTTCTAAGTCTTCATTAGGAGATTACCCAGAGAATATTTCTTTCTCCAAAACAGTCTTTGAAGCCATTCATGGCACTCTGTTTGTATGATGACATCACACTGGCGTGTATGTGTGTGGTACTGGGGTGGGGGGTGAGAGGAAATGGGGACAGTAAAATAACGAAACTCTATTTTCTGCAAGAAGCAACCCTTGATTACGTTTCTCCCGAGTCTCAGCTCTTATTCTTACTGTGCATGCTGCTGACTGCTTTGCTACCGGTGCATTTGCTAAGCCACACTCATCCACAGGATAAGACGCCACTTAGTAAATTGCTGATACAGTGCGTTTGTCACATCGAATAGTAGTGTGGCTGTTAAAAGTGCAGACCGCCGTGCAGTTATCACGGTGGGTGTGAGATACACTTAAACTTGTATATTTGAGTTGTATATATTTATGACTGTAAATATATATGCACATTTAATATTAAAATTGTAAGTGTTAATAAGTGTCCTAATATGCTCACCTAGGATCTAGAGCCTCGGAGTAATGAGAAGAAAAAATATGACTTGAATATACTTAATTAAAATACTCGCTAGAAGAAAATGGTCCTACAATTCTTTTTTATCTTTGGTTTTTTTTGGGGGGTGAGTGGAGGGAGTAAATCTAACGAATGTATGATCTGTTACCTTTGACTCCTGGACGCTTTCCGTGTGACTGGAAAGGGAGTCAGGTCAACTGCTGTACAGTCGAAGCAAATGGTTTTGAGTTTGGACCCTGCTTTACCACCTCGTGGCTCTTTGGCTTTGGAGAAGCTTCACGGTCTCTTTCAATTTCAGTTTCCTCATCTACCAAATGGGAAATACAATCCCTGCCTCAAAGGCCTGGATGTGACCCAGTGACCTTGTGCATATACTGGGAGCCACTGCTGCAGACTCAGCAGACCTCACCTGGTACATGCGACACGAAGGCAATGGCCTGAGCGGTGACAGCCAGCAGCCAGCAGCACCAGCCAGGGGCCCCAGAGGCCAGCGGCCCAGCAGCAGCTCACAGGTTGGTGTCCTGGGGCTGGCTTCTCGGCTGCGTCCCTATGGAGAGACAGCCCCTGCAGCCGAGCTAACTGAGCTGTCCTTGCAGCCTCACCAGGAAGGTTACTGGTTACTCCGAACACGCATCTTCCAGCAGATGGAAGTTGGTGGCAGGCGACTTGCCTCAACTCTTGAAATTCATATTCCTTAGCAAGTTCCTAAGCCACAAGCGACACAGACTCCAGGCATAAGTGTGAGATGCTGGGACTGGAAACGCTGAGATGAAAGACTCCGTATCTCATGATTGATCCCTGGGGCCATTTCACCCTCAGCCACATCATAAATGATATCCATCTCCCTTGCTGAAAACAAACATCCTGCAGTAAAAGACCGCGGGTGTCATAAATCTGTTACAAAATCATACTGTAGTCATTACTATAAAACCGAAGTCCCTGGGCCTGTCACACCATAATTTCCTTGTCATTTAACTCAATGTAACAGCATAAGAAAGTATCTAGGATTATTTGTTAGCATAATTTCAAGTGCCAATATCTTAGTTGAAAGTATTAAGTAATTTTTTAACTATGATAAATTATCTTCCTTTAATATATGCTTGATTGATTCCATGCTGGGAAGTTGTGTGGTTACATTAGGATAATATTGGCGACAGGCACATTTTAATGTAACCATATGTTTTAAGGATATAATATAAAGTGTTTCATGGCCATTAACATTTAGACCTAAAATCAATCTGTTCAAAATTGAAAACAGTTTTTAGGTTTGACTGAGGGAATTTAGATGGTCTATATGTGTACTCACTCTGTCCGAGCATTTCAACGTCCAATATGTGAATAGATAGAAAGGGGCAGCCAATTTGTAAACGGTCGATGCGTCCGTGTGTCTTGTGTTATTGATCCCGTTTGTGTCTGGGCTAGAAACGAGGAAGGAAACTCAGGCAGGAAACAGCTCTCGTGGGCTCTGGAAGAGCCGTGCAGCCCCCAAGATGACCGAACACAGACCAGACGACAGACCGTTCAGCTTCTCGGAGGAAAGTTACCCTTTTAGTGTGCAAATACATCTCACTACGTGTTTTGGAGCTGTGATCACCACTGTTTAGCTGATGTCACCTCCACCCTGTCTTCCTGTCCCAGCAGCCCTCCCAGTACAGGCGTCTGCCTGGGCAGCTGAAACCAAGTGGCTGTTTGTACCACCAGGGCTAGCACGCTACATGGGAGAGACATTTTATTTCTGTGACACCTGGAATATCTTTAGAGGAAAGATGTGGCTTTCTAGAAGGATAATGGCAGTTTCCTCAACCTGTAACTGTCTATTAAATACATTCTTATAGGAAAGAGAACTCATCCAAGATTTGAGTGCCTAGTGAACCAGGGTTCCCAAACCTGGTAGAAGGCTAGGCCTGTGCGAGCAGGGCTCCCGTAGTTGACCCCTGCGCCTTCCTTTTCCCTGTCCCGGGATCCTGGCTCATTACCTGGTAGTAGAGATGACAGGCACCACCAAATGCACGCTCAGGTGTATTGTCGGAACTAACGGACTGAGCTTGGCACACCTCAGAGCCAGTCACAGTCTAACTGAACCATTCTAGACATTTTGTAAAGGCTTGAGAAGAAAACCATGAGAGCCGGGGCGTCCCCCAGGGGACAGGGTCACCTCCCTGGGAAGAATGAGCCGTCAGGTCTTGATGAGAAACGGTGCCTATTTCCTTGTGGCTGGGAACGCTGGGCGAGTGGAAAGGTCTTGGTTCTGTGGACTCACGACAGTGGCCTGGCCAGAACTCTAGCTTATCTGGAGGGACCAGAAAAGGGCTGCTTCCCTCAGATCCATTTCTTTTCTCTTGGCTGCCGTAGTGGAGGCTTCGGAAAGGGTTACTCAGTTCTTGTCCAGGGAGGGTTACATATTTTTAGCAGTTCTGAAGTCATTAGCTTCATTGGACAGTTTTCGTGTTCATTGCACTTTAACGCGTAGTGACTTGTAACCAAGGTCCACACTCTTTAAATTAAAAAGTTCCAAGAGCATTTCCAGCTAAGTTAGTCCAGTTAGCAGTTTAGTTACACAGGTTCCAGTCTTCACCAAGTCCTCACTGTCATGACCAAGTGACATCCGCGTGGGTGAGAAACGTGCCGGGGGTAATGAGGGGTCCCGTCCGCCTCCCAGAAACTTGGGGGTTTGTCTCCTAGATTTGGGGCAGAGGCCAGAGGGTTGGAAAACGTTCCCCCTGCTGGGCCCACTCACAGCTCTGTCTCCTGATATTTCCAGTTACCTTGGAAAGCAAGTGCAGACTTCTGCAGCCCAAGCTAAACTTGAATTTGGAGGCATAAAGCTGGGAGGAAAAAATCTTCTGCATTTAAAAAATTGAGGAAATGGACATTTAAAATATATAATTTCAGAAAAATGATTTGAGATGATAGAATAATTTTGAACAAGTCAATAACATGAGATACATTTTTAAATGCCCTTGAAGAAACTATCTCCAACAAAGATGCGAGGACAGGGTTATTTTATTGGCAAGTTTATTTAAATGTTCAAGGAGCATATATTACTTTTTATGTAAATTGTTATATATAGTACATAAAAATATGTAGAGCTTCTAAGTTCCTTTTATGAATCTACTATAATTACTATGCTGAAACTCGTAGATGATACAAAAAATAGATCTAATAGATCAATCATTCCAAGGTTACATGTGTGCATTTCTGAAATGAAATGTTCAACACAAGATTGAGCAATATATTAAAATATAATAGCCAACAGCCATAATACCTGATGGCTTCTGCCTAAGGCATCTGTCCATGTGTTCTGTCACGTGAATGGAGAAACACAGAATGGAGAAACACGATTTTCTTGATAATCTCTAACAAAAGTTTAACCAAATTCAGCATCACATCTTTCATGTTTTATATCTCAAATTATATTTAATTGTGTAAAGTGGGAATAATCTTATTAAATGTAAACGCAGAACAATGATATCATTTATCGCCGCTATTGTATAATAATTTTTGGGAAGGTCTAGCCAGTGACATAGGATGAGATAAATGAGATATATGGATTGTGATTAAAGAAATAGAATTAGAAGAACCTCTATCTGATACGATTATCTACTGAGAATGCCAAGAAAGTAATAAAAACTTTATAAATAAATGTAATGGTGACATGGACTATTAAGAAGTCCCTATAAAATTAAATAGCTTTTCTATATGCCACCAGTAAGTACTTGGAAAACATAATGAAAAAAGACTTCATTACAATAGCAACATATAAAACAAAATACAAAAATATAACACTAAACATGCTAGGCTTATATGTGTAGAAACCCACAAAATTTTAATAAGTGTAAATTTAAAAATTTGTCTTTCCTGAAAGGATGATAAATCATATAAAATATGTAAATTTTCCACATAACGACTTACAAATTTAACACTTTTAAACAAAATCTACAAAAGGTTGTCTTTTAACTTTGTAGAATGGATTTTTTTAATATGTAAGAGAGAAGTTGTATACTTTGGCATATATTGCTTTAATCAAGTAAAAATGAGTATCAAAAATAGCACAAATGAAATTAAATTTCAAATACAAAAAAGTTAAAACTGCCTACACTGGAGAAGACATTAATATCTTTCCTATACAAAGAATGATTAAAAACCAGTAGAAAATGGGAAAGAGCCACCGTCAGACTCCACGTGCTTAGGGACCGCCCGGTCGCAGTGAGGGAGACGCTGCCTGAGCGCGCAGTCCTGGTTTGGCTCATTCGTCGTCACGGTATTTTAATAACAACGCAGCTGAGGAAGGATGAGCTTTGGGGGTAACTTTTAGACGTTGTCAGGCCCCGACTGAGCAGGGGTGCCGTCACCCTGCAAACGCTGGTGGTACCTGCCCTCCAGCTCCATTTGTGCTCACGCGCTCTTTCCACTCGGTGTCCTGGGGATGCGACCAGGCCGGGGAGGGGGGGTCGTCACAAAGCCCCGAGGGGCCGCCGGGCACGGGGCTGTCAGGTCCCCAGTGGTGCCCATCGGCCGTGTGTTGCCAAGGTCAGACCCGCCAGCTAGGCTTGGGCTTGTGTTCCCTCTTTTTGGGGCTCATTCTCTAAAGTCTGTGATTAGAGCCCCCTGCCTACGCTTTGAGGGGTTCATTTCAGTCGTTTCTGTGGCACTCTGCCCCCAGGGTGTCTGGGCCGGGGAGTGTCCCGGGGCCGCTGGCTGGGCTGAGCTGTCACCGGTCCCTCCGCGGGGCGGCCACGTGCCCATCACGTCCACGCGCGGACGTCAGGCCGGGTCCTCGGGAGACACAGGTGTCAGGAGATCCCGCTTCCTAACCAGGAACACGCGCTCTGTAAGGAGCCACCGCGCCTCCCACCTGGGGTCCCCAAGCTGCCACCGGAAGGGAGGGTAATGTGACAGAGCTGGGGAGGGACAGACGGCTGCCCCTGCGAGCCAGAGCCAGCGGGGAGGACGCGTCCCTGACCCTGCAGGTGAGCTCACTGCCGCCTCCAGACGTCCTGCGAGGGGTCACACTTCCCGGGGTGGCACGTGTCCTGGGGCCATTTCAGCAGTACTAGTAATAATGCCTGTTATGTGACTAGGAGGTGATCGTTGTATAACACTTTAACTTTGCAAAAAGAGAATTAAAATGATCTAAAACTGCAAGTAAGTGAAGCACTCCTTAACTGCTTAGCTCTGGCGGGGCGGCCATCACTCAGACCCGTGAGGAAATAGATGTGTTTATTGCTTGATTGGGCCTGGAGTCTGGGGGGAAGGCAAGACTGAACGTTAACGCTTCTTCAGCTCCTCAGCGCAAAAGGAGACCAGAGCAGTTGGTGTTTCTGTGTTAGGAAAACATTAGTGAGCCTTTGGGTCTGCAGGGTCCTGGGGAGCTACCTCCCTTTGGAGAGGGAAGTACAGAGCGCGGGAGGGTCCAGGAGCTGGGGTCTGAGGCGCAGGGGGGGGGTATCCTGACATGAAAGGGGCCGAGCCACGTGGAAACGCAGACCCTCTCCTCTGGCAGGCAGTCCATCCAAAGAGATACTCGGGGAATGAAGGAGACCATAGTTTCAAGATAATGGGTCCCGGTGACTCAGTCCTCAGCAGGTGGGGCTGTCACTCTGCTCTGACAGCCCGGTCCCACCGCTCTGGGTTCTGGGGGGGAGGAAGACCCCGAACCTGACTGTTGTCTCTGGGGCTGCATCAATCTGGCATGTACAATTCTATGACCCAGAAACGGCAATTTCTTAGACTGATTGTTTTTGTAATTTTCGGTTAACCCCGCCTTTACCTAATACTACTTGGCCTCTTGCTCTTCATATTTTTTTCATTATGAATAACTGATAAAAGGTGTATACGACTTCTACAATATTCAATAATTATTGACTTTCCTTTCCTTACCCTTTCTCCCCCCCCAGACATGGTGTTTAAGGACATAATATATGCTTATGACACAATCAGGTGCAGACAATTAGGTTCTAAAACGATGTTTAAACAAGGACAAGTGTCCGTCCTCAACAGCATCATAACACTTCTGTGATCAAGCTTCTGTCAATGACTGTAAATACCACAAACTTAAAATTGAGTCGTGTTTCTTATTAAGAAGTTTCACCCAACAGGAATTGCTCTATTGATTTTTTGGGTCGTCTATGGCATCGCGTCGTGAATATGGAAATATTTCCACTGTGAGGAGATGAATCATTTTTGGTTTATAAGAGCTCTGTCAGAGGGAAAAACAAATCAATAGACTTGAAGTTACAACCTAAATTGTTTAAGTAGCAGCAGCTACAAATGGGGGAGGATTTAGATGAATGATAGGAATTGTGCTGTGTGTACATATTTTTCAAGAAAATTGATAAGGACCTGCTCGTCCTACTTTTAGGGACACACAGAAAACTACAGGCAGAGCGAGCGCCTCCCGTCAGGAAGGCTCTCACTGCCCCATTCAGGCACAGTTGTTTTGCTCACTGTTTTCTTGTCTGTGCACATTGTACTATTTCGCAAACCCTACTTCATGTTGTAGTAAGGCAGTGACCATCAAATCTGTGGGTAGACTTCAGTGCTTTTCTTCTAAAGACCTTAGAAGGAGAAACGGAAGCTCTTGCTGTGGTGATAAAAAAGCAAGTTCTGTTACTCAGGTGCTTTCTACTGAATCACATGATAAGGACGTGAAAGCCAGTTACCACAAACCACATATGACCATCGTGTATTCAGGAGGGCTCTGTTGTCACTGGAAAACTGTAGCAGAGTTCAGTCTTCTGTGGCGGAATGCCACTCCCGTTCTCTGACGTAGAATTATGTTAGAGGTGATCGCTTGTTATCACCTGGTCGTCACTATCTTAGCAGCACCGATTACACTGACCATCCGGGCACAGTGCTGACCCTGCAGGTGGAGGGACACCTGCTGACCCCTTCCTCCGAGGAGCTCACAGCCCGACCAGTGCAAATGGGTGCGAATGGGGCTTTTCACCTCATCGCGAACTAACGCTGGAATTCTGGTCCCAGCTTTCCAATTCTAAGTCTATGGCCTTGAGGCCACAGAACACAGAGGTTGGATGTCATCTCGGATCGTGCTTTTCTTAGACTTGCGTTTGATCCCTTCACGAATTAATTTAGTTATTACTACATACATTTTACAAATGATAAAAGTGAGGCCAAGGGACGAGCAGGATGTGCCCGGGGAGGGAGAATCAGGAAACAGCAAAGCAGATCAAAGGGCATATTCTGTCTTCAGAATATTACCCCTTCACTGCTTCCTGCTACCCTGAGTATGTTCTATGTGATGCAGTATATGGAGATGTGAAAATGAATAAATGTGTTCATCTGATAGGCAGGTAGGACATATACATACCTATGCACATATATAGGTACATATGCACTTCTGCCCTCCCGCAGGTGAGGGCCAAATGTGCTAATAAGTATTAATATACTTTCAGTATTGAAAACCCATTTCAGAAAGGAGAGTGTTGTAATCCCTTTCCCCTGTGCAGTCTGCTACGTGAGGGCACCGACCTGGATATGTTTTTCCTCTCAGTCTGTTCCAGTCTTTGGCATCCTTTAAGAAAACACCACGTCTCCAGCTTTGATGAATAAACTTTTCTGAACACGCAAAGCCCTCTCTAGCCACCCCTATCTCACCTGCAAAGTCCCTTGTACTGCCAGCTCCTTCTGTCCCCTGCAGACGCCCTCCGTGTCCGTGGTCCCACTCCTGTGTGTTCCACATTCTGTAGTCAACCAACCACAGATCAGAAATATTCCCAGTTGGTTGTTGCTGACGTGTGCTTCGTAATTAGTCCTACGGCGGTCGGCTGTGTGTGTACTGAGCACGTACAGATGTCTTTTCCTTGTGAACAACGCAGGGTAACAACTATTTACACAGCATTTACACTGCATTCGGTATTGGAAGCAATCTCGACATGACATAAAGGACAGGGAGGACACATGCCACCCATCTTACGCAAGGGACGTGAGCACCCATGGGTTTTGTGTCTGTGAGGTTCTGGAACCATCCCGTGGATACCAGGCGATGACTGTGTTACCTATTTCTTTTTTAATGCATCTGTAGTGTCTTGGAAGATGGGAGAATAGTTCTTACAGACCCATGCCCACATCGGCACTGCGGATAACAAATGTCATAAACAGGTGCTCCTCAAGGTACTTTAAAAAGACTCAGTAAGACCACTTTTCATAAGTTCTATTAAAAAGAAAAATAGTGCCTACTCAGTTGTAAAGTTGCTTTTTATTAAATTTATTTTGAGGCCAAGAGCAAAGCAGCTGAAGCAGCCCTGGAGCTCAGTGCTCGTTAAAACAGACTGTAAAGTTGAGCTGGTGTTGTGCATTTTTATTGCCCGTAAAAATCTCCGTTCCTTAGGAAGTTCTCAGGTACATGTGGCAGGCACATCACAGAAACATGAGGCTGCTATGGACTGTTTCACGTCAGCACGGCCTTTTCCTGGGCATCTAACTATGTGCGGTGTGTCACACGGTGTCACAAACAACCACACTGACCCCAGCTCAGCCTTGTAGGACAATTCTGAGACCTCCTCACAAAGAAGATTGCTTCTGGTAACTTGGTAAAACCCTTGGGCACAAGTCCTTGAATGTTACAGATGCAACATGAATCTTATGAACACAAGTGTTAGAAGATTCTCTTCCTAAGTCCTAGGCAGAACTACAAACAAGCTTTCTCCTTTTCACAGTATAAGCCACCCACCTGTTTCTATTCCATAAGTGTACCCTGGCACGTCTGCTGCCAGCATCCTGGGCCTCACAGCTGCCTCAGCACTAAAATCCTGGGCGATGCGTTTGGACGACTAAAGACCGTCTTGCTTCCTGGGAGAAGTGGCCAGGGTGCTCCGTGATTTCCGGCTTCTGCAGCTGATGACAGACCTACGAGGCGGAAGGGAGGAATTCTCGCCTGAGGAGAAACGGAGTCTCCCAGACATTGTGTGGCCGTGTCCTGGGTGTGAGGAAGGCGCCTCCAGGGAACGGGCTCTGCGGGCTCCCACGTTGCAGACGCCGTCCGCCATCCCGTGGGTGGCAGCGCGCCCACCTCATGCTCTTATCACACACGCGCGAGACACACGGCGGGGACAGCCACGGCCACAGCTGGGAGGCCTTGTTCACTGGTTTGGAAAATCACCGGTTCTTTGCTCGTGGCAGGTTCTACGAAGCTCCCCGCCGCGATCCCACGGCCGTGGGTGCCTAGTTCACCACTGTCTCGGATTCTGCAGGAAGCTTCCCATCGGACAGAACGTGACAGCCTCTGTGACGTCCTGGGAGAAGCGCGTGTTGCTGGGTCACTGAGCCGGGCCAGGCGCTGACCCAGCAGGGTTGGGCTGCTCCCCACACCAGGCACGTCGCCCGTGGACACTATGCTGGGCTCACGCGCATTTATTTGCACCGTGACGATTTGATGGATCCTCACAAGTAGTTCACGATGTGAAGCCGGTGTGCCCAGGGCACCTGCGGTTTGCAGGGTATGGGAGCCAGCGCTAGGTGCCACCACGGCGGCGGCGCTGTCACGTGCGCATGGGGAGGTGCCCCATGGAGGATGGATCTGATGCATCGGATGGAATCCCTTCGTGGCTGCAGCACAGAGGGCACCACGGGGAGAGGGCTTGAGCAGAACCTGCGTATCTCTAGAGCTCCCAGGCTCGCAGTTAGAAGGGAGAACAGGTAGGGCACCTGCCATAACTGCAGGGACCAGCTAGGCCTCACCTGGCCGTAGTATGAGCTGTGACTCTGGCTTCCCGCGTGGGGGGAGGTGAAGGTGAGCTGCCGGGGAGCCAGACCGGGCCCCCTGGAATGCTATCCCGCCAAGCCTTACCTGCTCCTAATTGTTCTCCAAGACGTGCTGGGGAAGGTGGGATGGACTTGGGGTGCCTCCCAGGGTAAGCCACCCGGAGTCACGACGTATTTAGGAAAACGTTTATAAAGGATGTACCCCAGCTTTAGGGCTGTGTGTGTGTTCACACACTCATGTACACGTGTATATTCATATGTACAGAGACTTACAGAAGACACACACACACACACACACACACACACACACACACACTAGGAGAGTGAGAATCAAAGCCGCCATCCATAAGCTTTGAATTGTGTAAAACCTAGCATTTGTCAAGGAAATGTACATATATTTCCAAAATATACCTTAATAAAGATTTTACCTTAATAAAAATAATAAAGTATAAGATTATAGAACTAGTTTATTTTTACACATATGTTTTATTAACACATACACCCAACTCCATGTTCTTAGAAAAATTGTCAACAAAGAAAAATTCTAACTCACCCTAAAAATCCCTAACGTTCTTAACGACATGAACAGATAATTCTAAAATTCATCAAAATACTATAGAAACAGTGTATTGTGTTTCCCGTGATGGATTCACAGTAGTTTCTTTGGAATTTCACATGACCTGCCCTGTAGCATCTCCAAAGAGATTGTCATTTTAAAGAATAATACGCTGTTATGACATTTCCTGGGAAGTCCAGCTGCCCTGAAGACCCTTCCAGCTTAATATTCATTCAAGCTGAACGGAACAGATGCGTCCTGGTGGCAGCTGTCCACCTCTCCCAGGTCAGACAATATGCCTCCTGTATATTTCTTGCTCCTTTGCTTAAAGCTCACCCTTTACCATTATTATTGTATTTCAAAAATGCACTCAAGACCTACAAAGTGTGCATTTCTCTGTATTGTGGGTCAGTGGTAAAGTCAGAATCGGAATTCAGATAATTTGAATTACCATCTTAAGAACTGCTTTGTAAAATAAGTTGTTTGGAGATTGAAAATTACAGTAACTAAGTCAATTGCAGGAATAAGAATGAATTTGTATTAAATATTGGTATCTACACATTTCAGTCATAAACTGTGTACATGTTTAAATAGTCACATATAAACAGATTTAGAGAGTAAAGTTATCTGAAATGTTAATGTCATTTATTTTTCCTTATGCTGTTAGAAAAAAAAGTGGTACTTAAAACAGTCACTTAAAAAAGTGAAAGACACATTGATTTGGAAATGGTTAATGAAATTATTTGCCATTACTGTACTTAAAATTGATAATTTCATCAAGCAGCGATTGCTAATGGGCTCAATATCCTGTATTATTTTTAAAACTTTTAATGATCAGTGATTAAGAGCCAAATATCTTAAAAACTCTTCATTACGCAGTATTTTTTTCATGCCTTGATCAAACGGTAAAATTCTGGTAGAGCCAAACATCCCAAACCACTTATTTTCACCGCGCCTTAGTGTTCAGGTGTGTGAGAACAGAAACGTGGTGACTGCTGTTCACCACGGAGCAGACACTCAGCTCTCCACTCTGTTTTTCTTTGAGGCACATCTGTAGTTTGTTTGGGATGGAAATACCACTTAATAAAAAATGATGTAACGTGTTTACATACCACACTCTTTACCTGGCTCTTTCAAATGTTTTTAAGAAACTTAATGAAAATGTCTTCTCTTTGTTATGGTTTTGTGTGGCTTAGATAACAAATTTTAGCCAAAAAAACATTGAACACATATTTATAAAACATCTTGTTATTTGTATAAATTTGTCCACCCTCCAGAGATGGATAAGTATGATCCCTGATCTCAAAATGCATGCAATGGAGAGGGGATAAACAGACTTATACTGATTCCAATACAAATCCAACTTTATAAGAATAAGTAGAATGTAAGATCTATAAAGATTTTATGTGGTGTTTCAGAGAAGAAGAGAGATTTGTTATTCACATAGCTAAAAGGAGAAAATATTTTGCCATTTCCATTGAACCCAGAAGTAAACATGGTCACAGTTCAATTACAATGTATGTTGCACTTTAAAATTTATAAAACACTTCATTTTGCTCTCATCTGTTTCTTTAAAATAGTCCTGTGAAGTAGACAGAATAGGCACAACCATTACCAGTTTGTAGCTGGAATTAGTAGCAAATATTGACTCCAACCCATAAGTGCTAAATAAATTTAGTTTTTTTTTCACTAACCCTTAAGATAAAAAAAAAAAGTTATTGAAAAACAACAACTTTACGTCCCTGAGCTACTTCAAGGCAACTTTATCACCAGTATTCCCGTGCACCTGACTCTCTCAGACATGTGTTAAAGTACTTTTTCTCCATTAGAAGAAGTGCCCTGCATTATTTATGACCATAAGTAGTGAGCACTGTGGTTTTATAGCTTTCTAGACAGATGGCACCATCGGCACAGCCACACACCATTTGTATGGAGCTTGAGTTGACTGTCAAAAGGAGGCCTGTGTCCTACTAAAGTATTAACCAGCACCATATTGTTTGTAATATTTGAGGAATTCTAAATGCTAATTTTAACCACTGTTATCAATATAAAGTTCATGCCACAAACATTTATGGACAAGTACCACATTCTAGTAAAGGCCCCTTAGAATTACCATATTGAATCTTCTCATTTTCCAAACCCTGAAGAACTGAAGCATTGCTCATAAAGTGACACAGCTGGGTAAGTTTCAAGAGTATTTTCTATTCTTTTTATAGGCAAAGCTAGGGTGTGTGGCTGTTTTCTCTTCCTATTTCTTTTGATGGAGTCCTAATGTTTCCAAAGCAATCTCCTCACAGGAATCCTAATACGTCCTCTTGGCTTTGTCGTAGCCTCGTGTTCACAAACACAGATTTATTTGCCACAAAGTATTCTAAGCGCTCTTCAGGTATTCAGTATTTTGTGACAAGTAGGATGAAAACGAGACTGTTTTCCACAGTCTGCACCATTTCACATTCCAACCAAAAGTGGTACACAGCACGCCAGTTTCTCCATGTGCACAGTAGCATTTGGTATTTCCTGTGTGTGTGTGTGTGTGAGAGAGAGGGTGTGTGAGAATGTGCGTGAGAGGGTTGTGACAGGGTGTGTGTGTGTGTATGTGTGTGAGTGTGTGTGTGTGTGTCTTTATTGGTTTGTTTAAATGGATCGGAGGCAATATCTCCTGTGGTTTTGGTTCGCGTTTTCCTAACGATTAATGACACTGAGCATCTTCTCACGTGCCTATTGACCATTTGTAGGTCTGCTTTGGAGAAATGTAGTTCAATTCCTTTGCTCATTTTTGGATTGGGTTGATTTTTTGTTTTGGAGTTTTAGAAGTTCCCTATATTTTGGATGTTAATCTCTTATTAGGTATGTGATTTGAAATTATTTTCACTCATTCTGTGGGATAACTTTTCACTCTGTTGATAGGATCTTTTGATGCACACATATTTTAGATTTTTATGAAGTTCAGTTTACTTATTTTTCCTTTTATTGAATGTACCTTAGGTGTTACATCTAAGAAATTATTGCCAAAAACAGTGTCATGAAGCATTGGCCCTATATTTTGTTCTAAGAGTTTTACAGTATTAGATGTCAAAATAGGTCATAGATCCGTTTTGAGTTCATTTTTGAATATGGTGTTAGGTAAGCATCCAACTGCCTTCTTCTCCTTCTGGAGATCCCATTTTCCCAGGACCATTTGTTGAAAAGGCTGTTTATTCCTCAAAGAATTATCTCGGCAACCTTGTCAAAAATCGTTAGAAAATCTATGTGATGGTTTATTTCTGGACTTTATTCCATTGGTCTCTATGTCTGTGTTTATGCCAGTCCTACACTGTTTTTCTGTTGTTGTTTTTTGGGGGGGTTCCCCCCCATAACTGTAGCTTTGTAGTGCATTTTGAAATCAGGAAGTATGAGCCTTCCAGCTTTGTTCTTTTTCTAAATGATTTTTTTTTCTTGGCTATTTGAGAGTTCATATGAATTTTAGGACGAGTTTTTGTGTTTCTGCAAATATGTTATTGGGATTTTGATAGGGATTGCATTAACTCTGTAGATCACTTGGGTATATTGGCATCTTCACAATGTTAAGTCATCCAATTTATGAACATGAGATGCCTTCCACTTATTTATGTCTTTTTAAATTTCCATCAGCAATGTTTTGTGAATTTCACTAGTCTTTCACCTCCCTGATTAAGTTATTTTTTAAGTATTTTACTCTTTTGATGCTATTATAAATGAAGTAGTTATCTTAATATGTTTTGTGGATTGTTTATTATTAGCATATGGAAACACAACTGATTTCTGTGTGTTGACATTGTATCTTGTTACTTTACTGAATTTGTTTATTAGTTTTAACCACATTTTTTGTGGATTCTGTAGGGTTTATCATATAAGATCATGTCATCTCTGAACAGAGGTAATTTTACTTCTTCTTTCTTTCTAAAACAAGATGCCTTTTCTGTCTTTTCCTTGTCTGAGTGCTCCGGCTGGGGCTTCAGCACTATACTGAGCAGAAGGGATGAGGGTGGCACCTCGCCTTGGGCCTGGCCACAGAGCACGGGCTGAGACTCAGTCTTTCACCCACACAGATGATGTTCGCTGTGGGTTTTTCATACATCGTTTATGTTGTGTTTCTTCTTTTAGTATTTTTATCCTACTGTTAGTTTGTTGAGTGTTCCTAGCATGAAAAGGTATTAATTAATGATGAGGTCCTATGTGTCAGTTTTTTCTGATTTATTCTTTTTCTACCCTATATTAAAAGAAATGGCTAATTCAAGGTCACCGATAATTTATCTTTTATTCACCTCGAGGTTTTATACTTGCACTCTAATATATTGGTCTATGAACCACTTCACTTTTATTTTCGTACATGATATGCTATAAGCATTGAGGGTTTTCTTTTTATATATCCAATTGTTGCAGAAATGTTTTGAGCAGATTAAATTTCCCCATTGAAATATTTTGTATCTCTTTTGACAATCAATTAGCTATATTTATATGAGGGTCTATTTTTCAAGTATTCTATTCCACTGATCTAAATTTTTATCCTTACATTAATATCGTAATGTCTTGCTTACAGTAGCTTTACTATGTTTTAAAATTAGATTGTGCAAGCCCTCCAACATTTTTCTTTGTTCAAAGATGCTGACAATTCTAAGTCCTCTTCATTTCCAGAATAAGGACACTGAAATTTAGAGACATTAAATAGCTCACCTAAATTCGGGATAGCAGATCCAGAAATTAAACACTGGTCATTGCAGTTTGTGAGGCACGAGTACCATTCAACTCAGTGACTAACCTCTGTCCAAACCAATGAATCGACTCTATAACTATCTAGCCACTGAGGACATAAGCCCCAAACTAGTTTCTGCTTTTACAATTTATTTTTCAGTCAGAAAAAAAAAAAAAAAAAAATCTGTGCTTTTTCTATAACATTATTTTAAACAGTATTTGATGAAATCACTTTTTTCATTTTTCTAATTTGCTTTGTGAAAAAATACTGCGTTTTGAAAAAAGATTCTATATAGCAGACCTCTGTCATTTATGAGATTGTCAAGAGCTGTGTTGTGGATATCTTATGATAGAAAAAAAAGCACTATTTAAAAATTACCATGAGGAACATGATACATTTCATGATTTCTAGGCATGGTTAACAGAAAAAACATTTTAAAATTGTGTTAGTTCACTTAATCGATTTTGCTCAACATGTATATAAAAAATCCCATCACAGACGTGTCAGGGAAGGGCTAGGGACACCTGCCGGCATCACACATCCTGTGCACACCTGTCGCTGTCTTGCTTGCCTGCCCCTGGCCCACAGGTTCCTGGGGCAAGACTAGCAGGTACAGAGCATCAGCTTCTGAACCATCAAACCTGAGATTGACAGAAAGTCAAATCTAGAACACACACTTCCACATTTAAAGCAAAATCCTCTTTGAAGGCAAATGAGGTAATACACAGTACTGGTAATCAGATTTTTTTTTTAAGGTAATATTTCTAATGGAAGACTGAAGGAAACAAAAACATGGTGTGCAAGAGAAAAGCACCGCTCACTCCTGCTGACTCCTTTCCATGGCTTTGTCTCTTCGGTTTGTTAATGATAGCTTTGCCGAACGAATTTAGCTGTGGCGGTAGATCCTGAAAGGAACATGTTTTATCCGAAGACCTAGCTACTCAGAATTCATTTTCACAAGTGCCCTCCCCCTGCGCACGTATGAAGCTGGAGATGAGGACCACAAAGGCCCCCCGTTTTCCAGTTTGCCCTGTTTGGGAGATGCAGGGTTGGGTGGAAGTGACTGTCTATATTTGTCCCAGATCTACACAGAGCATCAGAGTGGACACCCCACGTGAATGTTTGGATAATTTCTGCCTAACATCACTGGGGCCTGGTTTCACTGTGACTGTAAGTGAGCAGAAAGATTTCCCTGCAAACACGAGGTTTAGCAACTTCAAGTGAAAACCAATGGTGTATCAAATAAGCCTTTTAGTTTGTCCCATATTAAGCTCTCTTCTTTCTATTTATAACCATTTTAGAGAACTATTAGACCTTCAGAAATTTTGATGTTCCTGTTACTACATTTGAGGTAGTCTGAGGGTAAGGACGTTAAGGGGATAGTTTAGTCATTAAACATCCTAACGTCAAAAATTCATTATTTGAATGGAGTGATTGTCTGTGCACACTAAGTAACTGCCCCTTTCCAGTAATTAAGGAAATTTCGCTCTTTAGAAATATTCCTTCATTTATTAAGAAAAAGTTTCAAATTCAGAAGTTATTTCTTAATTTGATCTCCATCCAGCCCTTTCATGGATCAGATACACAGCAGTAATGATGACAAGAAAATGTTGACCTGATCTCTGTTTGGCTTATATCACGGCTCTACAGGAAAACGATAACTTCTGACAAAATTAAAACTATGGGGATTATTGTGGTTTATAATATGAATATGAACTCAAGTCAGGTATCCCCTTCGAGCCAGTGTTACTTGTCTACGGTGCACTGTGTCTTTTTCTTGCAATTCACTCTCCACATTTACACAAAAGCCAGACAAGCATTATTAAAAACGTGAGTGCAGCCAGCACCACCTACAGATGACTTGGCTTAATTTATGCTTTTGAAAAAAATCTAAGAAAATTTTATATGAAACTAACAGTGAGTGCCAGGAAAGCTTTTGATTAAATTGATGTTAGATGGCTTGAATCTCTCTGACTTTAGAAGTATTTGCTAAATGGACGAAAAAGTGTGTAGTCAAGAGGAAAATGCCCCCTTGTACACTTTTTAAATGCTTTGCTTTTAAATGAATAACAAAAATGCAAGAAATATAGTTTTTTGTTTTGTCAAAATTATGGGTAATTTTCTTGAAAATTAAAATACACTATACATGACCATATTTTTATGCCATTCCTGTGGTATATTTTCCATTTACCAACTATTTTATCCTAGAGCACTCTCAGCCCAGTAAAAGACCCAACTGAATGTAGCCAAAGTTTCAGTTTTTGATAAAAACGCTAGGAGTTGGAGAACCTGAAACAGATCCTGTAGGTTAGAAGTACCTGTCATTTCTTCCTTTTTGTCAAGTAGCTTTAATAGAAATGATAACAGCTATGTTTAGGAAAAATTCTACTTTAGATGTGAAATAAAAGCTTTTGTAATGTCATGTGTGTGTATATATATATGTAATTTCAGATAAATTGTTTTAGGGTAGAAGGAAGGAGATATTAATCAATGTCAATGTGTTTTAAAGCATCATGGTCAACAAATTTTTCTAGAGACAATACCATTTCACAAAATGTGTGTGTATGTACAGAGGGTGCAAAAAAATTTATACCCATTTTAAGAAAGGAAAACTGTATTAAAATTGTAATACTCAATATATACCGATAACAAAAGATGAATACAAGTCACGTTTGACTTCTGTATTGACAAGAGCTGCTGAAAGTGGTTCCCATCAGCATCCAGACATTTCTGATTACAGTGAACTACTGCTTGAGCAACGTTGACCAAAGTGTCCATGTGTATACATGCTTTTGGCACCCCAATATATCTCAAAGTTATTAGTCTCGTTTTTCAATTTTTGTTTGGCACAATGGCAGTAGATTTTATCCTGATTGTGTTTAGACTGAAGGTGGCACCATATTCAATTAAGGTAAATTCTATTTCAGTCAAAAATAGATTTTTATCATGTTTATTGTACAAAATTTGAACAGGCTTAGAAGATGTCTCTTCTCTTTCTTTCAGAGAAGGAAATTACATTCAAGTTTTCCAGATTTCAAATTTCTATACAGTTTTTTCCTGTTCTCTGGTACTTGAAATTTACTGGCTTCTGGACCCAGGAGATAAAGGACTGTCATCTCCGTATTTCCAGGGTGTGAATAGGAAAGGAAAAAACAACTGCAATGTTTTTTCTTATACAAACGTAGACAGTTTTGCTCTGGGTTTTTGCCTTTGTCAGTAGGCTGAGAAGGAGGACAGCAAATAATTCCTTTTGGATGAGTTGTAACTTTGGGAGCTCCTGAGTGCAGGGCGCTGGTGTCCCTGACGAGTCTGATGACTGACACTGATTCAGACTTGTTCTGAGTGTCAGCCACCACTGCACCCGGTGTCCGCACGTAGAAGGGGACGCAGTGTACACAGCCTGAGCCTCGTCACCTGCTCAGCAGAGTGCGTCACAGGCGGCCTTGCAGCTTTGTGCCTCGTCACTGCACATATCCTTACGGTGCAATAATGGGACCACCTGGAGCCTTTCCAAACAGAGAGAAGGACGACCTGGCCATGCTGCTCCGGATCCACAGTTTGACTCTCTGCAACCCTGTGATGACAGCCGTTGCCCCTTATCCAAGGGGGACACGTCCTAGGACCCCCATGGATGCCTAAAACCTCGCATAGTACCGAACCCTGTATATACTATGTTTTTTCCTGTGCATACATTCCTATGAGAAAGTTTGTTATAAATTAGGCTCAATTAGCGACTGACAGCAATAGCTAATAAGATAGAACAGCTATAAAAATATACTGTGACACAAGTTACGTGAATGGCTTTGGGGCCTTTCTGAAGCAGAATCAGGGTGAGTGGAACACAGCACTGCAAACCGAGACGGTCCCTCTGTAACCGAGACGGCGGATGAGTGGCTGAGAGGCAGGTCTGTCCACAGTGTGGAGACGCTGGGCAAAAGGTCGAGTCACATCCTGGGTGGGACAGAGCAGGACAGCTCGAGGTTTCGTCACACTACTCAGAAGAGGGTGCAGTTTAACACTTGTGAGTTGTTTGTTTCTGGAATGTCCTGCTTAGCGTTTTCAGACAGCGGTGCCGTGACCGTGGTGGACTGTGGGTAACTGAGACCGTGGGCGAGGGGCCTGCTGTGCTGTTACTGGGCCGTCTCCACTGGGGTTCCAGATGCCACATCGTGAGTGAGGCCTGCGGTCTTGCGGTAGCACCTCCCCCACCTGTGCCCTCCGTTCACCCCCCTCCGTCCACCAGACCTGTCATCCCCCAGGGAAGCGGGGTGACAGTCTTCTCCTTCTCTGGCACAATCTCTTCAATGGATGCCCTCCGTCTTCCCTAAACTGCATCTGGTTTCATTATTTTCTCAGGCCACAGTTATAGAATGACTTCAGACGAACATACATTTATGAATTTAAGGGGAGAAATCAGACAATCCATTAGTCTATTATTTTCAAAGCATTTCCCACTCCACTGATGGCTCTGTTGTCCTTTGGATCTGAGATAAAGGGCATCCCCCCTCCAAAAAAGAGATCATGTTAAAAACAGGACCTTTAGAAACATTGATAGCAATTAAATCTAACATTTCAAAGAAACGTCCATTAAATGCTGTGGGAGGATGTGTTTACAATGGAATGAAACGTGTGTGCTGTGCAGTGTCCTGAGCTTGTCACTGGGGCCTGTGGGCCGCAGGTCACACACGCCACCGTTCGCCTAATTCTCGTGGGTTCCGTCAAGGAAAGTGCTGCCTTTTTTCAAATGCTTTTTCTGTGCCTATTGAGAGTGTTGTGTTCTGTTAACCTCACATGGCAGTCAGAAAGCCCACTTGGTCCTGGTGTGTGATTCTGTTCAAATGCTGCTGGATTGCGTTGGCCAGTGTTCTGTTGGGAACTCGACACCTGGATTTGTAAGGGACACTGGCCTGTAGTCACTTGTCTTGTGACCTGTGATGTCTTCATCCAGCTTTGGTGTCAGGGTGATACGGGCTCAGACAATGAGTTGGGCAGCGTCCGTCTTCTCAATTTTCTTAGAATTGTTCATTCTTTAAATGTTTGGTTAAACTCAGTGAGACTATCTATCTAAGCCTGAGCTTTTATCTGCAGGGATTTTTTATTACTAACCAGTCTCTCCACTTGTTACAGGTCGTACCAATTTTCGATTTCTTCTTGAGTCCATTTCAGTAGTTTGTGTCTTTCCAGGAATTTCTTAATTTCATCTTGGTTGTTTAAATCGTTGGTATGCAATCGCACATCGAATTCCCCTTTTCAGTCTGTCTAGGTAAAGGTCGGATAATTTTATTGATCTTTTAATATAAGAAGCTTTGGGTTTCATTGATTTGCTCTATTGTTTTGCATTTGTTTCCACTCTAATCTTGCACACTTTGTCAGTGTTCCCATGGATTTTATTGAGATACATAATATCAGATGCCCTAGCACTGCTTCTCCAGGTGATGAAATTATTAATATATTCGCTCATCCTGTCTACACTCAGTTACCAATCGCCCCGGTGTAAGAGTGAGCAGCAGGTCTGGTCCCTATCTTCCATTGGTCAGTTTGAGCTCACCTGGTATACAGGTAGGCGTCACCTTTTTCTAAATGTCACTAGTGTGTACCCATTAAAACTACGACCTTCCCAGATCAAGGATCTAATCTTTAGTCAGGACCAGTGGATTGCCTGTTTCCAGCCCTAAACTTAACTGGAACCTTCTTTCCTTTCGTCTGCTATGACGTGGGGCAAAGAGTAGTAGCTTTGGATCCTAGTCTGCCTATTACCTTTCCGAGGATAAAATACACGAGGTCATTGGATATACACGTGGATTACTAGAGGAATTATTAAAGGACTGAATGGCTGTATAAACATATTCGGGAGAGAACGCGTAACTTTCAGCACTTGAACATGAATTTCCTCCCTTACTCACTGCGGCGTTGGCACGTCTGTGTGATACCGTGACTGCAGGCTGCCAGGACGTCTGTGCTTCCGTGTCCAGAGGGGCTTTTGAGCCGCTCTGCCTGGGCCCTGCGTGCCCACTGTGCGTCCCTGTGACTGTCGCCTCCCTGGACAGGCTTTCAGTGACTGACTCACAAACCTACGCGCGGGGTCCGAGCACCGCCCAGACTCCTCCCAGCACCGGGTTAGCGTGGTACTGACCGTTTGGTGCATTGCTTTTGCTGAAGGAAACCGCCAACGACTGCAGTTTGCACATGCAGGAGAGGACTTACCCAAGTCTCAGCCAAGGGATTTACCAAGTGGTCCCATGAATAACATCTAAGGTCTTTCTTTAAAAAAAATAATGAGAGAGAGAGAGAGAGAGAGAGAGAGATTTTGATTCATTGAATTCAAATGGTTAAAAATTATTATATGCTGTGCGATTTCAGTTGTTTTGCCACTGCCATGGGTTAGTTAGTACGGGTTTAACATATTGGTGAGTGACTTAATTTTTTCCACCCCTGAAACATTTTAAATCTTTTAAAAAATACTTGTAATCCTTAAAAATTTTCAGTTTACCAGCACGTTGCTATTCTAGGAGACTTTTCTGACTCAACAATCTCGATCTTGCCTGTGCAACAAAAACAGCAAGAAAGGCTGGAAAATGTTCCAGGCACTTCAGCTCAGTCATTTCATTTCTGCTGCGTTGAGAATATCAAGGCTATTCCCCAGCATAGTGGGCATTCGCTGTTTGTAGTGTCCAAATCCGCCCTTCGCATGGCAGGGCCGTGTGAAGGCCTTGTTCTGCGCCTGCTCCAGGCGACGCCGACTTTCAAGGTCTGACACACGGATTAAACCCCGGGGCCCTTGGCCACCTCAGCTTCTCAGATGCCCTGAGCTGGTGACATCGTGGTGACAGAGTACAGGGGCGTCGTGCATGGTACAGGTTCCTCGTGTACTGCTGAGACTTCTCCATATTGTTATGGGCACGTGTCGTTCATTCTTTTCACTATTATGTCATATTTTCTTCATGTAAATAGTGTACTACCTTTTCCCCAATCTCCTACTTTCAGGCCTTTCCTTTATTCCAAGTCTTGGCCTCTGCGCTGCTCCCCCTGCTGGTAGGAGCGTTCTCGGTGCACGTGTGCTGGAGCATTGCTTGGATGCACAGCTAGGAATAAAATTGGTAGTTACAGGGAATGTGAATAATAAGATTTTCCAAGTGGTTAGAGCAATTGGCCTTTCCCTCAGCCATTTATAAAGATCCCAACTATCCCCTATTTTCCAACTCTTGGTATTGTTGGATTTCTCAATTTTTGCCGACTGAATCAGCATAAAAAGGTACCTCCATAGTCGTTATATTTCCCTGAATTAATGACGGCGAGCATCTCTTCACACGATTGTTGGCCAGTTGCGTCCTCCTTTTCCTCACAGTGTTTCTGTCTCCTTGAATTGATGCTGGTGTTTCGGCATGTGTCTTCTGTTCACACGCTCAGACCTTCGTCGTCCAGGACAATGATTTAATTCCATGATGGGAATAGAACGTCCCTTGCATAATTTCTATTCTTCCAAATTTGTTGAGCTCGATTTATGGCCTAGAATACGATCTGTCTTGCTTAGAGCTTCATGGACACTGCAAAAAATATATACTTATATTAACTCTGCTGTTGTTAGTGACGTGTTTTAAAATCATACCTCAAGTGTAGCAGTCAGTTGATACTGGTTTTGAGCTCTCGTACATCCTTCCTGGTTTCCTATGTACTTATTCCACCAGTGAGTGATAAATGACTGGTGGGCTCTTTCACTCTAAGTGAGAATTTTCCTTTTCCTTCTTTCCCTCCTGTCAGGGGTTTTCTCATGCATGGGGAGCTCTTTCGCTTGGTGGTTACACATTTGAGGTTGTTTCATCCTGTAGCAGAAATGACCCTGTTGTTACGTAATGTCCCTTTTCCGTGCTGATAATATTTCTTGCTCTGATGTGTACTTTGTCTCGTGTTAATGAAGCTGCTTCAGTTATATTTTGACTAGTGTTTGCATGATTTAAAATGTTTTCCTATCCCTTTGTTATATATGTGTGTATATATATTGAGGGTGCTAAAAAAGTGTATATAAGTGGACATTTTCATCAATGTTGCTCAAGCAGTAGTTCGCTGTACTCAGAAGTGTCTGGACGCTGATGGGAACCACTTTGAGCACCTCTTGTAATTGCAGACGTCAAATGTGATTTGTATTCATCTTGTTATTGGTATATATTGAACATTAAAATTTTAATACAGTTTTCCTTTCTTAAAATGGGTATACTTTTTTGTGGCACCCTCTGTATATACCGTGTTTCCTCGAAAATAAGACCTACCCAGAAAATAAGCCCTAGCATGATTTTTCAGGATGCTCGTAATATAAAATAAGCCCTACCGTATTTCCCTGAAAATAAGACCGGGTGTTATATTAATTTGTGCTCCAGAAGATGCGTTAGGGCTTGTTTTATATTACAAGCATCCTGAAAAATCATACTAATGCTTGTTTTCCGGATAGGTATTATTTTCGGGGAAGTGAGGTATACACACACACACACATACGTGTTTAGTTGTGTCTTTTTGTTTTATAAAACTGATCTGATAATCTCTGCTGTTGAAACACTGCATCGAGGCCTTTCACATTTACAGTGGTTACTGATGGTGTGGACAGGGTAGCTGGTGATACCATCTTGCCAACTGTTTTTCATTTGTTCTGTCCTTGTTCTTTTTTTCTTTTTACTCTGGTTTCTCTTAGGTTAATTGAGGAGTTTTTCCAATGTTATTTCCTCTCCTCTATCATGTTATCTATACCTTTAGGAAATTCAATGTTTTGCAATATACATCTTTAATCAGAATTTACCTTCAAATAGTATTATTCTACATTCCCTTTAATGAAAGGACCTTTCAACAGTGTATTCTCAATTTTCCCCATCCCTTCAGCTATTTTTGTCACGTATTTTATATTCATATAAACTATAAGTATGCAATACATTGTTACTATCTGGATTTCGACAGTCACTTTTCCTTTAGCACAATTAGAAAACAGAAAAAATGAATTTTATTTTACCTCTATTTCATTTCTAGGGTTCATTTCTTTATTTCAATCCAACTTTCTGTTGGTATCATGTTCCTTCTGCCTGATGAAATTCTTTTAACATATTTTTAAGATTAGCTACTAGCAAATAATTCTCTCTGTATTTGTTTATATAAAAAATTATTATTTCTACTTAATTTTTGAAATATATTTTCCATGTATATCATATTGTGTCTCATAATTTTTTTTCAGCACTTTAAACATGTTAGTCCAGTATCTTCTGAATGCCATGGTTTTCTTTTCTTTTTTTTTTTTTTTTTAACAATAAGTATGCTTTTATTCTTATTTTCCCCTTTCTATAAAATAAACCATTTTATTTCTGGATGCATTCAAGAATTTTCATTTTGTCTTTGAATATCTTCATGTGATTTGCAGAGAACTTGAGAGCATGCCTAGGTGTGTGTCGTGTGTGTTTGTTCAGGCTTGAAGTTGTTGGCACTCACTGAATCTGTGGTTTGGCGCCTGTCGTTAATTTAGAAAACGTTTTAGCTATTATTTTTGTAGTATTCTCCATTCTCTGTCTTCTTCTGGTCATGCATTTTTGCAAATGTTTCATACCCTCTCACAACTCTTAGACGCTCCGTACAATTTTTACCCACTTTTTAAAATGTGTTTAAGTTGGGCGTTTGGATTGACCATGATTCCCGGTCATTGATGCCATTCTTACCTGTGTTGAAGGTGCTTATGAGCCCAGTGAGGCACTTACGGTCTCTGTTACTGTGTCTCTCTGTTCCGGCGTTTTCATGTCGCTGCTGTTGTTACTCCCCTTAGTGTGCCTATCGCCCAACTTTCCCAATAGATCCTTTAACATATTGGTCGTAGTGACCTTACGTCCTCTGTCAGGCAGTCCCTGCATCTGTATCCATCGGAGGGTCACCCTGGTGGTTGTCTTGTCCCTTGAGACTGTTTTCCTTATTCAGAAAGCTGCTAGGAGCTCCTCTAAGTTAAGGTACCACTTGCTGCCTCGTCCACTTTGGTGCATTGGTACTTTATTTGCCTCTTGCCTCTGTTAACCATCACAAGATAAATAACTGGTCGGGCCTTCCACGGGGTCTCTGGTCCTGTCTGCTGTGCAGGGACAACCCCTCTTCAGTAGCACTTTGTAGCTTCCGAGGGAGGGATGTGGCTGACCTCTGGTGCCCCTGGGATCTCTCTCAGTCCAGGAAACCCGTTCTGGATGACATGGTTGGGATGTTTGCTGGCTCTGTGAGAAGATCCCCAGGGTTCTACTGCCCACTTCTCAAGGGGGTCAGAATCCTCACCCTGTTATCTGGTTTTACCACCTGCTTCCCAGCTTAGAAGACAAGGTCGTGGTCTGTTCTCACTTTAGGGACCCTGACAGGGTCTGTATGATGTTTCTGTTGCCCCGAAACTTAGCAGCATAAAAGCATCAGACAGTATCTCCCACAATTCCCAAGAGCTGGGAATAAGGTGTGGTTTTGCCGGACGGCTTTGACTCACTTAGACTGTCTGCCTGGGCTGAGGCCTCTACCAGCACTGACGAGGGGTGGGACGCCCTCTCCCAGGCTGACTCATGTTTCTGAGAGACCTCACTTCCTCAGTAATATCGGCCTGGTTTCTTGCCACATAGGCCTTTCCACAGGTCTGTTCAGGGCATGGAACTGGCTTATTGAGAGAGTGTGATGGGCAGCGGTAGGAGGGCCGTGTCCACACCAGCCAGCCCTGTCAGGACCCAGTCTGGGGACAGATGGAAGTGAGGAGCATCACTTCCACCCTGGGGCACTCGTGCCTGGCGAGTCACTCAGTCCAGTCTGCCCTGCTCTCTTGGCCTTTCCGCTGTGCCTGCTGCCCTGCTTTGTAGAGAAGATTGAAAGGGATGGGGCACATGTTGTCCTCATGGCTGCCATCTTCCCCAAATTTGCTTTTCTCCTGAGATCCATTGTGCAGTTTTAATGACATGTCAACACAGCACGGAGGAGTGTTTGTCGTTTGTGGAGGAAGAGGCAGAGTTTTTAAAAGGAATGAAATCAATGTTGAAAGCATTTGAAATGTATGGCCTATTAATCTAGAAATAAAGTGTATAGCTCTTTGATCTGCAAAATCCAAAAATATAGCTTTCTGGGATAAACCAGGATGCTGTTCAAAAATCTTAGAGTGATCCACAGTCAGCTCTCTTTAAGCCTAACCTTCTCACAGCATACGTGCCATATAATTGAACGTGGGGGGAAAGTGACTATATTGTCACTAAAAGAAATCTATGTCTTCCAGTAAAACTGATACTGAAATTTTTATAGAATGTTTTATGATTATGAAATGTCAATTATTTTTAACCATGAAATCTACATCATTCTCACAAAGCTCATGCCCCATGAGACTTAGGCCAAATTTCTTGATGTCTGCATCTGAAAGAAAATGGTGAGCTACATTATGTCTCCAAAAACTCTGTCCCTAATTAGGCTCCTAATCAAACATCCAGTGTATACGTCTCTTGTGTGTGCTCAGTCTCACAGCAAAAGGCTTAGAGGTTGAGAAATGATAGCATTACTAGAAAGCATCTTTTCCAAATGAAGATTTATCAATGCTGCCACTCAGTGTTGAGCATTTTAAATGAAGTAATCAATGTGGTGATCAACATTAGTATCAGAGTTTAAAAGCTCAGAAGTAACTATTAAGTCGTATTTTAGATTCAGTTTCATTTATTATCCCTGAGCGGGGCTCGATTTGTTTTCAGAAATCCGTCTTTCTCCATTACCTTTGAGATGAGAAGCATAATTATGGAGTCTGCATCATTTTAACAAGTATCTTCATGAAAAAATAGAATTTATTTATATTTTGGGGATTACCATCAATATATAATTAAAGTAGTAAAGGGTTTTATTAAAATGAACAGATTTCAATTGGATTTGTTTCTGTATGTGATGGTAAATTGCTAGACAGAGTTGATCTCAGGAGACATTCAAATACATTGTGTGACATATTGGACTAAACTGGAGTCCCACAGAGCTGATGAGGGGAGAAGCTCCGAGGGGAAGCTCTCCTCTCCACATTTTGGTGCTAAGGATTGTCTGGGGAAGGCAGTTTGACCCTCTCCCAAGAAGCCTCACAAGGTGCTATTACCCTGTGAGCTTACAATGGACATGTTGCCTTTAGTCTTACTGTCTCATAAGCCTTAACTCACACACGTATTTAGCATGGAAATAGCTCCAAATCAGCTGGTGACTGGTAAACATGTTGGGTACATAGCATCCAGTACTCTCCAGCAATAAAGAAAAGTGGAGAGCTAGTAGACACCGCAACACAGCTGAAAGTTAAAGCCATGCCATCCAAAGATGGCAGCCACAACACGCCGCGTGTGGAATGCTTGAATGTCATTTAAGACACAGATCTTTGTGGTTTCATCCTCATCTCACTCATTAACCAGTGAAAATACCAACAGGTTGGTTGTCACGTCAGAAAGTAACACACAGTGTGACTTCAGATACAGGAGCTTGGCAGACATCAGCAGAAGCGTTTCTGAGACTCAGTTGGCTCTGTGAAATTTGTCGTGAAGAGCAATACCGTGTTTCCCTGAAAATAAGACCTAACCGGAAGATAGGCCCCACCATGAATTTTCAGGATGACGTCTCCTGAACATAAGCCCTAATGTGTCGTTTGGAGCAAACATTAAATAAGACCCAGTCTTATTTTTGGGGAAACATGGTACAATTTTGTATTGTTTGTAAAGTGTGCAGCATACACTCCTTGTCTCATGAAAGCTTATAACAAATTATGTGCACACACGAGCACACACGGCTCTGTTTGGTATCCAGGACAAACAGGAACCTGCCCATCCTGGGTGGCGGAGACAGGACCAAGACAGGCTTGTGTTCTGGCTTCAAAGTAGCAGCACAGGGGACTGTATTTGCAGATGACGGCATGTTCTGTGTCTTGTCATAAAACGATACACCCAAAGTAACGGGTGTATCTTTATTGTATGTAAAGAAAAAAAATTAAGTAGAGTTAAGTGTTGAACTTGTAAATGAGCCAGAGGGGTTCGTTTTCCTGGCAAACCTTTAAGATTCTCCAGTCAGGTCGGGGTCCGTCCTGGACCCCTGGCCTGACCCTTGGCAGCAAAAGCACAAGCCATCGTTCTTCCATCATCATCATCATCATTTTGTTTACCATCATCCAGCATTCTTTAGCAATTAGAACCCAGTATCTGGGGGCTCGATTGGTGGCAGATCTTTCCAGAAGCAAAAGTCAGCAGAGAAAATATATTTAGCAGCAGGCACAGAACATCTGTCCTCCCGGATTTCAGGTTACTTGACACTTATTAGTTTGCTGCTTTGAAATAACCCCCTGAAACTAATGCTAAAAAATATATATTATATATATTTTTAACAAGTCATTTACATTCATGACTTCCAACAGGGAAGTGATGCCTTTGTGTTTTTCAAATATTCAGAAGTAGAAAATTGCATGTCTAGGTCCTGGCCAATAGGTAATCTGATATAAATTGCATGGCCCTTAAATGTCTCTGTTTAAGTCTTCCGCTTCAGAAATTCCTTCTCTGGGGTGGAAAGGCAAGAGACAAAATAATCGGGAGAGTAGCAAATCAGCACCATAAAAACATAGCAGTCTAAGTACCACTTCCTCACGTGCAGTTTCAGGCCCCTCTGCATTTCATTTGCAAGACAATAGCACAATTTCTGAATGTGTTTGGTTCGTATTGAGATTTAAAGGAAGCTTTTGATTTAATGTGGTGGATTGTATTAAATTCTCCCCTTTGTTTGCCTGTCTCAACCGTGGATTAAAAGAGTGGAAAATAGATCAGCTTGTATTTCCCTACCCTTCATCACTAATTCCAGTCAGAAGAATAATCAAGCCTCACTTGACACGTCTCCTATTCTTTAAACATGACTAAACCCTTGAATGTTGGAATTACAGTCAGTTGGGATCTTTCTTGGACTTAATTTGAGTCAGATGCATGGTTTGTATCAGTGTAACAGGTCACCGCTTGGGTATTCTTGCTCGTTGCGTTCTCCTGGTGGATGGAAGAAGGAGAGAGCAGAGAATGGAGTTTATGGCAGGAGATCTTCAGGGGGAAATTACCCCTGCATTTCACACTAAGTAGGAAAATGACTAACAATGACACGAGAACACTGGCCAAGAGATGTTACCCCTTAACCCTCTCTTCCCTCTTATCAGGTCTTCACCCCCGAACTCCAGGGGAACAACTGCAGCAAAAGTCGCCATCATTCCCTTGGGCCCCACGTCCAGTAGCGAGTGCAGCTGCTCAGTGCAGCTCGGGACCCTGCTGACACTGGCTTCCTATGGGACAGGCCTTGTCTGCTGACTTTGCCTGTGAGAGGCAGGGCAGCCAGCCGTCTCCTTTCTCACCGTTTCCTCGGCTCCTTGGCAGCTCTTCCTCTGCATTATGTCATGGGGTCCTGATTCTCGTCCCCCTCAACTCGCTCTCTTCCTCTTCCACATGTTCCCTGGTGTCCCCTCAGTCAGCTGTCACCCCCACACTCATGCCTGTCCTGATCTGCCCGTACGTCCAGCCACTTTCTTAAACATTTCAAGGCCATAGAGAAACGTCTAAATTAAACTTTTCATTCCAACTGGACAGAACGGCACACAGGCCCGTCACTCTGTTCACCTCGTTTCGGGTCCAGACTCCCCGTACGTCGTCACATCTTCAGTGAATCTTTGTTGGAACTCTGCCCCTTACCTTCCCTCCTAGAGTTCACCGTGCCCTCTCCAAACACTGCCAACAGCCCACTTAGCATCTGTAAGTGTGTCAGATGCATTTGTGTGTTTCTCTCCTTGCAGACTTCACGGCTCCTGGTAGCAAGGGCCGGGTCTTACCTGCCTTCCTCTGCCAGGCAACGCTGCATCTTTTGAATGAAGGGAGGAATGAATGAACGAATACAACTGTGCTATTAATAATGTTAGAGAGGGGAAGGGTGGGATTTGGCTATTCCAGTGGGTGCCACCAGGCTAAGTGCCTTCCCAGATGATTACTAGACATCAGAGAAATCATATGCAGCGATGGGTGTCCTTATCTTTTTCCAGAAAAGTCCCCGGTTCAGATGGCTCGATCCTCTATCCGAGGTCTGTCGGTCAGTGCCGTGCCCGAAGCTTCTCCTTCAAGGGGGCACAGTGCTACCACTTGGCGAGGACTGGAGCAGACGCACCGCTCGAGTGGGGGATGTCATCCTTTCTTAGTGAGTTAGGAGAAGCAGTTTTCCAGTTTCCGTCCGACTGTCTGAGCCCAGCCAGCGAACACTTACCAACAGTAGGGTCCAGGTGACCTCCTGGTCCTTGGCCAGAAAATCCCAGACTGGCCGATTAGACCATGTTTCTGGGAGAGGCCGAGGCCCAGGATTAGATCTAGGGCTGGTGTCCTGGCCTCCTCGTGAGTGACGCCGTCCTGGGCCTGTGCTTTTCTCTTTACCAGAAGTAATCTAAAAGGACAGGTTAATTAACATGGGGCAAGCCTATGCTACGTAGGCTGTATTAATCAAAATATCAGACAACGTGAAAAAACGGCTTTTGAACTGTAAGATATGTTTCCATTAGCCGTTAGAATCGAATTAGCTTTAAATCATTAGCTATGTTTGTCACTCTAGACTTTTCTATTAGCACATTTTAAAAAGGAATTGTTTTCTGTAATCGTGTAGATAAGTTTTTAGAGCTTAATTAATGTTTGCTCCTTGAAGACTGGACGTTTTCTTGATTAATCCCTGGTGCAGGCTTGTTTTCCCCCGTCCCAGTGTGATTCTCGCTTGAGTTGTTCCTCGCAGCCACAGTGATACACACTTGTGTGTCTTCAGTTGTGTCTTCATTCTGATGATGTAGGAAATAAACGGTGAAACTAACTGGATTTCTTGTCAAGTTTTAGACTTTGAGGAACAGACTAGGTTTTGTTTTGTTTTTCGTAACTGAATCTTGATTTCTTTACATAGTATGGATATTCTTGTTTGAGGTTTGTCTTTCCAGAATAGACATTTCAGGTGTAAATAAAACATCTGCCGTTGTACCTGCGCTGGGAATAACAGTGGAACGAAGTACTTCAGCTTCCTGCCACTCATTGTGCATTCGTTCCTTCATTCTCAAAACGACTAAAATGCCTCCTGGGTCCCCAGCATTGTTTCAGAATCTGTATTTGCAGGAATAAATAAAACATCATTCATAATTAAGAGTTCACAGTGGATGAAGGGCCATGAAGACAATTATTTTGAAATATTCTACTGAGCACATGAATAAGCAACTCTTTTATTTTATAAGTAAATATTTCCTTTTAAGAGAATGTTTCACAAACTACAATTTTTGGAAAAATATTAAGGATAAGACTTAGTTTCTTAAAATGCTTATATTAATATTTCTAATATATAGAAAATGTATTCAAATTATTAAGCATAATAATCCTTTAGTAATAATTTTCTATTTAAAAGGAAACTTTAAAATCCTAATGTTTAAAAAATGCATAATGCCGTAATACTTTTGCTATACAATATTGTTACTGATATAAATACTAATAACCAAACTACTATAAGTATTAATACAAAGTACTACTAATAATAGATACTATTTTGAATGCCAACTAATTTTACTTCCATTTTCTCATTTGACCACCCCAATGAGGGCTGCCTGTGTTCTTCGTCTCTTTAAGTGAGCTCTTCCTTGTCACTGCTCTCCAGCATCTCCTAGGCAGGCTCGGGCCCCTCTGCGTCCCCACCTGTCATCCCCTGACTGTCACACTCTCTGAAGCCCACCAATGTCCGAATACTCTCAGGCTCTCCAGACTCTGGAATTTTACGTCTGTTCCCTGGGCCTGAAGTGCCCTTAGTTCTGTCATTCTTTAAGACGAGTTTCAATATCAAGTGACAAAGCCTGAGTCCCACGTCCAGGGAAAACCGCCTGTGCGTCCCCCGTACCGTGTGTCCGGCTTCCTGTTGTGCGTCCCTCCAGCTGCTGTCACCGTGGTCTTGCTGTTCATTCGTTCATTATTCTGGCACATGTATACTGGCATCTCAGCCCTGTGGTGCTGGGCTAAGTGCTGCATTGTGACAGGTTTCTGTGTCCCTGGTGACTCACGCAGCCATGGCTGCCAGGGAGGAGGTGTGAAGGCCCTGGGCCACATACAAGTGAGAACAGTCAGGATTGCAGCTGCCCTGTGGATGGTGCAGGGCGCACAGCACGGGTTTAAGAAGTGGAATCAGAAAAGAGGTAGGGTTGTCACGGGCTTGCTCTCGCCACAGGCCGTCTTCTAGAGGTGTATTGGGAGGATGAGTGAAGTAAACACCCATTAAAGTATTGTAGTAAGACAGCAGGGCTGACGCGGACGTGGGAGAGGAAGCAGAGGGAACACACTTTACTCTTAGCTGCCATCACAGTAAGGAAAACCCAGGTTAGTTTCAAATTCCGACTCACCTAACTAAATGTGTTCTGTAAAATCTTTACAAAGGGTGGCAGGAGAAGACGCCAAACCTGTTTTCTCTGCTGAAATGAACACTGGCTCGACCAGGCCAATGCTTATTATCATCGTGACACATTATTGAGGGGATGGTCTTAAAAATTCCGTACAAAAGTGAACTAATAGTTTTGGTATTATTCATCTCTCAAATTCAGGACTCTGTATTTCATTTGCTTTCGATATTTGCTTTCAGCTAACTTACGAATCAGAAAAGTTAAGGCCAAACTGCTTTTAAATTTGTCCAATACTGTTAAGTACATAACAGGATAGGCTTTTATTTTATTAGGGAAATTTCTGAGTGAAAATTAAGTTAAGGGAAAAAAAGATTGGTATAAATGCATTTTAAGGCTTTGTCACCCAGTCTTCTGGACCCCTGCTTCTGTGTCTCAGTGGGCTGCATTGTCCTATTGACATACGGGGAATATCTCCGTGGATTCAGTGAGGCCTTCCATTGAGCCTTGACAAAGGATGCTGGTGTTTGATGGGCTCTACTGAGGCTTTGGGAGAAGTTCCTGAAACAATACTCATCGACAATGAAAGCTACCTGTCGACAATGAAAGTGAATATAGACATGGTGAACACATTCTGGAGCAAGGTAGCAACCCAATGGAAAGCACCGGAAACCCGATGGAAGGCGCTGGCCCAGGTTCCCAAGGTGCTTCTGCAGGGCGGGGTCAGAATAACTCGGAACGCCAGCCATCGGCGCCGGGCAGGCCGCGGGCAGTGCCCACCCAGGTGGTGGGACAGCTTGAGCTTCCCTGTGATTTCAGATTGTGCTCAAGGTTGAAGGAGTCATTTATCAAATTCTCTGGAGGAGGAAACGTTTGCCTCAGTGTGTATGGAAAGACGGCATCGATGGATAATTTTCTTTGCAAAGCCTGCAGTATTCATTTTTTAAAAAAATTGGGTAGAATGCATTTTTCATGAGACATGAGCTTATGCTAGTGATTTTTTTTTTAATGCAGCTTAATTCTAAGTTCTCTTCATTGTTATGTAGGTGTGATGAAGGCTACTCTTATTTTCACTTGTGGTTTGTTTTATGTGAGAACATAGGTTGAAAGTAAAGACCAATCACAGGTTTTATTTTGAGAAAAATCTCCTTTTTTTCCATTACCATTTCCTTTTGTATTTTATTAACACATTGTGAAGAATCTGCTTTCAAATTTGTGGTGACAGGACTAGACTCTTATTATAACCCTGAAAAATATTTTCTAAGTTCTACTTTATTCTATTTTTAATCACTAAATTCCCAAAATATGTGGAACTTTTCTCTGATGCAAACTGAAACCCTCCATCTGGAACATGGCCTTTCAAAAATATCATTTAACCAGTTTGTGGGAATCTGCAGAAGGCTTTTACTCAGTGTCACTATTATTATGCTAAGAAGACAATTAATGCTTTTAAACAAAATTAAGAATCACATGAAATTATGGTAAAGAACTTTAAAAATGCTTTACAATTCCAAGTTGGAAATCGACTCTAATGAGCTCTCCAATGTATTGCACATGCTACTAATTAGGGGGTTAGAGATTTTGGATGGTTGGACACAGGCTCTTCTTGACATTTGACAACTTATAAATATTAAAATCCAGACAACTTAGCAATCAGAAGTAGTAAGTAGTGAAAAAGAAAAAGAAAGAACAAACAAAAAATGTTTCCTTCATTAAACAAAGGACTTTTTTTTCTGAATGCAACTCCTGACTATATGCTCAGGAAACATCTACAGAGTCCTTGAAATTACATTTCTGACTTTTTCATAGTTATTTACCTGACTGTTTTCTTTATTGCTTTATGTAATAGTGGCTGTTGTTTATGTGCGACTGACCAGATGCCGTGTTCTCATGAGCTCAGTATTATCATCTTCATCTCAGGGTAATAAAGCCTGAGTGAAATGTGGGGCAGACAGACACCGTAGAATGGGAGGTCAGGGGTGAGGGGCAAGAAAACCAGATGTGATGAGATAATGGCCAGATGTATTCAAGTTGGGTACAACTATAAACCAACAGATCCAACAAGCTTAATGATCCCACACAAAAGAAAATGAAGAGAATTACACCCGGGCACATTGTAACTACACTGTAGAATTAATTGAACAATTGCACTACAAGAGAGAAACTCTAAGAAAGCAGTCAGAGATGGAGAAACTCGGTTCATACCAGGAGCAAATACAAGAACGATGATGACATCGCATGGAGACAGTCCACACAGTGCACAGTGAAGAAACACCTTTAAGGGACAGGGAAGAAATGGTCAATCAAGGATTCTTAAGCAATAAAAACATAATTGTAACATGTAGGTTGAATACATTTTCGAGCCTAATGAAACTGAAAAGCATTATGACCAGCAGACATATACTCCAAGAAATATGGAAGTCCCTCAGAGAAATGTGACACAGGTTGAAATGGGTTTGACGTGCTTCTTCTGCAGCTGGTGACATGCTCACACGTTGAGCCAACCTTGCATTTCTGGGGCAAGGCACACTTGCTCATAGTATCAGCTCCTTTTTGTTACTTGATTTGGCTTGCTAGTATTTTGTAGGGAATATTTGTGGCCCTGCTCATAAGGGATATTCGTGCTCTTATCAATTACCAGTTACCTTGGGCAATTCTGAACCTTTCTGTATCTCTGTTTTTGAAACTGTATCACCCAGTTATTTGTTAGTTCCTTTGAGTTATGAATGAAACTGTATTCTCAGTTGCTATTTCTTATAAGGGTTGCGTGAGTACACATATGTCGTTTACAGATAGAAATTCCTTAGAACTCACAGGCTGTAGACACTCCTTACATCTGAGCCATTGTTGACATTTTAAGTCTCCTCTTAACACTCTTTCTCCTTTCAGTCCCAATCATGATTTCGAGTTAGGTATGTTTTCATATTTGCGCCCAGACTTTCACTCTCCTTAGCTCTTTAGTGCCCTCTCCCATCCCAGCCTGACATGGGTATGACTGATAACTGTGACGTCTCTCTGATCTTATGCTTAGTGACGTGTGACACCATGTTTCTTGTGTGCACTTCTGTGGGCTCTTCTCTTCCTCAAGGTTTTGTCCCTTCCCTCCCCTTTGTCTTCCTTTGTGCCACTTTTCCGAGGCTACTCCAGCCGACCAGCAGCCACGTGGCAGCGTTCCCCCTTATTCTGCGTCTGTGGGGAACTGAAGCTTAGTTTTCCCTGTACCTGTGTCTTAAAGAATTCTGTCTGTGTACGCACTGTTAAATGACAGCCTGCAGCTTCCCTCTGAGGCTCAGGGCTCGCAACGGCCCAGGAATGGAAGCGGCAGTCTCTGTGCCACGTCTGTGCACATGCCACCATTTTCAAAGACTCTTCCCATTCAGCCCGATGGCCATGGCCATAGGGTGAGCTGAAGCCAGTAGTTCAGGCACAGCTGATCTGTGAACTTCACTTTAGGCTTAACTGGACACTCACCTCTAAAAATATGGCATTTAAAACAACACTCCCCATTTGCAAGGAAAAGCACTTGAGCTGGATATGGACAGAACGTATAGGGAGACGAAAAAGCGAGAATCTAATTTTATCTCTTTTAGTAAGTGGCTTCTCTGCTTGATGTGCTGCACAAGGAGCAAAGTGGGCTCACCGTCAGATGCAAGCGCAACACCACTCCACAGGGCATGATTAAAAACGGGGCCTGATACTCAGTGAATATTTGCCAATAAATGGATGATGGAATGGCAAATGGCTAAGGGACATCGCTGAGGAGGCAGCCTTAACTTGAGCACTTTCTGAAGCAGCTTCAGAAATTCCTGGAAACATGCAGGAGAGGGCAGTGAGAGCGACTATGTAGACGGGGCCAGTGAGCTCTGCCTCCTGAGATGGAGCTGTTCGTGCAAACCCCTTGTAACCATCAGCATGCTCAGGAGAATTCAGGTCTCTCACAGGACCTGTTATCTGAATAACCAACTACCTTAATAATTAATTATCTGATGATATCTCCTTGTACGTACTGTGTGTCTGGCCATCCTGTTTCATGGTTGATGGGTGCGTGTCAGATGCCTCCCAGGAAAAGCAGGTCTGTAAAAAGCACAGGTGTTCTTTGTCGGAGTGCAGGACTGTGTGCCTGCCAAACCTGGGCTGCAGTGGGTGAGACGTTATGACTTGGGTTTTAGAAAACAGTCAACTATGTCAGATAGGCACCAAATCTGGAACTTGAAGCCAGAGAAGTTTAATTTCCTGGAAGAGCTAAAAACAGCACCAAAAACATTAAAACTAGAAGCACACCCCCAGCATAGCACATGGGGAACCTGGGGTCCCAGGCAGAGGGCAGGAGAAGTGGGTGGTCTTCCTTTGGGATGCTCCCAGCACCGAGCCTGCTGGTCTGCACCTGTGGTGGGGAGCGGGCTTGTCAGTCAGGGGCTGTGACCGGAAGGTGGAGCCTATGGGAAACCCAGTTACATCATCATTGCTGAAGGGGCTGCTAAAAAGTGCTGCATTTCATAGTCTATCCAAAGTTTCCAGTGTGTGTCAAATATTACTACCTAAGATATTCAGGGTTGCCCCACCAGGAACTAAGAGGGTAGTTATAGATTTTAAATAGAGACCATTAAATTAATAACACAAGTATACAGAGAGAAATAAGAAATTAGTGTGAACCTTTTCTTTTCAGGAAAAAATATTCTATAAAGCATTTATTGGCTAATTCTGCTTCATATGACACATCAGACATTGGCAAAGACAGACACTGGGACACAGTTTACGAGATGCTAAAGCCTTTTATTTTTGAAATAGAAACACTGAGGTCATTTCAAATCCTAGTAAAAATGACTGCCGATCCATCTTTAAGTAAATTAAATATTACAGAACAGCTAAGCTTCCAGACACTGGCCTCCCAGACATGAAAACTCCTAGTCCCCTGTATCCATCTTTGAAAAGGTACGAAGCTGAGTCAGCCCTGGGGGGTTTGAGGTGATGGCTCCAGGCTGTCTGAGTATTTGGACTATGGAGCAGAATACCCAAAGGTTCACTTATACTATACGTCACTCTCCTACACGGTGGCATGCGTTTATTCGTATTGACTGTTCTTCGGAGCTTGATGACTAACTAAAAATGCATTTATCACAGAAGGAAAACAGTATTTCAGTTTCCCACAATAAAAGAAATCATAAATATATGAAGTCTTCAATCTTTTACTTACATCATTCCACTTCCCTGAAATTGTCTTATTAAGTGGTTTTGTGTGTGTGTGTGTGTGTACACATAAGTATTTTTTTCTATCACCCGTTTAATTCCTTCCTAGAAGGAAAGAGTTACATAAATCTTCAGTTTGAATTTCACCCAGAAAATATATTTTAAGTGGTAAGCACATTGGCTTTACCTTTAGAAAGTTTTCTGTGCAATGGTGGGTGTCTCCTTCCCTTCCCTGCCCGTTATTAAGCTCATAGGGATGTGTCACTGTCACCACCCAAACAGTGCTACACCGGATATTTGAATGGTCCATAAGGGAAATTAAAGTGAACCTGCCTCTTTCACAGGCCCTAGATGTGAAATATTACATGCCAAAGGCTCTTCAACTATTTTTGCAAAAGGTGCAGTTTGAGAGCGCTAATTAAAAGAATTTGGAAACTTTCTGATCCCGTTCTTACTTGCCTTCTCAGAAGCATCCACATAGTGGATTGCAGTTTGCCTTTTGGAAACAGTTCCTTCTCATGGCGTCTGAGAAACCTCAGTCTCCTCTGATGGGCGCTTGTCTTGGACCTGCCTCCTGAATGCTCGTGTCTGTCCGCTGGGCCCAGACCCTACCTTTCCTATTCTCTGTCCTCTCACTGTGGGCTTTTTCTTCGGCTTCGTATGTCAGCTAGATCTACAATGTAGAAAGAGGGTTTAGGAAGGGATGTCCTGTGGAGAAAATGCTTAGCTAAGTTAAAGCTTAAGTGGGAGTGAGATAGGCTAAGGAAATGAAGGTAGAATTTGTGAAACAGTGGGTAGCAATGAAAACATGCTAAAACCCCAACTTAGAAAATGCTGGGTTTCAAGTCCCGGGTGTACTTTACGGTTCTCAAACGTAAATATCAAGTTCAGACCTGTTCTCTCAATTCCAAGCTGACTGTTCCTCCTGGGTCCTCATCCATATGGAGGATTTGCAATATCTGAGAAAAATGAAATGGCCTCTAGGTCTCCTTCATCTCAGTAAGTGAGTCTCCATTCAGCCCAGGACCTGGAAATCACCCTAGAACCAGCCGAGAACCCGGAAGTCTCTGTTAACAGTTCTTTGCCCGTCGTGTTCAGATTCAGGAAGTTGTGGCGTGTCTACCTACAAATAGACCTGCAATCACTCCTCGGATGCTGCAGTCACTTCTCACCACAGTAAGGGTCTCAGTGCTTGTGACACTTTCTACTGGGACCCTGTCCAAGTCATTCCCCACACATTATGTGTATTGAGGTCATAAAGAAGAAAACCGTGTCCACATCTACACAGAGGCTGGAAAAGCATGTCACGAAACTCATCACGTATTCATGATAAAACTGCCAGAAACACAGTGATAGAGGGAATTTCTTCAAGCTGCTAAAGAGTACCTATGAAAAACCTGCAGCTCAGATCATACTTACTGGAGAAATCAGAAAAAAGGCAAGGAGTTTGCATTCACAACTTCTAGTCAGTGGTTAAGTGGAGGTTTATATCAGTGCAGTAAAGCAAAAAGGAAAGGAAGTCATAGAGATTGGAAAGAAAAAAATAATTGTTTTTACAGGTGACATGATAGACTTTGGATAAAATTCCAAAAAACCATTAAAATGACACAATTTTCAGTAAGGTTGCAAAGTACCAGGTCAACACACGTAAGTCAGTTATATTTCTTTGTTGTCGGGTAACAAGAGAAAATGAAATGTTTAAATGTCATTGAAAATAAGAAATACATAGAGAATGAATTTAGCAAAGTATGTGTAAGACCCGTGTAATGAAGCACAAAAAATCCTTCTGTTAGAAACTGAAGAATGCATGAATTAATGGTGAGGTATGCCAAGTTTATAAATTAGAAAACATTTTTACGATACTTATTATCCTATCAAATGGGTCCAAAGAGTCAACACAGTGTCAGTCAAAATCCCTGTAATTTTTTGTTTGTTTTTAAAAATTTATACCCATCGAGGTGTAATTGACATATAACATTATATTAGTTTCAGGAACAACGTAATGATTGAATATTTGTGTATGTTGCAAAGTGATCACTCACGTGAGTCTTACTAACATCTGTGACCATACAGTTACAAATTTTTTCTTGTGATGAAAACTTTTAAAATGTATTCTCTTAGCAGCTTTCAAATATGCAGTGCAGCCTTATTAACTATAGTCGCCACGCTGAGCAGGACACCCCCATGACGTTTATTTTGTACGCGTGCACTCTGTTCACGTTTTGTCCGCCATTCACCCAGTTGCTTGCAATCTTTAATCTGGTCTGTGTATCTATAAGCTTGGTTTTGTTTATTTATTTATTTTTTAGGTTCCATAGATAAGTCAGATCATACAGTATTTGTCTTTCTCTGTCTGACTTACTTCACTCAGCATAATGTCCTCGGGGTCCATCCATGTTGTTGAAAATGGCAGGATTTCATCTTTTCTTTATGGCTGAATAACATTTCATTGTGTGTGTGTGTGTGTGTGTGTGTGTGTGTGTGTGTGTATTATAAACACATCACATTTTGTGTATTTATCCGTTGATAGACACTCCAGTTGTTTCCATATCTTGGCTGTTGTGAATAGTGCTGCAATGAACATAGGGGTGCATATGTCTTTTCAAACTAGTGTTTTTGTTTTCTTCAGATGTATGCCCAGAAGTAGAATTGCTGGGTCATGTAATAGTTCTATTTTTAATTTTTTGAGGAACCTCCCTAGTGTTTTCCGTAGTGGCTGCACCAATTTACATTCCCACCTATAGTGCATGAGGGTTTTCTTTTCTCTACAGCCTCTCCAACACTTGTTTATTGATTCATTGATAACAGCCAAGCTGACAGGTGTGAGATGACATCTCATTGTGGTTATGATGTGCATTTCCCTGATGATTAGTGATGTGGAGCATATTTTCATGTACCTGTTTGCCAAATTTATGTCTTATTTGGAAAAATGTCTATTAGGGTCCTTTGCCCATTTTTAAGTCAAATTGGAGGGTTTGTTTCTTAGTTTGTTTGTTTGTTTTTGCTATGGAATAGTATGAGTTATTTGAGTATTTTGGATATAATCCTTTACTAGATATAAGCTTTGCAAATATTTTTCCTTTTAGGAGTTTTATAGTGTCAGGTCTTGCATTCAAGTCTTTGATCTATTTTGAGTTAATTTTTCTGTGTGGTGTCAGACAGCAGCCTGCTTTCATTCTTTTGCACGTGGCTGTCCTCATAGGCTTTGTTTGTTTGTTTTGTTTTGCTTTTTTGCTTTACTTTGCTTTTGTAGAAATTGTCATGTTGACTGTAAAGTTTATAATCTGGAATAGCCATGACAATTTTGAAAATTAAGAACAAACTTTGGCCTTTACGTCAAGATTTAATAAGACTATCATACTGAACAGAATGCAGCATTGGTATAAGACGAGACACAGAGGTCCAGCAAACGTAAATGCTAGAAATACATCATTCTTGAAGGAACTCAGGCAAACCCTCTGCAACTTCTGTGGCATTTTGTCTGGTGGCTGCTGCTGTTCTTCAGATAGGAGCACCCACAGATATGGACCAGATGAGAAAAATAATGTGGGCTTTAGCAAACTTAAACGTTGTAAAAGCAAATCAATGAATGCCTGAAGTGGAAAGGAGCAAAAGGAACTTTTTCGGGTGTAGAAATGCTTTATCGTGGTGGTTATGGTGGTGACACAGAGGTATGTAAGTGTCAAAATTCGTCTTGTTCTGCACTTAAAATGGGGTCTCTCACTGGATGTAAGCAAGCGGGGTTACACTCAGAGTCATAAGTGAGGAACAGGAGGAGAGCAAAGCTTCCTGATCTACAATAAAATAGCCACCATTTATTTCTTACTTACTTAGCAAGGGCCTCCTCTAAGCTCTTTGAATGCACATGCCCCACATAACTGTCACCACGTCCCCAACAGGTTGGGACTCTCTGTCCCTGCCTCAGAGATGAGGGAAGTAAGTCTTAGGGAGCCACACAGCCATGCTTTTCTCGGGTTTAAGCACTCAAGGATTAGTTAGCATTTTCTTAAAGTTTCTAGGAAGCGAAAGAATTTCCTAATTCTACTTTTCAACTTGCTTTCTCTTGGCATTGAAATTGAGTCTAGTTCCTGTGGAGTGAGACCTTGCAAATCAATACATGTGGTTAACAATTTACAATCTCTGGAATGCTCATCAAGACTTGCTTCCTGTATAAAAAATCAGGCCAAAATGATGACTTCAGGTGTTATCAAGTGTAAAATGAAGCTGACAAATGGAAAAGGTCGTCTCCTGTTGAACGCAAGTTAGGTTTAAACGTCTAGCTATGTGCATGCAGTGTCTTTCAAAATACTAGGTAATTTTCCCAGACGTACATTTTTCATTCTTAGGGATAAGCTGAAGAGCACTTTCAATGTATAGATACCCTTCCAAAATAATATTAGAAACAGACATTGTGAGGATAGGAAACTTAACAAGACTGTCATAAAGAATATGCCTCTGCGACACTCTGGCATCCACACACAGTGTGTCCTCAGGAGGGCGCTGTCCGCAGGGGAAGGCGGCGCTGCCGTGCGCTGCTCTGCTTTGCATACAGAAGAGAATCCAGGGTCACTTTCCAGCGGCGCCCGTGGGTCTTCGGCAGCTCCTTTCCCTCCCCAGGTCCTCTGTTCCCTCCCACAACGTCATTCTTAGAATAGACACCAAGCCTGGATACGACAATGAAATGCACTTGGCCCCACTGTCTAAGTAGGTACAGAACACTTGGGAAAGAGCATGTCCCTTCTCGACAGCTCGTCTCACAGCCAGGCGTTCAGGGTGTGAAGTTCAGAAGGTCTCACTGTAGGTAAAGAAGTTCCGAGAAGAACCGAACCGGTATCGCCCATTATGGTTCTCTACGGCCTCAGTTTTCTCTCTGCAAAATAGCTGAAACTGTTTCAGGGAGCCACACGGCCAATTTTTCTGGGGTTTAAGCATTCAAGGATTATTTAGTATTTTCTTAAAATTTCTAGAAAGCTAAAGAATTTCCTGTGTCTACTTTTTGAAATTGCTTTTTTTGGCATTGATTTAGTCTAGCTCCTATGGAGTGAGACCTTGAAAATCAATCCATCTGTTTAACAATGTGTATGTAATTTAACAGTTACATCCATACTCATGCATGCATATATGTACATGCACACACATACATACACGTCTATAGTTATAGTTTGTGTTCCGAGCAATGTTCCAGGCAACAAAAGTATGACACGACAATGGTCTGACTGTGCCTTGCAGTTTTCTCTAATCACACCTAACAAGTAACTTATCACAGCGAATGCTGCACTCCCTAAGAAATAAGAAAGCGTTCCAGCAGGTTTATGAAAATCTACGCTGGAGGAATATGTTCATAGCAACCAATGAGTTTCCTACAAAGAAGAGCTTTGAGCACTTTTTCTGCACGTCTTGACCACAGAGCCCACGCTGCGTAAGGAAACCCGCGGGTCTGTGTTCAGGCCACACGCGGACACGCACTCAGCAGAAGAGAGAGCAAGTGAATCCACCCCCCAGGCTGGTGTCCCCCTGGAAGCGTCTGCTGACCTTTTGTTCTCTTTGCCTTTCTTTTCTTTTAAACCAGCTAACGAGCTAATTCAATATTCGCTCAAACTCCCTAATCCATGCGTAATCACAGGAAAAGCGAGTACTACGAGTTCTGAGATTCAGGGCAAAGCGCGGTCTGGTGAGCACGTGCTCTTGGTGCGTGGGCGCGCGTGACGTGATGTTCCGTACATTCAGCAGCACTGATGGCGCGTGGAGGTGGGGCTGGGAGCGAGGGGCCCACCTGGCCCTGCCTTCCTGCACTTCCCGTCCACCTGAGCTGGGTCGTTAGCTGGCTCAGCAGCACCCCCAGTGAGTGGCCCTGGGAGCCTGCGCACGTCTGGGCGTGGAGTGGCGGGCGGGCTTCAGGGGGAATGGACCAGCCGGCAGTCAGCTGTTCGGCCCTGCAAGGTGAGTGACGTGAGGTGACGGAGGACAGAATGGTCTGCCATGAGACGGTGTGGAAGGGACAGTGCCACAGTCCCTGAGGCCCGAGTCGGCACCAGCTCCGGGGTTCAGGAACAGGATTCAGACTCAGGCAGAGCAGTCGGCGGGAGAAGTCCCTGGGAAGGCGCGTTACAGGGACCGCCAGTCACCACGGATGTGCCGAGAGGGAGGGTGTTTGCCAAGCCTTAGGAGTCTTTCCATAAATTTCCAGACGGCTGACGCTGCAGTTACCAGGCGACACTGTGAATTTATGGCACAGACTTGGAACCATGTGTGTTTGGTTCTTTAAGCAGACTGGCAAACCAAGCGCTGTGGCCCCAACAAGTCACTTAAACTCTGCTCATGTTGCCCCAGACACTGGCTGACGGGAGTGATGTTTGTCTCGTCCGTCCTCTGTTTGGCAAAGCACACAGCGCTGCGGGTGCAGCACAGGCCGCGGAGGACACTGATGTCACCATGTGCCATCACGGAGGGACAGTGGCTCTACAGCTAGCACGTGGTCCTCTCAAAGGACCCTTCTCCTCACTGATTGTCGGTGACAAGGGGACGCTGCTCCAGGGCTCCCTGGGGGTGGGGAGGCAGTTCCCTGCAGTCCCGGTGAGTGTGCCCTAGGGATTCTGCGTAGTCTTCTGTGGCTGAACTCTGCTGGGGGTCACGGTGGGGGCGTTGGGAGAATGTGTGTGTGTGCGCGTCCAGGAAGGAAAACGCTGGAAAGGGGGGCACTGGCCTCATGGTCCTGAGTCACCTCTGGGTCCTGTGATGTCAGAGACCGTGTGAGTCTGGGGCAAGGCTGGGCATCCTCTTGCAAACAGCTACCCATTCCGTGGCCTCAGTGGCCCCCAAAACGCACAGCAGTAACTGGCCTCCTTTCCCAAATCTCCAAAACCAGTTTTGATATGTGTGGCTCTTAGATAGTAATGATTTATTGCCCCCTTCCCACCACTTACCCACTTATTTTCTCTGTTCAAAGTGTGGACGAGTGAACACAATTAGAATTTCTATCTGTGCTCTAAGAATCTGGCATGAATCTAAACACAGCACCATTCTAGTCCGACTCTAGAAGCTTCCAACATCTCATCAGCCTTGTAAATCTCCGTGTCACACTGCTGAAGACCTGAAATGGCCTTGGACTGCCCGAGGACGCCTACACTTCCGTGCTCTCTCCTTTTAGCTAAATCATGGGGGCAGGTCTGCCCCTAGGCCGTCTGCAGCCTCCAGGGTAGGATTTGGGGAGATGGAAGAACCCGCAGGAGGAATGTCTTTGCGAGGTTCACACTCTGGACGTGGGCCAAAGGCACTGGAGGGACAAGTGCCCACAAATCAGGGCGTCCTCAAAGCCTCTGGCCCGTCGCTCATGGGTCCGGTTTGACATGCACGGCGGGAGGAAACAACCAGGCTCAGGTGGGCAATACCACCGGAGTGGCTGGGTGTGAGGCATTCAAGGCGGGTGTGACGTTTTTCAAGGAAGGTCTATTAAGACCAGGGGCCAGGATGGGGGTTCTCCTTGTCAGTATATGGGGGGAGCCTGTTCACAACTCAGATGAATCTGCCGCTGGAGGAAGGACAGCCCACCCTCCACACAAACCCTCGCTGGCAGGAAGAAGGCTTTTGTCTATGCATTTATAGGATACTATTGAATGTTTCATTTTGTCTGCAGACAAAATGAGCAATAGTCACATCAGCAGAGTCTTCAGAACTGCAAAGGATGGTCCCAGCTGATTTAGGGGTAGGGCATGGAAAGATCTTACAGCTATGCGTCTGAAAATTATTTTTTCTCCTGCTTTGAAAGTGCCCCAAAATACAGCAAGAGATAGTCAAGCGATAAAAGGAAATAACCAAAATATGTTTTAAAAAAACAGGTATTTAAATCATTACTTGGTGATGTCAAGAGTTAAAAATTTAACTCCCTGTGCTTTCCCTGCACATCAGGGAAATGACACAACACAAACTGAAACGTGCCGCACTTACATGCGAATGTCAGACCACACTTGGTAGTTGAGCTCCATCAGTTGTTGGAAGAGAAATGAAAGAACTGCCGTAAAACACAATGCAGAGAACAGAGTTCAACAAAGACAGGAATTCCGAGAAAAAGGAGATCCTGAAAATTCTAGAGCCATTGTGGGATTCTGGGAAGCTCTTTTTGTTTGTGTTTTTAAGTAGGACCGAGAAAGAGACTTTGTAGTTGCACCTCCTTAGAGCTCTGCTGATGGCCAACTTCAAGTGCGTCTCCTAAGCCTTCCATGGGCTCCGTTTTAGAATTCAAGCTTGATTTGGCATGTAGGTCAGGTGTGCCACATAAAATACAGGAGTCCCAGTTACATTTGAATTTCAGATTTATAAAATGATTTCAAAAATATAGGTAGGTAGGTCCTGAATAATACATGAAAATACTTATACCAAAAAAAAATTATTCATTGCTTATCTAAAATTCAAATTTAACTGAGCGTTCTGCATTCTATTTGCCAAATCTGTGAATCATAACACAGGTTTATTTTTCTTCTTCTTGTACCTAAGCTTAATTTTTGCTCAATTTGCCTCATTATCTCCAACCTCCACTGTCAGAGTCGCTTTCATCTTATCCATGAACTTGGTGCTAATGTATCTATGAGTGAATTATATCATTGAATGTCATTTAACGTGTTAGTTAACGTAGAGTTGCCTTCCGCCTCTGGCCGACTTCATCAGGGAACAACGTTTTGCCATAAAACACTCTTCTGTGATCCAGAGATGAAAGTAGACGCTCCCACTGTTACAGTTAAGGTGGGTACCTGCTGAGTCACCTTTTCAGTTAATAAATGTGCCACAGACCAAGTGCTGTCCTGAGTGATGAGAATAGAAGGAAGGAGAAGAAAACGAGGATCTTGTCCTCACGGTCTCACACCGCATTTTGGAAAACGGTGAATAAGCAAGGACTGCACTATTCATGCCAACGAGAGAGGGTCCCCAAGAAGAGGCAGCTAGTGAAGGAATTGTTGCCTGAAGGTCAAGGAATGCGTCCTTTCTGAGATTGTGGTAGTGAAAGATGGTTAGAAGTTCACACCCCAAAAAAGAAGGGGGGCTGTTTCTGAGGTGAAGGAAAGGAGCAGCCTTGGGGACCGGAGCTGAGGGGGACCCTCGGGGGTTGCCGGGAGGCGTTCGAGCCATCGTGTGCCCAAGCTCATGGGTTCCGGGAATAGGCAGGGCACACAGCCATGCGTCCTGGTGGGAGCAGAGCAGACTGCTTATCTGCACAGGCCAAAGCATCATTAGAGTCATAAAAAGGCAGTCCGTTCGGGAACGTTGCCAAGCACGGCAGTGGAGACAGAAGACAAGGTGGGTTTCTTGGACGTGGCTTGGCGGGAGAAGAGAAGGAAGCAGGCTTGGGCCAGACGGCTGAGGTCCCCGTAACAGCTTCATTCTCGCAATGTCAGTGCTTTGGTGGGTGATCAAACCAACCCCAGAGAACCACGGCCAGTGTCAGGGTGATGCTGGGAGACTGAAGTGTGACGGAGAAAGCAGACAGTGACCTGTCCCCAGGGCGCCCTCGCTGCGTGGGAGCTTCTGCTGTTTGCAGAGTGGTGGCTCCAGCAGCAGCCGGCTGCTGTGACTTCCCACCCCACTTAGTCTCCGAGCCTAAAATCTTAGTTCCCCTTGAACATCAGGATGTGACGTCTGTTTGTGTAGAAGGAGGTCCGCTCTACCTCTGATGAATCTTCACTGCACGAAGGAAAGGAAGTTCCCAGAAAGGAAATCTAAGAGCTGTTACAAAGGTGATCCGATGGGACGCAGCCGGAATATGGCCGTACCTGCACAGCACCTCACAGAACCTGCCAGCAGGGCTTCGTGATGAGGGGCTGAGCGGTTGATGTTTCTGCTGATTCTTTGGTCCTTCAAGACGATCAGCTATTAGATGCTCTCCAATGAGAGCTTTGGTGTCGTGGATTGGTCTGTGGTTTGGGTTTGCCTCTGTTTAAAAGCATGCCGTGTTTACCTGTCCTCCCGGTGACTTCCTTTAATGCCTGGAGGATATGTAAGCACATTGTCCAGTCGACTATGGAGCTGTCGCTTCTTCCTACAGATTTCAAAGTTCTGCCAGATGGATTGATCTTGGATTAGTTTCAAGCTTCCAGTGAACTCGGAGGCCCTCCTGCTGTGGCCTGGCACCAGTCTCCAGCCGGCCCTTCCTCGTTCCTTCCCCAGAGTCAGGCACAGCTGTGTGAGGCCCTGTGGCCTGATGGCCCTTTGTCGCAGCTCCTCAACTCTGTCACAGAGTGCCAGTGGACTGGGCCAGTATGCAAATGAGCAGTGTGTCCCTGTCCCCAAACCAGCACAAACCGGCAGCCTGTGGGCCACACTTCTCGGCTGAGTCTTGGCTTTATTCATAACCGCTCCCATGTCTCTCAGAAGAATTTAGGAGTCTTGTTAGTGTTGTGGTGTGTATCGTATTGTTACAGTTACAGTAGGACAGGTCTAGCTGAATAACCGTGCTCCTTTCAGTAATCCAGGGTGCCACTCAGTGACGCTTTGCAGTACAAACACTTGAGCTTTCATTCTGGAAGTTTTTCTTTTATTAGACTGGGGAGTTTCTACATCCATTCTCGTTTGTTATTACAGAATAGTTGGAATTCTTTTTTTAAAAATTAAAGTTTATTGGGGTGACAATTGTTAGTAAACTTACATAGATTTCAGGTGTATAATTCTGTATTACATCATCTATAAATCTCATTGTGTGTTCATCACCCAGAGTCAGTTCTCCTTCCATCACCATATATTTGATCCTCTTTACCCTCATCTCCCCCCCTCCTCCCCCCTTACCCTCTGGTAACCACTAAACTATTGTCTGTGTCTATGAGTTTCTGTTTCTCATTTGTTTGTCTTGTTCTTTTGTTGTTTTTGGTTTATATACCACATATCAGTGAAATCATATGGTTCTCTGCTTTTTCTGTCTGGCTTATTTCGCTTAGCATTTTAATCTCAAGATCCATCCATGTTGTAACAAATGGTCCTATTTCATCTTTTCTTACTGCCGAATAGTATTCCATTGTGTATATATACCACATCTTCTTTATCCATTCATCTATCGAAGGACATTTTGGTTGTTTCCATGTCTTGCCCACCGTAAACAAAGCTGCAATGAACGTTGGAGCACACGTGTCTTTATCTCTAAATGTTTTCAGATTTTTTGGGTAGATACCCAGGAGACGGATTGCTGGGTCATATGGCAATTCTATTCGTAATTTTTTGAGGAACCTCCACACTGCCTTCCATAACGGCTGCACCAGTCTGCATTCCCACCAACAGTGTATGAGGGTTCCTTTTTCTCCACAGCCTCTCCAACACTTGTTACTATTTGTCTTGTTGATGACGGCCATTCTGACTGGGGTGAGGCGATATCTCATTGTGGTATAGTTGGAATTCTTGAAGCTGTTCCTTATATTGCATAACTTTTGCTAGTCACTCCTTTACTGTTTTTTTCTTAAGATTTGTTTGTGTTTCTTTTTCACAGTCACACATTAAAAATAATTGTTTTCTCCATTGTTTCTCTGGGTGGATTGGTTTTCTGTTTATTGTGTTTGGTGTCTCAATTTCTTTATGATGGTTATACTGAAATGTTTATTCTTAATTGTTGTATCTGTAAATTGCTATGTTGGCAGAACAGTAGCCGGCTGGGGTGTGTGACTGAGAAGCAGGCGTGGGGCTTACGTCTGCAGGACAGAAGGCGGCTCCTGCAGTGAGGACGTGTGTTCTGGGGTGAGGCGAGCAGGTGCTTTGTATTCTGCGTCCCTCCCCTGGGGGTCCCTCCCCGCTTGGCAGTGCTAAATACTTGATATTCTCTCACATGTCTCTCTCCCAATGGACTAAGTAGGGTGACTTCAGAGAACCACACTTGTGGTTTCATTTCAAGTCACATTAAAATGACATGACCACGTACTGACACTGTACTTACTATACACCCAGTAGCATTCTAAGCCTTTTACATGGATTATCACGTTCAATCCTCACCCCTTCTTTGTAAGAACAGTGCTTATCCCTGACACACCAAAGGGGAGACCGAAATCTGTGAGGGGTGTAAGACTTGCCCGTCCACACTGCAATAGCATGTGCCTCAAATGAAAGTGGTCCCATGGGGTTCCAGATTGTGTTACATGAGCGAGGTGCTGGGCAGTCGACAGGAAGATCACTAATTCAGTGACTGTCGCCTTTCTTGAACAATTTTTCTGACAGGATAAGAAGTCTTAACTTTGGGTATAACGTGTAGTTAAATATCTTCTCTTTCAGTGTGATAGGTTTTGATCAGACATGAAAAAGATAATGGTCCTATAGGGAAATACGCCGAGATCAATTGTTATCTCCAGTGAAAGGTTTGGCGGGAAAAGGCAGTCAGAATAGGGACGAGCTTAAGTCTGATACACAAAGGAGCAAAGTCCATGCCCATTGTCTACTCTCACCTGTTTGTCAGTAAGGAAGGGGAGTGAGGGAAGGACTCAGAGACTGACTGGTGTGACAGTAGAGAAGGCGAGCCTAGAATTACTGGGTTCAGGAAAGAAGCCCAAAGCAGCGTTTCCCTGTACCAAGTGTTCTCCCCACTGGACTCCATGCTCCCTGAGGGCAAGAACGAAGTGGGCACAAGTCCTGACTCCATCCACAGCACAGTATGGAGCAAGTTGGGAGCTCTTCCGGTTCACGCAGCTGTGCCCGAGCTTTCTGCATTGCATTAAGTTATAAATGACATGATCTCTGAATTTGCAACCATATGTAAGTATGCACTTCCGTGGGTTAAACACATGCATGGTGTACCCATCACCACTATCTATACCCAAAACCTTTCAATCACCCCCAACATAAACTCTGCACCCGTTAAACAGGGACCCCCCCCCCCCCGCCACGTTAAGCCATGGTAACCTCTAGTCTGCTTTCTGTCTATGAATTTGCCTGTTCTGCTTACCTCACATATGGAGTCATTGAATGTTTATCCTCTGTCTGGCTTATTTTACGTAGTGTTTTAAAGGTCCATCCATCTTGTAGCGTATATCACACTGTCATTCTTCTTTTATGGCCGATTGGTATTCCATTGCGTACATGCGTACAGAGAGCACATTTGGGTTTTACACTTAGTTGTTGATGGCCAGTCAGGTTGCTTCAGCCTTTCAGCGACTGTGAGTAATGCCTTTATGAACATTGTTATACAGACGTCTGTTCCTTGCTTTCAACTATTTTGGATACATACCCAGTAGTGGATTTTCTGGGTCATATGATACTTCTATGCTTAAGTTTTTGAGAAGCCATCAACCTGTTTCCTACAGTGGCTGCACCATTTCACATTTCCACCAGCAATGCCCAGGGGTTCGAATCTCTTCACGTTCTTGCCGATGTGAGTTTGTCGTTTTAAAAAATATATACTAACCTTTCTCGTGTGAAGTGTTATCCTACTGGGTTTTGGTTTGCATTTCCCTAGTAATAATGACGTTAAGCGTATTTTCATGGTCTTAGGTTTGGAGAAAGGTCTACTCAACCCTTTTGCTCAGTTTTGAATTATTGTTGTTGATGAGTTATAGATGTTCCTTGTGTATCCTAGGTGTTCATCTCCTATCAGTTACAGTACTTAAATATCTTCTTCTCATTCTGCAGGTTGTCTTTTCACTATCTCAAAAGTGTCCTTCGATGTATAAAAGATTTTAATTTTGTTGGAGTCCAATTTATCCATTTTTTTTCTTTCCTTGCCTGTATTTTTGGTGTCATGTCCATGAAATTATTGCCAAATTCAATGACGGAAAATTTCCCCCAATGTTTTCTTCTCAGACTTTTATACCTTTAGCTCTTAAGTTTAGGTCCTTGAGTTAACTTTTGTGTATGGTGTAAATTAAGGGTCCAACTTCACTCTTTTGCATGTGGATACCCAGCGTCCCCACAGCATTTGTTGAAAAGACTGCCCTTCCCTTCACTGAATGGTCTTGGCAACCTTGTGGAAAGTCAACTGACCGTATATGTGCAAGTTTCTTTCTGGGCTCTCTGTTCTGTCCCATTGCTCTGTGTCTGTCCTCATGCCAGAGCCACACTGCTTTACGTATTACAGCCTTGTAGTCAATTACAAAGTCAGGGAATGTGAGCCTTCAGACTTTGCTCTTCTTTTCCACGGAGGAATGTATGATCGTCATCCTCATCATCGTCACCATGGTCTTTGTCGTTGTCATTCCCCATTTAGTCAGAGTGTCAACAGATGTGCCTCCTCGGGCTGGGCGTGCTGTGGCAAGTTACCCAAGTGAACGTGCAAATCCAGGCATGGACATGCAAATGGCAGGAGTGAGAGTGAGGATGGATCAAACTGCCATTGCGTGTGACTGTGCTCAGACAGGACACTGATGGAGGGATGACATGTGGCCCTTGAATGCCACGTTAGGAGCTAAGGGCCTCTACAGGGTGACCCACATCCTAGGATGTCACCTCAGGATAAACGTGAATATATTTATGTTTGGAGCCATAATGAGTTCCATAAATTAGGTGCCTGCGCTGAAAGCGGCATGCCCTACTCTGACGCTGAAAAACCAAGTCTGATGTCATCAAACTGCACAAAAGCCCTAGGGCCCTCTCAAAGATTGGCCACGTGACATCATATGGAAAGGAAAGCGTAAGTTAATTAGTGCCTAGTTTTTCTCCCCTGTGGCCACAGTCACTCGTCCCATCTGTGTTCCCTCTTTCGTGGTCAGTGACCATACCTTTTCTGAATCATCCAATGAGTCAAAGTCATACGTTTATGACCCAGTGAAAGAGTCAGCTGTTCTCAGCTATGATCGGTGTTCAGAGATTGTTTACCTTCGTTTTCGAGATTGCTATCCTGGTGCCCAGTTACGCTGACCTGAGGCGGACAGAGCATGTTGTTGCCCAGGGTTCTGATGTCTGGTCAGCCTAAGTCAGAAAGGCCCTGGGCATCATCCTCTTACCTTCTCCTCGCTGCCCGCTCAGTGACCCTGGTGTTGAGAGCCAGTGTTTTAAATCCCTGCTCTTCCTTCCCGTTGCCAAGTCCCTGTCTGCAGAATGGACTCTGTCAGCCAGTCTGTGTCTGTGACTTTCGTGTTCCAGCTGGCAGAGCGCCATGCAGACTCAGCGGTTCCGCAGGCAGAGCTGCAGAAGCCCCTGATGTGGGAACGCTTTCAGCTCCACTCCGCTCTGGAGACGCTGCACGTGAAGGAGCAGCGTCACACCCTCTGCTGCCTGTGGCCGCCCTGCCCCACACGCGGCACTGTCCTCCGTGTCCCCTGTGAAGGGCGTGGGCCCCTTGACGCGCTGGCCCCTTGAGGCCCATATGCTGATGGCCCTTCTCGGTTCTGGTCTTACCTGAGGTTTGGTGCCGGCTGTGTCACCTGGAGGAAGGTCACCAAGGAGTCAGGCGGTGACCGCTCCCTCGCATGCGTCACTGAACAGACCCGTGTCCTTAGGTGCATCTGGCGTGGGGGCCCCTGCGTTTTTCCACGTGGGTTGCAAACTGGTGTCCTTCTGCGGGTGTGCTGCCAGGTATCGCTGGGGTAGGGGCGGCCCTGGTGCCTGGATAAGGGTTGCGTGTTCTTCAGAAGGAAATGCGGTGGGACAGAGTGTTGTCATGTCTGCTTACATTCAATCAGCCAAAGCGTGTCCAATAGCTGAGCCCAAATCAGTGGGTGGGAAGGTCAAGTCCAGCCACAGGAACGCACAGCAAGGGCGCAGGGTGGTCACTGCGCGTGACCAACGCCCTCTACGCTCAGGCAGCGAAAACCCGCTCTGCTGACGGGCGGAAACCACGCACCTCGGAAAGGCAGCCAGTGCTGTGAATTATATCATCATTACCTTCAGTTTTTATAAATCAGTTTACTTTCCAAGTACAGTTGACATACAGTGTTACGTTAGTTTCAGGTGGACGACATGGCGATTAGACATTCGTATACCTTACGAGGTGATCCCCCAAATAAGTCCAGTCCCCACCTGGCACCATACCTACTTATCATGATATTATTGACTATAATCCCTATGCTGTACTTTACATGAAGTTTTATTTATTGGTGCCAGTGTCGTATGCATGCCACATTCTCAGCAATTACATAGTAACCTTCAGTCTGTTAGGCAGAGATTATTAGTAAAATAATTTGGTCCTTAAGAAAACATGATGTGGGAAGGTTTATGCAGTTTTAAGTACCACCTTTTTTTGTGAATGAATTAATCTTTAAAGGTGTGGAGCATAAGAAGTCCTACCTGCACTGTTTAGTTTAAAGCACAGCACTGGTGACTGTTGGTAACACGTTTAGAGGGGGTGTGGCAGAAAGAAGGCAGTAATCACTTCAAGATTTTACACAGGGAATTGCAGCCTCTTTCCTTAAATGCATCAGTGGTCCCCGAGTTCTATTTGTGTTTGAGAGATAAGCCAATGCCATTACTCTGACCTCCAGGGGTTTGTATTTTTAGAAAAGATGAAATAACTAATACTGGAAGTTTTACATCTGTGATATGAACCAATAACCCCATGAAATTGGATGAGCAGTAACCTTCTGTAAAAAAATGATTAGACCCATGTCCTAAGATAAAAAGTAATAAAATATGAAAATATTTGAGCAAAGATTTCTTCCTTCTAAGCTGTGAATTAAATGTCTGAGAAAATGTTGAAAGCTACACAATTTCCTAAAAAGATGAAAAACTAAGTTGCATTATTTATTGTTTTGAACTGAGTAAGGGAGCTAAAAATGTTCCCGACGCTCGCTAAAAACAGTTTGCTCCCCAGCATTGCATTCCAAGCCCTCCCACTTCCACGTCCGAGGAGCTCACAGGACGAGGGTGAGTGTGCCAGCTCTGTGTCACCTCCCAGGACTGAGGCGTGTCCCCCGGATTAGAAGCCTGGACGCATACAGGCCTGTGCTCTCCAAGGATGCTTGAAGCCGAGCAAATCCGGTGTTTCTACAGCAACACGTTCCTTTGCCTGAGGCATCAAACACATTACAGCATCACATTATTTTCAGAAGGAGTAGCTGGAGAGAGATAGTCTTGGACTTCAATAGTGAACGTACGCTCTGAAATTTTAATGCAGTTTCTAACCCTTGGTCACTAATGTAGATATAGTATGTGAGTCAGAGTTCCCATCCTCATCAGAAACACTGACGAGGCCTGCAATAGCTCGTGCTGATGGAGTGCGTTAAAAGTTGCTACATTTGGGACCTGTGCCCCTTACACATTAGAGGAATATATGTCTACCTGTGGAACACCACCTCCCCTCTTCTATAAACAGGAGGAAGGGTGCCACAGCCATTGGGACTTTAGAAATTCTCATTCCTAGCATTTATTTGGCCTCGTGGCTTGTGCACAGAAATTACTTAAAAAATGTGAAGAAACCGTGCTGCAAATTAAGCTTATCGAAATGAGGATTCATAAACTGGGTAACTGTTTAATGAAATTGTGAGTAATACAGCAATGTTTTGTATGTTGGCTTTTTTTAAAGAGCCAAAGTAAAATTTAGTCAGATCGTAGCCTAAAGACATTTCAAGTTTCCAGTTAAACAGGCTGCATACATTTAGCATGTCACATCGGGGTGATGTGACATATGCTTAAAGGACAGGACGCTTCCTGAGGGGCTGCCACTCGACTTACGTCTGTCCCCTCCAGCGCTGGTCTGAGAAGCTCAGGGCTTCATTTCCCGCCCGTCATTAGCTCTGACGTGTTAAGGCAAAGGCCACTGTTTGGCCAGAGGTGCCCCATTCATGGGGTGGCGTGTCATGGGCTTGCCTCAGGGGACTGTCTTTCTGTTGATATCCCCACGTGGCTGTGGCACAGTGACCCTCGTCCTGGGAAAGCCAAGGCGAATGGCCTGGAGCCGAGGGCAAAGGAGGCGTGAAGGGCAGTGAGGCAGGTTGTCCGGGCGCTGGGGGAGGGCATGTACCGCCCTGGGCCTGTTCCTTTTCCTTTCCTCTGAAAGAACAGGAGCCAACAGGAGGAGTCGAGGAATCCACGGGCATTCTCGAGCCTCACGACGAGGTTCCCACGGACCCACAGAGTAGGAGACGGGGCTTGGGGTGGGGTGAGAGGCCTCACAACGCTCTTCTTCTAGTAGCTTCATCCTCCCTTCACGCAGTCTGAGCCCCGGGCACTGCGGGGCACAGGGGCCGGGCTGGGGCTTCAGGCGCCGGGGGCCCTCACGAGGGCAGGAGAGGCTGAGTACGGGAGCAGGGCTGGGCTGGGGTCTGTGGTCGCATCGTCGCTCGGCCTGCGGCCCAGTGTGGAAGGACGGGGAGATGGCTGGGAAATCTCATCTGCTGGCCATGGGGCTTTCCTTCTTATCTGTGTCCCACAGGCGGGGTCAGGTGACAGGGCTTCAGTAGCTGCATTGAATCGTTCCTTTCTCCAGTTACAATTGTACAGCTGTGTTCTCCTGGTTCTCAATCGCTGTAAGTGCCCTGCTATTTTTCTTCCACTTTTTCACTTCTGTCTTATTTTATGATTCTTTAAAAAAATACTTTATATTTTAGAGCAGTTTTAAGTTCACAGCAAAACTGAGTGGAAAGTACAGTGTCCACATGTCTGCTGTCTCCGCAAAGCACCCCCTGCCCCACTGTCAGCACCCCCTCCAGCATTTGTGGGGCATTTGTCACAACCGATGACCCTCCAGTGACACGTCATCATCACCCAGAGTCCACAGTTCACATTCGGTTTCACTCTTGGTGTATGTTCTATGGGTTTGGACAAATGCCAAATGTCCCTTTTTGTAGTAATGGAACCACACTGATACATATAATGTAGGAATATTAATATTCAAAGTATTACCTGGAATGTGCTGATGACAGAAATCATGGACTGTTACGGGAACTGGACGTGCCATGCACGGAGAACCTCTTGTCCTTTCTGAAGGGCTCTTCCCAGGATGAGAGGTGGGAGAACTGAGTGGATTGTCCCAAAGGTCACACAGACTTTCTGTGGAAATTCTCCTCTCCGAGTCAGGCTTGCGTTGTGGCCCGGTCTGGCCCCAAAGACTAATCACTGCAGTGGATATTGTGTAACTTATAAAACGTCTAAGATGCTGTGAACCAAAAGTCCTCTGTTCCTTTAGGTGCCCAAGACCTGTAGGCGCAGCAGTCTTTGGGGGGATGGGTCCTAGTGTTGGTGACACCCTCCCTACTCTGTCCTATGCTCCTAAGACGTTCCTAGTTTATAAAATTCACCTCTACATCACCTGCTGAGAAGCCTTCTCTTGTCACTGCACCGTGATGGAGTCATCACTCTGCATGTCCCCAGCTTCACATGTAACTGTTAGTGACCATGTGGTGATTTCTTTGTTTACAAGAACATTTCCTATAAGAGATTTCCTTAGTGGAACGCAGGAGGTCTCATTCATCTCCGTATTCCCACACAATGCCCAGGGTTCTATCTACTGTATGTGCTCAGTATTTCTTATTTGAATTAACTAATGGTTAGTTGAGACTTTGTTTCCCCCTTTGCTTTCTCTGTTGTAGTGAGTTGTATCACAAAATCATTCATTATTCAGATGTACAAAGAAAATAAGACTTTAGTTTTTATATAACTGATCAGATATTTTTCATAACTACCCACTTACCTGTATAACTCAAGAAAATTAAATCTGTTCCAATTCAGTTAACTTAGTCTAATTCTATAATTTAATTAGTTGTTTTGATAACCCAGAACTACTTGCATGGTTCTGCCAATTCTTAAGTCTTGGAGATTTTACTATGGGCTTATTTTCAAGATAGTATTTTGTGGGGACATCTGGTGGGGCTTCGGCTTTCAAGACTTCATGGTAATATGACCACACAGGTCTCTGCTGTAGAGGAAATAATCTGGTCTTCTCCTTGGCCTAGTGACCAGTCTAAACTGGTCTTACTGGTCTGGGGGCAGGAAATGAGCTAGAATCCACAACTGTAATCTCTGTTTCTAATGTTGGTCTCCATCCGTTCATCTCCACTCATTTCAGCTGCGTCATTGTGTTCTAAGCCCCACATCGGTGCCACCAAAGTATAATTTTCAATGAGTTACAAGTATGGTTCTCATGCTCACACCACAAATATGTGCTAAACATGTGTTTGCAATGTGTTTATGTTACTAAATGAAGCAAACATCAGGGTGGCAAAGCTTTTCGAAAGGAGAATTCAAGGGGTGAGGAGTTATATAGACATTAACTGAAAAGATGCTGAAATGACTTTTCTGATAAAAGTTCTTTGTCATATTTCTAAGCAGTGAGGTCATAACTTTGAGATTATCTGTGCTACTGAAGAGAAGTCTACAACTGAGCATATGACTTCACACAGAGTTGGGTCCTGACCGAGAGTTAGTCACGTAGCAGAAACGGCATACCCTCTGAGAATTAAATAATCATTGGGTGGGCGTGTTGATCTTCGGGTCCTTCAGTATGACGTACGAAGGTGTGCAGTCTTCTTTTGACTTCGTTCCAAGTGTCAGGTCAGTTTTCTCACACAGTGTTCAAGACCTCTGAGGACTTTTGGTTCACAACTGAATTTCTGGAGTCTTACTCTGCCTTGTGTAGCGTACAGGAAATAAGGCATACAAGAGTCATTTCCCCAACTCGTCTGACAGCTCCCTGGCATGACTGCTGCCACTCACATATTAAAAGTGCTGGTTTCCAGTGTTTCTCCCTAAAGATCATATCTTCCTTTTTTATATCTTATGGGGCATACCATTAGTCTCATTTTTTATCTCTGAGTCCCAGTGTATCTGCCCCGCTGTATCCCACTGTATATGTGCTTTTACCACACCTCATTTACTTTGGAGTACAAACTTGAGTAGGGTTGGGGGGCAAAGCTGAGGAAGAAATCTCATTTAACTGATCTCTCCGTTTTTCTCTGTCCTGAGGCCAAGATGTGACAGAGCTTTTGGGTCCCTCTTTGTTTCAGCGTAGGATGTTCTCTGGGTCAGATCTGTGATCAGCTGCACTAAGCTTGGCTGTTGGTACATCGAGTGAAGGAGATTTGGAAATCATTACCCCTCATTCTCATTCTCTCCCCAAACTCTGCCTTTCGATAATTTAGTCCCATCAAGTGGAACAGAAGTCAGCCACGAGTCCCCAGTATGTCTTTGTTTGAGGCGTTCACATTCTATAAAACTTTAATCCACTACCATATTTTTTATGCCCTCATGATAAATTCCTCGTGCCTTGTTCAGACAAACAAAAGAAGATATGTTATACTCTGGTCTCTCTCTAGACTTAGCTCTTACCAGTTTCCTTGTCATATCCCATTATCTAATCAAAATGAGGTCTTCCATTTCTCTCTGCGCTTTTGAATCCAGCGCCTTTGAATCCAGCGTGCGCAGCTTCCTGCCTGAAACTCTCGTCCTCTGGTTCTTCTGGCTACATCGTAGGCGTCTCCTTGTCCCAGCTGGAAAATGGCTTCCAGAGCATCTCTTGCGTGACTCCCAACCCTCTGTGCTGTGGACAGTGCACGTATGCCGATCTTCTTATGTCGATCTCTGTGGAACAAACCACCTTAAAATGTAGGTCCTGTCTCTGCCTCAGGGGGCATAGGTTGGGTGCACTGAACTCAGGCTGGGGCTCCCACGTCCAGAAAGGCTCAGGTCTGCCTGGTGAGCTGGTCCTGGCAGTGGCCTGGGAGCTCGGCCCGGGTCACGGTCTGGGGCTTTGGCTCCTCCCTACCTGGGCCTGCGTTATGGGGTTGCTTGAGCTTCCTCACATAATGGCAGCTGGATTGTAAGAGTAAAATTCCAAGAGACAATCCATAGAAGTTTCTTATCTCTATTACTATCTGGGCCCAAATACTGGCAAAGCATAACTTCTACCTTATTCAGTTGGTCGGTCAGGTTGTCACAGAAGTCTCCAAGATTCGAAGGGAGGGTACAGAGCATCCCCTCTGGGAGGAGGACTCCGAAGGAGCTGTAGCCCCTTAATCATCAAGCATATGATACGCCAACGGCCCATGGGCTCTTGTGCCTCCCCCACCACTTAGAAATCATCGCGCTTCTGACTGGGAGGGTTCTGTGGACCCTTCTGGAAGCTCACTGACTCCTTCCTGGTTCATGCCCAGGACACTCATAAGCCATTAAGCCATCCTGTATTTCTGTTACAATAATTTTCATTTCTAGCATTTCCTTGTGATTCTTCCTGAGAGTTTTTATCTGTTTTTTTTTTTTTTTATGTTACCCATCTGTTTTTGCATTTTGCCTCCCTTTCCCATTCCAGCCCTTTATATCTGAATCACAGTTGTTTAAACTTCTCTGAGAAGTCCACCAGCTGTGTGTATCTGGGTTTTATCTGCTGGGTTTTACCTGCAGGGACCCCAGCAGGTTCTAGGTGAAGGTCCAGCGGAGTTCTCTGTGCGGGATGAGTGCCCTTTCCTGGGAGCTCTGAGACGAGGTGGTCTTCTCCCCAGAGAGTAGGCCCTGTGTACATTTCCCGGGCTCACGCTGGTCTTCCCATGGTAGGCCATGAGCTATATGCTTCCTGGAGCTTCACCTTGAAAACAGGTGGGGTCCCTGCAGGTAAAGAACAGAAAATGGTACCTCTCAAGGCTCAGCATTGGGAGTTTCTCTCTTTCGGTCCAGCCCGCTGTGTGGCATCACCACGCTGGGGTGTCTCCAGATCTGGGGTGCCAGCTCGCCCTGCAAACCCATGTCCCTGAAGCAGCCAAGAAAAATCACTGATTTTCAGTTTGTTCAGCTTTTTCTTTCTGTAAGGATGGAGCACCAACACGTCAGCTCTTTACATGTCAGAGCTGAAACCAGGAATCACCTCAAAATACCATTTGGAAAATTTAAAAATAACAATCTTTCCTTAGTAATAACCACTTGGATTTTTCTTAGTGCTTTGCCCACGGACCTGGAGTGCTCATGTTTTCTCTTTTATTAATCAAAAGCCTACCTGTCTTGTAAGAAAAATCCAAACCTCACCTATTTATAAATATTTGCTGGTCCCTTTTCCTCGTGTCCATCCACCATCTCCTCTTTGTTTGGATACAATCATGCTTATAGTAAAGGACTGAGGGGGAGGGACAAATTTTTAATGGGTCACAGTACTGGACTTTACATGCTATCTAATTTAGTCTTAAAAACAGCCGGTGTAATGTTTTGATAATTTTATATATGAGCAAACTACAAGATTCTACAGCAAGTAAATCTCAGAGCCAGGATTCAAATTCAGATTTGAATTTGGTCTGTCAGATTCTAAAACTTTTCTCTTCCCCTCCCCCCTCCAAAAAAAAGTCATCTCTCAGCATATCTGGTTTCACTAAGAAGTGGTCTCAGGTCATTTCTTCATGTTAGTTTCATTTCTTCCGCTGGATTGTGAGGAAGGAGAGGAAAAGCAGTCGGCACATATCTGGTCAACAGTCGTCACTCTGGTTGACAGCTACTTCCAGAAATGTCTGCCCCTGTCTTCTAGGTTGTGATTTCCTGAAGAAAATGAACCATCAGTGACTATTTTCTCTGTCTCCATTAGTTATACAAATGAAGTGATATATAAATCTAATTAACTTTGCAAAGTAGGTAGCTTTAGAAAAGTGCCATTAATACCAGTTAATGGTGATCGGGGAAACAAAAAGTAGAAATAAAATTAGGTCGTTAAAGCTAGAAGTACATGTGAAAGGGTGACAGTATTATTTTAAACCAAAATTCTGGTTGCAATGTGCTCGTCCATTTACTCTCGTCAGCTTTCTAACTCCTTTTGAACTTGGAACTTGAAGAGCATCTGACTGCTGTAGAGAAACGAGTTCTTTGATAACGGTCGCGTCACAAAGCCCCTGAACTTTCCAGCAGCTCCTTACCATAAGAGCTTCTGTTTTTGTGATCACTGCCCACGCAGGAACACGGGCCACCAGATTCCGGAAGGTGTCATCTGAGCCCGCTGACTGCGACCGCACAGCACGTCCTTACCCAAACATTTAGAAATAAGCCCTCTGCCTCCCTGATTTGATTTCCAGAGAAAGTGGCAGAAGGAAATGATGGGAAGCTCGTCTCAGTCTTGGGGTTTCACTTCTAATTGTAACAGCTGACGGAGTTGAGTCCTACAGGATGCGCGTCTGAGAGGCCCAAAGCCGCAGTGAGCTGTGCTGGTGGCAAATGTTAAGACGCTGCAGCAAGTATTAGTTCTCAGAAACGAATGTGTTTTCATTACAACTAATAATGTCGTGCCACAGGGGTTACTGCGAAAGCACTATTAATCTAATTGCACACCAAGGGAAATGAATGACTGATTTGTAAAACGTGTTTTGTTCTTGTTAACATATAGAAGATTTAAAGTCATTCTTACCTTTAAGAACCACTGTGAAGCTGAGTGATAAAAGAAGTTTCCACAACAGAAACAACCGTCCTAAGTCTCCTTGAGGCTGAAGGGGAACACCAGTCAGCTGTTACTTGGGAGGAAAGAAAGAAAATGCCACTCGGCAGAGGCACAGACACACACACTCCGCTTCTGGCCATTGGACTGAGCTGCCTTTTCTGAAGATCCGCCTGAGGAAACAAAGTGTGATGTGCCTTCAATACCAAGGCCAAGAGTAAGGCTATCACATACCCTGGCAAAAGAAACCACGTTTCAGGTTTTAAAGTCAAGCTTCTTTTGGACTTGGGTAACTTCTGAAGGGAGGAAATACTCTTGAATCCTTAATGTTGCTTGTTGGCGTTTAAAGAATTGATGTGACTGCAGATGAAAGGGTGAGTATTAAGTGGAGACGCTGACTCTTGGTAGCATTTTATCAGCATTGGAAAATAAACAACAGTTGAGTTGCTGGGACTTGTGGCTCCAACCTGGCATATACACATCTGGAAAGGGCATTATTCTCACCCTAATTTACATAAAGAAACCAGTATTTATGAGAGCACAACTTTTCCTAAACCCATGACAGGGCAAGAAACTGTGGAATTTTGACCCCAAAAGATTTCAAATAAATATGACAATATTTGTCAAAACTGGGAAGTGGGAACATGAATATTTGTTGAAATATTTCCTGTTGTTTTGCGGTTTACAATATTTCATAAATAACACAAATCCTAGGGTCTGTGAGGGCCCCGAGAGGGAGGTCTGGGTGCAGCGTCTGTGATGGTGTGAGCTGGGCAGCCCACCCTGCCTCTTGGGGCACTTCCGCTTAGTTCCTTCTTAGGCACTTCCTGCTCTTTGCTCCTCGGCCCATTGCCCTGTGTTCTCTCACTTTCCCCATTGTCTGAAGAGGGCCGTCTTCCAAGTACTGTGAGCCTGGGCTGTAATATTTACCTCCTCTGTGGGCACGTCAGCGTAATCCTCCTTCGTGCTTGTTGCATCTGAGTGCAGTACCATCCAATTGGAATTATTTCGGGATGGAAAGGTTTGATTTTGTAACACTGTTGTATCTGTAGCTTATGTAGAAGGAAGAAATGCCTGTATGTTTTTTGTTTGTTTGTTTGTTTGTTTGTTTTGATAACTTGAATTTTTGTGTGTGTTTATTAAATTGTGTACTTATTTTTATTTATTAAATTTATTTTTATTTATCAAATTTATTGGGGTCACATTGGTTAGTAAAATTACATAGGTTTCAAGTGTACAAGTGTATAATACATCATCTGTATATCATGTTGTGTGCTCACCACCCAGAGTCAGTTCTCCTTCCATCACCATATATGTGACCCCTTTGTCCCATTTCTATGTACCCTCCACCCCCTACCCTCTGGTAACCACTAAACTGTTGTCTATGAGTTTTTGCTTGTTTGTTTGTCTCATTCCTTTGTTGCTTCCAGTTTTATATCCCACATCTGAGTGAAGTCATATGGTTCTCGACTTTTTCTGTCTGACTTATTTCTCTTAATACAATAATCTCAAGATCCATCCACGTTGTTGCAAATGGCACTATTTCATCTTTTCTTATGGTAGAATAGTATTCCATCGTGTATATACCACATCTTCTTTATCTAATCATCTATCGAAGGACACTTTGGTTGTTTCCATTTCTTGGCCACCGTGAATAAGGCTGCAGTGAACATCGGAGCACATAGATCTTTACGGATAAATGTTTTCAGATTTCAGGTAGATACCCAGAAGAGGGATTGCTATATGGTAATTCTATTATTACTTTTTTGAGGAACCCCCATACTGTTTTCCATAGTGGCTGTACCAGTTTACATTCCCACCAGCAGTGTATGAGGGTTCCTTTTTCTCCACATCCTTCCCAACACTCATTTATTGTCTTGTTGATGATAGCCATTCTGACAGATGTGAGGTGGTATCTCATTGTGGTTTTGATTTGCATTTCCCTAATAGCTGGTGAAGTTGAGCATTTTTTCATATGAGTCTAGCTGTTGGCTGTTTGCATGTCTTCTTGGGAGAAGTTTCTGTTCATGTCCTCTGCCCAGTTTTTAATTGGATTTTTGTTGTTGTTGTTGTTGTTGTTGAGTTGTATGAGTTCCTTGTATATTTTGGATATTAGCCCCTTATGGAAGGTGTTGTTTGCAAATATCTTCTCCAATTTGGTTGGTTGCCTCATTGTTTTGTTGGTTTTCTTTGCTGTGCAGAAGTTTTTACGGTGACTTCATGCCATTGGAGAGGGTTATCACACTCAGAATCTAACCTGGTAGGATCAGCCCACACTTGGATATGCATTTTAGCTTATTCTTGTGATGGCTGCTTACTGATATTCACAGAATACTATACGTATAAGATGGCCCATTGCACGCAAGTTTTAAAAAGGACACAAAATATAAAAGGATTGGGAGTAAACGTGTTGAGCATTTCCTTATGAGGAGCAGGGAAACAGCTATCTGATTAGGAACTAACCTCCATAAAATACTTTGAAAGCTCCTCTGAACATTCCTGTAATTAAGATGCGGGTTTTGGCAACTTAACTATTTCTTAAAGTGTGCACGCAGTTTCACTCAATAGGCAAACTTTATAATGATTTTTTTCTTAAATTCCAGGCTTGCTTGGTACAAATAGCATTGCTTCAAAACACATTTCCTTGTACTAGCTACAGAGAATTTATAGAATTTCAAAGTTCATTCTGTGTTTGTTCAATCACATTAACCAGAAAGAAAGAACAAGAAATAAGTTCAGTCTCTGAATGCCACTTTATGTCTGGAGCCAACATTTGGAAACTAGCACAAACAGTGCGACAAACAGCATCTTTTTAAATAGCCCTGCACACCTGTGGGCCGGTGCTGCTTTTGTAAAGTACACAGTTGTAATTCTAGTTTATGGGGGAGTTTTCATACTGGAAAACAGGACAGAGGCCGACATTATTCCCAAAGGTCAATTCTACAAAAGGTTGATAAAACCGTGTGCTTTCCGTGTCCTTCCCGCCAGCCAGCTGTTTCTCGAAGAGAGTACCTTCTATTCTGTAAAACCTGTCAAATGTTCAGTCGAGTCTCAGTTGTTCCCTCGGTGACCCCTGAAAACGCCTGAAATCGCCTTGTACCCTCCCCACTACAATATAATTATTTCCTGTAGAGAGTTTATGTGGAATGCTGGGTTGGTTTGTTTCTACATGTAAAATCTGTCATAGTAGGGTGGGGAAAGACTTCTGAAAAAAACTCAAAAGGCACAAATTATAAGAAAGTGATTGGAAAATTGGACTATATCAAAATCAGAATTTAATGGTATAACAAAAAAGCCACATAGCAGAATGATTTGCAGTGCATGTAAGTGGCAGATCAGTCATTTGCTTGAGAATTTCACTGCAAAGCTTCACCCTCCCTTTGCAGCGTTTTCACAGGAGGCTCCCCCGGCACCCACCCCACCTCAGTGTCTCCACGGCCAAGGCCAGCCTTCACCCAGCGGTTCACACTGCCCGTCCTTCGCTTCTATTAAGGTGCAGTTGGTTATAGTGAGGTTGTGCAGAGGCCCAGAACTGCTTAGCTCAGGTCTGGCTTCAAAGATACGTTTGCTCCCTCCCACCCATGAGCCTAAGTAATGGGGAAAGCTCCCAAGTTACACATGGAGCGTGGTTCCAGCCTCCCTGCTTTGAGGGTGTGTGTGTGTGTGTGTGTGTGTGTGTGTGTGTGTGCGCATACGCGCGTGAACGGCAGGTCAACGTGATTAGATTAGACTCCACAGTGTTCAACTTTCGATGGAAATCCTTATGTGGGTGTTGCGTGGGTTATGTCAGTGACCTTTGAACGTTTTCTAATATTTTACCTGTGTTTGCTTTATGTTTTTGTTGGAAAATAAAAACACGTATTTACCACTTACATCATCTTTACTAAAAATTCAGTTCTTGGCGCTTTTTCCCAAACCATATATATATATGTATATATATATCACATCACTATTATTTGGAACTTGAAAAATTTTAGTAAAAATACTAACCCTCAGTTACAATATTCAAACCAATGTTGAAATAGAAATGTTCAGTCGTCTTACCCTCCACTGTCTTCAGTTTCTGAATAAGCAGTTGTACTGAGCAGGCAGAGGCCTTGTCCCGGATATTAGGATGTGACTGTGAGTTAAAGTAAATGAGTCTTTGCAGCTTCAGTGACACTTGTGTCAATGACGTGCCTGCCGGCCAGAATCCCGTTTGCTGTTTCTAGTAGGAGGCACTGTAGGAAATTTAACATAAAATAATTGAAGAGTTTCAAAAATCAGAAAGGTTCAGGAAACAAAGTTTCGGGTGTATGGATTCAGCCTTTCCTGCCATTATACTGTACCAGTAATTATCACAATTCTCTATTTGACTTTTGAACAGTTACAGTAGAACCATTTCGAATGTACTCGTAGTTACCAGTTGCAGCCAGTGGCATCTTCTGACATCCTTGCTCCTGACTTCTGCTAACCTACTGGGGAGTTCGGTTTTCATCTACAGAGAGTGTAACACTGAGCGTTCTCTCTGTAGGGTGACAGGCGCCATCGCACACTGGTGAAAACAGGGTTCACATCCCGCTTCTGTCCGTGACGGGCTGTGTGGCTTGAGCAGACGTAGCATCCTGTGTATGAGAGAGAAATGCGAGGCAGTAAACACGTCTTGCACACAGTATGCACTTTATACATAGCAGCCATTCTCTGTGTGGGCTTGCATCTCACTTCACGTTGAGCCCCTATGATTTCCAGTCTCCCTTACGTGTAATAATCGCTGATTAGATTTGCCTCATCATTCAGCTCTTCCCTAACACATTTTACAACCTTAGAAGTTTTCATTTTTTGGTTCTCAAAAAGATTTCAAATTGAATAGCCGCGTAGGGCATATTAATCATTAGATGACATTATGAAAAGGAGGCAGCTTGTGCTGAAATAGCCTTTTAAAAGGTGCCGCTGCTGACCGCAATGTAAGGGGCTCAGGGGTGATGGTTTCTACGTCTCCCAAAGCGTGAGCAGCACAAGTTTCTCTCTGGCCTCGTCTGCATATGGAACTTGGGTGCTGTTGACCTTGAAATAACTGGAGGGATATTTGGTTTACTGCTTTGTTTCTAAGACTCAGCGTTCACTGCAATCAATCTTTTCCTAAGTAGTGAAATAGGATGGATGTGTTTCTTCAGTTCACTTTCTGAGGGAATCATTCAGCTTCAGAACAGGACACAAAGGCACAGAAAGGTTAAATATTGAGACAGCTGGCTGAGTGCAGTCCTGTGAACTTCACTCCGTGTGTCCCGGCGTGAATGTAAAAATGACAGTCCATCTGGAGAAGAAAATGGTTTCTCTGTAAAATGGGTGAAAGTGCCCAAACACTGTGCTCTTGTCTACTTCACTAGAAGTTTCCACACTTAAAAGGAAGTTAACTGAGAGATTTTATTTCCCGTGTTCTTGCTCATACTTTGTGTAGCTGTTCTCAGGGTCGGTGGCCTGTTTGTCACCTGAGGCTTGCTCTACCTTCGCAACCAGGCTCCTGTCTTCCCAGCCTGTACGTGGATCTCTCTGTCCCTCTGTACGTCCCTCGCTTCCTCAGATTTCAGAAGCGCGATGACCCTCATGCTGACTCATGAATGTGCTTGTTTGAGTAAACAGATAGGAAGCCTGATTTCCTGACATATTCTCATGCTGAGAAATGGCCTGGCCTATTAGTGATGGGGTAGCATTTTCTTAAATGGAATGAGTTAAAGCCATAGTTCCAAGGTCCTGAGGAATTTATACATTTAAAATTTGCCTACACATATATATGTATTAGTTTATAAATTTCAATCCTCTTAAGGTGCTACATATTAGCAAATGTAATTATTTATTCCTTCACTTATTTATGGTCATGTAGACTATGTTTCTTTTTTTTCCATGATGAAAAAAGCGCCATATATCCGTGTGTATATCGACCTGTGCACACGCCAAATGTCAGGAGGACACTCAGGATGACGCTGCAGTGACAGCTGTGCTCCTTTCCAGCATCAAAGGGACATTTGAAATGGCTTCCTGGCCTGGTTGGTGGCGCCATGGCCCCTCCTGCAGGAGGAAGCGTGCTCTGTGTACCCTCATGCTCTGCCACAGCTGTCATCATGGCTGTCATTTTCTGTCCCTCTGATGCTTCCTGTGCTGGTGACGAGGTCACCTCATGCGTGTGGTCTGGTCACACAGTGGCCTGGTCTTGCTGAGTCATGTAGCCGGGACGGAGCCGCACGTCCGCTCTGCCTGGTGGGTCCCTGTAAGGCCCCCTCGTGGGATGTGCCAGAAGTGACGGCGAGGATCGAGGGGACAGGCTCTGGCTCCGTCCTGGGTGCCACGTGCCTCTCTCTGCATCAGAGAACAATCTCCAGCGTGTGGGCATGTGTTGGCTCAGAGCCTCAAATTGCTCGTCTTCCAGTTTCCGGCTCTTTTCTGCTTGACGAAGTCGCCGGTAACGCTTTCTGTTGCACTTTTTGTTTCCTTCACTGTATTCTTCAGCTCAAGAATTTCTGCTGGGCTCTTTTCTGTGATTTCTGTTGACTCTCTCATTTGGCTCCTGTATTTTCCTGATTTCATTGCATTGTCTGTGTTCTCTTGTCGGTCACTGAGCTTCCTTACAACACTTGTATGCATTCGTCGTCTGGTGATTCATGGAGCCCCATGTGTGAGGCCGGTTACTAGGACGTTACTGGGTGGTTTGGGTGGTATCATTTCCTTGACTTTTCATGTTTATCAATGGTTTGCATGGCTGTATTGACAGGTGGAGAAGCAGTCACCACCTCCAGTCTTTACTGACCGGCTTTGGGAGAGAAAACCTTCCCCCGTCAGTCTGGTTAGGGACTCTGAGAATTTCTCAGACCTTTCCTATGGAGGCACTTCTTGTTCCATCTTCCGGCAAATTCCTATACTTGTGGGCTTCTCTCAGTCCTGCCAAGCCAGGCCCGGTCCTGAGAGCTGATACTTTGCTGTCCATAGCATGTGCCCACAAAGGTTCAAGTCTCTGAGCTTGGCCTTTCTGCAGACCCAGGCCGACCTTCTCCACAGGCTCACTGGCCTGCAAAGGACTGTGTCACTGTCCCTAAGAGCACACGCGGGGCTAGGAGCTGAGGGACATGGGGCACCAGGGGTGGCCGTGAGCCAGCGGGACGCCCCAGCAGGACACCCCAGCAGCTGTGGGGCAGGGGGCTCTCTGCCGGAGTCTGAACTGCAGGGCGCATTGTAGCGTCCCTTCCATGAGTTCTGAGACCTGAAACTTTCCGTGTTCAGAGCATCTGTTGAATAGAGCTGTTTATTTATTTTTTTTTTCCGGAGGCTCTAGGTATTTATTTACTTACTTATCCTAAGACCGGGGGCTGGGGGGCAGTTTGAAGCGTGAGTACCATGCCTTCTTGACTGGACGTGGTCTTAGCCGTCTGCCTCAGGCACAGCCTGCAGGGCGACCACGTGGACGTTTCCTGCTCTCCCTTCTCTGGCGGGTGTGCAGGCTCCCTGTCTAAGAAATGCCCTGACGTCTATTGTTTGGTCCTTAATGGAGCTGCTCTGGACCGGGAGATCACAGTCTCTCCCCACTTTCCCTGCCCAAGGGTTGCCCGTGGACCCAGCATGACCCCTGGGCAGGGCGGGGTGCAGACGAGACAGGGGGTGCACTCACGGCCTCGCCCTGCCCCAGCCCCGCTACCTGGCAGAGCTTCCGTCCCCCCCACCCCCACAGGTCCCACAGGACTCGGTCACACATCCATACCCAGGAGGCAGGTTCCATCAGCTCTACTCGGGAAACGTGCCCTCTGCCGCAATGACTTACAGGGACATGTTTTATGTAACCGCATGCATGATTGGGAAGCAGAACACAAGTTGTTAGCATAGTTGTAAACGTTCTATTCCACACAATCAAAAAGTCCTTTGCCACCCAGCATTACTTGGAATAAGTTTATGTTTCTTTACTGTAGTTAACAAAGGCCTTTTAATAAAGGTGGGTAATAAATATTACCTTTCTACTTTGTAAGGGTAAAGCTCTGCAAGGGGCCACGTCACACCCTCGTTCTACGTGAAGACTGACACCCACACCTTAGCCAACATGCACGTTAACACCTGTACTGGCAAAAACCAAAAATGTGTTTACCTCGCAAAGAAACATATTTGCAGGAGTCTCACTTTCCTAAATATTATTTTATTTGAAGACACTTGTTTTGGTGTCAAACACTACCTAAATTAAAATGTTTATTTCAACCACTAGGTTAAGACAAATGTTTGTTTTTGGCTGTCTGAACACCCAAATGTTCCTGCAAACGTTCCGGGGGGCCACCTGCTAGCAAGCCTTTGCAAACTCGCTTCCCCACAGATGCTTCTCTCCTGGGGGCCTTGTTGAAGACATCTGTAAGATGTTTACGAGGTAGAATGTTGTACCTGATGGAAAATGTGTCATGGTTCCTGTTGATTAGAGGATTTGATTGTTTAAAAGATGCAATGTAGGTATCATGCTTACCAGTTTCTTAAAAAGGGTTAGAAATGAAACGGAATACAATTATTTACTTGACACAGAGCAGCAAGAGACTGGTGTGGAGAGTCAGGACACATCATTTCCGGCAGTGGCTGGTAACCTAAGGAGCGCTAGCAGAGTTTGTTTATGAATATTAGCAACCACTCATCCCAATAGAAGAGCAAAGATTTAATAGAGATAATTAGATTCTTATAAACACTTTGGAATAGCTGCGGATGAAGACTCCACACTGAGCTTCCTGGACTGAGTCCCAGAACGCATCACAGAGCTCGCCTTCCAAGGAAAATCTCTCTGCTTCAGTCCCAAAGACAGGAGGACAGAGGTGGCACCCACCCTCATTCCAGCGCCACTGGGATCGCGGTTTCTCAGTCTTGGCCTGGACAGTAAAGTTCACATCTGACGCCCACCATGACTGCTCTGAAATGCACACGCACCCACGACAGTGCCCATCTCGAGAAGGTGTCTAAGCCTGGCAGGAGCTCAGACCTGTGTCACTGGGGGGAGGGGCTGGGAGAGTGGGCAGGGGCTTCAGACTTGTAGTCTCCAGGATGCAGGGAGCTCTGGGATAAAGGAGTCAGGGCTGGTCCACTGAGCGAGCCAACAGAAATATTTGCCGGAGGAGTCACACATAAAAAGCACGCCTTTGTCAGCTTCACCACCTCAGCTCCGCACCAGCTTTGCACTTCACAACAGATGCAGTCAGCGAGTGGAGCCGACCGAGGTTCTGAAGCGCCGACCATTCAGCAGCACAGGGCGTGCTTCCTCCCCACACCGAGGAGCCTGGCCTCTCCTTCAACAGCAGCTGCGCTCTTGTGCCGGGGCCACCATGAATTACTCCAACAGCCTCTGAGTGGCTGTTAGTTATGAACTATTTCAAACATAAGCTCCCTCTGGAAGCACACAGTAGGTGCCTGTGAGTACCCACTCACTGTGGGTCCTCCACGGGTCTGTTACGAAGACATTGCCGCCCCACTGCAAGCTCACATGGCTGTGTCACCTTTGTAAACATGACCGCATGTGTTCTGCCTGACACCCCTGAACTGGCAGGAGGGGCAGGACCCACAGCAGCCAGCGTCCCGCGGACACCAGACTGATGACGTCAGCTCGTAGGCCTGTGCAGCCGCAGTAGACAAGGGATGAACCTCAGTCAGGTGCCACCACACAGATGTGTCCAGAGTCCAGTCAGGAGCATCTGTGACATTCTCTCAACACAAAAAACAAGTTGTGACTCACAGCCCCCATCTGCCCCCGAATGGAAGCGGCTGGTTCTTGAGAGGCCTGGCTGCACGTTTGGGGTGTTGTGAAGGGAATGACGGGTGAGGCTATCACTTTTGGGTCTGTCCCAGAGCCACAGAAGATTTTCTACCTGGTCCAGGCCTCATGCACAGAGTCCCTGATGGCCCAGACGACCCAGGTACACATGTGGGGTCTGGGGCAGGACCCCACACTGTGGGTCAGGATCATCTGTGGAGCTTGTTTAAAGCCTGCAGAAGAATCACGCCCATATCATATCAAAGCAAAAGACTGTCCCCTGGCAGATTCCTCAGGAGGGACCACTCCTGCTTTGCTGCTGGGCCATGAACGACCGGAAGAAGTGACCAGAGCTGCCACTGAAAATGGACACAGACGTCTCATGGACGCTGCGGGTCTGCTGCGATCAGGTGGATGCAGCAAAGGCAAGTTGTAATCTTTTGCTGCTGGAAGGTCTGGCCTTCGATTTGCAAAAATGCACGTGTGTGTGACGCGCATGAAACGAGGCATGCCTGTGCCGATCGGCCATGTGTGTTGTGGGGTCCTTGGCGGCATTTCAGCGTCTGCTGGGAGAACACGCATGACTATGTGTGTGAGCTGGGTGAGAGCAGCCGTGAAGGCCCCAGTGAGCTGCTAGAACTGGTGGCTCACACTCCATGTGCCCCCGATTCTGCTGCCCATCACCTCTTCGTGACAAGAAGCCCTGTGGGCCAGTGAAGCTGGTTAACACACATCACACACGCTGTGCTGGCACCTGCCGTAGGGGGTTCCGTCGTGTGGTATTTTATGCTCACATGACATGAGGCCCTGAGGTGACTGGGAAATGGGGAGCCTTCAGATTTTAGATCGAGCTGTGTGCTGTGCCCACAGGAAAAAGATCACGGAGGTACCAACCAGTCACGAGCCAAGAGCAGTGGCTAACCGTCTGGTCAGTGGTCAGCGGCTTGGAAGGCACAGATGGGAGAACTGGCCCCAGGAAGGCAGAGGAGGTTGGACCCCTAACTCCTGGAGTGTGAGGCTGCGCGTGTGTCCTGGTAACAGTCCTCAAGGCCCCACCAAGCAGGGACCCTCCCAGCACAGGACAAGGCCCACCCACCAGTGTCCGCTCAGCAAGCTGATGGGCGGATTGGGAAGGACTCTGCCCCAACCCCGACTGCGACCCACTGACTGACAGCACGGACTGTCTGGTCTGCCAACCCCCTGCCCAGGGCCTCTGCTGAATGGGGCAGGGCCAGAGGCCGGCGACACCGAGCTCTCCACCAGGCCCTGGCCGGCATCACTGCAGACCAGCTGCCCTCCTGCCGGACACCAGTTTGATTGACAGCCACAGTGACAGACAACTACTCAGCCTCCAAGGAGACTGTGTCCCACTGAAGAAACATTTACTAATACCCAGTAATAATGAATCCTACTTGGTGAACCCACGCCCTTTGAAGGCTCTACAATTATTATAAATTCTGCCCGTGGCTGAAGACGATGGAAAGTATGAAAAGATGGATAACAAGGAATCGTGAGGGCTGGTCAAACAGGGCGACACGGAAAGAGCCAGAACTCAGCTCCTCCCACAGACACGCCAGATCCACAGCTGCACGTGCCACAGCGCCTCGGAGACACACCAGCAAGTGGGCGAGCGAGTCCCACACGTCAGGTCAGGGAGGACACACCCCAGGCCCTGGTGCGGGAGGCGGGACACGAGCCCGCTGGGAACCCCACGCGGGGCTGCGAACCCCAACCCCGGGCTCTCCCCGAGGAGCAGAGGGCCGACGCCCCCAAATCAGACACCCCGACTTGTAAGACCTGCCGCTGAGAGGCGAGCCACCAGGCCTGGGCTCTGACGACCAGCGGGGGCCCTGCCCACGAGACGCTCAGGGCACAGGACGCGTGAAGACGGCGGTGCGGGCGGTGCGGGCGGTGCGGGCGGTGCGGGCGGTGCGGGCGGTGCGGGCGGTGCGGGCGGTGCGGGCGGTGCGGGCGGTGCGGGCGGTGCGGGCGGTGCGGGCGGTGCGGGCGGGGCGGGCGGTGCGGGCTGGGCCTCCCCGCCCCGCTCAGAGGCCGGGCGACCAAGTCCAGACATCCTGTGAAGGCCGCGTGTTTGCTGGTCTCACAGCCTCCGCCTGGGGGGCAGGCGTCTGGTCTGACCGCACCTGGGGCGCCTTCCTGAGACAGAGGCTGCTGGGGCGTCTTCACGCGCCCGCCCTCGGTGTCCCCCCCTCCCCCCGCCCCCCCCCCCCCCCCCCCCCCCCCCCCCCCCCCCCCCCCCCCCCCCCCCCCCCCCCCCCCCCCCCCCCCCCCCCCCCCCCCCCCCCCCCCCCCCCCCCCCCCCCCCCCCCCCCCCCCCCCCCCCCCCCCGCCCCCCCCCCCCCCCCCCCCCCCGCCCCCCGCCCTTGGCCTTCACGCCCACCCGCCGTCCCCTCCATCACGCTGCGGAGGCTGGTGTCTCCCACGTGTGTCCGCCGCCCATGGAACGCCGCGGAGGCTGGGTCCCAGGGGACTGGGACAGTTGGACAGACTGTTGGCAGGTCCCCCCCCCCATGGCGCGGCTCAGACGGCAGCTGAAACGCAGCCCACACCCCCGACACAGGCTTCTCTCCTGTCCTGGAGCTTCGGCCCGGCTGCAGGCGCGGCGCCCTCCGGGGCCACAGCAGCCGCGGACGCCCGCCGCCTGTGACTCCATCTGCCTCACCACCGAGGTCGCCCACGCAATGGTGAGATGATGCCTCACCGTTACCTCCCGGAAAGGAGCTTGCGTGCTGCCTGCGCTGCCACCGGGACCGTCTAGGGGGCTGGGCTCTGGTGGGCAGCTGGACCGGTGTATTTGTTCCTTAAAAGCTCTGCGGGACAGTCTGGCTTCCAGTCCCCCGGGACCCAGAGGCACCCCCACCCCACCACCGCGTTTGGGACATTTGCTTCTTCACGGGCAACGTGCTGCGTGACCACTCAGGGCCGCGTCCCATACTGGGGGCGGCTGCACGTAAGAATTATCCAGCTTAACTTTTACCTCAAATCCCAGCCGCTAGGAAAAGAAGTGCTGAAAGGGTGTGATTTCCTGACCTAAAACACTGTTACCTGCCCTTGAAATGTGGTCAAAAAGGAATGGCATCTGCTAGTTTTCCTCAACTATTTTACATTCGCTCTTTGCAGGGGAGCAGTTTCCATCAATTAAACTGGCAGGCGACGCCAACTCCCACGGTCTGTGACTGTCATACGTGAGAACAGCGTTAAAAAATGAGTCGTTGTTAGAGTGAGTCTTCTGATGGGACTGTCTGCTGCTTGCCTGGCGTTTGTGGAAGCTTGAGTGACTGCCTGTCATCTCAGATAGCGCCCCAGAAAGCCCAGAGCTGCTTTTTCTTTCTTTTTTTCTTTTTTCACTTTTTAAATGAATTTAAGTTACTCCCTGGTTGCATCCTAATTATTCATGGCATTTCTGAGTTTGTTGCAAATGACAGTCAGCTGTGACTCCAGTGTCTTGACAGTGGCAACTTCTTTGATGGGGTTTAAAGCAGCCATTATGCATGTTTTTAGGGTCTTTAGAATTAGACGCATCTTTCATTTTCACAGCTAAGTGTGACGTAGGGCTACTTCAGTGGGTCATTTCTTCTCTCTGTTTCCGCCCCCAACCCCTAAAGTATTTGCCCCACAATTCACAAATTGCAAAGTTCTAAAATCGTTTTTTGTACTTAGGTATTTATAGATAAGGTTTTGAAAACAACAAGTTTGACAACTCTGTGGCGAGGTTGTAAACATTATCCTGCAGACGTACCTGATTGCAAGATTACTGCTAATCAAGAGAAGCCAAAAGAGCCAGGTGGGTGATACCGGACTATTTAAGATGAGCTAAATGCACGCCGATCCAGCAGGGGTTCAGGGATGACGGTGCAATGGGCCAGTCCAGACTAGATAAAAGTAACGTGCTGCTATGAAACGCTGTCCAAGTGTAGTCAGTACGATCTGCAGCGCGAATGACAGTAGGCGCCGGCGTACACGGATATTCTTGTGTCTTATTTCTTTTACCCATGCAAGTACCCCAGACGTATTCTTTGTACTTTCGAGAAATATGCATAGAGTATTGATTAGGTATATTGTGTATTATAAGCTCACAAATGCCGTGGTCCTCTGAAGGGCACGTAAGGGCCTCTTGGAACAAGAAGCTAGTGCCTTGGAACAGAGGGCAGGGCAGCCTGGCGGGGGCAGGGAAGCTGAGAGACGGCAGAGCTCCCAGTCATTGCCGAATCGCGTGTTGATTCGGGGTGTGGATGGGACGGGGCCGTATTGTGGGATGTGCAGAGTCCTTGCTCCCGCTCCCCTTGACGCCACGAGAGTGGCGGAGGAATTTTTATTTTAATCCCCTCCCTTAACAATCACCGGTCATCAAATAAAAGGAAAATAGAGGCGAACATGATCTCAACTGCAAATCACAATCAAAAAACACTATCCAACCAAGAAAATGAAAATTACGTCCAAGTCCAGATATTTGCGTGGACTCATGCACAGGACTCCTTGGCCTCAGGCAGGGCGTGAATTTTTATAAACAGTCTTGAAAGACTCATCAAATGTGCATTTAGAGCAAACATACACCTGCATGAGGGAAGAAGCCCCCCCCAGGCAGGAATATTCTTCCGTGGCCCCCACTCAGGACCGCAGGAAGTGAAGGAAACAGGTACCATGCTAATCTGCGTGGACAAACCATTCCATGTCTGCAGGCTGCGCAGGACTCACCCTGAGCCACACCCTCTTGCTGCCCAAACGGGGCTGACTCCGGAAAATGTGGGTATCAGATTCCTGGGTTTGTTGTCAGAAAAAGGCTGCAAACTAAAGCTTCCAGCTCACGCCTCTCCCTTCATACCCCTCTCAATTCTCTACAAAGTGTTGGCATGGATGTGTCTGTCCCATTTAAAGAGAAATAGTACAAAGCTATCATGGTCAGAACAGCATGGTGCAGGCATAAAATCGGACACATGGGTCCATGGGACAGAACAGACAGCCCAGAAGTAAACCCACACTTATTGGTCAATTCCTCTATGACAAAGGAGGTAAAACTGTACAGTGGGATAAAGACAGTCTCTTCAATAAAGGGTGTTGGGAAAACTAGAAAGATCCATGCAAAATAATGAAATTGGACCACCTTCTTACACCGTATACAATAATTAACTCCAAATAGATTAAAGACCCAAATGCAAGATCTGAAACCATAAGACTCCCAGAAGAAAATATAGGCAGTAAACTCTTTGTCATCAGTCTTAGAAATATGTTTTTGGATATGTCTGTTGGGCAAGGGAAACAAACAAACAAACAAAAAAACCCAAACCAAACAAAAACAAACAAATGGGACTACAAACTAAAAAGCTTTTGTACAGTGAAGGAGACCATCAACAAAATGAAAAGGTAGCTTATTGAATGAAAGATAATATTTGCTAATGATATATCTGATAAAGGGTTAATATACAACTATAAAAACAATTTATACAACTCAGTATCAAAAAACAACCCAATTACAAAATGGGCAGAGGACCTGAATAGACATTTCTTCAAAGAGGACACACAGATGGCCAAGGGTCATGAAAAGATGCTCAACCTCACTAATCACCAGGGAAATGCAAACCAAAACCACAGTGAGATCCCACCTCACACCTGTAAACACACATATGTGAATAAATAACTGATACTACAGAATACAACGAGCTGTGTCCTAGGGAAAACTGATGCAAAACCCAACTCATTACTTAAACATATCTTGATATAGTTACTAAAGCTCAACTATAATGAAAGAATCCTGTGGAAAAAGAAGTCACCTACTCAGAGGAAACATCAGTCCAAACTCAGACTTTTCAGAGTCCAAAATTCAATGTCAAAACTAAAATCAAACTTTGCACAAAAATTTCTGAGTGTCATGGAATGTGATCAAGAAAATCATTTATACATAAAAAAATAACAGACAGCTCATCTCAAATATGCAAGAACTCAGGTAAAATATGGGGCAACCCTAGGTCACAACCCACTTATGCCTCTGGTTCTATATTAGTGTCAAGAGTTCCCTTTTCCATTTTTAAACGTGTCCTGATTTGGATAATAAATTTTACGGTCATACTAATAATAAATCCTACTTGAAAAAAGAAAAAAACAAACAAACAAAAGAACTCGACACACCTGATGGCAAAATTCAGCTGCCTAAAAGACACACACAAACCAAGAATTCAGAAACGCAGCTAGTGACTGACTCCCGGTCTCAGCGCTGCCGCAGAGAAAGGCGGGAAGCCCTCGGTTGCATCCTCAGGAAACAACCAGACAAACTGAAGAGCAGGGACTTCGCTGGGCCCCTCAGAGAGCCTCACCGTGGAGCTGTAGAGACCGGTGGGTATGGCGCCCCAGGTAGCAGCTTCCCTGGAGGACCAGGTATGGGACTGGTAGGGGCTTGAATTAAACCGAGATGACCTGCTTGAGGCAGAGTGAATCAGCTCAAGATGGAGAAATCTGGGGCTGCAGTGTCAGTGGGACCCCCAGGCTTTTGTGGGTTCGAATTCCAGGACTGCCCACCGGCTCTCAATATGGAAAATTAACAGATACCCTCTGGTCTTGGCAGAGAGAAGGGGAAAGTCATTTTTTAGAAATGATCTCAGAATGTTCTCCAAAATAAAGGCCTGCTCAGGGAAAAAGCTTGGCATCATCTCACCCAAAACAGGGAGGGAGAGTTACCCAACTCCCGTCGCCCCTGAGGGAGGAATGAAAGCTGAGAAACTGCTGCAGGTCGCAGTCAGACCCCAGGCCGTGACAGGCCTGAGATTAATCACAGGATAGAGAGCCCCATCTCCTTTCGGGGGGCGTGGGGGCTCCAGGATAACAATGTTTCGGTGCTGGAGCTCCAAGGCACAGATCCCAATTAAGAAGCAGCTTTTTAGGGAAACTCCAAAACAATAGGGGAAAATAAGGACACTGGAGGAAATGGATGCCTGACGCTGCAGCAGACGTTAGACAACTCCTGGTCAGCTTAACACGGGGCTTCTCTCTACAGCCCACTTGCCACCTTTCCTTTTGCCTCTTACATGTACCTGACTTTCAACAACAAATCACAAGGCCTGCTAAAAGGCAAGCAAAACAGTCTGGAGAGACAAAGGAAGCATCCGAATGAGACACAGATACAGAATTATCAGACGGAATTTTAATAATCATGACCCAAATTTTAAGGGCTCTGATGGAAACAGCAGCAACATGTCAGAACAGATGAGCAATATAAGCAGAGATGGAAACTCTGAGAACAAAAGGAAATGCTACAAATCACAAACACTGACAGAAATGGAGAATGGCTCTGCTGGGCTCATCAGCGACTGGACACAGCTCGGGAAGAAATCAATGAGCTCATAGAAACATCTCAAATTGAAAAGCGAAGAGAAAGCAGAATGTAAAGAACAACAGACTATCAAAGAACTGAGGTATAATCTCAAAAGGTGTAACAGGCATAATTGAAATACCACAATGAGAAGGATGGAGAAGAGAGTAGAAAAACATTTGAAGTAACAATGGCCAGGAGTTTTTCAATGTCAATGACACACACCAACCACAAACCCCCAAAACCCAGAGAACACAAAGATACATACCAAAAAATGTACATCTACGTACATAATACTCAAACTGCAGAAAACCAAGGCAGAAAAAAATCTTGAAAGAAGCTAGAGAAAAACAATCACTTTATGTATAGCGGTAAGAATTTTAGTGGGTTTCTCATCAGAAATCATGCAGGCGAGAAGTGAGTGCAGTGCAATAATTAAAATGGTGAAGAAAGCAACCTACAATTCTGTATCCAGTGAAATCATCCTTCGGAAGTAAGGAAAAGTAAGGACTTTCTTACATAAAACCTGAGGACGTTCATTGCCAACAGACCTGACTTGAAAGAAATGTTCAAAGTTCTTGAGGGGGGAGGTAAACAATACAAGTCAGAAACTCAGACCTACAGAGAGAACGGAGCACGTCCGAGAAGAAACAAAGGACGGGCAAGTACAATCCTGCTGTTCTGAACTGATCTAGGAGATAACTGTTCAAGTAATAATAACAGCACTGGGTGATTAAAATGTGCAAGTGAAATGGATAAAAGCAACATTAGCAGCGGTGGGATTGGGGCTTCTCCACTGGCAGCTCCCATAGCTGTGTGTGACGCCATATGTCATCTCAGAGTGAACTCAGGTGCGTTGTAAATGTATGTTGCAGAATCGCAGGCAATGCACTACAGTTTTTAAAAGAAGTGTAATTAATATGCTAAAACGGCAGGAAAATGAATTCTATAAAATTCTCCATTAAAACCAACGAGGACAGAACAAGAGCAAAAGAAAAAGGGAAGAAAGAAACAGTAACCTAATAACACGAAACCGCCAGAGAAATCCAGTGTTTGTCTCTCATATTCACATGATATGAATCTGTCTGCTTTTTCATATTCAACTGGAAAGGATTGGGAAAAGGAAAACCAGTCCATCTACCAGAGGTGAATCACAACGTCCACAATTTCAGCCTCCGGAATGGTGATAGTGCTGAGATTTGAGTATCTGTTGTCCACTTTTTTCAACCCATAAAGAGTGACTTACTTTCGAGGAATTAAGAATAGACATAAAAAGTGATATTCTGGGGTTATGTAAAGAAAAAAAGTGGCTATAAACTATTACATTCCGATTGTCCTATCCTACAAATTTCTTCTGTTTTACATAGTTCATATATTTTTAAAACATTTTTTCCAGTGAAGAAAATATCTGTGTTTTCAGTCATACATGATTATTTAAGAAAACTTTAAATTCTGATCACCCAGGAGTCATTCATCATTGGATCAGCACATTCCTTAAGTTTTTGAGGTTTCTAATGCACAAGACCTAGAAACAGCAGTTTATCGACACATAAAATCTGTTCATGTAGATTTTTTATGCATTCATGTATAGAGGGACAAGACGAAGAATTGTAGTGGATTTCTGTTGAGAAATCAATATAGATCTATGGAGAGGTATTATAGGATATTGGCACATGCGTGATTACAGAGACTGACAAGTCCAAAATTTTCAGAGCAAATGTTCCAAGTTGAGTTCAAAGGTCAGCAGGCGGCTGTAGAGCCAGGAAGTTCAGAGGCTGTCAGGAAGGAGGGGGAAGGTCAGCCTTACGTGCTGTACAGGCCTTTAACTGATTAGACGAGGCCCACCACGCCTTGGAGGGTCATCTTCATTCAGCCTGCCGATTTCATGTTACTCTCATCCAAAAGCAGCCTCACAGACACCCAGACTAACACACGGCCAAACATCTGAGTAACAAGTGGGCCATTCAAGTTGATACATAAAATCAACCATCTCAAACAAATAATTGCTTGAGAGAATTTTGTTAATAATGTTGAGTCAACAGCTAAGTGATTTGTGCTTTTCAGGAAAGGATTTCGTACCATTTGCAGGATTATTATTGCACCTCCCTCAGGATTCACCCCGTGTGTGAATCATGACGCACGTTGTGAAATGTTCTTAAGCTACTAAATGTCAAAATAAAGCTGTCTACGCAGAGTTAGAGCTATAACCCCTTCACACGTCTCAATCAAGGTGAGATAGTGACGTGTAGATTTTATGTTCTTTTTAGCCATATCAGAAGCCAATGTGCAGTGCGTCTCATAAAAGAGCTTGACTTTCCCTGGAGAAATGTGATAGCTGTTAGCAAGATTTAGAATGAATACATAAAGTTGTTGTTTTTTAATGTACTCCTTCTGCTATCCCAGATAATGCTGTCACATTTTATACACTCCAGACTAATTATAACAACAGTGGAGATAACACGAAACAAAGTATTATGGGGAAAATGTCAAAGGAATCCTTGCACTTTTTTGTAAACAGACCCATTACGGGATGCAGCAAAATAAAGAGTGAGAGAACTAAAGACCCAGGAGAAAGCGCCTTCATTTCTGACGCTATCACCAGAGCTGAGCCAGCGCTGGATGTGGGTGTGCTGGGTCATCCTCCTGCCGAGGTGACATTCACTGAGCGCCATGACGTCATGTTGGCCTCCCTCCACAGAGGCTTTAGGAGGCAGTCACCCTGGGTTCTGGTTTCCAGTCACCCCACCCCCACCATCTGTGGCTCCTCTCGATACCAGATAATTCCAGATATATTTGAGTTCATGTCTGGATTTATTGGAAACCAAAGAAATCCTTCAGAAGCCATAAAATGCCAGTAAATAAACCAACAAGAATTTTGACTTGATGCTAGAGCTGGGGGTGTACCCCTGAGATCTGTGTGCTGGCAGGTGTTTACGTGGGTCTCTAAGGAGAGTTCCCGCCAAGTATTATATTTCCCTCTGCAACTGCCCCAGCTTTACATTTGCTCGGGGCGGGAGTCAGAAGGTAAAACATCTCTGGGAAAACACCCTTAGACAACCTTCAGAGAACGTCTACAAAGTTCACAACGACTAACATAACTTCACCAAAAAAAAAATCGAACAACAACAAAATCGCTAAAAATAAACAGTCAAGCTACCGGGTATAAGGATTACTAGGGGGGAAAATGTATAGAAACAGACATGGAAAAACTGAAGTGAAAACGATAAGTTTCTCAAAATGTATTAAAATAAACTAACTCAAGAAAAATTGGAGAACTCAATGGTCCTATCACAAAGAAAGAAATGAAATAAGTAGATTTTTAAAAAAACACATCCCTCCACATCAAATAAAACAACAGAAGAAAATAATTTTCATTGCTCTTCTGGAAAATATTCATGGGTCAAATAATATCAAAGTTCCCTAAGTATCTCCAGAGAAAAGAAAAAGAAAGAATGCTATAATCTTATTTTATGATGTTGTTATTATCTTTAAACTGAAACCAGAAAAGGTTAGTAATTCAAAGGAAAATCAAAATCCAAATTTACTAAACATGGATAATATGTGCTGAGCAAATTATTAAAAATCAAATCAAGTAGTACATTATAAAAAATTAAAATACCATGACATATTGGATTTACTTCAAAAAAAGGGTCTTTTTTTCAAAATTAGATATGCATATAACAAAGGGGAAAGTGACCCATATGATTATCCTAATTAGTGAAGAAAATAATTTTTAAAAAGCAAAGCAGCATTTATGATAAAATTCTTAGCAAATCAGAAATAGATAAGAACTTATTTGACCTGAGGAGGAATTTGAAAAATCACATTCAGTGGGGAAACATTAAGAACATTCCATATAAAATCAGGAAATCCTAGTCAGCCCAATAAGTGACATAAAAACAAAAATGTATGAAACAGGAAAGAAGAAACAGCTTAATCAAGTATCTTTTCTGAATATAATAGTATTAAACTAGAAATCAACGTAACAGAATGAAAACTGGAAATTAAACAACACACCCCTGAACCATCAATGGGTCAAAGAAGAAATCAAAGGGAAAACAGAAAAAAACTCAAGACAAACAATAAACATAGAAAATCTATGGGATGCAGCAAAAGCAATACTAACGGATGTTTATATTGATAAACACCCACATTACAGATAAGAAAAGTATCAAATAAAGCTAACTTTACACCTCAAAAAGGAAGAAAAAGAACAAACTAAATCCCAAGTTAGCAAAAAGAAGGAAATAACAAAGATTAGAACAGAAATAAAAAATAGAAAATAAAGGGGAGAAATCAACAAAATTAAGAGTTTTTTTTTCTGAACAGATAAAATTGACAAACCAGAGTCTTGTAGAAGTCAGGAGACACGCGAGACCATGTGGTACCCCCCGGACTGGGCTTTGGACAGGTCAGAGCTTCAGCAGCAGGGGAGACAGCCGCGGAGAGGAAGGAGGCATTTACAAAAGTTTATAAATGAGATAAAATGGAGTGATTTCCATACACTGGGATGCACTTAGTCTGCTCAAAAATAAAAGGTACGTGTGTCGGGAGCTTGAGCAATTGACACGACAACATTAGAATTAGATACGTTATGCTTAACACTTTCATTATCACGTCCTGGTCAACAGGTGCAAATCAAGCTGCATTAGAGCTAACATCAAGATTCATAAGGAGAAATCCTGCTGAATTCATCTCACACCTCCTCCTTCTCACTGGTAGATACTGTGATTTCCTGTTTAGTGTTTTGTTAGTAAATGAAAACACTTGCCAAAGGAGACTGTGTACTGAACGGGATATAAAAAAGTAAAGCCACACACTCGCATTTTTCAAAAAAACATCACTTCAAACCTGACTGCAGCTGGTGGAAACGTCCATGGTTTATGTTTTACCTATGGAGTGATATTGCCACTGCATTTAAGTGGTGCTAAGGAACCCAGCGCGACGGGTTCCAGACGTGGGACAGGTGAGCCTAAGGGACAGGTTGCTGACGGATCATAGTTAGGAGACACTTTTGGAAAAGTGGAGACGTTACCCAGCTGCACTGGACTTGCAGAACATTGCTGCAGGATCCCAGGATTTGCAGAGGAGTCAGCGCTTTAGGACAGGACGTGTGTGAGGAGAGGAGGTAAGTGGCACAAGCAAGGTCATCCTGGTGTGACCGGACAAGGTCGAAGGCCAGAAGGCACATGTGCTGCACTCTGTTTTGTCTCCAAAGCGCCCCAGACTCAACGCGGTTGGAACCACGAGGGAGCCTGGAGCCGGGCGCTGTCCTCTCGGTGGGGGCCTCGCGCAGTTCGTCTCTCTGGGTACGGCGTGAGTGGCCGCCTGGTACATAGCCGTGTCACAGGGAACCCAGCCTCACAGGACGCTCACGGGCCAGCTGCGGCTAGGGGGTGGACCGTGACCCTTACAGGCTGCACCTCAGAGCAGCCCGTGTCCCAGCTGCTTCGTTTTACTCTAGAAAGGAAACTATTCTGTGTCTCCTTGGAAGAAGCTGGACAAAATAATGGGAGCAGTGATCAGGGAATAAAAGAAGTAAATTAGTATTTTTGCAATTGTACTATTTCATTGCAGACCTAAAAATATCGGTCCTGGAATTATTCTGGTCATTCACTATCCAGACTTTTAGAGGACATCTGCTATGTGCAGACGCTTTGCTGGAATTTAGGATGCAAAGATGAGTAAGACATAATTATTTCTGCCTGCAAGGAGTCCACAGAGGGGAGAGGGAGGAACGGGAAGGAGGAGGGAGAGAGGAATTATGTGAGATGGTCCGTGTGCTCTGGAATACTATTGTCTAAGTTAAATTGGCTTTAAAGATTCAGGACTCATTCAGCCGCTTTCTGTCTTAAGGCCGGTGAGCAGGATGGTCGGGCTTTCTGGGACTCCAGCTTTCCATCTGGACATAAGGGAAATCAAGGTTAACACAGCTGTCATGCGGGGCCAGTGAGGAGGTGCCGTCAGGGGAAGGTGGTGAGGTCTGGTCTCCAGGGAGGTCCTCGGATAAGCTCACTGGCTCGGAAAAGGGCTGAGGGGACACGGAAAGCAGCAGCAAGGACCCCGAGACACAGGCCCAACAGCAGCAGCAGCTGTGGGGAAGAAGAAGCCGGCAGAGGTGGAGGGAGAGGAGGAGACATCAGCACAGAGTCTGCGGAGACGGCAGGGATGGCGCTGAGACTCCATGGCTCTGCCTGAGAGGTCAGACTCAGAGCGAAGGCGACTAGAGGCTTGGGGCCCGTTTCCCGGTGCTCCTCCCGAGAACGTCACCCACCGCACCTGCTACAGCCCGAGCGTGAAGATGTCACATGGGCGATCGAATGAGCCCTGGGCTGGGAACCGAACAGTCACCAGCAGACTGTCACCGGAAACAGTCCTTTTAACTTCTCTGCTCCTAAATTTCCTCACTGATAACCACAGGATGATACAGTCCTCTCATCAAGATAAGTCAGATGAAATATGGTGACACTGTAAGGGGCGCAGAACTGCGATTTCAAGGTGTTAATGAGATCACAGAACGTATACTCATGAGGGAAATAAAATGTACCTATGCCAAGACATTTTAAGTGCTCCCTTAACCCTAACTGAGAACAAGCATCGTCAGCTGCTTCAATTAAGACCATTTAGCTAACTGTCCCTTCGTACCCGGCCTTTCCTGCTCCTTGCTGTGAGCACACAGCATGCCCTGGGTACTGATAAGCCAGCTGCCTTGACATGGGATCCAACCATCATTTCAAAATCCCTAAAAGGTGGTTGATTAAATTTGAATCCAAAACACAACATTTGGACCTCACAGGGGAGAGAACTGACCCCTGACGGTCCTGTGCTCACTGGGCAGTGCTATCTGCCCAGGGGTTACTCCATCACCTCTCTCTCCTTAATGCTTCAGAAGTGACTTCTCAGTAGTTTCATTACTCTCACGAAAGAAGTCTTCTTTCCATCAGATTTCCAAATGGACCACTGTTGGTATACATTAGGTTGGTGCAAAAGTAATTGAGGTTTAAAAGGTTAACTGCAAAAACCACAATTAATTTTGCACCAACCTAGTGGGGGGGGGGGGTTCAGTCCGCGTGTGCTCCGGTGTCTTCCAATGGCGCTTCATTTTACTCTGTTCTAGGGTTCCGTTCAGGACATCGCAACAGCCTCAAGTAAAGATGCCTGTTTTCCTGTTACCAAAGGTCTTAATTTGTACACGTATTTCCTGTTCTACTGCCTTAGGTATAACTCCGAGGACAATAGGAAACAGTTATGATGGCATTAGTCACCTTGTCATTTTCTTCTCAACGGAATCAAAAGACGTTGCCTTCTAAATTTAAATCTACTGGGGATCTGTATCAAACTGACAACGGCCCTGGATACCTTCAATCAATCTAAACGATAATTTGAAAGTAGAAGTGAGTCTCGATCCAGATCGCTCAAGTGCCTTCCAAGTTCTAAGGTTAATATAAAAGTCACCACATTTTTGCGGCTGTTAGTGGGATACTCCAAACCACAGCTCCTGTTGGAGCAGCCAGAGCTTAGCACAGGGAAGGTCCCCTTCGACGTCCTGTCCCAACAAAGCAGACACGCTGATGTGACCTCAGGGCCAGGCGGCTCTGGGCTGTGTGCCCTGGGCAGTGATGCACTTTGACAGTTTCCAAGAGGGCGGCCCCATGAGAAAGCTGCACGGAGTAGGAAGAGGCCGCCAGTGGAGTTTAGGAGGATGGAAAGTATGGACCTAGGGAATTTCTCACTAACTGACCCTCTTACATACTCAAGTGAACAAGCAAAATGAAGTAAGGAACCAGCCAAAGATTTCAGGTGTATCTTGACCATGTTGAAATCCTGTTTAGGCAAAAACTCTGATCCTTTCATTGGAAAGTAGGTATTTAAGGCAATAGTAAAGCGTAATCTAGTATCGATACTGTATTAGAATGGCTTGGAGGGGGAAACGGGGTAAATAACTAATTCAAAAAATATGAACTCTTAAATACCAGAGACAGAAAACACACAATCACAACAATCCCGCAAGTTGCCGCAAAATGTAATGGCAGAGACTCAGTCCAGGGTAAGGCGGGCGAACGGCCGCCCAGCGCGTCTGTGTACAGTAACTACTTTATTTATGACAAATCCATATTGCCTCAGGCAGCTACTTAAAACCTCATTGTAGTGAATCCTTGGAAGGTTTAGAAACAAAATAGGAGAACAATAAATATTGATTGCAGCCCTAGTGAATGCGTGAACTTTCACTGTCTTAGTTGCAAAGGGAAATGGGGAGCATATGCTCCGACAGGTCAGGTGGAAATCACACAGGTGTCGGCACTCGCTCGGGTGGTGTGATACGATGCACCCTTCTTCCTCTAGTTCTAACTCAGGTGTACTGGGCACCTAAGTGTGGGCCACTTGCCATTCACGCTTTGTCAGCAATGACATTTGCTGATCTACCCCTTCGTAAATGGACTGTGATTTAAAACCTTGTTTCGGCATCAGCTGTGGAATGTTAATGAGAAAGTTCAGTCCCAGGATGAAAACAAAGCAGGGTTCAAGGAGAGCGTAAGAAAACGCCACCTCGTTTCTTTCCTTAAGTCCCGTACAATCTCTAATACGCTTAAAGATAAACTGTGTAATTGATCTGTTCATGATTTATTTATTTATCCAGGTTTGGGCAATTAGTAAGGAAAATACTCCGCGAGCTCAGTTACGTGGTTGGTCCTGCAGAGACCATTGCTCTCACCAAGTCCCTCTGTTTGCAGCACATTCTGTCACAGGCCCATGAAAGACGCCTCTTCTGTTTCGCTTTATTAGATTCACAGTATCGGTTTTCCTCCTTCTTCCCTGCACCCCACTCCCATCTCCTTCCCTAGAGGGACCCACTCTGACATATTTACATGGGAACACGTCCTGTAATATATGCAGTGCTGCGGGAAGAGGAAGCGTGGCTTTAGATACGTGTTTAAGTGTCGGTGTTTTATAAATCGCTTCTGTTACCTGCTGTTAGCATGTGGCGACGTCTGCGGCGACGTTTTTGAGGTTCACATTGCTCTGTGACTATCAGGTTTCTGCTTGTTCCTGCTGCCAAGTAGTCACGATCGCGGCCCAGCACTGGTTGCTCCATGGCTCTAGTGACAGAGGCCCAGGTCTCGCAGCTCCCGAAGCACCCGCGCCACAGACGCGCGGGGACGTCCCTGAGCGAACGCTGGGCCTCGGGAGACCAGCTGTGGTTTCAGTCCGTTGGGTCCTCACTTCCCTCTTAGGGACCCCACCTGCCCACAGCCCCGAGAGTACTAAGTGTCACTCGTGTTTCCCGTGTTTATCACACTATGAGGTCAGCTGCGTGGTGTTTCGCTTGCTGGCTGCATTTCTCCAGTTCTACGCTGTGCATCTCTGATGAGAAGGAGCAAGTCTGGTAGTTCCTCAGCCACCAGCCGGCCCTGTGCCTGAGCTGTCACTCACCTACTGGGCGCATTTCCTGTAGGACTGCCTTTCTTTCTGATGACCCAGGATCTTTTTATAGTCTACGTGTGAATACCTTGTTCATTTTAGACACTGCCAATGGCTTTTTCTGCCATAATCTGTCAAATCTGCCTCTGGAATTTTTTGTTCAATAGATATCCTTACTTATGACGTGGTCAGATTCATCCACTTTTAGCCTTATGAACCTGTCCTTTTAAAATCTTATTTCAGAAGTCTCTCCCCACTTTAGGCCTCAGGAGTATTTTCCTCCACTTAAGAGAAGGTGTTTTGCAGAGTCTGAGGTAATCACGTGGCAGTTTAAGTCTATTTTCAGTTTCCATTTATTTACCGGATATAAGTTCACAATATTTATCAATATAATCTACTTGTATTCCTAAAATAGTGCAATGAACCACGGTTGAGCACACCCTGCACGGTTGAAGTGTTCAAGTCCCATCCCGCGGGTTCAGAATTAACCCCAAACCTAAGCTGTGCAGTCAGGATACAAGCAGATGCTGGAAGGGCTGTTTTAGAGCTTTCCCCGCAAGTATGATGGAGAAAGGGCAGGCGGCATTCATCCGCAAAGAGACAAAAACTCCTGGACCTGCACTGTGGGAACGCCTCCTCTGGTAAAACTGCCTGCACTTACAAGCGAGAGCAGAAAGCTACCAACGTGCAGATGTCGCCTGCTTTTTTATCTCTTCTACTGTCCGCTGTGCACTTTCTCTGACACACACACACACACACACACACACACACACACACGCTCAGCCGCGTCGCATCCCAGCCTGCTTGCACAGACTCTCGAACCCTTTCTTTACTTCACGCACAACACGTAGGAGAGGGAACCTGTCCGAGTTTCTCCCTCGCATCCTAACCAGGTACAAGGCACGTCACACGGACGCTAGACACAGTCTGATGGCTGACGACATGCTTTTTGGCAGCTGGGAGGCAGAGAGAGGGAGCGATATGAGGGATGTGACGGAACATAAGAAAATTCCAGATTTTCAAGTCTGTGTGAGTCTGTTATGCCTGAAGAGAAATAACCAAACCCCAAGTTCATGAATACATTATAAAAAAAAAAATCGGTACGATTTTGAAAACCTATCTTTTCTAACACAAATTTTCATCATAACCTTCTTTAATGACTCAAGATTTTTTTAACTTAATTCTCTTAACCTATGTTTTTCAAATTTTGAACAAAGAAAGAAAACGGAAAGGAGAAACGGTCTCACATTCCAATGCTGCATTTCTTGAGCCTTCCCTCGGTCTTTCGTGCATGACAGTGATTTATGATCCTGCCTCCGCTGTCTCTTATCGAGTTCCTTCAGGTCCTGGTTTAGAAAGTGAAGCTCAACCTTCCTGGTGTGGGTCAAGGGTGTGGGGAGGCTGGGTGATGACAGACTGCAAATGAGACGCCTCAGCTGGGAGGAGGAAGGCTGAGACGGGCGGTAACGACCTTTAAGATCACGATGATTGCGGCTTGTACCATAGACTTGTTCCCAAAGTTTTCGTCTGCTGAAGTCAGAGGCAGGGCGTGAGACTCACGTAAATGTCATATTTGGGCTGTAAAATTGGAAATCACTTATTCACGTGGGGCAGGAGACAGCTCATGGGCGGAAGGGAAGGCTCGGCATCCGTGATCCATTCAGAGATGAGTCATCTACACTCGACTGTCAGGTAAAATGATAATCTTTGGAAATATATGTCTAAATGTAGAGATTCGTAACAGGGATGTGTACTTGGCCGGTACATGAGCTATCTGACTCTACAGAACGTTTGCTGGATCCTAAGAGGCATCTATGTTATAAAAGTTACCTTTTAGATCAATACTAACTCTGGGCTGTGGTTAGAGCTCCAAATGCTCTGGACCTCCCTGCACAGCCCACATGCACCTTAAGCACCTGCTGAAGCCACCAGACCAATCGGATTAGGCTCTCAGAGCTCCGAGAACATTGCATATCTAAGCTGAGGTCCCAGCGGAGACAGCCACTGACTAGTCCATGAGGGAAAATTTGAACTCCTAGGGCTGCCAAGGAGGGGAGGCTGTGCTTCCCTGGGTGGAAGAAATACTATAGGTCTCGCTTGTCGTTGGTCATGAAGCGTCTCCAATTAGGTCCCTAAGAGCCCGGCAAAGTCAGGACAACTCCATTTGGTCTTAGTAGCTGTGTCTGTGGCGCACAGCCAGCTATGGCGCACGGGAGTCCATCGGGCGTGTCCTCAGCAAGTTACTGTGAGAGTTTTAACTTCACAAGTTTGCCTCTTACACCAGGCTCCAGAATGAAGCCCAGACCCTCAGGTGGCCCCACCCCTGGCCTTCAATCCCCTGATCCTTTATCTCAGTCTCAGTCTCGACTCAGAGGAGCCTCGTGGGTCCTCATGAAGTTCCCCTGTCCCTCGACTGTTGTCCCGTTTGGGAGCTTTCCTGTCCTCGTGCTTCCAGCTGCCACCAGACAGCCCGGTGACCCTGGACCGCTGCACCCTGGGAAGGTGCTGCTGTAGCTCATATGACCTCCGACCTCTGTCCTGGGCTGCCAGGTGTCCTCTGTGCTCACGGGCCTGTTTCAGCCCATTCTCCTGTCTTCTCCTGGAGGCCCAGCTGTGAGGTGTCAGGTCAGGGGACTTGCAGGGACGGAGAAGTCGCCCCACGCTGGCTCTGGGCGCACCCACTTGAGTCGTTTTAGCCAACAGGACGGTTACCAAGCGGGTGCAAGCAGAGGCGAGCGCGTTTCTGACGCAGGGACTTGCTCTGTCTTGGGGCTGATGGGGACCGTGCATCCACGAGTCTGTGGGAGCCTGAGGCCACCGCCTTCTGTCACAACGGACCCTGGTCGGCCAGCCCCACCGCCCCCGGCCTCCGCTGTGTCCTTCCGCGTCAGGGGCCACGTCTGAGGTCACCTACCTGCCGCCAAGTGAAGCAGCCCCCCCCCCATGAGAATGACGCTCCCTGCCTTAGAACAGCCGCTGTGGAGTGGCCTGTGACACGCGCGATCCCGCTGACACTCGGGCACCCGGTCCTGACTGGGCTGCACCCTCCATGGGGGAGACTTCCCAGCGCTGGTGCCCGGTGTCTGGAAACTTCCAGGTTTTCAGTATTTCTTCTGGAATACATAACAATGTTAAGTATATTTTAGGTAAATTCTGCCCTGAATTAAATAGGAGAAAACACAGGTTTCCTTTCTGGGTCAGAGTTCTGGGGAATTTAAATGCACAAAATGTTAGATAATCATTCTACTAAACTTAATTATTTTTCAAGCCTCTCCAGTCTAAAGTAAGGTGCTAAAGTAATGAAAATGGTAACATAGTTAGTGATAGTAATTGTAGGATTATCATAACATTACAATAATTATTATTTTTCATTGCAAAGCCCTGATTCCTAGTATTATACCATTAAGTCTCCGAGAGAAACTTATAAGATACTGAACGTTGTTATCCTTTGATGCTTTGTGAAATCAGCCACTGATCCAAAGTCTCACGGTTGGTGATGGGTTTTATATTCAAATCCAGACTCTCTTATTCTAGGACTTTCATTCTATTCCTTCTCTAATGTGGATCTTCTTCACATCCCTGTTTTTAAAAAAGTATTTGAGATAGAAGGAAATGTAGAATGTATCCGATCCATTTTCTTACTGATTGTAATAGGTGAGGAAACCGAGGGCAAAGGTGTCAGCTGTGCATCTAACAGGACTCAGAGAAAACAATGCTGAACAAATGTGCCAGGAACGTAGACACTAAGGAAAGACAGTTTCATTTCCTGAGACTCTGTCATGCGCTGGGCACTGGTCGGTGCCGTTAGACACGTAGCCTGGTTTGCTCCTTACAGGAAACCCTGAGATGAGTGTTTCATTTCTCCTGGTGAGTCATCTGACGCTCAGCATTGACTGGCAGACAAGTACACATGGGAAATCTAAAGTGGCTTAGCCTGAATCCAAACGACATGCTTTGTCGATAAACACGCAGCAATCTGGGGCTGTGTTCTCTTGCAGCACTTGTTAACAGCGTCTCAGGAAGAAAGGCTGTTTATCACAGGAAGAATATGGTCTCCACTAAAAAGGAATCTCCATGTGAGATGATGAGTCTTCCCCAATATTGTGAGTTTGACTGGTGGGCAAGAGAAATGGTACTGAAGGTAAATGCCGGGTCAGAGGGAGAAATGTGTGGTTTTAAAAAATGATTCAAAAAGCACATTCTGTGTCTGAAATAGAGTATCAGTGAGCTTCACACAGCTGAGGAATATATTAATACCATGACACAATTTACGTTTTGCTTTTGCAATAAAAATCACCCCAAAGTAGTAACTTGAAAATGCAATCAAGACTCTGTTTACGGAGTGCCGGTCTAGTGGCTGAGTGAGTCTTCTGAGACACCCGGAGGCAGGTGTCCTCAGCAGTGGCGAGTAAGGGTGTCTGTCTGTCCAATAAGACTTGGCTTCAGTAAGGTCCGGCCCACCCTGCATATGGGGCGGGCAGCGCACAGGGGAGGGCGTCGTGGGGCTGGCTTGCTCCTCAGACTGTAACCGCAGGGTGCTTTGTCCAGTTGTCCACTTCCAGGACTGAATTCTTTAAGTGATGGCCATTAGTGATTGGTGAATGAATGAATGAGTGCGTGAATGAATGAGGTAAGAAATGGACTCGAGGTACCAGGGGGAAAGTTCAGCCTATGGGAAGGCATGCCATACCTCGGTCAGAGGTGGGTCACGGTGATACATTATAGATGAAACTTACAAACGTGCATTAATGTCACACATTAAAACACATGGCTTAAACCCGGTGAATCTTTGTTCTGGGTGCTGTGAATGGCAAAGACCACCAGTTAAAAAAAAATTATGTATTAAAATATTACTTAAAATGTTACCAAATTAAAGTTTAGGATTTCTATTTGTGTGGATTTAGAGTGGTGAAATGTTAAAATGCATTTTAAGATACTGATTAAAACAGCCTCAAACTAGATGAGATTCCATTTTGCATTAACATAATGTCAACATAATTTCAATTTAAATAAATTTCCATATCTTTTGATCAGAATCTTGTTAATATTCAAGTTCATTACCTCTGACTAAAGGCTTACTTTATTTAGAGGTCATAGGAATACGTTAGTGGTTAAGCACAGTTGAAATTTGTTAATTATAAATTTTAATTGAAATGAAGAATTTGCAATGTGCCAGTGGGCCAACCAAGCCAGATGCATTTCTTTTGTGTGCCTTTGGAGACCGTTGTCTCTGTTCCCTTTACAGTTGAGAACCTAGGAAGGTAAGTTAATATCTTCAGTTCAATTTCGGGTCTTCCTACAATTATAAATGATATTCAGAAATGCAACTTTATATGGGCTCTGTCCTAGAAACTTCTTCCAGCACCAAGAAGCCTATCTGACACGCTTCCTGAGAAATAGGGTGTTTTATATTTTTTTAACTCAGTCTTCTTTGTTACTTTATTATTTTTTTATTAGTTTCATGTGTACAAAACAATGCTATAGACATTTACACCCCTCACAAGGTGATAACCCCCCTCCCCCAATCTACTACCCCTCTGACATCTTATATAGTTTGTATAATTCCACTGACTCTATTCCCTATGCTGTACTCCACCTCCTGTGACTATATATATATATATATATACTACATTATGGCTGACATTCATTATTGTTCAGCTTCAGGTGTACAGCGCAGTGGTCAGGCATCTACATCATCCCTGAGGTGGTCTCCCTAATGAGACAAGTGTCCATCGGATACCCTACAAAATCTTTACAACATTATTGATTACATTCTCCAAATTGACTCTGCCATCATGTGGTTACCGATTGTGCTTTCTAATCCCCCCACCTTCCCCCTGCTCCCCACTCCCCCTCCCATCTAGCAACCCTCAGTTTTTCCTCTGTGTCTCTGAGACTGTTTCTGATTAGTTTGTTCATTTATTCAGTTCTTTAAATTTCACATGTAAATGACATCATATGGTATTTGTCTTTCTCTGTCTGACTTATTTCACTTAACATAATGTTCTCTAGGTCCATCCATATTGTTGCAAATGGTAAGATTTCTTTCTTCTTTATGGCTGCGTAATACTCCACTGTATAAATGTACCCCAGTTTCTTAATCCAGTCGTCTACCGATGGGCATTTTGGTTGTTTCCATGTCTTGGCTATTGTGTATAGTGCTGCAATAAACATAGGAGTGCATAAAGATTTTTGAATTGGAGTTTTGGATTTCTCTGGATAGATACCTAGGAGTGGGATTGCTGGGTCACAAGGTAGTTCCAGTTTCAGGTTTTTGAGAAACCTCCATACTGTTTTCCATAGTGGCTGCACCAATCTGCAATCCCACCAACAGTGCACGAGGGTTCCCTTTCTCCACATCCTCGCCAGCACTTGTTGTTTATTGATTTATTGATGATGGACATTCTGACAGGTGTGAGGTGGTATTTTGTTATGGTTTTTATTTGCATTTCTCTAGTGATTAGTGACATTGAGCATTTTTCATGTGCCTGTTGGCCATCTGTATGTCCAGGAAATAGTGTTTTAATGGAGCAGACATCCTGACGTTCTTGGAAGTGATTTCCCACACAGCTTGGCTATTCCTAATCGGTAGTCATGTCATGAAAAATTGATACAAGGCTGTTTTGGGGGGAATGTCACTGAGTCAGGCGTTAGTAAGCTTTGCAGTGGAAGGCACGTGCCATGCACGCAGGGACGTCGGACATTGTCTCTGGGACACACGGATGGGCAGTTAGGAGAGAGGCTTTCTAGTGAGAAAGTGGCCACCAAACTCCGTCTTGCTGACCGACATCTCCTTTATAAATGTAAGCCCAGGATAGGGAACCAGCAGAGCTACACGTTCGCCACGGCTGGCAGTTGTGGACGAAAGGGGTGAAACTCTGAACACGATGGGTGCAGGTTCCACTTCCAGGAGCCATCGGTCTAGTTCTGTCTGCAGCTCATTTATAATCAGGGGGCAGGGCAGAGAGATTGGGAAACCGGTGCAGAAACAAATTGTAGGCGATTCTTAAAAACACAGGCAGTTATGGACTCAAAATGTGGCATCTGGGAACCTGGATTCAGTCCAAAGCGGGGCTATGAGGACCTGGAGCTGGTGTGGACACTGAGACACAGGATCAGTGGCAAACTCTTCCTGTTTTCTAAGTTTCCTCATCTGAAAAGAAGATACTGAAGGAGTTTGGATGGTGTTGGCAATGGCAGAGTCAGCCGTCTCAGTGCAAACCTAGGAGTTAAGCCTGACCCCTCAGCAAACTTCCCTCAGACGTGGGAGGTGTCAGTTTTGTTGTCGCTGTGTCTGGCAATCGCAGAATAATGGCTCTGCCAAATTTTTCTAGAAGAGGTTCTGTTTTCATGAGTCCCATGAGCATTTTCAGAACATATGATGATGTCAGAGCCTTTGGTTGTGCTGTTGGGGGCAGGAGACATCACAAAAGATGGACAGAGGAGAAGGAAAAATGTGTTGCCTCTGTGATCACTGCACTCAAGCATGTACCCCTGTTATCTCACCCACGTTGAGACCTAACTCTGACTTCACAAGGATGGTGAGCTAATGAAGGGAATGCAGACACTGCTGTGGCTCTCAGGTCACGAGGAAACCGTGCTGACCTTTGTCATAGGAACAGACAACAGAACGTCTCATTCTCAATACAGAGCACGTGTGGGTAACGTCACGCTGCCATTTGCCCTATGCCCTCGACACTCAGCTTCCCCCTTCCACTTCCACAACATCCCATAGGTCACAAGCAGTATATTATTAGGGGGCAAGAAAATAAGCAGGAAACCAAAACTTCTGTGTGGAAAGGTGGTTTCTTGCAGGGTCTTAGTTGGCGCCCTCATTTTCCTGTGGGCTTTTACAGTCTCATGACACAAAGCACCCACCCTTCAAAAAGCCATATATATATATATATATATATATATAAATAAGAAAAATTCAAAAATTATAAAATGACTGCATATCAAATTGAGAGCAGAAACCTTAGTGTTGAAATCATGGCTCAATATTTGATCACAAAATGGAATGCAGTATGGAAAAAAAAATCACTGAGTGAGGACTCAATGTATCGATGATAAAATGCAAATTTGGTTGAAGTAAAAGCTTTCAGATCTTCCAAAGATACAAAGGAAAGAGAAATCTGTATTAACAAAAGCTCTCGCTCCTGACCTTCTGGCTCAGCGAACACCATTTAACACAGTTCCATTTGGGTATGCTTCTGAAACCCCAACAGGATCCACAGAATTCCGAGAGATATTTATTAGAATTACATCAAGAGTGGGGGGGTGACATCACCAGAGGGCAAATGGGTCATTTCTGATTCCACTCCCCCCACAAGAACAACTGAGAACTATTCACGGACAAGACACCCCAGAGAGAATCCACATCATGGGGGAGAGGCTGAAGCCCCCCCCAAACACGGAAACCAAGAGACACTGCGTTACGGAAAGGCAACCACCATGTGACCCAGCAATTCCACTCAGGGATGTATTCGAAGGAGATAAAAACGCCAACTCCTGAAACATCTGCATGCCCTGTTCCCTGCAGCCTTGTTTACAGTAGTCAAGGCTTGGAAACAACCTGGGGCCCATTGGAGGAAGACCGGATAGAGAAGACATGGTATGTATACACAGTGGGACACGACTCAGCCCTAAGGAACGGAGACATTGTGACACTTGCGACAACATGGAGGCACCTGGAGGGCCTTATGCTGAGTGAGAGAGTCAGGGAAAGACAGACTGTATGACCTCACTTATAGACGGGACCTCAAAAGAAAAAACCAGGAAAAAGAGATCAGATTTACAGTCACTGGAGGCGGGGCTGGGGAGGATGGGATGGAGGTGGACGGAAGTCCCAACGTCCCGTTACAGGAGCGGTCAGTCCTGGGACGGTCACGGGCAGCCTGGTGACTGCAGCCAGTGACACTACAGGACGGACAGGAACGTTGTCAGGGAAGTAAATCCTAAGTGTTCTCGTCACAAGGAGAAAACCATTTTCCTTTTTTACAAATTGTGTATTTACATGGTTGTTGACTAAATGATTGCAGTGATTATTTCATGGTATGTAAGTGGAATCACTGCTGTATGTCTATTACGTTTCAATAAAACGGACAAAGAAAAGAGATTATATGAGAAACATATGATGCCTCACAGATTTTCCAGATTTCTCTAGAAAAATTCATAATGGTAGTCGAAGTCTTACTGTCCTTTTACCACTGTGATTGTTACTTGACATTAGTGATCCTAGGATTATATGGCCTGTACCTATGAGACAGAACAGAATAGCACCAGTATCCTCTCTCTCTTTTTCTTCCTTAATCAATCACATTATCCATAAGATCGGCTATAAGCCAAAAATCAGGAAACGTAGAAAGATTCAGGATTAAAGTAAAGGAAAGCTGGACAAAGAGAGAAAAAAATAGACAAAAAAATTATTCTCAGTAAGGCCTGGGCAATTGATGATTTAAAAAAATAAATAAATAAAATTGTTGCCAAACATGTCACGTGATTATCTGATTTTTTTCATCTTCAAAGGAGTCAAATACGACTGTCAGCAGGAGAGAAAAAAATCAGTTTTTGGGAATTCACAGACAAAACGCACCTTTGTACTATACTCTCTGATTGATCAGTTTTCAAGGACTTGCGCTTACGGACTGAGATGAAAATCAATTTTATTCATCTCCTCCCCCCAAAAAAGAAATTATTCTGCGATAGTGTAGGACCACAGAAAAGTAACTGGTGTATTTTCAAGGCTTGGAAACTCACTTTGTCCCCTAACAGAACAGTAACAAAACCGTCCTGTTTATTAGGACGGGTGACACTTGGAATCACAAAATAATCTCCTAGATGCTATTCCAAGTTTCCAAATGGCCTTTAGTGACGAGTCTGTGTGCGATGTGATACACATATGGGGAGAAACTACAATTTTGTCCTGGACACGTCCAGACAAATTATATTTGGGCCACAGCGTCTAAGGTGCCCGTTTGTACTGGGCCCCCAGGCTGTAAACATCCGTGGAAACAGACAAAGTTTCTGTGGAAATCATGGGCACGTAAACACCAAGCTGCAGTGTGGGGTCCGCACGCCCAGTCCAGGACAAGTATTGCAAGTTCTCAGGAAACTGGGAAAATTACATTTGTACAAAAATTGGAAACATATTTTTGTCAAAACACTGGTGCTTAGTGTCACATTTAGGCTCGTATTTAGTGTCATGTTCCATTTGTTTCATTCCCAAACTTTCCCAATCCCAGGAAATCGGGTGTGGGAGACAGCAGGGCCTTAGGCAAAGCACTTGTGAAGGGGCCCCACCTGTGCTCGCTTTGTGACCTAAGTAAACCCTTTAACCTCTCAGTCGCATTTTAATTATTTGCAAAACTAGGATGATAATAGCATCTCCCTAGTGGGTTAGTGTCCCCAGGATTTCTGTGTCACTCACCTTTATGAGCTCACCAAGCACCCTCAGATATTCATGGTTTACGCATGGGATTGGATCAGTGTAAGGAAATGCCTGACAACCAGAGACTTTGCTTCCTCTTGAAAGCTAAGGCTGCAGTGTCACAGCCACAGTGTTTGTCATGCCTGACAGCTGACACGGGGACATACAACAGTGTAGTGCTGCAGTTAAGAACATGACTTTGTCGTCGGTAACCTGGGTGGAAGCTAACCCTCATTTTTCTTATCTGTGAAATGGGAATAATAATTGTACCTACTCCATTAAGCGGCTGTGGTTATTAAATGAGATTCTGCTAATACAATGCTCAAAAAGGGTGTGGCGTATAATAAGGAATTACAAGAAAGGTGTTCCTAGCAGTTTGGGAAGGGCCACATGAAGCCATCGGAACACAGCCTAACCCCTCAACTGCTGACATTCGCCCCGTTCCCCTGCCTGGCTTCCTGACTGATTGCCATGCAGGCTTCCAGCCTCTGGCAACGTGGCTGGTCTTTGCTTGTCCCCTTAGTGGTGCTGGTGGCAAATGGTCCACTGACAAGGGCTCATGCAGTTTACAGGGCTGGTGACTCACCAGCCAGATACATTAACAGCTGTGTTTTCCATTTTGGAAATATCTACTTCTCCATCCTGTAAAGGAACCTCATTTTATACTAAAATAATTAACCATGGGCGGTGCTGCAAAGGCACAGGAAGCAAAGGACTTTTGTTGTTGTTGTTACTTAGAGATGAATTTCAGGTCCTGTGGCATCAGTCCCTCCTCCTGTTGTTTGTGTCCGAAATGCTGGTCAGCACCTGTGCATTCATTTTGTAGTGTTTTAAATTTACACGGTGTAGTAGCAAGACTGCTCTCTCCCCGCAGCGGGTTTCTTCCTCCTGGACATGCCTCTAAGATAACTTTCTTTCTTACGCTTATGCTAATGTTTTTCTGCTCACAGAACACTCTGCCTTTGGTAGATTTTATGCGACCTTTTCCTCTCCTGCTTTCAGTAAAGGTGACCTTTAAAATATGTAAGTTTCCATAATAGGAAAAGCAATCTTAACAAACCACATCCTACATGAGTGAGACTTCCCAAGGACACATGGGTCACTGACTTCATTTGTATGGGACGTGTTGAAAGAGAGGAACTAGAAAAGTGAATTCATTAAAGACCATTTCTTATGCTAAACTCACATAAATAATTCAACTAACCAGTACAGCTGCTCTCAAACCACAGTAACCCGATTAACTGTTCTTCTAACTGTTGCCCGTCCTTTCACGATGCTGTAAATTTACATCATGCATTATTTATCGTTTTCTACTTCACCCTTGTTTAATTGCTAACCATTAAAGCGAACAGTGGAAGTTATTGATGAAACATAATGGAAGAACACCCACCCTACATTGTCCATAAAATACCGTAGGATATCTGGAGTGTCAATTTGTTAATGTGGGGTTTAATACTTAATGAACTTTGATTATCAACCATTGTGTTTTTAATACAGTAAAAGATGTGGCAACCACCTCAGCCACAATCACTATATCTGACGGCCTCTATTTCAAAGTCAAGTTGGACGTGGCATTTGTATTTCATCCACACGACCCTGAAGACAGTCACTCCACAATTCTGCACAATTAATGCAATCGTGTCTTTTTTCAAATAGCAAGTTGCAAGCAGGCTTCTGAGATCCAGTGAGGCTGAGGCAGAGGGTGGTGTGTAGGGTCACCTCTAGTGTCTGAATAGAACATCGTGTCAAGGGGACATCTAAGCAGATGCTCACAGCACAGCTTCACTCAGGAGCTCACTTCTCCCCCATCGCGCTTTCAGAGCCGTCACCCTGGGCACCTTGGTGACGGGGTCCCCTGTGCCAGGCCCTCCCTGGGCAGCTCGAGAAGATCAGTGTGGCCCATTTTCTCTGACTGTCTACCTCACTTTAACACTTGCAATATGAGTTTGTGACTATAGAGCTAAGACAGGAAAAAGTCTTTAAGAAAGAGGGAGTATCAGTGTAGATAGCTTTTCAAGTAAGATATTTCCCACTGGCTGTGGCAACTCAAACCTGTCCGAGTTACTAAAATATCATGGACTATAATGTGTTTGCACGGTGACAGATGGGAACTTGACGTAGTGTGGTGATCACATCATAGGCGTGTAATGTCTAATTGCTGCACTGTACATGTGAAACTGATACCACACTGCATGCCAAGTACGAGGTGTGATAAAAAACTACAGTGAATGTTTAAATAAAAACATTCATTACAGTAAAAGACACATTGCCATTAACCCTCCTCAAAATACTCCCCCTCGCTTCGAACACTTATCCCATCGCTCTTGCCACTTTCCGAAGCAATTCTGAGTGAGTTTCTTTTCTTGTGCTGTCGTGACGTCCCTGTGCAAGTTGAGAGGACAGATGTGACTTCAAATGGGTCTAATACGATGGAAAGTGCCAGATCTCAAAGGACTGTTGAGGGTAAGTTGGGAAGTTGAGTCGCCTACATAACTCGTGTGCTCGTCCCACACTGACGACAACTTGTTCTAACTGCACAAAGTCTCATTGCCACAACCCTGGTGCCCTGCCCCTCACTCAAAGGACAGTGCCCCGGGTAAGCCAGAGATATTTATCCCACATGGACAGGTTCTCAGAAATGACAAGGCAGAGGAGCACAGCAAAACCATATTGTATGGTTCCCACCTGCTCCAAACTTTGTGAAACCTGAGCCTTCATATAAATACTTAACGGACATGAAAAGCACGGAAGGACCACAGACCAAACATGGGGCGTGACATGTGACACAGAACGCGTCACACTGATTGGTTTTCTATTTCCTGCTGTATCACTATATGACCACCTAGTTCCCCAGAATAAAGAATCGTCTTTCCACTTAATCATTTCGTTTAGCACCCAGACCTAGCATGTGTGTGGCGACTGTTTCTCTTGAGCCTCCACTCACTTTCTGTTCGAAACACCACTAGTTCTGTACAAGGGAACAAGGCAAAGCTAGTTGATATTCTTCCTTTGTCTTCTAGATTTGAATGAACCATAGTCCACTTGTGTCAGCGCAGAGTGGGTTTGATTCAGGCTTTTAACAGACGTTAGTGAACAGCTCATCTGAGTGACGTAGCAGTGTTTCTGTCCACTCATCTTTCCTGTTGTTGTTATGTGCTCCTAGTTTAACCCACAATCACATTTGCCTCTGTCTTCAGTATTTTACTGTACGTAATTCCCATAATATTCTTTTTGGAGATTTCCAAACTAATGTGTGTCTTTCCCTAACAGCAAATACACCTTTCTTTTCTGTACATTGCACGTTTTCTTTTGTTACTGTATAGATAACTGGGGATTTGTTTCCCCTTAGAATTACTTAACGATATTCTCGAAGTGAAACCTGTACCCTCAACCGCGTTATTTGTCTGGGTGCTCAGAGCTGTGGGTCAGGCCGCCTCAGGACAGCCCTCAGACTCTGCCACGTGGCAGTGCTGCTGCTGCTGCTGCTGACACATTTTCCTTTGAGACCTCTTTCAGTTTCGGTCTTTTTAGGAGACACTATTTTTGAATCTTCTTATTTTTCATTGTCAGTACATATTCAAGTTTTACATAGTTAATTTTTAAAAAATACACATTAAGACTAATTTTTTAGAGCAGTTTTAGGTTCACAGCAAAACTGAGAGGAGGGTATAGAGATCCCCAAGCACCCCTGCCCCCACCCATGCACTGTCTCCCCATTGTCATCACCCCCCACCAGTGGTACATTTCTGACAATAATGACACTATACGGACACGTCATCATCCCCCAGAGTCCACGGTTTCCACTGGGGTCACTCTTGGTGTCGTACGTTCTATGGGTTTGGACAGATGTGTAACGACGTGGATCCACCATTATGGCGTCACACAGAGTCATCTCACTGCCCACACATCCTCTGTGCTCCCCCTGTTCAGTCGCCCCCCAACCCCCAATCCCTGACAAACATCTGTCTGTCGCTGTCTCCACAGTTCTGCCTTTTCCAGGATGTCACAGAGTGGGAAGCATGCAGTGTGCAGACTTTTCAGATTGGCTTCTCTCGCTTAGTCATATGCATCTAAGTTTCCTCTGTGTCTTGTCATGACTTGACAGCTCATTTCTTTTTAGTGCTGAATGACATGCCACTGTCGGGATGGAGCCCAGTTTATTTATCCATCACCTTGTGAAGAACATCTTGGTTACATCTAAGTTTTGGCAGTCAGTCTTAAAGCTTCCATAAACATCTTATGCAGGTTTTCTGTGTGGAAAAGTTTTTACCTCCTTTGAGTAAACGCCTGGAGCATGATGGCTGGATTGCATGGCAGGAGCATATTTCGTTTTGTAAGAAACCACCCAAATGTCCTCTAAGGTGGTTGCACCATTTGTTTCCCACCAGCAGTGAGTGAGAGTTCCTGTGGCTCCACGTCCTCTCGGCATTTGGTGGTGTTGGTGTTCTGGGGTGTAACCCTTCTGACAGGTGTGCAGTGGTTTGTTTCGGTTTGCATCCCCTGATGACATCATGCAGAGCATATCTGCATGTGCTTATTTGCTGCCTGTATCTCTTCCTTAGTGAGGTGTCTGTGAAGGTCTTTGGGCCATTATTTTAATCAGGTTGTTTATCTTCATATTGTTGAGTTTTAAAAGTCTGTCATGTATTTTGGCTAATAGTCCTTTATCTGCTGTGTCCTTTGCATATATTTGCCCTAGTCTGTGGCTTGTGTTCTCAGTCTTTTGATGTTGTCTTTTGCAGAGAGAGCAGAAGTTTTTAATATTAATGAGGTACAGCTTATCAATTATTTCTTTCATAAATTGTGCCTGTGGTGTTTTATCTAAAAAGTCACTGCCATAACCAAGGTCATCTAGGTTTACACCTATTATCTTCTAGGGAGTTTTATAGTTTTGCATTTTACATTTAGGTCTGTGACCCACTTTGAGTTCATTTTTATGAAGGTGTAAGGTCTCTGTCCAGATTCATTTTCCTGCACGTGGATGCCCAGTTGTTCCAGTGCCACTGGGTGAAAAGATGGTTTGTGTGCCCTTGTCAAAGATCAGGGAACTATATTACGTGCATCTGTTTCTGGGCTCTCTGTTCTGTTCCATTGCTCTGTTTGTCTGTTCTTCACCAACACCACACTGCCTTGATGACTAGCTTTATATTAAGCCTTGAAGTCAGGAAGTGTCAGCGTTCAAACTTTGTTCTTCTCCTTTGATACTGAGTTGACGAGTGTGGACCTTTTTCCTGTCCGTATACATTTAGAATCCGTTGGTCGATGTCCACAGGATGGGTTGCTGGGGTTTCACTGGGATTTCACTGAATCTGTGGATCAAGGTGGGAAGAACGATAGCTGGACAATATGGAGTCTTTCTATCCATGCACATGGGATACCGCTCCATTTATTTAATTCTTCTTTGATTTTGTTCGAGCTTTACAGTTTTCCTCACATGGATCTTGTTCATATTTTGTTAGATTTATGCCTATTTCATTTTGGGAGGTGCTAATGTAAATAGTATTGGTGTTTTAATTTCACATTTTACCTGTGCACTGCTGGTAGGCAGGAACATAGCCTTTTTTCTTCCCCTGGAAGGATTCTTCCTAATTTTTTGCCATCTCTTTAAGTTCTACATATGCCTGCCCCTTCCTTAATTTTACTTCGTCTTAAACATTTCTTTTAGTTTCCCTGGAAGGTTATCTGTCTGTTACCTTTCTCATTTCTGGTTTGATTTTTTTGTCTCAAGCATTTTTCCTACTTCCTATAAAAAGCTGCCAATTTGTGTTTCATCCTGAATATGATTTTATATTCAGAAAATAGATTTGCTGTTTCTCTTTGGGCGACCTTCGTTTAGAAACAGAAACTGCTTAAACGCGGAAGAAAGGCATTGAGGTGTTTTTTGTTGTTTTTGATCTTGCAGTTATTTGTTTTCTAGTCATTAACCTTCACCTTTCAACATCCTCTTAACCGTACTGGCTCTGGAATCAAATTGTCTTGGTTTGAGTTTGCATTTACATGCTGTACAACACTGATCAGCCTTCTGAGTGACAGTCTGGACCCTTCTGAGAGGGGTCTGAGGAAGTGGACACTTGCTGAGATTATTTTACAAGCACTCGCAGTCCCTGGCACATAGTGCAGACGCAGCAAGTTAGGGCTGCCCGTGCTCCCGCATTACTACACTCTCACTACAAAACAGCCGAGATGAGCCTGAGGGCAGCTGTGCTGGGAGGAAAAGCCAGTCTCAAGTGGCCACACGCTTATGATCCCATTCAGCTAGCAGTCCTGAAATGACAAGGTCACGGAAATGGGGAGCAGGCTGGCGGTTGCCAGGGGTCAGGATAGAGGCCGTGGGCGTGGCTATTGCTGGAAGCCACCTTCGGGCTTGGGCCCTTTGGGTAGCTACAAAACACATGTCATAGACCGGGAGGCTTACACAGCACAGGTCTGTCACACTTCTGGAGGCTGGAAGTCCAAGATCAAGGCGCCCGCAGGTTCAGGGTTTGGTGGGAGCTCATTTCCTGGTTCACAGACACTGTCTTTCCGCCCCTTTGCTGGGAGGGACGAGGGAGCTCTGTGAGGTTTCCACCAGTCCCGTCATGAGGACACAGCCTCGTGACCTCGCCACCTCCAGAGACCCCGCCTCCCCACAGTGGGGACTAGGTTTCCTCACATGCAGATGAGTCACTGTGTGACATGTGCATGCGTTGTGCAGGTTGTACCCGGGTCTGTGCTGTGGCTCTGACACTGTACTACAGCTGGGCATGGAGGTAGCATCGGTGGGGCCTGGGGGGACTGGTGAAGGGGACATGGGACCTCCCAATGCGTGGCCTGGCAACGTCCTGAGAATCTGTAGTTATTGCCAAATGAAAAGCTTAAAACTTCGCTCGAGAGGCAGCATGTGTTGTCTCTAGGCTGACAATAAGTCTGGTGTCTTAGCTGCTGGAACAGAGCCCAGTGCCCACGGGCACGCAAACGTGGTCCTTAATTATTTACAGAAAGTCTATCAGTGTTAAAGGCAGATAATGCATCTTTAAATTCATTCCAACAACTAACACACACTTAGCATGTTCAGAATGCTCATATTTACTGTCCATTTCTAACCTGCAATGGATGTGTGGCCGATGAACCTGAGTGTTGCCAAGGACCCATGAATCAGTGCGACACGCTAAACTCCTAATTCTCGGAGTAACCGAAGTGCAGTGAGCAGTAAGCGTGTAAGAGCAGGTTTCGTGCGCACGACACGGGAGGGGCACAAGCAAACCTCGTGGCGTTAACACTGGGGAAGAAGCTCATCCGTCACGTCGCCCCAATTCTCACACTCATATGATATTGATTTTTGTGTCTTGTTAAAGTAAAACGTACTGTCAGAGACCACTTTTTATTTTGGGAGACCTTTTCAGATAAGAAAATCGGGCTTCCTTTTGTCTTAATTGAGCCGATGAAGGCTTCCTCAATCTCCTCATTCTCTCCATCTAGGCTCCCCGCCCCACTTCTCTAGTTTTTAACAGACAAGGCTTCACGCCAGGCACAGAAGAATCAATACCAGGCTGACAAGTCGTGCTGCTGCCCATCAGGACTGAACGAAGAAGGGTGTGAGAAGTCCCGGGCTTTGAGTGAAATCAGTGAAACCTGCCCTTTTGTTACTTCACCTGTTCGCTCGCCCAAAGCTCATTTTATTAGAAGCAAGAGTACTGGATACGCTTTCTCAGATGCTGACCCAGATAGCAAAGACCCTCTCCTCCACCCCCAAACAAACAATGGCTTAAATATGACTGGGATTTCTTTCTTTCTTGGGATTAGTAAGCTGTACAGATGGGTGGGTATTTCCAAGAAGACATCACGGACCAGGCTTCCTTCAAGGTCAGCTCCCTGCGAACCCTAAACAGTGGTTTTGAGCCTTATGGCATAAGGGGGCTGTGAGAGTCCCAGCTATCTCAACTGCATTCCAGGCAGCAGGATGGGAGAGCGTATACCATGTCGTTTTTAGGGTCCCTTACATTCTTATGCAGATTTCTTTTTCAGATATTTCATATCTTAATGACAATAACTTAGTCAATTAGCTATGGCAAGGGAAGCTGGAAATACTTGTTTTTCAGAAGGGAGGTAATATGCCCACTAAAATTTTTAGTTTTCTGAATTTTGGAGAAGAAAACATAGAATGACTCTTGGGAGGCAAATAAACATCTTGCCTTGGGTGCCCTGGGGTTTACCCCAGCTTGTAAACTCCTTGCTGTATAGCGAATGTATCGAATATCAATTGAAAATATAATGACTGCAGATCTGCTGTGTGCTTCTTATCAACTGCTAGGGGCACCTACAAAAGTGGGGAAAGTATCCTCAAATCAAATTTCGAATAAGGGACTTGTATCCAAAATATATAAAGAACAGTTACAACTCAACAATAAAAAGACAAATAATGCAATTTTAAAATGGGCAAATCATATGAATGGACATTTCCCCAGAGAAGATGTGTCAAAGGCCAATAAATACATGAAAAGATGAGTGACAATTTCAGTCATCAGGGAAATGGAAACCAAAACCACCAGGGGACCCCTTTCATCCACACTAGGGTGGCAACAATTAAGGACACAGAGCACAGTAAGGGTTGGTGGAGTGTCGGGGAAGTAGCACCTGGCTGGTCGGATGTAAAACGGTGCAGCCCCTTTCTGGAAGCTCTGCAACGTGTTAAACGTAGATTTACTATACAACTCAGCAAATCCACTCCTAGGGGTGTGCCCACGGGGAATCAGAACCAATGTCCACACAAAAACGTGCACGAGTATTTATACTAGCATAATTCATGACAGCCAAAAAGTTGAAACAACCCACTTGTCCACCATCCGATGCATGGGTAAACCAACAATGGCCTCCCCATGCAGGGGAATGTCCTTTGGCCACAGCAAGGAATGAAATACAGATGCATGCTGCAACACAGGTAAACGTTGAAAACATTATGCTGAATGAAAGAAGCAAATCAGCAAAAACACATATGGTGTTATTCCAATTCTATGAAATGACCGGAACGGGAAGATTGGTAGAGGCAGGAGGTAGCCCAGTGGTTGCCAAAAGCTGAGGGCAGGGGGAGGCAGGGAGAGACCCCTCGGCTTCCCTTCTGGGACAATGACAATATTCTCAGATGAGAGAGTGGTGACAATTGCCAACACTGTGAATACACTTAATTGTACAACTTAAATGGCTGGATTTTATGGTATGTAGATTGTATCTTACTAAAGCTGGTATAAAAAAATAATAGTAAAGATGCTTATGGGCCAAAAAAGGCAGTAAGAGAAACCACCACTCCCCGTCCTCAAGAATATATTGAAACTCAGGGCGGACTGGGTAGGCAAGTCCACACATAATGAACGATACCTCACACTCTAAACTCTAAACACCGTTGCAAGTGTTATCACATGCAACCATAATACCATATGCAAACATTTTGAAGAAACATGAAATTATGTCAGTGACAAATTCAGTTGTCAACAGCTCGTAAGTATTAATGACACAGACTGTCTGCGTTTAGGTCCTTTCCTGCCACCCTAACGTGGGCAGTTTTGCAGGGCTCGTTATAACCCATGGCAAATCTTATCTCAGGTATCTCCCTTCAGTCTCCAGTAAATTGCTCACCCAAGACTGTAAACCAACCGACATGTGTACAGCTTTCTAACACTACGGGGAGCATTTGGTTACAGTGTCCACCTCATACTTCTCTTATGGAGACAGATGGACTTCCACCATGGCTACGGTTAGATTCCTGAAGAAAATGAAAAGAACAAGATGTTAAAGACAAGATTTCAGATCTCATTTAAAAAAACAAAATGAGGGAAAACCAGACAAACCCTTTAAGGAGAGCTAGGCTCAAAGTCAACCTGTCAAAGCAGTACAACTATTTTATATCCAGTAAAATAGCCCAAAATATTATTTTTGTTATTATTAGTGCTTACTAAGATCAGACCTTTAGCTAAATTATTTGGATGGATTATGTCAAAAACAGGTAAATACTAATAATATCTATTGTTTCTGTTTTGCAGTTGAGGAAAATAAGATTATGAGTAAGAGTCAGGTGATTTGCCCCAAGTTACAACCAGGCTCCGGTCCCAGGGTCAGACTCCTACGCTCTCAGTTTCTGCTAAAGCATTTACACTATGTTTGCTTGACGGCATTATTCATAAAAGGCCAGGAAAGTAAAAATAATAATAGTAGTAGTTGATATTTACTTTACGTCCACATAGTAATAGACTCCGTGCTAATACGTTTACAGTGTAATTTAATAGAATCGAACAAGGAGAAAGTCACATTTAATAGGACTTAATATTAGTGAGCGCTCTGTAATTAAATTCTATCACTGATGATGATGGTAGAGGTCCTGAGGGAAAAGGATGTGTGTGTCACTCTGGCAGGAGGACGCGGGGTCCGAGCTCAAAAGCCCCCTTGCTACTTAAAGGACCAAGCAGGGAGCTCACTGTGTGTCACGTACGTGTCAGTGGGAAGGCAGTGCCGGCTCCCTCCCGACCCTTGCAAGAAGATGAAGTACAGGCTGAGTAGTCTTTCAAAGAAGGTTTCCTTTCACCACTTTGTATCCTGTGGAAAATCATTCAAGCCTTGTCTGAAGAACGAGCTTTATTAGAAGAGGAAATCAATTTCCCTTTCTTCTTGTTTATCAAAGAGGTTTCAGAGTAGACTAAGAAATTCTCCAGTGTTTGGGGTCAGTCTCACGTGGGCCGCACCCTCCAGCTCTCCTCCTGTCGTTACTCACCGTGGTACCGGGGTATTGAAGGTCCGTTTCAGGTATCCCGTTAGGGTGAAGCCATCTGATGACTTTACTTAGGTCGATAATACTGGACTCTATGCTCAGATATCTTATAGATGTGACAGTCTTGTTTGTTCTTTCGTTTCGTTGTCTAATTTCTTTGCCTGTACTCAGAGAATTACCATAGTTTGATTCGGTAACTAGTTCTGCATTACGTATCATAGGCTGACGTTGCTTACAGCTCCATCGCGAGCAAAGAGCCTTTCTACCCTTCATTTAATGTAATCTCAGGAATGATTCGGTAACTGCTGCAGTGTCATGCGTCTTGCATCTGGTGTAATTGCTCTTGAAAGCCTTGATTACATTTTAAATCACATTGGTGAATAAACGAAGAAAATCAAGTTTGAGTGGGAGAAGAGGATAGATTCAAAAATTAGAATAAACACAGATTAATTGCACCGAGTGATCAGGTTTAGAATCAACAGCACTTTGGTTGAGATATTATTGTTTTACTTATAAATCTTACTCAACTTCATAATTGGTAGATTATAAAAAGGGAGTAACCATCACCCTACACCTTCTCCTATGGTCAGAACCAAGAAGGAGAGAGGGAGGGGCCTGCCCCCTTGGAGAATGGGGCTTCAAGGCAGCAGCACACCTCGGGCATGAGTCTGTGACCTCCTCTGCACTGGTTCAGCCACTGCCTTTCTGAAAGGACGACTCAGCTCAGACTGTCTGAAGCAAAGTGTTTTAGTTCAGGCGTGGCTGGACCTTGCTGCTCACACCACGTCAGGCCACAGATAGAATCAAATCTCGTGGACTCTGGATCAGGTGATGCCATTTCCCACCCATGTGTGACGCAATCTGCGGCTAAAGCAATGAAATGCTCTAACTTAGCCAGGCCTGGATGCTGGGACCATCCCTACAACCAGTGTCACCTCGACCTCATGACTAACGATGGATGAGGTCTGGAGCCTCAGGAGAAAATATGATGCACTTCGCAGGAGGAAGATGAGAGGGGGCGGGGCAGGCAAAATCCCAGGTGTCTACTACTGAACTCCATGAAAAATCAGGGCAGTGACCTAGGCCAAGCCTTCTGAGACATGACACCCCTTACCACGGGCAGAGACAGAGACAGGGCACGCCTTTGTAAATCTAGCAGGTGCCACTGATTTAAAATGTCCTCAGGTGAACAAACCACATTTTGTCAGCTCCTAAGACACCACACGCGGGTCCCGGATACTGGTCTCTGGGCACACATCACCCTGCACGGCATTCGGTCCTGCACCATAGGGTTACACCATTGCGAAGTGGTTGTTGGGTACCATACTGAACATGCCCGGGTAACACATTGCCTTTCTCTCACTCTTAGTTTCTTTCATTCCTTAACAGGAAGTAGTCCAATTGGAAAGCAGAACAGGAACACGCTGATTGTACTTAAACACGTGGTCTCACGCTGTGTGTCCTAGTTCTTGTATGTCGGCAGTTACTTTCATTTCCAATGGAGCATAATTTAAAAGAGGCTCTGAGAAGCCTTATTGAAAGGCATGACTGAACAGCAGCTAGGCGTGGTGACAGGGCATTAACAAAAGGAGAAATAGGGAGGCCTTAGGAGACGCTGCCCAGCAACCTGTTTACCTGCTCCACCACCTGTAACAGGTGAAAATTCACCGCCGAGCCCGTCTGTTCCTTCTCTCGGGCCCGCTGGCTGGAACCCCAGGCTCCCGTCCAGGGTGCAGCCTCCTCTCAGCCTCTCATTTTCCTAATTAGCTCCATTTACAAAGTAAGTCGGCGAACTGATCTTTTAAATAAATAACTACTCTGAAATGGCCTCAAATAGCAGAAGTGTTAAGTTACCTCCTTTTTCCTTCTTTGTCTTGGTGACTGATCCTTTTCGCTGATGCCCCCAAAGCTCCCTGTCCCTGAAGTGTCCTGTGGTTCATCCAACGTTCTTTGGGTCTGTGTGACCTTACGTGACAGGGGGACAGGAGGTAAAGTGTGTCTCTGTGAAAGGCATCCGAGGTGGGAACATAAGGCTGACGTTCCCTGTTTGCTTCCCCAGCCTCCCAGCCTCTTCTCAGCCAGAAGGAGCGACACTCTGGCCAGGTGTGATTCCATGTCATTCCCCGTCACCACGTCTTCCCGAAGCCCTGTGCACCGGCCAGCGTCCTCAGGTAGGCGTTCCTGGAATTCTTGTCGAATCCCTTCTCTGAGGCTTCTCGCTTTAGAAAATTGAGTAATTTTTACTCCTGATGGTATCTGTTTTTCATACAATTTTATGTTAAGAGGGAGAAGTAGGACAGTTGACTAGAGAGATTGGGGGTGTGAGAAGGTTTGGAATAAGTATGTTGGAAAGTGAGAGAAGAAGCTAGCCAGAATCTCAAAGTGTCTGATGACCCGAGTTGGGGACAGTGATGGCTAAGCTCGGTCAGAGATGATGGATTTGTGCTGTCACCGGTCTGTAAGCATCAAGCAGTACTCAGCTGCAGTCATGATTTGAGAAGTTAGCTGGAGAAATAGATCTAGTTTTGACTTTAGAGATTAAGAGGGAAAAGATGAAGGAATCCCCAGGGGCTGTCGGTTTTAGGTGGTACCTGAAGGGGGCTGTTGAAATGGAGTGTGGGGTGTGGCCAGGAGACCGAGTGTCTCTGAGTTAGGACAGTGGGCGTGTCTCCCACGTGGGTGTGGGACTGGTCAGAGCGATTGCTGCCAGTAGGTCTGTAGGTGGACACTCACTTCTCTCCCTAAAACACGGAGACAAAATCCTGGGAAGACCAGTCATGATGGTAAAGAGAGTTTTAGGATTCACCAAAGCTGTGTTCCATGAATCATAGTAAAGGGGTGGTTTTGACATGAAGAAAAATGGTGTTGACGTAACGCCAGGTGTACAGTGGCTCTGGGCCCGTGGCACACAGAGCGGAACACTGAACCATCTCCTCTCCCCAGGCTAACGCACTCATGAGACGCCTGGGTCTTGGTGGAGGCCAAACATGAAAGAACTAATTTATTTGGAACCTGAGGAGATAGAAGAGTTTGTTCAAAACCAGAGGGTTTGGGGTACAATGAGGGAAATCCAGAGGGAAGAAGTGCTACTGGTAATTGGTGAGTGCGGGAAACCGTGCTTGATTAGATTTGCTTCCATCTTCTCATGGACCAAGGGTAACAGCTGGGGGAATATTGGTGGCGTGAGAAGGATAAAACTTTCTGCTCAGTTTCAACATGTATATTGCTCAGAATTGTTTCTTGTATCTCTGAAGACATCTCTTGCAAAAAGCTATTTGGGAAGATTTAGATTAGAATACACACAACTTCTGATAGAAAAAGTCAGTCAGGTCTCCGAGGCATCCTAAGACGGTGAAAACGCAGGTGGCCATGGTATCTGACAGGAAGCGTCTTTCATCAGAGTTTCCAGGGCATTTCTGTTCTCACACCCTCACTTGCCAATGGGAACGCAGTGTGTGTCCACGGCTGTGATGACTAAACATTACTGGGAAATGTGGCTTCCGGGGACCTGGCTCTCACCTGGAATTGTCCCCAGGCTGGGGGACATTGACTAGGTCCCTGTTCTTATCCAACAGGTCTACTGCCACGAGAGTCACAACAGTGGCATTTGGCCCTTAAAGTAGTTACTCACTCTCTCACCAAGCTGTATGTGACTAATTCAGTTCCTCTTACTTAATTTGTTGCTTTTGGGATTGATTTTTTTCAATATCTGGTACAGCACACTCACTTATATAAACGTTTTCCACCTTCCGGACTTCCAAACTCTAACAGTGCATTTATCTTGCTAGAAATAAGATGAGTAAACAGATGGTGGTTTGGAAAAATACCTGCTAGCATGTGTGGTTCCTTTTACTGTTTTGGTCGTGTTCGTCGTGTCTGCCGTTGGAAGTGAGTCCCACTGGTGTGTCGGGAACAGTGTCTGGCATCTTCTGTTTTAGGAGCAGGAGTTGACTGCCCTTCAGATCGTTCGTTTGCCTTTCTGTGGACTTTCTGGAGCAGCCTCTAGACTACAGAGTGGATACATGTCACATACACAGGAAACCCACAAGGTTCCTGAGAGTGTTACATCAGCAGATGCACTGAGAGAGATGATTTACAGAGAGGAGGGTGTCAGGAACCTCAGAATTCCATAACAGGAGACAGGGTGATAAAAAAGAGCCCAAAATACGTGGCATGTTTCATGCTAAAGTAATGATGGCTCAGAGGGTGGAGCTGTGAGCCCACAGGGCAGAGCCAGAACCATATAAAGTGACTCCCGAGCCTTGATACCCAGTGGAGCGTCCTTGAATATATTTTGGAATTGCTGGGGACCATAACTCCTTTTTCCTTTCCAGGTCTCCTTTTTAGAACTGGGAAGTTATTCTATGCCTGTCTCATCACTTGGGAGCAGATAACTTGTTTTTTTTCAGTGTGACAGGTCCAGAGATGAAGATTACGTGTGCCCAGTTACAGCCAGAGCCCCACCTACCCCTAAATTATATGATGTACATGATGAGATTTGGGGCTTTCGAGCAGATGAGACTGGAGGAGATTTTGGACCTTGAGTGGATGATGTAATGGGTTGAGAGTTTAGGTGATTTGGGGTGAGGTAAATATATTTGAGGTGGGTGCAAAGCCTTGGGGGCCAGAGTGTAGTCAGAATAATGGACCCCAAGATGCCCTTGCCCTAAGCTTGGCATCTGTGAATATGTTGCACATGGGAAAATGGGAGCATGTCACATGGAAAGAGAACATGCGATGTGATTAAGCTTAGAGCATTGAGAAGATTTTCCTGATTGTCAGGGTGGACCCAGCCTAATCACGTGAGTTCTTAAACCTGAAGAACCCTTCTGGGCCATCAGTGACGAGATAGATCATAGACAGGAAAAGGACGGGATGCCTCAGTGCTGTTTCTGAGATGCAGGGGCTTTGTGCAGAGAGGTCTCCAGGAGCTGTTCACAGCCCTCGGGTGACAGCCACAGGGGAAATGGAGAGCTCACCCCTATGACTGCATGGAAATTAATTCTACCAACGACTCAAATGAGCAAGAAAACAGGTCTTTCTTAGAACCTCCGAGAGGAAAGTCAGCCTCCAACACCTTGGTGTCAGTCAGGGAAACCAGCGTCAGGTTTCTGATCTATAGGACGTTAACTGATAAACCTGCCTCATTAACCCACTAACTTCATGGTAATGGTCATGGCAGCAGTAAAAACTAACTCAGGTTCCATGAAACATGTGAGAGTCAAGCAGAGCCTTAAACGGAATGAGTGAAAATCGCTCATGAAAGGGCACGGCCTCTACGTGGAACAGCAGGAGCTGCGATCAGGCAGAAGCGTGGGAGACGGGTGCTGCTAACGGCGAGATAAACCAAGCACATTGCAGGCAGTACTTCCTGTAGTGCGTCACGTACAGTGCCACCTAGGTTTATGTTTTGCTTTTACTTTTCCTAATGTGGAAGGCGGGATAGTATAATATGTGGGAAACATACAGAGGTGTTATAGACATGTGACGAGCACTGGTATACGTAGGTCCAGATACCTGAAATGGGTTTGATAGATAAGCTTTTCACACAAAAAGTTTTTGGGAATAATCAGCATAGGTATTGAGATGATATCATGGATGCAAAGGAACTTACCCAAGGGCACTGCTTGAGTGAGGAAAGGTAAGGATGGAACAAGGAAATGCTGTTTCTCAGGAGTAAACCAAGGAAGAGAAGCTAGTCACATAATCTAGTGAGAGGTTTCAGAAAAATGAGCGTTATATTTATGTTGACTGAGAAAATAACTGAGAACAGATTTCTCAATAATCAAATTCAGCAGAGCTGTCCAGTAGACAGAAGCTAAAAAGAAACCAGTGTCTTTAGCAATTAGAAGATTATGTCAATCTTGGTAAAAGCAGTTCCCATAAATGGTGAGGTCAGAAGCCAAATTTCCCGTGTGGTAAGTGGTGTCTGGGAGGCAAGGGAGTAGACAGAGTAACGTGGTCACAATTTCAAGGTGTCTGGCTAAAGGTGAGGACAGTCTACTGGTGATGTGGGGCAGTGGGCATCTTTCCTTTATGGCTCACTGTGTGTATCGGCAGGGAAGAAAAACATGGCAGCGAGGGAGATTCTGAATAGGGCTCGAGAGAGTAAAACTAAACCTGCTGAGGTCACGAGAAGGGACTGGGTTCGAGGGGGCAGACTGGGAGCATCTTCTTGGTTGGGAAAGAGGGTTGCTACTTCCTGAGGTCAGAGATAAAAATGCGTGATGGAGACGTTTATTGGGGAACAGAGAGGAGGAGACGTCAAGGCTATTCATACTGGAGCGCGTTTGCAGTATGTGTGAAGTGACACATTTATCCACTGGGAGGAGAAGGAGGATGGGGTAAGGACTCCTGAGGCAACTGGGATAGTTTGTGTAACCCCCTGAGGGAAACTGAGAGAGACTCTGATCAGGAATAAAGACCCAAGAACCCAGCGAGGATCTTGTCATGTCAGAGTGAAGGTGAAGGTGAAGCGGAGACCTAGCACATTTAGTAAAGGTGGGGAAGCCAGCGGAAGCTAGTGCAGGCTGGGACAGTGAAGCGTCAACGACAGCGCACTTGGAAAAGTGGCACTGTTAGTATGCGACGTGCAGACTGCTAAGACTACAGGGCCTCTCCCAGGAACTGCATCTCGATAACCGATCCGATTCGACTCCCCCTAAATGTTGGAGTCACGAGGATTCTGCCACTCTGAGTCAGCAGTGCTGTGCAGGGTGAGCATGGTTTTGAGCTGTGTTTCCTGGACCCCAGTTCTGTTTGCATAATCATTAACTAGGTAGGTTGCTCATTATATAGCATAACTAACCGTTATATAGCATAATTTCAGTTCCTTCATCTGTAAAATACCTATCAATTGGGTATGTAATAATTCATACTTTACAGACAGTGTGTTTGTGAGGGTTATCTGATGAAATGCATATAATAGGACTTGGAGCGGTGCCAGCACATACTAGGTGCTCAATACATTTTCCTACAGTTGTAGCTGCTATTAGGATTGTTAGCACTGTAGGGTGAGTAGGTTTTGTCAGACATTAAAGGAAGTGTCTGATTGCTAAGTGAGGGATGACAGCAACCGTCTTTCAAAATTGAAAGTGGGATGCGGGAAGGAAAGCAAGAATGCTCTAGGTCTAAGAATGATGGCGTTTGAGACATTTTTGCTTCCTGTATTTGAATAATGGGTAGCATTCCCGTTTGCACAGTGGAGGCAACAAAACTTCACAGTGGTCTGCGGCAGCGGCTCTGCCTCACAGTGATTACTGACTAAACTTATTTCCTCCATTACCGACTCTAACCCCTGGAAATTGCTGCACCGGGCTTACACATTAAGGACCAGCTGCAGACAGGACCTCCGTTTAGCTCTATTGGTTGTTCTGGATCCCATTAGGGTCCTTTAGTTCATATGGCTGTGTGACCACTCAGGGTAACAGGAGACGTCATATTCCCACTCACAGACCTGACAGGATAGAGGGACTTTCCTAGGGACATGGGAGGAGGTGTTGCACGCCAGGGCTTGCGTCCCAAGGGAGGAGAACAGCTGTAGGACCACTCACAGAGGCCGGAACTACGTAGAAACTGTCCAGAATCACAGGGCTTCAGGATGGGAGGCACCTACAGAGATTCTGCTGGTGGACAGGATTGAAAGCACGTCACTTGGAAATCCTTCAAAAAGAAATGAAATGAGGAAAAATACAACTTAAAAGAAAGTGACATTGATGGCGTTCATTATGATAAGAGTCGTTCGGATGTGTGATCCTGAATAGAGAAACGTTTCTAATTGCAGCTGCCCCTTGGCTGCTCCAGCACCTACCTATTTGGTGAGCACTGATGGCCGCTACCTGTCAGTCACGTTGATGTGTACTTAACAGGAAGACCAAATGCCTGTCCCCCAAAGGGTTGCAAATGCACTTTGGTCTCATTGTGACAAGGGTCTCCCAGAGACTGGGCTACGTCACCCTATGGGCAGCACGCTCAGCAGGGAAATATGTAAGTCCATTCAACTCCAGAACTGTGCTTGCTCAATTGTAGACAGCGCAAGGAGACACAGGGGTGCTAATTTCCTCCTGGACTTTCACGTCTGATACAAAGGAGACACGTCACAGAGCTGTGGGCTTCTTGGACAAAGAGCTGGGGAAGACGGGCTGCTGACAAAATGTGTTAGGTAAAACTATGGTGTTTTCAGAGTAAAAGCAAATGAAATAGTTCCACCCGCTCTCTGGGGATGCTCCATATTACACATCCTTTGCTTCTTTCTTCCTGTTCCCTGGGTTTTGGTCCCATATCATGTTACATTAAAAATACTCATAGTATATTTTAGCTACTGAAATAAAAACTTAGCATTTTACTAGGCCTTCTCTTATAACTCTAAAGGTAGTGTTATAACGTTACAGTCATAATATGTATATCGTATTTATAGACAAAGATAAATAGTAATTACCATTTCATTATCTTCTCAACTTTGTGATATTACAGGTCAGTGCTTGCTAATTTTTTGTTTTGATTATTCTCCTTTCCTACATAGAAAAAATATTGAAGAGAGAAAACAGGTCACCTCAGGAACATTTAATGTGTAATATTTTGTTTTTTCTGTGATAAAAGCCTGGGTCACTATGGTAATATTAAGTAACTGAAAAGGGATGCCAAAATTGACGGTTCGAGATACAGTGATATACAGAGAGGCAAGAAGACATTTTAGCTTTGATCTGTCCATAAATGCATTTAAAGTACTCTCTCACAGAAGTCTGTTCTCTAAACCTGCCTCTGACAACAAATCCTTAGAGAGAGGAGAATGACCAGCACATAAGCTCAGGAGAACAGGAAAACATGAGGTCAGCAGATGATGGGATCTCTGAAATGAGTCGAATGCTTCCTGCTGTTGTAGATCCTGACAGCCGACTAGGAAACCAAACACATGAAGCTTAGTAATATCTGCTGTTTTCCAGAAACTGGCCTCTACTAAAATTTTACAATAGTAAGCATTTCTTTCTTTCCTTCTCTCCCCGCCCCTTCTAATCCTTTTTACCTTCTAGATGTGATTCCAGGGGGAAAAACACTACAGATTTATAAGCTAAAGTTATCACTACTCTAAAAAAATTTATCAATATTTTTCCTGATGTACTATCCTTCAGGATTAGGATATTATATATATATATATATATATATATATTTTTTTTTTTTTTTTTTTTTTTTTTCTTTTTTTCTTTTTCTTTTTCTCACCAAAGAAGTAGAAATATCAGCTTTCACCTCTGGCTAGTTTCATAACATTCTGGGGGGGGGGGGAGGAAGACTGGGTTATTTCAATAACTATATTTTTCAACTAATTTATGTACAGAACATAATGCTATCTTTCTCCTCAAAATTAGAAAATACTGTATCTTTATAAGATGACTTACTAGAAATTTTTCTTAGATTTCCCCCTTCTAGCATATTTTTCCTTGATTTTTAGCATTTTCCAAACTTCATATTTGAAACCAAATAAATCGAGATGAAACTGGGAACTTCACTCAGTCACACCTATTTCAGGACTCGAGGCAAAAGTCAAGCCATCAAACGAATGTCTGAGGCAAAATAACTTCCCAATAGCACCAGCTCAGGCTCTGAAAAAGGGATGCACAGGACACAAAAAGACTGGGAAGGAAGAGTTAGTGAATTTATTATGACTTTGAATTGGAAAGAATGTCATATCCATTCCTGTATTTTGAAGGGGATTCTTAAAGCAAACAACATAAAACTTACCCTGTTTTTCTGACAATATAGCTGTGACGTTAGTTTTGCAGATAATAATTTCCTTCTTGCCCTTGAACTTCTCACAGACACCCCCCCCCCAGGTATGTCAGTGAGGTCAACATGTGGAACTAATTTTCATTAAGAAAAATGACACTTGTCTTATTATTTGCATTTTTTCAAAGCCATAATGTCTTTCTATTATTACGATGAGCTATAGTGAGTAAGTCATAGTAAAAATTCAGCTTTGGGATAAACATTGCATGTCTCTTAATGATACGCATGTCGCAGAAAACCTCAGTGCCTTGTCCTACTCGTGTGCCATGTGGGACCGTCTTGCTGTCAGCAGACCATGGATCTAGTGTCACATTTCCCGCAGGAACGGGTGGATCTTATTACAGGCTCTGAAATAGCAGCAAAGTTCAGAGATGCTCCTTCAATTTAGTTCACTTATGGTATAAAACAAGGAAAATGGAAGAGATGTCTTAGAAAACTTGTGAGGCTGGAGTGGGTACTGTAACATTTCTATGGAGTTAGAGTATAATACAGGTTCAGCCAGGACCAGGAAGGTGGGCCGGAAGTGTAAGGCACAGATAGATGTGACAGCCTAAACACAGGCGTTTCAGAAGGAAGCTGAGAAAAATGGAGCATGAGTGGTTCAGTCCAAGTTCTTCACATGATTTTGTAGATTCTCAGGGGCTGGAAACAATCAATGAGTAAGCAGCAAAATGTGTCACAGGTTTGATTCTTAAAAGTAAGTGGGCCAGACTCATTTGAGCTTCGTGATACAGGGGTTTCCCAAGTGCAAACCAAATGCACATACTTGAGACTCCTGTTTTGGAAGGAAGGAACAGAAGTGGAGCTGGTACCAAGTGTCCTGGCATTTCAGTCTCCTGCTGAAAGGTGGGGGTGGCTCTCAGAAGCTGGCACAGCTCTGTGGAATGGGGGGAAGGCCCAAAACACATGAAATTCTCCCTCAGGAGGAAAGGAGAGAGAGTCCCATGTTTCTGTGCACTGCTCGAGAGACGAGGGTGGGGGTTCAGGCGGCCTGCATGGCTCTGTAAGATCAGGGAAAGGTGCACAGCCTGGAATCTTCTCCCTCAGCAGTAAGGTGGCGTGTGCACACACACTGAAAACACGAGCTAGGCCCCTGGGCTGACTGGCGGAGGGTTTTCCCCCAGTGGGAGAGGCGGCTGCTTCTTCAGATGTTCCGACCAATACAGAAGTACAAAGCACAGGAAGCATCTGGGAAATAGGATACTACCAAAGGAACACAATAAGTCTTCCAAACAACATAGAAAGAGCGGGAGATCGATGAATTACCTGACAGAGAATTAAAAAGAACCATCTACAGGGAACTCAGGACGCTACAAAACACAGGCAATGCAACAGAATAAAAAAGCTTCATGAGCAAAATGAGGATATCAACAGAGGAAGGGAGAAATCACAAAATAAAACAGATTCCACAGCAGGAGAGTACAAGAACTGAACCAAAAGCTTCAATCCAGAGCTTCAGCAAAACAGTTGGTCAGGCAGAAGAGAAAATCAGTGAACTCAAAAAGAACGAAAAGGTGAGGAAAGCCTGCAGAACTTATGAAATACACATAAGTGAACCAACATATGCCTTGTGGGACTCCCCGGAGATGAGAGAAAGGGGCAGACAAATGCTTTAAAGAAATAATGGCTGAAAACTTCTCACCTCAGGGGAGGGAAATGGACATTCAGATTTATAAAGTCAAAAGAATATCTAATAAGATGAATCCAAAACGTCTATAGTGAGTCAGGTACATTACAATTAGATGGTCAAAGTAAGAGACAAAGAGAGATTTCAAAAGCACCAAGAAGACGGTTACTCATCCCATATAAGAAAGCTTTTGTAACTATCAGCAATTTTTTAAGCAGAAACTTTCAGGTCAGAGGTAATGGACTGGTTATTTGAAGTGCTGAAAAAAAAAATACTAGGAGTACAGTAATACTGTAATGACAGTGTGTAGGTCACTTTTAATTTTAGTATGAAAATTAAAAGTAAAAAAATATTGAGAATAACTGTAACTACACAACCCATTAATGGATTTGCAAGATAAAATGATACAGGTTGTGACATAAAATGTGGGGAGGTAGCTGTGTAAGTGCAAAGCTTTGTACGTTAGGCTGCCACCAGCTTAATATGGGCAGTGGAAAATATAAGGTGTTTTATGTAAGCCTCAGGGTAACCACAAATAATATATGCAGAAGTTACTCAAAAGAAAAAGAGAAAGGAATCAGAGACTATTACCACCACCACACAAAAAAAATCTACAAAACACAAAGGTAAACAGCAAGGGAGGAAAATCTGAAGGAGAGAACTGTAAAACAGAAAACAAGGAACAAAGCTGTGATCTTGTTTCCCTATCAGTAATCACTTTAAACGTAAATGGATTAAACACTCCAATCAAAAAACATAGAGTAGCTGAATGGATAATGAGAGAGAATATGCTGTCCACAAGAGACTCACTTTGACTTGGCAGCACATATCGGCTTAAGGTGAAGGGATGAAAAAGGGTGTGTCATGAAAATGGCGATCGCAAGGCTGGCTATACTTCTGTCAGACACAATAGACTTTAAGTCGAAACCTGGCACATGGGATAAAGAAAATTGGGCGATGATTAAAGGATCAATTCATAAGAAAGATATAACAATTACAAATACATATGTACCCCACCTCAGAGCACCTAAATATATAAAGCAATTATTAACAGAACTGAAGGCAGAAACAGACAGCAGTACAAGAATTATAGGAAACTTCCACGACCCACTTTCACCCATGGATGGAACATCTAGACTGAAAATCAATAAGGAATCAGGACATAATAACACCACAGACCATATGCACGTAACAAACAGATCATTTCATGCAATAGCAAAATATACGTTTTTCTCAAGTACGCACAGGACATTCTCCAGGATAGAGCATGCTAGGACACAAAACAAGTCTTACGTTTAAGAACATTGAAATCATACCGACTACCTTTTTCTACCACAATGTTATGAAACTAGAAATCTGCAACAGAGTGAAAATTGGAAAATTCACAAAAACGTGAAAGTTAAACTACACACTTCTAAACAAAAAAATGGGTCAAATTAAAGTGAATGCACAACATATGAAAAATTATGGGATGCAGCAAAAACAATACCAAGAGGGAAATTTATAGCAATGGACATCTATATTAAAAGGAAGAGTGGTCTCAAATTGCCACCCCTGCTCCCTCTGCCTGGAATATGCCCAAGCATATGAATAGCTCCCCACCTCCCTCGCTATTCTGCTCTCAGTTCATCTTCCTTAGGGAAATGTCCCAAAACATCTATTTAGAATTGCAATATCCTCCCCCTGACCCACTGACACAGGAGAGCCCCCTCTTGTTTATTTACAACCACGTAACACATAATTTCATTTTTTCTGTCTGTATTCATGAAAATATAAACTTTGCAAGGACAAGGATTCTTGTCTGTTCTTCACTATTTTATTTCCAGCATCTAAAAGAGTGACTAGACTGGAATATGCCCATAGATAGCACTCAATGATTAATTTTTGAATGGATTAAAAAATATGAGCATTGGAAGTGTAAAATAATGGTTGAGAAACGTGAAGACATCAGTGTGGAGAGATGTTAGTTAAGTCGAAGGCAGTGAGTAAACGATTGCCTTTCCAATACATTGCACTGAGTAAGTTAGATAGCCACCCACATTTTTAACAATGAACCATGATTCCTAACTCACATTATACATAAATCTCAATAGCAGATGAATTGCAGATCTCAACGAGAAAGGCATAACAGTAAAGCTTTTAGAAAAAATATAGGAGGACATCTTTGTAAACTTGGGGCAGACAAATATTTCTTAAAAGGCATTAGCCATAAGGGGAAAATTTGATAAAGTAGACTCAGTTAAGAACTTTTAATGTTAATTAAATGGTCCTCAAAAAGACATTGAGGAGTTCAAAGGCAGGCTAGGGACTTATAAAAATGATTTGTGATTCTCATTTCCAACAAATGACTGTGTCCAGAATATAAGAGAATCCATAGAAATCAACGTCAAAAAGACAACCCAATGAACAAAACTGGGTTTGAAAAGGTGCATTGCAAAAACGTGATTTCAAATGCCACTAGAGATATGAATCTCTGTCCATGTTTATCAGCTATCAGATGATAACGCTAAAACCACCGTGTGATACCAGTACATAATGAGTGACTAGTAGAGCTGACGTTGGAAAAAACAGGCCATGGCAAGTTTGGTCAGGAATATGAGACAACTTGAAACAATGCAGTGCTGTTCAGAATACAAAGGGAGACGCGGCCTTTGGAATCCTGGGAGTAGCTACTACAGATGGTCAGACGCGTGCCCAGAAACCCCGTCCCCACGTCCCTACGCCCCGCAGAACGTCTGCATAGTCTCTCCAAAACACATGTACGGTAATGCTCCCAACAGAACCCTATGCGACACTAGCCCAGCACTGGGAACCACCCAAACGCCCATCGTAGAATAGAATATGACACAGCGATGAGAATAAACAAGGAAGCTTACGACACTGATGGATTTCTCTCACATAATGTGAAGTGAAAGGAGCCAGACACTAAGAGTACATTCTCCACGCAGTCATCGTATAAAGTTCAGTAACAGGCAAAGCTAGCATGTGGGGTTACATGTCAGGATGATGGCGACACCTTTGGAGGTGAAGTGACGAGAAGAACTCATGAGGGGGTCCCGGGTAATGTTCACTGTCTTGATTTGGGTTCGAGATAAGCAGGCATGTTAGCTTATTGTTTATCAAGCTGCACCCGAATGAACTTTAAACTTGCCTGTACTAATATTGCTTTAATTTACTTAAAAGGTTTCTTTATAGCCATCACCTGTGGCAGTGCCACTCCGGAAGGTCTTAACCATCACCCCATTGTAGGTGTGATAGGGGCCTTTTTTCTGTAGGTGTCAAGTGTTCTCTAAAGTCTTAGTGGAGGAAATTCATGAATTCAGAGACAACATCAGTCAGCCTAGGTTTCCCCAACGTGTTGACTGCACGTCTGTCAGAGTTCCATCTGCCCATCTGTTAGAAAACGGAAACTGTCCTGTGAGCTGGACGTGTACGCGGGAGGCCAAACCTTGGCAATCACTGTCTGGTTATTTGTACACTTCCTGGCAGCGCCCTTCCATGTACAACGTAACGCAAAGCTGAAATGCTCCCAGCTCTAGCTGGCCTGTTGTTATATAATCAGGTTTCTCTTTCCATGTTGCCAGAGGACTCATTTCCTGCAAGTCTCCCTTCCTGGAACCATCTCTTCTGTCACCTGCCTTCTCCAGGCTGACACTATAATACAATCACCATCCTCATTATTATGATTTCCCTAAGAAGATGCATCGAGATGACACAGGGGAAGGCTCACCGAGGCGTCCTTTCCAGACTCACTTCCCTCCCCATTTGGTGCATCAGTTAGGATCCTCCAGTGGGGGTGTTTTTCTGGTGTTAATGGGGCTAAAGAGGACAGGAAAAGCCCCTTTCTTTCTCCTGAATCATTGCTCAGATAAAGAATGCTGATGTTCATGACACTGAGGGCAGGAAGTAGGGGGTGCTAGCTGTTGAGGACTCTGCATTATAATTAATCTGCTTGGTTTGTAAGGGCTTCTAGACCAGAAATCATAACTCAAGTAAAAGCCACAATGCCAGAAAGAAAATCTTAAAAGGGCTGAGTAATTTTTATTTAATCATAAATTAGTGATGAGAAAAATGATTGAATCTCTGAGCTCTGTAGTAGAGAATACCTAGCTCCCAGTGATGTAACCCTAACCAGATTCTGTAAGAAATGGAAGGCTGTGTAAGTGGTCTCAGGACATGAAATCCGACTAAGATGGTGACTCAGGGGTGCTGGGAAGGGTACCGGAGGACGAGGATGGGGGGACAGCCAGGCTGGCTAAAGGTTGGAACTGTGTCAGCAGCTTGCATAAGGCATTAGTCACAGCACAGTCAGAAAAGGATGGAAGATTGTGAAGTTCTGTGTCAGAGGAAGAATATCACTAAGCATTTCGCGGTGCAGGGGGCACTATTCTGAGGTTCAGCTCCGAGCACAGCATCTGAGCACGTCAGGAAATATGCATATGTTCTGTGATGTAAGTGAAAGGAAAAAGTTGACAAACCTCACACTAGTTCTGAAGTTCATGGGATCCCCTTTGCTAACAACACCCCCAAAAGTCAATCTCTGCAATGTATGAGGTATGTCCCCGTACACCTTATCTGATCCCGTCACAGTTCTTTCAAGTCTCACTCTATTTTTTGTACGGTAAGGACACTGGGGCTTCAAAGCTCAGGCACACGGGCCGCTGTTGGGTTAGCTGCCGGGCCTGGTAACACCCGAACGTTTAGCTGGTGTGCCCCCTTCCTTTAGATTCTGGTGCACTTACCCGACTGTGGGACGGCTTGTCCCTGGAGCGAGGACTGTCCCACGTGACTCGTAGAGCCCGTGGGCTGCAAGACAGGCAGCCTAATACTGCAGTCCTGCTGCCCTGTCGGTATGTGATGTACCTTTAGCGCACACACACATACATGCACACATACATGTACACACATGCACATTATTGTGCTCTTATCTTCAGAAAATGGGTGTTTTTAACTTCTTTTGCCTAGTTAAAAAAGGACATTCAAGTGACAACACTAACCCAGTGGGCGGATTCCGTTTTACCAGTGATTTCTACACTTGGGAGCCTCCAGCCTTAGTCAGCAAAGAGAATCCGTATCATGGGGTTTCTGTCGAACCTGCCAAGACTGGAATCCTGATACACACGCTTCCAAATGACTCTTCTGAGGTGTACGGACTTAACTAAGGATGCATATATAAATCTATATCTTATCCGTGTATAATATATAGCTCATATACAAATTTGTATCTTAGTTACGAGTATAGCTACATAAATATTAATATAATCTCCTTGGCACGATCCGTGATAAAGTAAAAAATGTGGTTAATTATACTTTCTTGCGGTCGAAGTTTCCCCTCTTGCTTTTTAAAATGTGCCAGTCACAACCTGATGAGAACACAGCCCAGTTTCCCTATTCTCATCTCATTTCTCCTAAATCAATAGGGCAAACTTATTGAAGACCGTACCACTGGCGAAGGAACAGAGGGCTAGCCTTGCGGTTACTGAGTGTGAGAGAGAGTATTTATGTTGAAATATTTCACACTTGAAAAAGAAAATATTAAAACTAATCTAAAAGCCTTTTTACGTGTAACTAATAAAGACTGCGCACACCTGCAGGACGGACGGTGCGCCATAATCATTACATACAATTCCTTTCTATGCTCAGTGTGACCTGAAGGCAATGAACAACTGGGCAAAAGTGAACCCAATCGCACCAGTATCAGGGTTGAATTCAGCCACTTAAAGAAGAATGTTGGGTTAAGCAACAGGGAACCAGCAGTGGCAGGAACTCTGGCCCAGTGACCCCTGGGTGAGAAGCTTGTTTACAATCACCTTTCTAAGGTCATAATCACCTTTCTGTATAGGTCATTAAACCTATACAGACACCTTTGCTCCCATCAGGGATCTCCCTGAGCACCTGTCCAATTAGTGACAGGATAGCCGAGGACTCCTGCACAGCAGTGGAGTTTACCGGCCTGGACTTTGAGAAGCACCGCTCCAAATGCGTAAGTGTTTTTAGTAAGTTTTTTCCACTAGAGAATAAACAAGAACTGGGATGACTTCTGATCTAGACGGGGACAATATTTACCTGGGAAAGTGATAAATAAAGCTCGCCCTGTTTGCTGTATAAATAAAGGGGGGACACAGCAGCAGACGCGGCAGAGAGCAGGCATCAGCTCCGCGTCACCCCACGGGTGCCCGCGCTCGCGGTCGTGTGTGGCCGTGGCCCGAGCGCGGCCCGCGGAGCGTGGCCCGCCTGCTGGGAGGACGATGGGAAGCTGTGCCCAGGGCGTGTCTTCATGAGAAGAGAAGCCGGCTGGTTTCCACGCGCTTAGTGGGCAGCGCCCGCGGACGCCATCCCAGCCTTTCGTAACAGGCAGAGTGGGGACCAGTCTCGTTTTCAAAAGCAAGGACCGCGCGGAGCGGAGCGTGGAAACCGCGGCGCCGCCACCCGCGCAATTGGCGTGTGCGCTTGCCGACGGCTCACGAGTGGGCAGGGGGCTGACGGGACGCGGGGCGAGGGCTGGGGTGTCGACACCGAGTCCAGGGACCAAAAGAGAAAGACACGGAACCGCAGCACCCGAGGAGCACGGCGAGCTCGTCTCTCTTCTGGTCTGAAGCCCCCTGTGCGCTGCCGGGTCCGCGTGGAGGCGCTGCCCTCCGTCCGCACCGCCTCGGCCTCCTCCGGAATGCGCGTGGGCCTCCCGGTCCTGCAGTGTCCGCGCCAAGCGGCCCACGGCGCTCCTTGCTCCGGGCTCGGACACGGCGTCCAGGGCACCGGCGCAGCGTCGCGGCTGCGGCCCCACAGAGATGCCTCCAGCCCGCGCTTGCACTGTGTGAACACGCATAACCCTGATTCGCACGCGCCACGCGGTTACGAAACAGGCTGCGGCCTCTTCAGACCTGCCCCGCTGCGCAGGGAAGGACACGGAGCCTTGTCCCCAGCGCTCTCTGCTCCAGCGGCGGTGGCGGTTCCCCAAAGCTGTCACTTCTTAGGGGGCGAAGGCCTCCCCCTGCACGTTTTGTTCTTACAACAAAATATATAAGAGGATTGACTGGACGTGTAAAAACGGACTAATGTATGATTAATTTGGAAATGTTCACAAAGCACTAAATACCTGCTAATTATCAAGATGAAAAGGGCCTAATAGCCTCAAATTATCAGCAGTGATTCATCCTGAAAAAAACTCCTATAATCATAGGCTTTCAACAAGCTTTGCTTTGTGATTGCCCAAAGCTAGAGCCAGAATTATAGAGCAATTCTAACAGGATAAAGAATGTTTCCCTCCATTCAAAGTAGATTCTGTTAAATAAATATGTGTTTGCTAGTTACGACTCGGAACGAAATATCATTTATCATCAGCCATCCTGCCTAATACTGATCGGCAGAAACTCCCTAATCAGAAAATGTTCAGACACTTCAGATGTATTGGTTGAAGTTGACATATGTTGTGGCTACACAGACAACTAAAAACTGCGTCACAGTTGTTTCTTGTCTTTGGTCTTTAATTGGTTTAACTGACATGATGGGTTGCTAAGCTCCGTCTATGCTCTGTGGTCCCAACGTTAGTGTCCCTGCAGCTTTTGATCCTTCCAAGCCCTTGTCATTAGATCATCTATGTCTCCCTTGTTTGGCAACCGCGTCTGGGTTTTTCTCCTATTTCCAGTCCTGTTATCTCAGTGACGTGGGAACTCCCTCTTCCCTTAGCTTGTCGTGAGCCGGCGTCTTCTCTTTGGACTTTGAATCTTCTTTCCCTGCACGTTTTCCCCAGGAAATCCCATTTACAGTCATGGTTTCATGACAATTGCAGGCCAATAACTCCAAAATCCATGCCTGTCCGCGTCTCACCTCCAGAAACCAAAATCCAACTTTATAATACGGCACAGAAAAAGGTAACTTTTCATTATTAAGTTAGATCATTAGAAAAATAAGTATTTATAACGTTTGAGAAATTAGTAGTTAGATATGAATTTATAAATATATATGGAGAGAAAACTGAAAATAAAACATGCTTCCGTTTAGCAGTACATATCCATCAGGTCATACACCATTGTCAAACTTACTAATTTAAGCTTTCCACAATTTTCTATGTTTTCTATGATGGGCACTGAAATTTCAGAGGTTTGTTTTATATCAGTTTATTTATTGAATGACATGTAACATTAATGTAAAAGCATGAAATTCATAAAAAAATAAGAAATCTGATTAGGCTTGAGAACCCCTTATGATGACTTTTCTTATAGAGTAGCTTGCTATTTTGAAAGCCAAAAAAAAGAGATACAGCTTGAGGTATGGTATTTTCCATTTCAAGAACCTAGTCTCTGTGTCTCAGTTTCTTTTATGTCAGCAGGTATCATTTTAAACCATTCATTTTTTTGTCACAATATTTACATAACCTATCTCTCTACCACTTCCCAGCTATGTGACTTTGATACATCTTATCCTTTTTCTGTCTCAGTTTGCAAAATGGGGATAATAATATCTACTGCCTCATAGGGTTGTGCTAAATATTAAATGAATTATTTACTACACAAATTATTTCTAGCATTAATACTGCTGCTATATCTTAAGCAGAACATGTAACAATTAAAATTTTAAATCTGTTATCTATAAATCCAATCTAATGCTTATCTTCTTTTATCTAAAAATTGAGCATTATTTATAGAAGCCTCATCAATATAAGTAATAGAGGTAGAATCAGAGAGCAAATGACATAGCAGAAAAAATGTGTTAAGCAAAATAGAATATCAGAAGGAAGAGAATTTGAAAAATACAAAATAAATAATGAAGAAAGATATTAAAAATAAATGTGAGGAATGTTAAAGATTGGCTAAAAATTTTGAACATGTGAATATTTGGAGTCCCTGGATGAGAAAATCAAAGCAAAGAAAGAAGACGATAAAAAATATATGTAATTGAAGAAAATTGTTGCCAAGTAACGTTTAAAGCTGTATCTTGAGACAGACCTGGCAAACCAAGAATACCAACTTGAATGGCCAACAAGAAGTACATTCTGGTAAACTCATTGGACATTTTTTAAAAAAGAATTCTTTGAGTATCCAAGAAAGGAAACATGACATGCAAGGGAACGAAAATTAGACTGTAATCAGATGCTTTGAGAACAAGGTTTTTGTTATTTTCTCCACACACAAAAAAGCAGGATATTAAAATGCTGAAAAAAAAATGTGTAAGCAAAGAATTTTAAGCCCAACAAAACTAAGAAAAGAGGAATGGGAAGAGCATGGGAAAACGTTCTAATGTATTCTTCAATCCTACAGCTGATAGTGGTAGGATTGTGTGTAAAACACGAGATAAACAAAGGGTCATCCTGGAGTATTCCATTCCCATCAGTGTCTGGGACCTTGAGAACCAGGATTCTCAGTATGTAAAAAAAAAGTTATGCAAATATAATAGGGACAAGGTTAATAGAGCTCTGTGGTTTGAATTAGAATTGCAATATTATAAACTCATGGATGTCCGTGAATGAAGGTATACATATCAGAGCTTAGCTCTATCCACCACAACGGCTTAGAGGACTAAGAGTGAATAAATCGGTAGCAAGGACCATCCCTACCACACATGGTCTTAAAATGCTGTTTCTCTAAAAAATGAAATGAAACAGGGCTTCTTGCCGAAATGGCTGATTCCAGGAGCAGGGCAGGAAATGTGTAAGATGGTCCTGGGTACCCTCATTTCAGCTAGGAAGGGAGCTCTCAAAGGTGGGGTCTATGGTAGAGCATCCTAATGTCCAATTAGGGGACAGTTTAAGGTCTAACGAGGATCATAATGAAAACATGTTTGACTTCGTGAAGTCAGTGATTTTTTTCGAAAACTTTGGTCACCCTTGAAAGATGATAGGGAGCCAACTGAACCCATGAAAGCCTTGTGAGTAAAGTAGAGGAAGCAAACATGTGTCTTGCCTTTCCTATAAGACCGTCTAGGAGAGGAAGGCAGTGTATCTTTATAATTACATTCCAAATCATAAAGTATGAAGAAAGATTGAAACTAGAATATCACCATCTGGCAACTACCAGAGAATGAACTGGTGTAGGATTAAACATCCATGGCTTTTAGGATCGCCACAAAAGAGACAGCCATGTAATACTTGTCCTCTGGTCTCTTGCCTCCTCTGATCTTCCCAAACGCCACCTGCGGACTTGGCAAATAGATGCGACATGAGTGGGGTAAGGCCCCTGCTCCCAGCTGCAGACGTGTCGGAAATAGAGGAGATAAAAATGGATATGTCAACTGTTAGTCAACAATATCCAGAATATGGGAAACTCCACAGGTCAAATCACCAAAGTTCCTTAACAGAAAAAAAAAAAAAAAAAGTATTAAAAATAACAGAGGGGGAAAGTATAGATGAAAAGAAACTTTAAAACATAGCACATTTTAAAGATGAGCAAGACTCAAATACTGCATAGGAATGGACATTAGATTGATAGAACTACACAAAAATGCAAAGAGATGATACCATAAATGCCAGAGAATCCTTTTCTCTGGGGAGAGGAAGGAAGTGTGATGGGAGGGGCACACGTAAGGTGTGTGTGTGTGTGTGTGTGTGTGATGTGAGTGGGTTAAGTTGATGTCACAAAGGTATTTACTGCAGAATACTGTATGAAACCATCTGTTTAATTTAGATGATTTTGTTAATCTATGTTTAATTACAATGCATTTTTTAAAAAATACGGAAGGTAAAAAGAATATTCTTAGTCAAATAAAAACAGAAAAATGTTCATCAGTTCACCTGAACTAAACAAATAATTAAAAGGCATTCAGGCAGAAGGAAATTGATTCCCCACAAAAAAACAACAAACAAACAAACAAACAAAAAAAACAAGCAGTGAAGAAATGTGGGAAGTGCATGAGAATGGAAAACAAATAAAAAGCTAGAAAGCATGACTGACTATTTACAACAGCAATCACCACGTCTCGTAGGTTTAAATACATGGAGAGTCAAAATACATGACAGCAGTAACCACTTGTGGGAGTCACTAAAACAGTCTGTGTTTCTGTCATTTTCTAGGAAGTGGTAAAATGAGTCACTAAAATCCCTCGCTGTATTATGGGGCAGAGAAAGGAGCAAGAAGGGTCTGGTGGAAGATGGGCCCTTTTGTAAGGGGACCAGGACTCCCCATGGTCTGTGTCACATACTTACGGTGCCAAGCCAGACACAGTCCTACCACACTCATGGGAGGGGTCACACGGCAGCAGGGACCCAGGAGGCAGGGGTCATGGCCATAGGGACACCTCAGGGTCTGGCCAGAAGGTTCATTTACGCAGGAAGCAAGTGACACCGAAGCACTGAGCGCTTCCCACTGGCTCCTGGTGTCCCGGTCCCTGCGGCTGTCTGCTCTCACCCCCCTGCACACTACCTTCCCCCAAATGTTCCTCCTCAACCCTCTTAGAAAATCCAAATTGCAAAACACGCCAGCTGACTCACAAGGACAATTTCTCTGTTTAGATAACTTTCCAGAAACTGAGATGAAACTCAGGGGACCGCCTCCTGCAAAGCTTTATTTTAAAAATGGGCCTTTCCCCACCCCGAGTTAGAATGCTCCTTTGAAATTTCTCAAGCCCAGCATTTTGAAATAAAGGCTAACAGTTACCTGGTTGATTTATTCCATAATTCACTGGTGATTTAGGATAATTTCCTCCCCTCCTCCTGCCTTTTTCCTTAGAAGAATATCAGCACAATCAGCCTAACTTCTTGAGATACAACCCAGAACATTTATTTCAGTTCAGTTTTTCTAAAAACGATGGAATCGAAGGCTGTGGATTTTTCCAGTTAGTTTGACTTCAGGTACTTCTCATAAAATTTGAGATGATATTCATGATTCTATAAATAATTTAGACGTATATATTTTATGCTCTCTGTCTAATATAGGGGCTCCATGTAATTTCTAATTGGTATGTTTTTCCAGAACTTTGTTACTTCTACTTTTATTTCACAATTATGAAACTATAAAACTAAAATAAAATAAAACAAAACTCAAGAAGTTACGCATTTGATTATGTCTGGCTGGTGTTTCCTGTGGAGACAAATGTAGTCAGTCTTTAATACAGGTTTTAGAAGAGATATTCTTGGATGGTTTGAGTAACAATTAAATCTAGATTGACAATTCAGCCTTGATAATGAGAGAATTTGGATCCTCTCCGGCTCTACTTTGAATGGTCGTGGTGTTTGAAATGCAGGGTCCGACTTCTGAGCGTGGTTCCCACCTTCTATCTCGATGGCGGTGGCATTTACAACCCCTGCCGCCTGTTCCTTTGTGTGAGGATGCGTTTGCCTTCTACTGTCGTGTTTAATGCCTCTTTGTCTTCCCTGTTACTCTGCTCTTTTGTTAAAGCTGTTTTTACTGTAACAGACATTATGTGTTTGTCTGGATCGCTGTTTAGTCTTTGGTTTATAGTATTTCCTTTATATTCATGTTCTCATTTCGCGTAGTGGAAATTAGGCCGAGCTGCTCTATGTGCCATTTTACCAGAACCGCTAGAGAATGTCCGAGTTCTGTGATAATTTCAAGGGGATACATACTGCTTTTATCGCTACTGGTGGCCACGTTGACGTGTTTTGTGCGTCTCTACTTGTCAGTGTTGATAATGAAATGCTTTCTCTTACTCGTTAACAGAGAAGAGGACGTTGACATTTTTCTTTCTTTACCTTTTCTCCTACCACTGAGTATGTTAAAATGTAATCTAGAAACATAGTATCTTCTCAACAAATGCCACCTGTTTTTGCAATACATCTTCCTTCCATGACAACGCCAGTGTTGCCTTGTGTGACGCGCTATTAAAAGAAGTGTTCAGGCCTTCACCTTCCAACTCAGACACAGAGGAGCTTGGAACTTTTCACTCTTGACCTTACAACAAGGAAACAGCTGTACTGAAAATCTATACCTTTTCTCAGACCCATCAGAAAACCACGGCGGCAGAGCAAAGCCCCTCCCTGGAATCTGGAGAGGCAGGTGGGGATGGAAGCTGACCTGGACCAGATGCCCTGGTGCCGCAGGTAGATGGGACATCGGGGTGTAATGAATGGAGTGCGAAACTGCTGGGAACATCCATAGGAGCTGGGAGCTCCTATGTGACAACTGGTTTGAAGCTGAACGGAAATGCAAGGCTCCCGTGCATTTGAACTTGACCCAGTATGCTGAGGTCGTGGCTGCCAGCCCGTCTCTTCTCTGCACTGAAGACCTCCCTTGGAGGGTGCACTGCAGTCCATCCACTCATATCCAAGGGCACCCCGCTTGCTCGTGGTTCTGGTGTGTACGGACAAGGCCATCAAAGCCACTCGGGCAGTGTCGTGGGCACAGAAGTTGTCGAATCAGTTAGGTAGTTACCTAGGTGTGCACCTGCCGAGTTATACCTACAGTAACACTTAGGTTTAGTTCCAAACCTGCCAGGCCGTCTGCCAAGCAGCTGCCCCTGTGCTCCCAGCGGCACTGAGCTGGGCTTCCTGTTACCCCACAGCCCCGCCAGCACTGGTCATCGTCCCCAGAGTGGCTGGACTAGCGGCACTCTAACAGGTGTGCAGTGGGCCTCATCTGTGCTTAACTCTGTCGTCCTTAGTGACATGAGATGTGTGGCATCTTTTCAGATGCTTCTCTGCCATCTCTGTATCTTCCTAAGTGAGGTTTCTGTTGAGCTCTTTTGCCCATTTTCTAATTGGGCTGTTTGTTTTCTTATTGTGGAGTTTTAGGAGTTCTTTGTGTATGTTGGATACATATCAGATGTGTGTTTTGCAATTTTTTCACAGTCTGTGATTTGTCTTCATGTTCTTACAGTGTCTTTTACAGAGCAGAAGTAACTTAAACATATAGAACTTGTATAACTTGTGCTCAGCAAAACCTATGTTTTGAAAGATATTTTCTATTTTACCTAATCACATTAGGATAAGAAATAAAGTTTAACTTATTTTACACAGAGACTAAATGTGCTCTAGTGATAAAAAAGGGAGAACTTCATTGTATAATTTTAATGTAGCAAAAAAATAATGGTCTTCTCGTAGCATATCATCATAATATTATAGCTGAAATAACATAAAATAATATGTTTAAAGTATCTTCATTGCTTGAATCCTTAACATAAATAGCAAATCTTTTCTTCATAAATAATAAAATATGACCTCAGTACAACTGCTTGCCCACAGCAAGGATTTACAAAGTAAAATGCTAAGCAGTGTGTGCATTAAATTTTACTCCAGAAAGAAACTAGTTTTCTGCAAAGGTGTAAATGGACTTCACAAGCTAGAAAATGGAAATACTACTTTAAATTATGTAAAATCAGCCTTAGAATTTTCGTAAGAGTATGCTTTTAGAACTGGTTAATGATGTAAAATTATCTTTCTAAAACATTGCATTTCTGTGTTTAGTAAGTTTCCTCGTGTATATGGGTCACTTCTTAGTTTGTAAATTACTTGTGGTCATACTTCGTGTACTTTCAGGGGCACTTCCTTTAAACATCAAATTATTGTCCTGATTGCCGTCTTGTGCCGTGTGTCTGAGGTATAATTGCAAAGTTGCCCGCCTATCACGAAATCTCATATAATGTCAACTTTATAGTCACTTTGATTTTTGTAGCAGTTATAAGGGAATTGCCAAAATTTTTGGTAAAAATCTAGCAGCATAATTAGTCAGTGAGCCTACGTTTTCATTTTCTTCATCCGGAATAAAATGAATTCCATTTGCTGATAATGAGACCGGTAGCTTCCTGCATCCAGTTTTGTTCAGTTTCTTCATCATGAGCACATTTAGGCCTTGACTTTAATTTCCTATGTCCCTTTTTTCAGAGCTTCCTTTTTCATCTTGTTTTTGTTTGGGTCCATGGTGGAGCTAATTATGTGTCGTTTAGCAATGGCTGTTAGGATCTTAACAAGTTACTACATCAAAGATGGAAACCAAGTTCTCAAATTCTTCCATGGGGGATTTTTCTTATTCAATTAAAAAACATGTACAGTGTGTTCCAACAGCAGTTATTGAAACTTAAGTTTTAAAAGGAATATAATGAATTTAAATCACTGACATTCTTAAGCTAAATAAAAATGCATTTCATTGATGGGAAATCTATCAAAATAAGGAAAACAGTCTTCTGGTAGGATGTGTAGACCTCAATATTTTAAGTCATGTCTATTTTATGCAAGTGTATTCAAGAACATATGTGGACTGTAGTGATTTTATTAAACCCCTTTGTCTTCATGCTGCATAGTTGAATACTATACGGAAGCATTTCTTCTAAATACTGTATGACTAACAGAATAAGGCTTTGTGAGGGCACAGTGCTTGGATCACCCTGTAATTGAACCAACATGAGCTATTCACAAACCATAATCATATGCTTCTTACTGTTTGGGGCTGGGGAAGAGCAAGGTACCCAATGTGTCCCTGGGTCACCACGTTTACAATAGTGACACAATCAAGTGTCATGGCTTAAGGGAGACAAACAGAAAGAGTATTTGAAAAGTGAGGCATAAGTGGTAACAGCTCTTGTTTCTTTTCTACTCTAAAATGCAGTCCAAACTTGTGGCTTAATTAATGACATCTAGATTTGAACTCCGACTTTCAAAGAGTCTGAAATTAAAATCAACCATGTGGATGTAAGTATACATAGGAATTATACTGACGGAGAGAGGTATTATACCAGAAGCTCTTGCACTAATAAATGTCTGACATGAGCCCATGGAGGATGAAAGAATTCCTGCTCTTTCTCAAAGCACACACATACATGTAAAAACCAGGCCATATCGCAAGAATATTGTCAAATTATTTATAATCTTTTTCTTCGTTACATCTTCCTCTCCCCTGCTGTATCTCCAAGAGCATACATTTAGATTCTGGTCAAGGTGGCTCCAGTGAATTCAGTCCCCCATCACAATGTTTATTGAGCAATTATACATGTTGAATGTATAGTCTGCTGTTAGCAATTTGAAAAGCCTGTGCTTCAGGCACTGTACTTATTCTACTCTTTTTTTCAAGGAGGTAAGAGAGAAGAGATTGGTATAGAGAAGATTTAAATAGAAATCCTCTTACTAGAGAAGCATATAACCAGAACACACGAGTGCTGACGACAAAACAGAAACAAACAAATACCAAGAAAGGCGGCGGCTGGTCCAAATAATCTTATTCAAAAATGAAGTGACTGTCATCTGTTACACGTAAGGCTCATTGAACATAAAAAGTAATAGAAATTAATGTTAATAAACTGCTCTAGAGTAACAGAGAATAGTCAGAAATCACCAAAAATGCTGCATGCAGTGCTGACATCACCCCATGTTACACAAGAGAAGGAAAGGACACTAACTGTGGTTACCCGTATGTTGTGTTAGTCTGGAACTCTGGCCACTGCAATTAAGCAGAAAATGGAATGAAGGAAATAGATGCTGGAAAGGAACAGTCACATCATGATTACTCACAAATATTATGAATGAACACCTTGAAAAATGAAGCAGGTCGAAATTATAGAACCAATGAGAGTATATATATATATATGCATGATACAAGGTTTTTGAAAATAATATATACCAGTTAAATTAGAAAAATAGTATTTCACTATTAGTAGAAATAATTTGTAGAAAAAAACTATAAAATCCCAAGGTTAAATCTTACAAGAAATATCAATATACATAAATAAAATCATAAAACTTTGTGGAATATAAAATAAATCAAATTATTGACATTTAATGTATTTTAAATGAAAATGTTCTCTATTTTAAGGAGGTCTTGATATCTTGATGTATTGACCTTAATAACCTAGCAAAATTCCTAAGAAAATTAATATGAGTAAATTACTTATTGTTCTATAAGACATTAAACACTATCTGGCTAGAGTGACTGAAGCTGTATTTATTGTATAATGACAGAAAATTAAGGGAAATAATCATGTATGGGCACACATTCAGGACGTGGTAAAGGCAGCATTTCAAACAGGCGGAGAAAGCTTTCCCAGTGGTGAGTGTGTGTTTGGTCTTTGCTCCAGCTGAGTGACCAGGCACCAGCTGCCTCCAGTGTGGATGGACAGGACACAACTGTCACCCTTCCATCGGCCCAGGAACACACTTTCTCTTGAGAGGCTCATTAATACCCTGAACCATTAAAAGGACTATTTCACTCAGGCTAATCTGTATGAGGACCAACCAGAATTTCAGGAAACACGCGGGCCAGTAGTTGGTATTCTTACTCTATGAACACGGATCCCACTGCAGACAGACGATGGCCTGTCTGGAGGCTAATTCATTCTTCCTGCAGGTCGGTCCTGGTTCAGTTCCACGGACACCTTCCCCTGCTACTGTCTCTGGCACCTCATCCCCCAAATCAAAGTAAATACATTTGGTCTTGGGGAAAACTTATTCTGATTCACACTTTTCTCTAATCTATTTTGGTTATGAAAATAATCAAGATGCTTTCTGTCAGGTTTTTATGCTTTGTTTTTTCACTGAGAAAACATTCAACACATTCGAAGTCGTTACAATTTTATTTGTAGAAATTCTTCCTATCAAGAAAATGGGATATTATTTTTACTATTTAGTTTTGATAAGATTAAAATAATTGATGATATTCAATGTTGAAAAGGGAGTGGAACATAGAAAATCTCATACCGTGGGGGACGTTTGGAGTTCAAGAATTTGATAAATAATTGGGCACCCACTCCTTTCTGAGGAATTCTTTCCCCTTTTGATTTCAATTAGAGATGCTCCCTTTATCATGCACTAAATTTCTGCTCATACACAACCTTTTGACTCAATACCATTAAGCAGGTTATACGATGCTGCACAGATTGAGAAAAGAAGCATTCGGGAGAGGAGTAGCTGTGTCTCTGTGTCCCATGTCAAGCATTGGGAACATGAAATGAACACAGACAAAGAAATGTTTCATTATATTCTGACTTAAAATCAAAGGAAATGGGTGTAGAGCTAAGAAAATACCAGGAAAGGCAAATGACTATGTCTCTTCTAATTTAATGATTTGCTTCAAATTTAGTCACCTTTAGACAACCTATTTGACACTCGAGAAAACAAGAAAATGGGAATTGCTGTTCAGCTTCCTGTCAAGGGAGGAACGAGGGTCAGAGGTGCCCTGCAGGTGGGACAGCTGAAAGCAGGACAAGCACACAAGCAGCAGCCCTCGAGGAGCAGCGCCCCTGGACAGGAGGGGGGGTCCTACAGCTGCCCTGCTGCTTGCCTGGAGAAAGTCTTCAAGCCCTGACTCAGGAGGGACGAACCTAGGCAGCCCCTCTGACTTGCGAGAGAGATGGAGCTCAAAGTCCAGGAAAAAAACTGAGATGAGCCCTCAGGACAGACCTGCATAGAAAGGGCCAGGGAACATGCAGAATCTCCCCCAAGTATTCAGCTGAATACTGACGAGTGTCCATAGGCCAGGGGAATACCCCAAAGCCAAGGAGAGAGCAGCATACAGGGTTAGAAGGAATAATGCGTGGAGCCCACACGGGTGAGAGTGACACCTTTCCTAAAAGCCACAGAGTGAGAACTCATGACTGAGTGGGGTTTGTGCATAATAGGTTTAACGTGAAAATCGACCAATGCAATTCATCACATTGACAAACGAAACAGAATATCATGCAATCTAAATATATGTACAGAACATGTTTGATAAAATGCAGCCTCATTTCTAATTAAAAAAAATCTCAGTAAACAAGCAGTCAAAAGGAATTTCCTCAATTTGGTAAATAGCATCCAAAAAAGTGCTGTATGCTCTCACAAATGTTATTCAGCATTGCACTAAGGTTCGTTCAGTGGTGCACATAAACAAACAAACAAACAAACAAACAAACAAATAAATAAGTAGCATCCAAGTTGGAACTACTCAAGTGAAATATCTTTATTCACAGATGACATGATCTCCTATGCAAAATGTCTGATGTAATTTAGTTGTTTGTTTTTGTAGGAAAGACCAGCTAATTCTAAAATTTATTTGGAATTGTAAATGACCTAGAATATTCTAAAACCACTTGGGAAATTAGAACAAATTTGGGGGATTAACACTACCTAATTTAGAGGGGTACTACAAAGTTACAATGACCTTGAAAGTGTGGCATTAGAAAAACAGATGGACAAATAGATTGATGGAACAGAATAGAGGATCCAGAAATAGACTCATACATGTAAGGATAATTAGTTTTCAACAAAGTTGCAAAAGAAATTCCATAGAGCAAGAGTAGCCTGGTTAATAAATGGCATTGAAACAATTATAGGAAATCAATATTAAAAACAAAACAAAACAAACAAAAAAACCCCAACTTTGAACCATGCCATGCATCATAAACAAACATCCACTCAAAATGGATCATAGATCTAAATGAAAGTCTAGAATTATAAATATTTTAGAAGAAAATATTGGAGAACATCTTTGTGACTAAGCAAAGATTTGTTAGGTAGGACACCAAAATGCATGTTCTGTTAAAAAAATGTAAGTTGAACTTCATGAACAAAAAAACTACTGCTCTTCAAAAGAACTGTTAAGACAAAATACAAATGACAAACTGCAAGAAAATATTTGGAAATCACATAGCTGATAAAAGACTTTTATCCAGACTATATAAAGAATTTAAAAAACTCAATAATAACAAAACAACAACCAATTTTTAAAATGGGCACAATATTTTAATAGACACCTCACCAGAGAGGATATACAGATGCTAAATAAGCATGGAAAAGATTCTCAAAATCATTAGTCATCAAGGAAATGGAAATTAAAACCACAATGGCACAACTACACATCTATGAGAATGAGTAACCTTAACAAACCTGATCATAACAATTTGCCAATGACGTGGGGGAACCAATTCTCTTTTACACGATGGTGGAAACGTAAAATGGCACGACCACTTTGGAAAACAGGTGATGTTTTTAAAAGTTAATCGTACGGCTACCAGATGACCCATCCATTCTACTCATTGGTATTTATTTCTCCAAGAGAAACGAGAGCATATATTCATACAAAGACTTGTACGTGGATATTTTAGCAGCTTTATTTATAATAACCAAATCCTGGGGGTAGGTGTGTCCATCAACTGGTGAAGAGGTAAAGGCGGTCGTTACGCAGCAGAGTACTACTCAGCGACACAAGGAACGAACTGTTGGTAAATAACATGGGTGGATCTAAAAGTAATTATGTGGAGTAAAAGAAGACAAAAGGAGAGTATGCATCGTATGGTTTTGGTCATGGAAAATTCTAGAAATACCAAATCATTTATTGTGACAGAAAGCACATCAGTTGTTTCAAGAAAGAGGAGGACACAGATTTGGGCAGGGGTATCAAGAGGCGCAAGTCATCTTGTGGAAGAGAGGACTGTGTTCATCTTGATGGTGGTGATGGTTTGCTTCCTGGGTGAAGGCGTGTCACATGTTATTGAGTGTGCACTGTAAATATCTGAAGCTCACGGGATGCTAATTGTACCTATAGAACTGCGATAAAAAATCAAACTGGGATCCATATGTTGTACCCTGTCCTTTGCACAGTCCTGGCTCACAGACATTGGTTTTACCGAAAGTTTCATTTTATCAAAGTTACATTCAATGATCACTATTTTATGATGTAATTTCATAAGACAATAGGATAACAATTACCATCATTTTTGGGAGGAAAAAAATAAATGAGAGTGAGTATAAAGGGGAAAGAAAAAAAAACAGAAGAAAAAGCTGTTATTAAAATTGGGATTTCAGTGGAACAAGAACAACTAAAAATGAATTTTGTTACGTGAGAAATTGTGCCTTTTGGTTTTGTAGCTGAATGTGCATAATCCTGGGAGGAAAAGATGACATGCGGCATGGGAGATGAGGACACTGGTTTCCCCGCCTGAAGGTGACAAAAAATAATTGTTCAACATTCAGACTATTAATTTTATCCTCCTTTCTAAAATGAGATTAAATCTGGTGTTCTCAGAGGATTTTGTTTTTGTTTTTTTCCTTCTTCCTCTACGACTATAAGATCTGTAACTCTTGAACACAATTTGTAATGGCCAGGAGTTCAGAACCAGTCCCACACTCTCTAACATAAAGGCAGGGTTTGTATCCTGCCAAGTAAACCACGCAACCTTTGTGGACACCGTGCTGATGAAAAGAAGTCACTGGCTTGTTTTAGTAACTAACAGTTTCTCTTAAGAGTGTCGGCTGAAAACAAAATGTGCACTGTAAACGAATGATAAATTTCAACTGCTCTAAAGTGTAAATAGAAGCTCTTCCATGGGTCATCATACTCTTAACGTGGTCACTCAACTTGGTCATATTAAATATGTATTCACAGATGTGAAACGGACATAATCCATTTCAACTGGTAAGAAATGTCATAAAGCATAAAAGAGGCATTTGTCTTGAAGCAGATCACTATAATTTTAGAATATTGCAATGTAATGAAATGAAATATGAATTTTGAATACTGGAAAGACCGCATGGAGAAACTTAACATAAGTGTTGTGGGGGAGGGAGAAACTTTCCTCTACTCTCAAGGTTCTTTTGTCTGATCTAATAATTAAATCTACATGAGACAGATTAACAAGAGAAAATGACCGAATTTAATTACATACGTATGTAGGGAAACCCCATACATGGGAGAGTCAGAGAGCCCACGAACACGAGTGGTTCCGAGACACACGGGGAGTTCAGGTCTGTGTGACATTCTGAGCTGAGGACGAGGTGAGGCTCCTGGGGCGTCAGAGGGGAGGAGGGTCAGGCAGGATGATGAGAGCAGACGCTCAGCAGGTAGTACCCGCCCGGCCCTGTAGGCAGGTTGTACCAGGTATTTCTGGTGAGAACTTATGATGGGCAGGGCCCCGATTTCAATTCTTCTGGGCAGTTAAGGGGAGTCAGGAGCTTCTCATGAGCCTGCAAGGTCTCTACTGCCTTCAGCTCAAAGTAATCCACATGCCAAGTGGCACATCTGAGAAGCCTGTTCCGAACCCTTTGGTGTCTGTTTCTTTCACTAGGAATTATACAGAAAGGACAGTGTTGTGAAAGCATGTGTGAAAAGACACGGGGCTCAAACTGATAGAAGCATCTCTGAAGCTTATCTCTTAGCTCTGGAAACACTATCAGGACGACGACCTTTAACAATATTTCATGGATTCATTCTGAAATACCTCAGTTTAACTGCAGAAATGATTCAGTGCTATTATTTTCAACAGGGAGAAAAAATCTTCAGAAAGAGACTACATTTAAGCAGCAGAAAAGTAATCGCTGCACGCAGGCTGTTCCCAGCTTGCAGCCTGGCATGTCTGTGAGAATTAAAAGCGAGGCTGTTCAACTAACTACTTCCAAAAATCAACGTGAAAGGGCCTCAAAGAAGAGCTCTGCAGTTCCCGTGCATGGATGGACAATTATAAGCTAAAGGAAATGCTTAAATGCCCACTCTCCTTAGGGAAATCTCTGCCTCAGAATTCTCATCACCTTTAAAAGAAAATCATTTCCTTTGAAAGAGAACACCTCCAAAGACTCAGGACTGGTATTTACACAGCACTTCCCACATAATAGGAAAATAAACATGGCAAACCAAGAGGACGGGAAGGGACTCAGAGATAACGAAGAGACAATACAGAAGGGAAAACAAAATGGTGTAACAGAAAAGGGAAGAATTCAGGCTTGTAAAGAACATCCGATTATCTCTTGCTTCAGACAAACACATTTGAAATGTAAATGATTCAATAATGAGTATTTTATTTTACAATATCCGGCTCTCAGTTACCCAACAGATAATTATACATTTCATAGATAACCAGTCCCTGAGGTTTTCACATCAATGAACACAATGATAAGAAGAGTAAATTAAGTATGTTATATAGACTTTGCCTAACCTCGTTAGAAAACCTCTCCTAAGAACTGGCTCAATTAACTGATTAACCTATAAATGCCTCGACATAAACTGTCCCCATTCTGCTGTCAATAATTTTTGTTATTTTAGAGCCTCTCAGCATGTTTACCAACTGGAGGAAAGTGAGAAAAGAGTCAGGTTTGTCGATTCTATTTTGTTTGGCAGCTGTGGCCAAAATGGTGGCGAAGGTGGAGGAACGTAATGGATTACAATTGCACTTCCTTAAGTGTTCCTGGATTTTCAGAATCGATGCTGTCTGTTTACTCCATAACTTGGGTTTGCGGTTACGGTGGTGTCAGCAGCGGCGTTCAGACTGTGTGTGTCACTTTACTTCTGTACTGAGTCAGGATTAAACCACGTACCTGCCGTACCCAGACACATGGGACGGTTACTGTGTATGGTGTCTGAAAGCATTTGTTGAGTTTCTGGAACTATGCCTCACAATAGCATCAGTGTAGACAGAACCAACGCTGCTTTTCAGGGTCACTCCACGCCCACTGCACGCAGCCCCTCACATTTGATGACCCTACTTTTCTTCTCCGAGGCATCTCCAGGCCTTCCTCACACTCCCCAGTGGAGCATCTCAGCAGTTTGTCCTGGTAGGGACTTCCAGCGTGTCTGTCGTGTCACTGCTCTTAGTCCACAGAAAGCTCATGGGCACCCATGCCCGTGTCAGCCGGCTGCACCCGTCGAGCTGGGAGAAGGGAGACAGCACAACACTGAAAAGGAATCTGGTCAGGGCAGGCCAGGGTTTTCACTGTACTTCTCAATTCTCTGCTGTGTCTCATGAGAATGCATTCACAGGTGGAAGGATGAGCCATTGGGTGGCGGTTACTGCAGCTCAGTGAAGCGTGCTGTGAACTGATGAGTAGAGACTCAGTCTGAAACTAACCTTTCCAGTGTGGGAAACCCACCGCAAATAAGCGAATGATCTGCAACAGCTACGCTCGTGACATGGAGACGCTGTCATGCGGCATTAAAACCGATACGTCTCACAGCTTTATTGTAACTGTACAAAAGTGGTGTTTATATATACAATTCTATGTATATATAAACACAGGTACATACATACCCATTTTCTATGGTTCAAAAACCAAAGGAAAGGAATTAGGTTATACAGATTTGCGATAGATACATCTTTTTCTTAATATTGCCTCAAACAGTCAGAATGTCAGAATGGAGGCCTTTGAAATATCAAACCCAGTGTGTAAGTTGTTGCTTTTATCCTTCAAAAATATTCTCATGTTACATTTTCCAAAGAATGAAGGCATCTAGCAAGAACTGAAAGAAACTCACTACATGGCAAAACGCTCGAAGCAGAAGTGACTGGGTATGAGCTTCTGCTGTCAAATGACCCTGGGGGAACCTGTGTGACCCCCTCGAGGACAGGCTGGGCTTTGCTGGAAGGTCCATCAGCAAGAAGTGGACCGTTGGTGACCACTCGGAGCCTGTGCACCCGATAGGTAGTTCATTTAGATAAAATGAAACAATTACCCAAAATAGACAAGTACAGACAGGTGGTATCACTACGGAATCCATTATAAAGTACCAAAATTATTACAGTATCAATAATATAACACTTAGCAATGATATGGTGCTTCTTATGTCCCAGGTGCTGTCATAAATGCTTCATAGAAATTATGTGATCTTCACAGTATTATGATGTAGATACTCTTGTGACCTCTGTCGTACAGATAGTAACAAACTGAGGCCCAGTGATGATGTAAGTTGGTTCCTGAGGTTACACACCTACCAGGCGTCTCATCTATGATTCAGACAAAACCAGTGTGTCTCCAGGGTCCTTTCCTTGGCCGTTATCACCTGTGCCACCTCTGTTCTCTCAGAATCCCTGTACTAGATGGTGAATTAGACTACTTTCCATCTGCACACTCATACAACCCACCAAAAACAATACAAATCAGCAGAAATAATAGAAAGGTGCTTGTCACCAAACCAAAAACTATGGGAAATGTTTTCCACGTTGTGTATACTTTGAGCAAGTTAGGAAATTGTTGGAGATGCTGTAGATATGGATTTGGGAGGCACCGCCAGGCCTCCCCTGACAGTAGCCCTCACTGAAGGGGCCGAGCTCCTCGAAAGTAAGTCCAAAGAGTGTTCTTTCCTGGCGACAACCCGTCTCAGGAGATGCTGGCTCAGATGCACAGGTGAGCACCTCCACTTCCTGCAGCCTGCCCTGAACCTGGGGCAAGCTACCTGGGAAGCTGGGGTGCCTGACAAGGGCAGGTGTGGTCACCCAGGCCACTGCCATTTAGTCAGGTGAGCAGAAGCAGGACAGTCAGACACGGAGGTAATGCATGGGTTGTTTTCCAAATGAGGGAACCCCGATGGTCATGGGAGATTTGTTTAGAAATTATTTTACTCCAGAGTTCCAGGTTGAAATTGCTGATGGTCCTGGCTGACCCACACATCCCATTTCAGAAATGAGTCACAAACAGAAAGGAAGCAGCATGGGGCCTTGGCCAGGATTGTTTCTTCAACTAGGAAAAGAAAAATGGCCCCTACCACTGTGATCCAATCTAGCTAATCCTTGTGAGAAACGGGGAGAACACTCCAGATCTGGTGCCTTGTAGATACCATTACTATGTCCAGATGGCCACACTGTGTGACCCAAAGAGGGAGCAGTTCCTTTAAGACAGCCGATTATAGAGGGACCCTGTCCAGCAAGCTAAGTAGGAAGAATATGGCGTGAATGCGTCACACCCTCACGTCTGGCGAGTGCGGACACATGCTGGCAGCCATGTCTGTTTCTGGCAAGGTCAGAGCTTCAGTGCCCTGGCCATCCATTGTCACCAGACTTTCATTAGCAGTTGGGTGTGTCTGTCCCCAGGCCTTCTGTTCCCTCAATGGGCCCTGGGCTACTATAGGTCTGAGCTGGCAAACTCAGCTTCATCAGTCACCCCTGTGTGTCCCTCTTTCCTAGGCTGACACGTCTGTCCCCAAGGGCAAGCACTTCTCTTCCCAAATGGGGAGGGCTTTATCTGTCACTTCCCAGCTGCATGGAGCCCTTCGTCTCCCCTTTCTCTGCCCTTAGTCTCTGGCCAGAGCAGCAAAGAGGAGGCAGGTAAGAAGTAAACACTTCTTCAAATGCACTGATGACCACAAGGTAAATAAGAATCCACAGACTAGAACTATTAAGAGGCATGAACTAAGTTGGGGCTCTGGTCATTGGGGAGCAGCTGCTACCCAGTTTTACTGACCCCATGGCCATTCCTTCTGTTTCCTTCTGTTCCTGGGTGAGCTCATTCATCCTGATGATTTTAAATACGGTTCCTGGGCTAATTTCTCCAGCACATGTCCCAAGCCCAAACCATTCCCTAGAAACTAAACTCACACAGCTGCCTGCCTAATGTTTCCGCCTCAGGGCTTATGCACATACGTCCAAACCAAAAGTCTTCTTGTTCCGTCCTCAAAGCAAACCTAGGCCCTGTCTAGATGTCTCCTGTGAATAAATGGTGTCTAAATTCACCTGTCTGCTTCAACCCAAATCAAGGTTCATATGATTGCTCCAACTGTCACCCACTCCACGGACCCACCTGTGGTCTCAGGGCTCGGTCTCAGTGCAGGTCACGTGCATCTCAGGTACATCACTGCACCAGCCCCCATCTCGCAAGCACACGGGCTTTGTGCAGCTTCCCCAACCACACGCCATTGGGCACGAGCCAGATTGCTCCATTCTGCACACGCCAATCAGATTGCTCCATTCAGCTCGAGTCAATCAGATTGCTGCTTGCCTGCTTCACAGCCCCTACAGGCTTCCATTCAGTGGAAAGTGGCCCCCGTTTCCTACTGACGAGACAGTGCCCTAAGTCCGGGTCAGCAAACCACTTTCTGCAAAGAGCCAAACTTATTTTGCTGACCCCTTATGGCTCTGCCACCGCAGCACAAAAGCAGCCACAGGCAGAGTCCCAGATGAGCACGGCTGTGCTCCAATAAAATCTTATGGATGACACTGAAATTTCAATTTCATACAATTTTTGCATCATGATTATTCTCTTGCTTTTCCTCAACAGTTGAAAACTACACAAAATATTCTTAACTCACAGACACAGAACCAGACGCTGGGCCTGGCCTGCCTGTGGGACGTGGTTTGCCAGCCGATGATTTACGGGGACATCCACGGTCACCCCAGACCGCTGCTCTGGCAGCTCTTGTACCTCGTCCCCTGGATGAGCGTGTCCGGCAGGCCGCTCGGTCTTCCTTCTCTGTTAAATCCTCTCACCTCCTCTCCGCCCAGCCTCGTGCCCGGTTCTTCTCCTGACGTAGAGTCCGGCTCCCTCGGCTGTGAAGGGCTTGGTCCTCATCCTGTAACCCTCTGCGACGTGACCTCTTTGTTACGTTGTCTGTCATTTTCCCTGTGAGGTCGCGTTTCTGCCTGACTCTTGTGCACAGCCCTTATCACTGTAAGCAATTAGCTGCGCGGTGCCAAGCACACGGCAGTTACTCAATCAAAGGATGACTGAGGTAAAATAATAATTCTCCATCCTCATACATAAAACAATGGGGACATGGAGCCTTTGAAAGAAAAGTGGCATGCCTCGTTAAATATAAATGCTGTAACGGATCACCCTTCACACATCGGCAGAGTTAATACATTTCAAGGAAAAGAAAGGCATTTATAAGCATCCAGGTAAAGGAAAAAGCCAAATACAAAAGAGAAAGAAAAGTCCCAAGTTGGTTTCTTAATTCATTTGCAACTTTCAGGATTAGACAAAAGTGCAGCCACGTTGAATTCTGGGACAAAGAAGCCTTACATCAAGTAATTATTCAAAAATATAGGACATTTCAGGTCGAGGAACTGACTCCATTCACCTTCCATCAGCTCACTCAAAGGGCAGGGGTCACCTCTGGGAAAGGAAAGTGCGAAGTGCTTGAAAGCTGACGCCCATTTGGAGCTACACTGACCACTGGCCATATGTCCCCTTGTTTGTTTTTATCACCGATGTGTGTCCTGCCTCTTTACGTGGGATTCTCTGCCCCGGCAGCAGCAGCTCATCTCGCGTCTCCTCCATGGAAAGCCCTCTGCAGCTCATGCAGACCTCAGGATGCAGCCGTGTACGGGCTGATTTGTATCTGGGACCAGATTCTCAGAGACACCTACAACTCATTGTACAAGTGATACTAGCTTTTTGCAGACAGATCCGTGAACTCTATACAATTTTATGAAAAGAAGCAGTGAAATACGAAACTGTCCTTTGCGATATTGTTCCTTTTTTTCTGCCTGTGTTATTTTAACAACACCATTGGCAGCCCTGGGATATTAGGAAACAAAAAAACATGCCATATGTGGTTTGCTGATTTTTGAAGAAAATTGGTGTATGACTTTTACCTAATAATACCTTTAATCAGGCTATAAAAATAGATTTGTGCCCTGGTAACAATGGCACACCTAAGACCGGATCTGGGTTTCTAATACCGTTTCTTCAGTAAAAGGAACTGCAGTTCCCCCTAGGAATGGCTGATTCTGGCGGGGGCCCGGCATATCCAAGATGAGGCTGAAGCAGCTTGTGCCAGCAGGAAGGAGGGATGTGCACACACACACACCACACACACACACCACACACACACACACACTCCCCACACACACCATACATACCACACACCATACACACACAACACACACAACACACCACACACGACACAAACACACACCACACGTACTATAGAGCAGACACACACTGTACACACATATCACACCACACACACATACACAAACACCACAGACACGCATATACACCACACACACACATACTACACACCAGACACACCATACACACATACCACACCACACACACATACATACCACACACACACAAACACATACTACACACCACACACACACCATACACACTACATATACCACCACCCCCCACACACACACAAATGAGGCATGTGAAAGGGACACACTAAAAAGCTCCCTTTGGCAAAGCGGGACCAGTTTGGGCAGCAAAATAAATAACGTAGTGTTAAATGATAACCCAAGAAATCAGATTAACATCGATGAATCTACACTCATTAAGTACATGATTGAATAAACAAGTCAATGGCGTACAGACAGCTCTCCCACGTGGGAGAATTCCAAACAAGGTCTGCAGCTACTTCCCCTCACGTTCTTAGGTGTAGGCCTCACAGAGCGCCTTCCATCCGGAAGCGTGGCTGGAGACGGGGACCCAGAGTGCAGGGCCGCAGCCAGGCTATGCCGGCTCCACCCGCAGTGCTGGGACACGGCCGCCCCAGGCGCCCCTGGTGTGATGGGAGGGGAGCGGCACTGCCCTCTGCGGTCTTCTCCCCAAATCCATAAAACCTGTGAGATCGTGAGGGAAACACCACACAAACCACACACACCACACACCCCCAAACTGGAAGTCAGTCCTCAGAATTGTCAGGTCACCAAAAACAAGGACAGTGTGGGGATCTGTGACAGGCCTCGGAGCCTAGAGGACATGCTGGCTGTGTATCACACGCCCTGCGTGGGGACCTGGGGCAGAAGGAGGAAGGGCGTTAGGAAACTACTGTGAGAATCTGCGTAAGGTACGGGCTCCAGTTAAAATAACAGATCAGCAGTGGTTTATTAGTTGTGACAAACGTCTAGACCCACCTGTCAACACTAGAGAAACTGGGGCGGGCTATGCTGAAACTGCCATTTTCACAACTTTTCTGTAAGTGTAAAGCTCTCCCAGAATACTTGGCTCATTAGATGTGTTCTTCTCTGGTTATTTATAGAATTAAATCCTATGTGAAAGACCTTGAACTCTTTCAAAGACATTGAAGATGTAATTCAAGGAAAACACCCCCCCAAATTGTATGTTATGTCCTCTGGAGAATTCTACATAGGGCACCTTTTAAAGGTCGCTTCGTATAGTAGTTGAGCGTTTGTAACTGTCTTTTCTCTTGGACCTCATGTTTAATTCCCATGCGTTGTAAACTTCTGGGAGCCACCTTACTTCTGTAAGCACAAAGAGACACTTGCAGGTTGCCGTGCAGTGAAGGAGACAAATCCCATCTGTTTATCTTTTTCGAAAGCACAGAGAAAACACGGTACATGGCTGAGCCCGGCTCTTGTTTTCCATTTCCACTGCACCTTAGTTTTATTCATGAGTCGCCAGGCTTTGTGTTTTTTTTTTTCTTAGACGAGACTTCTGCTTTGTATTCCTTCTTAGGGTTCAAAGGTACAAACTCAAACAATTTCTGTGCACTGCAAATGGGGCTTTATGATGAGGGGCACACCTTTTCAGCCAGCGGCATTTTACATCTGAGCGAACTCTGACACTGGGCCATGACCACAGCGGGTCTGACACTCAGCCAAAGCCCCACTAGAGGAGGTCACACAGAGATCAGAGGACGGGAAACAACACCGTGCTGTAGTAACATCGTAAGGGCTCCTGGAGCAGCCCTGTGAGTGCCACGTGCATTTTCACAGTTAGTCAGAATGGTGACGGCACACAGCGGGAGGCTCATACCATGGGCAGGAAGCTTCTGGAAAGGCAGGATTTCTTTCTGGGCAAATATGTATTTTTCTACCAACCAGTCCAAGGCCTGGTCTCTTAAAATAATATGAAGAAACTGAAGATGTCACGAAATAGTACTCCCGCCTGATTTACGGAATTGGCCACTAAGAAAACAGGCCTCTAATAAATGAATTTGTAGTTCTGTCAGTGAATGAATGTTGAACAAATTTTCTTTTAACCAAAAGAATAAAAATACACTTATTCATTTAAAAAATTAATTCTTTATTCGCATTGACTCTCTTTTAATTAGGTCAACTATTATTTGCCTACCATGTATCTTACATCATTTGGGAAATTGTGTTTGGTGCTGATAATTCCAAGTTTAAAAAGACAGACAGACATTGTTCTTTTTTTTGGTTTATTATCTAGCCAGTATCAGAGACCCTGAACACTCATTGTAAGTGACTGTGCACATAGGTGGCTATTTGGATCTCCAACTGTTTCCATATAGGTGAAGGTTAACAGGTCAGGGGGGACTAACAAAAATGAACACTGCGTCCATGCGTAGACAACAGGTGTCGTAGGTATTACAACTTTTAGGAAGGAATCTAGATATAATACTGCCTGTACATGGGGTCATTAAGAATGCTACGGAAAAATCAGTGCACAATGATACCAATAACCACGCAGACCCCAGCTGCTCAGACAGATGAACGGCTTTCAGTAGATCTCGTTGGGTCTGCCCGGCAGCCTGGCTTTCCCAGCTCACTGCAGTGAGGTGCCTGTGTGAGGGGTTCTCTTTGACTGCAAGTCACAAGACCTACCTGTGTGAGCTGTAGTCAACGGGAAAGACGTACTGTCTCTGATAAGAGAATCATTAGGTCAGGGGACTCTACGGGAGTTAGTTTGCCAGAAGCCAGTTTGGCAAATTTACAATGTTCACAATTATTAGTAAGATTGGAGGAAGTTTAATAAGATGAGGCAGACGTAATGTCTTTTGAAAAATGCATTGTCTTTTTTTCTTTGTCCTCAATATATGCATTTGTGCTTCAGTCAGTGTGAGCCACTTACGAATCAGAGTCAAACTGGAATAGGTAATAAAATATATTTTCTCCATGTAAATAAAATCTAGGTAATTTAGGATTTCTGATGCTCTGAATGGGAAAGCATAAATTTTGACATGCCTCAACCTGAATTTCAAAGAAACAAAACCCCTTTCCTCTGGCTTTGCCCGTCCACTCCCCCCACTCAACATATTTTGTTTCACAAGAGGGACTGAGTTGGGAGACACTGGAGTTCTAAAATAGTTTCTAAAGCTTTTGCAATGTCTTAAGCACATAGCAGGGCAGTGTTTTCCTGTGACATGGGAAATGTGCACTCTTTTAGCCTTGTCTCATTCCGATCTAAGAGGGGGGCCCTCCAGTGTGTAAATGAGATTTGGGGAAGCAGGGTGTGCTGTGTGGGCTGAGGCTGCATAACCTTTTGGGAGTCTTGGTGTCAGTCACATGAGCAGTGACAAGGGCTGAAAGAAGGGAGTAGCAGTGAACTTGGAGGAGAGGGATGGGTTTGAAAGAGATCTAGAAGTTGCTGTCAATGGCAGGAGTTGGTGAAGGGTGTGTGGCTTAGGGGACCGTGTTCCCTGGAGGGTGAGGTTTCATTCCTAGAACAGAGGGCGTAGAGAGTCAAGGAGGAATAGACGCATGTGTGTGTGTGTGGGGCAGACACAGGACAACTCTGACTGCTGGGTTTGAGACAGTCATCCATTCAGCAAATAGTTATTCCACACGTGTTGTCACGACAGCACTGTGACAGAGCATGGGGACGCATGAGTGACAAATACTGAAGACACATTTATGCCCTGCGAGAAAGTACACGGGCTACCTCAACGTCAGTGTCCAGTCTACAGTTGTATAAAGAAGGCGAGACCCTGGGACACAGGAAACTGACTTATGCTGGAAATGGCAAAGTCGGAGGTATTTCTGTATAGATGAGAAGAAGCAGAGAGAACACACTGCTCTGCAGATCAAATCTTGCAGCGTGCCAGTACAGAGAAGACTGCGGAATAACTTAAAAACACAGACATGAGACAGAGTGAGTTATTCAAAATACTAAGTTAAAATTTTATTCTAACAACAATTCATGACAATGGAGATTCTGAATGAATAGACATGTCTTACACATCTGGGCAGCTTTCCTCGGAACCTCAGAGGCAGCGAACGCAATCAGAACGATGCTAGATCTGTGATTCTCTCCTGACGGATCCAGGCACAGTTTGCTTGCTTATGCGTTTTGTTGTTGGTTGGTTTTCAGAAAAGCCTAATGCAGAAAACTGAGAATATGCTGATGGTCCCATTTCGTGGCTGCTGTCCCCTCCTACTGTGGCAAGCATTATTTTGGAGTCTGTTCATTGTTATATCCTTATGCATCCTGGATAGAATTTGAAAACAATGTGTTATTCTAATCACTCTTCAATTTAGAAATTTAAATTTAGAAATTGTTTTAGTTGTCTTTAAATTGATAAAAAAGGATACATTGTATGTGACCTTTGGGGAGTTTTTTGTTGTTGTTTGTGGAGATAGTATGTTTTCGTTTGTCTTGGATAAAGTTCTAACGGTAGACTTGCTGGGTCACAGAATAGATCTGTGTTTTAACTTGATGAAAGATTGCCAAAAGCGTGGCAACGTTTTAGAACCAGTGTAAGTTTACGAATAAGCCAACAAAGATTTTGATTAGGGATTACATTGAAGTAATCAATATCAAGAGAACTGACATCTTAATAATATCCACTCATCTAATCCATGAATATGACATCTCTCTATTTATTAAGCTCTTTAGTACCTCCAGTAATGTTTTGTGTTTTTCAGGGCAAGGTCTTGCACAAATTGTGCTATTTCTAAATATTTTATGTTTTAAATGTCATTGTAAATGGTAATTTTGAAACTTCTTTTCTAATAGTTTGTTGCTCATATAACGAAACATACTGAGTTTTATATGTTGATCTTGTATCCTGAGATATAGTACATTCCCTTACCAGTTCTAGTGATTTTGGGGGTAGCTTCCATGGCGGCCTCTGATTGCACAATCCTCTCACTATAAATAGCAGCTTTACTTTTTCCTTTCCTGACTGCATGTCTGCTGTGTCTCTAGCTAGCCTTTGGCACTAGGCAGACCCTCTAGGACAACGTAGGGCAGAAGTGGTGTGTGCAGACATGCTCTGCCTCCTTCCCAGTCTTAGAGGGAGGGAATGCTCTATTCCATCGTTAACTAGAACGTCCAAGTCGGATTTGGGTGTCATAGCTGTGTGTGGACCTTATAAAATGAGTCAGGAAGTCCTTTCCTAAATGTTTTCTGAAAGTTTAAGATTAGTGTGTCTTAAATGATCGATAGGGTTTCTAGTAAAGTCCTCTAGGCCTAGATGTTTCTCTGTGGAACAATTTTTAATTACACATTCAAGTTTTTAAATCAGTAGAGGTCTACTAATATTTTCTATTTCTTCTTGTTCTACATTGTGTATTTTAGTTAAGTATGCTTTCCGTGTCTAATATTTCAGTTTTATGGCTTCTCACTCATATGCTATACTGGTAATATCTTCCCTTTTGTCTTTCAAGCTCAGTTTAAATTCTTAAGTTTTATAATTTTTTACATTTCTGATAGGTTCTATGAATCTTTGTGTGTTGTTTGGTAAAATGGTTCTCTTCAAATGTCTTTTTATGTGGTTTGTTTGGCTTATGAGCTCTTTTCTCCTGGGGTATCAGCTACTCTAATGGGACTGTGGAATAGCGAAAAGTTAGTCGACTTAGCCCCAAACAGTTTGGGGAATGGGCAGTGGATGGCCAAGCCAACGGATGGTCGTATGTGCCAGTGTCCTTGGTTCCAGAGAGCCACAGTCAGCTGCTCTCTACCCAACAAGATTAGTCCATGGGTTAGGGTTGCATGCTTTCTAACATCCCTTTTATAACACCCCTTTGCCCCAGAAGGAGGAGAAAACAATCCTAGATGTCAATTCATCAGCCATGGTGCTCCCAGGGCAAGAAGGGGGAGCAACTGTGGGAGTTAAAAAGATTCACCCCCTGACTTTCTCAAGTGCCCTCAAGCACCATCCTAATTTTGTTCCTGAGGACATTTGAGCAAGAGCTTTGAGTAACTCAGGAAAAGCAAGACTAGAACTTCAAGATGTTTTTCCTACTGTATCTTCATACATCCACGCCGGGCTTTCTCCTGCCTCCAGCCAAGGTCACTGCCCACAAACAAGTTTAAAGACCTGCATCCAAGGGTTTCTGAACTTTCTATCTTGATTATCAACCACTTTAACATGAAGCTTTGGCCAGGGAGCCAGTTAAGGCATACATTTTATAAAATGGAAGCTTTAATTTGAATTCAGATTTTGAAAGCCTTAAGAAAATTCTTATCTCGGGTTCATATATACTTGACCTTGCATATTGGAAATATTCAGGAACCATTGCTATCTAAACAACACCATTTAAATAAATGATATGATATTAAAAAGATTAAATTTTGTCAGCTAAAATTGCCAGAATGATCTGGAAATTAAGCTTATTTTGTGCATTATTATATTTCATCGGTTTTAAATCCATTCTGTTGATTTTGGAGTTTTTTATGAGAAAATTTTCAGAGATTTCTTACTCAAATTTGGAATAGAAGTGAATTGTGTTTTCAAAAGCATTTTACGTGAACACGTTTTGTGGCATTTCAAAGGCAACGCAGAGAGAGAAAGCTTGGGGAGCATGTGGGCCCGTTAGTAAGTCGCAGCATAAACTAGAGAACAAAGCAGGGTTGGCAGCTATGAAGATACAAATAATAAAAGCAACAGTTGCAAACGCCTTGACACCAACAGACAATGCTTGCCCGAGTTAGGTTACATCCGCTAAAAATGAACTTGCGGAATCACAGAAAATGAGAATGCACAGACTGAATACTCTGAAGCCTGGCTATGCATTTAGCATCGTGCCCCGTACTTCTAGGTGTGTTGTGGCCCTATTTTCAAGGCCTCCATTTGTCTCCCACCAAATCACTGAAACGGAATTCTTCTAAACTGTAAAATTTGGGAATCAGATTTTTCAATTAAAAATTCTTTTTACCAGATTCCTTTGAGATTTTCATTACTCACATTGTATTCTGATTCCTTCGTTGGTTTTGTCAGGCGAGGAGCCAACACTCCTCGTTTTTCGTCTTGATCTCCCTCACTCGGGTTACTGCCTCTCCCGCAGTCTGCCGTTGCTCATCCTTAGCCATGACGGGCGCTTCTAGAGCTTCAGTAAAACTCAGGTGCCCTGTCATAGCACCTGAGCCAAGTCATAGCACTCGGGAGGACATGGCAGATTTTAGTCACCTGGGTCTGTGGCAAGTGAGCGAGTAAACTGTTGTTCTCTTGTTGAGGTCTGAGGAGAAGGGTCTGCTCTGTCACTGTGACCTATGGGTAGTTCTTCCCAGCTACATGAATCGGCAGTGGTTCTCTCCAAGAGCAGTGTCCTCGTGGGCCCCAGACATCGCGGCATGTTGTAGGGAAGCAGCTGCACACAATGAGCCGACGTATGCATCCCCTTCCTCCCCCTTCCCTCTGTCATGCCTAGAAGCACCGGGAATGCTGTGCCCCAAGCCCTTGAGTTCTCTGACGAATCCGCGTCTCTGTGAAAATCTCAGCAGGTGCTCCAGTGCAGGGAAGCCAGGGGCTCGGCCCTTCCTGATCACATTGCTGTCCTCACAGAGCCCCCACGCCACTCCTCTGATTTCCAAAGGACTAAATCTGGGTGCTTTCGAAAGTCTGACAATTAAGTTTGCGAACTTGTTGCAACAGTGTTGATAATCTTTTTTTGATATCAGAGGGATGATTCATTATGAATTTGTACCAACTAGACAGTTAACCAAGTTTACTATTTGGAAGTGCTGAAAAGGCTGCGTGAAAAAGTTAGACAACCTGAACTTTTTGCCAACAATTCATGGCTCTTGCATCACGACAATGCACCAGCTCACATGGCACTGTCTCACAAGGCCTCCCTACTCACCTGATCTGGCCCCCAATGACTTCTTTCTTTACCTGAAGATAAAGGAAATATGGAAAGGAAGACATTTTGATGACATTCAGGACATCAAGGATAATACGACAACAGCTCTGATGGCCATTCCAGAAAAAGAGTTCCAACATTGCTTTGAAGGGCAGACTAGGCGCTGGCATCAGTGCATAGGTTCCCAAGGGGAGCACTTCAAAGGTGACCATAGTGATATTCAGCAGTGAGGGATGTAGCACTTTTTCTAGAAGGAGTTCGTGAACTTAATTGTCAGAACTTGTACGTTCTCCCTTGTTGCATCTGTAATAGGCATCTCCAAAAAATCAGGAAGATAAGTGAGAGCATTAAAAGTGGTTAATTTAAATCTGAATCCTCTTTGGGGAGTAAGAATAAACAAAAATCAAACCTAACTCTACTTTGGTAAAGACTCAAGGGAAATTGATTATATGTAACCGTGGCCCAGTCTCTCGTTATTTTTGTGTTCCAGTTTTATAAGTTTAAATACAGGTGTAAGTACAGCTCCAAGATACAGCTCCCTGTCATCTAGTTCTGAGACTGAGTGAAGATGAAAGAATTATTCTGACCAACCTGTTTTTACTCATTCGTGTATCAAAGGATTTTACTTCGTTATCTCTCATAATGACCATGACTGGACTCCCAGGTCAGGACTAAAGAAATCTTAGATGGCACTGATGAGTTCACCAAAGGTTCAACATACGAGCACCTGATATTAGATTTTCATAAGTTATAGATAAGAAAGGCCAAATGGTGTGGCCAAAGAACGTGAAATTTAAAGACGATTTCTGTCCCTAAGGCTGCCACTGAAATTGTAAGTGAGCGAACACCAGGTCCCATCTGTCTCGGCCCCACACCCAGCGGGTAGGGCAGGGTAGAACTACATTCATCATCGGGTCAGCTTCAGTCCCAAAGGGTCACCATGAAATCCGAGATGATTGTTGTTCTATGTCTATCCCAGGTTATCTGCATCGAATCTCCACACAGTAGGTGCTTTGGGGACTTAGGAACTTTCCTGGCACCCTTGAAATCACACCACATGCTTTGTCACTTTATCCCCCGGGGAGTAATTCATAAACAAGATTCTTTGGAATTAAACAACTCTCTTTATCACATAAAACACAATAACGAGAAATGTGCATCAAACTGAGTATATACATGTTGTAAGCATGTGGGCCCTGTCTAACAGCTGTTTCCACTCAGACAAATCACTTAGTCTAAGCCTCAGTCTCCTCATCTGTGAAATGGCACTGACACTGCAGATATCACAGCACTATGAGTTACAAGGATGGGTACATGTCACATTGTGCAAATGTGCGCACGCCTCCTACACGCATGTTGACACATTCGGTTATCAAAAGTACTTTGCTACTTGCAAATTTTTGCTTTTTTCCAGCTTGCTTTTCAGGAGTGTTTCATTTCTCCAGGATCCCCATTTTTCAACTGAAGGTGCAGCATATAATTTAATAGATCATCTCATCCCGAATAACCCGTTTGCAGTGGCTGTGCACATTTGGCACGGCTGCACAGCGCTCTCCACTATAAACGTCACCTGTGATCGATACTGTTGGCTCTGAGGCCGCGGGCAGCTCTGGCCCAGGCAGCAGGTCGTCAGCAGGCAATTTTGCAGTGTCGGAGCAATCTACAGGAAGACTTACTCAGCAGCAATACCAATTGCTTTTACTTAGAATTTAATTTGTATGATGAGTGCTTAACGCAAGGTTTTACTCTTTCCACCTCCTCAGTAGCTTCCAAGAAGAAACTTCAGAGGCACAAACAAAGGGAGATGAAGAGGCAGAAACTTCATAGGAGACACAGTTGGGCCACGAAAGGCCAACTCCTTCTTTGGCTCCTGTGGCTGCCAGACGCAGCCCGTGTACACATTTGATTATGGCGGTGGCTATGTCATAAGTACTTTTTTCTTTATTTCTTTCTTTTAAAACTACGTTTTTCCTTAAACGTGACAGGATATACACTCTGATACTGAAAGCATAAGGAATATGGGACAAACACAGCCAAGGTGAGAGACTAATTCAACTATTAAACCCACAAATAAGGCTCTCTGAGCATATCTTCACGAGGAAAGACGGTGCTGTCCATATAAAGCTTTAAAAGTTGTAAAGCGCAGTGTAAAATCATCATATGACAACACCGGAGTGCTGCAAAGGTCAAGAAGAAGAATGATTGGCTGAGGACTGGTACGGGTTGTTGCCAGTGAGGCAGTCAGGGAAAGTGCCCACGTTGTGGTCCTGGCCAAGTTCTAAACGTGCAGTTCACAAGCAACACGGTGGGTTTGGACGGGTGAGCCTGAGCCTGTGGAACGTACTTTCTCTCCTGTTTATTTTGCTACTACAGGATTTGACCTGTATTCTAAAGGGCTGTCAATAACATTGTCATTGTAAGAAAACACAATACCACGTACCCCATCTCCCATAACTCTTTCCAGCAAACAGAGAGCTCTGTGTATAACTCAGGTGCTAACATTTAGATCAGGCAGACTGACATAAATTAAAACACAGAATTTTAATTAATTTCCTAAGTCACATTTTACAACCCAAGATTGCTTCCTCTCATCTAGGATTTATATTCTAAAACAGGGAACGGGTTTCATGAATGAAGTAGACATATTGCATTTATCCCAATGGTTGAACAAGTGAGTGGTGTTTTAATAAATGTCTGTGGCCCTCATTATTCACCTCACAATATATTTCTGTTACAAATGGTGCAAAATCTTATGCCTTTAATTTAGCATATAAGCCAAGAGTTACTTAATTCTTTTAAATAAGGACTGTTTTGTGTGGTCATTGTTTAGGTTTAATGTTCAGGGGGAAAAATAAAGAATGTACTATGTGTCTCTTTTTTTGGTTCTAAAAATTATAAAAAGATAAAAATCTCATACTCTGAATGCTGAGTGTAGTCCATAAGGTAAAATGTGCCACATCTTGAGTGCACTGTTCATTGTGTTTTTTGAATTTATTAATATCCCTTATCTGTTCTCAGCATAAGCGTCACAGTGCACGTCTAAATTAATGTTGATACTGCTTATTCTATAAGATATTACATGGGTTTTCCAACATTTTTTAAAACTTAGTCTAATAAAACCAATTAAGTCATAACATTACAATCTATTGGCATCTATTCATGACTTGAAACATAATTCCTTCATTAATTTCATATTATTATATTAACTCTGATGAGCTGAATAGCTAAGGGGACAGAGAATATAGTAGATACGCCAGAAAAAAACACTGATTTCAATGCTATTAAAAATTATTCTTAAACATAGTCCAGTTCCTAGCTTCAGGCAATACTTTTAAAAGAACTGAAAATAATCTATTTCTCCATTTCTTAGTGCCTTGGATGCTTTTTTTTCTCCCTGGATACTATTAATCATACTAGGCAATAATACGAAAATTGTAGAAGATAGGATAATTGAACTGAATGTTTAATTAACACCGAGAATCTGTTTTACAAATATGTTATTACTGATGGAGACCAAGTGTCCTCTGAAGGTGAGCTCTTTGCCCGTCTCATCCATCACAGAGAGACCTGGTTGAGTGGTAGCAGGTTGGAGGCAGGTGATGTGGTGGTGACATTCAGAGTGACAGATTTAGAAGAGTGATGAGATGTGACTTGTCTGGTTGTCCAACGTACTATGACAAAATAAGGAGCCTGGAGGAAACCAGAGAGGTTAAGGGAAAGCTGAATCACGACTGAGACTTCCCAGAGCGGTAGAAAGCTGGTGACCGGCAGCGCTCGCTCCTGAGAATCCCATGGACACTGCCCCGGGCCTTCCAAAAAAGGGATGAGAATGCCTCCTTATTGTCAGATTCTCCCACAGTGAGGGCAGGAGATGCCTATGTGATACTTTGGGAAGGCGAGTGCTGACCTCTGTTATGTGTCTGAGGTATAGTGACCTGCAGCCGTCAGGTTTAATCATCCACGTCCTGCGCTGTGCAAGCCCTTTTTATTCATTCAGACCATAACAGACCCTACAAAGTCATTGGACTTCGCTGGGATTAGTGTTGTATTTCTGGGGCATGGAATCGGAAAATCATTCCTTTTGTCTTGATTAGCTTCTTAGCCTATACAAAAGGTAGATAGTAGGCACGGGCATATTAATCAGGCAGGATTTTTAATTTTATTTATTTATTTATTTATTTATTTATTTATTTATTTATTTATTTATTTATTTATTTATTTATTTTTTGGTCTTTCTGTGCAGTTACTTGGGCTGGGCAGGCCCAAAGGGGGCTGACGTGAGGAAATCTTCATTGTAGAGAGTACTGATCTTATGTAGTTATTACCTGTGAGGATGAGCTAGAAAATTAGGAAATTTCTCTTCATGTGACATCTGATGATTCCGTTTGCTGAGAATTATTAGAATAAGAAATTTAGAGTATTATATAAAATAACCTTGCTTTGACTAAAAGTATATATTAGAATGTAACACATATCCACTAAGACATTTATTTCTGTAACACAGTATGAATATTTTTGTGAAATACTTTAAGATCGATCAACTTTCATATACATCTGTAGTACATCAGTCAAATGTATGCTTGTCTCTTCGGCTGTCTCTGTAGAACTTGCTTATGTGGTGCCTGTGAGGTTGACATGAGGGTCCCTCTAAAATAATTGACCGTTTCAGAAACGTATTACATATGAATTAAAGGTGAATATTAATATGTACTAAGTTACAAAAACTACCGATGTATTTCTGTTTTGTTTTGTTGGAGTTGTTGAACTTAATTTTGCAATTAGTGTAAGGATCATTTTATGTACAGCAAAAAGGAAAAATCCCTCCAGACTGCAATGTCATTACCATTGGTACAAAGAGCTGAGTCAGACAGGGCACATCTGAAAAAGACCAAGCCTGGTGTGCTCAGGATTTGTGTCACCAGTCAGGCCCTGGAAAACCTACAAGGAACATCCTGTGAGTGGCCCTCCGCCGACTGCTGCAGTCTCCTTGGTGGCTGAGGGTGACATCTTATGAGCAGCACTTATGGCCGACCTTGAGAGTCAGAAAAATCCAAAGCGTACTTCTGCTGAAATTTTCAGAGTTAAATAGAAGATTAAAATACTCTTAAGGTCACCTTCTCTCAGTTACATGGCTAGGTTTCCTTTACGGAGAAGTCAGGCACCATCTTGTCAGTTCACAGGGAACAGAAAAGCCACTCTTGATTTGAATAAATGAGCAATTATCCAAACCTTACCATCTTCCTTCTGTGCTGTGGGAAACACAGGGCTGTGCATTTTGCTTAAACCATGATGGCTGCAGTCATGTGTCTAGATAGAAGGATTAAGATTTGCCATAAGAATGTCACAGGCAGCTTCGTTTTCTGGGAGATGAGGGCTCAGCTTCACTTCCTCACAGTGGGGACGTTGGGTGCTCTGTTTAAAATTGGCCTTCTCTGAGCAGAGATCAACTAGATATCCAGACACCAGGCCCTGAAAGGTAGCCTTATTGGTCGGGATAAGAATTTTGTACCATATCTTCCTCGAAGCCTTGAGATCATGAAAAAACGAGTCATAACGTTTTCTACTATTGAGAGTGCAACACATAGACTGGGACAAATTACTGTATGGATTGATGGTGTCACATGAGCCTAGAGCACATTTTGAGCATCTAAAGATTATAAAAGTGATGGTGATCCTTCCTTCACAAATGGATTTTCACATGGTCACACGCAAGCTGGGCACTCTGTGATATAATTAGGTGTAACTATTCATACATTTTGTATGAAGTATTAGTATTGCTTACAGAAAGTTTCAGTAGATGGCAGATAATGTTGGCTTTGATTTGATCAACGAATGGCAAGTATTTACCTAGCAGATCCCAGTAACACTGTCCTCCTCTTGCCTCTAGGTTTGCCTTCGCTGTTCTGTTAATAGCAACTCTTTCAAACTTCTCACTGGCAATCATCAAGGCTTAGTCTGGGATCTTTGCTAATTTTTCTCCAAGTGCTCCTCAATACAGCTATTTGTTTCCTGGCCAAAATCTCCCTCACAGACCATGGGAGCTGGTGCATTGTCGTGATGCAAGAGCCATGAGTTGTAGGTGAAAAGTTCAGGTCGTCTAACTTTTTCATGCAGCCTTTTCAGCACTTCCAAATAGTAAACTTGGTTAACTGTTTGTCCAGTTGGTACAAATTCATAATGAATAATTCCTCTAATATAAAAAAAAAAAAAAAGATTAGCAACATCATTGCAACAAGTTCGCAAACTTAATTGTCAGAGAACGTAGCCTTCCTTCCTATAACATGATTGTCTTTATTTCTCATTTCACCCTTAATTTATTAGAACTTAAATGCACAAAGTAAAGTGCTCAACTAATCTTTAAACTATTGGACGATAGGAACTATGTATTTTCTGTGTGTGTTTTTTCCTAATAGGATGAACATAGCATGTTTGATGCTTAGCTAGTATTTATTATTAGTGATCAGTATTTTTAAAAATTACAGATGGCTTCTCCTCAGGACTGGAAAAGTAGAGCGCATTTTTTTCCTGCTGTGTTTTTTATATGTTTATCTTTACAACTAACGCAAAAAGAGCAAGAAGAAAGGGAGTTTGTTTATATCCTGTAATAAGGTATCTTTTAATTAACAGCTTATTGCTATATTTGCATTCTCTCCTGTGACACTGGAAAGGCCTTTGCTTATATTTGACCTCTGTGTGCTTGTTAATTTAAAGCTATTTATAGACAGTATGACAGCATTCTTATCTTCTTACGTGTTCTGCTTTTGCCTCTACTTTTTGACGTGTGTCTCATGCCTTTGCTCTCAGTTACAAGGCTGTTCATTTCCTACTTTGGCCACCATTTGAGTGAATGAATCTGCCTGTCTCAACAGATCCTTGTAGACAACATTTAGGTCTCTCTTTACCCACCAGCATAACCATAGAAGACTTTTGACTTTGGTCATGGACTCCATCTGAGTTTGTGTAGTAACAATTACTCAACGATACCTTTCTTGTAGGTGAGCCCCTGAAGCAGCATCTCAGTGCAAACCGTCCTCCCGTGCGCCTTTATCCTCGTTTCTTACTTATCCATTTCCAACGGGGACAAGTTTTACCGGTCAGCAGCGAGGTCTTCCCACAGGTCAACTGAAGGCAATGACAGAAAATAAGAAAGTGCCCAAGTAAAAGAAAAGAATAAGAAAATCAAAGCATGGTGGTGGCTTAGATCTGCTCACCCCTGTTACGTGATTGCAGAAGGTACCCGGGCAGGACTGCGAGCTCACTTTCGAGTTGCTGCAGGGAGACGAGCAGTGTGCTGGTGGTGAGGCGAGCCGTCCGTTTCTGAGGGCATGTGGTTCATAAGACTTGACTGCAATTGTTTAAAAAGGAGGTGTGTGCGTTTCTGAGGGAGGTGACGTGCCTGAGGGGTTGATTCCAGCCTTCCTGCTCTAGTTCATACGTATCATTGATGCGTCAGGTGTAACGTGACGATATTTGCGAGAATGCTTGATACACCTTTTTCTAATTAAAAGTAACTTTATGTCCAAAGTCTCCATTTTTCCAAATTATTATTTTTTCCATAGCAAGTATTGCCTACAATGTGTCCGATGGGCAAGTGTCAGTTGTCTCACTGTCCCTCGCAGCCGTCCCTTTCTTCCTGCAGGGGGGGCCACTGCCATGGTGTCCAGGTGCAGAGCATGGACCTTGCCCAGACGCCCAGACATTCTGGAGGGAACGTCTGAGTTGGGAACTGGGACGCTGCCTTTACAGGTAGTGAGGACGCTTCCTGGTGCTGTAAAGCTTGAGAACTCCGGGGTTAGTGGCGCAAAGCATCGAGTCCCATTCTATTTACCAGCATGTCGTTTTCATGGGGCAGCTCTACCTCTCTGTGCTTCAGGTCCCTCAACCTCCGTGAAAGAAAACAAAAGGATCCAAGTCACACTGTGTGTGAGGACGAGGAGACAGTGAAATGCGAGCAGAGTTCCGGGGGTGTTGTGATGCGCAGTAGGGCCTAAGATCTGTACTAATTAGCAAGGCCGTCATGGTAAGTAAGTACACCCAGACTCTCTTATCCGCTTTCTGAAATGTAGTGGAATTTTAAAATTTAGTCAGAATTCAACAAATTTTTCCTCCTCTCTGAATGGTGATGGTTACTGAGGCCTAAATAGCTAGAGGGAAAATAAAAACTAAAGTAGGATCCCACGCTCTCAGAAAGCTATTTTCTAAAGGAAAAAGACAGACAGGGGCAAAGGGAAGACTGTTTCTGGGCTCCATGTATCTTCTCTGTGTGCTTCTGGCAAGTTCTTTCTCCCGATAACTTGTTTTCGTGTGTAGAGGCTGCTGGATCTCATGATAGTGACCCAGCGATGATGGATTTGGACCGTGCATTCATCCTTACAAAAGAAAATACGCACACATCCTGAGCGTTTTCAGGTTAACATAATTGCACGGCTGTCATTTTTCTCAGCAGAAATGAGAGAAATGATGCTCTGTCTTTAGTTTGCCCTTCATAACTTCCCCTTTATCATCTTTCCGCCCCCAAATTTGCGAAGAGTCAGGAGTTGTCCACTGAGCAGTGACGAGTAGACGAAGCAAGTTGTTCACTGTCACAAGCCTTATGTTCCAAGGGCTGAGGGTCAGGATGCTGCAGAGGAGACGTAAACACACAGGCAACCAGTGAATACATAGGCAAAGAGGGTGATTTCAGGTCAGGATAAATGCTGAGAACAAATGAGACAAGGTGACATCGTGGAAAGTGATGGGTGAGCTACTCTAGAGTAGGGCACCAGGAAAGGTCCTGTGGGGGTGACCTGCTCCAAGGAATTAGTACTTGAAGACATTCATCATTAGTGGGATGGGAAAGGGCATTTCAGACGTGCACTAAACCCATACGTGGAAATGAGCTTGTCGTTTGTGAAAAAAACCACAGTGGCTAGAACAGAGTGAGCAAGTGCTTCCAGGATTGGGCGCGGAGGGACCCAGGCACCGGGTCATGTGGTCCGAAGGCCACACGACAAACGCCACACAACAGAGGGTTTTCAGTTTTCTTCCAAGGGTAAGACACAGTCATTGGCGAGTTAGAGCAGTGGCGTGACATGATCTGACTCATGCTTTAGAAGGAAGAGTGCGGCTGCTGCGTAAGTGGTGCAATGTTTGTGAGGCCACATTGGAGGTGAGATGCTGTCAGGGTACCACTGGGTGGCCAGGTGCAGGGCAGTGGTGCTGTGGGTGTGGGTGGGATTGCACAGGTGCAGCCAGGGAGGTTTACTGACGGACTGGGTGGCTCATGACTGGAAGGGAGGAATCCGCGAGGACCTAGATTTGGGGAATAAACAAGCAGTTCAGTAGCATGGCCCATTTGTTGATCGAGGAAGGCTTATTTTAAATCTGGACAAAGTTTGTGCCTCAGTAGCGATTTCCAGGAACAGATAAAATTGAGAGTCATCTATGCATAGGTTGTAACTGAAATCGCGAGACTTCATAAGATGGTCTAGCTAGAGTAGGAAGGCGTCTGGACGCTGTGACATTTGCCTGTCTGTGGGGGAGCCCCCAAGGAGCAGACACAACTGAGGTCGGAAGGAAATCGGGTCCCTTGGGTGTCGTCGGGGCAGGGAAAGTGTGTCTGTGGAGCAGGGACTGTCACCACTTCTGTCATGCTGCTAAGAGCCCAGTAAGAGAGCAGTGAATGGACCGCTCGCTGGGGCAGTTTGTAATCTCGCAAAGAGCTTTTTCATTAGAGTTGCAAGGAGAAAGGCCTCAGTGGAGCAGGTTGAAGAGAGAACGGGAAGTTAGGAAAGGGAACGGTAATAAAAAAACAACTCTTTCATGGGAATGTTGCGTGAAAGGGGAAGAGAAAGTGGGGCAGTGGCCAGGACTGTGAGGCTATGTGACGATTTGTTTAAAAGAAGGATCGTATTAAGTCTTATTTGCATGCCAGTTGTCATGATCCCTCAGAGAGAGAAACAGAACTTGCTGATGCAGGAGAAAGAAGACATACGAGTAATTGCAGAACCGATATTCCTGAGAAAAACTAATGGGAATGGAATTCAGGACTCAGATGGTGAGACCGACCTTAATGGGATGGAAAGCTTGTCTTGTTGTAACAAGGCTTATCTGGGATGCAAGCAGGTAAGTGGTGGCCTTGGCACAGGCCTTGTCCAGAGGTGCAGGGTCAGTGAGTCACTGAGCGCGGAGAAGCGTGGACAAGACAGAACCGCTGTCCTTAGAGCACTGATGACCAAATGCCCATGAGAACCTGGGTATTTGTGATTGCATGAGATCCACATCAATAATGTTCTAAGTACAGATTTTGGCAACTTTTCCTGCTTTGATCATCCGGCGTTATGTTTTGGTCCTTGCACTGTGCCGGTGCAGACACACAGATCCAAGTTCATCTTATCGCACTCCCCCCTCCCTGTGGTCACATGTTTGCAAGCTGCTCCCACAGACTGATATGGCCTGTCACTTTTTCTGACACCGTTTAAATCATAGCAATGGTTTAATAGTTTCCTAAAAATGACGCTACCATTAATCCACTTCCTCGAGGAGCAAGTTCTATTTTAAGGAATATGTTGTGTTCAAAGGATGTAGAATATTTGTGTATGAATAAGTGGGAGTTATGTCTCATCCTGGGAGACCCAGGGATCTATTCGGGCCCAGATAAGAACATGGCAAGGAAAACAGTGTGGAGTCATGGTTACCGGCCTCGTCTCAATGCCAGGCCAATCCCTGCTCACACCCCAGAATCGCCAGGCTGTCCAAACTTGCGAGCATTTCTGACCCATGTTTCCTAACTCTCCCATCGGAAAATAAGGATCCAAGGAGCAGGTCCAGTCTGCACAGACCCCTCCTTGGCCGTGTTTTACACTGCATTTCCTCTGCTTTTTCTGAATTCTCCCCAAGGCCTGGAGAACAGCTTGAGGTGCTGCATTTACCCTGCAGCTAGAAGGGGATGAAATCTCTCCCAAGACTGCAGTTGTGTTGCACAAACAGCTTAGAGCTGGGGAGCTGGAAGGCAGGAACTTCTCCCTAAAATCTGAACTTGAGATTGGCAAGTGGACCTCAAGGTTGGTTCCTCAGAAGCAGGTCGCGGTGACATCCATTTGGTTAGTATAGCGAGCCGTGCCTTTTTTTCTGTCAGTCTAAGGAGTCAACAGACAGCTTGAAGTGACTTTATAGTCACTTGGGGAGGATCAAAACATTCCACATCGTCTGCCTACTTGTTTTCAGCGGAAAGTTCCAATGCACCAAAATCCCTTAGCTCAGAGTAGTCATGTTTGAGACAGCTGGAGAGCAGAGCCAGACAGTATTTTCTCGCAAAGACTGCAAGATAAAGATGCGCGAATGCATGTTGCAGTTACGTCCCTTAGTGTGCACAGGCTGGGCGCTGCCCATCGGCTGTGAACCGGGCTGCCTGGGGGAGTTCTGGGAACGTGGCAAAGAACTGATTAGCATGAGCTTTCTACTGTGTGCGATCACGTTACGTGTGGGGCAGTTCATATGTCTGCAAGGGCAACAGTAAATATGTCATCGGGCAACATCTTGCCTGGGACCAGAAACGAAAGTGGAGTCAATCAAGCTGAAGATCTAGCCTACAGCTGATGGGGCAGGACGGGGGGAAAGCGCTGACTATGGCTTTCTGCCTGAAAAGACCATCCAGGATGGAACTATGATGCTAGGGAGATCGTTCTTACTTGGAGGATTTGTGACTGTAACCTCAATCCGTTCTAATATTTGTCCAATTAAATCAGTTAAAGGCGTTTTGGCCGATAGTCAGCCTTTACATTAAGGAGCAATATTTTTTAAAAGGGTTTGGCTGGAAATGGCTGCTCCCGTGTTTTATTTTATTTGGGCGAAAGGAAAAAAAAATACAGAAAAGATAAATAATTGGACAAAAGGTCATTTTTCTCCCAATAAGCAATGTTGCAATTCATGGAACAATCTCTTGGTCCCATGAAATCTTTTTGTAGGATCCAGATTGCTGTTCATTCATTCATTCATTGAGTCATTGAACAAATATGTATTGTGTGCTCTCTTTGCACAGCATGTCAGTGGTGAAGCTCTAGACAAACAGCCCCCAGGAGCTCACACTGTAGATAAACTAAAATCTAAGTGGTATGTACAAAGAGCTGTGTGAATACACTTAGAGGCGTTGCATCTTTGATCAGAACAGTCCAGCAACAAAGCTGCACCTCAACGGGCATGCAGCCATCTTACCAAGTAGTACTGTTTTCCCTCTCAGTAACTCTTCCACGTTTCCTTCTTTCTCCTCCAATGTCCTGTATTTTTCCTTCTCATTGTCCCATTATAGTCTTGACTGTATTTTACATGGAGGATGGAAACCATTCCAAAAGATGCCCATGATCCCCTCAGGACCAACTCTTTCCTTTTTTACTGAACAAGTGGGGGACATGTTCTTTCTCTCGGCTGTGGTGGGTTGTTCATACGTGCTGCCTTCCCTATGATTTGACCTCTTTGGTTCTTTCTCTCTTCCTGCATCATTAATCTCAATAGAGCTGTAACTCTAAGCCACACTGGGGAAAGCCAGTGAGACAGTCCAGGTACTGACACAGGTGGCTCCCCTTCTCTCAGGCCGCCTGCAGCATTGCAGGTGGCAGGTTTACATAATACGATATAATGTCTTGCATCACATAATCAAACACACATATAATCAAGCAAAACCCTCCTTTACCCCACACATGCATCTAGTTCCTTTCTAGTATCCTTCATCTCTGAAATTCGTACAGTAACTTGCTACATTTTTTTCCAACCACTTCTTTATCTCTCATTTACTCTTGAGAACACTCCAATCAACGAGCCTTCCTGCAGTTGCCGTCATCAGAAATCAACACACCTAATGCAGACCTCTCTGCCCCTCATAGAAAGCGCCCTTCTTGGAACTCTATTTTGAATTCACTTTCATGATTGATTTCAGAATTTCCTGGCTTTTCCCCTATGCCTTCCTGATTATATTGTTTCTCAGCCTCCATTGCTGATTCCACTGTGTCTGTTTGACCTGAGAACTAGGTTCTGTTCCCTCTTCTCTTCCCTCTTTATTCTTTCTCCTTAGGGCATCTTTTCCAGTCACATGATTCTATTACCACATTCAAATTAATAAAGCCAAATTTAAATTCTTAGCCTTCTTGATATTTGCATTTGAATGCTTTACTGGCATCTTAAACTTACTATGTCCAAAGTTAAATTCTTGCCCATCTCAATAAAAATTCCACAAGACAATCAGTTTTGTAGTAACTAATTCAAGAATCATCTGAATTCTTCTCTTTTCTTACCCCCCATAATCTTAATTCCTCAGTAGTTCCATCTTTCACATCCATTAAAATTTCATTTTATTAGCATTTAGGAGTTTCCAGGATAATGGGTGAGGCCTTATCCTATTACTTTAAAGCAAAAGCAGTTGACTGTATTTACCTAAATACATAGAGGTCTTCTTTATTGTATTAATTTAAGATATGAATAGATAATCAAACGTCACCCACCATGGCAAGTAGACAAGAGGGTCCCAGAGGAAGCAGAAAATATTAACTATAAAGCAACACTTGTATTAGCATTCTTTGAGTGATTTAATTGGCATTATTGGAGACAAGGAAGAGTTCTAAGAAATTAAACATAAAACTGCAAATTTAGAAATAAAAAGGCAAAAAAAGGAAGATAATTTTGAGAGATTCTCCAAACATGTAGAACAAAAGACAAATGGCAGGGAAATATAATTTTTAAAAAGATATAAAAGACATTCAGGAATAATATAGGATGTCCTATATTTGACTGCTTAGCAGAGAGATACAAATTAGCAGACCCTGGATGCCAGGGTTTTGTCATTGAAAGGACGTGGAGCGGTCTGAATACAATGAAGAAGAGACTCATACTTAGATCTATGATTGTAAAACACCAGCATTCAAGTACTTAAAACTTGTGAAATATTCTAGATTGAACACAAATCATAATGAGATAGCCATTAATAATTGAGGATCTGAATGACAACAGATTTGTTTGTTATACTAAAAGCTGAACGGTTATGGAGAAAAACCCTCAAGAATGAAAAAAAAGTTTCAGTCTTCATTTCTATACCCAGCTAAAAGGTCATCAAATGTGAGGGGGGAAAAAATAACGTTTTCAGACCCATAAATATTACCTCCTATGAACCTATCTTGGGAATTTACTGAATTAATGGCCTAGAAAACCACAGCTGGTGGACATAGGGCAGGCAGGGAGAAGGCATTGAGATCCCACTTGGCATCCACAGTGACCTGTGCTGCAGGCTGGAGGCAGAGATTCAGATCAAACAAAGATGAGGGAATTTTTGGCAGCCATGGGGAGGTCTTTAAGAAAAATTAGGAGATACGATAGCACAGATATTAAAATAGAAACTTGGAAAACCCCAACGAAAGATTAGAGGTGCAGAATTAAAAATAAGAGAGAGAAAATAATCTGGATGTTCATGAAGAAATTAGAAGTTATGGTCCAATGAGAATTAAACTCTGATCTCAGCATTTTTGGAAAACCTTTCACTTAATAGAGGTTGAAACTTGGTATTCAGTGCTACTAGGTAATAAGAGTATACATGTTTCATCTTAGAGAAAATGTCTTTCCGTATAAATAAGTATTGTTAAATACTGATATCAATCCAAAAGCTTATAATTTTAATTGAACATATTTATCACTTGGAAGTCATTTATAGAATTCTATTAGATTATTGTCTTGATATTTACTTTTTAGTATGTCATTGAGAGAATCTCTCAATGACATACTTTTTAGCATGTCATATGTTGTGGATTAATCACTTCTGTTTGAGGTTAGAAAGAAGTTCCTCAATTCTGCATTTAAATGGATTGTGAATGATGATTTTTTTTTTTCTGTTTTACATTTGTATCAAGTTCCAGAATACGTATCTGAACCTGTAGTTTGAGCTCAGGAAATAGATCCACTACAAATTTGCATGGACCTGGAGAGTCCCTTTCTGATTTTAACTTTTGATGGCACGAAATGTGTTGAAAGCAGCTTGACGTTACTTGTGATTCATACAACGCGGTTGTTGTTGAATTGACAGTACTGCCAGCATGAGCTCCACACGTAAGCGCCATTCTGCCTTTTAATTTTAGGTTGAATTCATTAAGAAATGTTATCATGTCTATAATTGATAGTGGTTGAGGCAGTTACACTAATTCAGAAGAAACTGGTTTTGTTCCTGTGCTCAAAAAATCCCAGTGAAATTTTACCACTGCTAAGCCATTTAACCAACTCTGTGAAGTCAGGCAGGTCTGATTACCCAGCTTCCATTTCTAACAGACACTGACACAACTGACAGCAGTTAGTTTCCTTAGAGCAAATGAAGCTCACATTTACAACAATAACAAGTTATAGAGGTCAAGTGTGTTTTCCACACAGTACCTGGATGAACATGACAGTAAGCAGCCGTAGGGTTTAACTGCTTTCCCTTTTCACAAGTTCTGTGCCTTTGTCAGATTATATGTTCATTGTTATCACCACCGTTGTGATGTATGTAACAGACTGCACTTCCAGTTGTGCAGAATTCCTGTTTTCTCAACTTCTTTGAAAGTGTCCTTGCCTGTCCTCAGGGAATGTCCCTATAGGTTGGTTCTTTAATCACTTCAGACCTGGCACTGATTCCTCAGATAGACGGCAGCATAGCTGGACCAGTGTCACCTATTGACTCTTCAGGAGCTATGGGAAACCACTGGAAATCGATTGCTATATGTTTTTCATTGACGATCGCTCTTTTACCCAAGTTCTCAAATCTTTGAACTGTTGTTCTCACCAAAAAGCTAGGAGTCTTAATTGACCAGGTTTCTTTTTTCTGGGTACCTTTATTTGGCCACTGCACTCAAACACAATTTAATGAACTCTCCACCAGTAAATGTTTGTTGTTTTTCCTCTTGATTTACAAATGAGCTGATCAGAAATTTTTTTATGAGGAAATTCTGCCATTACTAAGTATCCTTTAAATTTTTCTAATTTTCCTGACACTTTCTGATGAGTTGAGAATATTGTCATGAATGTTTATGTGACATCAATGTATGTTGTATGTTTTTAGCACAGTTATACGCAATGTCATTAAGTAATAAACACAATCTTTCTCACCTAATTCTGTAAGAGAATAACTTGCACACCACTCTGCCTTGGAAGTGTGAAGATGCAGTCCGCTTTCATCTTTCCTCATGGTTTGACATGACAAGTGTGCACTGGTAGCACACAGGTGCATGTGGCATTCACAGGGATGCCGGTGGTGACTGTGTCCCCATGCGGCCATGCTCTGAGCACAGACAGGGACGTGAGAGCCCCTGTGGCCTGTGCTGCAGGTCCTGGGCTCTCAGCGGAGCGCCGAGGCAGGTGCACGGCAGGTAACCAGGGAGCATGGCCACATTCTAATAAAACTTCACCTGTGGCCATGGAAATTGGAATTTTGTCTGATTTTTCTGTGTCACTAAATACCTTGTAAAATGTTTTTCAGCTTCTTAATCATGCAGAAACCATTCCTAGCTTGCAGGCCATGCAGAAGCACGTGGCACGCTGTCTTTGGGGCACAGGTTCACAGGCCATTGTTTGCTGACCCTGATCAGCAGGGGCTGTGTCTACAGGCAGCCATGCCAATGACCCTGGTTGGGTTTGTCAGCTGGGGAGGGTGGGGAGCGAGGAGAAGGGTGAGGTGACATTCAACACCGTCACCTTCATGTGCCGTGTCGCCGCAGGAGTTGTAGATTTATCATTAAGTCTTCTGTACAAAATGTCGGGGAGCAGGCCTTGTGGGTAAGAGATGATTCTGCCTGAGATCAGTAGAAGCAAACAGGAACATTTGCCAGATGCTGGGGAAGGAACGATGTGTGAAAGCTTATTTGTGCACAGCGTCCAGCCCAATTTGTATGCACTTTTGTCACCTGATGGGTCTAGATGCTTAAGCTCTGCTACCAAATTACCTCCACTCTACGGGGTTTGGTGATACTCTTCTTGGGGGCCACTCCCTCTAGAATGCAAAGGGCCATGACCATGAACCTTATTTCCTGCTCCGTGACTTGTTCAGCTTTGAAGGTCCAAGTGACACGTGAGGTGATGGAATAAAATGAGAAGGCGAGGTTCTCACCGTCTCAAGAAGCATTACTTCCCGGTGGAAGGCTATTGAAGTTCCTATACAGATCCTGGGTTTTTGAGCCATGGGGATAGCTACTTGGGGTGGGCGAGTGACTTTTAATCCTCTCTCTGCTGTTGTGTTTCAATTCAGGAACACCAGGTTAAGCAGTTTTCTCCAATTCCTGCCAGATTCTATCAAAGAGTAGATGCACTTTCCTCCCCTTAGCTGGACTTGTGAGATTTTATGTCCCCCCCCACCCAAGGTCTTCTTGGGAATTTTCTTGAAAAATTAGGATAAATTTTATTAGGGGCGCTACTTGTCAAATGCTATTTTTAACCAAAAATAATAAACTAAAATCTTTAAAGAGGCAATTTCTGCTGCAATCAACCAACAAGAAGGCAACTTAGGTATTCAACACAACTTTGGTATAGCTCAAAATAATCTATAATTCGATATCACCGATGAGCCTTAGAATTAAGCAGTTTGCCAATACCCATAAGATTTAGATAGAATACAGTTTGGGCTGATGGAACTCAATGTCTGATAAAGATTTACAGACATGAATTAGTACATATGAAAACTTTTCATCATCTGAAAACTCAAAAAAGGGAATTCACCAAGATGGCCTTAACCTCCTCCCAGACTGGCTGTACTTTAGTCAGGTTTCTTCCTGAGTGTAGACCCCTGACCTCTCTTTTCTTAGATGCATTGACTTTAGAAAATTTGGAATTGTGAATTCTTTCTCTGACCCTTCAAGGTGTAAGTCTTCTCCCAGTTTCTAGCCATTTTTGCAACCTATAACCAAGGAACGTCTTTCTCAAGGACTTGGGAGCCATTCCTTTGAATTGTAATTACCAAGACAGAGCCCTGTCTCCAGCCTCTGTGGGGGGGCGGGGGGTTAGGAGCCTAACTTCTCTGAATGCTCAGCAACAAACAGATGCCCAACCCCATCAACACCCTCCCCTCAGTGTCCTCGTGACTTTCCACTAGCTCACCTCAGCTCGAAACACTCCCACCTTTCATTTCAGTCTCTCTCCCATTGCAATAGTCTTGAATAAAGTCTTCCTTTCCTCTTTAACTTTGTCTGGTGCGGTTTTTAGTTGACAAACATGTTTTTACATTTGTCTTTTTTATAGAGATTATGGAGACTGTTTTTAGATCAATATGGGCTTATTTGTTTCTTAGTTTATAATTCAGTACTGAAATTCAACATTTTAATCAATATTCCAAAACACTGGAATTTAAGAAACTCTTCTTTCAACACTAAAACAATGAAAAAGAAAGCCCATGCAGTGTAGGGAAAAACTAACAAAATAGCTTTGAAAGAAAGATTTTGTTTTAGAAATATAAAAATTTCCCTCCTTCCTTCCCTCCCTCCCTCCCTTCTTCACTCCCTCCCTTTTGTAGGTCTCTCCTCTCAGGTAATTACTGTAACTCAAAGGATGCAATCTGCTTTCCAATCTGTTTCAATTATCATTTATGAAAGTAAAAAAGAAAATCAGTGAACTTTGGGAAATTTCACACAATTCCTAGCATTTGCACTAAACACAGTTTCTGTTAAATTTAGAATGTCTTGATCACATTTAAGAAAAAATGTGTCTTAACCTGTTTTCATTCTCTATTCAGAGTGAAAGAAGACGAGGGGTGATCTTTACCATTTGGGAACCAGGGGTCCCCCAGACTGCACAAGAACTTATCCCGCCCTAATTCCGGTTCGTCCCTCTTTTCCCTTAGCCTCCCTCCTTCCTTGTTGCTACAGTTTGACCCAGGTCAGTGTCACCCGTGCTGTGCAGGACAGGGCTGTCACTGCTAACAGCCAGTGTGCTGCCTCATCCCGGGACTGGTGGCAGTGACGCTCGCTCACACACGCGAGCAGGTCCCAGTGGGGACAGCACAGTCCTGCACGTACCTGCCCTCACTTCCAGCACTTGCGATTCGGCTGCCTCTGGTGAGGTGACAATTTGCATGTTGAATGAGCCTTTGATTTGTGCAGGAGGAGCACATTTTGGGAAACCTCAGGATGGAGTAAAGCGTCTGAATCTGAGTTATGAAAGTGAAAATGTTAATTGTGGGAAACTAGGAGAATTAGATACAGGGTACACGTGTGTTTATTAAACGAGAAGAAATGTGAAAGAGGCGCGTGGCTGGCCTGCCTGTGAAAGCTGCTGTGCCCCTCTCCCTGTGTCTTCATTCAGTGACTCACTGGCAGACTGCAAGCGGCCGTGGAGGGAGTTTACCGCGTGGCAGTGAGCAGGTGTCAGGAAGCTGGGCTGTTCTCCCAGGGGAGCTGATTTACCATCACACAGCTCAGTAAGGACCGGATATGGGTCTTGCCCTCAAAGAGCTTAGGACAAGGAGCTGGAAAAGACAAGGAGCCTTTCATATTTTCATCCTGAAAAGATAACCTGGTGCCAGCATGGGGGCAACTGGTGTAAGGATGGGGCTGGAAGTGTCACCTCTTCTAAGTGCTCCTGGGGTTGGTGACTGGTGCTGGAGATGAAAGTAGGAAGCGACTGCAGGGGGTGTGGGGTGGGCACACAGACTTGTAGGCCATCCATTAGAACCCATGCATTGGTCTTCCCCGGCCACTGGTGAACTGAACTGCGACAGGAAGTGCTCTGCTGCACCAGTGCACTGAGCAAACCCTGTGTAAGACGCTGGACAACCTAGCACCTGCGTTATTGTTAGGTTCCAAGCTGACGGCCACACTTTCAGTGTTTCCTCCTTTTCTGTTTGGATTCCATATTGTTAGGTTGACTTTTGTAAAAGGCAGTTCTCATCGTGTTCTCGTGACCAACAATGGTGTCATAAAAAATGATACTGTAATAATCAAGTTACAGGACATTGGACTTTGGAAGCTGTGACACAGGAAGCGTGTTGGCTCCGAGCGTGTTGTGTTTCCTTGAAGCTGGTCCTGCCAGCATCATGGGGCAGGTCCCAGTGTTGTCCCCTTTGTCGGTTAGAACATAGAGGCACTGAGAGAGTACTTAGACCAAGGTCTCAGAAAATTGGGCGCTGAAGTTAAAAAATTCAGGCCGTTCATCTGTAGTAGTTAGAACCATAAAATCCACTTTTCAAGAAGATGCTCATTTTTGCCTCTTTCAAAGCCCCTGTGTGTGGATCCCAGTATACAATTTGTAAGCCATCTTATACTGTTTTCTCTCTAATAAGATTCCTTTGCCTCATTTGTAAAATGCAATACTCGCCTCAGAACCTTATAAGGATTGAATCTTGTAAGGAATATTCCGTCCTCACTGCTCAACTTACACTGTGCTCTATAAATACTGGTTCTGCTGCTTTTCCCCACCTTCCCTTTATTATTTTTCCTCTGTTATACCTATCATTACTACATTTCACATGAAACTGGCTAATTCTGTTATTCTTTATGTTCTTTACCTTGATCCATAGAGTGCATTGTGCGGTTTTGTGATATCTCCTGTTCTCTTTTGCTTTAACTTTCATACGTTTCTTGGAATTACACTTTGCGTGTTTTGTATTAACTTCTGATTGCTTACAAGACTCCTGTGCCCTGCATATTATAGCATGGTGCCATTTGTTGGGTAGATTTATAGTATGTCTACTGGAAAGTGGGTGGCATTTTCACTTATTTTCATGGATTTTGAGGATGCATTGGAATTTTAAAGGTTAGAGTTTTAAATCAAAGTCCAGCATTATTATTTTTTAACTTCATTCATTAAAGATGTAGATATAAACAATAGGAGGTCAAATGTGATTTCTGAAATCAACTGACACAAAGTGTTTAAAATTAAGATAAATCCCATAAAGATGAGCAGAAGGTAATCAGGTTAAGAAGATAGATCATTTTACATAAATACAAGTAAGCCATGCTTATCTTCGTGCCAAGACCTAAGAAAGCTTGAAGGCGCCATGGGTAATGAATGGAATATGTCATTGCCGTAGATTTAAAAGACAGAAGGATACCAGGCTGAGTAAATTGCAATGAAATATGCAGATATTCTCTTCCCAGGGTGGAAATTGGGATAATGAGTAGTAACCTCCATTAAATTGAACACATTCAGGTCATGTTCTTAACCAATGTTTATAGTATTCTTTCAACATAGCAGGATATTTGAAAATTAGTCAAAGTGTTTGGATCCATAGTATTTGATCACCATATATATTTTATTCAATGTGAAGTGCTGGTATAAAAATACCCCAAACTACAAATAGTGTGACATACAGATAACGGCTGTGTGGCCTCGGTGGAAATATGCTGAGGATACTTGTTCCTGAGCCAGTGGCGCCAACATTTTGTGCATCCACTTTCACTTCCTCCCACGCTGCCTGCACCTCCGCCATGTCCTGGGTTGGTAGCTGCTTCTCACCACTTAAAACTCACTTTCCATATAACTTTTCTTATAAATTAATAACTGATTTTGTTGTGTTTCTTAAATGGAAATATTTCAGCTGTGCATTTGTTTAGCAGATTTACGATGTGTGATTGATTACAAAGAACTGCACATACTAATGTGTACAAGTTGATGAGCTTGGACATACACACGCGCCACGAAACCATCACCAAGACCTAGGTAGTCCTGACTGACACCTGCCAGCATTTCCTGAATCTCTTTGGACCTGACTCCTAAGTGTTTCCATACAAAAGAGTTGTGTCTTTTCCATTAGACTGAGGTCACCGTAGCGACAGTCTCTTCCCACTGGTTAGTTCTAAACCACGCAAGTCACACACCTTAACTGCTTAGTTTTAACTCATCTCAACTGTAGTGCGGCTCCCTCCTGCTCGGTGCAACCTGTTGTTTGGTACGATGTCGGTGCTACGTGGAATGAATACGGGCCTTCTGTTGTGAAACACGGAGTTGAATCCTGACTCGACTCTTTTACTTGCTGTGTGACGTTAGGCAAATTCCTCAGCCTCTCTCATACCACTGAAATTTGTAGATTTGTGGTAAGACAGATTTGTATTTTTGGTGTTACTTGAACTCAAAATGGTTTTGCCATCACCCTCCTAACTTCTCTTAATGTGGTATAGAGATGGCCAGTGATAACAGGGCTGTAATATGGCCACTGATGGCCGCTTAGGGTGGTTTCTGGGAGTGGAAGACCGACCCACCCTTCCTGCCTTCAGGTCACTGGATCTCCACTCCTGTTACGATCTCCCCTCCCATTGCCATTGCCGAGGCTCTTGGTGACTCCCTTTATCTGGTCTCCATCATTTCTCTTTGGTCCTTTTGGCTTTTCCTGCCCGCCCCCCCCCCATGTAATTCTCAGTTTGGGGCAGTTATTTGCCCGTGAGTGTTCTGTTCATCCGTCTGTGAGCAGCACCTTTTCCTCACCTGTGCTTGGTCACCTCAGGTGCCAAATGGTCGCAGGACGCTTCTGCAGCCGGAGACATCGGTTGGTTTCCTCTCCCTTCCCTCTCTTTCTCCCTCCCCTGCCTGTTCCCTAGTGGTTCCCACTGTACGTAAGGACGTCTAAAGTGTGACTTCCTGAAACTGAGATGAACTCTATATGACACATGTCATATACACACATGTAATTTGTATGTATGGTTCAGAAATAGCTTTAACTGATTGTACATATTTATACCCTAAGAATAGTTAGTTACCATATAAAATACAGGCTACCCAAATTGGAATTTCAGATAAACAAGAGGGAATTCTTCAGTGTCTATCCCAAATATTGCATCGGATATATTTACACTAAAAATTACTTGTTTGTCTGAAATTTAAATTGGACTGTGAATCCTGTATTTTTATTTGCTGCATATGGAAGTCTTAACCTAAGTATTTTTTTGCAAGCCTGATAAATGGTTTTTCAATCAAGCAATGTGGAAAATCATTTTGTAATTTTGAAAGTTAAAACTTTCAGTTGTTCACCAGGAGATGTGAACAACATTTACATCAAGAAAATGAAAAATTGCCAAATTTAAGTTGGCAAAATTCTTGTCGTGACAAAAATTGATGTATATTCCCCTTCCCCAATAAAATCTTAAAAAAAAAATAAATTGATGTATATTATCCTGGTCACCGGAGAACTACCTATTTTCATTTTTATAATAATTGAGTATTATAAGTATTGCTTATTATAACTGATCTCTAATTCATTTTATGGGAATTAAAAACACAGGTATTTGTTTACAGATAAGTAAATAGCCACCTTTTGTTAAATCAATATACTGAATTAATGTAAAATGCTCGGAAATTTTATTGATTTCTTTGAAAAAATAATAACAGAGGAAAAACCAAATACCCGAAGTTTGCAGTGAGAAGCAGATGCGGGAGCCGAAGCAATTGAATGGGGGCTGGGAAACAGAACACGACTGCCCCCCTTTCCGTAAAAGCAGTTCTCAGGGCAGAACCGTTTCACGTGTGTGCCAACATGAGCGCCGTTTTCCCGTCGAAGTTCTCCTTTGAGTTGTAGGTCGTTCGCAAAGTGGGTGGCACGTGTCGCCGGCCCTTCGCAGAGAACGAGCCGCAAACCCTGAGCTCCGTCCCTCCGCGCGCGGCGCGGCGCGGCGCCCCCTGGTGGCCAAGCCCGGCAGTGTGCCACGCGTGCACAGACACATCCAAAGGCAGAGCTTTTCACCCGGAAGCCTCGCGTGGGTGTGAAAGCTCAGTTCCGTGAAGCCACGTGCTCCCGGGAGTTGAATTCAGGGCAGTTTTAAAATGCTTTCATTTACCTGGTACAGTCGGGGTATGAATCTTCACTCAGAAAAATTCGGTTGAATTACATGTACATCTGGTCCAGTGTTCTGACTTCCCAGGTACTGCTTATGACTTTTGAGTTAACATCAAATTATACACTCACAGAGTTTGAGACATTTAGGGCGCTCAGAAATTATCTGATTCAAATTCTTCCTTCACAACAGAATATATGGAGCAAAGAACGGTTGACAGTCAGCTATGAACTGACAGAGGCAGAGCTAAGAATAGTCTCCAGACACCATCTCGGTGCAGTTTCCAGTGCGCGCTGGTGCATCTGCCAAAAGGCCACAGTGCTCACCAGAAGGCAGGGACCTGCTACTCAGTAAGGAAATCTGTCTTTTTGAAGGAAGGTAGTAATCTTATTGTCCACAGAATATATTCATATCCTAACAAGCAAGAAATAAGGTCTTACATTCTTATTAATGTGAAGGTACAGCTAAGTACATATATCAATGCCAAATAAAACTTGGCTCAGTTTTTAAAATTGAATTTAATAACCCTAAGCCATTATCTTATAATAACAGAGAATCAAGAAATATAACTGTACAATACTCTGAAAATATAGATTTCATTTGTATAGACACATTTTACGTCAATTCTAGTGTGGCATTTTAGTAACAGCTCGTAAATATTTAAATAATTATGATATAATAATAGGATTTTTTACATTAAAAAAACTTGCGGACATCGTAGAGAGACTTCAAATCCTGGGTAGGTAACAACTCACTAATATCTACCAAGTCCCCAGAAACTTTGAGATTTAATATTTCATGTGATTTACAACAATTTATGGATTATTTTGTTTAACTGTGGGTTCATAAGCAGATTTCAGATATATTTTTCTGCTCCTCGTCAGTATCCTAAATCATGAATTTTCATGTTTTTTTATTTCATTTTTAAATGGAAATGCTTGAATGATTCTGCTCATAGGGTAACATATATTTTAAAAAATAATTTAAAAATTATACAATTTCAGTATGGACATTTTAGGCACAAGTTGATCAAAGTCCCAATGGCCGTGTGCCCTTGGAGCGGAGTATTTTCTTTGTAAAGTAGTGAGACACCCATAACCGCACGTCTGCTTATTAGGAATATTTAGAATGGACTCCCAGTGGGGAGGGCGATGAATGATGCATCCACTCCCTTCCCACTAAACAACGTGTTTCTATAATTTTTGGATTAACTGTTGAGTCCTCACAGTTTCATGACATTTGGTCTCAATCCAGTTTAAATGAAAATTAAAGATTCAGTGAAATGTAAGCAATATCCAGCTAACTCCATTCTCTTTCCAAGGTCAAACAAGCATGTGAGTAAAGACTCTTTAAAAGGAGAAAGTAAAAGTTATCTTTAGAGTGAGGTAATCTTTAAAGTGCGAATTTCTGAAAAGTAGAAGTAATTACAGTGGGTAAATGCAGATGCAGCTTTGGTGAGGATGTAAAGTTCCAAAGGCCTCAGTCATCTTGTGTGCATGTCCTGTCCCAGATCCCTCTAGCGACACTGAAACTGTGTCTCTGGGTCGTCCATTTGCTCGTCTCGTGGGAACTAAGGGTCTAGCATTTTTCTGCCTCCTTTGGTTAGCATGATGGTGATTTTACTAGAAATATCTGCTGATACCCTGATGTTGAAGAAACTCTTGGGTGCAAATAATTTAGATTTTTTTCTAATTCATTTTTAAGAGTTTTATTTGGATGAGTCAGTTTTAATCTTATAAAGGATAGTCATATATTTTACCAAAAAATTAAATTACTGCCTGTAGTGTCAAATTATGATTTACTGACACTGATTTATGCTCTTATATTAAAATTAGACTGCTGCCATTTTGATGATATAAACAAAAATTCTGTAACTCTTAGCTCACTTGAAATGACCAAAGCTATTTTTCAAAGAATTAAGTCCTTATAAATCTGCAGATTGCTTTATAATGTACAATGAACGAGTCACTTGCTTTTGACTTTGCGAATGACATAAAAACGAAACTATTCCGAAGCAGACGGAATCGGGTATTCGTAATGGTATTAGTAAAACAATGACAACGTCTAACATAGATGAACTTCTCGGATCTATAAATGTGCGTGAAGAGTAACTTCCTGTCCGACTGTACACTGTCAGAACGTCCTACTGTTCAACAGCAAGTCAGACCATGAAAGCTGCAGTGGAAACTCCTTATGCTACATTCCTTAATAATAAGAAGCAACGTATGAGTGATTCTGCCTTTTCCAGCATTAAGGCAATGGAAGCTAAGTGAGGTTAAATCATTTCAAAATGAGGAAACGCACAAGGCGAGCACTAAGTATCCTGGAATGGAGCTTGTCCGGCACCCTTTCGCACCTTCCTACTGCTGCTTTCCCTCTAATTATAACCACACTGGTACGGGTTAATTCACGTTTATTTTTGTTCTTATATGTAGAAAAAGGATTTTCAACTTAAATGTTTAGTTTCTCGTTCTTGTTGGAAATTAGCACTTAAAAGTTTCTCCATAAGTTTAGATTCCAATTCAATGCCTCTGATTGAATATAAAATGCTCACTTCTATATCACACATTTTTACTGTGATCTTACGGCTTTTACGGACGCCAATCTAATGTCCATTCTGTTTTCCATTTCCTTTTCTTTGCTGGTGAACTGATGAAAAGTGCCTTTAATACGATGTAACAGCTTGAAAGGGACTAAGTATGTTTTCATAACAATGTTGAAGACGGCCTTGCTGTGGCCCCTTTTGTTTCTAAGGAATGAGAACGGTTATGTTTCCAGTAACCAGTTAAAGCCGGAGCACTTGTTACTCTCCGATACAACCTGCTAGGAATGTTCTCCTCATGTTTCACTCTGAACATTTTAAACCGTTTTCTTTGCCTTTTTTAACCTCCTTTGTTAGCCAGAGTCCTGACGCGTGTGAGCAGCTCGCTGGCTGTGTGGACAGTGTGCAGTACTCACAAACTATCACAGCCCCTTACGTTCTTTAGTAGTTAAAATGTACAGAGCACTTCCAACGTAATATCCCATTTCATCTTCACAACTACCCAGAGAGTATGCAGTCCCATTTCATGGATGAAGAGAATGAGGGTTAGAAATAAGGCGCTCGTCCTGAAGCTGTACAGCGTCTAAAGGAAATCTCAGTTCCTCCATTTTCGCAGCCACCGTGTCCTTTCTCTTCAGACCTGTCCCCACACGCTGCACCAGGACAAGTCCGATGGGCCCCACGGGACTCCCCAGTTTTAGTCTGCAGTTGTTGCTTGTATGAGGCGGGTAAGACAACAGTGAACTAGCTCCTCAACTGGGTCCTGTGTTCACGGTGTTCTTCTTGCATGTCTGACATAGGTTAGAATACATCTTTCCTATACGTCAAAAATCAGTCAGCTGCAAATCAGAATACTTTTTTTAACCAAATATATGACTTATTTAGCCTTCCTGATACTCAGTAGCCTCTTTTGAATAATGAGGAATTTGAGGAATAGAACTGTAAACATTTCCTGCCAACTTATCAATGCCATGTCTTTGTTGAAACTGATATTTAAGATAGTGAAGGGGGTCTGAGTGGACTGGCATGAGGAATAATTGGAGACAGGAAGAATGATGTGAGCAGAGCACGTGCAGCTGACAGGAAACGACAGGAGCATGAATTCCTGAGGGACAGTGGCGTCTGGTGCAGGGGAGGGAATGGATTGGAGGACACGCCGCCCCTGGTGACTGCCTCTGCCCAGGGCACGCGCTCATGTGGGAGTCAAAGGTGTGACCAGATGGGAAAGTGTCCAGGGAGAATTGGGGGCACTAAGGGCTACACCAGCGAAGCAAAGGAATAAACTCGGCTAGGGATGTGTTGTGTGTTAGGTGACAGTGGTGACATAAATTCTCGCCCATGGGATTGAGCCGAAGACTGGAGATCTGAAACTCACCAGAGTGGAAGTCAGATAAAACTGCGCTGAGAGGAATCTCTCCGCGGACGACAGCGCGAGGGCCAGAGTTAGAGTCGGAGTGTGTGACTCCCGGCGCGTGTTCTGGCGCACGGACGTCCCTGGGGGGAAGACGACTATTGCTGGAGGGAAGGTCTAAGGGGGCAGACACAGCTGTGGGCACAGACTGGGCTCCCCAGCCGAAGGCGTGAGGGCTGCGTACCCACTGCTGCTTCTCTCATGGGGGTTCCAGGCGCCTCGGCCTCCAAACTGCAGGCACTCCACGAGGAAGACGCAGGAGGCCTGGGGGCCACGTCCACCCGCTTCTTGTACTGAATCTTGTCTCAGCTCTGTTTCTGTTGATGGTAAATCTAGGAGAAAACAGCCGTCAAGTCCAGGACTTGGGTCTGGTCCTCCTTAGACCCTAAGCCACTGGCATGTCTGTCTCAGCTCACATCACATCGATCTGTTTGCATCCTCAGTTGCTGGGTGTTTCACTGTCGTTAATGGATGTTCAATGGAGGAATGCATGGGCAAATAAATCAAATATTGGGGAAACAGTCATAGATATGGAGGTGAAGATCACATGTCAGTGCAGGAACCCAGACTTGCAGTGTCTTCATGGCAGTGATGGTGGCCAGCGCCTTCTCAGTCCTGCCCTGTGTGTGTGTGTGTGTGTGAGTCCCAGGGGCCCTGTGTGGCCAGAGTCAGCATTTCTGAGAAGCTCTGCACCTTAAGGATCCACCAGGGAGCACGGCTCAAATAACAGGCTACTAGACGACCATTCCAGCCATGAGTGCCCCGGCTAGTAACACGGGCCTGAGGGGGTGCCCGTCGCTGAGCACTAATTCAGTGTTCTTGGAATTTAAAACAAAAACAAAAAAACACGGCAGGTTCAATGGATGCAAGTAGGCAGGAAAGCACACAAGTTGATACGATAGGGGAATGAACAAATTATGTATCATTCCAAGCTCTAGAACTCATCTGCAAGGCTCCGGTTGATGAAGAAACCTGGTGCAGCGATGGTTGTAGTATAGACTTACCCCGGATGTTATTTCCAGCTGTCGTCGTCCTCCCCCAGCCCAGCATGCGGCTCCCCTGCTCCCTTCTAATGGCTGTCATTTGCCTCTTGACAGCTGTGCACACCGCTCACCTCCTCACACCCCTTCTCTCCCTTGTGACGTTTGGTTGAACTGCTGTTAACAGCGACAGTGACTCCTTTCCTTTGGCTTCGTTCATTCTCCATTCATCTCTTTTGCCTCTCTAGTCAGCATTCACATGCAATTCTGAGATGTTCCTTAGGTTTGTGAGACTGTTAGGAGAAAGAAACTCCCTGACAGAAGCGCACGCAGCAGGGCTGAGTCGTGAGGGGAGAGCCCCGCACCCCTGCAACGGGCAGGGTGGTGGCACTCTGCATGTTCACTCAGTGTGTCCAGGGCCCCAAGGCCTCGTCCAGGGCTACCCGCTAAGGAGCGAACGCTGAGCTCGGCGGGTCGGGACTTCTTCACAATTCTTATAACAAGTGAGAGACGAGGTAACAACTCACCTGACAAAGAAAGTGGTCACCTTTCCTCAGGTACAGTGAAGTCCATATGGGGAGCAGCTGCCTCAGGCTTATTGGACTAGCGCAGACATACGGTCTATGAAGACACTAGTTATTAAATGCTCGCTGGGACATAGGAAGTAAGACATGAGAACTTCTGGAAGGTGACTGTCCAGAGTTGCAAGCATGCAGCAAACATAGTGAAGATTCAGTGGCCTCCTCCAAAGAGTTCCTTTAGGGTAAAGTGTGAAGCCTGCAGTGGCCCATGGCACTCTGCTCGGGTCTCTTACCATCTCGGACCTTGACCTTGGCACACACCTTAGCCTCTAGCCCTGGCAGACTGTTGGTTGTCCAGATGCGTCCACCACACACAGGCCTGGGAGAGCCTTTCCTGAGCCACCTGGCAGGTTTCTGCTTTTCCTTCCAGATACACACTGAGAACCACTGCTTTGTGACGCTCTCTCCAAGGGCCCAGGGAAATCTGCTACTTCCTTCCACCCTCCTCGATAGCATTTGCATATGGAATTACCTGAGTCCTTACAAAACTGCTGTAGTTATCAATAGATGTCTGCCCAATATTTTATTTCTGTTTCTAGAACCTTGAACACTCATTCATGCACCCATTGCTCACTGAATGCCCACTAAATAATTTAATAAATGTTTGTAAAAATGCTCATCACTAATCACTAACTTGAGATCATCTTCTGAATTTAGTAATCCTTCCTTTCATTTCCCTTGGGGGGGGGGGGTGTCCTTGCAAGCTGAGGTTTCCAAGTGCAGGCCCTGCCTTGTTTGAAGCTTTGTCTCTGCAGCCAGTCCCCCCCCACCCGTGGGCCCATCCTGCGTGTGCATAACTGAGGGTAATCTCCCCCTGCTCCTGTTTCTGTAGGACAGGCTTTAGCCTCTTGCTTGCCTATTTGATCTGATGTTAACTCAGTGTTCATTGCAAGCCCCTCGCCATATCCTGTCCTTCACAGACACTGTTCAAGCAGCTCACAGCTCTCCATTCTGAGCTCAGGGCTGAGGTATTTTCTTTGAGAAATTCCTCCTTGCTGATAGCCCAGCAGCGTTCAACTTGCATGCCACTCCAGATAAAGTCTTCGAATATTCTGGTGCATTTTGCAAGGACTGCAGCATTTAGAACTATTTCCTCATGTACATCTCCAGTGAATTTGTTTTACCTCCCCTCTGGTCAGTGCTATCTCAAGAGTTAGGAAAAGAGTGCAAACTTTTTTCCTGTGTCTCTTCTCTCTCTAACTTTGTACTGGCTAGATACAATGTATACACTTTTTCCTGTATCTCTACCCTCTTTAACTTTGCACTTGCCTAGATACAATGTATACACTTTTTCCTGTATCTCTACCCTCTTTAACTTTGCACTTGCCTAGATACAATGTATACACTTTTTCCTGTACCTCTTCCCTCTCTAACTTTGCACTTGCCTGGATACAGGATACACCCTTTGCTAGATTCTTATCATTGATGAATGTCCCCACTAACTTCTAGAATGGCCTTGCTTTTGCGTTGCCTTCTAATTGTTTCTTTTATGTAAGTTACCTTAACCCATGAGTTACAAACAAGGTAAACACGGAAATGAATTTCTATATGGAAAGTCACTGGACTGTAGTGGGAAATGTGCTGAATCTGAAGTCAGAACACTCGGGTTTGAATTCTGCCCCTCGAGTGGTTTGCTGGGCAGTTACATTTCATGCGCATCGTTTCCTCCATCTGTAAAATGAGAAGAAAACAGGGACGTTGTGAGACTTAAATGAGATACTGTGTGTGAAAATATTCCGTGACTTAATATACTACATGATATAAAAAGTATTTCTCGTGTCTTCCAAATTCTTTTGTGGACAGGACATGCTGTGCACAGAGCAGAATATCAGGAAAGCCTCCAGAGAGTCTTGGGTCAAATTGGGTGGGTCGTTATTTCCTGCAAAGTCCCATTCCTCAGCTTTTTTGTGGTTCCCCTTAGGATGCAAATTATTATATATAGTCTGATGCAATTTCTGGCCAAGTGTTTTGCAACATTTTCTATGGGCTTGCCAAGCATGACCTCTTGCAGTCCTAAATGTCCCTTGACCAACTCTCAGGTAGCCTGTGCCTGGTCAGTTCTCTCTTCCGCCTCACTGAGGTCGCTGTCCTACCTGGAGCCGCCTTTATTCCCGGCAGCGCTGCCCTTCTTTCCTGTGGGCCCCTCTTCCCCTCTGCTGGCTGCCTGGGAGAAGCACACTCACTGGCCAGGCCCCAAACACATGCCTCCCTCCCTTCCCCGCCTCCTTCAGCCAAACCATCACCTGCCCAGGGCTGCTGCCGCGTCGTTCCGCGGCCTCACACCGCAGCGGCTCCAGTCCCATCGGCAGCCTCCGGTCCCGCCAGCCCCCCGCTGAGGTCTGCTCCGCGTTGCTCAGGTGGCTCCCTCCTCCCTTCCAGCGGGTCCCTGCGCGCCCACTCGCGCCCACTCGCTCCGACGTGGTGTGTGTGGACACCTAGGACCACCCTTGCTGGGTCCCAATGTTCATGTGTGTCCACCCGACAGAACACCTTTGGAAACTGAGCATTTTCTTCCTGCTTCTGTTTGACTAGAACCCCGCCCCCAACCCTGGGCCCACTCCCGGCGCCTGGAGGGCGTGGTGATGATGGAGGGTCTCCGGGAGACCACAGGCCACAGGCTGGGTCGGTGGACCCCAACAGTTGGGATGGTCGCACTTCCATCTCCGGCTTCTCAAACTTGGTCATCCGGGCAACCAACCTGCGCTTCCCTGAGGCTCAGCGCCCCCACCTCCGGGCAGCTGGATGGACAACGTGGTCGTGCCCAGGACCAGGCGGGCCGCTCCCCAGCGCGTCCGGGGTCCCCAGCAGGGCTGGCGCCTGTGCTTCTAGGGCTTCGGCTGGGTGGGCAAGATGACAGGGCCTGCCCGCCGCCGGGGATGGGGGTGGGTGTCTGTTCAGGACCTGGTCCCCAGCCGCGGCCCTTGCTGCCGGCTGGCTGCCTCCAGGGCGCGGCGCAGCAGAGGCCCCTCTCCCAGCCATCTCCCGAGCAGCACGCGCGCCTGGCTGTGAGCGCTGGTGTGCAGACGTGTGTGCGCTCCTGGGAGATGTGTGTATGGTGTGCGCGCGCGGTTGTGTATGTGCTCGTGTGCAGATGTGTGTATTGTTGTGCGCGCGTGCGCGCCGAGACCAGGAGCCAGCGGACCCGGAGGAAGACAGGAGGCGGAGTTATGTAGATTACGGATGAACGTTCTGGAGGGAGCGGGAGAGGAGGGACCGAGAGGCTGAGGCTGGAGCTGGGAGCAGTGGCCCTTCCGCAGGAGCTGGAGCGGGAGGCGGCGGCGAGCAGGGCGCACGCGGAGCAGGACGCGCGGGCGGGACGCTGCGCGGGGCCGGGCCGGGACTCGGAGACGATGGTGACCGTGGGCCGCCGCTGACCTGCTGCGCTGCTCCGGGCTGCCGAGCGCAGGCCTGCTCCCGCCGCGGTGAACCTGCGGGCTCCTTCCCACCAGGAGTTTTGGAAAGGAAACGGGGAGGGAGGGAGGGAGGGAGGCGGAGAGGGAGGCGCCGGAGCTGGTGCGTGCGCTGGGGCACAGTCCGCTATGACCGTGCTCGCCCTCGGCTCTGGAAGACGGCTGGCTTCCGTGCAGCACTCGGGGGCGGCTCTCCTGCAGACCTTGCTGTGGATTTTATGTGCTGCCGTCTGCGGAGCGGAGCAGTGCTTCAATGTGGAGGTGAGAGAACCAGGCTTTCTCCCCCTGCCCGGCCCGGGCTGCTGCTGAAGCGCTTCGGTCGCCCCCGGGTCTGGGTTGCTCAGAGCGCGGTCTGAGCGGTGCCTCCTCCAGCCCAGACCCGAGCTGAGCTCCCGGGTCTCGGGGACGGATGCGCACAGACCGAGTCCGTTATCCCCGAGGCACAAAGCACGATGCTGTGCGCTCGGCCGCGGCGGCGCCGTCCCCACTCCCAGCGGGAGAGGCCGACGTGTGGCTCGGGTGGCCGCGCGGGGTGCGGGGCGCGGGGCTCAGTGCGTGGCATCGGGGCGGCTCAGGCATTGTTCCGGGGCCCTTCTCCCCGTGCTCCGTGTCAGACAAAGGAGGTTAAAATCAGAATCGGGGCCGGGGTGTGTGTGTGTGTGTGTGTGTGGTGGGGGGGAACTGCTGCGTTTATTGATGTTGCTTTGTGATGAAACACTTGACTAGACTGACTCTTTTTCTCATTTAGGTCTGAATTAATACACTGTAACTGAAGCTGGTACACAGAGGGCTTGAAAACCGTCTCTTTCTAAGTGTCTTCTTCTCCCCTCCCCCGCCCCTAGAAACCTCAACGTGACTAAATGCAATAGTTATGAGGTGTGTTTTTAATTTGATTTCACACTCTTGGGCAAAACGGACAGGTTTTAGATTGCCGTTGGCTTTTCTATGGGGACAGACACAAAGCCAAAGGGAACTTAAGGGTAAGGATTGGTCACACCTCCGCTGAGGTGCTCTTCCGTGTCTGCTGGGCGTGGAAGCCCTGATGGGCTGCGAGTCCCCGGGCTGAGCCGCGGCCACCTGGGCTGTGACACCCGCTTGCCACGCACACGGTGCAGTCCCCGCGCAGCCAGGGGCTTGTGAAATACACTCCTTTTCACTGGCCTTCTGTCTTCTGACATCTCAGAAGAATTAGGATTTAGTCTCTGAAGAATCGTGTGCTTTTTACCTTGTGTTGTAATCCTTCAGAGCTTCCTGTCATCTTGGGGGAGAGGAGTGTGTTTGCACAACAGCAGGACCTGTTGCACAGTATTTGAGCACGTAACAGATTAACAGTGTGCGTAAGTGCCACATGTGAGGGCATGTTCTGGAATCACTGTTTATAGAAACCATTCTTAAGACCCCATGTAACAAGTGATGGTTGGTAGAGAAACACAGTATTTGAAAAAGTAACAACCAACATCAAAGGAGTTATCGGACTTCACAGATGTGAAGTATGCTTCCATTATGCAAAAACCCCAACTTGGAACCCAAAACTCTTTAACCCTTTGAAAAATATAACTTAGCTTTTCTGGATAAAAAGAGATGCAAAGGGGCTGAAAGTGCAGGCTGTTCTTCATGGCACATTCTAACTTTTGGAATTCCATGGCACAGCTGATGTGTGTACCTACCATGGAAGTCAAGAGCTAGTGTGACGGTGAAATGCAGAGGTTTTCAGTTCGTAGCTGGGGGACAGAGTGGCAGGCTGACTTATAAGGTGCCCAGCAGAAGACCTTGGCTTCAGTGGTGACGGTGGTGCTGAGGTGGGAGCTGGCCCCCTGAGCCAGGCTTTCTCTCCTCACAGAGAAGAGGGCGGGCCCTGCTTTGGAAACTCTTAGATTTGCTTTCAGACATCATTGGAGTAGTGTCAGTGTTCTGATGAGGATTAACTTTCTTTTTGAGGCTAAACACAAATTTAATTGCAGTCCTTCATGGCTTGAATTCCTCAGTCACTTCAATCAGATATTATTATGCAAAAAAAGTTATGACTTTACTAAAAAAAGGTTTCGTTTTGAATTTCCATTATATCTGCTCTTTGTTCAAGATCTATGTGAAAAAGGGTTTGTGGGGAAAAAAAAGAACCACTTCCCCATTTTCAGAGCATATTTAGTATACAGTGCAAAGATTTGCTTATGAAGGATAAGAGTCATGTGACATGTGAGACCTTGAAAAGCTGATTTGTCACACAGGCGTCCCTATATTTCCTACTTTGTGTTTTTGCCGAGTAGCTTTTTTAAAGCGCTTGAGCATATCCTTGCTTAGCTTTATGTCCTTTATGTAACGATAACGCCCGTCTTCTGCTATAGTTGTCAGTGCAGCTGTGGGTTAACGCAACATTCTGTCAAGAGCGTGGAATGCCAGGCTGCCCTCTGCCATGAACTTCTGCCCAGTTCACCGTATTAGAGCTTAGTGACGGGAAGAAGAGGCCATCACATCGCCTTCAGAAAAGGCACTTGCATTGTGTTTCTCGTGCTTGCTTGCAGAAGCTACCCCAGCATGCTTCATGGGATTGATTCTCAAGGACGGTCTTAAAATAAACGGCAGTGGTCTCAGTCATGCATGAAGCTCGTGTGACCAGCGCGTCTCTCCGGCAGGCACACCTGCTGTCATAGTTGGGAGGGAGCGCTGACATGCTTGTTATGTGACAACTGGGGTTACAATGCTCTCGTCCTCACTGAACTTCACAATGGTGGGACCTCACTTCCATCCCTATCTTCGGGGTTTAAAAACGCCTGTGTTTTTTCTCCTGGACGTGGGGGGACTGGGTGGGGGTATTCGTGTTAACTCTTTCCTGTCTGATTGTTACGAGTATAATAAACATTTGGAGTTTTCAAGGATCAGAGCAGGAGGTATTTTGTAATATGCTGATGAAAGTCTGTCACAGAGAGAGGAAGGGAGAGAGTGCATTGTGTTTGTGTTGGTTTTTAGGGAGCCTAAGGCAGTGTGTCCTACAGCTGCGGAAGGGTCGGGTGCTGCGGGAGGGCTGGGAGGCCGTCCGTTTGCTCCTGTCCCTGTGTGTTTCAGGCAGAACCTCTGGAAGGCCGTATTTTCAGTCTGCCTTGGCTTCAAGATGTGTGTGTGTGTGTCGTCGGATCCATTTTGGGGAGCGGGCCTTGCTCTGTAAGCGTTAGCGCCATGCAAAGGCCACACGTGCTGGCAGGCGCTGGCGTCCGCTGCTGCCCTCCTGCCGCCCAGCCCAGAGCTGCCCAGGCTCCAGGGAGGGACCCTGGTCACGGATGGGCACCACTGCCTGTCCGAGCCCTAAAACCACCTGTCTCTAAAGTAGTGATCTTGTCCTAGTGGGGATCTCATGATCCTGGGGCTTTAGTTTTAAATTCATTTATTTTTTCTATACTGCAAGCATTTTTTTGTGTTGAAATTTGAGATAGACTGTCATTCATGACAGTGATAACTTTCATCCTCAACGTTGGTAGTTTGTCAAGTGTTAAATCTGTGAAGAACGTTTTTTATTGTGTTCAAAACAACAGCAGACATTTCTAGTGAGGAAAATTATTTAAAGCCAATTTAGCGGTGAAATAAATGCTGGTAATTCTCTGAGTGCTGCACATGTCAGAGTATAAGAAGATGATTGCTTGTCTGGTGACAAAAATCTCGATAAGGAAAAATTGATTTTGTTGTTTCTAATTAAAGAAAGAAGAGGGATTCTGGATTTCAAAAGAATGTTTTATGATAAATACCGTGACTCTTGAGTGTCACCATTTCCTGCCCTTTTCTTGCAGTTTGTTCCTTTAGCTGATTTAGTATTTATTTACTTTTGTCAAGTTCCTCTCGATCAGCCTGAAAGGTCAGTGTCTGCTTGGGGTCCCTCTGCGCTGCATGTAAACTTGGCAGTAATCGCTGGGGAGGCATTCCGGAGATAAAAATTTGTATTCTACAGATTTTAAAATGTCATGTGTTGGGGCCACTCTTTTCCTATCTCTTGTGTTCTACGTGTGTCAGTAATCAACGAGCATCGTTTCATTTGCTCCGGGAGGGGGTGCTGGGCTCCTTGAGTAAGGGGCTCTTCTGACTACACCCCATCATGTCCTACGGTAGCAGTTTCACCTGTCACTGGCGGGCTGTCTGCCTGATTCAGAATGGCCTGTGTCTGCTGGCAGACCCCCGGTTTTTCGGGGCATCCCACATATGCTGTTTACTTCCTCATGAGGGCCCAGGGCAACGACCAGGAGACCAGGGGACTCTGTGGTCCTCAGGCCTCCCTCCGGCTTCTGCTGTGTCCCACCTGACCTGGGCAGCTGTTCAGAGCTGTGTGGCTAGGATGCCCAGATCAGGGATATTGGTGAGACCTCACCTGTGAGCGCGTGTCAGGGTGTAGGTGTCTTACTGCCCCCACCTGAGTGCACAGGAAGCCCCCGCCAAGCCCAGCCAGGCCCTTACAGCTGGGCTCTCTCTTCCGATCTCTTCTCCCCATCACATAAGGATGGAGTTGGGCTAAACGGCCCCCTCCTTTTTTTTTTTTTATTGTGGAGCAGTGCAGGGATTGAGAGCACATATTCCGGCACCAGATTGCCTGGATGCTAATCCTAGTCCTTCTACTTGCAAGTGAATTATTCAGTCAGTGTTGGACAAATTAATTCATCTCTGTGAGCCTCAGTGTACACATCTGTAAAATGGGGATGCCAACAGTGCCTTCCTCATAGGGTTGTTTTGATGAATAAATATATGTATGTATGTATGTATGTATGTATATAGCATCATATTAGACAAATACATAGATAGGAACGTGCCTTCACATGGTTAAACACTCAGTGCTCTTTAGATGACATTATCATTAGTAAAACAATAAATGCTAATTCAAAGGTAACTGGCAGTACAGCATCTAATTCCATAAAGTCGGTTAGGTTAGGACATACCAGCTGGTCTTGGAAGATTTTATTTTAATGCCTTTTTTAGTTTTCAAAGGTGTAACATACTGAAAGTCAACCAAGCTGCCCTGAGCACATTTTCTTCCTGGGGGTCTCTCTTAGACAGTGAGCTCAGCAGCGTGAGTTTCTCATTGTGTCTGGTCATCTCAGTGTAGTTCAGCTCACACCTTCTTTGACGAGACTGGCTTTGCTGAAATCTTTCATCTTTCCTAGTGCGTGGAAGGTAAGGAGGCCGTTGTGAGTCCGTGGCCTGTTTATTGTCATTGGCTCAAGGCCCACGCGCCTCCCCTCCACGGTGGGCACAGGAGTCCGTAGGGAGCTCAGGCCAGCTCTGTATGGGACCCCGAATCCAGACCATGAAAGCAGTTTTGTCCATTTGTTTTGTGTTCTTAAATTGATAGAGGAAGGAGGAGGGTGGGCAGGGAAGGGTACTAGAGTGTGGATTGCAATGACAACGGATTCTTGTTGTTTCAAACTTCTTGTCCATGCAGCTAGCAGCACATTGTAATGGAACCTGGGACACACGTCCGGGGGTGGGTTTTAATTTTGGTTCCTGTACTAATAAGCTTTGATCCTGGACAACTCATTTCTTTACTGCTTTCATCTGCAAAAATGAGACTTGAACTAAGCTGTCACCATAGCCTTTTCCAAATTTGAAATTCTATTCTATTTAGCCTCCAAGCTTTCTATAGCCAAAGGGGGAGGTGTACCTATTTACCCTGCAAATTTGGGGGCAACTAGATCACAGAGGTAGCGTGCTCAGATCCCACCCCCCCCCGAAATGTGTGTCATGAAGGAATACAGAATGCACAGCTTCCAGCTAACGTCTGCTGTCATCTGTGATGACACGGGGTAGTCCATCTTGGAAATAATCCTAGCCTTCTGCTGAGTCGTAAAAACACTGACAGCAAATTATATGTGATTTTAAAATCAATTTTTGGCCAGGGTAGCGAACTTTAAAAATTTAATGTTGAAAACATGGCTTACTGTTATTTTGAAAAATATATATCATCTACTAGTGGTACTTCAATTATAAAAATGCAATTTGGAATAAGATCAAAATCTGATTTCTTTTTTTTTTTTTTTTGGGTGGGGGAAGGTCTCAATTCAAATCCATCTACCTATAAAAATATAGACATATTTTGCAGGGAAATGAAGTCCTTATACTGTGTGTCCCTTTTGCCCCTTGTGAAAAATAACTTTGGCACGTGGCTCTTTGAGGGTTATTTCTGTTCTTCACAGCACATTTGATTTCAAATGTGAAAAATCAGATTGCATCTGTTTTATAAAATGTGCAGCTGATGTGAACAGCAGAAATACCCCCTGCTAAAAGGATGAAATCCTAAGTAACAGTATTTGTGGTGCTTAAGTTTTCTTTTGCCTGCCTTTGCTTTTTCTTGGGAAAGTTACTTATAGATTTTGAGGTTTTTTGTGAAACCATGCTTGGTTGTCGCTTCCTGTCGTTTACACTCTGAATGGATGCTCTTTGTCTCCATATTTCACCACGGTCCTCTGGCACAGGCTCCCTCGGGTTTGGACCAGTGGGCTGTCTTAAGGAGCCACGCAGACGAGGCTCCAGGCTGGGAGGGAGCCAGAGGAAGTCCTCGTGTCCTGCCCTGTGGCTCAGTGACCTGAGGTGCAATATATGAAAGGAGGCTAGGGGGAGCTGTTGAGCTGCTTAGGGACTCCCCGGAGGGGAAGGTTGAACGGTTTACCATCAAGGACACTGGGGCAGGCAGTCCTGGACGATCGGAGTTTAAGGAAATCAGTGACCGCAGGGTTTGTGGTTGGAGACGTGAGCCACTTGGTACCAGTGATTACGTATTGGATGAGCTGGGGATGAACTTAGCCCTTTGCGGGGAGCGTGGGAGTCCCTGGCAGGGCAGGATGACAAGGACAGTCAGGACCCTGTGCAGTCCTCTGCCTGTAGGTGTGAAATAGGTCAGAGCTGCGATGCAGGCGCTGGCGATGTCTGTGTTCTCCTCTCAGCTGAGACGACTGGTGGGTAACTGGGCCGACAGGAAAGCGGGTAACTAATTCCATCATGCCTTTTACAGTGTGTGTAGCAGAAATCCAGTTTTCAAAGCTCGTGACACTGAAGTTATTTTATTTGTAAGGTTTACCATAGGACCTTATTGAATAAATATTTTTCAATGAAAGCAGATTTGAACATATGGGTCTCACCCATTTCTCTTTTGAAAAAACATGTAAGAAATGAGTCAGAAAAGTGTGAAACTGTGTCTTTTCCTTTACAAGGAGCCCCAGATATGCTTTCAGTTGAGCGGATTACTCTCTGACCTCTGGTGGAGGGAGGGGAACAGAAACAAGGCCGTCACTGCCGCAGCGGGCCGTGCCACCCAGGCGTGATGGCCGACTCACAGGCGCCTGTCAGGGTTTCCGAAGGTGTTTGAATCTCATCAGGAAAGTGAAATAGGGATAAATGAAGTAAGCCACGGCCTCACAGACATCTATTTTCAGGAGAGACAGTCCTGAGAGTGCTGCATTCAAATGACCAAACAAACCAAACAGCCAGCTCACTGGGGTGGAATTTTACGGTGTTTGCTTAAGTCGTGCTTCAGTTAAGGGGGGACACACTGCACCTTTTTTAGGGGAGCCGGATACCTTTTTGAACTTTCTTTCATGTCCCCAAATCACGTGCACCTGAGGTGATGTCAGCGCGAGCTGGCGTGTGCTCAGACCCTGAGAGCCGTCCGTGGGCTGCGGGCATTTGTTCCATGGGAACGTCTCACAGTTGAACCCACTGTGTGTTAATAGTTTCTTGCCCCTCGTTCATAGTGATGAGAAGTTCAGAGTTGTCTGAGGTTCTGATGCCAGGGCACGCATCCCCTTTTTACACAGCAGCTGGGCACTTCCTACGCATTTCTTCCCATGGGGTCTGGGGGCAATTTGTACCTCAGTCACATTGCAGGCCACCAGGCTTGGAAAGGGGGGAACATTTTGCAGGAAGCCACATTTCTCCTCCACCCTCTTTCATTGTGAATAAAGGAGAATAGATTCCAGTCACTTCCAGAATCCACCGTGCAGTCAGTGATGTGTGTGAAATGAGAAGAAACCTACACAAACCACTCCCAGTTACAGCTCCAAGTCCTCTGGAGGGCTGGGTGTCTGTGTATTGCAACAGGTCGATTCACACGTATGACTGACCCGTTTGCTCCTGCACGTGGGCTGAGTGAAACTGTCTGCCCCGCGGGTGATTCCTGCATGTTGCATACGCAGCCTTTGCCTGGTTTTGACCATTCATGAGTGTTTTTGTGATCTCCATGGCTTGTCTGTGGCCCAGGTCTGTAGTGACAGCACTGAGGCCGTGCAAAGCAGGCCCCCCCCAAGTCACCAGGGAGAACGTCAGCCCCTTCACTCTTGCTGATGGTATTATATGCTCATGCCATAGGCTCCCAGCCACCGGGACAATGGAAGTGCCTGGGATGGAATGCCGTCCCCGCAGCGCAGTGAACGTGATCCAGTCACGTTACAGAGCAGGTACCCCAACCTCCTCATGTGTAAGGCGGGGATAATACTACTCAACTCAAAGGTGGTTGTAACATCACAGAGGGAAAGGAGGATGGGCCAAGGCAAGTAACAGGCTCCTGTTGTGTCTTCCTCCCTGAAATGACTGTGACGTGGACAAAATGTGTGGAACAATGGTTTGCAAGTCACTGGACATCAGGGAATGAAGGGTGCTGAGCTCTGTGCCTGACTCAGTTTACCTGAGAGGCTTTCCTGGCAATAGGAGCAGGACGGCAGGGTCCAGGTTGAGGGGGCAGACTCCCTGAGTGACGGAGATGGAACTGGAAGGTAGGGAGACCGCAGTGAGTGACAGAGGTGGAGCATGGGGAGACCTCGGTGAGTGATTGAGGTGGAACTGGGAAGTGGGGAGACCTCGGTGAGTGACGGAGATGGAGCTGGGAGGTGGGGAGACCTCGGTGAGTGACGGAGGTGGAGCTAGGAGTGTGGGAGACCTCGGTGAGTGACGGAGATGGAGCTGGGAGCGTGGGGAGACCGTCCCAGGTCAGCATGGCCGAGTACTGAGCCGCCCAGAGCCAAGGAGCAGAGGCTGCAGGGAGGTCCCTGTGGATTCAGGTGAAGGCTGCCCTGCCTCTCCTGTGAAGTAAGGTCTGGGGTCTGGGGAAGGATCAGCTGAAAGGAGCAGATGGGACAATGCTGGTGCTTGCACAGGGCCTGAAAAGCAAGGTCTGAACGGATCAGACGGATTCTAAGAGGCTCCGTGACTTCCCAGAACACGCCCAGTAGGATGTACAGTTATGCACCAGAGCGGCACCCGGGAAGTTCAAATTTGCGATTCTGGCCTCCAGTTAAAAAAAAAAAAAAAATTACAAAGCACGTGAGGAACCTGGGAACACAGCTAAGGAGGAAAAACGTCAATCTGAACCAAGTGAGAAACGGCACAGGTGTGAATTAGCAGACCGGGATATTCAAACAGTATTAACTGTGCTCTTTGTGGAAAAAATTGAGACATGCTAGATATTGAAAAAGACTCAAATTGAACTTCTAGACATCAAAACTACAATATGTGAGAGTAAAGATACACTTGGAATTTAAGCAGATTTGATGTTACTGAAGGAAAAAAAATAGTAAACTTGAAGTCAATAGAAGTTATCCAGAGTGAAACACAGAGAGAAAAGAAAATTTAAAAAGTAAGAAGAGTATCAGTGCTGTATAGACCATCTTCAAGTGGCCTGATATGTATGTAATTGGAGTCCTGAAGGGGTGGGCATAGAAAAAGTATTTCAAGATATCATGACTAAATCTTTTCATAATTTGGTGGAAAATATATGAACTCATGGATCCAAGAAGCATAGTAAATCTCAACCACAAGAAACATGAAGGAAACTACACTGTAATCAGATTGCTCTGATGAGTGACAAAGAGAAAATCTTAAAAGCAGAAAGAGAAAAAAAAAAACACACAAAAAAACACCTTAGCTAATTGGAGTCCTGAAGGGGTGGGCATAGAAAAAGTATTTCAAGATATCATGACTAAATCTTTTCATAATTTGGTGGAAAATATATGAACTCATGGATCCAAGAAGCATAGTAAATCTCAACCACAAGAAACATGAAGGAAACTACACTGTAATCAGATTGCTCTGATGAGTGACAAAGAGAAAATCTTAAAAGCAGAAAGAGAAAAAAAAAAACACACAAAAAAACACCTTAGCTAATTGGAGTCCTGAAGGGGTGGGCATAGAAAAAGTATTTCAAGATATCATGACTAAATCTTTTCATAATTTGGTGGAAAATATATGAACTCATGGATCCAAGAAGCATAGTAAATCTCAACCACAAGAAACATGAAGGAAACTACACTGTAATCAGATTGCTCTGATGAGTGACAAAGAGAAAATCTTAAAAGCAGAAAGAGAAAAAAAAAACACACAAAAAAACACCTTAGCTATAGAGGAACAAAGAAATGACAGATTGTTGGTCAGAAGTCATGTCAGCTAGAAGACATTGGAGAAACATCTTGAAAATGCCAAAAGAAAAGAAAAAAAAAACACTGTCAAGTTGAAATTTTATACTCACTAAAAGTATCTTTCAAAAACGAAGGCAAAAACAGATGTTTTTTAGGCATCCGGAAGCTCAAAGATTTCATCGCCAGTAAGAAGCGCTGCATGAAATAAATGTTAAAGGGAGTCCCGCCTGGTGGCACCTGTGTCCAGCTGCCTGCTCAGGGCCAGCCCACGCTGGGTGTGCTCACCGAGGGTGCCACTCAGTAGTGAGAAAGGGGTGAACCGCCGACACGTGGGGCAGCCTGCGTGAATCTCAGCATCACTGAGTGGATGGGGCCGGACAGAGCAGCACGCAGAGCGAGGTTCTGCTCCCCTGAAATGAGAGCAAACGCACACTGCTCTACAGCCAGAGGAAGCAGATGCATGTTTTCTGGGGACCTGGAGGGGGGAAGGATGATGGAGGAGGGAGACGTTCGTCCACAGCCTGATGGCGGATATGGTCTCTCCATACAAACTTATCAAATGGTGCCTTTTAAATATGCACCGCTCACTGTGTGTCAGTCGCCCCTTCAATAGAGCTGTTACAAAGCCTACGTCATCCAGTTGTTAGCACATAGTAACCGACCTGCTAAGGAACAACCGCTGGTCGTGAGAGGTAGGTGGTGAGAGGTAGGTAGTGAGAGGTAGGCGGTAGGCTGAGATGGCAAAGTGGCGACCTGCCTGACCGTGAAGTACAGGCTGGGTCCGGGCCATGCGCTGGGCCACGTCTTGCTCTCTCATGTTTCCTTAGGCACGTCTGTGGGTTTCTGGACTTCAAATCCCCTGGGAAGACAACTGCCGGGTGTATCTGTAGGTCCCACCCCTCCTCTCAGCTTAGCCTGTGTTCTCATGTCTGCTGGCCTTCCTTCCCAGGCCACTCTGACCATGTCCGGCACTGGCGTTTGCTTCTGGCCTCCCCGAGGGTTCCCGTCACTGCACTGGCACCACCTGGGGGTTTGTGTCTGAAGAGTGGGCACCGGCCCCAGCTCCCTGCCCCGCCCTCGCTAGTCCCAAGAAGCACTTGTCTCCCCCTGTAACACGCATGTTCATGCTGCCCATGTCTACTGTGTACCTGGCTACATGCTGAGCTGAGCCTGGGTCTGCTCTGGATACACTGTGTCCCCATGTCCGCTCACCCCTGTTCTGGCCTTGTCGCAGCTCAGAGTTTATGTCCTGCATCCTGCAGTGCAGCTCAGCGGTCCTCAGAATGATTGAGGTCACCGAAGAATATTTATTACATGGTTTCTAACGTATATTTACAGCACTAGACAATTAAACATGAGAATGTTTTAAGATACTTACTTAGAAACTCATTTAAAAATAACAAAAATACTGTTAATGTAGATAACATTTTTATGAAAATGAAATTTTATGGAAAAAAATGTAAAACAAAAGACTTTGATTTACATTTCCCCAAATACCTTTAGTATCTGGCCCAAGAAACGAGCTGGATTCCGGTATGTGTTTTGCATTCCCACTTGCAGTGTTATAAATCACATGTCAGTTGCATGCAAATGAGAGTGACAAGGCAGATGACATCATATTAAAGTCGTTTGGCATCGCACATTCCTCTGAGAGAGTTGGGATCCCCAGAGGCCCAAGGACCAAGCTTTGAGAGCCAGTGCTGAGCAGCTATGCTGCTTTTCCCCTTGCATGTGCCAGGTGCATAGACCTGAGAGTCTCCTCATCAGAAGCTGAATCCCGTCATTTCCTCCCCTCCCTCTCCGCGTCCCTTAGTGCCCAGCACACATCGCGCCCTCCCCTCACCCCCATCTTCACCCACCTGAAATGAGCCCGTGTGCATTTGTAATAACCTTCCCTGCTTATTATTGAAAGAACCTTTCATAATTATACAGTGTTTTATCTTTCTTCAGAGTTAGGTACTAACGTTTGTATGTAAGACAAAAAGCTTGCTCTTAAAATTGCTGTTGAAAATCCACTAAACGGCTTATGATGAACGGCTGAGACTTGGCACGTAGACATTCGGACGCCAGGTATCACCTGTGTCTCTGCCGTTCAGTTTTGGTTTTCCTGTCTGCAACCATGAGCCGGGGGAGAAGTTTAAGGGATTACATACGTTCCCTGTCTTTGTTGCCTGGCGCTTGTGGTTGCGGTTGGTATGGTAGAGGAGCGTAAACGCACGTGCAGGCCATCTGGTGTCCAGAGCTTGAGTGTGGTAGGTGCCTGCCTGCCTCTCGCTGTCACTTGCAGCTTCGTGCTGAGGAGACCACGTACGTATGCCTCGGTCACCACTGCACTGCCCGGCCTGACGCTGCCTCACACGCGTCAGGCAGCTCAGCGGACGGGCGCTGAAGGGGACGGTGGCTGCATCGCCCCCGTCACGCACGGATGTGAGCCTCTGGTTTAACTGGTGTTTCCTTCAGTCACCTTGTTCAAAATTTTTAGCTTCTGATCGTGACAGGTCCTGTTCATGTTACTGACTAACGGTTGACTCGCAAGTAGCTTGGGCTTCTGGCATTTTTTCTAGACTTCTCCCCCAGGTTACACCCGTCCTTCTGCTATGTGTTTTCTGTCTTCCTTCGCCAATAGAACGTTGGTACAAGTACCTGTTGGCTTGGCGTTAAAAAAAATTGTAACATTGGTCACTTTTCAGAGGCGTGTATCAGACCACCTAGGGAAAATATGAAAGAAAAATAACCTTGTTCGAGTTCAGCGACTTCAGTTGTCATTACTATTAATAAACGACACCCTCCCGGTTTTCAGGAAAAAGCAGAAATGATTTCACCGGAGGTGGGAAATCGTTTCAGCTCCTGGGGGCTGCATGGATGAGGCAAACGCTGAAGGGGGTCCACCTTTGCGTGTTAGCATGTGATGCCCCAGGGGGAGGCGTCACGTGGCAGCTTGCATTTCTCCCATCACTCACATTGCAAGCAGGTGTGTCCAGTGTCCTGACGAGCACGGGACCGCTGCTGGACTGTGAGCGCTGGGCGGATTTGCGGGGCTGCGATGGCGGGGCAGGTGCGGGAGACGCCGCCCTCACCAGCCTTTCCGGACGTGCGCTGTCGTCTGGATGACATCTGCCTCTGGAGGGCGACGTGTGGCCTTCGAGCGTGAACAGTCCTTTAATCCCCTTTGCATGATGACGATTTAATATAATATAAAATACCTGGTCTTATTTTTACTATAATATAAGACTGGGTCTTATATAATATCATATAATATAATATTATATAATACCAGGTCTTATATTAATTTTTGCTCCAAAAGACTCATTAGAGCTGATGGTCCAGCTAGGTCTTATTTTTGGGGAAACATGGTACCTGTCTCACTTTGTCTACCGTCACTTCCTTTTTCCTCTGCCCTCTTTGAAAGGCCTAGGGCCTTGCTTCATGCACAGCTGGGCGTACTGGATTCACCTGCATATGGCACACGTGAAATATTTGGTTGCGTTGAGTATCTTTTCTCCAGTTGTCACCTTCATAGACTTGGCTTCTGGGCCTTGAAAAATAGCCAGTATTTATTGAGCACTTCGCAAATGTCCAGGCCTCTGCTAAATGTTATGTATATTACCTTATTCCACTTCTAACTCTCTGGGGTGTATGAAATATTATTACCATAGTCATTTCACTGACAAAAATGGAGGTGCTAGAAAAGATGAGAAACTTGCCTGAACAAAGTCTTGCAGCCAATAAATCTGAAAGCTGGGACTCAACTGCAGTCTAAGTGACAGCACTGAGTACTACACAGCACTGAGCTCAATCACAGTACTGAGTGCTCAGCCATAGTACTGAGCACTGCACAGCACTGAGTACTACACAGCCACAGTACTGAGCACTGCATAGCACTGAGTACTACACAGCAGTGAGTACTACACAGCCACAGTACTGAGCACTGCATAGCACTGAGTACTACACAGCAGTGAGTACTACACAGCCACAGTACTGAGCACAGCACAGCCATAGTACTGAGTACTATACTGTTATTAACATGACAGAAACTATTGAAAATGCAATTTGATATCCATTTAATTTTCTTATATTTCCACTCTTTTAATGAATTCACCCTAAATGCTAACTTGAAATGAAAAAAAAAAAAAAAAAAAAAAAAGATGTTACTAATGAATGTCCTCCAAAATGCTGGGCTTGGCCTTCCCTTGGACTTTTTTCCTTGCTTCATCTTGCATGAGCCTGTTCACTCGCGTCTACGCTCTGTCAGGAGAGAGCTGTAGTTGCCTCTGCCTCAGTCCTCTCTGCCCCCGCTCTAGACGGTTCCCTCTGTGAGCTCTAGTGCAGGCAGGGCGAGCCAAGGCCCGGGGACCCACGCTCTGAAGCGTGTATCTGGGCATAGCGTCTTCCGGCAGGAGGAAGGGCCTTTCCACTTCCGTCTCTCGTCGAGCTCCTGGAGCTTCCAGAAATGCCGCTGGCTTTGGCGCCCACCAGCGCTTCTAGGTTAATGAGGGATTTAAAGCCCTTCAGTCACATCCGTACTACAGCGTATTCATAAGTCCCTGTTCCACTTAAAAACTGACCTCGTTTTTGAATCAACTTCAAATGTAAAATTAAACAAGGTGTTGCTTATTTGAATTGGACGATCTCTTCAGCGCTAGACTATTTAGAGGAATTCCCAGTTGCGCTTGTGCAGACAGACGTGCGTGCAGAGGAGATCCAGCTTAGATTGTGGTCGTGTTCTGTGTGTGCTTTTGTCTTCTAGAAAGGTGCGGACATGGAAGGTGTCCTGATTCGTTGAGCACCATTCTTGCTTTGTCGTTTGGGAGTCGGTGTTTAGATTCAGTAAGAGACAAATTGGGAGTTGTCACCCCCCGCGCACCTTCTGCCTTGGAGGGTCGTGGGTTCTAACGCCTGCTGAGGGCCCTGCCCCTCACAAGTGAGGTGGGACTTACTGAGCTGTTGTTAGATAACTAAACTTAGTGCTTGTCTGTAAGGTCATAAAACCCTTGACACAGGAAATGTTTAGGGTTGGGAGAACTGCACAGATCCACAGACTTAAGCTCAAGAAAATTCGGAAATTGCATGATCCATTTTTTCATTATGTCTGGGAAGAGATGTAGTTCAATAGTTTGGATTTTCTCAACAGCGTGTCTGTTCAGTGGACGTCCTGAGCTGACTGCACCCTTCGGCTTCCCACACCTGAGGCAGGCACGTGGCAACTGTGCCCTGTACATGCGTGTCACAGGGGACCCGGCTAACCCACAGCACGGCCTTTCCCATGTGGCAGTGTCTCAGCCTGTGCGCTCCATGGTTGCAAACTTACCTACTCGCTTGGATTCCCTCGTGACCGCCACCCCGATCTGGCACTTTCCTGGCCATTCGCACTCCCGCACAGAAAGGTGAAAATGGGTGACAGGGACACGCACGTCCCCAGCTGAGCACCAACAGCTCTGTGATGAGCAAGGGTGCAGGTGGGCAGGCTGCCAGCCAGGGCCGGGGCTCGGGGGCCGGCTGGGCTGGAGGGGGTGGGTCCTGACGCGGCTCCTGTCAGGGCTGCTTCCTGCACGTCCCCCAACACCTCAGAACAGGGTTTTCTCCTGTCTCAATAAAGGGGGACAGAATTTACCTATCTGAGCTGTTGCCAGGGTTTCCGATTATAATTGCTGTGAGCTGTGTGTGTGCTTCCTCTGGAGCCATGATTCACTAATTAGTGATGACGGTGAACTTTGCAGAACATGAAGTATTACTAATAATGAGCAATGACCGTTTTAAAATAAGAGCTAAAAGAAATTGTGCAGTGTGAAATGACACACTGTTGTGAAAATACTTCCTGTGTGAGAATGTGTGTGTGTGTGTGTGTGAGACACGTACATGTATTCTATTTGTTCAACTTTTTGAAATCTGCTCTTTTCTTCCTGACAGGAGTCCTCTGATGTGAGAATCATGCTTTTTGAGTCAACTATATGGGCTATTACAACTCTCTTTATATTTTGTGTTGCTTTTATAATAGCTTTCAAAGTGTTTTTCTTTTCCTGAAGAAAAATGTAGGCATTTCAGAAATATGGAGACATATTAAGAAGAAAACAAACGTACCTCATATTCCTATGACCTCTGCTGTTTTCCCGTTCACCTTTCCTCTCTGTGACCTGACACTCTGACCCCCGCTCCGCGTGTCCCCTGCGTGTCCCCCACGTGTCCCCTTTCCGAGCTGCACCATCTGACTGTCCCAGCTGTCTGACTAGCGTGCTGGTTGTCAGGCAGCAGCTTGCAGCCAGGCCACCCCCGCTGTCTGCAGGAGGCACCCTTCTTCCCCTTCCCCACCTGCAAACAAATCCTCCGGTTTCCTGCGGGACTCTCTCCTAGACCTGTGAGGGTAGGATTTTTTGTGCCCTCTCTTTCTCCCCCAGAAAGTGTCTAATAACTGTTTGCTGAATGAAAAGATAAACGCGAGCGAATGCATCAGTCACAGAACAGTGAGTGGCTGAATGCTCCTCATCCATGTCTCTATTTCCCAGAACTCAAGTCCTAAAACTTGGAACCTCTAAGTCCAAAGCGGAGGTATTTTAAAGTTCTCGGCGCCTCATCAGCACTGCTTTCCCGAGAGGCAGCCCCGGTTTGCACTCCCCACGGGCGTGTGCGGGTTCCTGCCTTACCGTGGCCTCGTCAACACCCAGTCTGTATGGAAGCTCTGCGCCCGTCTTGGGGTCGTAAGACGGACTCTGCCATGTCACGGCAATGCCACGGCCTGAGTCACCCGACTCTCCGCTTAGTGTTTACATGACCTTAGGGAGTGGAATTTCTTTGCACTACAGTTTCTTTCCCTGTAAAATAAGACTACCATTGGTGCCTATCTCAGAATCACTTGGTGACGGTAACACAAAGATGCCTGATCCGTCAAAGCTGGGGCCCTTTTCCGACCCATAGGAAGTGACCAGTAAATGTGGGCTATTGCCCGGAGCCTTGGCCACTGCCCGCACAGGCCAGGAACTCAGCAGGTTAGTGTTGAAAGAATGTGCCTTCTCAGCACACGTTTTGGGGCCAGCCATTCACTTACCATCCATGTGCCTGTGATTTTGTTCCCTAAATCCGTGTGACGTCCCCACTGTGTTCCAAGTACTCGGTTAGCGTGAGGAGCTCTCATGGTGAGAAAAGAGGCGTGGTTCCTGCCTCAGGTCACAGGCTTGGAGCAGGTGCACGGGTAAATGAAACCGGAAGACATTAGTGACGTGGTCGGTAGGTGCTGTGACCGAGATGCACTTGTACCTGAGAACTAACAGTGGGCTTTGCTCCCACTGTGGCAGGTTCCTCTGACAGGTGACATTTGATCTGCTGTGGAAAGAATGGGCAGCAATTATCTGTCTAAACTACCAGGGTGGGGGCCTTCCTGCTCGCAGAGCAACACGGAAGCGGTGGGAGGGACGGAGCTGAGAACAGGGCTGGCGGAGCCGGCGTGGCTGCCGCTCAGACTGACCCGCGCTGGGTGTGCGCCGGGGCTGAAACGCACACAGGAGCTTGGAGCTTGGTGGGCGGCGTTGTCTTTCTCCTGCGGGCAGTGAAGCCGCTGCGAGGCTGTGGTGGGCACAGAGTGGGGTTCATGTTGCAGTGGGGAGACGTCACCCAAGTGGAGAAGCCAGTTTTGTGGCCATCGCAGCTTCCTAGGGGGCGACGGTGTCACTGCAGCTCGAGAGAAGAGGTCGCCTTGAGGGGACCGTTAGGAAGTGCCGCCGCCGTGTGTGCTGCAGGGTGTGCTTCCCACAACACTCAAGGGCCCTACGGTTCACGGACTGTTCGTGGACTGGTCTGTTCTCTCACTCGCGCTGCTGGTAAGACGACGCAGATGAGGGGACGTGTATCCAAAGTGAGCCCTGGGTTGGACCTCGTCACACGTGAGTGAAAGTGACATCACTGAGGACACGGGAAGGGCACAGAGCGGAGTCAGGAGTTGATGTGGGAGGGAGGTTGAGGCATTTGTAGGACGTGATAAGAAGGTGATTTTTAGTGCTGAAGCTCAAGGCGAAGTGTGGGCTGGACCGTCACATACACGTGAGTGTGCCGTGCAGAGGCTCCCAGTCAGGGGCCTGAAGAGGTTGCCTCCGAGGAAGGGGAAGCGCGTTGAGAAGTCAGGAGAGGGCCTGCAGGGGAGCCTTCGGGGACCCTCACTGAACGGCTTTGTGTTGCACAAGAACGTCCGACCCCAGGGAAAAGGAGCTGGAGGGCCCCACGGGGAGCCAGGGCTTCGCTCGGCTGGGAGTGTGTTTCTACTCCATCCAGCAGTTCTGGAGCCGGACAGTGGTGACGGCCGGCGACGGTGTAAATACCACGGGGCTGTCCACTTAAAAAGAGTGAAAATGCGAGTCGTGTGTTATGTATACGTTACCACAGTGGTACATTTTATAAAGAGAAAATGCCGTGGGAAGGATCTGTCTGAGACGGCGAGGTGGCCTGGGCACTAAGAAGCGATGTCTGCACGTCTTGTCTCCCTTAAGGCGCGAGGGGTGGGCTCGCACTCGGTCTCGGACTTGGGCTTCAGAAGAAGAAGTCGCATGTCCCTCGTGAGGCGGTGAGACAGAAGGGCGTCTGGGGCAGTCACGTCTTTGGGTTCATTGTCCAGAAGGCCTTGGGGAGACGGTGACGTGGTGAGAAAGATAAGACAGGCCTCGTCCTTCCGGGATCAGAGTGTGTCAGGGAGACAGGATGACATAGACACAACAACCTGCGCGACGTTCTGTCACAGGGAGCACAGGCGGCCACGGGAGCTGTGAGGCGCGGCAGAAACGATCGGCCGGCCACACCACCTGAGGCAGTGGCCTTGAGGTCAGCCTCGTGGCTGAACGCGTCAGTCGTGGGAAATGCAGCGTGGAGGCGGCTGTGGGGGGAAGAGGGGCTTTGACGCCTTCTAGAAGGAAGTGGGCCATCGCAGCTGGCTGGAGAGGAGTCATTCTAGGAAGCATGGGTGCCCCCGTGCCGCGTCCATGTTGTGTGGCCAGAGCAGGACTGGGGGGCTGCTCACCTGCTCCCAGGAGGGACCTCTGCTCATGGCTCCCAGGCCTTGGCACGTTATGAACATCTTTCCCAAACTCAGTGCTGTCACTGCCCACGGGAGGACTGGGTCACATGCCGCCTCCCACCCTCCCCACCGAACACTCGTGCTGGTTACTGCTCCAGGCCGGGTGTGCAGGGTCCAGGCCGGGTGTGCAGGGTCCAGGCCGGGTGTGCAGGGTCCAGGCCGGGTGTGCAGGGTCCAGGCCGGGTGTGCAGGGTCCAGGCCGGGTGTGCAGGGGTCCAGGCTGGGTGTGCAGGGTCCAGACCGGGTGTGCAGGGTCCAGGCCGGGTGTGCAGGGTCCAGGCCGGGTGTGCAGGGTCCAGGCCGGGTGTGCAGGGGTCCAGGCCGGGTGTGCAGGGGTCCAGGCCGGATGTGCAGGGTCCAGGCCGGGTGTGCAGGGGTCCAGGCCAGGTGTGCAGGGGTCCAGGCCGGGTGTACAGGGTCCAGGCCGGATGTGCAGGGGTCCAGGCTGCGTGTGCAGGGTCCAGGCCGGGTGTGCAGGGGTCCAGGCCGGGTGTGCAGGGTCCAGGCCGGATGTGCAGGGGTCCAGGCAGGGTGTGCAGGGTCCAGGCCGGGTGTGCAGGGTCCAGGCCGGGTGTGCAGGGTCCAGGCCGGGTGTGCAGGGGTCCAGGCCGGGTGTGCAGGGTCCAGGCCGGGTGTGCAGGGTCCAGGCCAGGTGTGCAGGGTCCAGACCGGGTGTGCAGGGTCCAGGGCGGGTGTGCAGGGGTTCAGCTTGTGCCCTCTCCATAGAGAAGCCCGGTGTGGTCGGGCACCATTGGAGAACTGCTGAGCTGTGATCATGTGGCTGACACGGGCCTGTCATCTGTGAGGGTCACCAGACCAGTGACAGCAGCTCTGCGTGGCTCGGGGCCAGCAGCTCGGGGCACTGGAGGACAGGGCCGGGCCTGCTGCCACGTCATGTCACTGTCTCTAAACCAGATGAAGGAAATATTATTTCAGTGGTGCCGTCATGTAAGTTGTCCGACAAAACACTGGGCGAAAGCAGGTGATGCTTGAAAACATGGTTATGGAAGCCCATGGACTTAGTCTAACTCTTGTCCCTAACTGTCAGTGTCTGTTCAGTGCTCATACACACACTGTTCGTGCCATTTCATGCTTTGAACAATACTGTCTGCTTTAGTTCTGCTGCGTAAAGGAAAAAATAACAGGGAAAGAAAGAAAGTAAGTGAAGGAGGAATGTGAGTACAATGGTTTTGTGCCCCAGTAATCTGGCCACAATGTAATGGAATTGGTCCTCCGGTCGACCCCTGCCCTTTCACGGCTAAGGGAGCCCACGGACTCCGCTGAAGAGCAGCGTCTGCCCGGCCATCAGATGCGCCACGTGGACGCAGAGCTGTGGCCAGCAGAGTGGCCACGCACACGACACATGCTCAGTGGTCAGTGGTGGTGGGCAGGTGCCTCGTGTCGGAGCCACGTCCACACCACATCACCCGAGACGTCTCACTGGGGGAAAAAAAGCAGTATTACCGACACAGATGGCAGTGGAAGCAGCTTGAGCAGTGTCAAAGATATACTATTACAGCTTCCACGTGTATAAATACATTGAAAGAGTAACATTTGGAGCAAGTGAAACTCAACCCAGGAAATGCAAAGGTTGTTTTAAAGTAAGATACGTATTAATACCATGCATGGTATTAACAGAAGACAGAGAAAGACCATATGGTCCTTTCGAGGAATGCCTGAAGGCTGCTGATGAATTAGCTTCCACAGCTATTTATGTTTAGAAAACGAAACAAAACACCTCAGTAGAATTCAGTCACGTGGCTGCTTCCTTAGTGACCTATTTATTTACCAGCATCAAGAATAATGATTCAGTAGAATCATTTTTAGTTAATTCAGGGGCAAATAGCCTAAGAGATCACGTGCACTATTGTTGATACTGTTCTAGAAGCTCCAATGTAATTAGGAAAGAAGAAGAATGAGGCATATGTCTGGTGGAAAGAAGATGGTATATTCAACATTAATTGTTTACAGTACGACTGTTTTCCTGGGAAACCCAATAGATTCCATTGAATAAACACTTACAGTTTTTGTTCATTATCTTTTGAACTCATTGTTGGCTTATAGAAAAACTCTGGACGTTTCAATATCAATTGTAATTCTTTGCTGGAGTCGGTTAATATTTCTTTAAAACAAAACATGTAAGTGTTTTAGTTACCAAAGAACAGACAGGAAGCATTTGTGCAAAACTTAAAACGCTGCTGTGGGCCATACACAAGCTTGTGGGTGTGAGTGACCCGCCCAGGGGAATGGTTGGGAGATGCTCTGAGAGGGAAATCTCCAGAAGAATGCGTAGACCTTTTGGAGGCCAAGGGAAAGGGCGTGGGAAACCGCGGAGAGTCTGGGGAGCACCGGCTGTCCGTCCGTCTGACCGGGCGCCCTTGCAGGCCGTCCTGACGTGATGCGGGTGGGCGTGTAATCGGGGTGCTGGGTGGGGGGCGCGTGAGCATTCATTGGGGCCCGCGCGGGGGGTGGCAGCGGCTCCCTGGTTGAAAGCTGCTCACTGGAGGGGTCACCCCCCGGGTCCGCGGCTGCAGTTCTAACCTGACGGTGGTATCCGCAGCCTGGGCAGTCCCGATGCCCGTCTCCAGGCAGCTACTGCCCTCCTTCCTCCTTGCTGACGTGGACCTGTGCTGGGTTAGAAGACACTTTCACCGTCCTCTGCCCATTCCGTGGTGCTGTGGCCCAGCTGGGTGTGTGTCCTCGTGCCCTTGTGAGCGCCCTCTTGAATCCTGTGCTGGTCATGACCACGGCACCGTCAGTGTCCCATTTCCGGTCAGAACAGTGACGTTTCATAACTATGTGCCGAAGTCTCTGCTCACATTTCTTTAATTCTGAGCCATCTTTCAGGCAGCGCATGCCCTGGCTTCCACGGTACCCGAGTGACTTCTGCAGGGCTTGCAAGGTGGCAGCGCAGCCCGCTGTCTTGTTTGCTTCCCATCACCTCAGAGCGAGCGACCCACGGGAGACACGGTGGCACTGATGTTGCCGTGTACCTGGGTCACGGGCCAACCGTGGCGTCCGCGGGAGTGCGCGGTGCAGCCCCTCGCTGTACAGTGGCACTTCCCACGCACAGCCCGGCACAGACCTCCTAGTTCCCGCCATGCTGTGGGACGCTGTCACCTGTGAACGGGACAGCGCACGGCTGGAATGCTGGCTTCGGGCTTTCACTGGGCATGGTGATGGTTCAGAAGACAGACCAGGAGGACGAGCAGATTCAGGGGTCACGACGAAAGGTTGTGCATCCTTCCTGGTCTTTGCTCAGGCACTTTTGTCCGCCTTGCCTGCTGTTTCCGGCCCATGTGACGGGCAGTAATGTCTTCCCACTGAAGGTGCTTGGAATTCTTTTCGGAATTCAGAATGGTGAATGGGGCACCTCATAGAAACCCTTCAGCTATCACAGCAGAGGTGACCACTTGCCGGTGAGAAGGACGGACCTGTTTTATGTAGTTTCTCAAAACCAAAACCACAGTATCGTTCTGAGAACTCAGTGGGCCCAGCGGTGATGGCACCGAGCTGGTCTTAGAGTTGGGAAGTGCGTGTGCGAAAGACTCTCCTGTGCGTCCCTGGTTTCACACAGAAGAGCCCAGTGGGCGGCCATGAACTCAGCCGCCTCCGTCTACTGTCCACAGAGGAGCCAATGCTCTGACACACTGCTCGGTGACAGCCGGGTAAACCTTCACCCACGGTGCTTCTGGGTGAGGCTGGGAGTCCGATGGGCGTGGATTCTCATAACCGATGCATCTGCCCGGCCCAGGGTCAGCTGTGCTAGGTCAGGAGAGAGGAAAGGACCACACGGTGTGTTTCCAGTCTTCTCTCTGGACGACATCTGCGGATCTCTTGATTAGCATCTGCCTAAGCTCCAATGAATTTCATCCTAATAGCACACCTGAGGCTTTGGGACTTGGTCTGAAAAGCCTGAATGGAATATTCATAATTAAAGGGTTCTGAAAAAAAACACTCCTAATAATAGTGACAAATTAAATATATAGGAGAGATACATCCCAAATAATTAGTATTGAGCTGCTGAGCTTTTCACGGCTTTTGCTCATATGCAAATTCCAAATGTTTTGAAATGGGAATAAAAAATGAGAAATTTGTATAATGGGAGTAAAAAGTAACAGTTGAACATCTTTAGTTTTACTTTGGTGGCTTAAGAATAGTTAGTTAATATGTACTGCATATGTTCTTTTGCCTAAAGCAGATGTATTTCACTCCTCTTTTAGAGTATGTAGTGTAATTAAGATGTCCTAACTGTACTAATATTCAATACTCAGAAAAAGAAAATCATTTATGGTGAAAATCTTGTAAAGTGAGAAAATGTCGAGCCAACAATAAAGATAATTCTCTTAGTTTGGTGTATTAGTATTGAATATCTGCGATTTCTACATTCAACTGAATCATTATTTAATGTTCTTTTTTTAAACATGAAAGCAGAAAGAATGAAACTTGAACTAATTAACATTTAATTAATTTAACCAATGCAGAGTGAGTCACAGATCTTGCAGGGGTTGTCCTATGAGGTCTGTCCCACCTGATAGGACAACCCCTGTAAGAAATTAAGTTTGCGAACTCACCCTAGAAAAAGCGCTACATCCCTCATTGCTGAATATCACTACGGTCACCTTCGAAGTCCTCCCCTTGGGAAGCTGTGCACTGATGCCAGTGCCTAGTCCACCCTTCAAAGCAATGTTGGAACTCTTTTTCTGGAATGGCCATCAGAGCTGTCATCCTATTACCCTTGATGTCCTGAATGTCATCAAAATGGCCTCCTTTCAATATTTCCTTTATCTTTGGGTAAAGAAAGAAGTCATTGGGGGCCAGATCAGGTGAGTAGGGAGGGTGTTCCAATACAGTTATTTGTTTACTGGCTAAAAACTCCCTCACAGACAGTGCTGTGTGAGCTGGTGCATTGTCATGATGCAAGAGCCATGAGTTGTAAGTGAAAAGTTCAGGTCATGTAACGATTTCACACAGTCTTTTCAGCACTTCCAAATAGGAAACTTGGTGAACTGTTTGTCCAGTTGTTACAAATTCATAATGAATAATCCCTCTGATATCCAAAAAGGTTACAACATCGTTGCAACAAGTTCATGAACTTAACTGTCAAACCTTAATTATAATTTACAGATGGGGAGTGGTGGCTTCTCTTCCGTGACGGGCACTTACCAGCCCCTGCGTCGTGCTGGGTGAGAACATAGAAATCAGAGTGACTGTTTCATGCACTTCCCTTCATGACGTAAGGCACGAACTGAGGAAGCAAGAGGTTTCAGTGCCGTAAACCCTACTCACGTAAAGGGAATTAAAACAATGTCTTCTTTGGCATCATGGGAACCTAAGTTTTGTCTTCAGTTCTTGAGGGCAGTTCTCTGCAATAGTCTAGGGGCCTGAGCCGGACACTTGTATCAACACAACGTGATGTATTTGAGTCCAGGAAGCAGAGAAGCACTTTGATATCCGATTTCAGCTTCTGTAGAGACAGAGGGTTCATCCCAAGGGAAACGAGGAACACTGAGGCCAGAGATGTGGAGACTGCAGCCTGTTGGAAGAATATGAAATCACACGTGTGCACACACACACACATGTACACACACATGCATACGCTTATACACAAACACAGACACATGTACACTCTGACACACATACAGACACTCATGCACACAGTTCCACAGTACAGACACGTGCACACACTTACACACATGCACACTCTTACATATGTACAGACATATACATCTCACCATTGGGGACACACGAGGCTGCATCACTTCCTGCAGGGGAAGCTGTTCTTTTGTTGTGTGTGTGTGTCGCCTATGGGTTCCTCACTCTTGTTACATTTCCTAGCAGAATCTTCATGGCTTCGTTCTCTGTATCCATTTCGGCAGATTTTGAAATTTATTTGCCTGTAATTGCTAAACCGCTTAATTTGAAATGTTAAAAGACCTGAGGTATACTGGGCTTAAAAAAAAGTTGTGTGCACTGGATCTCAGAAGCACACTCTGAATGCGAGCACGAGACAGCGGGGCTCTGTGACGTCCTTCTGGTCCTGCGGTTTGCCACAGGCCTGGGGATGGGTGTGCGCTGACGTCCTGATGTGGGGCCCGGGGGTGTCCGGGCCTCGTGTATGGCCCGTGAGCAGACAGACGCTTGTCTCCTGAGAAGATGCATTTCTAGGTCCGTTTGCGATGTCCACGCGGCATCGTCTGTGATGCTGGTGAGCGTGCTGTGTGGGAGGTGTCGTAACTGTCCCTGCGAATGCCACCCCCTTGTGTGCACGCCAGGACCCCGTGCTGATGTTCTGACGTCACGTAATGTATGGCCAGGGCTGAGCAGGGGGGAAACGCCTGATCCAGATGGGAACTGAAATCATTATTCAGAACCTTTTCCAGTAACAGTGGTAAGCGATCTCAGTCTGGAAACACGCTGAGGACGGACAGGCGTGCTGTAACTACTTAGGCTGATTCTTGATCAAGTGATGAGTAGTACTTCCTTCCAAATCACTCGCATGTATTGTCTAGCATGTCTAGCGTAACTGTTTTAACCATTTTAATTATGAGCTACTGTTCCTTTTGACCCTTCCCTAGACTCACCCAAAATAATGGGGAGATTAACCAACAGTGTTGATTCTCACAGTTCCTTCCCAGAAACGGTGCTGTGAGGCTAGAGATTTGTATTCCCCTCTGCTTGAGATGTTGGAATTACCCATCCTCACCCCCAGGACCTTGTCTGGCTGGCCGTGACCGTAGTGACTTTGTGTTGCCTCCTATGCCTTCGTGTGGTTCTCTTCCTGGAAGACACAATCTTTTGTAAGGAGGATCAGAGAATTGGGAAATGATGGATAAAAATGCCGTTGTGGGTACATTGAGGATACTTTTCAGGAAAGTTTTAGTGACGTATCGTGTCCAGCTGCCGTCCCCAGCTTTGTTCGGGGCTGTGCTTGGTGGTATGTTGGTTGCTCTGATTAGTTACTTTCAATCCAAACTGGCCTTCCATGCCTTTTGTTGTTATGATTCTTGTCACGTAGCACCTGGACATCCTGCCAATATTAATTCCCTTCCTTTCTTGAAGAGCACAGATGAAGGAGTCTGGTCAGACCTGGTCATTCAGTTTTCATAGAGTCCGAATTTAATGATTACAGATTGAAGTCTTCCACATTGGGGCATGTGGCTGCTGGAATCTGTTTTAAGTGAACTTACCTTTTGTCCATTTTTTTTTAATTAAAGTTTATCGGGGTGACAATGGTTAGTAAAGTTACATAGATTTCAGGTGTACAATTCTGTAATACATCGTCTATATATAACATTTGTATTCACCACCCAGAGTCAGTTCTCCTTCCATCACCATATATTTGACCCCATTTACCCTCATCTACCACCCCCCTCCCCCCTTACCCTCTGGTAACCACTAAACTATTGTCTGTGTCTATGAGTTTTTGTTTCTTTATTTGTTTGTCTTGTTCCTTTGTTGCTTCAGTTTCATATCCCACATATCAGGGAAATCATATGGGTCTCGACTTTTCCTGTCTGATCTATGTCGCTTAGCATGATAATCTCAAGATCCATCCATGTTGTCACAAATGGCACTATTTTATCTTATGGCCATTGTTTTAGTTTTTCACACATTTATTCAACATCTTCCTTTTCAGCATCCCCTTAGTGCTGAGACAGCACCAGGTACTAGAGAGCTCCAGATGCAGATAAGATGGGGTCCGTGTCCCAGGAGCATGTGCCCTCCATTGGTGAAGGCGGTGAAGGCTGACTGGGGAGCAGCACTGGGGTGGAGGCACGGCTTCAGGAGCGAGGGGGCCGACTGCAGAACGAGAGCTTGAAAGGCAGTTAAGTGTTTGCCAAGCGAAGCACAGGAAGAGAGAGGAGAGAGCCAAGTAACAGGGAGCGCTGGGTGCGAAGGTGATAGAGCAGCTGATAGTTGGGACATGCAAGGAGCCGATTAGGTCTGTAGACTTGGGGAGTAGAGGTGGGTGAGAGAGAAAATACAGGATTGGAAAAGTCATCAAAAACCAGTCATGGAGAGCGTTAGAAAATACGCCTGGGTTGGGTGACAACCAGAAGATTGTCATCGCCGCCTCCAGGGACCCTGAACCCCGCCTGGTCCTGGTCTCGTGCTCAGGAAGCCCCTCGCCCTGGGTCAGCGCCGCTGGGCAGGTCCTGTGCTTTCACTCTAGCCCGTGAATGTGGTTGGGCTAAAACACAAGCTTGGTGACTATCTCACTTTAAATTCATCATCCAAATCTCAGACAGACACTTGACACTGCTGAATACGCTACTGCCCTCTGGAACGCTTCGTCCTCCACTCTTCAAAATGATGGTTTTACAGCTGTCTCTTTTTTCCATAATGTCAGCTCTCTCAAAGGTCAATCAATTGAGATTTTGTAATGTGATGAGTTAGGACAGTGTCTGCATGCAGGAAGGGGCTAATAAATGTTAGCAGTGCGGGTGGTCGTGCCAGGGGAGGGAATAGTCCTGGCCACGAGGGCTCCAGGGCCGTCCCGTCCATCCCGCCATCAGGACGCCGATCCTTCCCTGCTCTGGCCCCAGCCGTCTGCCCCACGCGCCGTGTCCACTGCAGATCAACAGGCATCCGATACGTGTCCCCTGTGTGTGCTCTCACCACTCCATGCGCACACCCTGACAGCCAGCCTGCGTGTCCGAGTCTCGTTTGGGGAGAGTCCAGCGGTCTCTGTGTCTTCTCACGTGATTTCTCCGTCCCGCTTGAAGCCCCTTTGCTCTTGGTCCCCACGGTCAGCTGTCCTGGCCCCGCCGCCCGCGCTGGTTCTCTATTTTTTTGCTGCATTATCCCAATTTTATACCATGCCTCCTCTCTGTAAAAGGAAATGACAAAATGAAGTTGTTGAGCTGGGAGAACAATGGTGAAATCGTTCCTCTTGCCCAGGTCAGAAATGAAAATATTTGGGGAATTATATGCCTTCTCTCTTCCCTCTTATTGGAAACAGATATTTCACGATTGCTGTGCACCAGGTCGTGTGGGATTCCAGGGTGAAAGGCATCCTTTTACATATAAGGCTCTACTTAGTCTTGCTTCCTTCGGTGATTTCCTTTGTCTTAGGACAGAGGGCTGCTTAGGACGGGGTTTAGGGAAGCAGAATGAGGGCTCGGCAGAGCCTGGCGTCTCGGGCCGGGAGAGCCCTGCTGTGGGCAGACAGGAGTTAGTGTGTCTCACAGCCGCCTCCCACTCCCGGGAAACACGCTGATGAGCTCGTCAGAGGTTTTGAAATTGAAAACCTAACTTAGTTCCTGAGCCTCCTGGAGGCTTCTGACTGCGGGACTTGGAGCATTTTAACCTCCTTTCCTCTCAAAGGCAGGCAAGAAAGGGGTGCTATGAGGCCAGCAGGTGTTAACCCAGGCCGCCTGCAGGGAGCCGTGGAGAAGGAGACGGTGCAGCGGGGCCCAGCCCAGAGGCGTCACTGCTGTGCGGTGCGCGTTTCCTGGTGCCGCGCAGTGTGTCTCCTCCTGGAAACACGTTTTGTCAGAGAGCTGAGACGGGCCACCCTGACGCAGGTGCTGTCACCTGCTTAACCGCGCACTTTGTTAAGACGCGACGCAGGCTTGCTTCTGTCTGTGACCCAGCACCCAGACGGGAAACGCTCTGAACGTTCATAGGAAGCAAATCCGGGTGTTTGTCCCTTTCGCCAGTGTGGAGGTACCTGGTCAGATGTTCTCGCCTCTGGTCTGCCGTTTGCGGCTGGATCCAGGGCATTTCCCTGCAAACGGAAGGTGCCCAGTCGCTGATTAAAGCGTTCCCACAGAAGGAAGGGATCCGCGTGCTGGAGGAGAGCTTTCTGGGATCCATCGCTGCGTTTGGGCGAGAACTGCCAAGCTCTCAGGATGCCCTTTGAGAGTGAGCTGGACCCTCATTCATCACAATACTTGGACTCCTTCAGTTAGGGAGGAAAACAGATTATGTGTCAAGCCTCTCCCTTCCTGTAATTTGATTTTAGGATTCTACACAGAAATGGTCATCGGACAGAAGGACCGTGGTACAGACAGCACCGTCTTACGGTCGGGAGGCCGGGTTCCGTCTTGGGGTCTTGGATGGAGGACACTGGGCAAGTTGCCTCACTCCAGGACGGCCCCGTTTTCTCCTCTGGGAAATGAAGTTCTTGTGAGCTAGAATAGTTGACATCTAGGTCCTTTCAGCTCTAAAATGCTAGTTTTACCAGAGTAACCATAAGCAGGTCTTTTGAGTATGTAATGAATATTAAATTTCATTGGCAGAAATTTTTGCAAGGGATTTCTCTGAAAATAAAGCTAAGATTGTGGCCACATGGAGGAACCGGACCCCAAAACTCCCAAAGTAGCTCAGTGAATGGATGGGTTCTCCTAGAGCGTTCGTGGGCTCGGTTTCCCCAATTCAGGGAATGCTGGGTTAGACACCAGCAGTTCTTCGCGAACCTGTGAGGACCAGGCAGCAACCCTTTGTGTGTTTGCTGTTGTGGGGCCAGGAAGAGGCTGTGTTCCGGGGACACAGCTTGTCCCCTCCAGCTTCCTGCGTCCCTGGGGGGAGGGGCACACTGGCCTCAGGCAGCTTCCAGACGGGTTTGATGTCACAAAGGACACCAAGGTGAGATCCCTTAAGCAGCAGGGAGACTGTATGTATCTGAGTCAAACAGTACTCTGACGGTGCAACCAAAACACCGGTGGTTCCATACAGCTGTCCCCCAGGGTCACCAGCTGTCTCTGTTGTTGAATTGAATGTTGTTTAGTTTTTAAGTTGACACTTAGTTGTTTCAGTAACTCCAGCCTCCTGCCATCTTCTCCCAGCCTAACATTATTCAAGGAAACTAAAGGTGGGGTTAGAAAAGCGCCCGCTTCAGGGCACTGTCTTCCCTGGCTTTTGTTCTGCCTTGAATCCCACAGCTCATTTTCACGTTGTTAGCGCCAAAGAAACAAGGAGAAACTAAACTGAAATGCAGTTCTTCCATACGCTCGCTTTCTGGGACAGCCTTTCCAGTTCACCGGTAGTTTCTATCCTGAGAGAATCTGTCCATCCAGCACACACTTAGGGAAGCTCTCCCCGGGCACGCTCCTGGGCCCTGGGGGGGGGGGCAGGATTCCTGAGGCCCCGCCTTGGCCGAGTGCCTGAGCCCAGGGGACTGTCAGAATGCTGGGGGAGGGCCAGGGGCCTGAGCTGGACCGAACTTCAGTGCAGCTCCTGGGCCGTGTCGCAGGCCCATCTGTCACTGCTGTGTGAGGTCCGCTAGCGCCAGTGCCCCACCAGGTCCCAGAACTTCTCCCTCCATATGCGATCGGTCCCTGGCCCTTCATTCTGTCGAGTGGTGCCTGCACCCCGCTTGCCTTCAGTAGAGCCCTGTTAGGTCGGTGAGCTGGACCCCCCTTGTCTGAGTAACTTTCCATCTGTGACCGCGCCCCTAAGTCCCCCCTTGGCCATGCCGCATGTGGGGTTGTTCCCAGTCCTGCAGTGGCATCGCCTGTCCCCTCTGGCCATGGTCCTGAATGGAATCTGTGTTTACTGCTCGCTCTCCTGCCCAGCTCTGGTTTTCCTTCAACATAGTGAGAAGGAAAGGTAAGACTAGGAATGCAAACTGCAGACATCCAACAGGCCCCTGGGTTACTGCCTGGCTCTGTGCACCTGGGTGTCCCCATCTCACCTCCCGGCGCTGGTCCTGCCTTCTGTGCGTGGGTGCTGGGGCCCCGCTCCTGTGCTCTGCTCCCAGATGCCGCGGTGACCGTCTCAGGTTGTCCTTGACTCTGAGGACCTGGGCAGTTTGGAGGACTCACAGTGAGATGTGTTTGCAGACTGTTCCTTAGTGGGTGTTTGTCTCATTTTTCTCATGATTAGATGGAGGGGATGGGTTTTAAGAGGAAGACCCGGGGGGAAGGACCCTGGTCATCACATCCTGTCCACATGACTTATCACTGCTGACGTGACCTTGGCCACGTGGCTGAGGCAGTTGCTCAGGGTCCCTCTCGTCCCGCTTCCCACCCTGTGCTCATCAGAAAGAAGCCACTCTGCATGGCCACGCTTAACAAGTGTGCAGGCACGTTCTGCCTCCAGGAAAATACCTATTTTACGAGGGATGTTGTGACAACTAAATGTATACAAAGCTGAATGTGTATAAAAGGCTTGGAAAAATATATGGTATTGTTTAATATCAACGATAATTGTAATAAAACGAGTGTCAAATGCATACTGGGTGTGCATTTAACAGGAGCTCTGCAAATAACTGACTACTGTGTTATAAAGTGGATGGAGTAGATGCAGAGAAAGAAAATAGGATTTTAATTTAGGACGCCACAGTCTTCCTAAAGAATTGCCCTATCAGAATTTTCATTTCCGCTCTTCACAACAGTTCTGAACTAGCACAGTTCTGAACTGCTCGTTTATTTTTCAAGTCTGCTACTCATTTAACAAATGCTTTTTTTTTTTTTTTTTTTTAATCCGTTTGGGTCAAGCCAGATAAATCAAGTTTCCTAACTTGTATTATTCTTTCATATACCAGCTTTTTACAGACACTCCCTTTATAATCAGTTATCATTTCAGTGTGAGCTAGAGAGAGACAGAAACATGGAGAGCACACAACATATTATGATGTTTTTAGCTGCGTCCATTGGATATGGAAAAAAGAGCAGGAAGTAAAAGCCGTTCTTACAGAGCATGACAGAGCGACTGCAGCCGTCTGTCTAGAAGGTTGTCCGTATCCTGAAACTTCACGCCTAAGTAAACATACGTAGAAAACTGCTTTTGGTGTCGAAGCATACTCAGTGTTCATACTCAGTGTTCATTCAACAAAGCTATAAAAATATTATAAGAACATAGTCACATATGTAATTATTATTTATTTAAGACAATAGGGAATATAAAATTGCCAGAAAAGGACCGGTCGTATCGTACTCCGGAGGAAAAAATGTAATGACCGGAAAACAATACTAAAAATCAAAATTGTACATTGTCAATACGTACAGACAGAAGTTGGCTGAATCAGCCACTGAATACATTTCTAGATATTTATGTGAAATGTAAAATACAAAGCCTATATTTTTATTCATGTGCTATTTTATGTGGAAATATATGTAGTATATCACCAAAAAAAGTCATTGGTGCCTGCCATTTTTCAAGTGTTTTATTTAGTTTAGCGACTTTTCATTGAGTCACTTAGAGCCCGGGAACTACAAGTTTGCACCTGAGCTGTGAGTGGCTTGGAAGTTCACGGCCATTTGTACCAAGAGTAATGGGGAATTCCTTAAAATCTGAAATGAGGGCACTGTGTAATCCCTGGAAGGAAGCAAGCGGTGGTGTGAAGGCTTATTAGCTGGGACTGTCAACATGCTGTGTGCTGCGTGTTTCGGGGCCACAGTTGGTATCTGTGACGTGACCAGTGCACAGTGGGGCAGAGCCGTTTGTTGGAATTTGTGTCTCGTGCTGCATAGTCAGTCCCATGGTTCTGACTGGGCTAAGTAGTAAGGCTGGGTGTTCTGAGCAGGATTATAAATTCATCTGAGTTTTGTTGTGCCCTTAAAAAGATTTGGGGTGTGTAATTAAAAATTGTGGGAGACAGCGTGAAGTGGGATTTAAATTCCTGCAATTCTGTTACATTTTATGAAACTGCATCCTTTTGTCTGTTAAGAAGCAAGAAAACACTTATTTCTGAAATTTTCTTGTTAAAAATGCTATTCAACTTCATTGTTACCTAGATCTTGATTAGATTTTGGAACTCTACTCATTCTTTATGTTTGACAGATAGAGATTTGGTTTGTTTTTATGAAGCTGTTTAAATAGTTCAAAGGGGAAATAAGTAAGTGCGTTGGCTATTCAGAAGCTGAAAGGGCAGTAATGAAATCCTTGTATTCACTGCAGTGGTTGGGAAGCCGGTCGGGAGCTGTCACTGTCCGTCATGAGCTGGAAACAGCATGTGTGGAAGGAGGCAGGTGCCATGCGCCCCGGGGGTCATTGGACACCATGTCACAGACACCGAGGGCTGCTCTGGAAACTGGGGGGGCCTCTTCATGGACTCTTCACATGTTTCGTATGAACTTCTCAAGAGTCGAAATACTGTCTTCCTTTACCGACTGCCCTTGTTGCGTGTTTCATAGCAAGGTGGTGATTGTCGGTGATTTGGTCACTGCTGTACACAGCCTCCCAGTTTCCTAGTGGGGCTCCCTCAGGCGTTCCCAGGGAAAACCATGTTGATCCCAAAGGAAAATTAAATGGCGCATATTTGATTAAGTGGTTTGAAGATGAAATTAGCAGGGTCGCATTTAAACTTTTCATGGCTGTTCATTTAAGGATATTAAAAGGTTTGGAACTTTGTATTTCCTAATATTAGGGCTTTAGTAGAAGAATTATTTTGAGTGTCTTCCATATGCGGGCATTGTATCAGTCACTTGGGACTGAAAACTAAGGAAGGCACGATACCTATGCCCGGTCTGTTTTAAGAAAAAAGATTATTATCTTGGGATTTCATTCTATGTAGTGGAACGTTGTACAGAGCTCTGCAAAGCTTCTGGTTAGGGCGCCACTGAGCATCGATTGCGGAAGTGGGACTGTAAAAATGCAGTAGGGGTTCGTGAGGCAGAAATGGAGCGCTTTGGGCACTGAGCTTACGTGTGTTTACGCCGAGGTATGAAGACACGGGATAATGGAGGGATGGGGCACGTTTTGAAAGCGGGGGATCGGGGCAGCTGATGGAAAGAAAGGTGAGGTGGTTGCAATGCTGCAGGGTGGCGTTAGGAGACTGTCAATGGTGCAGATTGTGCCAACACCAGAGAAGGAAAGTGTTTTACAAACGTCATGTGCAATTTACATGAACACTTCCGTGCTTGCTGAAAAGCAGACAAAAGTCTTAACGTCGGCTTGGTCGCAGAGCTCTCTGGCTTTGGGAATTAGAAACACACTTTGCTGGCTGGACACACGGACGCGCCTTCATGCCTGCATTTTGCTCCGTTTCCTCATAGGTTTCTCTCCCCTCTCGCAGCCCTGACTCTGGTCTGACGTCCTCCAAACACTGGGTTCCCGCTTTCCCTCCTCTGAGAGGCGCCCTCTGGGGGAGGATTTAGCAGGAGGTCTGTGTGGACGGGGGTGGGGGGGACGGTCTCAGGTGTCACCCAGGAGAAGGTGGCGTCTGTTCCTGATCGTTCACTGCCAAGGCCCCCCACACAAGGACGGTGGTGGGGGGGGAGTGGGAGGCCCCAGGACCCAGAAAGGGAGGTGTTCTCTTTGGGCCGAGCAGGCGCCTCCTGTTTTGGGGCTGCAGACGTGACGTGAGCCTACGTGTACTGTCTGGAAGGCCTTCAGTCCTCTCTCCGCGCCTCTCCACCCCGATTCTTGTCACCATTCACCCAGCGCCGTGAGGTGGGTGGTGCCCCGGTCCCTCTGTCGTCATCAGTCCCCGTCCCTGGTGCACACACCCCTGGACCAGCAGGAGGCGATGGTTGGGACGCAGCCCGTGAGCGGTGGTGGGCAGTGCCCTGCGGCAGCCAGTGTCACACTTACAAGCACGTGTGTCTTTGACGGCTGTCACTTCTTCATACGTCCCGGGTACCTTGTCGTCTGTTTCCGAAAACTAATGTCATGCGAACAACTTACGCTAATTAAAGAGATGAAATTCTCAAAATGACAAGATTAAAAGGGCTTTATAGGAACTATTCTTGTGAAATATTTATAGTTGAAATGTTTCAGTATAATTTTGAGAATCTCTTCAAAAACTGTAAAGCTTTCCTAGGCTTTCTGGCATGTGTGAAGCACGTTGTGGAAACGTCCGCCCCCCTCAGGAACACGCCTGTGCACCGTCGGGGGCTGGGGGGAGTTTTCCTCAATCTGGGCCTTGCCACTTCCAGTGCCCTCGGAAGAGCCCCTTTTTCTGATGTAATAGTTGAAGTAAAGGGCTCTTCCCTCCATTCAGAGTCAGATGAACATGACTAAATACACTCAGAGTGAGACTTCACTTGAGGAATGAAAAGTCAGTGCACCGTTCTGAGAAGTTTAGTTTTTTGACTTGTGGGAAACAATGTTTGGCACAGTCCTTGTTTTGGAACTATGTCCGGATGGTTGAATGTCTGGGCAGAAATAGTCACTGAAAGACATAGGCTGTCACTTTGATTAGAAGGCATCACAGGTGTCCTGACACGAGGTGATCCTTGCACAGCAGGGGGCGTCACTTCCGCCCTGCACACCCACCAGTCAGCTTCTCTGTTTGTCAACCAAGAGCACACTACCCACTCCGTCACAGACATTCACCAAAGGTGTCCATAGCATTCTGTCCTCTCCTGAGAGACGCTGGGCCGGGCAGTGGTTCTCAGCAGCTGGTCGCAGAAGCTGTGCCACCGAGCTGAGATTTTATTTTCAGCCATCGTTATAGGTGATGTGAGATGGTTACACAAAGGGTCCTCAGGGGACAGGTCGGCCGCTCTGCTCACCATTGGGCCTGTCACACGCAGTGTGTGAGGGACGTATACGTTAGTGACTTGGAAACGACCCAAGTATTTGATGGATTCTACACATAACAAGTGGTGGATGAACACTTGGGCTGCAGCTTGACACGTCATCTGAACGATAGTTGTCAAAGTACAATATCAAAACATATCCTCATGACTGTGATCTCCACATCAAAATCTAGGTATCTTAATAATCTCGTCCCTTGTTCTCACCAGGGAGCCCTAGCACTGAAGTAAAGCAGGCACACTTCACCTAGGTCCTTGATTCAAACAGGTCACTGCAGCAGTCTGCCATGATGTCTGGTAACGCATGGTTTGCTCAGCAGAACGGACTCGTGTGATGAAATGGGGTGTTTTGCAGTCATGCCTTCCGATAGGGTCATACCCGTGAGGAAAACGAAATGTACCATTAAGTATAAAATATGCTCTTGCTGCAAATGGCCAACGTACCCTCTGACTACTCAAACATTTGGCAAGAAAATATCAGTACTATTAATATTTTAGTCAGAAGGGAAATAGATTGCTTTATACAAGTGCTTATCAGATGGGTCCCTCAAAGTGTCATGTGACCTAAGTCTTTTACGGGTGTGTTTTGTTGGAGCAGGGAGCTGGCAGCCCAGTGACGGAAAGCGGCGGTGTGCTGTGACCCACCCCCCGGGACTCCCCCACGCAGACGTCGGTTGTTATCACACTGACTGGGAAATACCGGCTTAGTTATTGTCTAAGAAGTTTCAATACTCAAGGGAGGCCATCTTTTAAATAAGATTTAAGCAACATTATGTGAAATACCGCTCAGCATATAGTATCAAGTTACTGGTGGCTCTTATGTTTGATAATTTCCCTGCTACAAAATAAGTAACTTGACGTGAAACTTGTCACTGCGGACTCCTTGCACTTATGAAACGTGTGTTAGCTCGACAGTGTTTCACTAAAACCTGAATGTAATCCGTCTGTTTTTGACCAACATTGATTGAGTTTCTTCCACCTAGACATCTCCACCCCGGTTCAGTACAGGCTGTGAAAGAAGCCCTCTTCAGAGCACACTGAACCAGTCAGAACCCCAGCTGCATGTCTGACAAACGCGACTCTTCCCAGTCTGGTTGGGTCCTGGCCCGCGTCCTGCGGTGACGGCCGAGAGTCTCTAGCTCTTTCTCTGTCCTGTGCAGACGTGGTCTGCTGCCTTCCCCTTGGGGTCAGTGCAGGGACATCTCCCGATGTCCCCACGGCCTGTTCCCTTTGAGGCAGGCCCAGCGGTGAAGTATTTCTCTTTGCTTCTGCACCACGTCTGCCAGGAGAGACTGGCTCAGCTGTCAGTGCAGCCGCGTCGGTGGCCGTGCCTGTCACACGGTGTGTCCAGGGAACATCTGGTAATTCTGGGAACACCTAAGGTCGTCCGCTGACACCGCCCTCAGACTCTAACGGTGATGGATAGCTTGGGTCGTTACTGGTTCCCCAGTGTGTGTTGGGGGCTCGTATGATAAAACTGTGATAGGAGAACACAGGCGTATATATTACTCAGCCAGAAGAATTTCCATTCAAATACCGTGTTTCCCGAAAATAAGACTGGGTCTTACATTAATTTTTGCTCCAAAAGACTCATTAGGGCTTATGTTCAGGGGATGTCATCCTGAAAAATCATGCTAGGGCTTAGGTCTTATTTTCCGGTTAGGTCTTATTTTCGGGGAAACACGGTACTTGTGTATTGAGAGTCACACCTGTGAGTCCGTCATTGGCAAAAGAGAGACATGCGTGGTTGAGAGGAGAAAGGTCACATAAAACATGGCAGAGAAAGACTCAAGGTTTTGCATTGAAAGCTCAGGGCAGAAAACCCCAGTGAAGTGAAATCAGTCCAGCCTTACTGGGCACGTGGCCGTGTGTTGGTGTGGGAGGGAGGGCCGAGGACGTCTCCTGGAGGAGACAGCTCTGTCGTGTGTTCGGAGACCAGGAGGGACCCTGACTGATGACAGCACGAATCTATCCATACCCTTCCTGGCCCATCGTTGTGTCCGTGTCTCTGAAAGTCACAGAAGTGAAGACAGGTGGAATCACAGCACTTAAGAGCCGTGTTCAGAGTGAGGGTCTGTCTTTTCCCAGCTGTGTGACTTTTAGCAAGCTCCTGAGCCTCTCTGTGCCTTGGTTTTCTCATGTTAGAGTGTGTACACGGGGCTATGGTTAGGCTCAGCCGTGCATGTGGAGCAAACACAGGGTGCCTGGCACGTCAGTAATGCTCAGATGTGTTACCTACCGAGTCAGTTCATACGTAGACGTACATCAGAAAGAAAAGGAGGGATAGAGCACAGGGGAATTGCATCTGTTTTTACCGTGTGGCCGTAAGTGTCTCCAAGCAGTTTTCAGAGCCTCACCCCCAAAGTTTGACGTGGCTTTTCTATTCAGGTTCAGAAATGCCTTTTGGTCCCACTTAAGATCCTGTAAGTGATGCAGGGTAGTTTTATAAATTTACAAAATAATAGCACGATTTTGTGCTTTTTATGTTTCCCGGTTTATAAGAGGTTTTTTGAAATAGATCAGGCAGGTGTACTATTATTTTTACCTTTAATAAGAAACAGTTGTGGCAACTACGGTAACTCACTTTTGTAACATACAAAATTGCAGTGGCGCTTGCTGGCTTTCCTCCTTCCCTCTGGCTTTGGCTGTGGGAGAAAATTCCAGCAGGCCGAGCTTTCCCTTCAGCGCAGCGGGCGTCCCGGGGACAGTCACCAGAAAGCTGTCCATCACTCGTCTCTCACCGCTCGCGGTTGTGTCAGCGAGCGGTGTTGTGACAGGTTCCATCAGCCCTGCGGCCCAAGACACCTGCTTACCAAACAGTTCTGAGCTCGGGAAGGCTTGGGCCGCCTTCCAACTGTTAACATGAAATCTCACCGTATCAGCAGAAAGCAAGCATTTACTGCTCCTTCATCGGAAATGTGAGGGCCTTTGCCTAAAAAACGCAGCTTTCTAAGCTTCTGACATCTTCTTCTATCTTCCTCCTGATTCGTAGCTTCATTTCCTGAGTGAAATCAGACTGACTAGGAAAAATCAGGACGACATACGTGACAGGAGTTAGACAATTTAGCTTCCGGAGTGGCCAGCGCTGCTGTCTCCTCACTACAGATGGAGCCCTGGGTGCTGTGACGTGGGGACCAGGTGTTGGCCTTTGCTCAGTGCGTCACCACTCCCATGAGCCTTTGCATCGGCTTGCCTGTGGCTCGTGTGGGTGGACGTATGAGCGAGTCACATCTTCTGTCCCAGTAAATCACACCCGACACAGAGGCGTCTGATGGCTTTTAATCCAGAAACAAGCCTTCACAGACATCTGCGTCTGTGACCTTGGGAATCTGTCGGTCTGTCTATCTGGCCCTCACTGAGCCCCGTGACTTGCATTTCGGGGCCTGTCTGTTAAGCTGCAGTTGGGTTGGGAGGAGGCTGGTGGCTTATTGAAAGGACGGAGGGCTCACGGTCTTGGTAACATGGGAGCCAGAAAAACATGCTTGCTTCTCCGTTTCACCTCGACTTCCGAGGTTGCAGAATATTTGCGTTTGTCATGTTAAGATGTGCGCTGTCCAAGCCAATGAATGCCCAGTCAGCCTAAGGCCATGACAAGCAATAAGCCCGGGTCATGTGTGTTGACAGATGACTCTCCTGGAACCCCTTTCCTCATGACGTGGGGACGTGGGCGTGGATGCCACCTCCTTGCTCCCCTGCGGGAGGCTGACCGTCTGACTGTCCCCTCGTGTTTGAACGGTGACTGTCCCCGGCTCTCATTGCCGCCTGTGCTGCCCACGAGTGCAGCTCTGTGTTTCCTTTAGAATGGACACCGGCCGTCAGTTCTGTGTGCACGTGGTGCTGAGCTTGGGACTGCGCCCTCCCTGAGCGGCGGTGACGTGGCAGCTGTGTGGTGCCACCCCATCCACAATTCCCATGCGCTGGGCATTGAGTCCCCTGCTGGGGCACAGTCTGCGTAGTGCTGTGTCCACACAAAGGAAATATACTTGACTGCAAAGTACCATTTGCTCTCACTAGCGCCTCTTCTGCTCTGAGGTTGGCCTGGAAGCATCCAGAAAGGACTCTGTTGGTCGGGGGTTAGGACGGCGCTGGGAGGTGGCATCGGAGCCACTCCTGGGCGAGTCGTAGCGGCACAGCTGTGGCGGGTGATCACGCCCACGCCTGACGCTTCTCCGTTTCCACAGTCCCCGTGACTCAGGAATGCAAGCCCCACTGCCGTCAGAGCTATGGGATTCGGGGACCCATCCCTCCCGTGGTGGCGGTAAAAGGTGGGGTGCTTGGCGTGTGCACTGTTTCTTTCCAAGGACGTGCTGGTAACTTGGTTTCATTGCTGGAACCAGCCCGAGGGTGAAGACAGGGATGGACTCACTGCCTGCCTGCTCTCTCCGGGGCAGGCTGGCAGCTCGGGCACGTGGCCGTTAAGAGCTGGGTGCTCAGGCCGCAGCTTGTAAAGTTGCAGGGAATCTCTTCCAGTTGTGCCAGCCCCCGCCGTGCTGGCCTTGGGGGGGCAGCTGCAGCAAGTGTTGTGCCCCTGCCAAGAGCTGCTGCTTTGCCTGCTGTGACCCTGAGCGTCTCGTGACTCCCAGCCCTGTTGACTTGCGGAACCAGGTGTTTGGGGGCCCATCACTCAGGTGGGGGCTGTAAAAGCCGGGGGAAGGTGGGAGCTGGGGGCCCCCATCTGCATGGTGCTGGGCCCAGGTGGCGTGTGTTGGGAGGGTGTGTGACAGCCTCTCCCACGCCTTCCACGCGAGCGTCTTCCCCGTCTCCCGGGGCGTAGGACTCTGTCTGCCGTTCCTGGATCTAGGGCAACTCTGTCCTGTATGGTCAGCATATGGTGGCCGTCGTGGGCCTGCGCCTTCACCCCGCGTTGACACTCAGAGTTAGTATCCTTCCAGGTAAACTTAAGATTAATTCTTCCGTTGTTATGTGTAAAGCCACAGCGAAAGCAGCACTTTCTGAAGTGTCGCTTTGGAGATGACCATGCCATTGGTATCTTTGCATCTCTATCTTAGCTAAAAATAACTTAGTAATGGGATGTTTTCTGTATGTTTAAAAGTATCTCCTCCAGTTACAATACAACTTACAATTAAATCTATGTGTCTTGTAAATTTTCGGTGAACACTTTTCTCCCCCCCAAAATAAGTTGATATCACTCACCTCTAGGGTGATATGACTCACCGCATTTTACTTACAGCTTATATTTTTCTTACAACATATATCCATGAAATACAAAGCCTTTTTTCCAAGCTTTATTATATAATAGATTCTGGTGTTTTGAAGGAGCTTTCTGGTGTCTTGCAAGCCATCGAAAACAGGTGTAGGCTGTATGCCAGACAGAAACGTTACCTGCCTCGTGGCCGTGGCCGCTCATTACCCCGGCAGGGTCCCGTGAGTCAGCAGGCTTCCGGTGGTGGGCTGTGATCGCATTTCTATTTTCTGAAGTGTGATGCGATTTTTAATGCATTTCTTTAAAATCAGTCTTTTCAATAACAATAATAATAAAAAATAACCTGGTGGAAACTGGGAAGCAAAATCAGTTCTCATAGGTTGTTGTGTGAATATAGAAATGTCATAAGGAAGGCAGCTCTTCCTAAGGTGTGTTTCGCCTGCGTGACTCCTGATAAATGTTTTTCCACATAGCAAAGCACGCCTCTCGAATGAGAATAGCACCGTGTCCCCACAACCTGGCATCTCCTCCACTGTCCAGTGTTGTTCAGACACATGAACAGTTAGTTTCCTTACTGGCAAATCCTAATGTTAATAAATGTTTACTTCTGATTTGTTAATATGTAGTGACTAAGTACAACCGCCATGCGAGCAGGGGTCTGTGTGTCATTTCTTCACTTACGGCCCTCAGAAGCGTGGCTGGTGACTAGGGATGGGGCACAGTCGATGCTCGCTAAGTGCGTCAGGATGGGTGACTGACGACTGACTGGAGGAAAGAGTGAATGAGCACTGGCTGACCCAGGCCGAGGTGCGGGTGGCGCTGTCCCCTTTGTCCTTGCATAGTGTCCTAGAAATCCAGAAACTGCACCTTCATTAAAGAAAGTGAAAAAATCATCTCTTGGTGATACTTTTTTTTAATATTAAAAAATGTCTTTCATTTATTACAACACATTTCATCAAACTTTTTTGTATAACTTTTTGAAGAGAGATTGTGTATTAAAGAATTTATCACTCTTAGAATAACTTGATAAGGCAAACTTTTTCTTCTTATCATCAAAGTAACTGTAAGTGATCCTATCATATTTCTCATAGCTGTCGAGGTGCGGAATTGCCTCATCTTCCCCTGGGGCTAAAACGGAGCTTATCCACTCGTGAAATGAGACGTTTGTTGAGCACCTTCAACATCTGAGTTATTGTACTAAGGCCAAGAAATGCAGTGTCTCAGCTGTCGCTGTCCTGGGCAGGTCCCAGCCCCGCAGGGAGAGAACGGCAGAGAGGGACGTGCACGCTGGGCACTGTGGGCGCCTGGGAGAGGCATGCACAGCAATCCGGGAAGCCGCAGTTTTCTGCAGCAATGCATGAGCTGGCTGATTTCCAGAGAGAACGCACAGCAGCTGGGGAGTGGCGGTGGTGGCGGTGGTGGCGGTGGTGGCGGTGGGAGCAGGGCACCTGTGGGGGCGGGCGAGGGGCACGGCCAGGGCCCACGTGCCTGGGCGCATGCACGCTGGGAGCTCAAACACGCGAGTATTGGAGCAGCGGGAAGGGCGGGTGGCGTCCTTTCCTCTTTTAACCACATTAAACCCAGTGTCTTCATATTTCATCCACTCCCAAGGGAAACGCATGTGTTTCTCAAGACGATACAGGGGATTATTAAAAACCACCACTGGTGGACTATAAAGGGAACTTCAGCTCATTAAAAAAATGTTTTGGGCAGAATCCATTTTCTGACAGTGTCCTAACTTGGAAGTTAGAAAAATAATAATAAAGGTAAGAACTACGTTTGAAAAGTTAAAAGCACGCTTCTAAACAACTCAGAGACGAATAAAGAAGTCACAGTGGAAACTGTAAAATACTGAATGAAAACATAATTACTACATGTCAGCATATGTGCGATGTAGCTCATTTTAGAAAAAGCAAATTTATAGCCCAAATATTAGAGGAAAAAGAGTGAAAGCTCAAAATCCATTAACGAAACTTCCAGCTTAGAAGTTAGAAAAGAATGGACGGTTGTTTCCAAAGGAGGTGGGAGGAAGGAAGAGGTGAGGCCAAAGCCACACGCAAGCTGGTGAGGCAGGAGAGCAAGCGCAGAGCGGTGGGTCCGAGGGGCGGGCGGTTCTCTGGCAGAATCCCCGCTCACGGGGAGGCGCAGACACACGGACGGAGCGGGAGCCGTGGCTGCTCCACAGGCTGGGCCGCGCGAGGACGTTAGCACAAGTGTGTGCCTGTGCCGTGCGCGCAGCCGTGTGGGCCTGTCGCGGTCGCTGCCGGCCTCGCAGCCCGCCCTGTGCACCTGGCCTGGCACCTGTGCACCTGGTAGAAGGAACTACACATTCTATTTTAATAAACGTACTGTCAGTCCTTTCTTTGGCAATCATTTTTACATGTAATTGGTTCCATACGTATTTTTCTTCATATTTTTCTATTAACATTTTGCATAAGCATTTTACCACGTCGTTAGCATTTATAAAAATCATTATAGTGGCTGTGTAACATTTCGGTTAACAGATATCAGTATTTAATCATCTTAATTGCTTATATTCAGTTATTTTGATATCTCTGTTAAAATGATTCTCCAGGAAAACGTTTGTACAAATGTGTCTTTCTGGTTCCCTCATTACTCCTCATAATACTTCCCTAAAAGTGTATCAAAGGGTCTGATCAGAAATTTAAGCTCTTGAAACAGTTTCTGACGTTGTTTGGGGTGGTCATACCATAGCAGGCGGTGTGGTTGCTGGTTCAGTGCACCTCTGAGCTCTGAAGATGGTACTGGGTTCATCATTGCTGAGTGTACAAGGGAAAGCAGTATTTTGTTTTAATTTGCTTTTCTTTGATGGGTTGTTTTGGATATTTTCATGTTCATTAGTCATATGTATTTCTTCTAAGAATTTTCTGCATGTAGTCATTGCCAGTTTCTAAATTATGATCGTATGTTTTTCCATTTACTGTTAAAGATATTAACCCTTTTTCGATGAAAGTCGTGTTAAGAAACAATATGACAATTATTGTTTAAGTTCCTACATACTTTAGGGAGTTTTCCCCTCAAAGTCAAATTAAACAGATTGTTGCACTTCAGATATGAAGGGTCTGCTTACAAAGCAATTGTAGGCCATGGGGCAGGAAAATTAAATTGTATTCTGTAGGTATTCAGAGTCTTGGAATTCCTTGGTGCAAGAGTAGAAAACACAGCCAGCTTTAACCATTAGAAAGAATGAACTCGGAGCCTGGGGAAGTCTGCTGGAGTGCGGGCAAGACTGAAAAGGGGGTAGTCGCTTCGGGAGCTGCCTGGGGTCAGGGGACCGAGCAGCGTGTGACCATAGGGCCATACGTGGGTCAAGGTGCACGGCAGAGACCCACACATTCCAGGTCAGGCTTCGGTATCCGGCTTATCTTGGCCCCGTAAAGTTTTGTTCTATTTATATTTGTAATTTTCTATACCTCTTTTTAGGTTTGGGGGGTTCTAAATTTGACGTTCTAAATCTCTCACTATTTCTGTGGTCATTTTCCAATCCTTTAAGCATGGAAATTCCCTCCCTGGTAAGACATTAAATAAGCGCTCACCATTACGTTACAGAAATGTGATTTGATGTTTTATATTTGATCCTTGAAATCTCTTGCAGTTAATTACGGTATATGCGTATTGTATGCATTTAAATCATTTCCCCAGATGTAGCCAGTTGTCTGGAAGCAGAGGTACTTACCTGTCTTCGTGAGACAGACTGGACGCACAATCCTTCCTTTTCATCTTCTCATCTACTTCACAGGCTGTTTTCCATATGAAATACAGTTGTCTGTTTATGCTCTCTGGGTTAATTCTGTGTGTTTGGAGGTAGGGAGAAGGGACAGAGCAAACCGCATGTTGCATCTCTAGTTATTGTTTTACTGTTTTAAAATATTTTCATCTGTTTGTGTCTAAAACAATAAGAAAAAATAACAGTAGGCCCTTAGAGTTTTCTTGCTTGAATACTAGTTTCAGGAAGTGAATTGCCCCTGCGTGTTTCACACAGGACCTGGACTGGAGGCCGGGCTGCCAGAGCAGAGGCCTCACGGCTGAAATGAGTAGAGGAAATCCCGGAGACGCTCTCAGCGCCGCCCTGCCCGGAGGGGACGCAGGGCTGGCCGCTGGGCCGTGAGCGAGGAAACCCTGTCTCTAGGTGGCCTGCGAGGTATGAGGGAGACATTGCACACAGAAGGAGTTGGGAGCGAGAAACAGCACTAATGTGAGAACAACGGAAACATGCTACTGGACTTAACACAGGAAACCGATGAGGAAAATCACAAAACATGCTTCTTGATGGAGCAACTCACATGAAATACTGTAGGGCTTGAGAATGACCCTCTGTAATTAGAAGGTATGGGCCGAAATCAAATCGAAGCTTTGAAAACAGAATATCTGTATCTGTGTATCCATGTATGTGTGCATCTAGGTATCTACCTACCTGCCTACCTACTTACCTACCTGTTGACAGGTAGATAGATGCAATGGACATAAATGAAAGACAAACATAATTAGGAAAACATTTCTGAATTATATGGAAAAACTTTTAAAACATTAATATATGCAAAACACCATATAAGAAAAATGGGGGACACACCAGTAGAAAAATGGACAAATAATGGACACACGGCCCCATCTTCCTAAAACCTAAGAAATAGAAATGGGAAAAAAGAAGGATGGTGTGAAAGTAATTGCGGTCTCTGCAGTTATTTTTCACCTTTTAAACCGCAATTACTTTTGCACCAACCTAATATTTTTCCCTATGAGATTGACAAAATAACTATGATTCAGTGATATGAAGAGCGTGGGGAAACAGTTGGTCTCAAACATGGGTTACACAGGCGAGAGACGGTACACATTTTCTAGAGGGCAACATGGCAGGCCGTCTCAAACTTTAAAATATTTGTACATGTTGATAATTCTTTAGCATTTCCAGGAGTTTCCATATGAGAAAAATCAACATTGCACATAAAGCTTCTTTTAAAGTGTTGCTTATAATAATGATTAACTTGAAACAACGTAAATTTCCAGCAGTAGTGATGGTTTAATGGTTGATAAACTTGTACGTAATAATCTTAACAAACCACTACCCTTCATGTCTTGAAGGATTAATGACAGAGAGAAATATTCCTGATACAACATTAAATTGGAAGGACGAAAGCAATTTACACACAGCATGAGCCCCACACATAATCATGTGTGCACGTGTGTGTGAGCGTGTATGTGTGTGAGCGTGCATGTGTGTGTGTGTGTGTGTGTGTGTGTGTTTGGGGTGTGTGTATGGGTTTTGGGACACATCTGTGTGTTTATGGGTGTTTGCATGTTCCCCAGATACATAAAGAAGAAAACATTCAAAGCTGGAAGACTGAACCAAACATCATAGCTATGGTCAGATAGGCAAGGTTGATTTTCTTAATTACGTTTGCTTCCAGTGAGTATTTTTTCATGCATTTGTGTGTAGTCCTGTATTCCACTGTACTTACAGAAAGATGGCTACAACTAATTAAAACAAAAATATCTCTAAGGATTATAAATAACCCCCAATTCCAATAAATATGGTGATAAATTCTACTTAATATGGATAAAATGATAAACAGGATGAGTTTGTTTTTTGGATGAATTTTAAGAGCAGAAAATGGACAAGCAGCGATTTGTATACGTTTTCACTGCACCACGGATACACTCCATGGGAAGTGGGAAGTTTTAATTTGAGCTAAATAATGTTAGTGTGAGCTGCTCTGTTTTCTCTCGCACTGCATTTTTATCCACTTTACACATATAAACTATAGCTTATGGATGTTTCACATTAAAGCTAGTTCAGTTATAAATTATGTGCTTTCAAAATGTATTTTTGATTTGAAAGAAAGCCTTTATGCCTCAGTGTGAAATGAAAGCTAGTATTTCAAATATTTAAACAGGTGCTGTTGTTGGTAAGTCATGTGAAGTGTTACTCAGGATTTATTTAACACCTCACTCAGGAAACAACTGAAAAGATCAAAGGTTAATCTAATCCTTTAGGCCCAGACGTGCTCCCATTGTGTTCAGAGATGTTAATGGGTGTTCTAGAAAAAACCCACAAAATTAAAGGTCGTGCGGTCAAAAAAGGTTGGGAAATGCTGTCTGCTCTAATCTTGCCATGTTGATTTTCAGTTCATATTAGCTCTCTGCGGTCTCAGGAAGAAACCTATTTAGCTTTGTTTAATTCAGCATTTCCCACATAACGTACATTTGGCTGTGGAATTCTGTTTCTTCTTTTTCTTTTTTTCCATGGATTGCCTAGGAACAGGTCAAGAAAGTAGAGTTCTATAACGTGAGAAATGGGTGCTTAATTCTGTAGTTCAAGTGCTGTAACAGATTTCTTTTCAGGTCAGAATAGTCGCTTCCAGTAGTCTTGTATGGTTAATTCATTCAGATCATCATAAAAGTAAGAACAAATTGAGGTAGGACATAGTAGTTTGGGATGAAGTCATCCAACTAAGCACTTGTTGCACAAAAGGCATAGTTGATGATGCACATAAACGACCTCAATAAAAATCCTTTTGCAAGCAATAAACATGAACATGTCAGGATAAGGTAAGTACTGGTGGAGAGAAATCAAGCAAAGGACGTTTGCTGAGTTTGTAGCTATTTTTTTAAAATTATTTTATTAGTTTCAGGTGCACAAGACAAAGCAAAACTTATACGTTTATCATTTATATCCCTCACACTGTGTGAACCCCCCTCCCCCCACCCACTATCCCTCTGTACGTTCCCCAAATTAATTTTCAAAACCCCATGACCATCTTGTGGTTACCGACTATTTTCAAAACCTCTCACCTTCCCCTTATCCCCACCCCACCCCCCCGCCCCTCTAGCAACCCTCAGTTTTTCCTCCATGTTTCCAAATTTTAATGCTACACTGTGTCCTTCCTCCGTGGTTATGCGTGTCTTCCTCAGAGCCTGATTCACGCTCGCATTGTCCAAATCCTGTGTTCGTTCGCGCTGGGCATGGGTGGCTGCCTGCCTGTCCGCCTCTGACATGACTGTGCGTCCAGCGTGGACCTGGCTGGGTCCTGTCACCATGCTGACCAGCGTGCTGTCCTGCAGGCAGCCTTAACCTGTTACTAGAGCGATTTGGTACCGATCGCTTTTTCCATCTTACTAATAACAACCGGACTCACAGAATTCTGTGCTCTCAGCAGGTGAAAGGCAGTGGCCTAAAGCAGAAACAAACTCAGGAGAGGGCACCCCCTTGGATGAACGGATTATCTGAGCAGGTGTTTGTTCTCATGTGCAGCGTCCACGTTGAGTGCTAGTGTGTACGGAAGCCTTGGGCTCCTGTCACAGCGTCGCTGTGGGTGGGCTGGCCTGTTCTGGACACTGACCTGGACGATGGCCGTCTCGGCGTCCGCACTTCAGTAAGAAGTGCACTGAGGGCGCGTTGGTTTCCCGCTCTGACTTGGTACCGAGAGAGTCATGCTCCACTCGCCACTGTGTGTGGAGAGAAGCTTCACAGGTGTCAGCGGAGAGTTGTCCCTGGCCAGGGCGTGATGGTGTCACACGCGGTTTCTTGATTAACAGATGACAGCGACACTAAGATGGTCCAGTCCTGGTGACCCATAAGGCTAATGACATCGCTGTATCAGCCAAAAGGCCCAACTCTGACCGCAGCGTGGTAGCTCTCATAGCTACACTGATTGTTTACGATGAAAAAGAATTACTCCCTTCTTAATCATTTGGAAAAACAGCTTTGCATGGGCAATGACATAACATCAAAGAGACCTGGAGGGAAAATCACCATTCTATTTTTTTTTATTATTCCAACTCATTTGTTTGACACGCTAAGGCATAAATCAAATATTTATTTTTTAAAACATGCTGTTTTTTATGCACTTAAAATGATACACTTTATAAGTCTTTCTATTTGTCTATAAATCACAGGGTTTATTATTAATGGTTTTCTCTTTACTCATCGACGTGATTGCCAGTAGCTTAGCACCGTGAGTCACCTAGCAACAAGTCAGCTATCCCACAAGTAAGAAATGAATGCAGATGAAGTGTTATGGAAAAGAGTTCAATTTCAGGAAATCCGTGTGTGTATACTACAGAAAATCCCGATGAAATCTTCTCATTTGGGGGAAGTTGCATGACAGTAGCGATTGAATTTCCTGGTAAGTAATGCATTGCCAGTGAAATCTTGTCTCCTTCATTAAGAAGAAAAATGAAACCTGTTTCAGACCGCACTGCTGTTGGCCAGGTGACTCAGAACGCGTGTGCCCTGGCTGCCTCCTCACGCCAGATCAGGTGAGGTGAGCGTCTGCGCAGGGCACGCGGGGGTGGCTGGGTGTCCTGGGTGCCGTCCCCACAATGAGCCTCCCCGACAGCGATGCACGGCTGATTGCTTACGTGCCTTTAGGACAAACATCCTACTTTATCTTCTAGGTGCAGTGCGTATAGTGCTGCCTCTCTGAGGTGATCAGTGTCCTGGAAATACCTCAAATGTTCCCCCTTGTGTTTCACATGTTAGGATGTTGATGCTTTCAATATCGGTTTCTTTGGGTGAAACTTAACTTCTGTAATCGCTGTTTATGTTCGTGGAGAACACAGCTCTCCTGCATTTCCGTTGTGGGCGTGTGTCAGGCACTGGGGAAAGCTGCAGCCTCAGGGCTCTGCTGTTTCGGTAATGAATAGCCGGACGTGGGGAGCGGAAGTTCTGCTGAACGAATGGCTTCCATTAAATGGCTCCGCTGCCATCCTGTGCCCGAGGCACAGTCGCTCGGGCAGGCCACTGCACTTGAGGAAATCTTGGAGCCCTGTGGAAGGCTGAGATAAGGGGCAGCGGGATGGGTGTGCGCTGAACGTTTGACTGTGCATTTAAAACGAATGTAAACCCAGAAAGCCTCTGCTCTCTGGTAAAGACTGTTTGTCCCAGATACCCCGAGTTGGGGGCACTTTTAAAATCTAACCTAATGACTCTGAAAGGTGGCTGTCATCACAATTGGGGTGTGAGCCTAACTCCACCATCTCTCTGTCTCACTATCCTCCTGATTGCTCTTCCCTGCAAAGAGGACAGAAAACTCATGAGTCTTAGAGACAGGGCGAAACCTACTTAAGATCGTCTGTTTCATCTGTGTGTGGATTGAAGTGAATCATCTTAAATATGAAAGAATAGTCTTTGCATCAGCAGTGGTTACCTACCTCTGAGGACATGTAGTGACAGTTGGGTAGACCAGTTGCATAGAATTTGTACCCAAAATATCGCGACAGATGGTCTGCCTTTGAGCATGCTCTCTTCCCAGCTGTAGTCGCTGGTCAGTTGTTCCAGAAAAGGGCATTTTAGAGGCGACACATGGCGTTAACGCCCCCTTGCAGCGTGGATGTGTCGGTGGGTTCAGGTGTGCGAGAGAACCATCCTTTGATTTGGGAAGCTGAGTTCCCCGAGGGCAGAGTGAGCTTGTGATTGTATCCAGTGCGGCCGTGCCTTGAACCGCGAGCTTGCAACTGCTGAATCTTCTGTTTTTCTCAGTTAGTCTTTGTAGGTATGTTAGAAAGATCCAGAACAACCACTGAAATTATATTAAATAACTTAAACGATAGAATATATGTTGAAAAGAGATAAAACGCTTACTTAATTCCTGCCCTTGTAGGGGAAATGAAGTTCGAAGATGCACTGCCAACGTGAGTTCATCAGCATAACCGTGGCGCGGCCGTGTGCTTGTTTTGCAGGTTTGGTTACAGAAGTACGGCTACCTGCCCCCGACGGACCCCAGGATGTCGGTGCTGCGCTCGGCGGAGGCCATGCAGTCCGCGCTGGCCGCCATGCAGCATTTCTACGGCATCAACATGACAGGGAAGGTGGACAGGGACACCATCGAGTGAGTAGCAGCCCCGCTCTTTCTGTTTTGGTCCCTGAGCCAGACCCCATAGCCCCAAAACTTGGGGGACTCCGGGAGGCACAGACGGAGCAGCTGGTGTCGGGAGCTGCTGTTTTCCGCCTCACCTCTTTAAACTCCACTCCTCGGAGTGGTCACCTTTACTCACCTGACTTTAGCAGCACGTTTTCAAAATCGGAAAGTACGTGGGAGCAGTGGGAGTCAGAGCAGATGTACGGCTGCAGTCACTGTGTGTGACACGGGGGAGCCTGTGCGGCTGGGGACAGCAGACTGTGCATAAGTGACATCACGTCAGTCGCTTCAGATTGGCCAGAGTAGAAACACGACACCAAGGGGCATGGGAAGCATTCACTTGGGGCTCCTTTGGGGGAGAGGGTGACAGAGAGCCAGTTGCCAGTCTGCTAGCCCCCCACTAGTGACCGTTCTGGAAATGCCTAAATCAAAGAGGGGTTTTCACTGAGAAGTCTCTGCTTTCAGTGTTTTATCAACAAAGGGCTTGTTTTTACTCTGTTAATGTTTGTTACTTTATTGATTGATTCCTCCCATTGTCCACTTATTTATTCAACTAATAACTCTTTACGGGGCCTTTTACATGTGAAAGAGGCCAATACAGCTTCACAGGACAGTCCCTTTGAAGCGAGGAGAGTTCACTATGTAGCCAGATGGAGTCACAAATCACGTTGCCACCAGGCCCGGGCTTCAGCCTGGACCAGCATTGTTGTTTGGACAGCAGAGAAAGAGGTTCATTCTCCCAGAGGCGGGGCCGTTTGTGGTTACTGAGTCCTTGATGCAAAGTAAATCTGTTCCATCATTTAATGGGATCGTCATACATCAACTCCCCACAATGGGGTAGGCAGGGGTACATTTTTCTCTCTGTGTTTTCAAGAAAGAATCTGAGTGTCAAAGGCTCAGTGACGTCCCGGGTAGCTGGGTAGCTGCGGAATCCGCACCTTTTCACGTTTGGTTGGGGAACGTCCTGTCCCGGGCTGCGTACCTCCACCAAAGACACGTTTATCTCACTTAAACCTTAAGTACCTGAGACGTTTGGGCTCAGACACACAGAATTAATCCTGACATATTAAACTAATTTAGTGTATAATTTTAAATCGATATTTTGCCTTCTGATACGGCAGACGTTAGCCGTGCTGTTCTATTTCTGGCTCATCGAGACCGCAAAACACATGAGAAAGACTTGAAGATTAAACGTCAGAGCAATCTGAAAAAAATAAATGCAGTCCCTCTCTTCACATTTTTAGAGATACATAAATGTTACCTCTGGTCTACGGCTGGGAAAATAGATTCAAGAATTCATGCCTTCTGCAGGGATGAGCGTCAGCACTGGGCATAGAATGTGGGCGTTTTCACCCGGCTGCCCTCCAGTCATTGCGATGCTGTCTCCGTCGCCTACTGTCAAGCTTCCATTTTCACTCCTCGTACAGCGCTGTTCTGACTAAATGCAGCGTCAGGCGGTAAGCCCGGGCTCCGGCACCCTGCCTTTGGTGGGTGTGTGTGCACTGTGCCCCGTGTCCCAGCGTCTCACACAGCGCAGCCTCGCCATCCCCTCCGTGGAGCTCTCACCTTCTAGTCGATGCTCGTGGAAACTGTGGCTCACTGATCAAAACTACAGCACATGGAGCCCTTGGAAAACCAACCAAATTTTTGTTGAAAATCAGCTCACGACTATATAGTAAAATTAAGGAACGGACGTCTTATAGAAGGTGACATCTGTGTTTCCTCCCGGTTTTGAGAGAGACTTCTGGTCATTGGCAGGTCCCAGGATGAATGGGTGTGATTTCTTCAGAGAGCGAGCGAGAAAAAGGTCTTCGCCAGGAGAGGATGGAGGAGAGGCGTGCGGGATTAGCCGGGGCCGTTCTCGTGGAGAGGAGTCCGCACTGGCCTGGCCACGTCCGGCTCGCGGAGGCTCAGGTCCAGACCAGGAGCCACGCCGGTGGCATGTGTGGGAGTTAAGGCAGCACTTCTGTGAGTTACAGCATCGCAGAGAGCGGAGCAACTGCGCAGACGGCCTTTCCCTGAAAACCAGCCCGTTTGGGGGGCTGCTTTTGTTTTTGCTGGGTTTTGTTTGTTTGTTTTACAAAACTTTGTTCTAATTCAGTCTTTTTGGGATTGGAAATGCATCTTTTCCTTTCAGCAGAGTGTTTATTATACCTGTAGTTCTTTCTCGGCGGACTTGCTGAAGCTTTGCCTTCCTAGACTGCCATGCTTCTCTGTCCCCTCTGCCACCGCCACTGTCACTCACCTTGGAGGCCACGCTTCACTCGCCTCCTGATGTGGCCGCAGGCTTGTGGTTTTGTTGCTCAGAGTGTTCAGCTCGAAGAGTGTACTGTTTTTGTAAGTAAATCCCTATAATCACGCCCACTAAGCAACTGCCTGTGCTTTTGGGTCTCAGATGGGCGTGAGCCGACACTCCGTGCAGAAAGGCGGTCTGTTATTGTAGGGAGTCACAGGATCAGGTGTGACTTTTTACCTAAGCCTTTTACAGAAGATATGGACCACGATTACAGACCTGTTGTGACTCCTCTGTATTCAAATCATGTCTTAGGATTCATTTTCACATGCTACAAACTTTATCTAATTTTAGACTCTTGTCAAGATCAGTTGTTCTTAAGATACATAAGGATGCCCTCCTTTGGCACACAGACATTAGGAACATTCAATCTATTAATTCTTGCGTAATTAACAGTAGCAAAGCCAGTTGTGGGCATCTGTATATCACGTTGAAGAAATTGACCATTTTCAAGCAACAAATGTAGGTATTATGTTAAATGGCACATTAATTGCTGTCATGTTAATGAGCGTTGGTGTTGGCAAGACAGTAATAAAGAAGACCCCCCAACGCCACACGAGCTCATTATCGCATATTGCAATAGTTCTTTTAAATTATGGGTTTCTTAGCTAATTTCTGGAAGCAAGCTCACTTAATAAGGGGAGCAATTTATGTTATGCACTAAAAAGATGTATTTAACAAGGAGAGAAAAAGATAGCAAGGTGATAATGAAAATAAATCTAATGTTCTCATAATGTTAATAGTAAGTACTTATAAAGTTTAGTTTATCTTTTATGTGTGTACAGAGTCAGGATTGAAGAATGCTTTATGGGATATCGTTTGTAAGATGATCTTTCTTTTTTGATCTCCCTGCACATATATGTATGTACACACACACGTGCACACACACACACACGTGATACATATATTTTGGATGATCTGATTAATTTGACTTAATTTATTCAAACCATGCCCAGAAATTTATGTTAGTTATATTAATTTAAGACTGAATAATATTTGTTTCAAAGAATTATTATGAAACTATAGTGGTATTTGGGCTCCTAATTTTAAAATTAAATATATTCAGATATACCACAAGCTTTTGGGCTTAATTATCAATATGTCCCATGACTTTCCGTCTTCTGTCTAACTTGTGAAGTTAAGGCTCTTATTTTTCATTGTAGATATAAAAGGTTCATCAGTGCGGTTCTTTCTCCTTACGTACAGTGGTGGAGTCTGAGCATCCCGGTGGTGCTGGGACACGGCAACGTTACATGGGTCGGTCCTCGTTTCGGGACGGACCCAAAAGAGGGCCGGTTGGCAGCTGCATGAGCAGGACTGTGGATTTGCCTCCTGGAAGGTGAAAGGTGGGAGCTCAAAGGCCAGCCAGTGCTTACTGAGCTTTTGTCCATGGTGCAGGTTGTGGAGGCTTCTGCGATTTATTCCAAGTGCTTTAACTTGGCAGCTCAGTGAGGAACTGTGTGCCCCTGTGGGAAGCTCACGAGTGATACAGAAAGAACCTGGGCACCAGCGTGGATGTCACCCTCCCACAGTGGAGCCCAAGTGACCCATTTTTGAAAATCTTGTAACTGCTGGACGTGGCTCTATGAATCAAACAAAACCTCAAGGTGTTTGAAGTGATAAAAGTAAACATTTTTAGAAAGATCTAGAAGCTCTCTTGGGGACAACTCCAAATAGCAGACATCACACTTACCTTTCCTTAGAACTTGGAAAAGTCTAGAAGAGAGAAGCCTCTTTCAGATGTGAAGCCGATGAACATTTTTCTTAGATTACTGATTCCTAAGGCACAAGACAGATTTGTGTGAGTCCTTTCTATTCTCTTGGTAAAGGTGGGTGTGTGTACACAGGCCACCGAGAGTTCCAACTCCAGGGGACAGTATCCCACCGTGCCCTGGTGAGTGTGGCCGTGGGCAGCCCCCCTCAGGGCACCAGGCGTGTGGTGACAGCATGGAGACACCTTGGTGTCATGCGCTGGGTGGTCCTGTGAAGACCCAACTCGTTCAAATAAGAGTTTTACTGAAACCAGCGCTGCTGTTGGAGGTGTGCTGGCTCGGAGGGCTCCCACCACTTGTTTCGCAGCTCGTGGCTACTTTACTTACACAAAACGGGGTAGTGTATCTGCTGGTACTTTTATTAACAAAATGCCAGGAATATGCTTGTTTTGAAGAGCAGAGCGCTTTGTGTTTGCACGAGGTCGAGGTGAGCTGAAGCTGTTGATTTGCCCGCCACTCCTGCCGCCGTGGCCTGATGTTTGTGAAACAATAGTTGGTACTCTAGTTATTTGTTCATCATAGCAGCTGCTGTCTGCTGAGTCGTCGTAAGGGTTTCACACGATTTAACTAACAGATTCCTGACGATAACTCAATATCTTACCTTTGTTTATGGACGAGGAAACTGAGGAAGACATGGACACCACAGGCTGACTAGTGGCCTCTCAGCCGCGGGGCGGACATCCTGACCCCGGCCCCCGGCCCCCGGCCCCCAGGGTCTGCGGTAGTTCCTCCCCAGAGCACTGGTTCTAGGCAAGTTTCCTTTTCAAGGTAATTTAAATGAAGACATGCGTGACCTGCCCAACCGACCTAGAAATGCTCTGGCTTCTAGACACTTAAATCAGTGCTGAATGCCAGCATTCTGTGTATGAAAGTGGAGGTGTGGCTGCATTTGTAGCTTGATTCCTAGAGCCTTTCTCGCAGCTCACCCTCCCCAGGCGCCCCGTGCCCCCATCTTTGCTTCCCCTGGAATGGCAGCTCACACGCGCCCCGGGACGTGCAGGCATATGAGTGCGTGTTGCCACACTGAGGAAGGAGGATGTGTCGGCAAAGACACGTCCACGTAGGAAAGTCACGGCCTCAGCGTCGACCCCTGTTTCTCTCCTGTGATATTTGTCACCCTTAGGCGAGACAGTCAGTTTACTTGTTGTGCATTTTGCACTCTGTGTACACGCACACAGGGGACTTACCAAACACACGGATGCAAGTAGCATTTGGTTGCACAATGAATTCATGTCGATCTCATGGCAACTAGAGGCGAAGGCCCAACTCCTGACTAACGACAGTCTCCTACCAGTTGTGCGTCCGTGTCACATAGCCTCCGATTCCCTGGTAAGTCCCGTTAACACTCCTGCACTTTATATACATGGAGAGCTTTAAAAATTGCAGCGGGGAGAACCCGACTGCATAAGAGATTGAAGAATATTTTAAATGTTGGACTCATGCGAAAAGCCTGGAGACCGAATTGTCTCAGCGCCTGTGTGTGCTGTTCAGTGCGGGAATGTTCTTTGACTGTACAGGGATTGGACGTGTCTCGATAAATCACACCTGCTAACATAGTACCTGTCTGTGCGGGTTCAGTGTGGGCACAAATACTGAGGAGGTCCGGCAGCCTGTTCTCAGCTTGAGCGACTCTCACGCGGGGTTCTGTGCACTGAACTGCTCGTGGGTGTTGGGTCGGGCCTGTTCTTCCACCGGCGTCACTGCCTGTGACTCAGTCTCAGTGCCTGCACGTGCCCAGGCAGAAACCTTGTTCGAGCACAGAGCTGGGAAGAGCTGCGAAGGCGGCACGGAGTGTGAGGGACAGCGGGGCGATGAGTGTGCAGAGAAGGCTTGCACACTCAGTTCATTGCCTCCTGGACCTCACTGGGGATTTCACGGGCTCAGGCCCGCCTGACAGGCCAGTGTGCGCGATAGAGACAGACGCCTCCCAGCCAGCACCCCCAGTCCAACGCTGTGTCGGGGCGGCATGTGTGCGTGTGCGAGCTACACAGTGCGGGACGGTGAGGGGTCTCAGCATGAAGCAGGAGGAAAAGGTCTCCCACACAGAGCAGAGTCCACTGCCTACAGGCCTGGTGCCGTGGCAGCCTGACTGCCGGACGGGACACCTTGCTAAGGACGCCTCACCCTGTCTTTCTGTAAAAGCGTGGTGCTGAGAACATGTGGAGGACACCTCAGTGCTTTGGGAAGGTTTCTCTTTAGGCGTGAGAAGGCAGCCATTGCTGAGAGAGAGAGGCAGCAGGGAAGTGCTGGAGGCAGAAGCGATCGTGTCGTGACTGCTGGCTGCGAGGGCAGAGCAGTGGACAATGGTCCGGGCACCTGTCTCGGGCGTCGGACGGTGCGGGAGGCGGCAGAGCAGTCGGTGCAGCGTTGGGGCAGGACACGCCCCTTCTGCGTTGTGCCACGCGGAGTTAGCAGTGACGCCAGGATGCGCTGAGGGGGCCCTGAGAGTCCGTTGTCGTCACATGTCTGACCCGTGGCCTCGAACTCAACGAGACCTCTTGCCTGGCTTCCTTTGTATCCACAGTGTTTAAAAAACAATCTCAAGCTCAAAAGATTGTAGGATGAATGGATCCGTATGGAATGAGTAAATACATGAACAAGAAAAGCGTAAGGGACTAAATAAGAAGGAATGCCTGCCACACGGGCGTGTCACACTCACCGACACACCGTCCTCAGCTTGGCGGGAAAGGCGCCGCACCCAGCGTCGCGTGCCCAGACGTGGGAAGTACTGCCTACCCCTCTTAATTTTGCGGATTATTGACATAACTTGAGCGAACATGTTCTCACTGAGAATACATTTTATTCTGATAATAGCTAATGCTGTTGTCAAATTTCATCCCACTATCCACTGCAGAATTATTTCTCCTCCTACTGTTTCCTTAAGCATTTCCTTGGCTAAATATAAGTGTAATCACATCCCACATTTAGTAAATCTAATCATGTTTAACAAGCATATATTGTTTATTGTCCCAGTACTTTTAGTGAGATAAAGCGTAAGCACCTGCCTTCGGAATATGACAATCTTGTTGATGTGATTAAAGAAATACCTTCTACAAAAGCCCACCATGAGTGCGTAGTGTTTGCTAGTCAGGGCTGCATGGAGAGCCCACAGCATATAAAGAAAGCAATGACTTTTCCTCTCCACCTCCTCCGGGTATCTTTCTATGCCAGGGTTGTACGAGGTGCTGGGTGTGTTAGATTCCCCCGCCCCGACTGTGTTTGCTCCAGTTCAGTGGCTCCCGAGTCCCAGGGAGTGGTAGTTAACGCTCAGAGGTCTCCAGCCTCACCTCCCGCGTTCAGGCCCACAGGCCTCCTACGAGGTAGCACTTACAAGACATCTCATGTGATCTGGACATTTTAATAAACGCAAAGAGTGATTTTCTGAAGTAATTCTACAGTGCATTGTAAACTAGGCGGGATTTGTTGGGTCTGATACCTGCAATGTGTACACTTACTGGGGCAGAATGAAGAGAGAACGGCAGTGCTTATTGGAAATGCACCGTCTTTCTTAAAGAGTGACTGTCATGATTTCATTGTTGCATGAAGTTATTCTTACGTTTATAAAAGCTGAATTGCTGGTTTATCCATGTAACATGTAAACTGTTTTATTCATTTTCACAAAATGGACATCTTTAGAAAGTCATCTCCACAGCCAGCTCTATTCCATGTAAAGAGTATAGAAATCGTTAAGTGTTTGGTGAAATACAGCAAAAATTGATTCTTTTCTTATTTCCACTTTCTGAAGCATATTGCACCATAAAGGTTCTGCATTAGCTTTGCAACTGTTAAATTAAATGGGATATTGAACGGTAAAGCCATTTTATGAGTCACTAAAGAAAAACTACTCAAAATCATAAAAATCTTTCTCCTTAGATGAGAAGCAAGAGCATGTAGAAAATATGACAATGCTCAGATGAGGCTCTACAAAAGAAGTTAGACAACTGTATCTGTATTCAAAAGTAATAAATCAATAGAGAAGCATTTTATTTTCCTAACTCAGATATGTTAAAGCTTGTGCGATGCTGAACCTCATACTCAGAAAAAAAATTGTCTTAAGCCTTAAATTCGGTTATTAAAGACCCAAAGCAAATGGCTGCTACTTGGAAGCTAAAGATCAAAGTGGAAAGAGGAACAGGAGGCAGAAAGCAAATGTTGCTGAAACAGACAACTTAACGTCTGTGGAAGCAGGAAGACAGCAGCCTGCACCTTTGCGACTCTTCATGTCATAGAATAGACTTTAAAAATGCTTGAATGTTAAAACTAGAAGAGACCTTAGTGATAATTTATTTTTAAAAGTCTCATTTTACGAGACTGGGTCTACAGTTAGCTAAAAATAAATTAGAGAAAAAGAGCTCAAGGGTCTGAATGGTAAACTAGTGATTCTTGATCAGGAAAAACACTGTGCTTTCTACTTCGCTCAGGCGGCAAGAACATGGGCAGTTTTCTCCCGTATGTTTTCCCATGTCGTGAGCACTGTCATAGATTAGCGTGTCGCTGATTTCCTTTCGAACTGCATGACTGCGGCGGCTGGTCAGTAACTGTGCCTCCTGCTTTTTGCAGCTGGATGAAGAAGCCTCGATGCGGAGTGCCCGACCAGACCACAGGGAGCTCCCAGTTTCATGTCCGCCGAAAGCGATACGCGTTGACGGGGCAGAAGTGGCAACACAAGCACATAACCTACAGGTATGAGCGCCGACGTCGGATGTCCGGCATTCCGCTTCCTCACAGCACTTATGGGGAGGCTTCGTTTGGCATCATAAGCACGCTGACTGCATGCGGACGTACGGTGTGCTGCCAACATAAGGAACTTGACGCTGCCATCGAGAACGAGAACAACGGTCCATTTGGGGGCCTGGTACTCATTCCTGGGAGCACTCAGTCCCATGTGGACTGACCTTCCAGCTCCTGCGAATGAAAGCCGATGCTGGGAGGGTCTGACAGATGAGTATTCTAGCACAAGTACCACAGTCTATGAAAAGAGTTAGCTAAAATAGGTAAATAATTGCCGTGTAAACAGCATGTCTTTGAACCCTTATATAACTTTTAGTGTCAGGGTGACTGCTAATCGTATGGTAAATTACGCTTAGCTTTGCAAGAAACTGCCAAACTATCAAAGTGGCTGCACCGTTTTGCACCCCTGCCATTGATGGATGAGAGTTCCCGGGACTCCATGTCCTCCCAGCACTCTGTGGTGTCCGTGTTCTGGGTGTAACCCTTCTGACAGGTGTGCTGTGGTGTCGTGTTGTTGTTTTGGTTTGCATTCCCCTGATGACGTCAAGCTGAGCGTCCCCTGATGACGTCAAGCTGAGGTTTTCTCCGATGAGGTCATGCTGAGTGTGCCCGATGACGTCATACAAAGTGGTCCCCCAGTGACGTCATGCTGAGCATATCTGCATGTGCTTATTTGCTGTCGGAGTGTCTTCCTCCATGAGGTGTGTGTGAAGGTCTTTGAAGGAAAAGATGCATTGTTTTATACACCTGAAACTAATAAAAAGAAAAAAAAGGCCATTCTGCTTAGAACCAATCATAACGCCGTGTATGCTGTGTCTCTATATTGACATTGTCTCAGCCAACTTTGAATCTTCAGGTGACCAGGTGTCTGTCTCCACAAGTGGCCGTCATCTGAACCATGTGGTTCAGAGCCTGGATGTGGAGTAAGAAAGATCTGGGTTTGAGTCCTGGCTCTGCTACCTGTCACCTGTAAAACCAGGGGCAAGTGACGTAGTCTTCTACGTCTCGGTTTCCCTGTGTGCAGTGAGTATTGTAATAATACCTCCTACTTAAAGCTTGGGAGAAAATTGTCAGATGATGGAAAAAACAAAGCTTAGCACACGGCGTGAAGCAGAGCTTGGTAAAAGGCAGCTCTCATGGTTACTTCTTTTAACTCACCAGACAAATTGCAGAAGTTGTTGAGTGAATTCTAACAGGATTATAGAAAGTTGGGAGTGAGAGCTGAGGATATTACAGTTTAAAGTTAATAGATATACAAGGAGTTAAGAAGTTGCCTTGCGTATAGTAAATATGGTATCAGCATTTGCTACTACTTTTTTATTTTAGGATCAGTTTTGCCTCTTGGGTAATTAGGTGTTCCTTCAATTAATGTAACAGCTTATGTGACAGCTGGCAATGCACAGATGAGTTGGGCAGGAGTGGAGTGTGGCCTGGTGGAGTGTGGGCTGGGAGAGTGGGTACGGATGCAGAGACGCAGAGCAGTGTACTGTGGGTTCTTCCCAGGTGATGCACTTGGAACTTGGAGCTGCGTTATTGTCCCCTTTTCATGCCCCCAGAGCCTGGGGGAGGACCTGCTACACATTACGCCCTCAGGAAAGAGTTGCTGAGTAAATTGGTGGATTCTTAGTAAACTTTGGTTACACTTTATGTAAAACAATTTTAGGCACTAAATGAGTCACATCTTTTTTATCAATTACATTTTTATTTCCCAAATAGACTAGTATTATATAAAACAGACTTAGCCTAAGTTCCTTTTCTCTGTAAAATCTAAACCCCAGCATAGTATTTTATGTACTAAGTGACCAATAGGATCCATCTGTAAATTGCCAGATGCATCTGTGTTTAACATTGTGCTATGTTAATGAGTATTCATAATAAATCAGTGTGATAATATTATGTTTGATTACATTATGTTAGTTAATATGGGTTTTCCCAGTACATTCGTCTGCTAGCTAAGCTGCTTCTAAGTGATTGCTCTGTGACTGCCAAGGACACACGGAAGTTGTCATTGTACTTGAAAGTCACGCAGAGAAGGGACTTAGAAGTCGCTGAGAGGTCGTCTGTCCTGCCCACACACGTCTCTCATTTCTCGCTAAACCCAGGGAGCTCACTGAACCTGGGGACCCTGTTCACTTCAAAAAGAACTCACGCTTTGTGTCCAGAGGAAACAGACACCATTGAAATAAGACCCAGAGTCATACAGACTCAGTCCACCTGGCCTGGAAAGCTGGCTCTTGGGAAACAGCCGAGTAGTTACTATGAGGTTCCCGAGGGGCGCCATTCTCATTCTCTAGTCTGTGACCATTTCTCGCACCTGAGAAAAAAAGGTGAAGTCGCATCAACTGTACAAACAAAATGTGAATACAAGTACGTTAGCTGTATTACGCTTTTCAAATATAACCTTCATTTTATTTGTTTCATGGCATTTGTGTTTGTTTGTTTGCAAATGCGTATGAAGAATGTTGTGTGTCCTGAGTTAGAGTTGTTCAGCGTCACCACCTTCCTTCCTGTGGCTGCGATGGGCTTCTCGCTGCCCGAGTTTCAGTTATTAGTCAGCGTGCGCCTCTCAGTGGCATGAAGGTTTCCAAGCCAGTGTTTGCGGGCGCCCAGCTCAGGGCTTGTCGCGAGCGCCTACAAGGGCAGTCACCACATTGCAGTCTCTTCCTGAAAGTCAAGGGGCCATTAACCCCTTGGCAGGCCCTACGTCCCTGTGTGGTACTCATGATGCGAGTGGGGAACAAAGTCCCTGCACACAGGTGAAGATAGAGTGAGTAAAGCACAGCTTTATTTGGGAGCCAATATCCCTCCAGAGGCCAATGCTCTGGTCAGCACAGAAAGTTATACAGAATAGAACAGAATTTAATAACGAACCAAGTCCCAAAGTCAGTCGGGGTGGAGAAGGTCCCTGGTCCGGGAGAGACGACTGGGCCCATGATGGGTCTGAGGTGAGCTGGTCTTGCAAGGAAGAACTTTGGAGAGTCCCAGAGTGTGGTGGCTTGCACCTCGCAGAGGGTCTTAGCTGAGTGGCCAGTCGGACCACTCACAGCATTGCTCTGGGGTTCTGCTTTTATCCTCTTTTCCTGGGACTTGTTTACCTCTTAGGTGATAACCAGCAGTTGCTTGGTGAAGGTGTTTATCACTAAGTTTTATGCTCAGTTTCACACAAAGACATGTTTACTTTCACTCTTATCAGTCTCACACGTGTGCAGCCGTATCCTGTCCCTACTAGTAAACAACTTGCTTGCAAACCTCAATCCCACATATATAATACATTTTATATGCTCTGTATAGGGCTCTAATTCTGAAGTGCACACGTGTGTCTCATATTTATGAAAACATCACGGTTAAAACATTTGGGGAGCTAATGAGTCCATAGCCTTGAAAAACATGGTGCCATGTCTTTAAATCCACATTTATTACTCTCTATTATATTACAGCTGGTTTTCTGAGAACCATTATGTTCATGTAAATCACGCTAATACGATGCCATTTATTTTCTCTGCCGCACGAGGGTCCTTTATAGGAAAACAGAGCGATTCCTCCATATACATCACGTGTGACCCCGACTGCCATTGGCGGTGCCCTCAGAACACGCATGGACATTCGTTCTCCGTGGTTCTGGGACGGGCCCTTCAGTGCTTGCCTCTGTCTTCTGTTGCTTGAACTTCTGAGATGTCTCTTTGCTGCACTTTGTGCCCTTAGTCATTTGCCATCAGAAACAGTGGCTTTGTGGAGAGGAGTGATGCCAGGACACCCCCAGCTCACAGCGCCTGTGGTCTTTCAGAAGCGCGGCCGTCCCTGCCAGCGCCGCAGGCAGCCCATCGCCCTGATGGCACCACTGCCCTGCGGCACCACTGCCCGGCGGCACCACCGCCCCGCGGCACCACTGCACCCAGCCAGCCCTCCTCGAGCTGCCACGTTCCCGCACGCTGCTCATTGCCCCTTGGGCTGCGGACTCGGTGCCAGGCGTGTGTGGCTCCTTTTGTCACTGAGCTCCCCTTTACCATTTACTCCCCTCACCTCACCCCTCACTCGGGCCACCTGCAGGTGCCTCTGTTGTTGTTCCTCATCCTTCCTCTTCTCACTGAAATACGGAAGTCCTACAAGAGTCTGACTGACAGCTCCATCTCTTGCGCCTGCAGCGCCCACTTCGTGCTACGTCCTTCCAAGTCATGTGTCAGAAGGATACTTGCCCACTAACGAGGGTTTCCGAGATCCCATAGGGTGGGGGGAAAAAGACTACTAGGAAAATTCCTTTTGCCAAAACTCAAAGTGCCACCGTTACTCGGTGTGTCTTTTCAGCCATCAGACGGGAGCACTGAGGACTAACACACTGGATGAAGGGCTGTGATGCCCCCATGTGGGAGCTCACTCTTCTCAGAGAGAGTTCAGAGCATCACGCTGAGTGGCAGGTCAAGTGAAAACAAACAATAAAATAGAAACAACAGGAAAACGCTGCATCGCGCTCACCCTGAGCAGACGTGAATTCTTTCTCTCTGTCCGTCCTTGGGCTCAGATCAAAGCACATGGTGTCTTCCAGCCCATGTCCCACCGTCAGTACGTCTTGGCAGCTGGACCCTCACTACAGACCCCAGATTCCACCATTTCTCAGTGTCTCCCCCGGTCGCCCTCTGGCCCACAACACCCACCTGTCACCTGAAGCTGTGCAGGCGTTCCCCGCGGGTCTGCCTGCTTCAGCGATGGACCCAGTCGGGGCATTTTCCACACAATGGCCCTGTCACTTACTTCATGGTACTTTGCGGGTCACTTGTCTGCATGATGTTCACTTCTCTGTCTGTCACATGGAGCAGAAGGCAGACTGCTTCCCGTGGCCCAGGGGCCGGCCTCTTCCGGTGCCCTGCCCCGTCTGCCCCGTCCCGATTCTGGTCCTCGCTTCCTGCCCAGACCACACGCCATGCCTTGAAATCGCCAGCGTGTCTCCACGGCGGGGCCTTCACTTGTGGCCTCCTCTCCCACTCCATTCCCACGTGGTTTGCTTCCTCGTTTTCTTTCCAGACAATGAATGATATTCACCTTCAGGCAGTCAGTGTAAATATGTTCTGGAATACGCAGTAGCACATAGTAAAAACCTGTGGATGTGTGGTCTAGCTCAGAATTTAAGACAATGATTCTTGAGTCAGAATGTCTGGGTTGAAAAACCAGCTGCATCACTCTCATTTTCTCTAAATCTCAGTTTCTTTCTTTGTGAAATAGTATGAATAGCCGTCTTACCAGGTTACCCGAGCCGTTAAATAAGATGCTGTGAAATGCTTGCCAGGCTCATAGTTACGTCCAAAGCCATCCTTTACTGTGATTCCTGCCGAATGTTCATGATTACCTTGACATAGTTATAGTTGGTTAAAAACACAATCTGCAGGTTATTTTTTCCACTGGAGAATATATCTTAAATCTTTCTCCATTCTGCTGGGGGCCCTGAAAAGGCAAAAGTGATGTTGAGTCCGTATGTGATACGACATCCACCCGAGACACTGTAGTTGGGCTGTTGCTTCATCACTGGGCATCGTCTGGCGCCCCCTTCTCCTTCACTGTTGCACGGCAGTAAATGCTCACGTGGGTAGCATGCCCTCCTCTGTGGATGAAGATGTCTCTCTCATGCACACATATGGGTTCATGGATGTAAGATTCTTGGTTGAAGCGCTCTGAAATTTACTGATACCTCTTAGGGAGGTGCTCATGGCTTTCCACAAAAATGCTGTGAACTCACACTCCACAGCACAAAATACACGTATGTATTTGTTTCAGTTATGTGTAATTTAGAAAAACATATGAAACGAACTGAGAAAAGTGAAATACTTGATTAATGCTGCATAGAGTAAAATATTTATAAATTTTATGCATTTGTTATCAGCACAGACTAATAATGTCCAAGTTACTTCTTTAAATGTATAAAATTTATAAAATTGATAAATCTGCATTAAAAAGCTTTGCTTATTTTACCCAGAATGAATTAAGTGTGTGCTAAGAACTGAGAAATAACTTTGTATCTGTTAAACTGCTATTCATAGATACATAAAGACACTGTTTGGAAGTAACTGTTGCAACCAGAAAGAAATTGAATGTTGTATTTCTGCTGCCTGGGCCTGACCACCAGGAAAGGGGCTTTTCCCGGGCTGTTCCGGGGCCCAGGGCCTGGTGCATGGACTGACCCTCCAGCCCCCCTTGTGGGGAGGCTTCTCACCGACAGCCCGGCAGGGGCGTGTCACAGCGCTGAGACATAAATGACACCGTGCAGCCAAGTCCAGCTCTAGAAACAAGGCATTAAGTTCTCTCCTATTTAACACAGCCGTGTTTCTAACGATTCACTCACCTGAACAGATGCGAATTGTAGTAAGTCAGACTCTGTATAACGAGGCCATGCCGGTCATTCTTTTCTCTCCATTCCAGCATAAAGAACGTGACTCCCAAAGTCGGAGACCCTGAGACCCGGAAAGCTATCCGCCGAGCCTTCGACGTGTGGCAGAACGTGACCCCTCTGACCTTTGAGGAGGTGCCCTACAGTGAGCTGGAGAGCGGCAAGCGGGATGTGGACATAACCATCATCTTCGCGTCTGGTTTCCATGGAGACAGCTCGCCCTTCGATGGAGAGGGAGGCTTCCTGGCACACGCCTACTTCCCAGGCCCCGGCATCGGGGGCGACACGCACTTCGACTCGGACGAGCCCTGGACGCTCGGGAACCCGAACCACGACGGTGAGTGGTCCTCCTGGCGGCGCGGAGCCCGGCGCTGCTGCTTACGGCTGAGAGCCCAATAACTGACGAATTTACACACTGAAGGTACTTGACTCTACATTTGTTCTTAAAGTTGTAAAACAGCCTACGAGGCTTTGAATGACATTTTAGAACAAGAATTCGTGTGGGTTGTTAGGCACAGATGGTTTTTCGTGTGGTCTTTGGATTAGAGAGCAGAGCTCTGTGCACGGCGTTCTGTAAATACTCTAAGGTGCATTTTGTTTCCTACACAGTGTCGCTTAAACGTTCCCGCCGTACTTAAGGTACGGGACATGCATTGAGCAAATATCGCTGTTTTCCTACACTTGATTCCAGTGTTCGTACTTCAGTTAACCCTGACTGGTGTTTGTGGCGTGGCTCCTGCGTGTCTTTCCTGTTATGCTGTCTGGTGTAAAATGTTGCTCCTACCCCCCTTTCCCCTTATCCATTCCTTTGGCCTCTCAATCTAATTCAACCCCATAATGTATTGTTTTGTATTATATCTTTATTTATTTTTATCAAAAACCAGTTTCTTGCCCATCTATTTCAACACATGTCAGTGTTCTAATACGTATAATTATTCTGATAAGCAAATGAAATGTAAAAATAAGAAACTCGATGCCTAAAAGAATACTTATTGAGTTAAGAAGCATGTGTTTCTTCCTACACGACATTCCAGACTTCAATTTTACACGTACAAAAATATTCATAGAATTTTAGGATCCTGCAATTACAAGGTCCCAAAGCAGCCAGCTCCAAGAACCCTGTAGATATAATCAAGACGTAGATACTTTCCTTTCTCACCATAGTAGAATGTCATTGAAAATAAACGCATGCACTGTTTTAATGCCCGGTAATCAGCGAATAGCACCGATCATGCTCCATGATGAGTTACGGCCATCAGAGTAAGCGTCGGTGGTTCATTAGAAGGCCTAGTGAGCTGGCTTAGTGTAATAGCCATGCATTTTTAGAACACGCAGCCTTCAAACACCAGATAGAATGAGTTAGGTTGAGTTAAACTTAAAAATAACATCAAATTTCAAAGGAAGAAAATACAGTAAATAACTATTCATGTTTTCCAAAAGAAAAGAAAATATCTAATGTTAAACAAAATGATGCTTTGAATTGTCATCAATAGGTGTACTGGCTACAATATTAAACGGTGGTTTCATTTTTAAAAGCTGGTTTGGTGACAGCTTGCAGGTGCGGGGGTGGGGGATGTCACCACGGCAGAATGAAAAGCAGGTGCTCCGGGTCCCACAGCCCTGCGTGCGGTCCCTGCGCCGAGCGCTGGGCCAGGACCTCCGTGCGCTGGTGCTGTGGGCCCCAGTGCTTCCGGTTCAGGCCTGTGGAACCCACTCCACCTGGGCAGCGAATCAGGAAATACCCGCAGCACGATGGGCGTAAATCATGTAACATGGAATGCGTTTGTTGTATTTGTATCAGCAACCCTCATGCATTGCAGTGGAGTAGTTCTGAGGTCCTCAGTGGTTGGAATTATTCTGGCACTGGGAGGGCTGCGTGCATTCTAAGTAACCGTGTAAAGCAGAACTTACACAGTGGTGGGCCCGTGCTGACATGGGTGCCACCAGGTTGCTTCCAAGGAGAACACTTGCTTCCAAAATCCCAGGCTGAGAAAATTATATTTCATTCTTATAGTGGAGCTAATTGTTAAGGCGCCTTGAAATCTGTAACCTCGGAGTTGTGTTCATTTGGCTTTATGACCGCATGCACTTAAAATGATGCTTTAAATCCTACATGGAGGAGACGGTGCCTATGAAATGGCCCATATTTCCTCTTCAAATATTGAAATCCTCAAGAAAGCTGCAACAATGCTGTAGATATATCCTCTGTTAGCTGGTTTTGCTACACATCAGTCAATACTTTTTGGAAATAAACAAGACGTCTTCAGGACAAATCTGAAATAATATGGGGATGAGAATGTTTGCATTGATTTGAGTGTGACTGGTGTGAGGAATGCATACGTGTTTTGTAGGACTAAGAAGTTTCCCAAGGAATGTCCGTGTGGAGAAGAATTCTGAAATAAAGCCCCACGCTGACCTGTACAGGGAAGCCCCCGGACTGACTGCCATTGTCTGCTAAGACATCCTACACTGGAGAAGTCTAATAATGTCTGTACTTCTGTCCGGGGGCCTATTATTAACAACCTAAACAAAACGAAGATTTAATATTTAGTGCCTCATTTGGAGGAAAATATTTCTGTACTGGTCAAATAAGAATATGTTTCTTTTTGAGTGGGCTTAAGGAAATGATTCTGCAAAATGACAGTGTTTCTGTTTTGTAGGGGATTAGGGAGAAGTTAACTGACTGTTCCAGGCGTAGCACAGGTAAAGATCTACAGCTTAATTGAAATTCAGACTTTTAACTGGCAAGCAGGGCACCTGGGGAGTGCCACGGGGAGCACCGATCATTTATCAGAAGAACAGCCTCTAGCTTTGCTTGTGGTGCTGGGGAACGTGGGGAGAATTAATGTGTTTGTGCATCCCAGATCCTAACCTGGTGAGATGGCCTTTCCGGATCCCAGATACACAAGGCGCAGTTCTGACACCTTCATTGATGAACTTTTTCTTTAGTGAAGTCTTCCTATGCCCCCAGGCCTGCTCACCTGAATTGTTTTCTTTCTCTCCTATTCGCTGCTCTTAGCACCTACAACACAGAGCTGCCTGATAATTTAGCAAAAATGCAAATGAAAGCGCCTCTTGATAAGTTCTCAGCTCATTTTCCACAGCATATTGCTCAGCTAATGAAGGCAATTTGAATTCCATCTACCTCAAATGAGATAAACAGTGTCTCTGGCTGCCAGCAACCCTTCATTCCCTCCTCCACCTCCCAATCAGTTTGCTCAGAGTCCTGATACCTTTTGAGAAATCAATCTGAAGCCCGTTAAGTAAGTTACACAATAGTTATATTAAAATAAGCGTGTGCACACACGTGCGCACACACACACATCTAATAAAAAATGCCCTTTTTGAAGTGGTTTTTTTGTTTGTTTGTTTGTTTGTTTGTTTTCATGGAGTGGAAAAGGGAAACATGTGCAGAGTAATTCTAAGTAGAAAGTGTCCCTGTGACACGGTTTTTGAAAAGCATGCGTTGCCTGAGTGTGCGCTGGAAAATTTATCTCTAGCAAAATGTTAAGATTCATTTTGAGCCTCATTAGCATATTGTTTCCTTGGCTACAGCAGAGCGTTTAAAAGGCACCATCAATGTAAACACAAACTTGTCACAAAGATTCTTTCTAATCAGACAAGTATCTGTCATCGTACTAGGATTTCAAACTGATCATATCTAAGCAGAAAGGTTACCTGTGAAATTGAATAGAACTATGACAGTGAACCACCGAGAGCAGGGGTGTCCAAACTGCGGCCCGCAATCCACTTTTTATTGGCCCGCAGCAAATTCCAAAAATATATTTAGTTTACTTAAATAAGCCAGGTGAGGCAATAAGTACTTTACTTGCCAGGGCTGTTTGTGTATTTTACTGCATATGGCCCTTGGTGAAAAACATTGAAAACAGTTTGGAGACCCCTGACCTAGAGGCATGTCTGATTTTACCACCTCGCTGCAATTCTGTTAACAAACGGAATGCATTGTGTTTGCTCTGTGTACAGTCACAAAGGTCAGTGCCTAGAGTAAGATGGTGCGCAGGGCTGTAACAGCGGTCTGTCTAGAAACCAGGGGAGGGAAACCACAATATCCACTTCACCTGAGACATCCGAACAGTAAATGCATTGCCTCCTTGTGGTACTTGAGTTTGTGTGTCAGCTTGACTGGGCTGAGGGGCGCCAGAGAGTGGCTCGGGGTTTCTGGTGCGTCTGTGAGAGTATTTCTGGACGAGGTGAGCATTTGAATCAGCAGACAGAGTACAGAAGCCCCCCGCCCCCTGAGTGGGCGTCCGCCAGTCCACTGAGGCCCACACAGGAGAAGGCAGTGGGCAGGGGAGCCGTCTGTCCTGAACCGAGATGCACCTACTTCTCCAGCTGTAACCAGCAGCGCCAGGTTCTGAGGCCTTCGGGCTTGCATGGATGGTACGCCCGGCTCTCCTGGGTCTGCTCAGCCTCCGTGACCCCTGAGCTCGCTGCCGTAGTAAATCTCCTCTTACGTATCCCTCTCTGTATATCCATTAAGTCTGTGTCTGGAGAATCCTTAGTTATCAAACACGAAATGGTCAAATTCTCTGTCCAAGCCCACTCATGCTTTGCATAAACCTACTTTAAGTTAAATGTCTTCACGACGTGCTGCTCGACAGTAGACAAGTTTTATGCGGATGGTGTGGAGAGCTTGGCCGCTGCTGTGCTGCTACAGTCAGCGCCTGCCCAGAGAACACTAGCCGTCTGTCACCTCCCACCCTGTCCTGCTACATCATCTATTTCTCAGGTGCCGTCCGCATTTGGACTTTGATTTTTCAGGACAGGAAAAGTCAGATACCAAACGGATGTTTTCTGAGAGGCCTAGAAGTGCTACAGTCGGCAGGAGTATTTTGTCCATCAGTGTGCCTGGTGCTTTTGGAAGCTGAGGGGAAGGTGGGTAGGATGGGGCAGCCAAGGCCCTTACCCCGTCCTAAAGCCAGCGCACTTGTGCAGCTCTGAAATTCTGACACTATTAAGTCTCTGTCACATTCTTGCCATTCCGTGTCTTACCCAAAGTGGGGGCTTCCTCTCCAAGGAGTTTGCCTTTCAAAATGACGATAGAGGTTTCTCGTGTGTCTGCTGGTTTTTGTGAACCTGGCTTCCTTCCCGGCCTCTTGGAATGAGGTTTGTGTCGCTGAGTTGGCTTCCTTGCTGTTCCCCGGTGACCTGAGGTTTGAGAGCCCTGGCTTTCCCTAACCCTCGACGACGTGGCCTCATGCGATGGCTGTGCATCGTCCACGCGTGTGTGTATTATAATTAGATCCCTGTGTGCCCTTTGACGATAGAAGATGCACTGGTGTCATCACATTCGCAATGTTACTTCATTGTATCAGTTTTAACGCAGCATACGGAGGGATCGTGAACATTAAAATGCATATAATGTAGATTTCTTGATAAATGAAACAGATGAAACCAGAACTTTCAGTGGCTTAACACAGTATAATTTTATTTCTTGCTTGGGTGGTGGGGCAGGGGGCCGTCCCGTCACTCAGTCAGAGACCCAGGGTCGTGGAGGCTCAGCCATCACCAGCATGTGAGCTCCACAGCTGCCCCGGCGTCAGCAGCTGGGAGAATGCGATGGGTTTGCTTACGGGGGTGTTACACGCCGGGGCTGTCAGAGGAAACAGCATCCTTCCACAGCTTACACCAGTCCCATGGCCATGCCGCGTCACGGGATGCTGGGGAACGGCGATGGGTGTGACCAGCGACCGACCGGGGCTGCCACACTGCCGTGCTGGCAAGTGAAGCGATGCCAGTTTGCATCACATAGACTCTGCGCCTGTGGGCAAGGGGCTGGACGTGGTCTGCCTCATGCAGACACTGACCTACGGACTGTTAGTTTGCTTCTGACTTAGTCTGTGTAGGAATGTTCTTTCTATTAATGAATCATCTTCATCTAGGTTATTTATCATTATATCTAGATGGCCACCAACAAGGTAAAATGATGTGGAATTTTCAAGTTTAGCCATGAGTTGATCAGTGTAGAAAATCGATTTCTTTAAGTTTTTGAAAAATCCAGTTGGTTGGAATGAATAACTTGATAGTTTCATTGCCTAAATTATCAAGGCTACTAAGGAATTTCTACCTTCGTTTTGTGCATTCTTAAAGATTTTTTGCAGAATTACAACCATACCATTATGAAACCTGGCATACTACCATTTTACTAATTTCCTTACAGTCTAAACACAACAAAACTATCCAGTAGTTATTCCCAAACTGAATTTATCACTCTCTTCTTCATTTGAAATTAAATGTTGCCCAAGTTCCCTCCTCTGCAGCCTGCCGATTCCACATCAGAGCAGCCCCAGAAGTGGCCCTGTTGTCACCTACAGTGGAAATGGTTGTTGGGCACTGATTTCATGCCCCGGAGAGCCAGACTGCAGGCTTTGGGGAGGGTCCACCCGCTAGGCGAGTATGCCGAACAAAGGAATTGGACCGCAGATCAGGAATCACCAGCCTGCTCGCCAAGCTCCAGGACCCCATGCCCTTATTTGAGCCCCATGCAAGAGAAAGGTAGGGACATCAGGAGGTAATTAGAAAACCCTCTCTGCTGGTTATCATCAGGTCCATGCCAAGTTACGTAAAGAAGAAAACAGTAAAGAACGAATGATATTAGGAGCCAAACGTAATTGAGCATTTAGCGTGTCCCAGATGCTAGCTGAATTTTCTTTGTGTACATAATTCATTTATTTCTCACAACAAACTTCTCAAGTAGAAAGTGTAATTGCTTCCATTTTGCAAGGGAACCAAGGCACAGAAAGTTTGCTAACTTGCCCACGTTTACCTGGAACAGCAACAACAGAATGATACCCTTAGAAGAATCCTAAAGAATCAGAGAGAAAGGGTGTTAGTTGGAGACTTAAGAGAAAAGCTTGTGACTGAAAATAGTTTATCAAGTGAACCAGAAAAACTATATTGGAGACATCCCAGAATACCCAGAAAAGCTCTCTATGGAGCAGGAAATGAGAACCTTTTATTACAGTAAAAGCAGAATCTGTCATGTGGAAGAAAATCTTGGTAAACATTTTCAGAAAAGCATGAAAAGATAAAATGATGTGAAGTTCAGGATATTTATAGACGCCCTGGGAGGTGGCTCCAGCTGAAGAGTTACAGGTTGTCCCAGCGAGGGAAGAGGGGAAAGAGTGAAGCAACAGAATCAGGCAAATGAGGAACAGCAACACTGTGCCTTGTTCTAAATTCAGACAGTACCGTGCGATTCAAAACGAGACATCACATTGACTGTAAAATTAACAAAGTCAGGTCCATGAATAAGAGCAAGTGCATCCTTGCTGTTACGTGGCCCTGAGTCGGCTCTCACTCCTGGGGGCCCTGGGAATGGCTGAGCTGTCGCATCAAGGCCAGAGAGACAAAGATGGAGAAAGATTTTCAGAACAGACAGATGGAAAAGACACTTCTCCTACAGCTGGATAAGAAGAAACTTGACCCAAACAACGAGGAAATCCAGAAGGCAATGCAGTGTTTTTAAATGCTAAGAGAAAATAACTGTCATCCTAGAATTACCCAGCAAAACTAGCTATCTTCAAGGGTTAGGATACAATAGAAATAAATAAATTAATACATAAATAAATACATAAATAAATAAATGTGAGAGAATTGATCTTCCATTTAACAAGTGTAAAAGGCTTTCTGAGACATGTGTACTGGATGAAAGAAAAGTGTCCTAGAAGAAGAATCTTAGATGAAAGGAAGAATTTTGATCAAAGAAATTCATAAATGTTCTCTGTGTAAAATAATGTGTGCTCTGTACAATTAAAAAGAAGCTTATTGAACAATAGTAACATGTAAACCAGGGAAGGAGAGAATAGAAGTAAGTTATTCTAAAGCTCTTATATTGTTTAAGAGTAAAGAAATAAATCTTATATCCTAGTTAAGTGGGCATAGTAAATATTTAAGGATAACCAATAAAACACAAATTTTAAGGGGAGTGTAACTTCCGAAGCAATAGTGGGGAAAACAGTAGAAGAAAACATAAATTTTAAATGGCAATAGAAAAAACCTACAGTTTTTGAAAACAAGCAAATAAAAATAATTGTGTAAAACAGAACAAATTAAAAAATCAAAATGTAAGAATTTAAAAATTCCAAACATAGCAGTAACCTCAGTAGATGTAAATAGACTAAACTTGCCAGTTACAAAGCAAAGTTCTTAAATAAATAAAAGGAAAATCCCGGTGTCTACAGTTTATGACAATACCCAGAGTGTGACAGCGCCCGTCAGTGAGGGTGTAAATCAGAAAGAACCGTTACACGTGGTGCATACAAGTATAAACTGATCAGCCCATGGAGAAAAAACCTAGTAAAACTGAACATTTCCATTTGCTGTGATTGGAAAATTTCGTATCTAGATCCATTGATCATCTAACCATAGTCTGGCCCGTGTGCGCCGGGGGAATGTTGTCATACCAGCAGAGCTGGTCACAGCAGAGAAAGAGCCACCCTGCATGTCTGTTAGGAGAGCTGATATGTACTTCCTGCTTGTTTATTTACAAAAGGGAATATTACATGGCAGGAACACACGGTTAATATCGCTACAAGCAACAACATGGGTGGTTCTTAGAGAAAACGAGGGTGTTGGGCCAAGTCTGGAAGAGTAGAAACCTTATCACATCGTGTGTTTTCCGACTCAGAAGCAAGCAACAGTGAAAGACAGGTGCACAAATGTGCCCTGAAAGCGGGGAAATGTGTCCCAGTCAGAAGAATCGTGACTGGGCTGAGGGGCCGAGGGACGGAACCTGGGCAGCGTAGGATATAAACAAGATGGCAGTGTTCTGTGCAGATGTCGAGATGATGGATTCCGGGCTAGGTCAGTATTACGCTTTATAATTGACATGCATGTCAGGTGTATCGTTTTACGTGTATCAAATAGTACAGGTTACAATTGCATATTTGGAAGAGGGTCTGGCAAAGAGCATTGAACCCCCAAATGCTATTTTACGTTAATCAAATTGTACCAATCACATTGACATTTTCATGCGAAAGAAGCATGTGAATTGAGAATTAAAGGAAAAGTGTAATTTCGACAGAAACAGGAAGAGGGGACTATTAAGGCAAAACGACTGTGTGGGGAGACTCAGGGAGAACGAAAGGAAAGGTGCGTCTAGAGCAGGCTTCTCAACGTCAGCTCTGCTGACCTCTGGGACGGACGCCGCGTTGCTGGGCAGGGTCGCTCAGTGCAGCCGACAGCTGGCCGCCCTCAGACCTGGCCCTCACCTTAACTTTCAAATGGCACATCGTTTTGTCTTCTCGGAGTTTAAACATTTTCCCTGTAAAGAGGTGCAAAGTGTGTTCCTTTATTTCTTCAAACATAGAATGTATTTTAGCAGACAGTATTTTTATCCATTTTCTTAAGTTTTTGATGTGAAATAATTGGTTTTCTGAGTTCTTGTAGGCAGCAGTGCTTTCTAATCAAAATGTTATGAAATGCACTCAGTAAGGTTAGTAAGACTTTTGAAAAAATATATAAAAAATATTATCAAGAACTTAGTTGCATATTCAATGTCTTACACAAAACTAATTCAGTAGGATCACACTCATACCAACAGTGGAAACCAGATGAATTTCATCTTCCCGGTTTCCGTAGCTGAATACATGACAACTTGAGTGGAAGGCACACGGAGCTGTTGTGGGGCTTTTAAAGCATGTCCGCAGCTTGTATACACGGTCCCTGTGTAATGCAGCCCGACCCCTCTCCCGCCAGCATGCGTCCCCTAGTGACTCATGTCTAATACATGGGACACGGTGGGGGAACCAACCGCGAGGTCACACGGGGGCGTGGCTTCTGCTGGGAGCTCGTGTGTGCGCGCTTCTCTCTCTCTCTCCCCCTCCCTCTCCCTCCGCCCCCTTATGATGGCATTTATTCTGGTTGGACATGCAGTGGATTATAAATTCTTACTGTGTGTTCCTAAAGCTCGTGCAGACTCCCAGTTCATGGGCAGACATTGAAGGAAATGACATTCCTTTTGGTGTCGGCACTGTGTCTCTTCTTCATTCTGTCCTAAGTGAGATTATAGTAATGTCTTCTATTTGGTTAAGTGTACTTGAGACGTGTGTATACACGTGCGTGTGTACGCATGTGTGTGTGTACACGTGGGGGGGGATTGTGAATTCACGGACAGTCGTGTTCATCACAGACGAAAGGCTTTGTCTACAAACAGACCTGGATGTGAACTTGGCAGTGCCACTTACCAGCTTTTTTTTTTGTTTTTTTACATTTATTAAATTATTTTCCAATTACAGTTGACATTCAATGTTCTCTTAGTTCCAGGTGTACAGCGTAGCAGTTAGACATTTCTGTACCTTACAAAGTGACCCCCATACGTCTAGTCCCCCCACACACTACAGAGTTCTTACAGGACCATTGACTGTGTTTCCTGTGCTGCACTTTACATCCCTCTGTTTTGCAACTGCCAATTTGTACTTTTTTTTAAGTTACCGAATCCAAACCTTTGCTGCTTCAGCTGCTGCTTGGGGCTCAGCACACCCCTCACGGGGACGTCTTGAGGATTGACTTCCGGGTTACGGCTAGCCCCACCAGGCTCCTTTCCATTCCTCTGCAGTGAAGGGGGCCACTGCTTCATAGGTATTAGGCCTTTTGCAATTTATAGATAATTAGTAGTAAAAGAAATCTCAAAATCAGGAATTTACACGCCTTGCTTTTTTTAGAGTCCATCTCTCTAATACATTTTTAAGTCTTCCTTCTGCTGGAAGATATGGTCAAGACTACAGTGAAGGTACTGTATGAATTTATTTTCAAAGACTCTGTAAAAGTCATGAAGCATAGGTGCTGTATTCATTGCTTCACTTACAACACACACACACACACACACACACACACACACAAATGTGTCAAGCCACTTACGTTATGGTTTTCTTCCAACTCATGTATCCTAGAAAGAAAACATTCTCCAGAACATTTGAAATTCATAAGCACGTTGCCAACAGAATATCCTGCCAATTTCTGAGCTGAAACCCAGACCTTTCAATGATTTGTTTACAAACGAAAATGAGATGAGCTATTCTGCTACACCTATGTTGAATAAATCATGGCCAGATGAAAGCACTTCTATTACTAAAAAAGAGAAGTGTCCTTTTATTCTTGCTTTCCTTTTCATCCTCCTGGTTGGTTCACCGCACTAAAGACAAGCGTAAAGAGAGCAGATAAGGAGGGTACTTAGGTGACTTCACATGCTTTGAAGAGCCAGAAATACGTTTCACAGTTTCCTCTGTGAACAGCAGGCCAAGTGTGAGTCTTCTCCTCGTGTCCCTATGTGCCACGTAAATGCATGCGTTTAACTCCATTGCTTGACTAAGGGTAAGAAAGGACGGTTGCTTGAGATGAAGAGTCGCCTTTAAAACAATATTTTAAAAATCCCCACCTGTTGAACAAAACAGGTCCTTCTGGGGACATGCTCCCAACAGGGAAAACGTCAGGTCTGGGTGAGTCACTGAACTGGCTCCTTGACCGTATTTGTTGGTGTTTGATTTCTATCTTAATGTTTTATGAAAACACATCTGTTTATAATTTGTTAACAAACCTCCCCACAAAGACGTGGGTACAGAGGATTGTTTTCATTGGTTGCTTTTGCCTTTTTTCCCCTGTAAAGAGGAAATTCTCCCTCCCTAAGTAGTCAGGTCTGTCACGTCACTGACATGCATTACCAGGTGGGAGTGTGGCATCTCACTCGGAAGTTGTGCGTCTGTTAGTCGTGGGGGAGGAGCAGGGATCCCACTCGGGGAACGTGGAGCTGTGTCCTGGGCAGTGTGCTGAGTGTGTCACAGACACGGTGGTAGTTAGCCCACCAGCCACCTGGAAGGAGGTGACCTGAAACCCCCTTTACAGATAAAGGCCTGGATCACAGAGATGTTAGTGAATTACTAACCCCTACAGACAATAGCTGAGTGAGGGTTTTAAGTCTGCTTTGTCTTAACGGAAGTTAAGAATTGAACTGCCTTGACAATCACATGTGATGCTGTGCGAATGCATTCAGTTGGGGGGAAGCCCCTCGGTTTCTCTGGTCCTCTGAGGAGCTTGTGAACCCCAAAGAGCTCAGAATTGCTGAACTAAACTCAGTTCCCCAATGAAGGACAAAGGACTTAGGAATGTTAACTTTGAAGAGCCCTGGCACTTCCTGTCGCCTGGCAGACAGCACACAAATTGATCACACGTTAGGAAAAGGGTTTATCAGGGGTTCAGTCATTCTATAAATAGTTCCTTGCGCATAGGAGGTAACTGGTAATTTTTAAAAGCATCTCCATCACATAGCGGCCGCTGGTCTGGAGACCGTGGCCTGTAACAGCGGGGTTGCTGTGCCAGGAGTGCTCAGCGTCAAGTGGGACAAACAGTGCTCACGTCCACACACAGATGGGCATATGGTCCAAATCCCTGCCGGAACGTGGCCTTGCAGTTTATTACACTGGGGGTCCCCTTCCCCGGCTGGCATAGAGCTGAGTTATTTTAATGCTATTGGTTTATTCTAGGGTGCTTATTAAATGAAAAACTAGAAATGTCATAGTGTAGCTTTGGAAAACCTCTGCTGATTTTTGGAAGACCTGTCATTAGGTGGGTATTTAGTTTCCTTATATTTCAAGTGCCTGAAAATATCAAAATCTAAGCAAGGGAAAGAGAAATTAAAAACTCAGGTTAGAGAGATCAGTGGAGCTGGTGTTCGAGTAGGTTTGTAGGACGGTAAACGTTAGAATTATTTATAGCACTTTTTACATATGAAATATTACATAGTCAGTTTTTCCCATTCAGGATATGTTGTCAGCAGAGGCACTAGCCTATGAAAATGCATGGAGGGCGGAAAGAGCTTAGCGCAAAGCATAAAAACATAATTATGACAAGGAAATTATAAATAATGCATTATTTTTCATTATATACAGTTCAGTGTTCTGAAATCACATTGGAGTGTATACAAAGGAAAGAAGATTAGAGATACAATTGAATGCCACAAGCTCAAAACCAAAAACCTTGCCCAAGGAGCAAGCACTGTTTCTGTGCTAAAGAGGGGGGGTAGGGGCTGGTTTGTCCTCTGTGGTCTGTGCAGATAAGATCAGGTGCATCACAGCCTCATAGCGGGAAGTCTTAGGGGATGTGAATTAAGCATAAGTTACAGGAGCTGCTATGGTTTTCAGTCTCAGGAAAGAGAGAAGTCTGCTGCATTTTATTTTAGTTTTTCTGGCATTTTTTTTTTTTTCTTGGTTGTTTTCTGTTTTTGCTTTTCTCTCTCTTTTTTTTTTTTTTTTTTTTTTGCTGGGGGCTGCTGCATTTTAATTGTCTAAAACCCACTGCATGCCAACAACTTTTGTTCTTAGTGGAATGCAAACCACAGGGTAGCACTTCATTGAACAGCTAAGCCCTTTAAAGTGTTGTGTGGCTGCAAGTCAGGTTTGATTATATTATTGCCAATCATCTGAAGAATTGCCTGGAGCTCTTGGCCAGTATTTCTGATTGAAAGTGCCCTGGCAGCTCGGTGGGTCATAGGTTCATATCGCATCCCGCTAACTTCCCCTGAGTTTCACGTCATTCCCCAGACCAGATGCCTCCACCCTGGGAAATGGGTTCAGGGACACTGGATCTACCCAGGAGCACAGTCCATGGGAGGGAGCGACCTTTGCTGTTCTTACTTTGCTTTACTTTTTGGTCTTTCATGTTCCTCTTATTAGGGAAAAAAAAAATATTTGTGGTTTTAAGACACTTTTCCTGTGAGAGATCTGCTGTGCTCTTCCCAAGTCCACAGGGTCCCAGAGGCTGATGGAGACCCAGGGCCCAGCATCCCTGCCCAAGAGGACAGAGTGACCCTGCGCGCTGTCCCAGGGATGCCGTCAGGGCACCTGCTTCCGAGGGAAGGGGACGCGGCAGACAGGAAGGAGGCTATGACGGCTGGTTTTTTCCTTTGGAAGAATAAAAGGACACGTGACCCCGTAAAGCCGCTCTGGGACTCTGACCAGGAAGCTGCCTCTTAAGAAACGGGTCTGATGTGGGCTCTGCAGGTGACTCTTTAGAGCCGGCATTAGGTAGCAGGTCTGAGAATGCCCGTGGCCGCCTGCCCCGCCCCACCCTGCGGCCACGGGGACCGCGCAGCAGCCCCCACGTCCCTGCGTCCCGTGCAGACTCCTGCATCTCTTCCCATCACCCGTCCTTGCTTCTGTGGGCAGCTCTGCTGGGACTACAACGTGCGTCCTGCGTCATCCCCATAGCTACGTGTTGGCTTTTCTACTCCAAGTAGCATCTTTAAAAACACTCCTGCTTTCCAGTAGCTGTGTAGACCTGTGTCCTCTGTTTTCCGCTGTCTAACGTCCTGACCTCCCCACCCCACCCTCCCCTCGCTCCCATCATTAGAACCCCTCCTCCGCAGTGGTGAGTGAAAGCACCCGGGTCCTGGCTGTCCCCAGCAAGCCCCTCTGGCACCTGCTGGTCATTCCGCGTGCACACAAGCGCTGCTGCCCTTGGCTGGGTGGAGGGTGACCCGCCGCACAGGGAGCACAGTCAGTAACATTGTAATACGTCTGTATGGTGCCAGGTGGGGACTGGTCTTACTGGGCGGGGGACTCACTGTGTAAGTTACAAAAATGTCTAATCACTACTCTGTGCACCTGAAACTAACGTAATACTGTGTGTCGACTGTAACGGAGAAAGAAAAGTTTTAAAACGATGACATAAGGAGGAAAACTAATAACACCCTGAGTTCCAGTCTCGACTTGCTCGTCACAAGACGCGTCCCCTGTCCACCTGCATTTTCTCATCCACATAAAAGTAGGGGTTGCCTCTGGTCTCTGTTAGCACTGGGGTCAGTGTGGATGTTGAAAGAGTGCGATGTCATATGGCCCTGCTTCGTCATCGAGAGGGGATTTCGGCAGCCGTAGCAGCGACTTCTGATGCGGCTGCTCTTTTTCTCAACTTTTAGCCCCTGTTCTTCCTTTTCAGTTGCTACGTTTCTGTGACTTCATTGTCACCACCTTGCCAGCTGCACCCCCTTGTTAAAATAGCCTGTTAGATTTTGCTGGTGGTAAATGCATTGCGGAAATCATAGCGATAGCTGAAATAAAGATGTCCTCTCTTCCTCGGGTAGAATGGCGGTAGCAGCAGGGTGTGCGCTCTGTGTCCCTTCTGTCCTGGGCTGTCAGTGACATCCGTGTCTTGTCTCCTTTGCACAGGCAACGACTTGTTTCTCGTGGCCGTTCACGAGCTAGGACATGCCCTGGGCCTGGAGCATTCCAACGACCCCACCGCCATCATGGCCCCGTTCTATCAGTACATGGAGACCGACAGCTTCAAGCTGCCCAGCGATGACTTACAGGGCATCCAGAAGATCTACGGTAAGCCGCCGCCGTCAGTGTGCTTCGTCCGCAGCCCACAAGCCCTGCCGCCAGGTCTTCTCCGGGACAGGGACTCACATGTCAAAGGGGGGTTCCTGAATGAAAGCAGGAACCTGTTGGCAAGTGTTTAATCAGTCAGGTTCTGTTGACAACAGGCCCAGGTCCCTTAATAGACAGATTATGGGACAGTCTTACACACCGATACGATTTTCTAATCAAGTTGAGTTGAAACCAATAGGTACAGCAAAGAGCTGATAAGCTTCAGTGTTTCCATACAGGTGACAATACATATGAAATGAATGAAACCAATGGTAATAGTGTGTACGTCGGTACAAACCGACAGATTGATCTCAGGTTATGGTGGTTGATGTCAGATGTTCCTACAGAAATCACTTTTGAAGTCGCAGAAAACACCCTTGTGTGATGGATAGAACTAAATCACCTGGAAAGTGTATAGTTTTTGGACTGAGAGTGACAGGTAACCGTTGGTGAGTTTACTAGCGTAAGTCAGCATGAAGTTCTAGTGCAGCAAAATTGCTTTTATTGATGGTGTCCAGTCAGCACATGCAAATTGAGGCAAAAGGGAAAGAGGCTGTTCCCGTATTGACTCTAATCCTGGCTCCCTCAGTGGAACCAGTGACCTTTATGAGGACGTGTAATTGTTAGGTACTTGGCATTTGTAATTCCTACACACAGAAGAGCTTTACTCAGTTAATGAGGTGAAGCGTTCATCGTGCACCACAAGTGTGCTGCTCTCCAGATGTTAGTTAGTATCCAGTGCCCAGAAGATGTCGTTTGTGCTTTTGAGTAGCAGAGTTTAAGTTTCTAATGTGTTTTGCCTTCATTAGTTTCTTTAGTTTCAATCTCAGTGGTACGTGCCCTTACAGGGTTTACACAGATTTGCAAACGTAAGGTCCACTGTCGTGCTGCTCGTTGTTGGGGGGAAACTAAGGAAAGAGAGATGTGGGGGACACCGAACTGGGGAGAGCTGTGAGGCCCCGTACCTAAGAGCTTCCCAGGGGAACTGCAAGGGGCTCCTTCCCGGGACCTCCTGAACCAGTGGTCCAGACTGAAGGTCCGAAAACAATGTTCTTTCCATATCGAAACATTAAGTGAGAGCAGCTCTGTGTTTCTTTTCAGAGACACAAATGCCCGACCAGTGAAGTTTTGCCTCGGTACCAACTCCATTGTGAACCTTGGCTTGACTTAGAACCCTCTTTTTAGAAGCAGTTCTTCACATTAATATTTGACTAGTGGTGTTTTAATCAATAGCTATCTTAGATTCTGTATTCATGTGGAACACTGTCCTAGCAATTTATCAAAACATCTCATTAGAAGAAAATAAGGGAAGTCGGGAAAGGTTATAACATATAATTGGAGACCTAGGGTAGAATAAACTTTGATCCGTTTATGTTAATGTTTTAGAAATATTTGCATAGACTCTGTCCATCAAAATCTAGGGTTCACTTTAGTGGACTTTACATGCTACATTCCTTTTCGATTATTTATTACTTATACACCACCTACTTCCAAAAAAAGATTTCATAGCAGCTTTTCCGATGAGGACTGTGGTGAAGGAAAGCCTCGTTCCTTGGATCCGGGATCTAGCATGGTGAGCACGGTTTCTCAGCCTCGGCCACGGTTTGTTTGCTGGGAAGACGCCGTGTTTCCCAGAACACACACGGGCTCAGCGACCTGTAGCTCACTCAGCCTGCGCTCTGGAGCACACTTTCCGGCACTGTCCCAGCTTCTTGTGAGCCAACAGCTGTCTTCCTGTTCCCAAGGGCCACCTGACAAGACCCCCCCACCCACGCGACCTCTGCCGACGGTGCCCCCACACCGCTCTGTTCCTCCGGCTGACCCTCGGAAGAATGACCGGCCCAAGCCTCCCCGGCCGCCCACGGGCCGACCTTCCTACCCGGGAGCCAAACCCAACATCTGCGACGGGGACTTCAACACTCTTGCCGTCCTCCGCCGCGAGATGTTCGTTTTCAAGGTAGGGAGGCCACGGGGTTTTTTTTCACGGTATGTCAAGCGTCTACAGCGTCGCTTTAGAAAACCAGTTCTCATTCATTCAGGCAGTGATTTTCCCAGACCTCTCACAGTCAGAAGGTTCAAAAAAAGCATCTTAAAACATAAACGCACACCTGGGCTTAAATGTCTAGTGGGAGATTGCTGGGACCCTCTTATTTGGGGAATGCGTTTATGTCGGCAGAAGCCAGAATGCCTGGAACTGTGAGGGTAAGAGAACGCCCCTCGTTGAGAACAGATAAAAAAGTACAGTTTGAACCATGTAACCACTCCCAGGCACTCTGCGGTTTGCACACCTGCACGGGACCCCGTAACGTCACGTGACAGAGCATTGCTTTAGGGGGAGTACTGATGGTTTTCTTTCGGGTTTGCTGGTAGCCATTTGAGTTAAGTCTCTATGAGGCTGTTGTTTCGATCTTACATATATATGTGTTGCTCTTTTCCTTAGTCCGGCATTTGTAGCTACTGAATTCATTTTATTTTTTTTAAAGGTTATAAGCTGAAACTAAATGTGTCTTTTATGTCATTGCGTTCTCAGACAATAACACTAATAAACAGTGTATTAAAGTAAGTCACATCCTATTGAAAAGTGAATATAGGGTAATACCAACAAGTAATTTTCTCCCTCAGTATTGCTAAACCGGTCTTACAGGTGAATAAAAAATAAATGCTTTATGCCAGCATTACAGTATTAAAATAACCACATTTTCCCAGTACCACCCATTTAAAAATAAAATACTGTGCTTTCTTTTTTGGTGGACACAAATCAATAAGTAATTATGGATTTAGTCAATCCTACTTATGCAGAATGTTCCATCTACCAGACGCTGTCCTTTGAAAATACGCATTTCATATACTTTGTAACTGGCAAAGTGCTCTGTTTCCTTTATTGGATAATCAGATTTGGATGTGATGTGACATGTACCAGAGTATCGTGCTGTCCAGGAAAGATCGATGCTTTTGCTAAAACCCAGGAATAGAGTTTTGGATTCTGTAAATGCCCTGCAATGCTTACTTAGATATCTCCTATTCAATTTAAGTAGGTTAGTAAATTCAGATGCACCAAGTAACATTAAAAAGCTTACGAGATATTTCTGTCTATTCTACAAGTCACCAGATGACAAGGGAAGGACTTTGTTTGCACTGTTTTGGCTGAAGTTCAACATCCCAGCTTCATGCCGTGATATCGTGGTGATGTCACCCGAGTGTCACCTTATCTGAGCCTGTGCGGTGAAACTGAGTTTGCGTGCCTTCTTTTCATTCCTCCCATCACTCTACTCAGATCATGTGGGCTCGCTTGGGCTTGGGTTCACGGACGTCGCCGTTATTGAACTAAACTATAGCCAGTGTCCTGTTTCTGCAGCAGTGATCGGCCAATGTGGCATTGACTGAGAGTGTTCCGTTCTGCCAGTGGGCTCGTCCTCGCCCAAGATTTCCATGAGTGGCATTACTTAAATCCTTCTCGTATGATTTTTAATAAGAAGATCTCGACATAAGTGAAAGCTAATATCATCAGGCACTATTATTTTCTTACGAGAAAGGCACCTTGCTTTGTAACAGGAGTTTCAACATGAGTCTTTTTGGCAGCAGCCTCCTCTTAGGGGATCTGATTTCCTGAGCTTTCCAGGCCCTCACTGACTTAAAGTGAGTTCCCATCGCGTCTGGGCCTTTTGGTGAAGACGTGTGTGTAGTGACTTCACTTAGATGTGCATTTCTCTATGAGGATGGAAATAAACTATCCACTAGAGCATATCACATTGTCACATATATGTCCTACACGAATAGCATCCCATCCTTACACGTGAGAAAGCTAAGCCTTCCATGCAGCTTCACAGTCTTTGGGGAGTGGACCCGACTTAAAGCAAGGCAGCGGCAATCAAAACAAATGCCGGGAACTGGAACAAAATCGCAGTAACAAAGGAAGCTTTGTGCTTGCTTTAGAGAAGGTGATTCTTACGAGCCGTTCCTCAGAGTGTCAGCTGTGTCTCATGGAGCCGCGGCTGAGGCTGAGCTGAGACATTTGATTGTTCAAGTGAAAACTCTCCAAGTTCCTTTGCGTTACAAGATAAAATCATTGAATATTTAGTTACTCTATGGTGTGAAGGAAAGCAGGATGAGCCAAGCTTGTACCGACTACACTGCAGAACACAGTATTTTGCTGTTTATAAAAGAATGCGGTGGTAACGACATTCTTCCTGGAGCCAGGCACACGGGGAAAAGAGCAACAAAACAAACAAACAACTGTATCCAACACCTGGAGCTCTTTTAGTGCAGAAATGAAAAGGAAAGCTTCCATCTGGCTGCTGACCAGACTCGGCCTTCGCTAACAGTAGCTGATTCGTGCCCCATGGGCCAAGCCCAGTGAGCACTGGACAGGACCCCATTTCCTCTGCGAGATGGCGGTTCTATTTTATAAAAGAAGAGATTTTGTATGACAGAGATTGATTGATTGATTGATTGATTGATTGATTGATTGATTGATTCAGAGAGAGAAGAATAGAGATGCTCATGGAAAAAGATCGTTTAGAGGTATAAGTTTTGGTCCTCAATTATATTTCCATCATCTTGCTTTGTGACTAACCTCTTCACAATTGATCACAATTGAACTTTGATGCTTCTATTCAGTGGCGTATTATCTCTTGGTCTTCAATGTCACCGTACTTCTCATTCTGTGCTAAAAGTCTCCCCATGGACTGAGGTTTACCCTTTCATTTATTTTATTTGGTTTTAAACACTTTTCCCCTTGTTGCATATTCCTCTGTTTCAACTCTAGTGTCACTAAGGGGTAGAAACGACCATGGGTCCATGTGGTGACTTCCCACCACATGGCCGTGTGGCCGGTGGGGACGGGGAGGCCCCGAGTGTCAGCACCACCAGGGAGGTGTGTCGGTCAGCTCTGAAGGTCACACACAGACCCGTCGTGTAGAGAAGTGAGTGAGAAAGCGCAGGAGCCGTACCTGATCAGCTTCCCATGCGACCTCCCCACCCAGAGGCCAAATCCAGCTACTTAAAACTGGGCTCCCGGACTCCCTCACACACCTGCTCCACCTGCTTCTCTCCTTCCATCCAAAAAAGGGCAGCTCTTCCCATTTATTCGGGAAATGAATGCATTCTAAAAGGTGGAGCCACGTCAGTTGTCTGGACGTTCAGACACATTGGCGTCTAGCCGTTTCTCTCCCCGCCCGCTGCTGCAGTCCTCTGAAGGCACTGTCCCTTCCGCCTCCCGCTACACTGTCCCCTGGATGGGCTCTCCTGCTCCCTCCCTCACCCTGACCCCCATCCCATCATCAGTCCTGCACACGGAGCGATCCTGTGAAAACACGCGTCATGTCTGCTTTGCCAAAAACCCTCCAGTGTCTGACTCATAGCAAAGCCAAGGTCCTTATCAGACAAACCCATGCTGGGTGTTTGTCCAAAGGAAGTGCAATCACCGTCTCTGCAACCCATGCTCACTGCGCGTTATTGACAGTAGTGAGAAGTGGACGCAACCTCAGTGTCCGTGGACGGATGGGTAGATAAGGAGACGTGGTGTGTGCATACAGTGGGTGTCACTCAGCCTGAGGAGACATGGTGTGTGCATGCAGTGGGTGTCACTCAGCCTGAGGAGACGTGGTGTGTGCATGCAGCGGGTGTCACTCAGCCTGACATGTGGTGTGTGCATACAGCGGGTGTCACCCACACCCAGTCTTACACAAAATGGAGTTCTTGCCCTTTGTGACAACACAGATGAACCTGAGGACGTTATGTAGGCAGAATCAGCCAGACACAGAAGGATACTGCATGGTTTTATACGAGTATTGGAGTGTGAGCAGTCAGACTCACAGTGGCCGAGAGTAGTGGTCGTGCCCAGGGGCCGGGGAGTGAGGGGTGTTGGTCAGAGGGTACAGCGTGCACTTACCAGATGCACAGGTGCTGGAGACCTAATGCACAGCAGACCACGGTAGTGAGGATGGATCGCCGACTTGAAATTAGCTGAGAATAGGTCTGTGTTCTCACCAAATGTTCTCGCCTTGGTAACTAGGTGAGGAATGGGTGTGTTGATTACTGTGATTGCCGTAATCATTCACAGTGTGTACTTCTGTCAAAGCTGCAGGCTGTACCTTAAACACACAGAAGGTTTATTTGTCAGCAGCACCTCAGTAAAGGTGGAACAAAAGGTCACGGGCACTTCAGTTGCCCAGGAGGCCACAAGGTCAGCCCCTGCACTCCGCCTCTCTGATGCCGTCCCTCTTATTCAGTTCACGTCTCCTAACTCAGTTCCAGCCACACGTGTGTCTCTGTGGGTCCCAGGAGTTGTGTTTGCTGCTGGACCGCACAGCACACAGGCCATGGCAGGAAGCAAATACTAGTTAAGTGTCTCTGATCTCACGTCCTCAGCTGTGTGATGGCTGATAACCTATGTCACAGGTGTGCAGGGAGCGCAGGCAGTGGGAGCTGTTCCATAGCCAGACGCTGTATTGGACTTACTCATGTACTCACTAACTCGAATCCCCTCGCTGTTGGAAGTGATTTGGAAAAATCACTTTGAGCTGAATGAAGACCACAGAAAATGGCTGTAATTCTGAAGGTGTCAGGGGAAGGGATGGAGGGGCGTATTGTTAGTATTCATAGCCTTTTACTCGGGGAAGTGAATACCAACATTCTGTGGGCAGGGAATCCAAAAAGTGTTTTCCAAACAAAGTATAGTTGGGGACCGTACACAGCCAGGAGACTCTGGGCATACTCGGAGCCACGCGTAACGGACTGCCAGCAGCCCGCCTGCTTACGGTAACGGGACCTTCTGAGCGGGTCCATTCATGTCAGACCACAGGCCGCGACTGCCAAGACCGGAAGCAGGGCATTCATTAAACATCCCTCATACTGTAGGACAGAACCCTAGTGTTTCAAAGGTTTTAGGGAAACATTTAAGGAAGCCGTTAGAATCACGGGCAATATTGCATTTTAATGTCAATATGTACTGACTTTCAAAATATTTGTATTCAGTTCTGGTTAAGATTTACTCCTCGAAACCTTCAGACTCTTTGATAGCCATTTCCTGACGCCCGACGTGTGGAGTCAAGTGTGCAAGTGTCCGGTAGAATGGATTCAGTCACCTGGCTGTCCAGTTCCCTCGCTAGTCGTTTTATTTTGGGGTGACTTGAAATGTGTTAAGTATGTATATTTGAGCACTAGTTTTGGATTCAGTAAAACTGTTTTTGTTAATGTTATAAATGAAACACTTAATGTATGAATACAGTATGTTTTGGAGACTAACACACATTTGATCATGTACTTGTTATTTGATATAAATTTATAAAGTGAACAGAGTAATTCTATGTAGTTTATGCAAAACATCTTCTCAACGTATGTTGATTGTGAGCTAATTTGAAAAACCCTTTATTCCTGAGCAACATTAATCTTCCTGTTCTGGAATTTTTAATAATATAAATATGTTCAGTGTCAAAACATGCTTTTTCTTGTTACGTGTTTGTCATACTCTATACGCTGAGATTTTTACATAGAAAGGTGTTGGACTCACACTCCAGGGTGCAGAGCACTTGTACCTGAAAGCAAGATCAGTCACGGTCTGTGCTGCACGTACAAAGCAGTTTGTTTTATTTCAGAAGTTCTGAAAGCAGCACGTTTCTAACTTTTCCTCCATATTTGGCATTTGTGATGCTGCCACTTGGACCTGTCCTATTTCTGTAAAGCACAGACGAGATTCGGGCTTTCCATTCCTTAAATAAACTTTATCTACGTCCTGAGAGGATTGTTGTGCTTTGTGGATTCTGTGAAGCGATTCAACATCCAGCCCGCGCTTCAGAATTTCTTAGAAGCACCCATTTATTTTATCTGTTGCAAGAGGGTCTTACATGTGTAAATATTTAAAACTAAGTAGAGGCCAACTACCATTATTTGCAAATTATGTGACAATCTACTTCAAAATTCTGTGAAAATTACAGGAAAAAATATACGACTATTAGCAATGTTAAGAAAGGGGTTATGAGCCATAGTAAGAAATGGAAATAACCGCTTTTCTAATAAGCACTTAGACTATATAATTGAAAAGTAATTTTCTTGACATAAAAAAAAGTAACTCTCAGGATTAAACTTAACTAGTAATACTTGGTCTGTAGGCTGCATTTAATAAGTGATTTATTAAATGAGCACTGTTTTTGCTCCTAACTCTGTCTTTTTTACGTTTAACTTCAATTCAAGAGGTTCTGACTGCTTTGTTTATTCTCCTATATGTGCTTCTTATATGACTTTAAAGTTTCAGAGCTTTGTGTGTGTGTGTGTGTGTGTGTGTGTGTGTGTGTGTGTGGTGGTTATTTACATGGTTATTTTCAAGAAACTATAGATAATATCAATAGCGAATGAGTAAGATTGAAAATATTTCAGGTTTAAACTATAGCATTGGTATGTTTTATAATAAACAGGAAAATGTGCATAGTTTCCAGAAAATAACCCATGTGGGGTAATTCATCCTGAAAAAATGAAGCACAGCTAAAATGAACATGGCGTCACTGCAGCTTTCTTGCCAGGGGGGAAACAATTTCCCAGCGATCCGCATTGTCCAGTGCATGGTCGTTAGAAAGTCCGCCCAGTGGGATGGAATGCAGTCGTTTGAACGTTTAATTTTGGAGAATGTGGGAAAGAATGAGCCATGATTATAACGTATACACAAAGTAATGCCATATAAAATTTTATGTGTGATGAAGTGCGTTATTTCAAGTACGTATGTTGACAAGGCATAGAAATGATAGAAAATGATGTTAGGCAAATTGTAGAGTGATGGCATTGTACTGGGTTACAAAATGTGTGCTGTTGTGATCATGTCTATACATTTCATAGCTCAGCATACAGTGGCTTTAAAAAGGCGTGACACCTGTGAAGGTTGTGGTACGTTGACGGGGACACTGTCGCTGTTTCACAAAACAAAGGTGGCAGGAAGCGTGAGTGTGAGCACTGGGATCTCCCTCAGGCTGTGACAGAGCCTGGTCTCGTTCAGAGTCACAGGGACCAGTTTCCGTGATGTGACTGAACCTGGCAGCAAGGCTGGCCGTCCAGTGGGATGGGGTCTGTGCCCACTGTGCATTGATCTCCAACACAAATGTCCTGTAGTGATCGAGCTCGTGTGTTGCTCATCTACCACCATTTTGTGGGCACCGTGGTGAAAACGTATTCCGTTCACTATAGAAATACTCTCAAATCGTGTACATGACAAGCTACTTGGCGGTTAATCCAGAGTGTGCTGTTAATTTCCGCAGCGCCAGGGCTGTCACAAAGCGGTTTGTTAGCTCAGCAAACCCTGCGAGGCCCTTCGCACAGGGCGGTTCCAGCCCCTGCTGTCACTGCCCTAAGAGTGACAGTGTGGTCATGTGCAAAGCTCCATGTGACCGAAGAGACGGCAAGGGAGACTGTGACAGTCCTTGCTCTTAAGAAACCGACCACTGCGCTCTTGTATTCACCCTGTTTACTCTTTAATTCCATCGAGTTTGATGGCCAGCAAATAGCAGCTGGACGCTGAGAAGGAAACGGCGCAGGGTGACCCGTTCTCACCTTTGGGGAGACCAGTGACTGGACTGGCATGAGGCATTGGCCATGTGCTGTGATGGGTGAGGGTACTGGGGCCACAGACCGGGAACCACACTTGTGGAGGCTCTCGTACCTGTGCCCCTGAGAACCACACCACGTTAGCCGAGCGGGGTGCTGGGAAGGGGCTCATGCAGTGGGTGCTAGTGGAGTTCTGTGGACATCGAGGCAAGAAACTGAGATGCAAGGCTGGAGACACTCGGGTGGGACCGGGTCGCCGAGGATCGGCTGTGTCACCCTAACCCTCACCCCCCCCTACTGAGCGCAGTACACATGATGACTTTCAGTGTTTTTAAAGTTAGAATTTATAATGTGAGGGAGTTTTCTTATGTTTCTAGTGATGAGGGAATGGGTCTGGTCTGGCTGGGAAATTTAAAAATTGACACACACATACTCACACGCTCCACGTTTAGGGTGCACCTGCTACAAGAGGGTGTGGCTTTGCGGAGAGGGCTGCGTGTTTTCCAGCCCCCCAGCCCCCGTTGCCTGCTGGGGGGAAGGTCCGACCCAGCTTCCCTCCCACCAGAGGCTGTCTCTGGAGGGAACCCTCTGTCTGCAGCGCGTTCGGTACCCAAGGCCTCAGACAGAAGACCAGGACGTTCAGTCCTTGCTGTTTAAACCAGTTCTTTTCATTGTTGATTTTGGAAACATCGGAAGACACAAAACAAAAATGACGGTGATCCTCTAAAGAAACAAGAAAGCAGGAAATGAAATTCTCCGTTTTGTTCAAAATGCCTTTACCAGTCACATTTGTATTTGAAATACGGGCACCGAAGTGCTGGTTCCATTTTAATACATGGTGGCCAAGTATGACTTTTTGAGAAGTTTTAAATCAATAATTCAATGTATTGGACATTTCTTCTGCGAGGCCCCAGGGCAGAGGTGTCATCAAACCCGTTCCCAGTTCTTCATTGGAACTTAGGAATAGCTCCGATGCACAGTGCTCTGAAACCCTCGTGCTGGCTCCCACCCGGCTCTCTGCCAAATCAGTCTGTTCCAAGCTCAAGGAGCAACTTGCACCCTTGAAGCTGTGGGGGTTTTAGAATTTGGGGCAGGAGAGCATAGACCTGGGCACTGAGTGTCGGAAAACAGTGTAAATACAGTGTTGGACCGGTTGTGCCTTTGGGGGCAGCTCGGAAACGCCGTCAGGTAGCGTTTCGGAGCCTCAGGAAACACAGAACCAGGGGTTGTGTGCTTAAGGGTGGACGGCTACGTTGGCCTTTGTACACTTTTCTGTACCACTCTCTGCTTTATCACTCTGTTCCCAATGTCTAGCTTGGCCCCCAGCTTCGGAGGGAAAAATTAAGTCACTATTACCTAAGGAAAGAATTCTGGATAATCCGTGATTTGGGAAGTGTCTTAAGTGCTCAGTTAACGGCCTGACACTGTTTTTCAAGCAGACGCTTTCAAGGACACGCTTACCTTTCACGGGCTCCTTAGCTAATCAGGCGGAGATGCACGTTCAAGGGCCGCACTCGGCTCTCAGGCCCATGTTGTGAGAGCAGAAAACCGCTGTACAGCAGTGCTCGCTGATTCATCACGAAGGGCTTTTGTTGTTGTTCGTCTTTCAAATATTCGTAACTAGGATAGTGGTGAACGTGCCTGTGAGTTTCAGCGCATCTGGAAAGTTGCCAGCGCCCCTCCTGTCCCCCCACTTGATGCCACACTGCAAGAGCCACTCGGATCTCCTCCTTTTCTTGTGACGTGAGTGGGAACTAAGTCACGCAGGCGCCTGCCTCGCCCTGAGGCGCAGGAGGCCAAAGCTGGGGGCTGCGACCAAAACCAGACCCCAGAGCTCAGGCTGGCCTCCCTCCTGTGTGGTGTTGGCGTTTGTCTCTAGTGGCAAAAAGGAATGACACGCACAAAAAATGCCTTGGACATTTTAGTCTCAGATTGTAGTACTTAAACAATAAACTTGCAAAAAACTAAGGCAATTTTGAAGGCAAAATTAATAGAGCTTTCTTCTAAAAGCCCCTCAGCCAGTTGCCGCTTTGCCCCACGGTAGCACCAAGGACGGCCGGTAGCAAATCCTACCTAGTGTCCCGTGAAAGCTGCGGGCTCTGCCCCGTGCGTTGGTGCCTGCTCAGCTCTGCCTATAGCTGTGTGCCTGTGTGGCCCACCCTGAACTACAGTTGCAGGCCCTGTGCACTAAATAGCATGGAAACTGCCTGGAATGAAAACAGCCTTTGACAGTGGTTAGGAAGGGCGAGGGGAAACTGAAACCCTTTTGACAGGCCGTCTCCGAAGCGGCTGACATGCCTTCACAGGCACTTTTCACGTCGGCGCGTGGGCAGGCTTTGCGTAACACGCCAAGCGAAACCCGTTAACCGCCGCTTGCACACGGGGCGCAGGGCTCCAGGGGCCTGGAGAGAAGACGGACGCTCTCCTACTGCTGGCACAGGAGCTTGTAATTACAGTTTGAAGTGTTGGGTGCTGGACATGGAGACGGACGTCTTCTGGGATGTGTTACTGGTCACAGCCCACCTCTCTCGTTTCCTTGAGAGCTGTTTGTTGCAATAGTCCCATTTTCATAAATTATAAAAATAAAGAGACCTTTTTAAACCCTGGGTCTGGCCTACATAAACTGCAGAACATTCAGAACATAGCAAGAGGGAGAAATGTACTATTTAGGTTACCTCTTATTTTACAGTTTTGGTCAATAAAGCAATTTTTTGGAAAATAAAACAATAAACTATCTTATTTGGCATTACAAGCAATGTTACTTAAAAATCAGCAAGTATATCATCAGTTAATATTGGTTTTTCACTCTTCTAATAACTATCAGTGATTTCAGAAAATCATAATTTCATTATAAATTAGTCCACACATTCATAGTAGCACAGAAATAATCTTAATAAATCATTTTGGTAGTAATAATATTTGTCAGTAGAATCTGTAGTTATCTCGCGTGTATCTGCTATTTGCAAAGATTCTGTTAGGTTGTGTCCAGAAACACACCACCGAATAGTTGTTTTAGACTGAATGTTTGGGGGAAAGAAATGAATGTAATTATCCTACATTAAAAGGAGACTGTGGTGCTGCCTGGAGAGCCACAATGTGCTCTTATGTTACACGTGAAATAAAGAGCTCTTTCTGTTATTTCCAGTAACACCCTCCACCTCGGTGGGGCCCCAGACAGACCTGCCTTATACTAAATAAATGGTAGGTTCTTCGTTTCAAAGTGAGAGCCGGTGTGCATTTGGGCAGACTCTCACAGGCATGGAGAGGGTATTTTCCTAAAGTCCTTTTAATTCTGCATTTCAAACATGAAACATTTATAGCATCATTGAAACTGCTAGTACATACTTGGAAATAGAGGGGAAAACGCCGTTTAAGGTTGTGTTTTGTGTTCCACTGTCACCCAGATGCTTCTGAAGCGGCGTGACCCTGTCCAGGTAGGGACCCAAAGGGTGTCCCTTCTGCTAGGAAAATGCTACTTGGGGGCATTTGTAAAACAGCACCAATCATTTGTGTTATTAACTTTTTTTTAACTTTTGCATTAAATTCCGCTTGTAAAAAATATGCAAAGAACAGCTAAAATGTGGATGCAGAAGAAAATTAAGGTGGTGTGCGTCTGAAATGTGTTGTGCTGGGCAGTGGTGAAAATGGCCAGGAAGGCAGCCAGGTGTTGAGGTCTCGTCCCTGGGCTTGTGGGGCCACAGTCTCAGTGGGTCAGGCTATAAAGGACTCGGTTAGCAAACTACAGCCACATAAGCCTGCCTGATGCTCGAGCTGAAAAAATGACAACTTATCAATGTACAGTGACAATTGTCATTATCACGAAGGAAAATGTGATTATTTATGCCCCACAGAAGAGCAGCACACGCCATATACTGCTCCTGGGGCAGCGGGATATCCTTATTGGTGCTGCTGGAGAAGCTTCCGATGGCCCTGTGCTCCCGGTATCACAGCTGCACGCGCTGCAGGCGCACGTGGTCACATGTGCTCAGTTTTCAGGATTTACACTCCCGGGCGGTGTGAGTGCCCCTGACCGAAATCAGTCTATTTTCTCCCCCTTCTCTAGACAATGTACAGTCAAAACCACCCATTCTCAAAGCTTCCTCCAGCGCTGGGCTTCGTTAGGAGACTTAGGGCCTGACACGCCCAAGCCCTCGTCCTCGTTCAGCAGATGTGCGTCCACCCCCCGTCTCCCCAAGAGGCACCAGCGTTTCTGGAGTGGGTGACACTGCAGCCAGCCGTCCCCCCTGTTACAGGCCAGTTCTCAGTTCCCCTCCACGAGGTACTGACATGCACAATATGGGACTTGAAAGCTGCTGTAACCCAGACACAAAGTTTGGAGAGCTTACAAAGATCAAGCTAGGAGAGAAAAGCAAATGTTTTTTTACTTGAAAAGATGCCTTCTGTGTCACAAATGTGTGTTTCTACCATGGATAGCTTTAATCTCCATTTCTTGCCCAGCGCGTGCATTGATTTATTCATGTGATAAATATTTACAAGGTGTCTGCCTTTGCCTGGCAGCCTCTGGGATCTGGGATATTGCCGCGGACACCACACAATCCTGTCCTGCAAGGAGCTTTATTTCACTGGAGGAGGGGACAGTCAGCAATCAAATAAATACACCTGCGTGTAAAGGCCACCAAGCAGAGCAGTGGGACGGGAGACGGCAGAAGTTGGCGGTGGAGGCCGGTGGGCGGGGCTGCTGTGCTTTGGGTTCTCCAAGGAGCCCCTAGCGACAGGCTAGCTGGGGTTCAAACCGCGAAAGGAGCCAGCAGTGCAGAGATACCAGGGGAGAACTTCCCAGTTGGCCCCACAGCTAAAGAACGTTAAGTGTTTGCTCCTGAAAGTGGGGGTCATGAGGGGCGGTGCAGACACCCCAGGTTCCTGACCATAGTTGTCGTGTTGCTGCCAAAGCCCAGCTCCAGAAACACAGACGCCTCTGCACCGTCTCAGCCACATGTGGCTGATGCCGACCGTATGGACAGCAGACCTCGAGGATTAGTTTTTAATAATTTATCTGTGTCTTAAATCCATATAAATTGATTACTTCTTTAAACTTCTGAAGCCATGCCTTCAGAATATTAATAAGGAAAACCCGGGATGTGTCTCTCTTAAGTTGTAATGCATTGGTTGAAAGGGTGTCTTAGGTACAATGTATTTATAACAAATTGGTAACGTTTCCGCCACCGCCCTACACATCTGTGTCTTCTGTGACACAGGCTGACATGCAGTCTTCTGTCCTCTGTGGCTGTGGAGGTGATGCTGTGACACTCTCCGTAAGGACGAATTGAACCAGAACAATATACTGAGCTGTTAAATGGGTGAGCAGTAGCCTCTATTCCCCTGATGGGTTTTGTGTTCATATTTATAATTTCCACGATTTCTAACTAGTAAGAAATAGCAGGGACAGAATCTGATTGAGGAAGAAAAATACCTGTGAGGATCTTCTGGGGAGAAAGTAGGAATTTATGGCGTTGTATAACAAAAGAGAGAGCAAGCGACAAATGTTTAACAACAATGAATGACAGCAAAAAAGTGTTGCAAGGCAATAGGTGACCTATATTGTTTATTGGTCATTAACCGTAGGAAATAGCTGATTTTTTATCATACAAATTAATATTTTATTTCATTGTGATGGTTGATTGCAGCTAATCTTAAAAAAAAAACAAAAAACAAAACTTCAGAAATGGGCTGTGGAAATACTGATGCTCACTGAGCCCCAGAGTGGAGATCCTGTAGGAGAGACGTGCATCTTGGGAGGTTATAGGAAAAGGCAACGAGACTCTCCCAGCGCTGAGATCTTCCGGAAACAGTCCAGATCCCTTTTGCTGTTTCAGGTTGGCAGCTTGAGCTCAGTATATGTGGTAGGTGTTAGTTTTGTATGAACCGGGTCACATGAGACGTATTCAAATCACCAAAGCTAGTAATCATTTCAGTATTAGCAAGGCTGTCTTCCTCGTTCTTCTCAGTGTTCAGCTTTAGTTTGGGGATGAAGGGAACGATGCACGTTTTGTAAATTCCTATAAAAATGCGTGATGTAGACGCGTGTTGTAGTTATAACCATTAATACACAAGTGACGTTTAAGTTATCAAACAGCTGACAAGCGCTTCCTCACACTCTTCCCAGTGGGCAGGCCCGGGCCAGTAAGGGGCGCGTTCCTGGGCCCAGGATGGGGGGAGCCCCGTCTGTCGGGTCGCACGTCCTGTGGCTTGTGAGGACAGAGTTTAGGGCAGGGCAGGCAGTACCTCTGACCCCCCTGCACAGGTAGCTAAACCCCTGTGTGAAGCGTGTCTCCCAGAGCCGTCAGATGAAGCAGGTCATGCCCGGTACTGAGGCCCGGCCGCTCCTGCTGTGGCAACGCCTGCCGCTGGCCTCTGAGCCCCAGTCACTGAGGGATCTCCCAGGCCTTTGCTTTGTAATTTCTGGGGAATTCTCTGCCCCCTCCGCCCTCGTCTCTTAGGAGCAAACCTCTAATTCTGCACAGACCTCTGACTTCTAATTTGTTGACGAGTAACTTGGTGTCCCTTTGAAAGAAAACAAGTGTGGCTGGGGCGCATTGCCCTGGGGCCCCCCGCCTCCTCTCGCTCGGAGCTGAGGACTGTTTCTGTGCGGTGTGTTCTTATCGCTGGTTTTCCGCTCTGCTGTCCGCAGTCCTTTAGCCGGTGACTCTCTGTCCAAGCAGTGGGGGGAGGTCTGGGGAACAATAATACGACCGATTGGAGAAGAATCTAAAGTAACACTGCATAGTGCCATCGAGCTCTGGGATTCTGCCCTGTCACGTCATGGGGCTTCAGTGCCTCTACGCAGGGACCACCCAGAGGGCAGGGGGAGCCCGGGAGTCGGGCACAGATACCCCTGGGGTTGCTGGAGCCTGCGCAGCGTCTTAAAGGACACTCGGCAGGAAAGGAGAAAGCAGGGAGAGACGGCGCCCTGGGAGGGGAGGACGTGCCCGGAAGGAGCTGCACCCCCCCCTCTGGTGCCGTGGGAGCTGTGGGTGCTCTGGGGGCTGCAGACGTGCAGTGGGGACACTGCCCAGCTGCTGCCCAGCCAGCCCTGTGTCCGGGCCCAGGAAGAGATTCATGTGTGTGTGTCTGTCCGTCCGTCTGCACGCGGGGGGGCGGGGGGCGTTTGAACCAGACGGGTCTGTGCTCTCAGGAGACCCGTCATTTCAGAAACTGGTCATTTCAGAAACCAGTAGTGATTGTGAGGCAAATAAAACCTCATGAGCTGATAGAAAGAGACTGAGGAGACAACGCAGGATTGGGTGGTTCAGAAATGAAGTTGGATGCAGTGCCCTGTGCACCGAGCCCGATAGCCATCTGCTTTCCTGTCAGCAGGACCTGGATTCCAGTGCAGATGACACCCTTTTCTTCGGGTCAGAAGTACAGGGATGGCCGTTCCCCATAGGTGTGCTGAGGACACAGCTGTTTGCAGCCCCTGACGCCCCCCAAGTGCTGCCCCCACCCCGTTCCTGGGGCAGCGGTGACGGCCTCCCCCGCCTTCGACTCGGCTGCCTGGCTCTGCTCCTGCTGGACTGAACGCCACCCTCAAAGTTCATATTTCGGGGTCCAGAACTGCGAGTGCAGTGGGACCGAGGGAACCTTTTCTGTTGTTTTTAGCACTCAAGTATGTGACGATGGGGATTGAAATGGAGACCCTGCTCCCAAAGGGCGGAGGAAGCGAGCGCCCCAGTGCCGGCTGCTGCAGCCACAGCAGAGCTCATGGCTCTTCCCCTAACAGTGTGACATGGGTGGGCTGCGAACCACGCGAGAAAGAATGTTTTTAGGGAAAGGAGCCCTGAACTCCAGGAACTGTACTAGTTAGATTGATCTAGACGGGAAAGGTTTCATTTTTATCATATCACCCAAAATCCAAGAATCCTCAGTAGATTGTGTCTGTATGTGTGTGTGCTCTGTGTGTGTGTGTGCACGTATGTATGAATGAATAACTGACGAATCCTGGGAAACCTAGTCGGGCTGACCTAGTCTTATATTTAGCTCGGAAAAGCCCCACAATAAATCATTTATTAACATCTCAGTGTGGGGAGGAGAGCAGCGAAGAATTGGAACGGAAGCATTTTGGGGATGTGCCCTTAGCACCAAACTGGACAAATACGTCACCTGCAAGTGAAACTACACACCAAAATTTGAAACGAAATGCAGGAGTAAATTTTAATTTATTAGAAACTAATTTCTAAAATGTAGTTTTCTAATATTAAAGCACTTTGGATTGTCTCGAAATTATTCTGAACTTTTCATTAGAAAACAGATTAATGCCAAGGGCTGTAGCTTTTTTGGAGTTGTTTTGCCGTTAGTAAGAAGCTATGGTGAGACACTGGGGTGGGCTACGTATTAACTCACCCACATTTATACACAGCTGCTCTGGGGCAGTAGTGGTTGTTCACGAGACGGACATGGACACTTAAAGTGTCCTTTGCAGTGAACATGTGAGGCAGGGACATTGTGGCACAGGCAAGTGACCCCGGTGGGACAGGCAGGTGACCCCGGTGGGAGTCTGCTCTGATGGCTTTTTTTTTAAAGATAACTTTGTTCATTGGGGTGGACATGTAATGTGTCATCCTGCGGTGGAGGGTGGAGGGGCCCCCACTTGTGTCCCAGGAGCCGGTGGGTGCAGGTGGGCAGAGCAGGCGGCACCCACACTGTCGACGGGGGTCAGACACAGGTGTGTGCAGACACTCAGCTGCTGAGCTGTGCCCGCGCTGCTGCTGTCACGTCCTGAAAAGCTGACCGGCCCAGGGTCTGGCAGGGGCTTGTGTGCTGCCTGCCTTTCTCCACCCAGAAGCCCTGGGTGTAAAGACTGGATGTTTTTATGTTACCTCGGACCCGCCCAGGGGTGCAGAGGGGAGGGCCACTGCCAGCCCTCTGGTCTCTGTGGGCTGTGGGGCGGCTGCCTGCTGACTCCGGGTGTGTGGATGGCGTGAGGCTGGCCCTCGGGCAGGCGGGGCCGCCATGCTGAGGCTCTTCTGCTTGCTTTGCAGGACCAGTGGTTCTGGAGGGTGAGGAACAACAGGGTGATGGAGGGGTACCCCATGCAGATCGCGTACTTCTGGCGGGGCCTGCCGCCCAGTGTGGACGCCGTGTACGAGAACAGCGACGGGAACTTCGTCTTCTTTAAAGGTAAGGCAGCCCCAAGCTGAGCTGTGATTGGGTCATCGCGTCACATGGAGAGCAGCCAGGAAAGCCTGGGCATGAGGACGCAGCCAGTTCATTTTAAGGAAGGAGCCGCGTGTGTGCACCAGAAACGTACATTAAGTAAAATCAGAATGAATCAACCAAATTAATTCTCTGATGTATGTGTTCTCATGTGGCATCTCGTGTATAAATCCAATTTAGGAGGCATCGTGGTCTCGTACAATTTGCTTAACAGCACCCAAAAAAAGTGGAATGAATGAATGATTTCAAAGTCAATTTTCCATTAACTAACGGATTTGGGGTTTTGTAAGAGTATTTGGAGTTGCTTGCTGCTGTATGTACAGAAATCCAGCTCATTTGTCTCAAGCTTTACTCGCTTCACCCAGTTTACATTAAATGGTTTACAGTAAACTAGGAAATTGCTCATAAAGACAGGCGAAATTAAGGGTAGAAAAAGTCCTGTGGGTCATTTCACCCTGTGAAGTCTATTACGTTTGCTCTTATTTACCTGAGCACAGGCTTAATTGCACAGACACTCGCTGCGTGGCCTGCAAACGCGAGGCCACTGGGGAAAGTGCACTCAGGGGATGGCGTCCCAGCCTCCAGAAGTGCTCACATTCAGAACAACAAACCTGAGGTCTGTGGGCGATGGGCGTGAGGACGCGGGGCGGTGACCTGATCCAGGAGCGCTCAGTGCAGAGAGGAGGGGATCGGATGTGTTACCCAGGAGTCAGGGGACCGAGAAGGGCCCCGTGGGATGCCCGCCGAGGGGAGGAAATGGGCGTCTTAACCGGAATAACAAACAAGCACTTATTCTCAGGATCGAAGTAGAAGAGCTTGTAGTAAAGATGCAGCAATGAAAACACTTGTAATATTTAAGTGAGGTCCCAACTATCAAAGGACAGAGTGTCCTTGGAATTCGTTCTGCCCTTGCCGCTTGGTCCTGGAGAAAGGGGGCGCAGCCCCTCAGTTCAGGGACACCCGGGTCCGCGTTTCCTTGTCAGTGTTGAGCACCGACTGGCCGAGTGAACCGGGCAGCTCCCGATCCCCTTTGCCTCAGTTTCTCCATGGGGAGAGTGGGTCCATCTCACCCCTCAGGATGGGCGGGCGGACTCATTGCTGCATGGGAGGTCCCTGGCACAGTCAGCCCTCAGTGAGCACCAGCCCCAGTGTCTCGTGTAAATGACACGGAGAAGGACTGGGGGCCGTGTCCTCTGTGGACATGGGAAGGGGACAGCGGAGGGGTCTGGACCTTAGCGGCAGGGCACGTGGATGGAAATCACCCTCCCGCCCGCTCTCCTCCGTCCCATGAGCAGCAGTGACAGGGAGAAGGGACGATTCACCTGAGGTGGCCTGGGCTGGAGGGCTGTCCTTGGGCCTGTCCCATCGCAGGAGCCACCGCTCTCTGACCACACTGCCTGAGGAGAGGACACACGGTCACACCACGGCTGTCACTGCCCAGCGGCCTCTGCAGGCACCGCTCTGCCCGTGCCCCTCACTGGCCGGCTGGCCCTGCCCTGTTGCCCCCGCCCGCCCTGTCTGGTCTTGCACGTGGCACTCGTGCAAGTGTGGGACTCCCCGCACTTTGCCGGAAGCCCCGGAGGGATGGTGCCTGTCTCCTCGCACCCCGTACCGCTGGCCCTGGGGCGCTCCCGGGCAGGCCAGGCGCTGCACACCCCCCACTGCCAGGCTGGGACCCGCAGGGCCGGTGAGCGCAGCGTGGGCACGGGTGGCTCAGCGTGCCGGGCAGGACAGCTTGTCTGCTGCGCGTGTTTCTCCAACAGCATGCCTGTCTGCGGTCTCCTTGGACACACGGCAGTCTCAGGAGATGCCACTCTCAGAGCTTTGTCACTCAGGACACTGCCGCATGTGCCTTCCTCCGTTTACTGCCCGCACGAGCTTCAGACAAGCCTCCCAAGCCAGCTGTGGACACACAATGGCTTCTCCAGAGGGACACAGAGGCCTGGTGCCCAGGGAGACCCCCCCTTCCCTGCTGTCACCTCCCCACCAGCAGAAGAGGGCAGAGCCCAGACCCAGGCGTCAGGTGACACTTCACCCCAGTCCTGTGCTTCCCTGTCACATGGCTGTCTCAGCTTGTCACCATCCCCTTCTGGCCGCTAGCACCTGGAAGGCCCAGATGGCCCCCTCGTCCCTCACCCTCACACCGCCCGCCCCCCTTTGCTCCCCGGACCGTGAGGCAATCTGCGCTCACCTCAGCCGCCCGCTCTTCTCTGCTCCAGTGTCTGCTCGCTGCCGGGCAGGCTGTGCGGTTGCCTCTGCATTGCTCGTCTGCCCCCCACCCCCACCCCTACCAGCGGTTTCCCAAGGCCAAAGCCTGTCTCCTGTTCTCACTGTGTCACATCCCATGTCTTAGACCAGCGCTGGGCCAGCTTCTCCTGTAATGGCCAAAGGGCAGGCGTTTTAGCCTTGGCAGCCCCTGTGGTCCCTACCGCATGCTGTGCTTGTTTTATTTTAACCTTTAAAGATGTCAGAGCCCTTCTCACATCCTGGGCTGCACCAAACCAGGCCGGCGCCAGTTGGCTGAGCTGTGTTGTAAGGGGTGCCTGGAACCCCGGAAACCAGCGGTCACAGGATGAGCAAGGAGTAGATTCACGTGCTGGTCGGAGACCCTGCTCACAGCCCACGCGAGCTGCCCCGGCCGTCGGCCACGCTGGCCGTCACTGCTGTGGAGTCAGGCTCTTCCGTGGTCACACTTCCCTGTGGTCGCCCTCGGCGGTTCTCCTCTTTCTCCTCTTTCTCTTCACGGAGACCATCCTTTCTGTCTGTGCACGAACCCGGGTCTCAAAGGGCCCAGTGACTCCTCGCAGGAGCGGGACTGCAGACCCTCTACACGCTATTCTCATTCCCCTCGTTTTTTTTTTGTTGTTGTTTCTTTTCTATCCATGTTTTAACATTTTATTACACATTTTCCTGTAAGAACCCTCAATTTTTTGTGTAATGAAGCAAAATTTAAGTAGATAAATATTTTAAAGATTTTTTTTCTTTCAACATTGTGTGTGTGTGTGTGTGTGTGTGTGTGTGTGTGTTAAACAAGCCAGTCTGTGATGCCTCCCTTCACTGGCCTAGATGCTACTCGGTGCCGCTGTGTTTGAGTGTCAGGCTAGGTGCTCAGTGCGAGCTGGCCGGCCGCTTTGGTAATGTGACTGTCACCTGGCACCTGAAAGTGTTTAGAGTTGTGATGTCCAAAGAGACGCCTTCATCCCTCTGTTTGACATTTGGCAGCTAACGTGGTCATTCTCCTTTACTTACGTTCAGAAGTTGGTTTCTTTCGTTGGCAAGCTTCAGAAATGGAAACTGTATCACATCCAGGGAAGTACGGTGCTTTTCTCCAGCGGCCAGACGCTCTGCACACTCAGTGCAATCTTGATATCCCTCCCGGAAACCGGCTGTCACAACAGAGGAGCGTGTGTGAGCAGTCAGGCCTGGGGCTCGTGCTCTCAGTCACGGCCATGTCCAGGCTGAAACGTTATGAGACGATAATATCAGAGCTCTTCGTTGAAAATTGAGCTTTTATAATCTCCCTCAAGAGTTGGAAATAAATTTTAAAATGAAGCTTCCAGTGTTGTCAAAATCAGCCACAGTCAAAATCAAGTTGTCGAAAAGCTTTCTCAAAATTCATATTGATGATATCACTTAATAACTTTAAGCTGGACTTATCACCCTAGCTGACAGTTTCGTTTCAAGAGGCAAAAATCACTTAGAGAATGGGAACTAAAATATTGAGGCAGAAAAGACGAGGGTGATCAAGTTTGGGAATAAGAAAGGCACGCAGAAGATGTGTATCGAAAAGGAAGCGCTGTCTACTAAAATAGCGGCCCTGGAAGCTGGGAAAGAAATCAACGATTTGCTTAAGAAATAGTTTGTGACTTACGTTATTACTTTGTTTCAAATGCTCATCAACCAGCAATTTGTTTATGTTCCTTACAGAGCATCACTGGAAAGTTGAGGGAGAGCTAAGAGGCTCAGCGGAGGTAGAGATACATTGTTTCCTACATAGTCCCGAGTTCATTGGCGGTAGAGGTAGATACAGTGTCTCTCACAGGGTATCAGAGACAACCTCAGAGGGATATTTACTATGAATGGACAAATGCAGTGAGTACACATTGCCCTACGGGAGGTGATGGAACATTGATGGCTGAAAAGTTACACTAGATTGAGGAATTTATATTCAGTGGCCTTGCAACACATGGAGGTAGATTTATCACATGTGTATCGTGCGATCTTCTTGAATTTATTCATGTTTATGTTGTATATTGACGTGAAGGGATTATCAAAACCAAGGGACAAACATTTAGTATTTTAAAGTCCCCTTTGAAAATTTACCTCTGCTTATTTACGACAATTTGAGAAGTCTATGGTATGTTTTCATTTATACTTCAAACTGTCATTTTTTCCCATCAGTATTACTAATGTGTCTACAAGTTTTCCCCATCTTCAAACATTTATCCCATCCTTTCATTTGCTGTCAGTTTGAATTCGCCAGGAAGCAGACACTGAGATGCAGTTATAAACCTGTGAAAGATAGAGAGGGAGGAGGCAGGTCCGGCCTGGACAGCCTTGGGCTGTGCTGCAGACGGGCAGCGGCTTGGAGAACCCACAGAGGCGCTCTGGGGCTAGAGCCGGCGGAGGGAGTCACGTGGGGCCGAAGTGGCCGGGAGTTAGTCCGTTCCTGCTGGCTGGTGGCTCAGGGCTGCCTGACGGAAATACGGCCTTGGCCCAGCCAAAGGCGCTCAGCCCGCTCCTGGGTCCAGGGCACTCAGCTAAATGCCAGTTCTTCCGGGAAGGGAGATCTAAGCCGCACACTCGGGGGAGCCCCATGTGTATAGATATTCAAAATCTCTGCGTACTTGCTAATATTGTAGAACCTAGAAAAACAAGTGCTGGTAACAAAAGCCATGTGACTTCCAGAGTTGGACCTTTCCTGACGTTTATGGAGTAACTCACCTCTAAGCAACATAGAAATGAAAACTGAGTCTAAACAGTTGACAGCGGCGTAGAGCAGAGTGCGAATCACTTATCATCGACGTTATTTGTCTCGTGGGCAGTAAGCGACCTGCTGGTGAAGTGTTGTGTTCTTGAATAGGTACGACTTAGCGGGTTCCGTGAGCGGAACGAGGTGCGGCTGTGTTACCCGTTTCATCTCGGAGAGTTCCAGAACTCTGAATGAGGTGTCAGTGTCGTACGTACACATTAGCGAAGGAAGGCCCAGCTTTAGTGACCTGCCCAAGATTGCACAGCTAACTACTGATAGAGCTATCGCCTGCCTAGTTCTCTCTGATTTCAAAGAATCTACGAAAGGAAATATGCTTCCTGACCACCTTTCACCCCGCAGTGACCTCGGAACGTGTCGATGTTGCCCCATGAGAAGCCCCGTGAGCAGCAGCCAGTGACTGAGCCAGGTGTGGGCTCACAGGAAGCACATCCAGCCTCAAGGAGCTGACGTTCTGATCCTTTCTGTACACGTCACACCACGCGTCCTTTCGGCTTTCAGATCATGTGGTCGTGACGACATGTACATGGATAGGTGTGGCTGTGTCCCAGGAGTTTTATTCAGCACCTGGCAGCCCAGGTCACTGGCCACTGCAGTGGGACAGACAGAAGAGAAACGTGTGCGCAGAGCGTTGTGGGATCTGAGGAAATAGCCATATGTTGGTCTTTAAATCCGAGAGTTACAAAGGGTGTCTGAGGATACAGTGGACGAGGCCTGAGCCGAGGACCGTGGATAGATGAGTGAACACTTCCTCCGTCGGCGGTTCTGGAAGCCGACGGTGCAGGCGTGTTCTGTCCGGAGTCCATTTGGAGCAGGAAGCCGGGCACTGGATGAAAAGTTCTGGCCCCGGGCACAGATGTGTCAGTGATCCTGTGCTTTTCCTCAGCACGCGCTGCTGTGACCTGTGAAACCGCTGTCAGGCCACTTCCACGGCCTTTCTGACCCAGCACAGCTGACACACAGTGGTTCCAGGGGTGAGAGACTCAGTCCGAGGCTGTTGGGAAAACGGTGTGACGCAGCCTCCAGGGAGCACTGTCCTGTTGGTCACCGTGTGCAGTCTGTAGACCCTTGTGGGGATCAGCAGTAGCTTCACAGTTCTTCTGGCAGGACTGGCTTAGTGTCTGTCCCCTCTGCTGGTCCCTCGGTGCACAAGAGCTGGACCCTGAGCCTGTCCATCCGTCATTGTGTCCACAGCCCCGGCTCCGCGACTGGCCGTTCTGGGCTCTTAGGGTCAGACAGTGAAAGGGCGGAGGAGGGATGGTTCCCACTGCAGCATCAGGGGGTAGCTGGTCCCCGGCCCCAGGCATTCTGACAGCTTGTCCTTTTTACTGAAACAGCTTCTCTGTCTTTAACCAGACCTGTTGGTATTTTCCTCAGCATTTTGCCAAGTGCAGTGTCAGTCAGGGTGAGTTTTTCCATTTGCTCCAGATGTGTCAGCCTCCTATGAGATCCAGTAAATGCCTTTCTTCTGCCAAAGAGGCAGTATTTTCCCTGAGAGCCAGACCGTCTGATGGTAAGGTAGTTAAAAATCCACCCCTCCTATGTAAAAGAAAGAAAAAGAAAAGAGCAAATGTGAATTTTACATACTCAGAATCTAAAAAATAGAAACAAAGTCACTTTAACTTTGTCAAGTGAAAATCTCACCTTATCAAGATACAAAAGGAATTGTGTAATTGTGTTTCCTGAGTAAATACTGGAGAATTAAATGTATAATTTGTAATCATTGTTATTTTCTTGAATTCTATGCCACAAATACTCAGCAGGCACAATGTTGTTTTTTCTAATTTAATGTGTACAATTAACTGCTGGGAGCTCATCGTGCATCTTTCAGCAAATGTTTGCTGATGAGTTTTCTGTTTTGCTTTGCTTTTTGAAAGGAATATAAGTGCATTTAAAAAAAATCCCCTGGGGTTTGCTCCTGACAGAAAAAAACACACACATAAAAACAACAAAAAACGCAAATTGCGGTCTTCTATTATATAAGGAAAGGCTGATTGTCCCTGTTCGTGATGGCAAACATTTGATCAGCAGTGTAGGGAAGTGTTTCCAAAACACATGAGAAAAAAGCTTTTATACAATAACAAAAGTTTCCTGGAAGAACTGTAACCTTGCTTCTTTCACACATCGACCCCTCCTGAGCCACCTGGATGTGTGTAAACTAAGCTTCCCTGAGCATTCCCCATGCGGCCCCCTCGGGCACTGGCGGGGGGATTGCAGGGGTGCAGCCAGCGGGGAAGACAGTGTGGAGGTTCCCAAAACACTAAAAGTGGGACTGCCATACGACCCAGTCCACCCACTTCTGGGTATTTGTCCGAAGGAAATGAAAACAGTATTTTGAAAAGACGTGTGCTCCCCCACGTTCATTGCAGCATTGTTTACAGTGGCCAAGATACAAAAGCAACCTGGTGTCCACGACCAATAGATGGATAAAAACAAGGGTGTGGTACATACATGCAATGGAATATTGCACAGCCATAAAAAGGAATGAAGTCCTGCCATTTGGAGCAACCTGGACGGACCTAGAGGGCGTTGTGCTCAGTGGAATGTCACAGAAAGGCAAATATGTGATCTCACTCACGTGCAATCTAACAAGCAAAAGTAATAGATGCAGAGAACAGATTGGTGGGGGCTTGGGGGCAAAATGGGAGAAGAGGCTCAAGGAGTACAAAGCTCCAGTTATGGAATAAACAATTCCTGGGGTGTGCTGTACAGCATGGTGACTACAGTTAATACTGTATTGTACGTTGGAAAGTTGCCGAGTAAATCTGAAAAATTTTCATCACAGGAAAACGAACTTTATAATGTGACCGATGTTAACTGGCCATATTCTGGTGATCACTTCCCAGTGTAGGCAGATGCTGAATCATTATGCCGTCGCCTGAAACTAATAGAATGTTAAATGCCAATTACATCTCAATTTAAAAAATAGATACGGGTGGAGGATTTTCTCTGCAAGGCACTGGTGGCCCCAGGACAGAAGGTCCCAGCACACTAGGGATTAAATCCGCGCTCAGGGGTCAGAGAGGAGGTCCCCAGGGAGCGGGCGCATTGTCAGGGGGCGGGGGCTGGGGGGGGCAAGGAAGTGTGCCACCTGCAGGGGGTTTCCAGACACTCAAACCAACTACAGTTTACCTTCTTTCTAGTATTTGCCATTGCCATGCTCGGGCAATGCTGAGCAAGGGTAGACCTAAAATTCTCCCGTCAGTCACCACCCTTAAAAAGGGGGACCCCGTAACAGCTGAAAGAGGGTGCGGGTCGGAGGAGGGTGACTTCGTAAGACTGCAGGGGCGTCTGGGGTTTTTCTAGGGAAATGAAAGCGTCAGCCCAGAGGAAGTGTCTTACCAGAGCAGGGGCTGTGACCAGCAAAGCCATCCGGGGACGGCTGGCGTGTGCAGAACCGGGCCCGGCGTCCCAGCGGAAGGAGCCTCATCCTGGATTCAGAACCGGTTCCTTGTGCCACGTTGTAGATGTTTCCCTTTCTCAAATAACTCACAAGTTCTGGTTGCATTATGCAGTGTAGTTATTTATTATATCCACTTTTGAAAATAACCGTGGTGTTTCCAAAATAACGTCCGTATTCCTGATGCAGCTGCTGCTAAGTCACTCTGTGCGTGTCATGCAAAATCATTGTAAATGCATCAGGAGCCCTGCTGCCCTTTCTGCCCTTGAACCGCTGTGCTCTGCATTTGGACTTTCTTCACGCAGGTAACAAGTACTGGGTGTTCAAGGACACGACCCTGCAGCCGGGATACCCACACGACCTCATCACCCTGGGCAGCGGAATTCCGCCTCACGGCATCGACTCGGCCATCTGGTGGGAGGACGTGGGGAAAACCTATTTCTTCAAGGGGGACAGGTCAGTACACCTTCACATGAGGAAGCTCTTAGCTGCTGTCTGGCCGAGTCGGGTTGCTAGTTTGTCGCAGACGTGGCCTGTTGCTGATGGCAGGATGGTGTGGCTGTCAGCGCCAGGATTAGTGGAATCGCGCAGGACATCCCAGGTAAACCGTCCTCTAATTCACCCAAATAGCTGCCCTTCTTACGAACGTAAATGTGCAGCGTCCGCTCTCTCTCCTCTTCCTGATCTTAACAGGCCTTCACGCTGTGTGGACGCTGCCTGTGTCTGTGTCCTCCCAGTGCATTTTCTTATAGTTTTGCTAACCTTATTTTTAAAGTACTTTTCAGCAAAAGCTTTTTCGTTTTGTTTGTTTGGTTGGCTGTTTTTTTGCTTTGCACCCAGTTAATTGTGAGCATTGTCAAATAATTCCAGTTTGGTCATGAGTTCTGTTTACTTAGGTGGCAGCGGGAGGTTTTAGGAGCTGCCTCTGAGTGGGCGCAGGGCTTGGGCCTGAAATGCCACGTTCCTCCTGTGCCCGTTGCTCCTTTCCTTTCCTGTCAGAACGTCACTCACAGGGCTGGTCAACTTAAGTGAATCGTTAGCCGTATGACGCACGACAGCTGCTACATATAACGATTCCAGCCCTGACCACTTTGGACATATATTACACGTAAAACAGAAGTTGAAGGCTATATCTGTTATTAATTTAATGTTAGGTTAAAAAGTAATAAGGATGAAACGTCAAATTTTAATTACATTATTACTAGCTGGGTCAAAATGTGATTCTCGTGAATAACCCTGTTGGCGTGTAGGGCTTACGTATGCCATTTTGCAAGTAAATTGACAGCACCCACAAACACACATGTGAACAATAAGCTTTAATGTCTGACAAGCTAGTATTGAGTCTCCCTTACAACCTTAGCCTAACATAAACCTGTAAAATGTCTCCTACTGTGGGAGAAAAGTAAGGAAGGATATAAACCTTGTTTATTTTGCAATTTGCAGTTCTGATTGCAAATGATTTCAAACACTGAGTTTTGTCTTTGAACAAGAAGGTCCTACAATTTGCATCCATAGATAAGAACATACATTTTTAAATGTATTCTGTTACTTTCTGTACATTAGATTAATATACATGCCTATAGCAATACGTTCAGACTAACTCACTGTCATGAAACTAAAATTTGGCCAAATGTTTCTTACTAAATCACAAAACAAAAGATCCATCAAGGGAAACTTTTATTAAAGTAGAAGATACCATTTATGGCCACGAAAAGTATGTGGTGTGACTCTCAGGGGTCGTGAGTGTGGCCGAGGAAGGACGGAAAGTGAAGACATTAGCCACATGGAGACCCTGAGGGTGGGCAGTCTGCAGACTTAACAACACAGCCTTTCAAATACCAGCCCTCAGGCCGAGAGAGCTCAGCTGCTCGCTGCTGTAACTGCCTGGATGTACCTCCAGGACTAGGGTCTGGACAGAGCTGTGCGGGGTCTTTGGGGGTATTTTCTTGGCAGAAAGGGGTGGAAACAGGCTGAGAAGAAGCACTGGAGAAGTTAACCCCCAGCAGACATGGCTGTTTAGCGTTCCCATAGCACTATTAATGAGGATTTCCACAGGTAATAAAACTGCCATTCCGTTAGCAAATAGCCTGATGTCACGTATGCAGGTACGACTTTTCAGAATGTTTCCATTGCAAAATTTTAGCACTTACTGAAAAATCATGTTTAGAACTTAAACGTGGGCTACCTCAAATCAGGGAAATCAGTGATGATTAGGTAACAAATTTATAATAGAAGAAAGACTAGTAAATGGGAAGAAGTTTAATGCATCCATTTCCTACTTGAGAAGCTGAGTACAAAATACAACAAAATGCATGGAAGTAGTGCCTTGATTTTAAGTCCTGTTTAAATAAGTACTTTGTTGGTTTTAAAAACTTTTATAGCAGGTTTCCATTTAATTTCCGTGTGTGTGATCTTAGATGTTATGAATTATGGATGTTTTATAAACAGATTACTTCATATTCATATAATTACGTGATTCCAATGTCACAGCACTTATCAGCACATTCTTTCTAGATTAAAAGTAGGTGGAGAAGACAGAAGCTCTAACTCAAACCTAGAAATGACAGCTGGCTGTCACTTTCATACAAGAAGTCAGGACATCTTTCTTCCTTAAAGGCATTGTATATTTATAATACTTAACAGTTTTATGTATTTTTCATGTATATTTTTGAGAGAAAACATACTGACATGTATTTGCCATGACTTATTTCTCCCACTGCCCTCTCTCTGTTTAAAAATGTAGTGGCAGGTGGGTGAGAGGCACAGGTGAACGTACTTGACAGAAGCTGTAGGCACAGGCCCTCCTGAAACCTCCCGAGTGTAACGCAGACGTGCAAACACACAAGAAACTTCCAGCCTCGGTGTCACTCGGTCCCTCAGATTCCCACTCACCCTTTTCTTCATGGGCTGTCATTTCAAACTTGGATATTCTCTGATCCTGATCCTCATAGCATTTAGCTCTGAAAGGCTATGTTTCTGAATCATCTCTCGCATCTTCTCACAAATATACTTCATTCTAAGCTAACCTTTGAGAAAGTTAAGATGGTTTCAAAGAAAGAAGACAAAACGTAGATCCAGTTTGGTTTTATTACTATTATTACCACTAGTAGTCAGACAGGAAAATACATTTATTCTTCCAGATTAAGTTGCATGTTTACAGAGTGTGTGTGTTTTTTTATTATTTAACAGTATAATTGATATTTCCATTTCTGTTGCATTTTTAAGACTGTTTCTGAAGAGTGAACTCTTGCATGGTTTTCTGGGTATGAGGAAAGGGAGCAGAGCAGTGTTTCTGTGGTAGCTCAACAGAGGCAGGTGTGCTTGACGCTGAGTGAAACACGAGGCGGAGCAGGATGAGGAAATACTGGGTCACGTCCGTAACCCTTGCAGGGCTTGTTCAGCTGGAGTTCAGTGTCCAGCAACATCCCGCGAAAGCACGCCATTCCAGCATTTTCTATGCCGTTTCTTTCTTCTCACAGAAAGAATTTAAGAAAACGTATAGTATCACATGGACAATTTTTGTTTCTTAGGGATGTGACTCATGAGCCAGTCTAAAAAATGATGATTCAATCTCATTTCTAATCATTATTTTGAAGCTTTGATTCACAATGCTTCCCTCAGAGTCGGCGATTTAATGTCACCATTGCACAGCAGACATCACTGTTGTGTCAGAAGAAAAACTCCGAGGTCCATCGTAATAGCCTCCATCATTTGCTGACACTCCTGAACCAAATCCCCCAATTTTTTCCATTGTAATAAGCTACACTTTCAACCCCCAGATGGTTTATTTACACAGTATTCCGTCTGAATATGTTATTATAATATACTTCTCAATGAATCCATCAGCTTATTTATCAGGAAGGAAAAAAAAATCAGTGGAATGAGCTTTCTTGTTTCCACATTGAAATACGGTCAGATAGGTTGGAAATTAAAATGCAAGCCTGTATTTCTGACTGAGCCCCGCACCCTTCATCAGGCAGCTCACTGCACACAAAGCAGAGCTGACACACGGCAGATAACCGGCTGCCCCCGCGTGTGGTGAGGTTTGCAGACTGTGACGTGATCCCATATTATAGCGTTGCGTTATCTGCTAGCAGACAGGGAGACGTGCTTTCATTCCGACAAATTCAACCCAGAATTATATTCCTATGGGAGAGTACAAGACGTCACATCGCAGTGATTTATTCCTGAGACGTGACCTCCATGAATCTTAGGTGCCTGGCATGTGACACAGGTGCTCAGACAAGTGTTGGTGGGAAATGGGTCGATGTGTCAGAACGAGGGAGGGAGGAGGGTCACACTCACGCGCAGACATCAGGGATCGAGTGTGGGGACCGAGAGAGACGCAGGTGGCCCACGCAGGAAAGCTTCCTCAGCGAAACGCTGGCCGTGACCTGGTAGGAGACCATGGGCCGCTCCGAGTCCAAAGCGCTAGTTGGTGTCACCTCTGCACCAACTACCATGGTTGACCCATGTTCCGGCTCACTTTGCTTTGTTACCTTAATGGCTCTGACCGACTCCTCGTGTGTATGTACTTACTGATGAGCTGGTTCTTCTGCCTCTGACCCCTACGTAGCCTCAAATATAAGACGGACGAGAGCCAGGGCCTGTCTGGTCTGGTCGAGGTTGTATGTGGAGCACATACAGTAATGCCAGGAACGGGCAGGTACGCAGTGCTGTCGGATGGATGGATGAATGAATGAGTGAATGAGTGAATGAGTGAATGAATGAATGAGTGAATGAGTGAGTGAATGAATGAATGAGTGAATGAGTGAGTGAATGAATGAATGAGTGAATGAATAAGTGAATTAATGAATGAGTGAATGAATGAGTGAATGAATGAATGAGTGAATGAATGAATGAGTGAATGAGTGAGTGAATGAATGAATGAGTGAATGAGTGAGTGAATGAATGAGTGAAGATGTGCCACGCAGGATCATTTCAAAAAAATGTCCTGCTGCCTAAGTAAGACTTTTGAAAACTGAAAACCTCTGATTCACAATAGGTCGGTGCTACGCTTTTGGGTCATAAATGTGCTTCGCTTGTGCAATATCCTCAGGGAGCATTTGTATCCATCTTGGCAGCCCGAGTAAATATACAGACACATACCCGTTTCCACCACACGCGGGAAAGGACACGGTGACTGTCCCGTCCGCCATCCTCGCAGTGACAGGTCCCGCGTGGGGCGTCACTGCCTCCGCCTGCGTGTGTGTTGTTGGCCTTGTCTTTGTCCCTTTTAGGTATTGGAGATACAGCGAGGAGATGAAAACCATGGACCCCGGGTACCCCAAGCCCATCACCGTGTGGAAGGGCGTCCCCGACGCGCCGCAGGGGGCCTTTGTGCACAAGGAGAACGGTAGGTCGGCGCATGCGCGCTGCGTGCCCGCCCCGCCCCCCGCCCCGCCCCCCCGCCCCGCCCCCGCCCCCGCCCCGCCCCCGCCGCACTGCGGCTGCGCGAGCCTCCCCCGCCCGACGCTCTACCTGCGCCCCAGGTGCGTTTCTCAGCGCAGTTTAGTTGATAAGGAAAAACAAGGTTATTTTTTTAAAGGGAGGGTGTGGATGCCCCTGGAGTAGCCTCACCTAATTTTTTATTGAAATTCGTGTAAAGACACCAGTCGCGCACACTGGACAGGAGCTGGTCACGGAGAAGAGCCCGGCGTCGCGGAGCCCAGCCGGGTGGTGACGGTGTCGCCGCTCGCGTGGCGCAGTGTCAGGCGCAGGGACCGCGGGGCTGCGCACCCCCGTCCGAACCCCCTTCTTTCTCCTCGTTCGGGGCTTAGCGAACAGGACCCCGCCGTGATAACAATAACCCCAAATAAAGCCTAAGCGCAGTGTCCCAGCGCAGGGGAAGGGACAGAGGTGTCCCTGCGACACGGAGAAAACACCCCCCACCTAACGGTTCGTAAGCGGAACCACAGGAACATCGCTCCCCACGTGGTCCTGCCGGCATGAGACACCCCTAACGCGTGGACAGGAGCAGAAGAAACGTCACTTACAGGAACCACAGTGTGGGGACAGAGCCCCAGAAAGTAGTTTCCAGGCTCTCGGCCTCACGTGGAGGGGTGCTGGCTCCGGTAGTAGATGGCCGCCAGCTGTGGCTAGTTAGCCATTGGCCACTGATATAACTGCTGCGGCTACGAAGGAGAGCCGAGGAGAAAAATGGGGGCCAGCAAGAAGATGGCGGCTGGGCTGGCAAGCGTGGATGGCGGTTTGCGGACAGTGTGGATCCAGCCTCCAGTGAGAGTATAGTGCTGCCAGAGAGAATATAGTGGTATGACTCCCCTACCTATGGCTTCGTGGGTGTTCCTTTTTGGCCTCACCGTGTCCTGTGTTCTTATGTGGGGAGCGGGAGCAGAGACCTCGCAGGCCGCCCTGCACAACACACAGTATCGCCCACGGCAAGGGTACATTTTGTGAGGAGAGAGGTGGGTCCTTCTCTTCAGAATTGAGTGTTTCCACGTAGCAGAAAATAAGTGTGTAACAATCCGGACCCCGAGAGGAAGCGTGTCGAGAAGACGAGCGCTCACGAATGAAGCAGCAGCGCAGCTGGAGCGTCGGCGCACCTGTGCCTCCCGCGCCGCACCTGGTCCGTGGTCCGTGCTCACCTTCCGTGGGTCAGGAACTGCTCCGCGCTCTCGGAGCCTAAAGTCCATCATCCCCCATCCTGCAGGCCCCCCACGCAGCCCTGGAGTCCCCACCAATCCACGTCAGTGTTGGAAATGCATTTTGCCCTTGCCATCACTCAAATGTCACTCCCTGAGGTCGAGGTCTCCTGTTTGTCTGAAACCCTACTCGGAGCTCGTGCTTGTAGTGTCTTGCCTTAAATTCAGATTTTACAGTTTCGTCCCCTACGTTTGCATGAACGAGAGCAAGCTTGTGTTATTAAGTGAACACATTCATATTAATAGTTATATTTAGATTCAAAGTCATTCCCTGCAGTTGGCCATCATGAAATCAGTGACCACGGAGCCCTGAAATGCCCCCTCTGCCACCCTTCCACCGACACAGGACTTTCTTCCTTGGAGTCCTCTCCTAGTGGTAATAATAATATTTTGTTAAAAAGTCACAAGCTTAAAATCCAGCTGTAGGGTTCTGAAGGATGTGTTTCATGTTAAGGGGAAGGGGCCTTCCTGTGTCACCTACTGGTACTAATTGTGCCACCGTGCTATGTACAGAGTGCCTACACGTACCAGTTTGTTCATAAATTCCCTGTCTCATTTAATGCCCAGCACAAATACCTCTTTACCTCATTGTTATTTATAAACAAGGAAACCAACATCAGCTAGTTTTAAGAAACTTCCCCTGATAACGAAAGTAAGAGGACGCGGGTGGGACACTGCAGCCTGCCTGAACGTGTATCTATTACAGTGTATCCGAAGGGAAAGTGAACGCATCTTTCTGTACATTGTATCACTAAACTGACCGGCTGCCCAGTCAGGCTCCATGTTTCATTCTGTCACACTAGACAAGCCGGGCTTTCTAGGAATGTAGCTTCCTGAGCTGTCAGCCTCCTGGTTTTCACCTGTAAGCATCATAACTTAACATTTTTCTCATTTTCCTTTTTCCTCTTAGCCCCCCAAAATAGCTAGAGCAGCATGACATTTGACTCAGGTAGAGCAGAGCGGAGGGACTTGTTCTTGGCACTTCCTTGTTCGACAGTGTGTTAAGCAAAGGCATGAGCTTTGCACTTACACTAAAATTGTGGTAATGAGTCTGCATCAGCCCGCCTTCAAATCGTCTTGCCCTTAGCTGCGACCAAGCCCCGCCTGCTAGGCAGTCTATATTCTCCCTTAGAAAATGCGATGTTACAGGCAGCTTGTAACACTGTTGCCTTTTATCTTGCTGTTGCAGCCCCTTGTAGCCTGCTACAATAGTTTCGTATCAATTCTCCACCCCCATGCTCACTCTACGTTAAAATCTACAAGTGTGATTCAAACAGATATTTCCAAAAGATTTAGTTTATTCATTCACACTTATTAAACCCTAATTAAATTCTTACCAATACACATAAGAGTGGAAAACAGAGAAAACACGCGGGCGCTGCCATCTGGGACTGACTGTCTACTAAGTCGTAACGAGAGCTGTAGGGGAAAGTACCTCACTGCATTTTAGGAAAGTCACCAATCAGGCTCAGTCAAATACAAGAGGGAAAAAGTCGCCAAATGATACAGCACAGCCTCTGATTCTTTCTCAGAATTTCTCAAAAATGATCGTTTAGGAAAGCATTCGTCTGAAGTAGCTACTCTTCATAAGCATATCTACAAGATGGTAACCTCTTAAAAGGGAAAGGAATATGAGTACAGAAATATTTCCTCAACCAACTGACATTTCATAAATGGAAAAGAAAAGCAAACCTAAATTACTGAATGAGATGATCTTCGTGGGACAGATATCTACCACCAAGACTTCAGGCTACTTCTCAAATACTTTTATTCTCTAACTCCTACTGACCAGGCATCTTGCCTCTAACAAGTGTGCTCCGTAAACTAGAACCCTAGTCCTGTATCTGGAGTGTTACGTGAAACAGGCCTGCCGAGCTGTAACTAGGAAGGCGGGAGCTTCTGAACTTCTGGATGGTGCCAGTAGCTTCATACTAATCAGCGTGGCCTAGAAATAAAGATGAGGACACTTGGCGCTGCCGGCTTCCCCGTCACACGAAGCACAGTCGCCCGATCTCAGGGCTGCTGGGTTCGGGATCAGTGCCGTCACTCAGCTCTGGTCACCTAACGTCCTGTCGCTGGGCAGGCCCTCCACGGGTCTCCCTCCAAGCTTGTTTAGTCATGACACTGGATTTCATTAGCGTGAGCTGATACCGGGTCCCTGCAGAAACGTTTGAACCTACACACACCTGTTTTCACTTGGCAAGTTGCTGTGATTGCAAAACCGACCTTTGAAAAGAAAAGCAACAGCAGATTTTTTTGGCGTTGACACAGAGCGATTTCCAACATGACGTGACCCGAAGGGTGGTCTGTCCCAGCAGAGACGGTCTGATGGCTGTCAGAGGGGTGGTTGGTTTGTTCGTTTGTTTGAGGGGTAACAGCTGTCTGAGCCTGTGCTGTCTAACTGAGGAGCATTTGTTCAAAGACATGAGGTCCCCAAAGGGCCCGGTCTTGGGAGAGGCAGCAGAGTTCAGGCTGGAGCACGAGACCCGCTTCCACCAGGACTGGGCCTCAGCCGCTCTGCCTGAAACCTACAGGTGATTAGTGAGGGTTAAGGGGTGTCGTTTATGAAGTTTCTCACACACGCTTCTTCCATAGAACGTGCTCTGCAACACAGGACCAAGACAACCCCCACTAAGGATTAGTAAGTGTAAAGTAGGCATACGATTCCAAAACACGGAGCTCCCAAAAGGTAGTTTTTCAGTAATTATGACATTAAAACAGTTCATTTTTGCTTCTTAAATTTCATCTCAGAGTTAAAGTCCAAGGAGTGTAGTCACAGAGAAACGTGATATGAAGGGTTATAGACAGAAAGAAAAAGCAGGCGATGCGCCCAAGCAGAACAACAACGTGGAGACTATTGCTACGACAACCACACAGATCAGTGGTTTAGTTGTCACAAACCTGCGAAGTCTGGTCTCTGAGTCCATAACGGTTTGGAATGTAAATCATACGTGTTGTTAGTTACGTGAGCCTCTCACATGCCCCCTCCGCCCCCCAGGAAATACATGTTACTTGGAAGTATTGCCGATAGAATTGTGGACTCACTTATACTCTTCCTTGTTAATTCTTTAGAAAGATTAATATTGGCTTTAGAAGTTCTATAAAATATAGCCAGGTGACATAACGTCACATAAGCTCAGCAAATAAGGCAGGAGGAGAAGAGATGCTGGGTGTGACCCAGAGCCCACGTGAGGCCAGTGCACGAGACACTCCACACACGTGTCGACACGAGGTTCCCGGCCAGCAAAGAAAGGGAAACAGCCCCAGTTCCTGTTACGGTCGGTCCTGACTCAGGTCCCATGACACAGGGAGACCTGCTGTCCAGCGGCAGCACAGCCTTCCCGTAGGAGCTGGGGGCCCTTCCTGGGCGGCGCCTCCTTACAGGGAAGCCTGCACGCAGTGTGGTGTCCTGGGGCAAATGCCCTGCGACCTGAGGTGTGGCAGCATCTGGCATACAGGTGACACTGTCACAGTCGTGTGTGGCCCTGGGCTGCGGGAGGGCGTCCGCCCCTTGTCGGCAGGTGGGTGTGCACAGCCCCCTGCAGAGAGTACCTCTCGGCTGGGCCTCCGGAGGCGCCAGAGGGCGCAGCTCCTGGACCACAGCGGCCAGAGCCAGCCCCGCCTGCGCCTGCGGCTGGGCTCAGGGGAGCGTCTGCTCCCTGCACAGACCGAGGGGCTTTCCAATGCACCTCTCACGTAGCGGCTGAGTTAAGCGTCTGTGCACGTGCACTTCCCCAAATGAGCGGTGCCTGTGTGCTGTCCTCTGCCCGCAGGCTTCACGTACTTCTACAAAGGAAAGGACTACTGGAAATTCAACAACCAGATCCTGAAGGTGGAGCCCGGCTACCCCAGGTCCATCCTCAAGGACTTCATGGGCTGCGAGGGCCCCACAGACAGAGACAAGGACGGCCCGAGCGCGCCCGATGACGTGGACATCGTCATCAAGCTGGACAACACGGCCAGCACCGTGCGGGCCATCGCGGTGGTCATCCCGTGCACGCTGGCCCTGTGCCTGCTGGTCCTGCTCTACACGGTGGTCCAGTTCAAGCGGAAAGGGACGCCGCGGCACATACTGTACTGTAAGCGCTCGATGCAGGAGTGGGTGTGAGGGCTCGGCCTCCTTCTTCCCCAGGAGTTTGTGCTAACTTGAGGTCCGAGACGAGAGCCGTTGTGTTCTGCTGGTTCCTGGCCAGGAGCAGGCTGGCGCGGCCCGCGGGGCGGCCGGTCCCGCACGTGAGTGGAAGTGCAGCCGCGGGAGGCTCCGTGACGCGCCGTCCCCGCCTTTCTCTGCCCTTGTTCTTCGCCCTTCAGTTGTAGGCCTGCCCTCTGCACGCTCAATGCCCAGTCCATTTTCAGGAGTAACTCGAGAAGAGGGAAACAAGAAGAAAAGGTTCTTCTCAAAGGTTTCTAACATGATTTTCCTTCTGAAGTCTGAGCCCAGTTCTTGGGGGGAGGGGGGAGAGGGAAGCAAAACAGAAAACCCACGCATTTTTGCTTTAAAGCAAAGAAAAGTTAAAGAGGTTACACAAAAAAACCCACAACTGAACTTTCAGGAAAGTGTGAAGACCCAAAACAGCTTTGTCTCCAAAGAAGACAGCTCTGACTGCTCGGGAAAGTCTCGTGTGTGTGTCCTTGTGTCAGGCGGGGTGGGGACGCACCAGGAAGCCGCTGTCGGGACTGCCGTTTTCCAGAACACAAGGGGCCAAAATCTCTGCAATATAGTAACAGCCTTAATGAGACACCCATTTTTCGTTTTCTACAGCTGGTCTCAGCCGTGTCCTCCGTGTCCATACCATGTGTACTCAGAGTGAGATGCAGACAGGACCTTCGGATTGTCCGGAAGTGTCTCTGCCTTTCTGCCACCTCGCCCGTGTCACTGTGGTGACCCCCCCCCCAAGCTGTTTTAGGCCATTGCCCCGGCCTTCCCTGGTCTGTCGGGAATATTCGTTAGAGGGAACAAGAAGCAGTATGTCCCTAAAGTGGTCTGAAGCGCCCATCGTCTCAGATGGCTGTGTGACACTAGTGACACGTCAGTGTAACCCTTTGGGAACTGTCAGACCAGCTTTCGGAGTCGCAGGGTCGTCAGCTTTGCTGTGTGGTGGTTTGCAGGACGGGCGGTGGGGACGCCAGGCACAGCTTCAGGAAGGTCAGGTTTTTAAAGCAGATATCCTATAACCCCATGTAATTTTTAAGTGACTTACGGTACTGCAGAAATGCATTTATGACAAACAGAGATGATGTTACTTGCCAAACAATTTCCTGGCAAATAAAAAGGTATTTTATTAAGTATCTTGTAAGAGTGAAATTTTATTGGAACAAACGCTGATAATGGCCTGTCTTGTTCGTTGTTGTTAGATGCATCGAATTTCTGTTTGAAAACCCATCGCATGACAGTTAATGTGCCTTGGTCCAGGCAGGGCCCTCGCTGTCTGACAGGTGCATGCAGGTAGGTGTGGCTGGGCTCCCGTCACCTGCCGCACGGCTGCCGTAGTTCTCAAAGGGTTGGCATGGCTGCCGACGGCTGGCGCCCGTCTGACCACTGACAGAGCCCAGAGGCCGCAGAGCAGCTCACCGCGGCGCTGACTCGTCCTGGCACCAGTGCCGCCACTTTCGCGTGACCTGCAGAGCAGGTTTGTACTGGTATTTTTTCCTAGAGAAAAGCCAGCACCCAACAGAGCTCACTATTGATTTTCAGAGCTGCTTCTTGCCGTGGAAGGCGTCTGGCCGCTGGGCTGTGACCCTGTAGAGACAGTCAGAGGTAGCCCCCCACCGAGGAGCCCCCAGGAGCCAGGCCCGGGCTTCGTGGGGAAGCCCCAGTGTGAGGAGACCCTCTGGAGACAGGGAGCAGCTTGCCTGGAACTTGATTTCCCATCTGCTGGCTGGCTCTTACCCGTTGTCTTCTGTGGCCATTGTCCTTGGAGAGCCCTGCTCTGTCGGTGTCCTTTGGCCCTGAACTTGCAAATGCACAGATGGAGGACGCCTCTGCCGCTCCTCCACTGGGTGGGAGCTGTTCTCTGAAATCCTGGTGAGTGGAAGCTGTTTGCCTCGAGTGGATGGACAGATGGACGCTCTGCTGTCACATGCACTCCAGAGCCCTGGAGGGAGAAGGGACTTTTCATTTTCCTTTAATGTAATTTCAAGTCTAAAGTCATCATTTTAGGACAAATATAAAACTATAAGAAAAAAAAAATCCTCAAAATACTTGAATTGCCAGTGTGGCTTTTATATAAAGCAGGAATTTTATACTAGTGAGAATTTCTTACTCATTTGCTAATAATACACATTTCCAGATGATTTTGAATGAGTGTAGGTATACCTTCTTATTTGGAAATGGATAGGTTGGCTGCCTTGAATTTGTATTTCTCCCCCATGTGGCATGGAAATGAGACTGCCTTTCGGTTGCATGTTATGACTGGGTTGGGAAAGCATTTTGGAATCACGGGTGGCACGTGGCAACACCTTGCAGAGAGTCACTTCTTACAACCTGGACACCACAATGTAAGGCGAAGAAAGGAGTGGATTTACGGCCAAACATTCTGCAGTGCACACTGCGTCTGGACTGGATGGGGTACGTGCGTGAGGGCCGCCAAGCGGGGGGACCGGTCAGCCTGCAGCGTCCCTCCTGCTCTGCTCTGGGCGGTGCTGGGATCCAGCTGTCACCCCCGCCGAGCAGGGGACTAGGCACACAGCTCATTCACACAGTGCTTGCCGGGGAGGCTTTAATCCTTTTAGGGGAAAAAAGGACTGGGAATTTCATTTTGCTAAAGATTCGGATGAGGAACCGTGGCGTTTTGGGACACGTGTGAATCACCGCGGCATCCCATCAACACTGAGAACTGATGTTCTTTTCTCTCAAATGAAAAAGAAACGGAAGCAGCAGCCATTTGCCTGTTTACTCGTTTGTCACAATATCCTGACTCATCCTGAGACTAAGTATCTAAGGGCTAGAGAGGGACCAGGCTTTCACAGGGAGGGTTGTCCCCGTGCGTCGGCCCTGCACACGTCAGGCTCAGTGTTGGGTCGTGTTTACGTCACTGTGAGAAGAGAGTCACGGGATAAGGACAGGCACGCGCGGCTTCTCTCTTCGCCGCGGCATTTACGTTCCAGCTGAGACCGTGGGAGGAGAAAATGCCACGTGCGACAGTCCGAGCGTGGGGCGCTCGGTGCCGGGCGTCCTCCTCTCCCCTGGGGGCTGGGGCGCAGCTCAGTGCCGTGGGGTGTGGAGGGGACAGGGGACGGTCCATGGGCCAGCCCACGACGGGCCAGCAGCATCGGGAGGCTCACGTTGTCCAGCAGCTGTCAGCTCCCCGCGCGGACACGCGGGAGTGCAGACCAGGCTTTCCCCACCGGCATGAAAACACAGCAGGACCACACCCCCAGTTTTCCTTCTAGGCCATGGTTTTTCGTTGCTTCGATAGAAACACACATGGGAGCGAGGTGGTGGTCCTTACATAAATTGATAGTTTGTCATGTCAGCCCAAGACTGTCGTTCTGTGTGTGTGATTGAAGGACCGGACGAAGCATTAAAGCAGCGGTCAGTCTGCCCTCCTTGGACCAGCACGGCCACCCAGACCTTAGTGCAGGGGCAGGACTTAGCTGTCGCCCTGTCTCAGGACACTGTCTGCGGACCTGGGGTCAGGACGGGGTGTGGGGAGTGCCCCTCACAGCTGCGAAGGGAGCAGATAAGGAAGCGGACTCGGTGACATGGACGAGGACGAGTCCTGTTCCCAGTCACAGGGCAAGGCTTTCCTGAGCCGGACGTCACAACTTACCCAGTAATCGTTTACACAACAGTGACGAAGTGATGCGGGCCAGAGACGCTGGCTGCGTTAAGCAGATGTTCCTTTTCCTGTCGGACCGCGTGTCATCTTTTCCTGTCGGCACACACTTTGTCTGTTTCACACACTACGCTTGCTTTTATGCCCTTTCTGTGCGTGAATCACAAGTGCGACGTGGATGAGGACGTGGCCAGCTCCACCGTGGGGGGTGGGCCGTGCTGACGACACCACGTGCTCAGTAACACGAGTGACAGACGGCAAGAAGCACTGCTGTTTGCGGCTGACCTCCTGCCCCCGCGGCTCCAGCTCCCAGAGCGCTGTGCGTCTAAGTGGCTGGTTCACGTCACCTAGGAGGCAACCGCAGCGCCTCCGAGGAGTGTGACCAGTTCTAGGTGACAATTAGGGCCTTATAGGTGGAGAACGCAGCACCACACCTCACACACAAAAGCTGAATGTGATGCTGACCAACAGCAGGGAAACGGAGGAAGAGGAAGGTGAGGGCTAACAGGAAACCGTGATGGGGCTCCGGGCCGCTGCTGGGCTGCTTAGCGGGGGTAAGGAGAGGACAGAGGCGGCTGCAGGCTGGCCGCACTGTGCCCTGGACGTCACCAGCCGGTGGGCACGAGGGCACGACGCCCGTGCGCTGCTGTCCAGGCCAACGGGTCACAGGTGGGTGTCGGTAGGCGCAGCTGGAAAGATGGTGACGTGGAAAGGAGCCTGAGGAAAGCAGGTCCTGGGACAGAAACCTCCCTCCACCCTCAGAACACAGGACAGTGGCCCACGCTGTCTCGGAGACGCCGTGTTAGGTCCCCGTGTCGCTGACGGAAGCCTTCGTCCAACATGTACTGCGTGGATCGCTTTCCATGCCTTTCCTTTGGTGTCATTCTGAAATAATCCTGAGTTATTTCAGGTCAGAGTAACAACATCCAGTTACAAATCTTTCTTTCAATATAGTGTCTCCTTTGAAATTGAAGCGGATGGTATGTAAGCCTAAGATCCCAGATTGTCTGACAAACACAGAAATTGGGTGAAAACCAGATGTCATTTTGTAAAATTTCTGTCAATTTTTTGGTCGAAGACTGAAGTAGCAGCCTTCAATTTTTAAACCCGATTGTGAGCTTGTAATGACATGACCTGCAGCGTTTTTAGAACAAAGCTAATTCTTTACACGCACTGAGGGCCTGAGCTCCTGAGGGTTGTCACACTGCCCTTCCCAGCTACGCACAGCGGACGCTCTAAGGAAAATGAGGGCGTAACCAGTAGCTCACGGTCAGTGCATAACAAGTATACACAGTTAAGAGATGGAAGATGCTGATTTCCAGAGACGTCTGAAGAGCCAATGCCCTTCCAATGTAAGGAGCAGCGTGTCTTAGGCTGGATCTTACACTAACGTTGGGCGCGAGCATCAGTTTTGCACGCACATGTCCTTGAATTCAAGGGCACACGTCAGCCGAGTGCACATAGAACGGTGTGTGATCCTTGTAACTGCCATGCGTGAGCTGAGCTTCAGAGCTGGACTTCAAGCCCGTAAGAAGGGAGGGGAAAGTCAGTAGAAATATGGAAGTGTGATCACTGCATCGTGGTAAGCCTCAGCTTCAGAGCAAGAGGTCATGCACCCTCATGGAACCAGGACAGAATGGTGCCCCCGAATAAAATGAGTAACTTTTTGACTTACAAAGATGTTCCTTGAGCGTGTTATCCTCTTGTTTTTCTCCACGAAAAAAGGTCACTCAAAGAACAGACTTTTCTGTAGCCCTCAGTCCGCAGCTAGACTAGATCCGGGCTTGAGACTTTGTGACGGGCGTCACGTGTGGCCACGGGGCGCTTTTCCCGGCTGGGAGACGGCGCTGCTTGCACTGGCGAGCTTTCATATGCGTGTGTACTTCTTGCTAAGTTGTGGACGAATGAGGCTGGGTGTGAGCTGTCTCCTAGGTGTCACTAGGATACATGTGTCATGTGCTCACGTGATGCCAGTGTGAGCTCGTTTCCTCTCTGTCTCTGGGCAGCCGGCTTGTGAAGGTAAAACACACTTCCCTTGAATGAATGATTCAATCATTAAATCATGTCCTTGTTTTCGCTACCACTGAAATAGTATCACAAAGGCCACATTATCACCTGTCTCCTCACAGCTCTTTGTTCATACCCTTGCCTGGATAAAACGAGGTGTTTACTTCTGTCACTTGTTTGTATCTGGCATGGACTCTGTTCAGCCTTCATAGGGTCCCACGTACGATGCATCACACTCAGTCTTAGCTACTCTGCTACTTCCAGACAGGATGTCCCAGCACGCAGGATGGGAGCCTGTTTTTGCTGCTCCTCCAATTGGGAAATTATCTGTTTGCTTTGTGTGTGTCACCTGAAGACACTGGTGGCTGACAGGGATTTGGTCTTTGGTGTTGTGTGCGGTCTGCGCCTATGTTTGCATGCTTTTCCACATTCTCCTGCTCCTTGTTTTTACCGATTTGATTTCCCTTCCCTCTGTGAAGAGCAGAATGGGGCAGCATGGCACGTCCGACATGGTGCCCAGGACCTAGCCTCCGTCCCTTCAGTTTCACGCGAGGACGCAGACCCACTCATTCCGCACTCCTGTGTGGGGCTCCACCTTTGTAGAGCTGTTCCCTTGAGGAAAGTGAGACGCTGTTGTCTTTGGGATGCCAGCTACAGAAGTTTGTACATACTGTGTGTACATAATTACACAAAACTAAATACCACAATATAGTGTTGTTTAAGCTACATCGTGAGTACACGAATGCCTGAAACCTCGATCCTTGGGTCTGTTTCTCTTTGTAAAATACATAGATAGTAAAGAGAGAGAAACAGAGTGGGGTGTGGGTGGCAGCTCTGTGCTGTGCGTCTGCACCGGCACGTCGAGCGACCTCTATTTTCAGGGGTTGGAGACTCACCCATAAGCATTGGTCATGAAAGATTTTGTTCTTAAGTATACAATTTTAAACAAATATATCCTGTTTTTACGTTATTGGAGGGAAATAAATGGAGTTTACTACTAGTTCAATTTTGCGTGACTGTAACTTGGAATAAACTTAGCTTTTCTTGACAACATAAAATCGAATTAGTCCAGAGTCTATGGATGGTTTTTTAAAAGACTCGATCATTGACACCGAGCAAACCGCCTGCTCCACCAGTGTGGTGAGCTGTCTTCGAGAGGTTTCAATACTCGTGTGCCGGGACTGAATTCCAACGGTGGATCAGTAAGATGATGAAGGCAGTCACGCCCCTCTACACGCCCTCCGTAACCGAGGTTTGGAAATACGCACATCACTGAGATGAAGGGGGGCGGGGGCTAATCCCATTGATTTAGGCAAATACTATATATATTTAAAACTGCACATTTATCTTTCAGAGTCAGAATGAGAAAGAAGAAATTACAAAGGAAAATGGTCTCTTGGGTAAACAATACACATTTTATAGCCTTCTATGAAAATCATTTATTCCATTCTGTGTTGTGGTTGTGCGAAGTTAAGAGACTATAATGCATAAAATTAATGCAAACTGTATTCAAATAACATTGAACTGTGAAGCAGAGAAAAATACTAGAAAATTAAATATTTAGGCCCTTATCTTTTTGCTGTCTGACAATATTTTAACTCCCATGATACGCTCAGTTATGGTGAGAGTGTTACAATCTACCTTTAAGGTTCTGGATTCACATTACACTCCACGGTCTCTTTAGTTGCTGATTAACAGGTAGCCTTCTGTGTGCGAGGAAACATCTGTCTGCTGAACGGGCGTTCAGGTTTGTGAGTTGGTGGTGGTCTCTGCCCGCACAGGATTCCAGACGTTTATACCATCCTAAACCCGGCATGTGTTGTATCTTTTCAGATAGCTTGTACTGACAAACACAGAGCTCTTGTGTGTGCAAATATAAGGCGAAATCAATGGTGCTATTGTGTGTTATGACTGTCAGATACAACCAGGCAAAATTCTGTGGTGCTTCATTAATTTTGTCATTGGTTTTACTGATCACTACATTGAACAGTGTTTGTTATTCACTATTCACAAGTTGTCTTTATCCGTAAAGCAAGGCCTCATAGCACATTGCTAAGTAAGCTGGTTGACAAGTCCATGGACCAGCTCGCCAAGCTGCCGTCTCTGGACGCCTTGTACTGTTACGTCCTTGAAGGTCAAGGGGTCATGCCATTAACCTCACCGCTGTAGACCATCGCCAGGACCGGACTTTCCCACAAGTGCTTGTGTTTACAACACACGTGTCACGGGCTAGGATCACCCACGTGGTCCCAGAGTTAAGGGCTGTGCCGGGATTTGTTCTGTATTTGTTAATTTATGTTGTTTCCATTCGAGGAGGGGTTGGGGTAGCGCGTTTTGTCTGCTGTAAGTGTCTTAACCTAGGGAGGGTTAACTGGTTTTTTACATGATTGCATCATCTGTACTTACCACCAATTCATTGTGCTGTAATTAAACTGTCAATAAATAAGAGAGAAGTGGCTCACGGACATGCTGGTCTTACTCCGTGAATGACACACACACATCTGTGATAGTATTTAGGCTGTGGCTGATAGAGGTGGCCTTTACTACCCTGATCACCATCGGACACAAAAGGAAAACGCTGCAGTGCCTGAGGCCCAAATCTGCTGTGTGTCTGCCTGAATTAGCAAGTATATCGAGCTGGCCATGTCAAGGGAGAACCGTGTGACTGCTAGCTAGATGGCATGGCTGTGACCAAGGACGGAGCAGGAAGCATGACTGCACAAAAGCGGTTTCAGGCAGGTGCCCTGAGCAGGGCGGGGCGTGTCAGGGCATCGCCTCTGGGAAGGAAGCAAGAGCACTTTGTGGAGGAGTGAGGACGCTGCCTGGGGCTGGCAGGGGAGACTACAGAAAAGGTAATGCGTGAGAAAAAAGGGAGGTTAACAGGTGAACAGCAAGCAAGGGGCATTTTAGGCAGAAGTATGGCTTCTGCAAAGGCACGCAGTGTGACAGCATAGCACGTTTGGGAAAATGAATTATTCTGGAACTGGAGCCCAGTGTCTGTGAAGGAGATGCGTGAAACTTAAGTTCGAAGGTAAGTCACAAAGGGATTGGATGCCACCTTGTGATTCAGTGGGTCACCCATTACCCTCTTTATGTGCTTGTTTTGGCGACTGTCAGACAGAGTTGCTTTCTGGGCAACCAAGAGCCCTGAGCGAGCGGAGCGGGAGAGCCGGGAATGACGGATCTGTCTGTCCCGCTGAGATTGGGTGAAGTCCCGTCCGTTAAAGAGGCATATTTTTGATAGTTATGGCACACGGGGGCAAAACAGGATTAAAGTAGCACCTGGAATAAGATGCAGTTGCAGGCCAGGCTTTGGGGGGTCCAGGTGCTGGGGCACGGCTGTAGGAAAGATGTGAGGACACCACAGGCTGTGGGCTGGTGGTATCACTTCCAGTAACACGTGAAAGCTTAAAGAAACTCACAGGTGATAGCCATACTTTCTTGGCTTAGGCGTTTACCGAGAACTGGGGACTATGGATGTCATGCGGGAGACCCTGCTCTCTGCGCCATTTGTCGTGCAGGGAGGCCTGCGGGGTCTCTGCTCCCGCTCCCCATACAAGAACGCAGGACATGGTGAGGCCAAAAAGGAACACCCACGGAGCCATAGGCAGGGGAGTCACACCACTATATTCTCTCTGGCGGCACTATACTCTCACTGGAGGCTGGATCCATACTGTCCGCAAACCGCCATCCACGCTTGCCAGCCCAGCCGCCATCTTCTTGCTAGCCCCCATTCTTCTCTTCTCCTCTTCTCTGCTAGCGTAGCCACAGCAGTTATATCAGTGGCCAATGGCTCACTGGTTACAGCTGACGGCCAACTAGCCACAGCTGATGGCCATGCAATCACAGTTGGCCATTTACTACCTGAGCCAGCACCTGTCTATGTGAGGCCGAGAGCCTGCAAACTACTTTCTGGGGCTCTGCCCCCACAATGGATTTCCTAGTTTTCGTAGACACAGGTCTGAATAAGCCAGGCCCGAGGCCCATGTCTGACCCAGTCTGCTGCTGAATTTCAAGGCCCATTAGCTCACAGCCCCATTAGCTCTCTTCTGCGAAACACAGCATTTGCCCTGGACACACAGGCCATTGAAATGGGAGGCTAATGGGCTCTGCTGTCCCCATCCCCAGTCTCCTCTGAGCTGACGTATCGCCTTCCCCCCCGTCTAAGGAGGCTGTTTCCGCCTTGTTTAAAGACGCTGTGGAAACTTCTGGCGTTATCTGGCGTAACAAAAGAGAAGTTAGCAGAAATCTTGCCTCATTCTTAACACAGGGGATTGATCGTCTCCAGGTGTAAAAACTGCTCATATTCCAGCCTACTCTGCAGAGGAATTAGTTACGATGTCAAACATTGGAGGAAACAGGTGACTCGCCAAAACTTACAAAATCTAGCTACTTTGTGGCATGCAGGCTCGGGAATCTAAGGGAACGCATCCAGAAGGTGCCAGACCAAAAAGGAAAGAACATATTTTTCAATTAGCTAACCTGACCAGTTTGGGTTTCGTTACCAGCAATTCTGCAGCAAACCAGCCACGTCAGGCAGCGGGGGGTGGGGGGGGAGGGGCAGTAAACCTGGAGTCAGAGTCGGTTCACGTGACCCAGGCAGACGTGCCAGGCGTCCCTCGGTTTACTAAACAGGGCCCCGAACACTGCTGGGGTGGGGGTGTCACGGGTCACTCGGCAGCTGCACGGGGCCCTGTCCCCAGGCAGGCCGGAGGGGGGCCTATGGTGGGACAGGACACCGGCCATGTGGATGGTAATCAGCCACGAGTCCGGCCCCTAGTTATTTGTACTGACAGCTGGGCCGTGTTCCGGGGCCTAATGTTGTGGCTCCCCACATGGAAACACCAAAACTGGTTGGTAGGACACCATTCACTGTGGGGTCAAGCCATGTGGCAGGACCTCTGGGACCTAGGGCAGAGAAAGGAGGTGACCCTAATGCATGTCACAGGTCACTCCCCCTTAGTGTCCCCAGGAAATGATGAAGCAGATGCCCTAGCACGGGTCCGATGGTTAGAACGGGCTCCTGCCACTGATGTGGCCCATTGGCTGCATAGGAAAGTGCAGCTCGCTGGAAGCCGGACCATGTGGCAGTGACCCTCCTTTCCCAGGACAAAAAGCTGGCGTGTATCCTCCCAGATGGAAGGGATTTGCCATTGTTGGTTCCTAAGACTGGTGTTTCTTTCCGCCCATAGGTGCCTATAGGCTAATACGGCACAGGGACCCTCGCAGAAGATGCTTGTCATAGATTGTGAGGTGAGACCATGTAGGGGTGGAGGGTGGGGACAGAGCCCCAGAGAACAGTTTCCAGGCTCTCGGCCTCACGTGGAAAGGTGCTGGCTCAGGTCGTAGATGGCCTCAGCTGTGACTGGTTGGCCATCAACTGTTACCGGTTAGCCAGTGGCTACTGATACAACTGCCGGGGCTGAGCTAGCGAGTGTGGATTGCAGTTAGCAAGGAGTTGGTTGGTTGGCAGAGAAGCCGTTGATGGATTGCAGATCATGTGGCTCCTGCTTCCTGTGTCTCCCACCCAGCCGGAAGCGAGTCTATAGTGGTGTGACTCCCCTATCCATGGCTCGTGGGTGTTCCTGTTTGGCCTCACCATGTCCTGATTCTTGTGCAGGAGCAGGAGCTGAAATCCCACGTGACAATGAGAAACTCATAGTGCACCATTTAAATCTCCTTTGGTTGAAAAGGTCGTTATTTTTGTCACTTCCTGTTTGCCACAAAGCACGTACTGTGCCGCGGTTTCAGCGTCAGGGCCACCTTCACTCCAGTGGGCACCTTCCTGAAGATGGGACTGGCCCCAGGGAAACGTGAGTCCACAGGGTGGCTCCCCCGGCCCCCCCAGCACCCGTGGTTGTCGCCCTGGCCCTGCCGCCTGCCTTTCAAGCTGAAGGCTTCTGGATTGTGTTCCGTTTCCAAGCTCTCAGCTGTCACCTGGCTGAGCTTAAAATGCACAAGCCTGGATGTCTCTGAGGTATGTGCATTTTGATAGCAACCTTGAAAAATCAATACACATTCGACCTCAGCACCGGGACACATTTATGGAGTAGAAAAATTTTTAAATCACTTTTTTAAAACGCTAGCATTTACTAAAAGCTTTCTATCTTTTAGGCCAAGTGAATTACTTTTATTCTAGGGTAGGAAAGGTTATCAGTTGGTGTTACATGATGTTTTTCTGGCGCTCGGTTCCCTAACCTGTTAAATGAAATTATTTAACTCGATTATTCCAAGTCTCTTCCAGCTCCGAAATGTCAAGGTTGTGAGAAGGCAGACTGCTTCCTCAAGGGTCACATGGGACATGGTCTCACAGGACCTCCAGCTTGTAAGAGGGGACTGGCTGTCTGGTCAGTGGAACAGGGGCACCCGAATCTTGATGGCATCTGACATTTGAATGTCTTTCGTTCTAGCACCGTACTTAACAATATGCAAAGCACTTTGTAACAGAAATAATAGATCGGGAGTGAGCAAAGCTCTTTCTGCAGGAAGCATGGAGTCGATGAAACATTATCTTGAGCTGTCATGGAAATGCACAAACCAAACACACGCAAAACCCAAACAGAAGACCTCCACTAGGCTGGGTTACAGGTGGCTGTTAGTCTGTCCTGGATTAACCGAGAGGCCGCTTCTCTTTGGGGAATCGGGGAAACTCACAGTCACATTTCACTGCGTGTCCCCTGGCCCATCTTATGATTCTTCTCCTGGTCGCCAGGGACATAATGGAATCATCTTCTCCTGTCTCAGAACCTGCAATGCCTTGCGCTCTCTCTTCCTTCCACTGCCTTTCTCTTTGCAAATGCTTCTAGTTTCATCTTAAATATCCTTTCCCTACTTTCTCTGCTCCAGTTCCATGCGAGCTTGACATCCAGAATCAGAGCCCCTGCGGAACGCGGGCCACTTCTCTGCGGGTCCAGGTGGCAGTGGGAGGGTCTGGGTAAGCACTCCAGCTCGGCTTCGGGCCGGGACCAGAACCAACTGCCTGCTGTGCCGTCAACGCCCCCCTTCAATCAAGTCCTACCTGCAGTTTCCGGCCTCCTGGTCTCTCTTTCCCCAGAGTTCTCCTTGGAATAGGCTTTGCGTGTTGGACTCACATACAGACCCGTAACAGGCTCCTGAGCCACTAAGGCCAGACGTGAGAAAGGCGCCAGAAATCTGGGTGCAAGTACCCAGTCGTGCTGACACTTTGCTCCATCAGGTGGGTGCTGGGGGAGGGGCCTGCCGCCCGCGGAGCCTCGGCAAGTCCCAGGAACTGAGCATGTGCTGGAGAGAAGCTGTGACCCGTGTCCCAAGCTCACCTCCCCTTCCAGGCTGTCCAGGGTTTAAAGAAACAGACAGATGCCGCTGCATCGCACAGTCCAGTGGAAGTTTACTGGAACAGGGGTGACAACATTCTGGTGTCTCGTGAATGAAATGCAAACAGGAGCTGCAACGTGATGTGTGTCCATTCTAGTTCCATTGTTCGCATTTCAGAGGAGAACATCTCTGGCCTGCAGGAAAAGGAGGAGGTCACCAAACGACGTGTGAGGAAAGAAGTGCTGGTATGGTCACTTCAGAGCTGCTAGGACCACACTGCAGAGCAAGGTCCCTTCACCGGCCGTTTTTGAGACCTAGAAAAAGAGCACGCAGTGTGTCTTTTATCTGAGACGAGCACACAGAGCACCCTCTTCCTTAATCGTCCCTTTACCTGCAGAAAGAATGAAGGTGACAGGCATTCAATCCACGTAACTGATTGGGGATGGGGGAGGGGAGGGCGTGTCTACGGATGGAGGGGTTTGGACAATGAGTTAAACCTCAGTGGCCTGGAGTATTGACTTAGAGTCAGAAATCGGGGGTCAGGCTCAAGCCCTTTTAAGTTAATAGCTGGGCCACTCTGGAAAGACTAGTATGTGCTGGGGTCGGATGAAGTCCCCAGGATGAGTCTGTGGTTGTTCATATGTACTGACAGACAGGCAGACAGGAAAACACATGTAGACATGGGGTGTGTATGTATGTACATACCTCTGTCAGCACTGAGCCAAGTGACAGCACTCAAACCTTGTTCCTAAACAGGAGCCACTCAATGGGTGGCCGACTCCAGCGGGGACAGGGAAAGTCCAAGAAGAGCCTGGAATGAGGATCCTGGTGAGCGAGACGAGTGACCAGAGGGCACAGCGACAAGCCCGGGGCACAGAGATCCTCCCGAGAGGGCATCAAACCCGGGCCATCCTGAGGATTAAAAAAAGGAATGGATTTGACACCCTAAAATAACCCCCGGGTTCCTCCTGATACGCATGTGTAAGCGAGTAATACCTAGCGAGGACCCAAAGGAACACTCTCCCCGTAAACACGGGAAGGGAGATGGAGTTAGAAAACCAATGGACGCAGAAACGGATCATTCACAGTGGATTAAAGTGAATGAGGTGTAGAATATTCACATCGGCTCAAGCTGTCTCTCGGCAAATTTCTTATTCGTTACAAATGGAAAACAGTGACTTCTGAGTGAAGAGACCTGGAGGGTAACACAGGACAAAGTGACAAAGTTCACGTCGCCAACCTCAGGAACATTGTGTGCCTTCTCACAGGACGCACGAAGGGAGACCATCCGTGTCCCTGCCAGAAATACACAGCCTGAATCTAACAGTGAAGAAACACCAGAAAATCCCAGCCTGGGGACCGGCTACAAAATAACTGTCCTGTGCTCTTCAGTAATGTCAGGTCAATGAAATGTCAGGTCAGTGAAAACCAAGCAAGGTCAGGCACGCGTTCCAGTGAAAAGGACGCTACGTGGACATGACCACTGATGGCAGTGGCTGATCCTGGACTAAGAAAACAATCGCTCTAAGGAATTTCATTGGGACATTTGACAAAATGTGAATATGAGCCATGGACTGAACATTTTGCATCAATGTTAAACTTCTTGGTTTTGACAATTCATCAAAAAATATCTAATTTTACTTAGGAAATACATAACAAAACACTTAGCAATAAAAGGGCATGATGCCTCCACCCAACTCTCAAATAGGAGAGACAGACAGAATTGGTGGAAAAGCAAATGGGACAAAATGTAAAACTTGTGAATCTTAATAATTAAGGGCATGCAGGAGTTCCAAATACGAAGGGAAGAAAGGAAGGAAAAAAGAGAGGGAGGAAGGGAGGAGAGAGGAGGGTTGGCTATGGCCTTGAACGAAAACGGGGGCCTCTGGGTGGTAGTTTGCAGTGTCTGGAATGAAGGGGTAAAGGATGGATGGGGGGGGCTCAACCCCCCAAAATCTCCTGTGGGGCTACTTACCACGTTTGCGGTACTCTGATGCCGTCCTCGTCCTCAGCTGTGGCCCTGAAAATACAAGAACACACAGGTTACTTCTTGGGTCACCAAGGAAATGCTAACTGGACATGGTTGGTGTAGACATATTATTTGCTACTTTACTGACTTGGAATATGTCTTCTCGTTGCAATATAATGTCTCTCTATATTTCCAGAACCAGGTAAAGGCAGACTTCAGAGGTAAAATGTTATAAAATATCTCCACCCCTCACCCACTGAAGCAGTTGCCAGTTCTGTGGCCCGCTCTGTGACTTGTTAGTTCAAACGATAACTATTCATTCTAGAAGAAAAATTTCTTTTTACTGTTGAGAAAATTAAGCCATGATTCTTCAAACATTATAACATGAAAAAGATGTAATGGAACAAAACCCCCAACGGCCTCTGAAAGTCTAAACTGACAAATGGCACTCTCACTGCAATTTTAATTAAAGCAATTGAATTTAAGCAGTTGAGATAAACAAGGCATTGGAAGCCCTGAGCCCTAATTTATCTCTTTCACAGGTCAGATTATGGAAACTGTTTTAAACACAGGTCTCTGTCGGTTTGAGCTGCGAGAACCCCCTCAGACAATGTGCTGGGAGGGACGTGCCAGGTCTTTCCTTTAATTGTCCTGCCAGCTGATTAAATAAAGACCTCAGAGCATGTCCCGTCTGTAACAGATGAAGCCACGCCCCCTATGAGGAGGGCAGGCCAGTGCTTCATCCTCGTCTGCAGACAGATTAATAGAAAAGGAGACTCAGGGTCCCAGGTGTCAAAATCCCAGGGAGGAGTGAAGGCCGTGACCTGAGTCCTTGAGCCGTTTGTGTCTGTCCGTCGCTCAGAAACACCTTTGGTTCGCACGGCGGGCGTCAGGATGATAGGTCGTCAGGACGATAGGACCCTGTGGAGCGATTACCTAGACAGCTTCTCTCGTATCCACAGCTCGCAGGAGACAGGCAGAACCTGTCTGCAGTGGCCCTCACACGGCCCCTGTGCAAACGACCAGACAGTGGCTACACACAACATGCATTCACTCTGACCTTGGCGGAGGTCGGACGTCCCAAAATCGAGGTGTCAGCAGGGCTGGCTCCTGGGGGCTGTCAGGTGGGAGCCGTCTCTTCCCTTTGGCTTCGAGAGGCCACCTGTGTCCCCGCGTCCTGTGCACGGCACCTTCCTCCATCGGCAACGCCAGCCTCTTAACCTGGCCACGCGTCTCCCACTGATCGGAGCGACCACCCCTTATAAGGACCTGGTCCCAGCGCTGATGCAAGGTAACTGCCCTCATCTGAAGACGCTGCACGGGTCACACCTGCAACTGCCTTCTGCTGTGTAAGGCACTGCGTACACGCACAGGGCTCAGCGTCTTCGGGCACCGTGGCTACGCCCAGAACCTACGAGGGGGCAGCTGACGCCCACTGTCTTCCCTCTGTTCTCCTTGGCTTAGAGTCGAAAAGGAGACCCCAAGGGCACACGTGGTTGGACGGGACATGATGCCTTCACTCTGGGCGGGCTCTGTGACAAAGGTGTGGCCTGGATGAGCCAGCCTGGAGGCCCAGGCCCCTGCTGACCAGGGAGCAGGCAGGTGAAGACAACACAACAAGAAGCAGCTGCCCTGCTTACGTCAATTCTTCAAATCTCCCGCACCTGACTTTTCAAAGACTCATTTCATCCCACGTCCCAAAGCGCCTTTTTCAAGGGCCTCAGCAACCTGCTGACACGCTACCTGAAACGTACCGCAGCGTCACCAGCCTGGGCGATGGACCCAGAGGAAGAAAACGCACTCTTAGCTGTCCTGTCCCCACCTCCCCCGCGGCTTCTAGGACTGACAGTGACTTGGCCATTTGTCAGCAGGCACCCCTGTGGCGAGCCATGTGCTTCCCCGAGCCTCAGTTCTCCTCTCTGTACAATGGGCGCAATAATCCTTACTGCCCAGCCGTCTGTGGGCTTTCAAGGGCCATCACGCATGAAGACCACCTGGCACATACTCATGGGCCTGTAAAAAACAATAAATTGAGAAACCTCACGGTACATCCATTCCTCTCAAGAAACGCACTCGTTAAATTCCATCTTACGCTATTGGGCCTAACGATGTGAGGCGTGCATGACAACACAACTGACACGGGTAAGGACAGAAATCCTCTCTTAGTTAGTAAACACATCCTGGGGCCCTGCCAGGCGCTGTGCTGGGCACGGCTCTCCAGGTCTGCAGCGGAAGACACGTCACTACAGCACCCGGCAGCGTGCTGTGACAGATGGGCAGAATGGCCACAGGGACAAGCTCAGGCGCCGTGCACCTTCTCCTTCCTCAGCGTCCCAGCAGGAGGGAGCGAGCCGGGCGTCAGCACCAGCGACAGGTTCTGGCCTGAGCATGTGCTCTTGACAGAGAAGCTGCACCCTTTGTTCCCAGGCCCAGGGCAGGGCAGACGGATGGCTTTTCCGGCAACAGGATCAGCACGAAACCCTCTCTGTTCAGCCAGGTGAGACCTCTGTCCTGACTGCACAACAACAGTACTATTTTGTTAAGCCCACTGCATGATTTCTTTGCCAAAAGCAGTCTGGGCTTTTTCTGATTTCCTCTGTACAAGATGGTCCCATTCTGACCACTGCTGCTGCACGGGGGAGGGTGGGACCGGCCCCCTTAGTGCAGCCCTTGGTCTCGTTCCCTCTGCTGTCGTGTAGCACGTGTCCCCACCCACGTCTCCCCACTCACATACCCGTCGAGCTCAAGTGCAGGAACCCTCACACCCCCGAAAGGCACGCAGGAAGCAGAGACTCTGAAGGGAGCGGGGACCTGGGGTGCCTGCTCAGGGGGCCTGGAGCACGTGTGGCTTCCCTGTGTGTCACACCGACTGCAGTGCCATTTACGGACGCACTACTTGTAGTGAAATCCCATGGGATCGGGACACCTCGGGTGGCCGCGGAGTTGTTTATAATCGGACATCGTCTTTATTGAAAACCAGCACGGGTGCCGGCTGCTCTTGCTCCGGGTAAAATCACCTTTCATCACTGGCAGGAATGAAATCTAGTTTGACAGCCGGCCTCAGAGAGAGTCGAATGCTGTTCCACGTTATTTCGTTTAAAATTTCTCGTAACGTGAGGAATGGCTGCGACGAGGAACGGCTGCGACGAGGCCCGGCTGCTGACGGCAGAGTTTCAGTTCTGATGGCACAGAGGTTGTTAACAAAGCTGGAGAAGTGAAAGGACAAACAAAAGGAACCACTAAGAATGGACATGAAGGAAGTACAAGGGATACCGCCTGGCGTTTGGAGTATGGCCAGACGGGTAAATAGAAAGAATAAAACTCGGTTCTGTGAGCAGAAGTACGTATCACACAAACTAAAACAGCCACGAAGGGACAGGCCCAGCAAATGCAAAGCTACTGTTCGTGCTCTTTCTTTCCCCATCACTCTGGCTGCCTCTAAAAGTGAAAACGAAAGGAGCAAAACAGCGCAGCGATTGCATTGTTGAGCTTGGAGGGTGGAAGCCAAGCGGTTCTGGACAGGGCCGTCCAGGGCCTGGGGAGGAGGTAACCAGCAAAACATTGCCGAATTGTGGCCCCTGCTCGAGAAAGCATCCAGTTCTACCTCATGCTTTGTCCGAGACCATGAGTCCATGCGACGTGCAAGCAGAGGCATTAAATAAAGTCGCCTCCGTTTCCTTATGGCGGCAGGTTGAGCCGTCCCCTCCAAAGTCACACAGGCACCTGCCCTGTCATTCATGACAGGAGACGGCGTCTGGTTGGAGCCCTGGGACTGCACAGCGTTGGCTCAGCCGGCCAAGGCCACTGGCCAGTGTGGGCTCGGCACAGAGCCGGCTCCCCAGGCCAGAACAGCGTCCACTGGTTCGGAGGCTGGTAAGACATTATCAGGCAATACTTTAAAGCCCTGGACATTCCATTATGCTCCCGGCATCTCATTTGAAAGCTCAGGTTTTCCCAGCCCTTCCTACATAAGCTGAAAGGGCCCAGCTATCTGTCCCTAAGAGAGACATGGGGACTGAACCGGGCATGCATCCTGGTTGGGAGCTCTCAGCTGGTCTACGAAAGCTGCCTGTCACCCTTTCTCCTGTAGTCACTGCCCACTCAATGTGGTCTAAGTAGTGATGTGCACAGGGTGTGTGCGTGTGCGTGAGTGCACACCTGTGCACATGTGTGCGTGTGTAGTGACAGCCGTCTCCTTTACCGCTGTGGCCATAAGTATTGCCGTGTATTAGGTCATCGAGGAAATTACCCAGAAAGATTCTCATTCTAAAGCATGACTAGAAACTTAACTATTTAGGTAATGATTACACTTTATACTTACAATAATTAACAGTTCCATGGTCCCTGCTATGTGCAAAGCTCTGTAAGAGGCTGTTCAAAACAAGCAACTGGCTGAAGCATGCGGTGATGAAGATTATCCATAACCCAGAAGGGGGGCAAGAGACGGGGCCACATAAATACCAACGGACAAAGCACGGCTGACAAACAGCGTCACTCACGTTACAGGGCCGTCACCGCGTGCCGGGCACTGTATTATATGCTCTGGATTTACGAGTGTGTCCTCATTTTCTCCTCACACTTCTAGGAGATGGATACTGCTATGGTCCTCGTTTCATTTATAAGAATGTGAGACCCAGAGTTTAGGGCTTTGACCAACATCACATAACTGAGTCATTCATTCTCTAAGTGATTCATCCAGTTATCTGTTTATTCCATCAACACATTGACTGTGCACTTGCTCTGGGCCAGACACTGTCCTGGGTTCTGGTGACACGGACATACCTTCAAAACCCTGGCTCTGAGGCAGCTCACACCCTCGGGAAAACGGGTTGGGAGACAGACAAAACAAAATGAAAATGAAATGTGTGCCAGGAGGCAATGGTATAAAAGCAGAGAGACGGGGCGAGGTGGTGGGCGTCCTGGTTGGTGGTGGGACAGTTTTATAGGCTGTCAGGGACCACCTCGTCAGAGGTGGCACGTCAATTCTCTTTTTGGTAGCTCAAAAATTCAGTAATTTTATAACATTTTTTCTCATGAAAATAACACATGCTCACTCTAGAATATTTACAAATGTAAAAAACAAAACAGAAAATGAAAAGTAATCCATTCAGTAAAGCCCAGAACCCAAAGCATCTACAATATTATCTCACCCCCTACATTAATGCAACCTGACCACGTCGCTACCTAAGAGGGCTGCATTGTTGTCTAGATGGTTTTCTGGGTATAGAAACTGCACGGAATTGTAATTTTAATGAAGTCGTTATTGATGTTTGGGTGGAATTTGTTTCAAGGCAGCTTTATAATCACTACTTCTACTGAATGTTTAAACACTGTCTCTTGCTTAGCGGTGTAAGCCCTTTCCTTCAGCAATGAGGAACAGCAAGAAACAGAATACATTACCCACCAAGGAAAAGTATTCGAGCATCATAAAATGAGTTTACAAAACCTCAAAATATGGAATTCTGCTGTGTTTAAATAAAAGAAAACCTGTTTTGTTTCAGTGGCCAGTCATGAACATTAGAGCTAATAAACAGAAGTGCTTTGTGACGACTGAAGACATATCAACAGTTAAGAGTTGCAAAGTACAGCTGAGATTATCTTACTAATATTGATTGTAAATACATGGAAGGATCGGCACATCGTAAGAAACACTAGAAGACATAAGTATTAGGGAAAAGGAAAAACTAATTGGGCTATTTCTTCTGCAAAACATTTTGTAAGTACAGGTTAGGGAAGAGTTATTTTACAGAAAAATGTTTGAATTATTCAGATACTTCTAAATGGAGCTGGCACAGAAATGCAGTTATAAAGTTAAACCTGTATAAATACAATGAATTCAAGAGTAATATAATTGAATGTTTTAAATATAAACATATGAGTAGATGGCCTGTTTGGTTTTGCTTGTGTCTTCCAGAGACTTCCACGCCTTTGAACCTCATGTGAGAGTCACTGAGGTTAAATTCTAGCCTCCAGGACTCATTAGGGCTTCAAGCTGTAGGCAGTCACTGACCTTCTCCGAGCCTCCGTGTGCTCACCTGTCCAATGGGACAGGCACGTGGGGCTGGTGTGCTGAACCAGTGCCATTTACTATAGTTCCATTTAACACCCAGGGATCCTGCGTAAAGCTGCAGACTTGTTCTCGGTGATTTGCATGTTCTCACACAGCCCTACTTGTGAAGTGTGCATGGGACATTTCTCTAAGACAGAAGTAAGCGTTACAAAACTGGGTAAGATCTATCTGCCATCTCTTAGTCAGGAGACGGCAGCGTCGAGCGATCTGACACCTAAGCCTATACTGAGCGCGACGCCGTGCAATTTCCTAGTTATGACGCACCATTCAAATAAGAGTTGTCTGTCTTCCCTGTAAATAGCCCCACCTGGATTCTTTCAATAGGATCTCTGTTTTTAAAACGCCAAAGGGATGGTGCTGGAGGATAGTTTCGGCAGAGGTGGTGCCGGCTGCCGGAGTAGTGCTGGTGCACAGTTCCATCAGATTACACAGTCTGTGGGCTACAGAGAAATAGCCTAGAATGAATTGGGGTGGGATTGCTCTGAGAAGTTCCTGGATGGGGATGGAGAGAGCTTAAATAATCATCTGAAATGTTGAAAAGGCGAGAAAAGAGAATTAACAATCAGCTCAGGTTGGAAGGTAACGCTCAGATCAAGACTCCCTTAGGGGCCCTGGAAGTGACGTGAGCAGTTTTCAAGTAGGGCCGGGTGGGGCCCTGAGCTGAGAGGGGCGAAGTGCAGCCCAGGGCAAGTGGGTGCGCGTGGGGTGGGGGCACAAGGCTCGGAACGCACTGCCGTGTCTGTGCTTCAGCCGGTACTGGCTGTTTCATAGGGCAAATTCCTCAGCCTCCCCCTGCTTTAGTGTTGCTTTTCATCTGTAAATTGGGGATAATGACACTACTTCTCTGTAGTTTCATCTATTAGATGTGAAATGGCTAGAGAAAGATCTGCCAGAGATTAGACAGGTGTCCTAAGCGTCCAGAACTGTTTGGAAACTGCTAACAAAATAACCAACTGACTACTTTCTGTAAAGAACTTTGTTAACGATAATAAATGACACTTACAAATAACTGATGGGCCAGTTTTCATGGTTCTGATCCTGTGAGCGGGTACTGACAGGTGCTGTCATCACACACAGGGCGGTACAGACCCATCTGGAAGGCTAACTTTAGGTGACAGTGCTGTGAATTTGTCACGCATGTCCTGCGTCACGTTGCTGTCTCATAACAAGACCCTTCCAGTTTTAATTTTTTCCCCTCATCATTAGGAATTTACTCTGTGGCAAAAGGACAAATAAAGAAGCAACAGGAAGGGGCTGGCCGGTTAGCTCAGTTGGTTACAGCGCAGTGCTAATAACACCAAGGTTGCTGGTTCGATCCACCAATGGGCCACTGTGAGCTGTGCCCTCCCTACAAAACAAACAAAAAAATAGGAAGTGGTTAAGATGGGCTGCTGCATATTTACATAGATAATTTTCTCACTATGAATAATAATAGCATCCTTTACTTCCCACCTTTGAGAATCCAGATCAGGAGAGTTTAGTGGAAACAGTGGCAGTTTAAGTAAACAATGAATCTTATTACAGATTCCATTTTGTTGACTCTAGACATAGGTATTCATAGCGTACGTCTTTCTTTTAGAGATGAAATTGTATGTTACTGTGGGGCAAATTTCAGCAACTAAGTAACAAACATTTGCAATTTCATATATATGAATTTACTTTTATTTCTTTTCAAGTACTTCCCGGAATAAATCATAATAATTGGTGAATTGAGGAATATCTAAACCTAGTATCTCCTTTTTCTGCACACATCCCTTAATCCCAAATGCTGTAATATTTTACACCGTCCTTCTCCCAGAAACCATTAAGCAGCAATTCCGTCTGCGCATGGTGACAGGTCATCCAGATGGCACTGGTGTTTGTTCAAAAGATCTCTTGGAACATCTGTTGTACTGAGTATTCAAATGTTTTCCTTTCGAGCAAATGCTGCTTTCTGCCTTTGTTACGCCATGATAATCTAATGAAACCCACACTTGGGGGCAGAAAAGCTACTGGCTTTTTCTGACAAGGGTCACAGAGAACAAACTATGAATGCACCAAAAAGAATCAACGGAATCTAAACCTAATCTGGGAGTCTTATAAACTCGTGAAAAATAGGAATCCAAGGTCAAGTTTCTGTCTTTTCTTTTCTTTTTCTTTTTTTTAAATTTGAAGTCAGTGCTCAGGTTGTGGCCGGTGGTGTGCTGGTAAATGGCAGCTGGAGAGAAAACGAAAGCACCAGAATGAACAAGCCCTGATTTGTAATTTCCATGGTATAAATATTCTCACCATGGCAGATTTGAGGTTTGGGGTGGTTTGACAGCTTCTCACAAAATCCCTCATTTTTCACGATTAGCTCTGTGTGCGGGTAGGAGCCGCTCCAGGATGCCACTCATTGTGTCGGTGAGGAAGCAACACGCGCTCTGTCTCACAAGGGCTCGGACAAGTCCAGTCTGCTGCCCAACAGAACCACGCCCGCTTCAGTTTACCTTTCACCTCAAGTAGCCATTTTTAGTCACAGAGACTCCACCGTGGAGGCGACATGCCCATTTGGGCCCCGTGGCGCCCCACTTGTTCCTCCGCCACATATTCTACTGACTCTTCATTGCTTATTATGGGATGCGGTGCTGGCGTGCTCCTGGGGGGGCTGAAGGTTATGAAAAATGCTGCAAAATTGAGGGGCCACTTGACCTATGTAACTTGTATTTCAGCTTAAATTTTGTCCTAAAGTGTGACACACTAACCCCATAATAAGGCCATACAATATCTTATTGTTCTGTAATTCAAGGCAGCCACTTTCTTTATGATATGAAGGCCATGTTATTCTAGAAGCTTCAACTTAAAAATTCCATAAGACAAGATAACAATATTGGGAGTGGTGAGCTATCAGTTATAGTTTACAAGGACTTCATGAAGACCCTAACCCTCCTTTATTTCATTTTGTGAGGGGCTAGATCTTGATGGAGTGACTTATCTGACCCTTGTTATTATTATTATTTATCAAATGGAGTGTATGAGTTACAGAACACATTACTCCGAAATTTAGCAGCTCCCGCTAGTAAGAACCGTTATTAGCTCCACAGTCCTGGGAAGTGACCGTGGAGATGTCCACTGAGGCTGCAGTCACCGTGGTCTGTGATTCTTCTAGGGCTGGCCGGGGTGTGGCGGCTGGCGGAAATCAGTCCCCTGCCTTGGCGGCCGGTTCCACAGGCGCTTGATGGTTCTCACGACCTGGCAGCTTTCCTCTAGAGCACGTGGTCCTAGGGAGAGCGGGCAGAAGTGCCAGTGCTCGTATGACCTGTGCTCAGAGTTCAAACACTGCAATTTGCACAACGTCCTGGAGGTGACAGGTCAGGCCTGTGGGAGGAGACCAAGGACGGGAGGACAGGAGAAGGTGGGAATCACTGCGGTCAGCTTGGAGACCCACTGCCACAGCCCCCTGCTGCTCTGTCCTGTTTTGTTGTGAACCAGGTTTGTAGAAAGCTGTCCTGGAAACACGGACTTTCAGTCAGCGAAGCCAACACAATGATCGGCTAAAAGATTTCAAAGACTCTTCTGTGCCCGCATTCCATTTATCTGTACTGTACAAAGGTCAACATTGTTAGGAAGGGCCCCCTTTGTTTTGCCTTGATGCTCATTCCTTCCTGGACAATAAAGACGTGCGTGAGAGACTCAGAGGCTGAAGTGGGCTTGTGTTCCATCCGTCTGACAGCGCAGCGCAGAGGTCACAGGTGGCCCCACACACCCCACGCCAACCGTCCCCACTCAACACCCGGCTCTCGCACTTACTGGCTGGGGGACTCAAGGGCTCTCTGCCTCACTCTCCTCCCCTGAAAAGCCACTGGAATAAAAGGTACTTACAAGGTGTGTTCAGGCTTGAACTGTTTAACGCATGTGGAGTGTTCAGCAGAGTCCCTGGCACTTCATTCTCCTCGATTTGCTAGCGTGAGTCTCTGTAACACACTTTTCCCTTTTCTTGGAGGAGGGGCACATCTGATATGTCAGGAATCATCCTGTCTAAACTCCTTACAGCAAACGTGCAACATGCATTATTGCCAAGTATTTTTATTTTACACAGGAAGATGCTGAGGTGAATCAAGGTGAGGAAAGCCGGCTAAGACAGGACGTGAGCACTGTTCTCTGTCTCCTGTTAGGGGATCTGATCTGGTGCTGCCTCTGCCAGCACATGGGATGCCCAGAATGTCCCCTCCAGGGCTCAGGGGCATCGCGGAAGAGTGGGCGAGCGAGACGTAAGCACGGGGCAGACAAATCTGGCTCCATCCGAAAGTTAACCTTCCCCCTTGATGAAACGTGGACACGTCTGCCTGCCTCTCTAAAGATTGAGGAATGAACAAAAAAGGGGAACCTGTAACCATAGAACCAGCTCAACATGGTCCCGTGCCGTTTAACGAGACACTTGAGCTGCTTTTCAGAGACAAAAGACCCAAACCACAGACACGCAGCTGAAGCATAAACAGGAGAGAATGGTGACCTTCAGCTGTTTCTGGAACCAAAGCCCCCTCCCGTGTGCCCACTCCCCACCCCCCAAGGAACCTAAGGACTGGATGGACCTGAACTTGAGCACCGGACCTCTCAGAAGCAGAGGGTCTGCTGTCCAGGAAGGGCGGTGCTGAAGCCCCTTCCTGCACAAGGCCCTCTCGGGTCCTCCAATGCACACACCCGCCAGGGCTCCCGCACACTTGTCCCCACAAACCACAAACCCCTTAAACTGAGTCCTGCAAGCAGGTGGGTCTGAGGCCCCACCCACCCTCCGGCTCCCATGGATGGCGTCGTCTCCGTTAGTGACCTGTTCCTCACTCAGAATTAAAAGGACAGAAGCAGAAAGAAGGGCTGGGCCCAGGTTCCTCTGGTTGTGGGAACGGTGAGGGCGTTAGCACTGAAGATACTTAGAGTTCGTGTCAGCAGTTGTACACATTAGAACTCCAGTTTTACCTTCCCCATCCTGCTGAATAATCGGAATAACTTAGGATGGCCCACACTTTGGATTCAGCCTCAACAGTCTGCTATCTGTTATCTGGCCCAAATCTGTTTTTCTGCTGCAATTTCAGTCTTTGGAGGTCAAGTAACCAAATGCCTACATCAGTGGTATTTTCCTGGAAACCCTGAACTCTCTCTGCATAAGTGACAATGGGATTGTTGTGGCTGCTCGCTCATGGGTCATGAAAGCATTCACGAGGCACCTAGAAATACAGAAGGAAGATTTATTCAAGTAAGAGGAGGGTCGGCTGGAAACTACTACCCCAAGTCTTTGTGTAACTGAAGTTTTATATTTTCTAACCAGGATATAATTGCTTCAGCCTGTAGTGGAATCTTCTGTCGTGTTCGGCTTTGGACCTCTGGTGTAATTTGATTTAACAAGTGTAATTTAGCTTGGAACTTTTGAAAGCTTTCCTTTCTTTCTTTTCTTTGCCTTCTTCCCACCAAAACTAAATGACTCTGTTTACTAAACATTTACCGTGTATGCCAGTTTCATTGGTTCCGTTTACTTCCGCCTCGCACGCCTGGCCTGGTGACCTGGACGAGGTGTTTGCGTCGCTATGGGATTCACACCTGGCTCCAACTTAAATCTACACAACATCTGCAACAGTTGTGAAAACCAGTTCCCCCACCCCAACGGACAAAGCTGAACACAGCAGAAGATTCCGCTACAGGCTGAAGCAGTTACATCCTGGTTAGAGAATGTAAAATGGCACTGACACAAAGAGTCGGGGTAGTAACCTCCCGCAGACCTGCCAGCTGACCCTCCTCTTACTTGAATACATATTCCTTCTGTAGTTCCATCTGCCTCGTCAATTCTTCCACGAACCGTGAGTGAGGAGCCATGACAATGAATTGAAAACCATCTGAAAATTACATGAAGAAAAACTCCGAAGTCATGTGTGTGGCCTACAGTAAAAAACATCTTCAATTCAGACACAATGTCCACAAAGTTTAAAGATAACAAGGAACTATTAGAGAAAATGATGTCCCCAAACAGATTTGTTCTTGTGAAACAAACAAAAACACTGACGTTAAAGGATGCTTTAGGAGGAAAATTTCTCAGAGATTTGAAACTATAAATATGAGAAATCCAAATACAATCTTGTTGCAAAAGTGGCTGCCGATGGCCCATCGGTAGTTGAAAGGGCAGGATCTGTGGGACCTGCCAGGCTGATTTTGTCCCTTTATTAGGTCACTGTTGCTCCGTGGCAGGCAGTGGCTGCGTCTGGTATCGGGGTTATTTACAAGACAATACAAAGCGTATCACTTTGAAATGGAGTAATTATAACAGGCTCAGTGAGAGCTGTCTCCTCTGTGATGACAGGAAGGCCTGCTCTCTGCACATGGGAAGGAAGAGAGGCTGGAATTCAGGGGTGTCCTCCCAACTGTAACAAACTCTGGGGGAGAAGACCACCGGAATATGTACCTTAGGGCCACAAATAAGGGACAGCTGATAAAACTACCACAAGTGGGGATGGGCCTCGTTGGGACGTCGCTCTTCGGCCTGCAATTGGTTTGTGGGGCTTCCTGAAACATGTAACTCGAATCAGAGAATTCAACAGGCCTGTGAGGAGACCATTTCATGTGCCGGTACACACACTTTTTTATAATGGTCAAGAATAAATTCTCTTTAAAAAAATTTCATCCAGGCAATAATAAGTGCTATTCAAGCTTTAATGAGCCTGGTTTCCTCCCTGTGGGGTGGAGGCTCGCCTGAATAAACACACTGGAGCTGCCAGATTCCTGCAGGGAGAAAGTGGGAAGGAGGAAGCAAGGCTTCTTTCCCACAGGCTCCCGCCCCCAGGAAGGGGCTGTGCTCTACCCCAAGGGACAAGGGAGTTGGCAGAAAGGAAAAGCAGGGAAAGGAGCATGAACTGTTTTCAACAAACAGCAATGATGTGACCACACGGTAGGAATCCAGAGAAAAATCTGAACGGATTCTACATAAACACGGTATTCTGAGCAACTAGGAAAGGACGCCATGTCCCAGGAGCACGCTGTCAAGGAAAGACGATCCTACAGGAAGTCCAGCATCGTGCAGAGCCACTAAATAAAGGACCTGAGATAAAACACCTAATTTCTAAGCCTTAATTTTGTTGTCTGTAGAGATGCAAATAACGCTTCTGAAGGAGTGTTCTGAAGGGGAAATTTAAAAACCGGTGCTGCCAATGATTGCTGTCTGCCCTTCAATCTTTCTCCCCGCTTATTTTCTTAGTGAGTATAAAAATGAAAACCAAATATACACGTTTCAAGCATGTTTTAAGTATTGCTTCGCATCTTATTTATTTAGTATTCCCTCAGTGCAGCATTTACTTGATGTGCTTGGCCCTAGGGAAGGGTTGCTCAGATCACAGACACGCTAACAACACAGCTGTAGCAATAGCGTGGGCCCCACGTAGAGGGTGCCGTCTGGAAACAGTGGCCCAGACACGGAGGAAGGGACACTCCCCGCGAGGGCTGAGGGGCCCGCACGGTGGGAGGTGCTGACAGCCCTGCAGAACGGAGGGGATGTCACACTCAGGTGCTTCTCCCACCTCCCCACCCACACTGAGGGGGCCCCGTCTCAGGGGTTACTGGGTAGCCTGTGCCTTCATAGGCTTTATGGGGACCTCACAGGCGCCTCTGCCACCCGCAGGTGTCATCCGTCATTGTGCAGCTGGATGTTTTGTGGGAGGCCCCCAAAGACGCCCACACGCCAGTGCCTGGGGCCTGAGCATGACTTCACAGGGCAGAGGGGCCCTGCAGGTGGATGACGTGAAGGAGCCCGAGACGGGAGCTTTTCCTGAATCACCCAGTGGCCCTACATGTGATCACTGTTCCCTGTAGGAGGAACCAGAAGGTCAGAGCAGGAAGGAGTGCCCGTGACGACAGGCACAGGGGTGAGGTGATTTCAGGATGGACTCAGGGACCAAGCAGTGCAGCAGGCGCTGAGCTGGGAAGGCCAGAGATGGGTTCTGTCCTGCAGCCTCCGGAAGGACCCGCCCTGCCCCCGCTGGCTTTAGGGCTGCAGATCTCCAGCCTCTAGGACTGAGAGAACTGCCTGGGGTCGTGTTGAGCCTCGGTGTGTGTGGTAGGTAGGTCGTTACAGCAGCACCAGGAAACTAACGCACGTTTCATGCCAACCTTGGGCCCCAGGACATTTTGCCAAGATTGGGGACTAAAAGGTTGGGGCCCTGGTCCACCCTGCTCCAGCAGTGGAGTGGGGATCGCACCTGTTGTGTAAGCACCCCATTTCTTTCCTGTTTACGTCAATTATTTCTTCCATGACTGCCACCAACAGTGGCCACCTCTTCACAGTGTAATTCTCTACTGGGTCTTTAGGGCAAAGGTTATCAATGGTGAACTGCCAGCTGCAATTCGCCTACAGGAATGGTTTTAATTAGCCTGTATTTGAATTTTTCTTTAAAATTCAGATTTCTCATTGAAATGCAGATTTCGACCTTCTTTTCAAAACCTGGAAAGTGGCAAAGGTGGCATCCCCATGTGGAAAGCACTGTTGGGAGTTGTCCCCTTTCTTTGTGCATAACTGTGTGAAAGAGCAGAGGCCCCCAGGGTCAGGGTGGGGCTGGGGAAGGCCGCCCAGGGGCTTCCACACACGCCCCAGCCGCCAGGTTTACAAGAGCCGACCTTGCAGACACACATCTTCAGACAGCAGTCGCCAGGGACTGTCTAAAAAGCTGCAAGGTGTGGCTTTTCTGAGCAGCAGGTCGCATGAGACAGGCCGTCTGGAGGGCACATTTTCTAGCATTAAAAGAACCGATTTCCCTGTAGATGTGGCTGCTTGAAGTGTGTGTGGTGGCAGAGACATGTCATCGGGAGCCCTGACTGGAGGGTGGATTCCTCTATTTCCCAGGCAGGACCCAGATGCCATTTCCTCTCATGACCAAAGGGACTTCTGGCCGTGGTGACTGAGAACTCGGTGCAGAGGCGCTGGTGGGGCCATTTTCCTGCCATTGATCCGTCCTCTTCTGAGCCAGTAAATTAGCATCATTTTGGCACTTGAGAAGCAAAGGCCGGCTGCCAGATACAACTGTGTGTGCTCTGATGTTAATGGTTGACTGGAAAACGTCTTTATCTTGCTCAGTGACTGGTCATCTTTTTTCTTTAACCACATGGAAATGTAATTCAGCTGGCGTGCCCATCAGGGGTTACGAATTTCAAGTGTAAGAAAAAAACGCTCATACTATAATACACCACACTTCACTGACACTGCAATCTGTTTTGTTTTACAAATAAAAGAACTGGGAGAAAAAGAAAAGCCACAGGAAGCAGGAAGAAAGAGTTAAATATCAAGGTGCTGGTCAGCATTAGAGGTAATACATGGTCCAAGTGATTTGATTTCCTTCCACGAAATGTGACAAGAAATGTTTAAACAGATGCTGGGAAAACCCTTTATTAAGGGCACTTTGGAACATTCTGTTACAATGTCGCTGCAGTGGCTTCACCAGCCAGTGTGGAAGTCTCCCTGTGCTGCCTCAGTTGGGGGCTTGGTTTTGCTTGTCTGGGCTGATGAAAATGCCCCCTGAGGCTCCAGCCCACGCCCAGACCTGGGCCCCACCTGGCCCGCCCGGCAGGGGCCCTCAGTGCAGACCTGAGCGCCCCCTCCTTCCTCTGACATTGAGTCTCACACCAAGGGCGGCCTCACTCAGTCCACGTCGCTCGCTGCGTCAGCGTCTGCCACTCGCACCTCACACTCTGCTCTGCGGACACAGTGGGCGAGCCGACAGGTGGTACCTGCACGTCTGGATCAGACGGGTCTGTTCTCCTGTGCAGTCTCTGAGCTCAGAGAGCCGCTGCCTGAATGCTGCCCATTCATTCCGGCATGTTTCTTGCCTTTCTGCCTTCACATGGCCACGTCCTTCTTGGTCAAAGCTCCAACCCAAACAGCCTGTCTTGGACGCGGCTCTGCTCTCTGTCCCTGTGACTGAGCCGAGCTGCGGTCCTCATGTTACCCCACAGAAGGAGCTCGTCCCCAGCGCGTTAGAGCCAAACACCCAACACCGGGAGCTGCCGTGGAAAAAGGCTGCCTATTTTACTGTGACCAGTGCCAGCCAGGAGGACCGGGAGCTGCTGCTCAAAAGCCTCAACTCTGCGACCCAGGGTTCTGGCGGGTTTTTAGGGTTTGGGGGGACAGGCAAGTGCATTGGAGGACCCGGGAGCTGGGCCTTGTGTGGGAAGGGGCTTCAGCACCGCCCTTCCTGGACAGCGGACCCTGTGCTTCTGAGAGGTTTGGTGTTCAAGTTCTGGTCACATCCGGTCCTTAGGTTCCTTGGGGGGTGGGAAGGGGGGGACAGGGGAGGGGGCTTTGGTTCCAGAAACAGCTGAAGGTCATAGCTCTTTCCTCTATTCACGCTTCGGCTGCATGACTGCAGTTTGGGTCGTGGTCTCTGAAGAGCAGCTCCGTGTCTGGTTAAGCAGCACGGGATGGTGTTGAGCTGGTTCTGCAGCCACACTAGACTCTCTCCCGTGCCCTGTGCCGGGGCTGAGCCCACGGAACTCCGCGAAGGGCGTGCAGGGGCTCCACGCTGCAGCAGCCCCACCACGGCCACGGCTCTGCGGCTCCCGGCTGGTGTGGGGGGGACCCGGACCGCAGGCCACCCTCCTCCTCCCCCCGCTCCTCCAGGTCCTGGGATCGGCCTGCCAGGGGCCCCGTACACGTCCTGCTTCAGAGGCCGGACGTGGCCCCAGGTGTCCTCACTGTGCCCGTGGGTTCTCACGGAGTCCGTCTCCCTCCGTGGGCTCCCGTGCGCCCTGGCCTCCCTGGCCTGTGTCCATCTTTCTATCCGGAATCATGGTGTCTGACCTGTAGCCATGTGATCCCGACACAGAACCAGAAGCAAAGGTCTCGCAGCCACCAGAATCGTGTAGTTTAATTTCCCTACTGAATCTCATTGCGTGTCACTCTCAGTTCTACTTTTCTGATTGAAACTGGACTGGCACAGAAGTTGTTCCCAGAAATGGGCGCCACTGTAACAAAACCCTATGACATAGGTCATTAGCTTTCCAAGTAGGCAACCGGAGGGTCTGCACGCCACTGAGGAGACGCAGAAGCCTGATGGCCGAAGGCTGAGGCCTCAAGGTGAGCAGACAAATGTCGCCTGGACCTGCAGGAAGGAGGCTGTTGTATTTGCTGGGGGGAAACTCAGTGAGTGTGTTGGCTGCTACAATGCAGACAACAGAAGGTGAGCCTAAGCACGGAGGGCACTGATTAGGGGACTTCCCCACAGAATGCCTAAGTGCCACCCCGTTTCTTGTAGCTGCACATTGTGAGTTACAGATAGAGACTGATGGGCTAAGGGAGGAAATCGTGTTTAAGCAGCAATTAGAAAATATGCAAGGACTCTGAATTTGATGATAAAACCACTTTGCACCCTTCCTCTCCCAAGCCGAGTGCGGATGGCTCAGGGAAACGGGGCCTGGGGGCGGCGGTCAGGGTGTGACTGCAGCCTCACAGCCCCTCTGAGGTAGTTAAGGTTCAGTCGTAAGGACTCGCCTTGCAGAGCCTCTCCTCCGAGAGGAACGTAATTACAGGGCTTACCCCACGGCAGCCTCGGGAGGACTCAAGTAGAAAGAGACTTATTTCAAAAACACTTTGCCTAATGGATAATGTAATACAACTTGATACACTATAAAAAATAAAGGATCTGTCTTCTCGGACAAAAAGGCTCAGAAGCAGTAGAGATGAGATGCGACTTCTGGAGCCTCAAATTTCTGTAGATCGAGTTCAACTGAGACAACTACTCATGTCACACACGAAGACTTTGTAAACTGCTGAAATATTTATGGAAACATGACTCAGACAGTCGGAGGTAAGACTAGAGGGCAGAGCTGATGGTCCAAACCCAGGGACTCACCCTGGACCCAGCTGGGCATCAGGATGGTGACGGGCCAGTGACTTCTCCTGTGACCACAGAACCAGCTCAGAATGGTCCCGTGCCATTTAACGCCACACGGAGCAGCTTTTCAGAGACCACAGACCCAAACTGCAGGCATGCAGCCGAAGTGTGCTCAGGGGAGAGCACGGTGGCCTCCAGCTGCTCCTGGAACCAGGTCACCCATCTCCCGCTCCCCCGCAAGGAACCTAAGGACCGGATGTGACAGGAACTTGAGCACCAAACCTCTCAGAGCACAGGGTCCACTGTCCAGGAAGGGCGGTGCTGAAGCCCCTTCCCGCACAAGGCCCAGCTCCCGGGTCCTCCAATGCACTCGCCCGCAGGGCTCCCGCCCACCTGTCCCCCCAAACCCCTGACCCAAGTCCTTCGAGCAGGAGGGTCCGAGGCCCCACCCTCAGGGCTCCCAGGGACGGCGTCTTCTCCGTCAGCTTTCCTTCACCCAAACTGAGGTTTCAAGTGCTGGCCTTTCAAATCCTGGGGCACAGAGGCTGGTGAGCACCATGCCTTGTCCCACTCTCTGAAGGGAAGGGGGCCGGCCTCACGGGGTGTGACCTGGGCGTCTGCTGAGGGCCCTGTGGGTAGAAGGGCCGGGGCTTTATTACTGCTCTGCTGTCACCATCGCTCATGTCACCAAATGTTCATGCCTGGTGGCCTCACCAGGATTGTTTGGGAGAGGACTTATATATAAAAAGGTCGCCACATTTATAGATATGTTAGGTCCCCAGCTTCCTGAGAACACATGCAGAAGAAGATTATATCTACACATCTCCCAATGCTGTGGAAAGCCTGAAACAAACGGTGAAGGCGCAAACCCGACTCCCCATGTAGCTGCTAAGGGCCCCTCTTAGCACGATTTGTCCCCCCATCCCTGCAGTGTAACAATATTGTCCTTCCAGCCACAGGGAAGCTAATGGGGCCTACTGTCCCTAGGAAATCTCCTGACTGACAGTCCCTGACGAGCCTGCAGGGCCCATATGACATATGACTCAGAGCATGTGAAATGTGCCTCAGGAAGTGTCATGAAATGCCACAGGGGCCCCTGAAGAGGGGGCAGGGGTGCTGGGGACGACACAAAGGAACAGTGGCCTGGTTGCCACTGTTTCAGAGGAGGAGCTTTCACAAGGAGCAAAACTACAAGCTCCTCTGTGTCTGACTCATGCATTTCTCCCTGTGCCCTGTATCCCTTCTTGACCCCCGTGGCACAGAGTTAATGTATGTTTCCAATGCAAACTATTTTTCTAAATAGGTAACTATTTCTCCAAGTTATTAGCCTGGTTCTTCCATGGAGACAAGACGGGATCTACCTAAAGCTACTTTCAGTTAGAGACAATGTAGCAGCTTTGCGACATTCTGTGGGTGGGACCCTGGCAGGAGGCCCTGCCCCAGGCCAGGGAGTGACAAGTGCCCAAGAGCAGAGGTCCACCTGGCTGTTCCAAGAAGAACAATCACCCCACTTCGGGGTTCTTACCCTTGCATGTCTGGGCTTGAATTTGTCACCGTGTGCCCGTGACCATCTGGCTGATATGACCTGACCCTTTATGACCCCTGTGAGGGTAGAGGCAGGACGACGTGATTAATAGGCCTGAAAAGCCCTGTACCCGGAGCTCAGTTCATCTGCGCCGCATAGAGGAGCTTCCCCCTCACACAGGGAAGTGACGCGTAGAAGGCAAGGCCTGTTGTTTTCACTTTTAGAATGTCCCCCACCAGTGGGCCCCGCTTTAAACCAAATCCGGTAAGTAAAGCGGAAGCTCGAAAACAGACTAATGCGGACTCGCCTTCCAACATATTTTTTTTAACTTTGAATTTGACTTGCGTCAGAATAATTTTAAATATTGGATTGGTCCACTATTTAAAGCTGGAAGTTATTTTCAAAAAATGCAGTCTACAGATATTTCAGGAACATCTCTTTGCTGGCGAAATTTCACCACAAGCTTCCAGAAACGTCCTGGCTTCTCTACCCTCCGGCGGAGCAGCAGTTCACCTGCCGTGCTGGTCTCGTGGACGCTGGCACGTCCCGTGGTGACGTGTGGTGCGTGTGCAGTGATGGCCAGCAGCGCACAGACCCCTCACCCACCATCCCTCGGTCCCCTCTTACTGAGTGTGGCCCTGCCCACTGCACACGCTACAGCTGGTTCCTAAGAGACGGGGCACTGGCTTTCCTCTGTGGGATCTTCCTTCCCGAGGCCAGATCTTTGGTAATGGCACTGGCCTGGGACAAAGGACAGCTATAGCCTGTTTTCCTGGGGGCGCTGTCTGCAGTAAAAGCACATGAGGAATCAACCCTTCTCGTGGTTCATATCAAGCCTTCTATTTGCTAGGTTTTCCGCAGAAGGAGAATAATTGTGATCGAGGGCCCCACTGCATTGGTCAAGGAAGAGAGGTTTCTTCCTCTTAGCCGTGACTTTAGCCCCTGAGGCCACCGCGGTGAAATCCTCACTTCAGTATTGCAGGATTCCTTCAAAGATGGGCAGTTCGGTCACATGCACTTCACGTTCACGTCCCTTTTCGTCATCCAGACAGACTTCCTTCACTCACTGTGGCAGCGAGGTGCATGTCTACCAGCCACTGGAAAACGCGACCTGCTGTCATCACCACAGGAGGGCACGTCATTTGAATCAGAAAACGAGTCCATGTTTGACTGAAGATAATTAGAGGCTCAGGCCCTTCTATTTAGAAAATAAACCACTTTGCGTATTCTAGTTGTACAAACGTGTCCTCAGCTAAAGCCTCATCTTTCCACCCACTCGTTACAACGCAGTTTCCTAATACGATACTGTTTTCATAGGATAATGTGCTAATTCTAAAGTCATAAATACACTACAATTTTCAAACAGTAGCAGCAAATTATACATAAATTGAAAGTACAAAATTATAACCAACATCTGTTTAAAATTTCGTTAACAAACATCACCTTAGAGACCCAATAAACAGAACAGAGATACATTTAAAAAAAACCAAATCTTAGCTACTTGCACACACGGTAACCCAAGAGCCACCAGACTAAGATTTACAGCCCTGAAGACCAGAATGAACCGCAGGTGGAAGGTGACACTGCGGCAGTGTTCTCCTGTATGAGCCTGGCACACAGAAGCGTGGTGACAATGACACACGGCAGCCGGCAGTCGGTTCAGGTCGGGACTCGGAGCACGTGCATGCTTGTTAAGGAGCCACGGAGAAGGGAGAATTAAATATCTTTGAAAAACGGTACTTTTCCATGCTCTAAGCAATAAGAAGACCACCCGCCATCCCCTGCTTTTGGACGTGAAAGGTTTTCTATCCCAAGGCAATGCACACGGTTTACAAAAACCCACATGCTCATGTTTTTTTCCCCCTTCTTTTCCCTGGAGACCATTCTTTTGAAAAACACAGGAATGGTCCTCGCAGCATTAATGCTTTTCCAGAATGCATCTTTAATATGTTTTCCAATGTGAGATTAGCAGAGAGGAGAGCAAAAAGCCACAAATTATGCAAACCTTCCCACTGCGATTGACAAATTTGGCTGCATATAAAAATTGTCACTGGTAATTGCAGAGTCAGAATGGATTGTGGCCGTAAGCACTTGAACAGAAGGTCTAATGAACTCTGCATCTCACAGAATGGCATAACGCGTGGCCATTAAGTTAAAAACAAAGACTGTCCAGCTGGCCACCATGGAGGCACCAGAGCAACTAGATGATGGCAGAACATGACCTTGAGGGCTACCCACGCTCCCTCCTGTCACTGCCACAACCAACTTAGCAATGAAAGCTGTTCCCACAGCAGAGCTGCGAGACCCGCTGCAGGCATGCTCGGTACTGAGCGACGGACGTCCCACATGCATAGCTGCCCTGATTTTAAATGTAAAGGATTATTTTTTTGAAATCATTCGAAGGTTTTGACTCCCATTGAACATCTTGTCATCTCACCTGTCACGGGTTGTGGTGATTCTGCTGCGTGAACCCTGAGACTAGCAGACAGCGTCATGTCCCTCTCCCCTGAAGGTCAGGACCTCTGCAGCCCCTGTGACAACCTTCCTGCTCCGTGAGAAGGCGGGTTGTGGGCGTGGTACCACAACTTGGGGAAATTCTTCTTCAAGTAGACAAGGCACCAAGCAAAGTGTCATTTAGCTTCTGCAAGGATCGCGGCGTGAAATTCCAGAGGACTCGCCAGGAAGGGTTTTAGTTCTACGAACCTGGGTCTTCAAGAGGCGACCTCAGTAGACAGCGCCCCCACCCCACCCCCGCACCCCAGGACGCATCCTGCTCTTCTGGAAACCGGCTGCCATGCACGTTTCTATCACTCTCATCATTTCTACTCAGAAATGAGGGAGAAAGAAACACCCAGAAAAAGTGCTGTCTTTGAAGAAGGGATGGAAGGGATGTCTGAAATGCATGCTATTTTCATTGCACTGATCTCCTAGGTCAGAGGGTAACAATCACAGACTAAAACCCAAGTGGAAACTACAACGAACACTGGAGGCCGTCCCAGCGCCCACATTACTACCACTGCATTGGCTGGAAAACTAACTCACTCATACATATGTTTAGTATCATTTTAAGCTTGAATCATTATGTTGAGAAAAATTGTACAGCTTATCATAAGATCAGCTATAGTTTCTACACATTCTCAGTGAACAAAACCACCAACAGATGAAAAATCAAGAGATTAACACTTATTACTGTAGAATGTAAATATGAGCAACCATTTCTAGGAACTGAGATCTTAATTGTTTCTAAAAATCCTAATTGCAACATCGTCTTGACTGCTGGAACTAGCAATGACGAGCTATGTGTCGGAGGAGGGTTAGGCTGCCCGGGGCGTCCGATCAGTTTCACGTGGCCCTGGTGTCACCGACACCCAGGAGAGGCCCCCGGGGGGACTGGCCAAGGCGGCTCGGCCGGGAGAGCTGCTGCAAGAGGCTCGATTCCACGCACACACATCCTCTCAACGCTTCAGAGTCACGTGTTATTTTGAAGGACTGATTCAACAAGCCTTTCTGAAGTGACACTTGTGAGTGCGGATTTCATTTTATCGTGTATTTGCTGATGGGTTTGGTAAACCTGAAGCACAGATGCCGGCAGGAGGGCTGAGCAGGGTGCGGACGTGTGTTTACAGCAGACTGCAGTCAGTCTGCACAGAAGTGGGCACACTATGTGTGGCGTTTATCTCACAACTACACTGTCCATTTTAAAGGGAAGGGGTTACGGTGGTGCCTCGTGCTCCTTTTTATAAGTGGCGATTAGGGGGAAGCAAGCCGGAAAATGAGGGGTGTGTCAGGCCAGAGAAAACGGACACAATGACAGAGCGCAGAGCAATGGCTGCGGCTCCCAGGACATTCCCACATGTGCTCTTTTCCACGTGGATCTTCCTTCCAAGGGAAATGGACGTGCCCTGTCAGAGGCGGAAGGGTCATTTCAGTGGAAGGACCAGAGCCCTTGGGATGGCCTCACTGCTGCCAATCGCCCCAGAACAGGGAACTCACCGCTGTGCCACGCCTCTGCATGCCCCATGGCCCCAGGCAGGGTCCCCTTCCAGTACAGCCTCTGCATATGGCTCTCCTCTTCCTGCGTCACACACAGGGGCAGCTGCTTTCATCTCCGCCACTGAAAATAAGTCGAGACGCACCCAGAAGCATACTGCTTTGGAAGATGGGCAGGAGGGATGGCGCACGTGAGAGCAGCGATTCATCGCACAGACTTGCCAGGTCCCCAAACCTAAGTCACAGGCCGTAACCCCTAGGAGGCGACGAGCAAGGGGACAGCTCAGACTGCACCCCGCGGATCCATGTTATCTTAGCACACGCTTCAGGGTCGCCACGGACAGCCTCCCCGTGGGCCACCAAGGGGACAGAAGGGGACAAAGTATCAAGAAAGGACTGGACTATCCAGTTCAGCTCAAGGAATTCTAATCAATTAGATTAAATGGCTAATGTTACATTGTAATCTCATTTTATTGTTGGATCACATTAGATTTGTGGACATGTTTATAATTTGAGTGTTTTTAAGTGTAAATTGCTGTCTACTCTTCTATAAATCTGGGCAATAATTTTTAAAATAAAAACATTCTTCATTTATTCTTATCTAACGATAAAGGAAAAACATATTGACTCTACTAACTTGGAAAAGATATGAAAGCCTGAAAAGTAAAAAATCACCCAACTCATAAACGGAGATAACTGCCTGTAGGAAATTACAAAGATAAGATTGCACACATATGACAACATATATTGGACAAACAGCTTTCAGGGTTGGCCACACGTGTCAACCTTTGCCAATATGAACATCACAGTCATTTTCCTATGCAAATAAGCACATTTTTAACCCAAACTAGATCACTGTCTTGTGTTTCGTGGGGGTGGCCTTTGCTGTGTCATGTGCTATGAACTTCCTCTTCTGAATTGTATTTCTTTCCTGTGCTAAGCAGCAAACGACCACGACCTAGGGTCCTCAGGCAGCACCCGTTCTTAGCTTCGTCCCTGCAGCCCGGCGTCCAGGCCCAGCTGTCCTTGCAGGGTCTCAGCTGGAGTCATGGCGGGAGCTGGGCTGTGCTCCCGTCTGCAGCTCCACTGCCTCTTCCTAGCTCAGCCCGGTTATAAAACCGTGGCCCCTAGGTATTTTGCTGCTGGCTCTGGATGGCCACGCTCAGCTCCAGGACGCTGCCTGAGGTCCCAGCCACTCAGCTGCCTCTCTTGGCAGCTCACGTCTTCAAAGTCAGCAGAGTAACACCTCTTATGCTTTGAACCTCTTATTTTAGAACAAACTCTTATTTTAGCTCTTTTCAGGGCTGAACTGATTAGGGCAGGCCGCGCCACGAACGTGTCCTTGGATGATTTCAAAGTCAATTGGTTTGAGACCTACTTACACCTGCGAAATCCCTTGGCCTGGGTCATTGGAAGAAACCTAATCACAGGTGTGAAATCTGTCACAGCCACAGATTCCGGCAACACCCAAGTGAGGCCACTGGGCCGCCTTCCCCTGGGGGGTGGGGTGCAGGCCTCTGGGGCCATCAGAGAGCACTGCCGACCGCGGTCGTTTCTTCAGTGCTCTTTGCAATGGGTACTGGTGCCGTGGGCCATACATGTGGCTGTGTCCCTGCTGGGCCCAGGGGACAACGGCACAGCCCTGACCCCTGGCAGGTAAGTGCAACTACACGACTTCCTGTGGGCGATGGGTTGTGAGGGGAAGTGATACGACACGTCACGCCTGGATGGAAGTCCTCAGAAGCCATGAAGGATTGAGCATCGTTTCCCTTCTTGCTGGCACAGCAGCCAGACGTGACGGAGCTGGGGCTGCTTTGCCCCCAAACACGAGAGGCTGCTGCCCATGGCCTGTCACCAGCCTCTCAAGGGCATGAGCAGGGGCAGAAAATAACTGTTGTCTGAAAGCATTCAGCAGCATGTCTGTTGTGACAGGAGAGCATCTCCTCTCATCTTGGACACAGTGTCCCTTTTTTAACTGCAGATAGACTGTCACATATATTCCTGCTCAACTTTACTGCAGTGCTTTTGGTCCAGTTTTCCAACTTGTTGAAACAATTGTGAATCTGATTCTGTCTTCGCCTTAGCAATGCCTTTTGGCTTGTGGTCACTGGTGTATTTGATAAGTAGCCTTAGATGTCGTCACCTGAGTACTGAAGACAGATTTTGCTGATGACTGGGTCAGTCCTGAGCCTCTGCCATGTCCCCAGAGATGTCCTCACGTACAAAGAGTCATTCATCACACCCCCTGGCACCGCTGTTCAACAGTCCTGTGCAAGCCACGTCCGTGATTTACTGCTCAAAACGAAAGCATGGTTACTGAAACAAAGATGGTGTGATACAATAAAAACACAGAATTATGTCAGAAGTTCTAAAGTTCTTCCTTTTTAACAGTTTGATCAGGGTGTAATTTCCATGCCGTGTACTCACTGTCCCGCCCCACGTCCCGTCCGACTTCTTCCAGAGGCGTGAGCACGTCCCGTCACAGTGGGAGGCGGCTGTGCTCTTCCTGCCCCTCTTCTCAGCGGCTGTCACCCGCGGGCTTTCTTCCCACATCTGTGCCTCCCAAGACATCCTCAGGTCACATGTTCTCCAACTTGATGCTTTCCCAGCCCATTCTAAGGGCCCGCCAACAGGACCAGTACAGACCCGCTCCCTGCATCCACAGGGCATTCGTCCCCCAACAGCGGAAACCAGCCCGTCAGGTGAAGGCCGAGGCAGTGTCCCTGGGGTTACAAAGACACACTTGTGTCCCTGACCCCTGTCCACACAGGTGACATTTACGGTGACTGGCACTATCAGAGGCCACCTACCGCGTGCACCACAGTCCCATCCTGGGTTCCAGCCACGAGGCCACACGAGACCATACAGCTGGCTGGACACGGGCCAGTACACGCTCGCACTGGTCCCGGGCAGCCTGACTTCTCTCCTTTTGCCTCGGGATTCGTCGTCGCCTCCCTCAGTCTCAAACGGGGCCTCTTTGGGGTGACAAGATACACGATCACCCTAACAGAGGGCTTAGGGTTAGAAAGAAAACCTGCTGACCCCTAAACTGGTCAACAAGCCCAGCCTCAGAGCGGCTCCCCAGTCAGAAGCCCGCAGGGACTCACGGGGATGGCAAACCTCCCCACCCCCCTGCCGCACCCCCAGCAAGCACCCTGGGGCACACACAGGCTGCCAGCCGCTGACATTTACAGGAATGGACTTGAGCAGAGTCAGATGCAGACCATCTAAGAACCGTAGCTGCTTTTTCATTAGTAAATGGCCTTTTCTAATTCACAGGATTGTGGTGTGAACTAGAAATCAATAGAGTTTGATGCAGTTGTGCAGTCGCCTCTCACAGGACCCAGGACAGCGAACGTGAGACTTTCTCTCTTGTGCAGTCTCACGAACTCCAAGTGCCTCCGAGAGCACTGTCCCAGGCAGGTGACGAGACCCTCACGAGATGGACTGGGGCAGGTAAGTTATTTTAATTGTTATTGTCCTCGGATATGAAAGGTTTTAAGTTGCTGCTCTCATTTGAACACTTTACAGATATTATCAAAGAAACTACATTTTCCTTTCCCACTACAAAGGATATAGTTTCTCTCCTTCGTGAAGGTGCTCCCTTCTGCGAGCACCAGGAGGGTTTAACAAGTCCGGTGATGACACAGGACAGAATCATGAGGCATAAGCTGGCTTCTTCTCCGTCTCGTGTCAGACTCAGTCTGTGCAAATTGGACCCGAGTAAGTGTCCTTAACACGTCAGTGTTCGGGTTACAAAAGTGGGGGCTCCTTTTGGGGAAGAAGCGAAAGTCTTTGGCCAGAGTCTGAGGTCGCTGAAGCTGGTTGTGACATTCCTCACCCGTGGGTTCAGTCCCGCACAAGCCACAACCCCGGTCTCCTTCTGAATTTCTCCCAGCCCCCCATTCCGAGCCCCAGCCCCACAGCTCACGATACAACTGAGTAACAAAGTCATTTTGTAGAGCGGTTTTCATTTTTTTTCCCCCTGTCTGAATGGTCTCAACCCCCAGGACTATTTCTACTTAAAAAGAAGAGAATGTAAAATTCAGAGACAGGCACTGCTAGTGGGAGGATGCTAATTTGCCAGCAGAGGTAACTCTGGCAAGCGAGTCTTCATCTCACAGATAAGCCATCTCACAGATAAAGTGTTCTACACGCACGATTCCTTATCCCAGCTGCTGTCAAGGTTGGCGCTGACGAGAACACTGTGTTATCCTTCCAAGTGGCGGCCAAACACCTGCGTACGCCTACGGTCTGGCCCCGCAGCGCCCACCCTCCCCCACTCACCTTTCTACCCTGAGGCTCTAGCCCTAAGGACGCGACTGTACTTTAGGGTTAGTTTGTTCCCTCTTATCACTAGTGTTTCTTGAATTCTGTCTGTCTCCAACAACATTCCTTCCTTCTTCCGTCTATTTAAATCCTTCTCATGCTTTAATATTCAGATTGACCCGTTTTTTACATCAATCAAGTGTTCACTGAATTTGTCACGAGGAGTAAGATATGGATGGTGAGTTACATTAGTGGGTTCAAAGACAACAGGAAATCATGAAAAAAGAATGAACACGGAATCTGGGATTGAATTGTGCGGGAGACAGAATAACGGGCCTCCACATACATCTGTGTTCTGACCCTCGGAACCTGTGACTATGTTAGCTTACCCAGCCAGAGGAAACCTGGGGTGTAGACGGAAGTGAGTTCTAATCCAGAGCAGGAGATTATCCCGGCTGACCCAGCTGGAGCCCCAGCTGATGGAAGAGGGAGGCAGAAGAATCGCAGCACAGCAGGTGGCCCTGGAAGGGAAGCTGGGCAGCCACTGCCGGCTCTGAGGAGGGAAGGGAGCCAGGAGCCGAGGAAACATGCAGCTTCCAGAAGCTACAGAGGCAACGCAAGGACCCACTGTGGGGCCTACAGGAGGAATGCTGCCCTGGCCACGACCTGCTCTTGGGCCACTGGGATCCACAGGATGCTTGTGACATACAGAACAGTGAGGTAACCAATTTGAGTCATGTTTAGTGACTGAGTTTGTGGTCAGTTGTTACAGCAGCAACAGGAAACTCATACAGGAGGAAAGACTCAGGAGTCAAATCAGATACTGACAGGTAAGTCCAAGAATGACTGAGTTTGAAAATCTGTCATATTAGGAATCGGTGCAGGAACTGGGAACATTTATTTGGAAAGTGGTAAATTGAGTTGGGCTAATAATAATTACATTTATATATTTTACAGACATCTGGAAAATAATAATTTAGTCACTAATATGTTTAATGCTATATGCTAGGCTTTCTTCTAGGATCTTAATACTTATTTGCTCCTCAAAACAATCATGTGAGCTAGCCACTCCTATTAGTTTCCATAAAAATTAAACTGAAAGACAGAGAAGTTAAATAACTTGGCCCAAGGTCCAAAGCTCCTAAGAAGGAGACAGGATTTGAACAGGTGCAGTCTGATTCCCAAACCACTATTCTAACTCATGTGCTATTGTGGAAAAGGGAATCCATTTATTCTGCAATTTCAAAGGCAAAACTGGGATCTGAGAGGTGGAAAGTACAGTGACTTCCACAGTTCTGATGGAAGGAGAAATTGCAAAGCACAAAGCTGTCAATAGTTAGTGTGGTTGGGACGGAACGCAGATGGATTTGGTGGAGAAGTCGGGGATGTGGTTGAGCAAAGCAGGTACCTACTGCTCGGGACGGAATCGGTGGCCACCCGGGGGAGGGGGCTGCAGAGGCTGTGTGTTAAAGTAATTAGATACTTGTTATCCACATGCCAAAACTCAAAGGAGTAATCCTATCATACACCCTAAGTGAACACACGGAAATTAATAAAGTTGCATTAATGTATAGGACAAAAAACGGTTTGCAACACATCTTCCTCCTAGAAGCAGCTTCAGGTCAGAGGAGCTGGTTTCTATCTTGAATGCTTAATATTGACCTTGTAATTTGCAAGGCTTATAGCTAAAAACGCAGCTGTACATAAAGGAGAGGAACGATCCTTGAAATAACAAGATCCATTAAAAGGACTTCCGTCCTATGACGCTCATTGGCCACATGAAACACAGACACTTTATTGACAGTGGGAGCTGGCGTCTCCCCGGATTAGAGCTAGAGCTGAGCAAGTGATTTTTCCATTTCAGCATCTTCTTTTCATTTGGGTTAGAATCTCCACCGGGAACCTTTTCCTTCCTCTTTGTTTGAAAACCCCACATGTGCCACGTAACAGTCCATCCAGCTGCAGTCCAAATACTATATTGACCGTGCTTACAAGATTTGTTTTTTGTTCTTATAGCAAATGATACATTTTCCCACGGCATGTACAGTATGTGTCCCAGTATTTTGGTTAACAGATCATTTTCACGTGGAGAATTATCCATACATTGTAAAATATGTTCTAACTGAAACCAAATACTCAGAGGCAAAGCCTATGGGGGGGTATCTATTTCTCTACAACAAAGTGCTCCTGGGGCAAAAAAATGTGAAACTAATTTTCCATGTCACTACGAATGATTTAGACTTTTCCTAACTTGTTTTTAAGAACTTGTAATTTTTTTTTTTTTAAATCAGTCTTTGGAAAGTCATAAGACAATATGACACTCTTCATTTATTGGGGTTTGGAAGGTAACGGGTGTGGGAGTAAGTGATAAGGACGGCACAGAAGAAGCGGGGATTTGGTGTGGGGACAGAGAACTAAGAAATCTCTGCAACTAAAGTTTGTCCCAGGGCCTTCATTTCCTGAATTCTGTAGTGGAATCTGGACCTTAGAATTAGCTCTGAAACTTGCGACCGACAGATCTTTACCTATGTGTAAATCAGTTTTCCAAGAGGGTTCTCGCTTTTCCCTCTCAGTATTGCTTCAGTAACCTAAAGGTGAAATGACGAGGAAACTGAAAGTCACGCACTTTATTCCCCGCCCACCTGTGGGAAGACGCTGTGAGAGGACGGGTCCCCTGGCTTCCCAGCCCTTCACAGGGGCAGTCACCCTGTGCTCAACAACACCCGTGATGTTTCTGCACAGCCTGCACTTGAGTCTCCTGTGGATACACCAGGGCCCACCTTGGGGTCCAGGAAGGCAAAGGGCACAGCTGGAGCCTGCAGGGCGCGTCTGTGCTGTAGACCTGGGTGGGGAGTAAGTGTGGACCAGAAGGCAGGGCTGGGAGAGGGGGGCTGGATGCTCAGAGGATGGCGGGATGAGGCCGCAGGGGCTGCAGCTGTCACCGCTCCTCACTGAGGACGCCCAGGATGGGGGGATCTCAGGGTCTCAGGAGGTCTATGGGGGCGACGAGGAATCCTGGGATGAGAACACCTGGTCCCAGCCCTGACCCCAGGGAGCCTGGCTCACGGCCTCTCTCATGCAAGCCCCAAGCCTCGAGGCGCCCGTCCGCCAAGAGTCACCATGCAGGAGGTGCTGTCCCAGCTGCCCACCAGGTGTGGCCTCGAGCCGGCCAATGGGTGGCCCTCATTATGTAAAGTCAACACGTACATCACATGGATCCGGGACAGGAAAGCGCTCAATGCTTACTGAGTGACGGCAAGAGAAGTGAGTGTCGTAAGCTGGCCTGTGGTCTCCATATCGGTACAAAATGCATCTGTGTGATTCAACAGGAGACCTGATCACGGCATGTGAGACCTGAATGGAGCATCGAGGGCATTCCCATGACCTTACTGCCTGGCGAGCAACACTTCCAGGTCGAATTTTACATTTTCGTTTTATCAAGAAATTGCTTATTTTCTGTGCTGTTTCTATTATTTTTGTCATCACATATCGCTAGCTCCTAGTCTCCAAAGATGGTGTCTAACAAATTCTCCCCGCCTTTTATGCACACACCTCTGCTTATGTCGGAATGAAGAGTGTCACGGTGCCCACTCCCCCCAACCCCTCCCCACCGTGACTCTGGCATGGCCTTGTGCCTGGCTTTAGCCAAAAGAGCGCGCAGAAGTGACGTGATCTGAGATCTGTACCGACACCCTCAGCAGATGAGCTTTAGACCTCCTGACTCGGGCTCCGAGCCCTGGAGCTGGGAGGCCCCAGGCGAGTGAGGGGGCCTCTGGGGCACAGCCCTGCGGCCCTGCCAGCCACAGTCAGCGCTCGCTGCCACCCGTTCAAGTCACTACCCCGACACAGAGGCCAGCTGAGCCCCTCTGCTAAGGCCGTGCGGAGCCAACTGCCCACGTGAGCTCAGGACGCTCACAGTCCTGTAAGAGCTAAGCAAACGGTGCCCATTCTCAGTTACTGCCCTTGGGGATTGTTTGCCGCACAGGTAACCGAAGCAGCGAGCTCTTCTTCTATCACGTAACAACAGCTTAGTTCTCTAATAGCACATGACTTAGAGCTCCAGATATTTGGGGTCAACCGCTGCTCAGCAGACATGATTACATTAAGCTGTCTTCTTAATAGAATATGCAATTACTCCCTTATTAAAATAAAATGCAGACGAAAATTGTTTTCATTACTGGTACTGAACCGTCACAGAACTTGAGACTTTTCCTGTGTGTGCTGCACATTGGCTGTGGCGGAGGCTGCCCTCTGTCCCAGTGTTTGCGTTCTGGCTGGACGTGGGGTAGCTCAGCGTGAGGACCACACCCCCCGACCTGCCAGCTGACAATTCTGGTCATGGGGGCAAAACCAGAGCCACCCTGTGCAGGCACGTGGATCGTGCCTGTGGAGGACGGTCCTCTAAGGCGTGAGGGCAGCGGGTGACGTAGCATGCACACAGTGTGTCTACAGAACACGGCTGAGGCACAGAGAGGACTTGGCTCCTAGCATCTCCTGCAAGAGTGTCAGCGGTCGCTCTGCCTCAGAACTGAACTAGCGGGAAAACCCACAGGAGTGTTTGGGGACAAATGCTCAGAGCCCAGCATCGTCCCCACCTCCACTTCCCTCACTCGTGTCCCCACTGGGGGACACCCTTTCCAGTGCTGACCTTCCAACTGTCATCACCTCAACTGCTGTTCAGCTTTGTGCGAGTGATGGCTGATGAATGCTCTGTCCCAAAAGGCAAGATAAGAATGCACGCAGAGGGAGACACAGAAAGATACATTTTCATTTCCTAATATCAGGGGATTTTTTTATGCTTTCATTTAAGTGTGGTTTTCTAGGACCCATCAGCTCCAAGTCAAGCAGTTGCTTCAATCAAGTGTGGAGGGCGCAGCTCACAGTGGCCCATGTGGGGACTGAACCAACAACCTTGTTGTTAAGAGCACTTTGCTCTACCCAACTGAGCTAACCGGCAGCCCCAAGGGATTTTTTTTTAATACCTCAATTTTTTTTTTTTAAATTACAATACACCCCTCTACACACACACACACACACACACACACACACACACACACACGGGAATATATTATCTGGATTTTATATCATAAAAGACTTGGTAATGATTTTCATAAAATAAAAAAGGAAGTTTTCATCCTGTCCATATTACACTTATTTCATAAAGTGGAAATATAGATCATTCTTGTTACTTTTGGGCTACTTAATTTTATGACAAATGCTCATTTTATTTATATATGTGTAAAATTCCTTTTCAGGCCTTCAAAAATATCTTACGGCTATCCTGCAGAATTTCAAGGTTTGAGTATAAGCATATCTCTCTTAAAATTTATCTTTCTGACTTACTGAAGCAGCTTCCAGCTACTTCCTACTTAACCTGATTTTTGCAGCTAAACTGTATGTTGGGGGACAGTCACGCAGTGTCAGTTGTACATGTGGCACACCCGTAGCGGGCCGGAGCTGTTCTCTGAACAGAATGTTCTCTTAGATGAGAAGTACGTGGAAATTGGCCTGGCTGTCCATACTGTCTTAGGAATAGAAATGATTCACAGAAACCTGCGAACATGGCAGTTGTGATTCAGGAAGGGCGATGTGCAGACAGACGGCTGCAGATTGTGCCTGGCGCTGAGATTTCTCCGGCACTGAAGGAAGGCCGCAGTGGGAGACCCCCTTTTGTCGTGTGGAAGGGAGTTCCCCGCTCCACGCCCACAGAAACACGAGCTGACGTCTGAGTCTTTACAAATGCGAGCTAATGAGCATGTCGTTAAGGTTCCCCTGTTTTTTATTCTCCTTTCAGAGTCATGGCTTCTACCGCTCGGAAACCGTGCGTGTGCAAGGGTGTCCATGCAGGTTTTACATGTGAAGGGGGAGGAGGGGTGCAGAGGCACCGGGGTTCCCACGGCACTCACACCCCCACAGGAATCTGAACTTGGTTCCAAGTGCCAACCTGGTTCTCAGGAGCTCACCCCCGATGCACTTCCCTGCCAGAGATCACGGAAATCAGAGCAACACCAGCCCACACAGTGAGAGTTTGTAACTCCAGAGGAAGTTAAAAAAAATAGTCTCAGTGCAGTGAACTGTTTAAGCCATTCCAGTGGCAGTTTTTTTCAGAAATAACTATGGTTTCAGTATTAGACTTCTTTGTGAAAACAGGATAAGCACAAATCCTCCTTTGTAAGAAATGGTCCCAGTGGTTTTGTCCAGCTCTGCTCCCCAGTCAGTCACCTGGGGAAAACAAGGAAGTGTCGCACGGCCACTCCTGTTTAATGACACAAATGGGTCTTTGTCTGCTGGGCACTCTGGCCTCTGCACACACGCGTTCCGGGACCTGCAGTGCCCGCTTCGGAAAGACGCTCTGCCCTCCTGCATGTGCATCACTGATTCCAGAAAATGCCAGAACGCTCACGCGCACGACACAGCCTCGGCTGGTATTGCACCAGGTTTCCAGACTCTGGAGATTTGATGAACAATGTAATTCTGAGGGATTTTCCCGCCTTGAAATAGAACCCAATTTACCATCGCAACCCTACGATGGAAAAGAACAACACTGATTGCTGATGAGCAAGAGAATGGACTCAAACATCCTCCCAGCACACCCGATACAACCGTCGCTTAGGGCAGGCACAGTCACTCCTATTTCCTAGAAACTCCCAAACTCATTTTCTATTACTCCTGCTTTGTCATTCCCCTGCCTCAACAGTGCTATGTAACACGTAATTTGGACTACAGGTTTTCTAGCAAATAGATGTACACATATTTCCTAAGGTTGGATCATGTATTTGGACAGACAACCACGCAGGGTGAACACACTGTACGCATATGGCACGCAGCTGGGCAGAGTATACAATTTTCTCTTTTATAAAAAGAGTTTTCTTGTAAAAAAGTCCCCCTGTGTGATAGAGGGAAAAACATGTTCCCCCATGAGTTACAGAATTATTTACTGAATGCAAAGATCAGTGTGACAATGTCTTTTCTTTGATTCAAAGGCTCATCGCTCTGCACAGCTGAGTGAAATGCCAGTTCATGCATCACAGAGCTCTGAGCTGGGGACAGCATGTCTTGAGACAGTGCTTGTGTTGGGATCTGACGCCGGCTACACTGCTTTGCTCTAATCTCTCCAGGGGTGGATGCGACGTGGACATGGCAAATGTATGTATACGCATGCTGTGAAGGCTGGTGGTCGCCACACCTGGGCGCAGCCGCCTCGGCAGTGCACTCAGAACCGCTGGGGCTGGTCTCTTACGCAGAATGAAACGCAGGCCTCCAGGAGACAGGCCCATAAAGGGACTCCACTCTGCGTTTCATTTCTGTCCTAGAACTTGGCGCGTTAGCCATACTCTGCACAGCTCAGCATCCTCTGACACATCCTCAGTTCCCTGTGTGCCCCTGGTCCGTGCCTCCAGGAGGGGATTCTCCTTCCCATCATCTCCTTTCTGTCACTGCACACCCCGCCTCCCTTCATGGCCCAGATCAGCTGCCAGCTCCCACGAGTGCTCCTTAATGCCTTCAGGGGAAGAATCGGCCCTCCCCAAGATTACAAACAACATACCCTTATTGCCAGAAGCTCCCTGTGCAGTAAGTCAGTGTACCTGTCTGTTTCACTGCTTCTGGTAAGCTCTAAATTGAGGGGAAAGTTGCATTTCCTTTGTATGTAACATTTGCTTTATCCGTTATAATAGTTTGCACATAGTAGGCACCCAGTAAGTGTTTTTGAATCGGCTTTCTAGATGATGGAATACTTTATAAATTAGCTTTCTGTGTATTCAGAAATACTGAAAATGACACAGGACCGGCTGATTTTTGGGAGTACAAGTGAGATGCAATGCACTTATTTAGACCGATCTCTACATTCAGCACGTAAATATTGACAATTTTCTGTTTTATTGTTACTGTAAATTTCTATTAATTTCTAGAAGGCTGCTCCTCACTCAACATCAATTATGACTATTGAAAAAAATTAAAGTTATGAAACAAAGGTTTCCTAATTATACTAAGGACACATGATCTATTTCATCTCTTGACACCATTCTTGCAAAACAAATGAGTTATTTTTGTTATCCTAGAAACGCCTTTCACCATTTTCAGCCTAATGTTCAGTCGTTAGTCAGGGTGACACTTGCCAGTTATACAAATAACTTTTCTTCTCAATAGCGCAGTGTTGGTATTCCAAGGGTTTCTTAGGTCAGATCTAAGCATCAGCTCACAGAACCTCTGGACATCGTCAGGGCTTCTTGGTAGTGGCACTGGAGATGCAACACAACCCTCCGGCTTCACACGGGCCTGTCCGGCTCCCTGTGTCGCAGCACTCTGCTGCAATGGCTGGTGCAAATTCTCTCAGTGCTGTCACTTCCTCAGGTTTCCTAACCACTGAAACCATCCCCTAAATTCACACATCAGTCCCACAGAGATGAAAAGACAACAGACACGGCAGCAGCATGCTGAAAGCAGAACCCAGCTCTTCCAAGTTCATGCACGTAAGTTTCCTGGACATGCTGCTGACCAGTGCCATACTGTAAATTCATAACATCAAAGATACACACCGAACACGACATATTAAATGATAACAGCAAGACTCACGCTTACCGCTCATTTTCACTTGTCCTTTTCATTCCTAAATTACTTCTGGAAACAATGCAGCACAAGATGTGTAGTCACAGCGTGCTGCATTCTTTCCCTTCTTTATTTCTGCTTCTTTTTTTCATGTGAAAAGTCTTTTCTGAAGCACATAGAAGCCCTGCATTTTGTGGCAAGTCTCTGAAGGACAGGAAATGAGAGTCAACCCATCACCCTGATGAGGTAAGCAATCATTTGAATTGTTTTTCTGTTTAGGGAAATGATAAGTGATCGCAGTTTAGACTTGAACAACATTCAGCATTTACTTTATCTATGTGTTTCCTGACAATGCATTATTACAACACAACAAACAGCAAAGCCAAAACAAAGAAATGAGCAAACTCAAAGGGAATTGGCTAATGTTAAGAACCTTACTTATCTTCTGGATGAAAGTAGAGAAATATTTGCTGCAGATGCTTCACACATGGGAAGTTTTCAACGTACTTTATCAACCGAAATACTGACCACACACCTGTTACTTTATCCTGTCACGATTATAGAAAACCAGACCTAGCTTTACACCAAAAACCGAATTCCTAGCGCAGTGTTACATCTTTGCTTCTCTGATGGCCTGTTTGTAGCCCTAAGCCCCAGAGGAGACCCTGTCTCTAACTGTGCTGGTTCCTCACACAGGTGTCCTTGGAAAGACAGTCCAGAGCCAAAGGTGTCACAGCACAGCAGGGGATGACAGGCCCTCGGGAATTATCTCGCAGCAAACGGTGGTGGACGTGAGCCTATCACTTAGTGTGCTTGCTGACGCGCAGATTACGTCCTCTGCTGTGTGACTGCGTGTTATTTTCACCTCAAGCAAAAATAATGATATGCGGAAATATAATTAGTCAAAAGTCACCATGGTAACGTTGGCAAAGATAAAATAGTGATGCCCAGTGTTGGTGACAGTTTGGAAAAACATGCACTTATACTGCTGGTGTTAGTATAATTTGGCCCATTTTTTTACAGGGAAACTTGTCATTATGTATCAGAAGTCTTAACATGGGTGTGACAAATGCTCTAGAACTTTTTCTGAAAAAATCAATAGGGAGGTGGAAATATTTATGAGTTATGTTTTCTATGAAAAACAAGAAAATAGAAACTTCTTGTATCATGAATCAAAAGGGGATGATTTAAGCCAATTATACTTCACTCATGCAATGGATTACAATATGTAAAATCAAAACCATGTCACGGAAGAATTCTCATCACCATGTTAGATAGTCACAGTAAAACGAGAGGCTACAAAACAGCGTGGGCCGCAAATGTTTTGTTAAAAAGAAGCGCCTGTCTTTGCGTGCACGTGGAGATATGAGGGTAGAGTTACTGGAAAACTCCATACTTTCTGCTCATATTAACAGAGACGGAAACTGAAAACTGAGGTTAATGGTTCCCTGCAAATAAGTCTGTTTCCTTCAGGCTTTCTGCTCTTCTGGCTTTGACATTTTTTACCTAATAATTTGCATGTGGTATCTAGTATATATGTGTTTTTGACGTGGAGCTGAGACTTGTGACGTGAGCCAGAGCGTGACTATGGGACAGAGCCCAAGGGTAGGAGGGGGAACAGTGACACGGGGAGTTCCCTCACCAATGAGCTGACGCCTCGCCATCTGCCAGTGGTAACTCCGTGAACTTCAGGGAAACTGAGACCTTAATGGGAAGATCGCGGCGGGGGTTCCCACAAGGAGACGTAGACAGCGACATGCTCACGACTGAGTGCAGCCCCCGCCCTCTGGGAGCCAGTGTCACGGAGGCCCAAGCCATCGCACCCTGTACAGAAGGACGGCATGTGGAGCTGGGACACGGCTGTGAAGGCCCAGAGGACAGACCTTAATCCAAACCTCACTGCTGATGTTTTGCTGCTGAAGACATACCTGGAACAAGGGGCACCTGATTCCTGGGTGACCACACGCACACTGAAGCTTTCTAAGACTTACTATGCTTGAAAATAGAACAAGCAGTGACTCCAAGGTCTTGAAGTCATAATAATGTGCTTATCAAAGAAAGAACGACTCTGGTTTGACACTAGCATCTGGGCAGCGAACGCGGCATGAAGACACTTCACAGGCAGATGGTGCAGAGGGAGGGAATGGCGGGATGATGGGAGGGTGGCATACTGAACCAGAATAAATTCCTGCTTGAGCCTGAGGATGGAACGGCTCAGAGAGAGAGAGATAAGGAGCCAACACCGGGAAACAGACACCGCTTAATATCCCAGTTGGCACAAGAGGCGGGTCCGGGAGGGAGCAGCAGGGTACAACGTCAGGGGGAGGGGCTGGCACCGCTGTCATGGCCACGGACCAGCACCCCAGGGACGTCTTGCAGCCATGTCGCCTGGAGACACCTCAGATAGACCGCAGTCAGCACCCCACAGTCCCGCCCACCGGGACTGCCTTCCAGATGGCATGTGGGCACGCAGGCCCTTTCCACGTATAGATCCACACCCAGAAACGAGGAGGGACGTGGCACTGAAGAGTGACAGCTGTCCTCTGTGTCGTTCTTCTGCATGTGCCTGTGAGGGGTCGGGAGCCCGTGGGTGAGAGGAGAGGACAGAGGGTGCAGACAAGCAGGGCGTTGGCGGGCTCACTCTCATCTCCTGCTTGTGGGCCCGGTCGTGACAAGTCGGGCCTTCGTGGGGGTCCACCGTACCCCCTACTGAGTACAGGCTACTGGAAAGCAAGCAGCATTCAGCTGTGCAGTTTATGAAACAGCCCAGACAGTTTCAGGGGGCCGAGGTGTGGAGATGGACGTTTCTGCATGACTTAGCATACAATTAAAGATTTTGGACCAAAAATGTACAAAATGGCTATTTGAGATTTAGTTCAGCACGAATTCAACAACTGCACATGACTTAAAACAATTTATTCATTTTATTTAAAAAAAACTTTTGGATTTATAGCATTGAGCAATATGGTTTAATTAAAAAAAAGAAATGTGAGGCCATCAGTACCTCACTTCCATTACTTATTCTCCCATCGACGGCCGTTATTTTAATCATATTACGATTCTATTCATCAAAATTCCTGATTAAAAAATAAACCAGTATCTTGCTGGGCATCGATATGTTTTAAAACTCTTCCATATTTGAAAGTGAAAGATACTGTTAAGTTATCATTTGAAGAAACTGGAAGAAGAAAAACATTTCAAGAGGCAGAGTCTGACAAAATGAGTCATGAAAGCAATCTGTTTTTAAGCACAAGATGACTTAAAAAGCATAAAGATTGGTGAGCAGTGCCATGCAAAAGTGTTAATTGACTGCAGTAAATATTATGTGTACGGCACAGAGCACTAGTGGTGGGAGTGTCAGAAACCTATTCTTTAAACAGTATTTTTCTTGAAGTCCAACATACATATAGAAAAGTGCTCAAATCATAATTAGACAGCTGGGGAAATTTTTGGAAACTGGACAATTCCATGTAACCAGCCCTTGGACCGAGAATCAAACTATTTCTAGCCCCAGAGTCCCACTGTGTGTACCATTTAGTCACAGCATCCTTTTTGTACCCTGAGCTCTGACACTGTGGGTGGTTTTGCCTGAAACATGTTCCTTCTGAATCTCCCTCACATTGGGAGTTATCCTCCGGTGCCTGCCAACACCCTAATGTCACACAGCAGCCGTCACACCGGGAGCCCATATGCACTGCGTCCTCCAGGCCTGAAAGCAACCGTGCCCAGCCGAGGCCGTGGTTCTTACCCACACGCGGGGCATGAGGGAAGGCGGCTTCGGGTGCTAAGTGACACGGGCAGGGTGAGCCAGGGAGGGGTCCTGACTCCACCCCAGGCTTTGGGACTTCACTACAGCAGCCGCCTTCGTGTTTCAGTGATCGCCACATGACAGCTGGGGATGCCAGAAAAAAGCACATCTGGACATCTGGACAAGTGGAATTTGGTCAATGTTGCTCAAGCATTAGTTCACGGCGATAAGAACTGTCTGGACACTGGACGCTGATGGGAACCACTTTGAGCACCGCTTGTCATTGCACAAGTCACACGTGACTTGTATTCATCTTTGTTATCGCTATATATTGAGCACTACAATTTTAATACAGTTTTCCTTTCTTAAAAGTGTGTATACATTTTTTTGGCACACTCTGTATTTGTCTCCTACAAAGCTTTCATTTCTTTGGAAAGAAATATTTCCCCAAGCAAGGCATGGAAGTTAAAATACGATCGTCACAGCAACTGCCTTATGCATGTAGGAGAGACGCCATATCTATGTTTTGTGATTAATGTGGCGCGTATGCACTAGAGGGTACCCGACGGAAGACGCCTGAGTGTTGATTGCTGGAAAGAGTGAAGACTTTTTCCCCTAGAAGGCTAGATTTTATTATCTGGAGTTTATATGTTATCTAGGATTGATGTGTTATGAAATTTACTATCAAATGCGTAAGAAACATATTTCCAAGGGAAAGAGATCTTTTCTAAAAAAACAATATTCTTCCTCTGGTTACACAGAAAACAGACTAAGGTCGAAATCATAGCCATTGAATTAGAACCCTACTAAAACACGTCAGCTTACCCTCAGTCTCTCCCAGATTAAATTATGAAGACTTTAAAAAATCGGATGCTTTGTCAGAGATATGGGAGGAAGAATCCCTTTAAAATGAAACATCTTTTTCTTAACTGTATAAAGTATAGGTATAATTTATTATTAAATTTGGCAGGTTTTTGTATGGTGTGTGCTTGTGTGTATGTGTGTGTGTGTGTGTGTGTGTGTATAAGCTAGAAGTAGGATTTAAGAAAATATATTTTAATATCTTAATTGACTTAATATTTCTATGGTTTTTTAAAAAAATAGAAACTTTTAATTCCCCCTCCACCAAAGAAAGCATATTGTTTTGCAACATATCTTAAGGAAATGAGATGTAAGATTTCACTATACTGATCATCTCGGCAAAATTAGATTTGGGGCACATCCAAGTTCCCACATGCAATCTAATAAATTCTCCAGACAGATGAGCTTTTCATTTGGAGTCAGCTCTTTGGCGAGTCTGAGAAGCCAGTGGATGAACACCAAAACCACATGAAGTTTAATGGGCAAAACTTTACTAAATCATGATGAAACGACAGTGGATTACTTTGTTCTTAAATTAATTATTGTGAAAAAGGAACTCAGTTTTCTTTTCCTCAAAAAGTATATGCTTTACAGCAGAAGTTGTAGCAGCTTCACATAAAATCATAACAGTATTTTTATAAATACAACTGTTTTTTGGGATCGTGTTAATATCAGCGATGACGACCGCTATTGACCATGACATTACAATGTGCTGGGATTGGTGCTGGGTACTCTGCACACATTCACATCCACATTTTCATCTGACAATTTAGTGAGGCATAATAATCCACATTTCCAAGATGAGAAAACCGAGGTACATAGAAATTAATTTGCCCAGGGCCACACTGAGAGTAAATGATAGAAACAGTGGTCAAAATCCAGTCTGTTTTCAAATGCAATCTACTCTAGACCACAAAGGTTCATGTTTCAACCAAAAGTCAAATATAGAGGATCTGGGGAATTTTATATATTTAAAATGAGAAAGGGAATTCTAGATTGAGTAAAATGCTTGAGGATTATTTGGCCAATGTATGAAATACACACACAGAAGTACATTTAGCTTCCATCATTCAACTATTCACACCACGCTTTCTGGTTATCTGCAGGCAATCGCTCACGTACAGGCAGACAGAATTTTATACGTGCCTTGGGAATCATCTTTCCTCTTCCAGTGTAAGGTATCTAAATGTTTTTATGTATGTGTTTGCACAAACACACTCACAGATATTTAGATATTAAAATAAGAGATGGTGCTATTCATCTTTTGGAATTTTATGAGAACAAAGTGCATTACGTGAGAAAGAGAGTAATAAACATTAGTCTGGACTTAGTTTTATTAAAAAAGTACATTTCTTCAAAGATAGTTCAAGCTACCTCTTGGAATAGAGAACATGGGTAAAAGCTAATGTGTCTAGCTCATAACAGGACAGCCCATTTAAAGCAATGTGACGCTCACTGAGTATATTCAAATGACTTTTAAGGTGATGAAACCTGCCTTGTCTTGCCAAAGACAAATGAATGGCCTGCTACTCAACCCACTGTGTTGTTCCATATAAGGATTAACATCCCTCTTCCTAAATCATTAGCTCATAAAATGGAAGACAGTATTTTTGGTTTTGTTTTGTTTTGGGCAGAAATTAACTGAGCTTTCAGGTAGTGTCTCTCTGCTTTCCTATTGACACGACAAGTAAAAGCACCTCTAATAATCAGAAATTATATTGAAAACTAAGTATCTTAGTTGGGTAAACGTCTAGGGTTTATAAGGTCTATGTTTTTCTTGTTCTGATATTAGGTGCACAAGCTTTGTCAAGGGTGTTCTGATATTCATCACTAATATTTTTAAATATTGGTGGTTTTGCTGTCCATAATTCTTCAGGAAATTATTGGTCTTTTGATACCCTATTAGCACTTTATATTTGTGTCAAGGAAGGAGACAAGCAAAAAACAGTCAAAAGATCTAAAAAACATTCTATTGATCAGGGGTCTACAGAGACAGAGAACCAGCAGGGTATATACACATTTGATGTATATGAGATTTATTATAGGTTCTGGCTTCCATGGTTACCGGGGTCAAAAAGACCCACCATCTGCCATCTGCAAAATGGAGAACCAGGAAAGCAGGTGCTGTGATTCAGCCCTTGTTCAAAGGCATGAGAATTGGGGAGGGGGCAGCGATGTAAGTGGTACAGTCCCTGGGAGTCAGAAAGCCTGAGAACCAGGGCAGAACATCTCAGCTCAAGCAGAGGGAGCAGTTTCATCCTCCATCTGCCTGTTTGTTCCATTCAGTCCTCAACACACTGGACGTTCCCACCTGAGTTCTTTACTCGGTCTAATGCTAACCTGTTCGGTCACACTCAGAAATAATGTTCATCAGCTACCTGGGCACATCCTGGCCCAGTCAAGTTGACACATAAAATTAACCATCACACACATGTAACTGGAGTATCAGAAAGGGAAGGGAGAGAGACAATGGGGCAGAAAAACATTTGAAGATACAAAGATTGAGAATTGTTCCAAAACTTATCAAAGTCTTCAATCCACAGATTCAAGAAATTCAGTACTCCCTAAGAGGAAAAAAAGAAAATAAAAAACCCCAAACCAAACAAACAAAAAACAAAGAAAACCACATCTAGGCACTTCATAGTAAAACTGCTGAAAACAAAGACAAAGAAAAAATCGTAAAAGCAGCAGGATACACACACACACACACACACACACACACACAATCTCTTCAAAGCAGCAAAAATAAGATCGATGGATGACTTTTCAAGAGAAACTACAAAGCGAGAACAATGAAAGCGGTTCTCTAGAGTGCTAGGAAAAAAGTTTCCTGCATAGAATTCTATACCCAGTGAAAATATCCTTCAGAAAAGAAGACAAAATAAAGACACTGTCAGACAAAACCAAAGCTGAGATACTAGGGCAACAATTAATTTCAAGGAAGTTCTTCAGGCAGAAGGCAGATTATTCCAACTGGAGGAAGACAATAGAATGAAGTAAAAGGGCCATAGAAAGGGTAAATATATGAGTAAGACTAAAAAAGTAAAAATGCTGTTAAAACTTGTGGGGTTCATAATATATGTAGAAGAAAATATCTGACACACAAATAGTGTAAAAGGTGAGGTAGAGTTGGTTGAGCTAAACTATTGTAAAGTTTTTACATTTCTTAAGAAGGGAACATGCCATGCTTAAGACAGACACTAATAAGTCAAGGAGTATATTAAAATCTTCAGTATCACTCATAAAAATGCACAAGGGTGAGTAACTAAAAAGCTAACAGAGGAAGATAAGTGCAACATTAAAAAAAACACCTGATTGTTCTAAGAAATAAAGGAGTGATGATCAAAGAACAAGGGGAAGACAAATAACAGGACGGTAGACATAAACCATTTACATCCCACATAGAAGGACCTCTCCTTGGAGGAAGGGCTGAGTCTAGGCCCAAGGCAGGGAATATGAAGATGAGCCTGGGCACATCCTCACAATGACAGATAAATGTCAAAGGCACACAGGAGTCAGCTGAAAGAGCTCCCAAAGGCCAAAGCTGGAATAACTGTAGCGACCACAAATGAACTGTAAAATAAACATTCGTGAGACCATATTGATATAAATAAAGAAGAGAGTAAACCAATCTTTGTCACATAACAATTCCAAATAATTCATGTAGACACTCCACCCTCAAGGAGCTGGAGCATACTCTCTCGGAAAGCACGGGCTGTGCAGTAACTTCCTTTCTAAGGGTGCAGGATGGAAAGAGAGGGAGGGAGAGTAACGTCACTGTGGATGACCCAACAAAGACTACTTGGTCAGGTTATCCAGATCAGCATCAACGATCCCAAGTCATGTTGATAGTATGTACCTGTGACAGGATAGCATTTTACCTCTGTGGTCATCCTCCAAACACGAACATAACCCCAGTATAATCATGAACAAAATCAGATCAATCCCCATTGAGAGACGTTCTATAAAACTGCCAACGTCATAAAAATAAGGGGACTCAGAAGCTGTAACAACTAAGAGGAGCCTAAGGAAACATGACTAATGTGATATCCAGGATAAGATCCTAGAAAATAAAAAGGACATTAGGTAAAAATTAAGGAAATCTGAGGAAAGTATGAATTTTAATTAATAATGTGCCAATATTGGTTTATTAATTGTAACAAACCCATCGTTTTAATGCAAGATGTTAATAATAGGGGCAACTGGGTGCATAGTATATGTGAATTCTCCATACTGTCCTTTTAATTTTTCTGTAAATCCAAAGCTATTTTAAAATAAAAAAGTTTTAAAAATCTAAATTAGACGTCACAGAAATGGCAGCGTGAGGAGCACTTCTTGAAATCTCCCTTGGAAGTTACAACAAATTGAACAGTTATAAGTATAACTTAAGCAACACACAAGCGCATCTGAGACCCATGCATAGAATCACCTGAAGGTGGGAAAACTGGGCGAGCAGGGGAGGAGGAAAAGGGAAGTGCAGAGACTGGGGCTGTGGAAACATATTGAAAACTCTGGGAATTGCCATGTCTGTGCAAACATAGAAACAAAGGAGTCTGAGCACATCCTCTGAGTGAGGGTGGGGGTCTCCCCTTAAGGAAACACCCTTCCCACTGTCCTTCCTGCTGTGGAGAGACTGGTGTTTTTGGGAAACGGAGAGAAAAGTCCCTTTTCACCTTCTAGGGCTGACAAGTTGAGACTCTGTGGTAAATGTGTGCAGCATTTCTTAGTGATGTGTGGAGTAGCAGCCAGTTCTCCGAAACATGGAAGCCATCAGGAAATGCAGTGGCCCTCAGCCGAGACCCTGGTCCTGACTTACCACTGCTTTTGCCAGTGAAGCCCCTCCCTTGCCCTGATTGTGCAGGGCGATTCCTCCTGACGGATTGACACTCCTCTCATTGCCTGCATCGGTAAGTGCTTTACAACCAGCTCTGAGCGTAGGGATGGGAGCCCTGGGGGGTTGCATCTGCAGTTTCAGATTCCCACTCTGGCTAGTTTCAAATGCTAAGTGCATGTAGGGAAGGGATGGATGCTGGCAGCCAGTGTGAGCCTGCTGGTCTCCTGGCATGAGACTCTCGAAGAGACACAGCAGCCACAGCTGACCCTGAGTGGGAACATTGCTGCGCCCATGGAGATGCCTTCACTCTGAGAACTCAGATCTCTACGCCCACAGAACTGAAGCTGCAGGGATAAGCCCCACCCGCCACACCCCATCGAGCAAGTCCCCGAGAATGATAATTAAGCTGGATGGCTCCTACTTCCATCCATGTCTTCTGGGCGCTACCTATGGGGATACAGCTCCATGTAATGTTTACTGATTTGGGGTCCCTCTTCTTGTAGCGTCTTATCTCCAAGTCAGTACTGTATGGGTTCTCTCAGAGGTCGCTGCTTTGATCTGTTATGCCATCAGTTTATTTGGTAGAACCAGTGGATCCCTTGGCGACGTGTCCACTGCTGCATCTCTTTTGTCATAAAGGTCACCAAGAGGGCCTTGGAGTTTGTCAGCTTGACTCAACTTTAGACAGGCTCTAGACCCTGACCTCCCTTTTCTGAGACCATTTACTTCAGAAAACTTGTAATTATAAATTATTTCTCTGTCCCTTTGACATGTAAATATATATATTTTAAAGTCTCTTGAAAGTTTTACAACCCAGGAAAGTCTTTCTTAAAGCCCTGGAGCCATTCCTGTGAAGTGGAGTATCGAGGAAGACAGAGCCCCGTCTCCCCGGCTGTGGGACCTAACTTCTATATTCACCAACATGCAAACACATAATCGCGGAGAACACATTTGCAAACACAGGAACAACTGTGTGTGGGCCCGATGCATCCCGGACCAGCCCCACTAACATCCTCCAGTGCGCTCCACGAGCTCCCCAAGGCCCTGGCAACCCTCCTGCTCTTTGTTTCCACATGGTTGACTTGGGACAGAGTTTGGCCCTCTCTCCTCTGTGGCAATAGCCTTGAGAAAGCTTTTCTTGACTGTTTAACTTTGTTTAGTGCAAATGTTGCAGTGACAGTTGGTCTCCTGGTCCAAGCTGGTATTTTGTGAAATGCTGTGTAGGTGAATCTAACACTGAACCGTTAGATCTCAGGGCTAGCTGAGCCCCTAATGGTAGAAAGGCATATATATTATCCACGGAATAAGATGGATCCCTGCTCTTTCCAGGGTAGAATGAGTCTCTTTGTCGTGGATGGTAGGACTCTATTTATTTTTCAAATCTTTCATGCTTCTAATTTTTGTTTTCCAGAATCTCTAAAATGTACATGCAATAATTTATATTTTTAATGGCCAATAAGCATTGTTTTAAAAAAAAAACATGGATGTCATGTCCCATAATATCTTAAAGTAGAAGAAAACACAATATTGTAGAGATAAATGAAATATCCATGTCTGCAGCAAAACAAGCAAACCAAGTAAAGATGGATTTCTAAGTTGAAAGAGTATCTTCATGAATCCCAGACACCAGGCTTATTCCCACGACTTTCAGTAGTAAATTAGACATGATGTGATGTGCACTGAGTTGTTCTCTGGCTTTCTGAAGAGTATCTCTCCTTTTGTTAAAAGGATAAAATTACATTGTGTAATGAAGCAGATTTATTACTAGACTATTTCCATAATCTGTTCCATTTTTTTATCCATTCTAAAATGATGTGCTGCTTTTTCCCGAAATGAACTGTTATAAAATCAGAAACAGATTAAAGTCTGGAAAGCTCTTGTTCCCACCAACTCTTTTCCCATCGTTTCTTTTTTCTTTTTCTTTTTTTTTTCTTTTTCTTTTTTTCATATGGAGAATTCAGCCCATGGTGGGTGGGAGGTCCAAGTGTTTCATGGGAGAACTTAGAAATCCTATGAGGTCATCAGTTTATTGTCATTTTCAGAGTCACAAAAACATGGCTTATAATTAAAAGGAAGCTGTAAGGTTCTACTGGCAGGAAAGAACGACGGACTCTGCACACTGTAGCCATCAGCTTCATTCCCAGCTTTCCCATCATCTCCCAGCCCATGTGAGCTTCGCTTAGTTTTATGATCATGCTCTTTCAGCCATTTTTCCCAGCTGAAACCCCGTATGCTCTTCCCGCTCTCAGTCCTGCCAGGTGGGAGGTGGCAGACGGCTCCCAGGAGTGCCCGCTTCCTGCCTGTGGACCACAGTTCTAACAGCTGGATGCCCTTCCACCGTGAACATCAAATCCCTCACACCAAACAGCAGTCATTCTGAGAAAGAATCCTTCATACATCCTTCCATATGATCCTTTTAAATCTCTCCCCCTCCTTGGCAGTCGGCTCTGTGGGACAGGCCAAAACTAAAGTGGGAAGTGTTAGATCTTCCTCTATGAAGGGGAGTGAAGCATCGAGGAAAGAAATGAACAGGATTTCCTTGAAATCCTCTCTAGACAATGTAGCTCAAAACAAATTGATGTCTTGACTTGGTGAACTTGTAGCCAAAGTTCCCCTAGTGATTTATATTAAATCTCTCTATTCAGTGAAATTTTACTTGTATTGCCTGCCTGTTATATTCATCACATAGGTTACTTACACCTTGTAATCAAACTTTTGGGAAAACTTGTTTGCGATGTGAAAAATGACTTGGCTCTTTTATGTAGTCACACGTTTGTATGTGCTCTTCTTTTACTTGTCTGCACTGGAGTGGCCTAGTCACAGCCGTGCCTCTTAGAATACAGAACACCGCGATGTAGGGGTTTTCCTCAAGGTTGCAGTGGCCCCTACACACTTCTTACTAATACTGCAAGGCTAAGATCCGGTGACAAGAGTCAACGCAAACTAGCTGGTGCAACAGAAAGGCCTCCCAAGGTAGAAAACAATTCTCATTTGAAGCCAATATGCACATGTTCTTTTTTGTTTGTTTTCAGGGATTACAAAGGCATTCAGGTACTACAGGAAGGGTCAGTGATCATTTGTGTACACCGTATCCCAAACTATCATGTGAGATTAGGGTTCATAGGTACTGGAAATAGTTTAAGAGATGATTTAATTTCTTGGTTCTCAAACACAATATGACACCGTGTGTGTGTGTGTGTGTGTGTGTGTGTGTGTGTGTGTGTGATGATTAACTGTATGGTTCTGGAACCATTTACTTTCTCATGTACAGAGTGGGTTCTAAGTTATCTTTGAAATAGTGACATTCTCATTCATGATGCTCTCTGTGAGTAGAAAAGAAAGAGATGCAATGACAGTTAGGATTTTAGGAATGTCATTTAACCTTGCATAAGGTATATCCAAAAGACTCTGGTGAGGGAGGAAAAATTATGCAGTCAGTACGTCATAGTTAAGTATCTATTAAAATTATCTATTAAATGGATAAATGTTTGCCCATGAATTTCTTAAATGATCGCTCAGACTGCCTAACCCCCTTACTCGGGAGTGACAGAGGATGAAGTAGTTAAAATCTGCCCAGATCCCATGAGGACATCGTGGATAAACAGACCAGAACCGAGGCCTACCGACTCTCATCACTGTCCTGAAAGCCTGGACACGCTCTTCTCCTGAAAATGCAAGGAGGGAAACCACATCCATGCGTTGGGTCTGCCACCCGTCTTCCTGTGAAACGCCCGTAAAGGACAGAAAAGAACACTATGGGGAAAGCTATTCCAAATGCCTGCCGTAACCATCTGTGGTTTTCCATGCACAGAGAGCTCAGTGTTCCGTCTAAGATGACAGATGTTCTCAAGTGGCCCTTATCCCTTCTATAGTTCCATAAACATGAACTCTCATTCCCGGAGCCTAGAACGCAGGCAGCCAAGATGCAAACCCAAGTTAGATTTGCTTTAGACTTGCTTGGAAGCAGAAGTTCAATTATTCTCATGTGAAAAATTACAAAAAAAGAAACTGCCATTTGGTTTATAAATGTTCCGTTTGACTTTATATATTATGTGGACTTCTCAACAATCTATTGATACTGTAATATGAAACATTTGGAGAGTTTCATCTAATTAACACAAGGAACATCGTGTTATGTTGGTTCCCAAAGGCTCTTGGTGGAGTGTTTCATTGTTTGTTATGTAGCCCATTACTGAAGTTAGTGGCAGTTATCAGCATATTTATGAATTCAAGATAAATGCTGTACTCCAACTGGTGAAATCTTAAGAGCAGAAATTCAACAAGTATCACAATTATTTTACGCATTATTAGGAATCATACATTTTTTGATGGTGACATTTCAACGTAAGAACAGAACAGGAAAATACAATCTCCTATTTTTAATTGATACCTGACTTAAAACATGTCTTTGTGGATCCCACAGTATGAACAAGGCCTTTGGTGCTAAGAGTGTAAAGTATTCAAAAATCCTTGACAGTAAATTCTTACTCCCAAGCAGGGAAGTTTAAAACACTGAAATGTACACTGAAACACTGATGTTAGTACAGCATTTTAAAAATGTGAAAAAGAGAATTGTGGATGTCTACTCCCCTGAGTACGTACACCGGAAGTCACGTGCTCACTACACACACCACCTCCCTCTTCCCAGAGACGCCGACCGACTCTCAGGGGTCTGTCCTTCCCAGCGCTGGCAAACAGTGAGCTGAGCTTCGTCTCATCAACAAATTGTTACAGTAACAAAAACATTAATGTTAGAAGGACTTGTAATAAGGTGAAAAAGGTGATTAAAAGTAAACCAGATGGGCACTGGACTTATCAGGGAGAACACTCCGTAGACGGTGTAGATGCCTGGCCACTGTGCTGCACACCTGACACTGAACTGGATAATATTGAATGTCAACTATAGTTCTATATATACAGTAATGGGATGTGGAGCACAGCATGGGGAACAGAGTCAACGGAACTGTAACAGCTGTATAAGATGTCAGACGGATAGTACATTGTTCCGTACACCTGAAACTAAAAATGATAACTAAAAAAAAGAAGGTGAATGTCAAGCCAATAAATAAATAGTCATTTCAAGTCAAAATTTAAAAAATGTGATTTAAACACAGTTAATGTAATTAAAATCCCTTCCACCTCACCCCTCACACACTCCAGGGCAGCTCATAGATTTCATTAAAAATCTAAGGGACAGTTTTCTGTTTGAAGCTGAGATTCACGTTTCATCTGTAGTTGGTGGGGTCTCCTTTGCAAATTAGAAAACGTGTGGCTTTTTTTACACACAAATCATGACTGACATTTCTGGTTTCCTTACTGGGAAAGGCAGAGTTTTGTGGGAAGGGATGGGCGGGCAGGATTAACATTTGAGCTTTCCTTTTGTCAGTCAAATCCTGCAGAGTCCTAGGTGAGATGAACAAGTACCTTCTTGTATGACTGGAGGGCAGAGATCGATTCCACGTGCCTGGGATACAAAGGATCAACAAGTGAAGGCTTCAAAAGCTGCAATTTAAAGAGCATTTTTAGCTTCCTAATTACTTTATTGAACTTTTTACTTCCTTTTTAAGTAAAGATTGTTTCTTGTTACAAATGGCTTTCATTAGTTGCATCCTTTTTCCTTCTGTTCTTGGGAAACACAGACTATTCTTCTGAGTAAATTGGCAGGAAAGAGAACATGCAAACCTGTTATATTGGGGCTGAGTCATGACCTTGGCTTATGTAGTGGATTTACATTAGTACTTGAAGCAGCACAAGAACCTTTAGTGATCTGTTTTAAGTCATTAATTACCGAAATTCTAGTTTAGCTCTGCTGTATTTGTGGTGGTTCAGTGCCATCTTCCTCCAGACTTCCAGCTAATTTTAACTTCTCATATATTCTTAATGGAGGGAAAAAAACACTTTGTCATGTGTGCCCATGGCAATGTCTCATACATTAAAGAACAACAGATAGTATTAAGATATATGATTGCTAATTTGTGTAAGACTGATGTAATGCTAAGTCTCTGTTTAGATAAAAAAAAAAAGAATGTGTGCAAATAAAGTCACTGGAATTCGACAGGACCAAGCGGAACTGTGAGGTGTGGCAAGAGGGCATTAGGGCAATTTTGAAGTGAGGGGCAGCTCCTGTTGACACTCCGTCGTGCTATGTTATTTCTATTAGAAACTATTTTAGACATTTAAGATGCACTGAGAACGTTTTAGAAAAGCCAAGAGAGATACTTTGTGAAGTGACAGATAGACAATTTCATGCAGTAAAGAAGAAGAAGGGGAAAACTTCTGGGTGAGGGGCCATGTCCAAATGGAGACGGAAGAAACAACAAAAGCCAGTGCCCTTCATAACTTTGCTTAATGGTTACTGTGCTGATGCCACGCTCTCATTTCTCTGCCCTCTCAAATGGGTAAGGCCGCCTTTGCTGCTGTTTGTTTCTTTTAAATCAACTATTGTAGTGTGATTGGCATGTAAAAAGCTGTGTGTATCTAATGTGTACAAGTCAGTGAGTTGGGGATAAGCACACGCCCATGAAACGATCACCAGCATGGAGGCCACAGACATATCCATCATCGCCCAAAGTTTTGTCCCACTCTCTTCACTACTGTATATGCGCATTTGTGTGTGTGTGTGAGAGTGTGTGTGTGTGTGTGTGTAACAAGAGCACTTAACCTGAGGCCTATCCTACTAGCAAACCTGAAGCACACAATACAGTGCCGTTAGCTCAGCCGTACAGAACACCTTCAGAACTCACCTCTCTTGCATCCTCCAACCACCATCCCCTCACTCCCCTCCTCGCAGCCCTTGGTAACCACCATTCTACTCTGTGCTTTGGTAAGTCTGACGCTTCGACTCCACATATGTGAGATCACACAGCGTTTGTCTTTCTGTGTCAGTTCATTTCACACAGCGTGACATCCTGTGTCCACCCGTAGTGTCAGAGTTGGCAGCATTTCCCCCTTTTGTACGGCTGAGCAACACTCCCTGTGTCTACACCACATCTTCACCCATTTCCCCGCTGATGGTCACTGAGGTAGTTTCAGTATCGTGGCCGCTGAGAATAACACTGCAGTGACCATAATGCAGATCTGAGGGAAAATACAGTGGTTTCCGTCCTTCAGATAAACTCCCAGAGGTGGAATGGCTGGCTCACACGGGGTTCCAGCTTTCATCTTTGAGGAACCTCCCTACTGTTTCCCATAGTGGCTGCACCAATTTAGTTCCCACCAACAGAGCACGAGGGTCCCCTTTTTTCCACAGCCTTGTCGGTACTTGGTATTTGTTGATTTATTTTACAATAAAGCCATCCTGACAGGAATGAGGTGGTGATTCATTTTGACTTGTGCAGCCTGTGCTTTTGGTGTCCCATCCAAAAACGTCATTGCCAGGGCCAATGTCAAGGAGCTTTCCCTGTTCTCTTCTAGGAGCTTGAAGGTTTCACGTCTTGTGCTTAAGTCTGTCTCTCCATTTGAGTGATTCTGTGTGCAGTGTGAGATCAGGGTAGAGTTTCAGTTCTCTGCATGCGGATACCAAGTTCTCCCAACAATTTACTGAAGAGACGGCCCTTTCCTCATCCTGTATGCTCAGTGCCTCGTGGAAGTTAGTTGCCCGTGTGGGGGTTTATTGCTGGGCTCCCCATGCTCTTCCATGTTTGTCCTTCCTTCAGTGCTCTCCCTCATACGGGACGTCGTAGACTTTCATTATGTCTCACACATCTTTTATCAGGTTAGGAGTCCTTCACACAAAGCTTCCTGCTAGATCACCGAGCGCTCTGACTGGATCCAGCTGCTAGATCACCGAGCACTCTGACTGGATCCAGCTCTGCGCTACAGAACCCCTTACAACTTCGCCGTCAAACTAGCGGTTCTTAATGGGTGACTTGGGGATCTAGCAACTCTTTTAAGTGAATGGATGATGCTTAAGATGGGGTGTCCATAACCTCCCCAGATTTCTATGTATTATCTTGGAGGAGATAACCACAGCTTTCAACAAATTCTCAAAGATGTCAGTGTCAAGAAAAGACTAAGTCCAGAAAGTGAGTCTCAAACAGGACTGCGTTTAGAATCACCTACGGAGCTTTTGAACCCGCCACTGCCCAGGCCCCACCCAAGACCAGCCAGAATCTCTGGGGCAGACACAGTATGTTTAGAAGCTTGCCAGGTGGTGTGCAGCCAGGCTGAGAACACTGCCCTAGACGCTTGCTGCCATTTTGGTTTCTCACACCCTGTTTACTCTCTGTGGTCGTCTATGGTTCCTGCTTAAAATGTACAGGAGCAGGCCTCTTGGGGGTATCGACAGTGTACCCGTTTAACGCCCTAATTTTAGCTCATGTTCCTCATAACACCATCAATATAAAATTACACTAGGAGTCACTCCTTAGTAATGGATAGATGTAGGTTATGACAACTAAACTTAGACACATGACATCCATTTCTTTAGGTGAAAGTCAAAAGGCCCTATAAGAGGTAAACAATACCCTATGACCAGGACACAGAAAAATTCTCAAGATAAAATGACCTTTCAAGTGGTAGAAAATTACCTTTTGGTGAAAATTTCCCATGTACTGTTTAGAGGGCTCATTTAGAAAATGCCACCTAACCACTCAGTAACTGCATGTTCTGAACAAAATGATTTTATATTTAGTTTGAACTTTATACCAGCAATTTGGCTGTTCCTGATACAGTGTGGAGTGACAGGAAAAGAGAGCAACACCATCCTTTCTAAGCATTGAAGTGAAAACGGACTAAATATGCCACATGTAAGTGTCGATTTAGTTTTTCAAATAGTATCATGATAAATTTTGATATTCTTTATTTCTGCCACAAAGAGATTAAAATGTGTTTTTATAGAAAACCTTAAAATGCATAAATGATGTCACATAAATAAAGGAGGAAACAGAACATATCCTACATTCTTTCTGTTTTCTACAAATATTTGTAAGGAAATCTCATTAGTGGTGAGTTAATCAGCTGGGCTCCCGAGCGCCTGCACGTTTGTACTGATAATCGCCACAGACTGACTGAGTCCCCTCCAGAATTCACGTGCTGAGACCCCAGTGCCCACGGTGACGGTTGGTGCCACTCTCACGCATGGGACACGCCCTTATAAAGACGGCTTCCTCGCTCCTTCTGCCCCGCGAGACACTGAGAAGGCAGCCACCTGTGGCCCAGGCAGCGGGTCCTCCCTGGACACCAGTGTGCCGCCCTGGATGTGGGACGTCCAGCCTCCAGGACGGTGAGGAATGACGCTCTGTGCTTTACAAGCCAAGGACTACGGTATTTTCTCATAGCCGCCCATGCCCTCTAGGACAGTAACCTGGTTAAGTAAAGATGCCAGGTTCTTGATTTCCAGCTGATTCCCTGACCTCACCTGACAGAATCCTGGCTAAACAAACAGTTCCTCTCCTGTGGAGCTGAAGGTCAGCAGTCTATTCATAAATAAATAACAATGATTTTAAATTCATGTTCTGATCAATTTTTTAAAATGTTCCTCATGATCTCAATTCATTGTTGTTTCTACTTTTCCAATTCTGAATTTCTACGAACAAGAATAAATCTTAAAGAACTCGGTGGAGCTATCTAACGAAATTGAACATGCTTGGAGTAATGCTTTAGCAGTGCTGCTGTGCTATCTGTCAAGACTTCAGGTCATAAGGGCATGCTGACACCTTGTTTAGGGATCACAGTGACACGTGCATGGAAGTCTCAGTGTCTGACACGTATGGAAACAAGTGTCAAAGTGACCTGACCATTAAGTGTTTCCGTGGCCTTACTCAGCTCTGGGCCGCATGTCTCCGTTAAGCAGGAGACCACGTCCTGAACTCTGCAGTCCTGTTTGTTATTCCTTCCCCTTTGGGTCTGTTAGACGTCCCAGCACGATGCTGACACTGTCCAGGCTGCACTATTTTAAAGTCATGCCTGCATTCTTGGGTTTTGATTTCTTTTGAAAACAGTTTGAAACATGTGTCAGCATTCTGCAATGACACCCACCCTTCTCCAAAGTGTGACACATACCTGATTTCTCACGTCTCTCACACACGCTAAGACTCTTTCCTCCATGGAGACAGTGGATCTCCATGCAGCACTGGGCTATCATGACACCATTGTTGGTTCCCGACCCTGCTCTGTTCAGCAGGGGACCAGAAACCTCAGTGATCAGACATGTGTACCACCGGCATGCGGGCCCAGGCCTGCGTCAAATGGCAGCCTGTGACTTCCATGAGGGGCCACGGGTGCTCCGTTAGTGCCGCTCATGAAGACGTGGCAGTTCGGTGACCTCAGGTACACGGAACAGGCCGGACTGTGTTCTGAGGTGGTGCCGGGAAACACACTCATCTCATTCCACCTACAATATGTGGGGAAAGTGGAGGGAAGGTGAGGAAGATGGGGTGGAGACTTTAAGTGGTCTGCTCAGACACTGAACATCCGCACGCTAGTAAATACTTTGTATTTAGTGTGAAATGTCAGGCAATTAGGACAAAAACTGATTCTGGACCCAGATATGAATACGCTGAGTTATAAAACACCTTAACACACATTTCCTTTCTGGTTTTCCTCCAAAAGCCTGATGAAAGGCGGGCCTATCCATTTATACAGATGTGTACATTACTCTTAACTCCGCAAGAGCAAAACGTAAACCAAAACAGACACAATACCTAATAATGGGGAATACTGAAAAGCTGAAACATTGGTTATTGTACTATTTTCGTGAGAAGTCTCTGTATAGCACTACAGTAATAACTTGTTGTGTAAATCTTTGTAAGACCAAGGAAACTTTCCTATGGGTGTACTGACTGATTTTCAAAATCCTCTGCATGTCCTCTAGACAAAGAGTATTGAGGAGATTCCTAATTATATCAACATTGATTGACCACCGCTGCCAAACCTGACCGCCACTGACAGCCTTGTGGATTTCAAGGCTGTCAGCACAGTGATGACAGCCGGGCTGAATGTTTTCCCAGTGGTCACACCACCGTCTGTTTAAATGACAGTCTATGACCTTTTGGAAAAAATTAGAACTTGAACATTCAATATGATGAAAATAGTTTACCTACGATAGAAATGGTTTCCTTATTTGTAAGCACTGAGTTGTCTGAAACTTCCAGATATCAGCCATGAGAAACCACTTGAGCGCTGACAGATGACAACATCCTGTATACTCACTAATGTTTTCAATGCTAACCATCAGTGTGTACATACGTACACGCTTGTTTATATAAAATGAATATATTTTTCACACACTCCATTTGCTTAACTTTTAAAGTATATTGCTTTCAAGTTTCTCCTAAACGACATTTCATGTCGGCTGACTGAAAATTTGGCTACGAAAAGCAAACTCAAAGTTTCTAGCAAAGATTAGCAGCTTCACTTAAGTGGATGTTTTCGCTTCACAAACATAGATTTTGCAAACTTACTACAGTATGTGCACCCTGTAATGGAGCGGATTCTGTCACGTTCTACCCAGTAGAGGACAGGACAGCACATTCTCATGGGTGTCAGCCATGCACAGGGAGGCGGACCGGACATTCCCCACCGGTGAGACCTGCGCTTGCGGGTAAACTGTTCCTGTAGTTACAGGAAGAGAGTTGTCTAGGGAGCACCATACACCTGGTGACCAAGTACCTCGCTTGGGTTGCCAGAAGATAACTTAAACTCCAGCACTTGGTTACCATCTGGCCCTCTGGTGGTGAGTGTTAGGGCTCTCTCTGTCTTAGTTTCCTGCAGAGTCAGAGGGTAAAAGGTGCTCGTTAACTGCTATGTTCTCCCCGGTTACCTCGGTTAATGGCTACCACCTTTTATTTTTAGCCTTTGAAGGTGTTTCTGTTTGGTTGGGTTAGTGGTTCTCAAAGACCAGTAGGGGTGTGTGTGTGTGTGTGTGTGTGTGTGTGTGTGTGTGTGTGAGCCCCATGAGGGTGAGAGACGGACCGAGAGACAGACGCCCAGGCCCCAGCCCAGGTGGTAGGCAGTGAGGGGGTGAGGACCGGGGGGCAGCAGCTGGGCGTGCTTTTCCAACACTTAGCCGGATGGCATCGTCCTGACACCTCACCAATGCATCCACCGCAAAACCCCAGTAAACAAGAACTAAGAATCTTCTCGGAAGGGAAGAACTAGCCGACCACAGATGGGTTGGTAACCTGCCTTTGGAGCTGTGCCTGATCACAAGGTTTTATTTGCTCTGTGTTTAATATAACGGTGCATTAAATTGATAATCAGTTACTTTAAATATTTTAATTGAGCAAAAATATCAGCTTGTGTATCGTTTTAACCCGTTTTCATGGTTTATTCCATCCCCTGCTCTCTCAACCGAAGTTCAATATGGCTTCTTAAAAGTGGTTGCATTAATTTATTCAAACGCACACAGCACAGGAATTGGAGAAACACACAGATGTGTGTTAATCCCTACATACGCGTACATAGATTCTTGTCATCCTAAAGTTTTTAAAGCTATTATATTTAAAGAAAATCTCTGCAAACATATATGTCCTTATATGATGAAGAGACCAAGATTGAGTATTTTGGCTTCCAAACTCTCCACCTTATTAAGAAGTCAGGGAGGCTGTGTCCATAAATATTTTCTGTTCTAACTGTCCTCTCAGATCGCAAGGCACGGGGCAAAGTATGGAGCATGGCACAGCTTCTCTAACATCCCTGTCGTCTAAAGCTCTCGTGAACACCCTTTGTGGCCTGACCGAATTGATTCGGTCTTATTGCTGCAGCTGCCAATTACATTGGACGACCCTGTAGGATCCATCAGCCACACTGCAACCACTTTGTCTTTTTGTTTGTTTGTTTTATTAAGTTTGAAATTCCACTCATTCCTCTGAGCTTCCTCTCACGTTAGAGGATGCCTTGGTTATAATGATAAACTATCTACAGATGAAATACGATGAATAAACTCCTCCTTTGGCCAAAGTGTGATCCTGTCACATCAAAACATCCTGGAAGCCGGCCACGGAGTGGTTCTCAACCCTGGCCATTGGGTTCATGGAAGGAAACTATATCACCCTCTGTTTACATAGTTTGCAAAAGTTTGCTAAGGTTTCTTTCCTCATGGAAATACCTTCACCTTCTTAAATAAATGGATTTTAGTGGACTCTGTAAAAGTATTTTAAATATATTGATGTTTCTGATAGATTTTAGATTTTGATTGAAGTATAAAGCTTCCAGATATCCTATTCAAAATGAACTTTGCTTTTTCATTTTCAGAAAAATTATTTTGTATAAAGATTATTTCTTTTCTCAAGGACAACCTCTGAATGATGCTTAATATATAATACACACATATTTTTTAAAGACCATGTAACAAATATTATATGCAAAATTTAATAATGGAGAATATGATAGTTACATTGTCCAGGAGTTAAAATGAATCTATATTAAATAGTAACGATTATAAGGCCCAGAACAGTTGGCCAGCAGAGCAGAGGAAATGAAACGACAAGGACAAACACAGGGAAAGATTCCCAGGAACTTAACAACCGTGTTACGTTTGATTGGATGGAATGATCTTTAACTGCCCTTCGTTCTATTCTACATCCGAAAATGAGAGCTATTTCGGAGAGGAAATAAGCTTCGAAAAAATGAGAAAGTTAAACAGTTATGTAGTCACTTATTTTTTAACAACTGGATCATCTACATTTCCGTTTACTGAGTTGTTTTGCTGCGATGATGTGGGAGCAGATTCAGGAAGCCCGAGTCACCTGACACTCCTGCACTTTGCTCCACGGGGTGGGGGTGGGGGTGTCCATTTCCCAAGTATGAGCTCACAGGGCTGGAGAGCAGCTGTGACGCCCTCTTCCTGCAGGACCAAGTTACATGGAAATGACCTAAAACTAAGCTTTCTCTTTTTTTTGAGACTAGGGAAAACATAAACTCTTCTCTAAACTTTAAAATGGAAATATATTTACTGATTATTTAAATGGCTCAAAGGCAAGGATGATGCTTTTATCTTTCATTTGCTGGGGATTCTGTATGTCAAGTGATCTATCGGAGGCCATTAAATCTTTCACAGTCTTTTCCTGAAAACTATCATTGGTCTTTATTCATTGATGCATTAAATCATTGAATCGCTATTTTTTTGACCAGTTGGTGACACTGATTCTACTCAAATCCACCTCTGTGACCACTACTTTATGTGCACCCAGAGCCCCTAGGCAGATGGACCCCGAGAGTATGGGGACGGCTCTGAGCACAAGCGCAAAGTGCGGGGGTACCAACTCGGCGGGAATCCGCAGCTCTGTCTGCCCTGGAAGGACAAAGACGGCTGCCCAGAGGTGAGGTCCGGTACAGCTGGGACTCTGAACGCTCGTGTTCTCAGGGGAGATGGGCTCCAGGGCTGGAGGTGCCAATGCAAAGCAGGGCTGTCTTTGGGTTTTCTGATGTCATGTTAATAGTACAGACCGCACGGCTGACTCCCTGAGCAGTGAATTAAAACCAACTCCCACAGAAGATGAAGGAAGGAGCTGTGTGTGCAATGCACACACCCCTGCATGCTTGGGTGCCAGTCCCGGGGGCCCAGCTAGAGCACAGGCGAGGGGCTGTGTCATGGCTGCAGTGGGCTGCAGGCTCCTCTGCCACGCAGTTAGGGACCTGGGGCTGCTTCTGCCACACACCTTGTCCCGTTTCTATCTGAGGGATGCACTCAGCAAACATAGAGAGAATGTGCTGTGACTGAAACTCTGAGGGCCTTAACAGTGCGACTATTATGCAGGTGGTTCCATGGTGTGTAAATGCAGCACACACAGCGTCAGACACCAAGTGTTTAAACAGTTACTCGCCCCACCTGCTAGTGATTGGGCGGACAGGGTGGGGACACGATGGTAACAGGGAAACCGCTAATGTGATACCGGAATACGATGACATCACCACTGTCTGCCCTAAGAGGAAACATTTCCGTTTAAATTCCAAATAGGGACAACTTCCCAATATTGGGCCTGCAAAACCTCTTTCCTTCCTCCCCCCACCCCTTTCTTTTTGGTGACAGAATAGAGAAAATGCCGACCTAGGAAAACTGGAGTTCTCAGAGAATGAAGACACAAAGATCAGGTCAGAGAGACAGACAGATATAATTTCGACAGCCAGAATCACCTCTTCAGCAGTGCAGCAGAGGAACCAAAGCTGACCGTGGGACTCGACCAAGTCTTCAAAACATATCAGTGTAAACAAAACCTGCCACAAAGTTAAGAAGACGGAAGCAGAAGGCCAGGAACCCACAGGTAAGGACAGTTCCCAGGTTTCCTACATTTGTGTATTGGGGAGATGAATGTTTCCTGTGAGTCTATAATTACTTCCTGGCCTATGTGTGTGTTTTCCGGTGATCAGTGAGGCCATAAGTGCATTTCTATTTTCCTTCAAATTCTTGGTCAAATTTTCACCAAGAAGATCAAAAATGAATATTTAATGAAATCGTAACAAAAATGTGCACAAATCATAAAAGAAGAGGTCAGTGAATTGTCACAGAAATGAACACTCCTCTATACCAGCATCCAGGTCAAGAAAGAGAACCTTCACTGCACCTTGCAACTATACTCACGAAGCTCTCACGTCACTGCCCTCTGTCCCAAGGTACCTGCTATAACGACTTCTAACCTCACAGGTCCATTTTGAATGTATGCGCACTTACTGTAAATGGAACCATAGGGTATATACACATTTGCATCCGACTTCTTTCATTCAATGCCATGTTTGTGAGATTCATCCATGTTTTCCTATGTATAAATTCACACTGTCTTCTTAACACATTAATTTCACACTGGCTTCTCACCACATTAATGTTATGCTGAAGTATAACTTTTCTCTTTGAGAACCCAATTGCGGCAGAGATAGGGGCATCTTTTCCTGTGCATTATGTGAAGTCATCAGCTTAAACATAACAAGTGATAAGTAAAGCCTTGAGACGTCAGGTTCCTTGGAAACAAAAGGGTACCTCTCCTACTAATTGGGTGGGTACCATTTACTAAGGACTTAGGTTCTCTACGATTTCTCCATTTTGGATAAACGAAGCTGTTTTGATTACACAGCAATTTCCTCCAAGTGTTGTAGAATTCTTATATTTGAGACAGCCATACTTTATCTAATCCAGTACCAATTATTTTATTTCAGCCTTAAGTGCTATCAGGTGCCATGCCACAAAAGAGCAAAACACTAGGTAGTTTTAATTTCTGGTATGGATTTGAGAATGATGCCTTATAAACTTGGGTCAGTTTATATGTCCCTGGTCCAGCAAGAGAGTCATTTTTACTTCAGGGGGGCAGAGTGGTGAGCCCTGTACCAATCTGAAGAAAAGCTCACCAAGTCCTCAAGAAGGCGATAAAATTCCTCGGTGGTTCTGAAGGTCATCAGTCACTTTAGTGCTCAGAGACGTAGTTCTCACTCTCCCCAAACCACTAGAATTTGATAGTTCATATTAGGAAACTGGTAGAACAATGCTTGTCACTGCAGCTGTTATGGGGAAATATAATGGATAACGATGGAAATTTATGTGTTTAAATGGAAGGGGGGGGAGACACTTCCTGGACCGCAAGTCCCAGGTCCAGCAAATAGTGTGTCACCAGGGGAAGTGATTATCAAAGGTATTGAGAGCAGTCTTGATATTTAAAATAGTTAATTTCATATGATTTTCATAACATTATCAAAATGTGGTAAAATTCTTTACAAGTGGGAAGTCACAGGTCACTAAGAAAAATTCACATAACTGTTTTATTCTGAGAATGTATTCAGATTGTCTGATTACTAAACACAGAGCATTCTTTCCCTTCCATGATAATATTAAAATAGGAGAATCCTGAATTTATAATAAAATGAGTAACGGTGTGATAAAACTAGTCTCTGTATTTCTACTGTTTTTGCTACATGCAAATTATATTGGCAGTGTTTCAAATTAGGGTTGTAGAAGACATTTTAGTTTCTTTAGGTAACTTACACAACTTTTGAGCATAATCACATTTGAAATAGTCATCTAGTTACTAGAATGCATACTAATTTTAATTGAACTTTAGCAAATGTGGAGGAATAAACTTGGAGTAGAGATGAGTTGTGGTGAGAAAATGTTTGCTAAGGTGGTGTTTCACTGAACCTACAATACTGTAACCTGCAATGATACTGTTTATGCAATATCATTTCTAGGCATTCTTCTTTAACGACGTAAGTCTAAAAGGATTTTATAAAAGACAATAATGAATTGAAGACAATTCAAAGAAAATTGAAAATAGGAAATTCTTTCTTGGATTTTGAATACTACAACTGAATAAAACACTTCTAAAAGTAAGTAGAGATTTGAAAGCAATTGTTTAAATCATGATGGTGACAAGAAAAATTAGTATGAGCCTTAAACAGATAAGAAATAAATATAAGAGTCATTCCAGGGGTTACTTTAATTCCTGAAACTTTTGTCAATCAAAGCAAATGAAAACAACTGGAAAGCACAGAGTCAGGGCTTATCTAAGTGGTGAACAATAACTGTCAACGTTTACTCACGAGGTATTTGTGAAATAAGATTATTTTATGTAAATTGTACCTAAATTGGATCTATCCATCCACCCAGTCACTTATTCTTTCTTTCAAGAAAGCGCATGCTCGCTGCTGGCTGGACACTGTTGTAGGTACTGAGGGACACAAACCAGCAGGCCCACTCTCCAGTAGCTTTTATTCTAGTGTAAGGATCTCAGCAAGGAAACCAATCTGCAATAAAATTTGATATAGTTGTGATAATGTCTGTAATTTTAGAAAGTTGGAATAGACGGTGTGGCATTATGTATGTGCTGGTTTGTTCAAGTCTCAACTCCAAGGCAGTTGCTGAAACTGAAATATTATACTCCAGTAATTGTCAGAAAGGCAGAAATATGAACTCAGAGGCAATTACTAACAAGAGTTCTGTTATTGGTACCTTCATAAACACTTCATGTTTTCATGACCACAACAGTCTCTACTGATGAAATTAAATGCATTCAAGATGTTTGGGTGGGGTAAAATATTCTGGAGACACACCCACCTTCACACACTCGGAGTGTGATGCCAGCAAACCCCGTGTCCTCCCTGAGATGTAAGGCCAAAGACTTGGTCCACAGATGGTTCTCTATCTGGCCCCTGATGGTGTGGATTTCTAGTTGCAGGACGCCAGCAATAAGAGTAACTAACTTTGCCCCAAAGTAATCCTGTCTGCCTTAAATGAGCCTTTAATAAAAGGCGGTTACCAGATTACCTACAAGGACAGACAGCTGGGACTTCATGGTTTATAGAACAGTTTGTAAATGTTTTTGGTGCTTGCTAGTAAATGTTTTATAAATCTTTGGATGAGTGGCAGAATTTGTTCTCATTACACTGTAACAGTTTTCACTGTGCTGTGACAGCAAGGTTATGAGGGAGTGGTTCACCTTCACTTTCCTCTGAAGCTTCTGTGGCTCCCACGATGTACGACGATGAATGTAAGAGCTCGTATGACAGATGTCAGTGTAAGTAAGTTCATAAAAGCAACAAAGTGTTATAAAGAACCATAAAACAGTGCCAGGTGAGTGTAACTAGGGTGTAGGTGGAGAGGGGATCTTATAATGCAGTCAGGGACGTCCTCAGTGAGACGATGGCAGTTTAACATAAACAGGGACAAAGTGTGGCAGCGAGACATCGAGACTGGTAAAAAAAAAGGGGTAAGTAAATTTAAAGACCCTGAGGTGGGAGCAAGCTGTGCACACTCAAGAGCAACTGAGAAAACCAGACCGTTTGTGCAGGACGAGCGATGAGGACGACACTGAGAGAGAAGGTCAGGGAAACAAGCAGGGGTCAGACGGTACAGTGTCTTGCTGACCATCAGTTTGTTTTCATTCTGAATTAATGGCAGGCCACTGGAGGAATTTGAGCAGGAAGGTAATCTTACCTGACTTACATTAGAAGCTTAGCTTCCTGGCAGTCGTGTGCACAATAGGTTTTAAAATAGCAAGAGCACAACCGTGAGACCCGACGGGCATCCACCACGTAGTGCAGGTAAGAGGTCATGGAGGCTTGGCTCACCGCACAAATGGAGGTAATACGATCACGTCACTGTGGGGATGTGTGTTTAGGAGAAGCCAACAGGACTTCTTACTGGGTTAATGAAGGATGCGAAAAAAGCTGTAAATGTGAGGAAAAAAGGATGCTGGCAACTTGGACTGTTAAGTAATGGAGGTGGTAAGACCTTCTTACTGGTGGGATATGGTGTTGGATGAAGCAGGCAGGACCAGAAGCAGAGTGTGAGAAAAGAACATCGTCAAGGACGAAGGCTGCCCTTCTGGCAATGGAAGTCTACGTGGCTTGGGTCAACATCCCTGCGGAGAGACACTACAAAAGCTACCGATGTGTAAAAATAAAATAGTTATTAGAAGGAATCAGAGAAATGTTCCACAGAGAGCAACTGCAGGCCACGTTCTGGGCGAGAACAAAACGAGAGGATGGAGCCCAATCGGAGGCCACTTCCTTACAAAGTGAGGGTCTTCCCAAAGAGCTCCGAGAGCTGGAGAAGCTGAGCAAAGCTCCAGACACACAGACTGGTGAGGGGCAGTTCTCACGGGGGGAGTCAAGTTCAACAGAAAAGTAGGCGTCCACATGAGCACACCAGGCTTTCAATTTGCACTTCAGAAGGCTTCAACTTAGAGAAATACTGAACAGAAAACCGACCAGTCCATCTCTGAATATTTGCAACTAAATGAAGGGAATCTGAGATGACTATTGCCTCTAGCCTAGACTCCAAGAAGAAAACAAAAAACAAAAACAAAAGCAAAACAAACAACAACAAAAACCTGTGTCTGGAAGAAGATACTAGAGCTCATAATCAGCTCTACAATTTTTCATATATAATGTCCATTTATTAAATAACAACCTGGCAGATGAGAAAAGATGGAACTAAAAATCAAGAGAAAAAATAGAAAATAGAAGCAAGCCCACAAGAGACATAGAAAATGAAGTTTTGAGTCATGGCATTTAAAATAAACAGTCTGATGCTTTCCAAAAATTAAGTGACAGTTTGATAATTTGGCAGAAAACTGGAAAGTGGGAAAAAAAGAGCAAAGTGGCAATTCTATCACTAAAAAACATAATTACAGATGGCTAAAATTAATAGCCAAATAGATGTAACAGAATAGAGAATTACTGATTTGAAGATAAACCAGAAGAAAATATCTAAAATGAAGTCCAGACAAGAGAATGAAAAATACACAAAATGAGTACATGAAGTACTCAAAATTTCCAAAATTTAGGAAATTGAAAAGCAGATTACAAATTTCATTTGAAAAATCCAAGGGCTAAGAATAAATCAGACAATTTTAAATTGAATAAAAAAAAGTGAGGGTAACTCCATCCGATACCAAGATTTATTATAAAGATACAACAATTGACACTGTGTGGAATTGATATAAAAAGAAAGAAATAGATAAGTAAAACAGATTAATTAGCTCCAATTTTGACTTATTCATATACAGATACCTTATTTATGACAAATTTAGCATGGTGGAGCATTTGGGTAAAGACAGACAATTTAATAAATGGTGCTGACTCAATTAGTTACTCCTATGGGAAAGATGAAATAATCTCTACTTCATACATTAAACTCAATTTCAGTTGGATTGTAGATCTAAATGTGAAATTTAAAAATGTTTTTTTAAAATATAACAGAGACATATCTTGATGAAGCTGAGGTGGAGTAACTTTTCTTAAGGGACACAAGAAACAGAAACACGAACAAAAGACTAATAAATTTGGCTACATAAAATTTAAGAACTTCTGCTCATCAAAAAAAAAAAATGCCATTATGAGAGTAAAAGGCAAGCTCTAAAGTGGGAAAACATAATTGCAACATAGATGACTAATGAAGGGCTTATATGCAGGATACATAAATACTACCATGATTCAGTAAGAAAAAGGCAGGCAAGCCAATTTTTAGAAAACTGGACAAGAGATTCCGACAGGCTGATTATTAGGTTGGTGCAAAAGTAATTGTGGTTTAAAAGGTTAAAAATAATTGCAAAAAATGCAATTACTTTTGCAGCAACCTAATAGAATAAGAATATTCAAGGGTCTAATAAGAATATGAAACTGTGTTCAACCTCATTAATCACAAATGGGGTAATTAAGATCATAATGAACTGTCACTACTCATTCAAGCGTTAGTAATGGAAACATCAAAGAATATCAACATCAAGTGATTCTAAAAAATGTGGAACAAGTGGGACCCTCATAGGCAGTTAGAAATAGAAACTGATACAGCCACTTTGAAAAAACTACTAAACCTCAACACACACACACACACACACACACACACACACACACACTTTATGACCCAGCAATATGACATGAAAATAAATTAACTTCAGTACAGGCAACAGAATTGATTAAAATTTCACAGATACAATGTGGAGTAAAAGAAGCCAGACAAGATAATTCACACTTAAGAATCTGTTTATGTAAAATTCAAATATAGGCAAATTAACCCACGATGCTATTAATTAAACACAATTTGAACTTTGGGGATGAAGAGAAGAGTAATTAAAACTGATCCTGAGAAGGGTTTCTGGGATGATGATAATCACAAGGAACCCTCAGCACTTTTCTCAGCTTTCTGAAGTATCAAAGTGGATGGTTCTCAGGAAGATATTTGGAAGTTTCTAGAAAAACACCATGTCAATAGTCTGCCAAAGCCTACACCCTGCCTACTTTTCATCCAGTATCTCAATTTGTTGTGAAAGTCTCTGGTGCTTGTTGACATCTAAACCTATAACCTGCCGTCATGGATTCTGGGAAATATAGTTCCCAGTCTTCCAGCCTCTGCGATACAAGGAAAGGGGTTGGGGGTTGGGGGAGGGGAGTGGTACCAAATTGCAGAAAGAAAATCCAGCAAATCAAACAAATTTTATTTAGAAAATCAAACCAGGCAATTATGACAGATGGAAGGTTGAAAGTTTATGCAGAAATAAGCATTATGGGATATGACTTGCTGTAGAGACCAGTTTAGAGTAAGTAAGGAAACAAAGGGTGTATATGTGTATATGGAGAACGTGAAACAAATGGATCGGACGTGTCAAAAGGGTTGAAAACATGCAAACATTTTGGAACAGGGATATGAGAGCTGGAAAGATAGTGTGCATTGGTCTGTTTAACTTGCCATAACAAAACACCATGGACTGTGTGGCTTAAACAATACAAATGTATTTCTCCCAGGTTTGGAGGCTGGGAAATCCAAGGTCAAGGTGCTGACTAATTTAGCTTCTGGTGCAGACTCTTCCTGGCTGGCAGGTGTGTGCGTCCTCACACAGCGGAGAGAGCAAACCCTAGCCTTTCTTCCTATTATGAGGGCACTTACCCTACCAGGTCAGGGCCTCAGCCATCCCTGTGACCTCATTTAACCCTAAATGACTTCCTCAGAGGCCCAAGTCTAGACACTGGGAGGGTCAGGGCTCCAGCACAGACATGTGGGGTGGCACAAATGTTCAGTCCACAGCAGACAGAGGACAAGGTCAAGAGAGTGGACTCTGTACCTCCCGCTGCGAGAGGATTTAGGTTTGAAAATGACAGCGTAGACCGTACCTTTGAGACGGACGCGTAACACTGCAGGTTAGCAGGAAGACTGCCTGTTTCACTCATGACCCAGATTACATGCATTCACCCTCCTCCCCTTTTTCTCTCTTTTTCCCCCTTTGTCTTCAAAACTAGTGTCACCTGAGTGCTGACCACAAGCTCGGAAGGCTCTTATCTCGGGTGACCTCGTGGCCGGCCTCCTATTTTCATCTCTCGATTCAATATCATTTGGGACCACCTACAACTTAAAAGGGAACGCCTCATACGAAATTCTCTAGTTTTCAGTAAAAATTAAAATTTGTTTTTATATTGAAACTCATTTGTAATTTTAAACCAGACTAGTTGGAAACTAAAGGGAGCATGGGATTCTAAGTGACTGGGATTGTTTCGCGTGGACACAGTTGCACAAGGCCTGGATCTACAAGGGACGTTCGGGAGTGTGGAGTAGCAGAGCTCACGGCCAAGCTCATGTTACCTCTTCTCCATGTGACTGTCTCCTGTGTAGTTGTGGACCGAGGGGAGGAGAGCCTCAGGCCGGAACACGACACCACTCACACTCAAGGAGAACGGGCAGCTATGGATTGGTCAGAGTTGCATATTCCTGGCTTCTGTGATAACAGCTGTGGTCACGGAGACAATTAGAGATCCAGGGGTCCTCCAGGAGTTTTCATCCTGCATTCCCCTGGAGGAGAACTGTCATTTCCTTTCTGTGCCTCTTACGGGCCTTGGACATCCGGCTCAGGGAGCCCAGAGGAGCCCCTGAGGACTGAATTATCGGCTCTTACGCCTCAGCAGCTGCTCTCAGATCTCCTCAGGACCTGACTCTGTGCTCATATTTGGGGCTGGGTATGAAAACAGAAAGGCAGGAGCCCTACTTCGAACCTTGGCCTCTGAGGCCCATGTAGGTTAGGGAAAGGTGTCTACCTGGGCTGTGGCATAGGTTTGAGACCAAAGCCCTGACTGTCACAGTAACAAAAAGCGTTTTGCCTTATTATCTGTGAATGCCTTCTTCAGGCACACTGGTAAGGGACGCAGGTACTTCTGTTTCCTTGGTGCAATTCTATCTTAACCAATCATCATCCTTTAATTATAGTACCATATGTTCAAGAGCAGTTACCAAAAAATCATTTTCCTCCTCTACAGAAATTCATAGTCTAGTTAGTATATTACTAGCTCATATTACTAAAGACTCATAATGACACAGGTAGGTACTGATCCACTTATAGACACATTTAAAACAGTGGCGTGTGTGTGTGTGTGCACGTGCTTAGTCACGCAGTGTCTATAAAAGCTTGTGGTGAGTGTTTAATAAATCTGTAATGAAGCATGAATTGATGTTCCATGTGTTACTAGGTATTCTCTTAGAATAACAAAATAAATGAAAAACAAAGAAAACCCCTAAAGGGGAAAGTAAAGGATCAAAAGATTTGCTGTCAAGAGTCCCCAGAATCAATGAACAAGAGGAAGATACAAAAGGAAATAACGTATTAACTGATCTCTAGTTAGTTTTCTTGTTTTCTAGGCTTTGGGAATCTGTGTTATCAACACTGTGTGTTTTATAATCAATAATCTGACTAAGCTGGTGGCTGAAGCAACAATAGAAATCAAGTGTTTCTGGGCGTAAGTGTGAACTGTCTCCAGTAGCCGGGAGACCTGCTCCTTACACCAGCTTCTGTCGCCGCTTCTCTCCAGATGCTGGGTGATCAAAGGCTGAACAATAAGAACTTCCTGCAATAAACTGCTGTTACACATGAGCAGCGAAATGGCCTGTCAGTCGTTTTTATAGGAAATACACTGCCTTAAATTTGCATAGTGCAATACTAACAACATTTTCTTGTACATTGTTTTGGCTTGCCGGCTCATGTCATTTATCAGTCAATTTATAAGTGACACGGTCTTATACAGCATTTCGTGGCACTACTTCCTTCTATTTTCCTACTTTTGGGTATTGGTGCAATGTCAACAATAAATCTTCTTTTGCTGGGCATAGCAGAGCGTCAATCTAATGGAAGGATCTGAAACTTATTATTCTTAACACAGCACTGAAGAAACTTCACGAACAACTGGACACTCCCTGTGTTCCCAATTCCTGTTAGACAGGGAAGTCAGCGATAAAAGACTTTCCTCGGCCCTTCAGGAATAGCTAGCCACACAAGTCAAAATATTTTTCTAGATATTTTTTTTGAAATCTTTTCCAAAACAGTTTGAATTATCTTTATTTAGTTGAGCAGCAACTGAAGTCAAAAGCCTTGTTTTGTAAACACATTTAAAATAAATGAATGCATTTTATCAACTTAGAGAAGTTATTTGCTTTATTCAAATAAGTTGCACATTTTTTGTCTCCTAAGTTTCCATTGTTTTGAAATCCCCATGTGTCTTCAGAGCAGTACACTGAAACCATAACAACAACAACAAAAGCTAAGAACACCGCAAAGGAACGCTGCACAAAGCCGGAGGCAGCGTGTGCACACGGAGAGCTTCCGGGAGAGGCGCTGAGACACAGCTGAGGCCACACAGGTGTCGTTTCAAGCACTGAGTAACTGTAACAGGAGCGCTTCAAACGTCCCCGCAACACTTACTGTGTGGGGTGAGGACTAACAGAGACCAACTTCCCCCTGGCAATGTGTTTTCTAGACTCCACGGACACCAGTTTTAGATGCTGGCTCCAGAGGCATTTTCCTTTCTGACCAACACCCTCTGGGGCAATGAGAGGAAGACCCCCCAGGGTACAGAGAAAGGAAGACATGAGGTCCAGCCTTTCTGCGGGTTCCCCTGGCTGGGGTTCCCTGTAGGTCCTCAGAGGCGGATGAGGGCTCAGTCACTGCAGTGCAGGAGTTGTCCCCCAACTGTGGGGAAACCAAACCTGGGAAGCACGTGGCAGGCCAGGGACAGCTCTGCACACAGGCCCCGGGCTTCATCTGTCAGTGAGCAGAAAGGGCTGTTTCCGTACCTATCGGTCACACCACCTCCTGGACAATTTGTGTGGCGTGCACACTGTAGGAGGCTCAGTGCTGTTATCTGTGGCTCCGGGTGCCTCTGTCAAACTGTGTAATTGCACTGCACTTCATTTCTCTGTGGGTGATGTGTGTGAAAGTGTGTCCTGTCCTTGGGTTTTCTCCTCTCAGACACGAAACATAAAAACAGGCAGCGCTTTCTGCTTTTCAGAAGAGAAACAATAAAATGCGGGTATGTCTCCACAGCAGGATATCGCTGTACAAGCTGAGCCCAATTCCCCCCAGGCCGACTCTACAGCTTGTTCTAAAGGTACCTCTGGCAGCTGGGTTTCCAGCATGCAAGGATCAATGGACTGTTATCCATATTAGATGTAACAGAGAAGAGAAGGGACCGGTGTTATCCGAATGCCTGCAAAACTAAGGATGCCAGTTCATTTAACTGAATTCTCAAAACAACTTCTTGAAGTAGAAACAATTAGCCTCATTTTATTAATGAGGAAACTAAAGATTAGGTTGCTTATAGGCCAAGCTATGACTGACATTGCCTTAGAGCTGGCACTGAAATCTAAGAATCTCTTTCACCAAGTTCTTTCTCCTTCACCACACTATCTTCCTTGCCCCAAGTCAAGCACCAAAATGCATTGGCTATGTAGAATTTCCACTGGTTAAACAGAGTAATTTTTCACGTAAATACAATGTTTGAGGCTATATATCAAATTGATTTTTTACTAAATTTATTGGGGTGACAATGGTTAGTAAAATTATATAGTTTCAAGTGTACAATTCTATAATACATCATCTCTACATTGCATTGTGTGTTCACAGCCCAGGTAGACACAAAACAGATTTTTAAATGACTTAGTTACTTATCTACTTGCAATTGTAGAGAACTGGCTGGTGGTGCTTTCTGCTTTAAAATAATCCTGTCTATTAATATTTCAGAGAGGGTTTGTCTATTTCTGAAAACTCTGGGGATGAAGTCTGATAAATTTTCAGGCCAAATCATCGAGTTCATTGAAAAACGTGGTTAGACGATACAAAGTGTTACAGACTGAATTGTGTGGCATCCCCTCCCCCTAAATTCATATGCTGAAATCCTAGCCCCCAGGACCTCAAAATGTGACTGTATTTGGAGACAGGGTCTTTTAAGAGGTAAATAAGTCAAAAAGGTCATATCGTTGGGCCCTAATCCAATGGCATCTGTGTCCTGTAAGGGAAGGAGATCAGGAACCGACATATCGAGCGAAGGAAGACGTGAGGACAGCCGTCCACAGGCCAAGGAGAGAGGCCACCAAAAACAACCCGCCGATACCTGATCTCAGATCCCGAGCCTCCGGAGTTAAGAGAAAATAATGTCTTTTGTTTAAGTCCCTCAATCTGTGGTACTTTGTTGTGACAGCCCTAGCAAACTCAGGTATCATCTACTTAATACCCTAGGAACTGAGGTTTTCTGGCTCATATCTTCAAACAGTACCACTTGGAAGCAATTTATAGCATATAGAAATAACCCATAATAAGATATAGGAAGAGAAATAACAGTCACCCAACATATTAAATGTTAATGAACAGTTGTATTTGTGATGGTGTGAAGAAACACTCTGGACATGACACGAGTGTTTAGAGTCTATAATGAGGTTGGATGAAATATAACAGATCGGTGGGTTATGTTTTTAAGAATGGAATAATAATGTGACGAACATAAATTACAAGCCTGACATTGTATGCTGGTAGTCAACTGCCTACACAATTTGCTGTGTGGACAGAAGATGCTTGCGCCCTCCTCAGGCCTCTCCCGGCAGGCCACAACGTGTTCAACACCACAGGGCTCGCCACTCCTTTGCTGGAAACTATCAAAGAGTTCTGTCAACATGCAAATTAGTCACCTAGGTAGAACAACAAATGGGGGTTTGAATTATTCACTAACACGACAGCACAAATGGATGTCACAGATTGTACAGCCACCACGTAGCCTGTTCCTGTGGCAAATGGACACCAAGTTCCGGGGGTGAATGGCTGAAGCTGACCTGGGTACAGTATTACGGGGGAGGGTGCGGGCAGACGGAATGGCGACACTAAAACTGGGAGGAGGTATGTGAGGATAAAACGTCCCCCAGGCAGAGAAAGGTTATTTGCTTTCACCTTGAACTGGTGCCACATAAAAGCACGACAGGAGATGTGGGCTCATTTGCCATTTATGACCTGACAGTGATTGCAGAGAGGTGGCCGGTGGTGACAGACACACAGCGGACACTTAGTTCATACAGTCGTGCACCTGATGTGAGCTACACCACACTGTGTCAATCACAACACTTCCAGAAGGAAGTGGAAGCGACACACATGCCAGGTGTTAGGACATTCTTTGTTTTTCTCCTCTTGGCCTTTAGCACCCATAGGGTGAACCAGATAGCACTGTCAACATTTGACCATTCTGACATACAAATAGAGCGATTTTCATGTAATATTACTGCCTCCTTTTACTCTCAAGAGTGTCTGCATTTGATAAGAAATTCTCATTGCCCAAAGTAAATATCGGTGGTATTTTCCCAGGATTGTCTGGTAATGGTTTTCCTCATTTGTTTTAATTGGCAATAATCATTTGTTGGATTTAGAAATGCATTTTACTTGTGAAAGCATGAATGCGTGCCCCCCACACACACACTCGCACACACTCACAACTCTAGTGAGAGTAAGAACCAAGAACAAGAGCCAAATTCTTCCACTACAAAATGTGAGAAATACAAGAAAATATTTTTATAAATTAACATTTTCAAAAGACCATCATCTTAGCTTGCAGCTTTTAACTGTCACCTATCTTTCTGGAGGGAGAAAATGAAAATATTTTAAATGAAAAGATAAATTTCACTGTGTCCCTAGGAGGAACTGATCGGATTTCTTGCATAAAGGAAACCTAAAGATTGCATTTTCCCTCTTACTACCTGGTAGAGCTGCCTCAAACCAAATTGTGTGGCTATTGGAACCTCTCCTAGGACCACGACACAGACAGTTGATAATTAACTTTGCCAGACGGCCAGCAGCCGAAACCAGTTGTGGAGCCGTGCAGACATGCACCAGCTCTCATAAAGAGAGTGAATGGACACTTGCCTGATGAAATAACATCATTTTTACAATTGTGATAAATAACCGTTATTGCTTCATGGAACTTGAACCTCAGTTAGTTACTCTTCCTGGTTTAAAATAATCCACAATCTAAACTCGGGGACTGAAATTGAATTACCAAGTCCCAATAAAACTAAGTCTGGCCTTTATCTCTAGTATTGCTATTTCTGTCATTCACTACCTGATTTGTTTTGTTTTGCATTTGTTTCTTTGTCCTTTATTTACCTTCGAATAAGTCAGCAAAGCCAGGGCCTGTGAGTCACGGTCACTGCCAACATGGCTGCTAACTGGCATTAAAGCACGGACTGGCTTTCCAAGCACAGTTGTGCCTTCCTCATTCCACTGATGGTCGAGCTGCTGAAGGAACAGAGGAGGGAGAGGGTTTACTGCCAATTATCTACGCGAGAGAAACCCACAGCCTTGACAAATGCAAAAACAGGGCCTCTGCAAAGAAGCTGCTCAGACACAGCCGTGCACCGTGGTGTGTGTGTGTGTGTGTGTGTGTGTGTGTGTGTGTGTGGGAGGGGGGCAGGGGCTTAAGCTGCACACTGCGAACGCCCCAGGCAGGCTCAGCTTTTACTAGACGTGAGGCTAAAAATCCCTTTGGGCCCAGCTGTTCTTTTCCAATGTAAGAGTCACTGAGCTGATGAAGCTCATTTATTTAAACTTTGCGTTTTATTGACCTGCTCTCTAGTATGAGATTATTCTTTGTACACAGACCTGTAAATCCTAAGCGCAGCAAGGAAGGCACCAGGCAGACCTGGTAACACACGCACTGAAATTTAAGTCCCACCCGTGAGTGGGACTCTGCTGTGTACGGTGAGCATCGGGCCGACGGCGCAATTCAGCACCAAGTCGCCTGCGTCCGCCTGGGCGGATGACAGGGCTGCTTCCGAAAGCGCGATCACCAACGACTGAGGAATGAAACCAGCGATTCACGCCAAGCGGCTCTGCCTCGTTTCGCGACGATGACGAAGTGCAGACACACGACGCACGCAGTGAAAGCCGCACAGTTTATGCGTGTGTGTGGGGAGCAGCCTCACACCCTGCGGTCTGCGCGGTTCCCACGGAAGGAGGAGAGAGACGGGCTCCCGGGGACACGTGCGCGTCTCACCGCCACCCGAGTCGCACGTCCTGCCGTCACACGCGGCAGCGTCCCCCTCATTTCCAGAAGACGCGTCCCCCCCGCGCTGACTGCCCCTGTCCCCGAAATGCCCCGTAGGCTGCTGCTCATTCTTTTATTAATCCGTCCCTTCACTTGACATATATTCTTTCCTGAGTGTCCCTTTTGTGCCAGGCGGGTGCGAAGAGGGACCGACAAGAACAAGACAGCGTCCCTCCACGCTGGGAGCCCAGCCCACGGTGGCTGCCCCCGCGCGGCCAGGCGACCGCAGACACGCGCCGCCGCACACAGACCGTGGAAGGGGGCACGGTTGGGAGGCAGAGCGAGGTGACTTCACAGGGAAACCCACCCAGACGTGAGCGCAGTCTCCCTAGCCCCTGGCTGATGGATTCTGGCCAGTCCCAAACCGGTGTGATTCTCCATTTCCTATTTGTAAAATGGGAACAGTGACGCTTGTCCTGCCACATGGCTAAGGATTGGAGAAAATGCACGCCGAGCACCTGGAACTTAACAACACTGAGAAGCACGCGGGCTGCTTCCTGTGAGGCCTAGTCAGCCACGCAGACAGCAGTTCTGCAGGGTCCTTGTGTTGGTAGAAATTCTTTAAATATTTGAAAGTGGTGGAATGACAGGGTCAGAATGGCGCTTAGAGAGATGAGTCTGGCAATGTGAGCAGGGAGGTGGGCGGGGGAAAGCCTGCAGAGCGGAGACAGACACCGTGGAAATAATTCAGGCATGAAATTAAAGGACCCGAAAGTAGAGGGTACGAGGCATCCCAGGTGACTAGGCTGATAAAGTGGAAAAGATTTCTTGAGGCACAGAAATGGCTCTTTGTCTCCAGAAGAGCAGGGAGAAGGGAGCTTGCACCTCCCATGAAATCAGGTATTAGGTTGGTACAAAAGTAATTGCAGTTTAAAAGGTTAAAAATTGCAAAAACCGCAGTTACTTTTGCACCAACCTAATATCTTAGGCATTTTACCTCACTCGCATCTCCCAACTATTCTATGATAGTCACGCTGTTCCCTCCTTTTTGTGATGGGAAAACACTGGGAAGGTTAATTGATTTGTCGGAGGACAGACAGGTAGCAAGTACTTCAGCAAGATCCAAGCTCTGGCCTTTGGATGCTAGAATACACCAGCCACCTGCCGTTACCCTACCCCTCTTAGGCGGCAGTGGTGACTTTCCACACTGGAAAGCAAGAGAGGGTGAGGTAGGTAATGAGAAGTACCATATTTCCCAGAAAATAAAACAAAATGGAAAATAAGCCCTAGCATGATTTTTCAGGATGCTTGTAATATAAGCCTTACCCCAAAAACAAGCCCCAGTTAAGACCGTCAGCCAGATGGATGCATTTAGTACGTCCGTTGCAACACACGACAGATGTATTGAATTATGAAATAATATTAATATATAATTAAATATAAATAAATAATATTATTGACATTAATACTTAGAATAAATGATAATACAAATTATAATTAAGTATTTGTAAATACCCAAGCGGGCGCCTTTGGAGGAGAGGTAAACACCTATGTAAAGAGATAAACTCGAGACTTATAGCCGAATGACCAATCGGAGAGCAGACACAACGCACAAATAACATGTGCACATGATAACGCATGGACGTGGTTGTGTCTAATATGAATCTTCATAATTCAATACGTCGTGTGTTGTAACAGACCTACTTAATGCACTCGTGTGAAATAAAGAGACGTTTTCTGAAGTTTGGTGCCTGCAATTTTTCGTCACTTTTGTGTGGACCATCATTCTTAACTGTCATTTTTGTTGTCATTCCCGTACTTTTTCATTCCATGGATGTTAAAAGGTAATTTGGTTAAAAAATGTGAATACCTTAAAAACTTTCCCAGCCTGTCGAATCCAAACATATGGTGGACAAAGTCCGTGAGTTTGGCTGAACAAACAAGAACACCCATCACCCTGGTCACCTACTCGAATCATCTGCTGACTCGCCCTGTTCTCCACGAGAGTTTTAAGAACGCAGGTGGAGCTGCTGAGTCTGGCAGGATGCTTGAGATAAGTCCATGTTTATAAATAACAGACGCGAGAACTAGTAGACCATACTAAGAAAGTGAGAACGGAAAGGTTACATATTAAATTGAAAAATATCTAACATTTAAGGTAGCGGCAGTAAAGCCTTCTTCTCCACAGAATGTTAATCACAGACCTCACTGTTTGCCTGACATTTGTATAATTCTCCCAACTGCTGTAAAAAAATCCCCTAAATAGAGAACACGGACATTTTACCAAGTCAGAGAGAGTAGAATAAATATGCACTGCATTCATTTCCACATAATATTTCACCAGTTAGATATCTTAACAAAACTCTGACAAAACTCGGCTGTTTTCTGTTTGTTTGCTTTCAAGAGACAAGCATTTTAAAAATGACATTGAATGACAGCAATGGTAAGAAGTCATTTAGCTATGTATCTTGTTTTATGGTGGGACTAAGTCTAAATCGACAGCAATGTGCCCCAGACGTATTGACTTTCACATTTTACAGCTTCCCGTGTTAACAGGATCTCTTAAGGAAAAAGGAAAAAAATGATCACAGCTAGTCTAACTCTCTCCACCTGCAGCTGGGTCCACTTCTGTCATGTCTGCGGTCTCCACCTTTACGTAGTAGCGTTCATGTGCTTAGCGACAGGTGACCTTGGCTAGATGCTGGGGGTTTGTGAAACCAGCACAAGGTCACAGGCTGGGAAAGTGGCGGTGCAGAGACAAACAGATATTTCGTGAACAATTGTTAAGGTTCTTCCTAGTTCTTTTCTGCGGCTCCTAAAACAATAGGGTTGTGTCTCCTTGTGGAGGCACAAGGCTGTGTGATGACACAGAAGTCGCATCCCCTGCTCCTTGGCCGTCGTGGGTCTGTGAGACACAGCTTCTCGTCCCTGCATTGTCCCTCCTTAAGGTAGGTCTGATCCTGCCACACAGGGAACTTTTCAAAGAGGACTTTTGCCAACAACAACGACAACATGTTTATTTGTGTGACTTCCTGAGCCCCCTCTGAGTATTTATGTGTGGAGACAGTGCTGTGGGATAAGGGTGAAGAAGCGGAGGGATGAGTAGTCAGCTTTGTAACGTTAACATGCAATTCTCAGGGACTTCCTCACAGAACCAGGCACGTTCTTACAGAGGAGCTAAGCTTAGAGACTGAACATAAATCTCTAGAAAGAGAAAGTAATATCTGAAAACTCTGCTGGTCTAGGTCGAGACCTAAGAATATGAAAGAAATAGCACTATAGCCCTACCTCCTACCTACTGTGTTTCCCCGAAAGTAAGACCCAGCCGGACAAGCAGCTCTACTGTGTTTTTTGGAACAAAAATTAATATAATAAGACCCGGGCTTATTTTACTATAATAGAAGACCGGGTCTTATCTAACATAATGTAAGACCGGGTATAATATAATATAATATTGGGTCTTATATTAATTTTTGCTCCAAAAGACACATGAGAGCTGATGGTCCGGCTGGGTCTTATGTTTGGGGAAACACGGTAATGCGGTATGCCCTGACATTTTCAGGTATTTCCTGTTCATACTGCATGGTAATATGCGGGGTTCCCGATTTGAAAATCAGTGCTGAGTTCCTCCTCATACATCATATATCGGGGGTGCTAAAAAATGTATCCGACTGGACACTTGGGTCAATGTTGCTCAAGCAGTAGGTCGCCGTCATCAGAAGTGTCTGGACGCTGAAGGGAACCACTTTGAGCACCTCTTGTAATTGCAGGAGTCAAACGTGACTTGTGTTCATCTTTTGTTATCGGTATATATTGAGTATGACAATTTTAATACAGTTTTCCTTTCTTAAAATGCACATATATATACACATATGTATGTATGTGTATATACATATTTTTTGTATCCTCTGTGTCTGCCCGTCATTGCTGCCCCCTCCCATGCCAGCACGCTGATATAACTAAAAGAGTGACATGTCAAACAATAAATGTTTAGCAAGCATAGCAAATTAAGTTAGTTCACTATAAATTATTATGATGTCATTAAAACATTGAAGACGATACATCAATACTAAGACACGTTTACTACATGTTAGGGGGTCATAAGAACAAGGGTATGACTTACATTGCAATTACTATTTTACTATTTAAAAACAGTAGGTATATGAAAAATGGCTCGAAGATACATTCTCGAATGATAATGGAGTTTGCCTTGGGGTGAAGGATAATCACAGACTATTAATATCCTCTCTTCTTTTCCAGACCTACTGAAACACAACCATGCTGCATCTATAATACTATAATTGAAGTATTTAAGAAACAATTGCTTCTCAACCACACTTCCAAGGGAGGAGAAAACAGAGGAGGAGGCAATTAACTCTGCCATAAAAGATCGGCTTGAGAATGCCCGTTTGAGGCAGTTATGGCAAAGTGGGGAGAGCACTAGAGGAGTGCGAGCTGCAGGGGGCAGACAGCGGTGTGGGCCTCCCTGCCAAGTCCAGGGTACAAGCCCGAGGCCCCAGGCCCGAGGCCTGGAGAAAGGACCGCATGGGGTGAGGTCACCGAGAGGAAGTTGGGAGGCGGTTCCACCCAAGGAATTGCTGAGACTGTGAGGACAGGAGACTGAGCAACGTTAACGCATCCTTGGGCGTAACCGCTAAGATGGGGGGCAGGGGCAGGGGGTACGGCAGAGCTCTGCTAGACCCAAATTCGTCTCCTGAGTAAGTCCCCTTGCTTCGCACACCCACCACCTACCAAGCTGGAGCGGCAGCCAGCTTTGGATGGCACCGAAGCTCCCAGGTTTGGAAGCAACGTGGGTGGAGGGTCAGGTGGAGCTCTGCAGGGACTGGGGGTCTTGTCACTGTTGACAGCCCTGAACAAAAGGTTCCAGCACTGTCTGGACCCTGGGCCCTGAGCCAGGCTGGGGAGGTGTCTTCTAGGGTTGTCCTCCCAGCCACGCACACAAGGGGTCTTGGCAGAGAGGCCTGAGGAAGACCTGTCCCCAGGACGCAGAGGAGGGCACCTGGGAATGATGGCACCTGGGTTCCGGAAGGGACAAGGAGGGCATGACCTCGCGCTCTCCGCCTGTCAGGCATCGCAGTGCACCCGCCGTGTCCCCAGTCTGCAGCAGTGCACCGGCTGTGTCCCCAGTAGTCAGCCAGGCAAAGCCTCGGGAACCCCGTGGAGGTTTGACCAGGAGCTGAGCCCCTCAGCTTGGGCTCAAATGGAGAAGGCAGGCTGCGGAGGCCATCACTGCAGTCTGGGGCCCCTGAGACTTTTGAACGTGACAGTGACAGAAAAATGTAAGTTTTAGAAAGATAAAGCTTTAGAAGATAAGGGGCGCCTTGGGGGGAATGGCCAGCAGAGGAGACATGAAGTCCCAGGGTGACGCCTTCAGTGTCCAATGGCAGAGCCACTTCCAAAATCATAAAGCAATCTGTAATGAAACCAGGAGAAAATAAAAGACTTGTGGATGCAAATTAAAATCAGTTTCTTTCATCTGCATCCCTGAATTTAATTTCAATTCAGTTCAAAGTTGTGTTTCTATTCACTGATCTACCATTAGTATAGTTCAATCTTTTTAACTACCTTTAAACTATTCTACTCATTAAGGGAAATGTAGATGAAGTTGAATTTATAGTACCTTAATTATGAATCATGTTATCTATTTTCAAAACTAGGTCCTATGAACTAATTCTATGAAAACAACATGAAAAATTCCTTAAAGGTTTTCTTGACTAAGTTTGCATTTGCAAAGCCATTTCTCAAGAGCCAGCTCAGTGATCTGAAAGCCATCTGTTCCAGAGACTAAAATAATATAACCAAAGCAAGGAATTGAGAAAAACCTCGTATTCTCTGTGTGGGGAAGAGAAACATGAAAACGTGGAGTGGAATCCCCTGGGATGCTGGAGCCCTTCCTTCTGACAGTAAGTTTTCACAGCACACGTGTCTACACCACACACATGAATCGACATACCGTTTCCAGCGTGTGTTTAAATGAGCAACGCACACTCTCTTTGACCTAATATGTTTGTTTTACCCGTGTCAAGAAACACTGGGTTTAAAGACACAAATGAAAATCACTTTGATCACATGGCAAATAATTCCAAAGCCCATGTGTGTGGGTAAAGAACACCTTTAGTCACAGACTGTAGAGTTTCATTATTTTCTGATCATTAATAAGGAAATGTCTTTTAAAGTGAAATAGACCTAAAACAATGAAAGGCTGTTAAGAAAAATAATGACCTTACTTTATTAAAAGAATAGATAGTTTTTCAAGAATGAAGTCAGTCCAAAGGACTGTCAGAGAGGAGAGAATTCTTAGAGGATTCAAGCATCTTTCATCACCCAGAGTCTGCCAGCACGATGAATCATTAGTCAGGGCCGCGGTGGAGAAACCCAGTTATTTAAGAGAACGCTTCTCTGAACAGTCAGCGAAAGTATTCTAAATGTGTCTGTAAAATTAATGACAACACTCTATGGGAACCCTCATTCATTAATTCGACAAGTGATTCCCTGAGTGGCTATCACGTGGCAGATACTTTCTAAGCTGCTGATGAGTTAGATAGACCTGATTGGAGTCTACACTCCAGGGAACGGGTGGAGATTAATCATGGATAAATGAGTACATAAATGCAGTGACTTCCCAACGAAGAAGTACGGGAATAAATTAGATAGAAATAAGACATAACTGCATGGAAGGGTGGGGCAGGCTTTTGCAGAGGCTAGCCAGGAAAGATCTCCGAGTAAGGGACGGTTCTAAAACCATTTGAGGAATGGAGTGAAATAAATAAATAAGTCCTCACTGACTGCATGTCCGGGGTAAGTCACATCACAGTGACACTTAGGTTTCTGTCTTGCGTAACTGGATAGAGGACTGCGTTATACATCAAGTTAGAAAATGTGGGGAGCAAGGAAGATTTAAAAGAAGATACTAAATCAGGTTGTGGAGACAAAGAATTGGAGAAAACTTGAAGGTTTGTAGAGCCTATGGCAAAAGTACAAATGGACGCCACATCTACACACGGGGTTCAAATCCTTCGTGTACCCATTTTATCTTATTCAAAGTGTTATTTGCACCATGCAGGCTTCTACTGAAGATGAATCAATAACCAAGTTTCTAACGTCTGCTGATTGTGGGTGAACCTGTTTATCATTGCAACCAGGGTCAAATTTGTATAAACACAGAAATGGAATGGCCAGACCCTCCAAAGTCCCTACATCTACAAAATTAAAAAAAAAATTCACACCCTTTGGGTACCCATAAAATGGTATTTCCTGGTTTTGACTGAGCTAAAATATCAATGGGATTTTTTTTCCCCGCAGTTTTATAAAAAGGTTTCATTCTCAGACTAAGACAAATGGGAAATATATATATATATATATATATATATATATATATATATATATATATATATATATATACACACTATATATATTATATTGTATATATTATATATAAAACAAAACCCACAGTCACATCATGCTGCGTTTGACATTTTCACAATTTGCTTTCTAAACCATCATTCCCGCTTTTATTTTTCAAAGATTCCTGTGACTTTTTACCATAAATTTATTTCTGATGGCAGCACATGCTTACTGCTCACCGTGTCCATCTCTCATTCTTAATAATACGTGGAAAATGTAAAGTGTCCTCCGTGAATACCTTAGTCCTTTGATCAGAGGCAGCTGTATTAGAACAGTCCCCCATCTACTTGTTAGGACTCCCTCTCTCCATATTTCCCCAGCATCTTTGAAATATTTGTTTACACATTCAGTTAAATAGAAGAGTGTTTACTAAACATAAAATAGAGGAAAATGAAGTCGCTAGTGTAAAAGTTACTCTCAAGGAATTGAATGTACCCTTGCACTATAAACGCCTTTATGTAGAATTCAATGAGGAAATTCTTTATCTTTGATTCTGTTAATCATTCAATTCCGCATTCATTCAACAGAGAGGAAATCTTCTGTAAGTGTCTTATATGAGATCAAACTAGTATCTATGGTTCACATCACACAGGTATTTGAAGGACGGGGAATCCTTGCCAAAATATCTTTCCCAAATACAGAAAATCCAAACATACTCGGATAAGCAAAATACCAAGAAGCAGACACACACACTTTTCTTTTCTTAATAAAAGTGCAGGAGTAGAGGTAGATTTTCAGTCTGGCCTATGTCCAGAAAGGAACGTGCATTTATCAGTGAAGTTTTAACATTTGAAACACTTGAGCTCTCTGAATATCTGGACTTATAATAAGAAAGGAAATAAATACCTCTTTATTGTAAGATAAAACAAAATTACAGAAAGAAAATTTTATTCTAATTTAATTAAGCTTTCATGTTAATATTGCCTTATGTCATTATTTTTACAGGAAAATTCATGAATTGAATTGAATTTTACCTAGAGGGTGATGTCACAGTATGTGAAATTATTTCGATTGAAAAGTATCTCCTCTGACTACATTTTAGATGAAATGTTTGTTAGAAAATTGAGAACGTATTTTCTGTCTGACATTAAGTAAAAGGCTGCATGATGGAATCAGACTGAACAAAACGGATGTGTGAGGAATTCAAAGCTACAGAGATTATGGTGCAAGGATTACAACACATCATCTCAGCACAAACAATGAGAATGGGTCTGCAGGTGGCAGCTGGTGACCAGTGTCCAAAAATTCTGTGAGCCAAAGAGCAGACGGACAAGCGGTGCGTGGCCTGGGACAGGGAGAGTGACAGCTGCGGGCAGGACGCGAAGAGGCACACACACTCCCCACTGTGGAGTCACGACAAGCTTCACGCACTGAAGGGTCAGGAAGGCCTGAGGGGCGGACGCAGGGAGGTTGCCCAGTAGGAAGGTGGACGGAAAGTCTGAGTGCAGTGCTGCCTCTCCAACCTCCTCTCTCACCAACATCTCTGGCAGCTCTTCCATTCCCGGGCAAAAGAGCAGCTTTGATGACAAGAGCAGCTGATGCAGAGACTGGGCGTCTGCAAACGACAGGTGTGGTCAGGTTCAGGTGAGGGCGCCTTACCGAAATTCCACCTAAAAGGCATCCATCCAGTCTTGTCCCACTAGTTCATAGAACACAGGAGCCAAGATTATCTGGCTTCCTTTCTGGAAGACTGAGCAGAAAAAGCAGAGTGGCCTCCAGGGAGGGGCAGGTGATGGGCCGCCACCAGGACACCAGCCCTGGGTTATCCCAGAATTACCGTCGCCTCCTGACGGCTCTGCCCAAATGCAGAACCTCCCAAAAAGCAGTTTTGTGTTTAACACTAAACACAAATGGAGTGTCAAGGACCATCTCTCCTTGAGGAAAAGTCTCTTATATTTAAAAAAACAAAGAATGAAAAACAGATCCTGACAGACAAAAAGGAACTTGGAAAATACAAACTCCATGAGGAGAGCAGGGAGACACTTAAAAGAACTGTAATTGTTATCCTCAGATGCGAGGAGACACTGCATATTTAATTAAAGAACACAATGCTATAAAAAAGACTAGGAAAAGATAAAGAAAAGCTCATTAAAATGAAAGTACAAGACATGTTAAAAATCAGTCAAAATGTTTGAAAATAACGTGAAGATATCTCTGAGAAAGTTGAACGAGAACACAGAGATGAAAAGATATGAAAGAAAAGATATAAAAATAAAATGGGAGAAGACGCTGTGAAGTTTTAGCACCTAAATTATAATGGAAATGGGAGGTCAAGGATGAGAAGGCGGAGACGGGAGGAACAGGAATTTTCTTAGCACAGAGAACAGGCTTTTGACGCATAAAAGGAACCATTGCTGACCAGCATCGTGATTGAACAAAGACGCCCTTTAAGCCACAGAACCATGATGTGTTAGACCACTGGTATAAATAAAATGCTCCCAAGCTTCCAGAAATGAGGAAAAACTGGTCACATAGAAAATATCAGGCGTCGGAACTGCCTCATATCATCGCCTACAACCAGAACCTGAAAAAATGGAGGCAATTCTTCCCGATCTGAGAACAAATCATTTCCAGTCTAGATTCCAGGTCTGCCTTCTTAGTTTCCTATTGCTTCATAACCAATTACCACAACTCGGTGGCTTTAAACAGCATGCGGTCGCACAGGTCAGAAGCCTGTCACGTCTTTTCTGCTCGGTCTCAGAGTGGCCTTTGGGAAAAGAAAGAAGCATTTGGGAGAGCAGATATTGCAGAGACCCCAATAAGGAATACAGAGAAGGGAAATGTGACAACTGAACAAAACAGCATGACGTATGGGGCATGTCAACAATAGTAGAGAGAATGCACTCGCTACAAAGATAGGCAAGGGACACCTACCAGATGCATCATTGTAATCTCTAAAATGGAGGAGACCGATATTATTGATTTTTTTTTTAAATCTGGAACTAATTCATGCCTTTTAAGTGATACTGAAATGGCCCACTAAATGCCAAAGGGGAATGTGGTCTAAAACGACCAGCGCAGATATCTTCTAGTAATACCTTCAAGTATATAAAATTAATATTTAGGCAGCTGGGCAAAAATATCAAGCCATATAATAGTGACAAGTATCAGGTTGGTCTCATATTTCTAACAAAACTTTTGGTGCTATAAGGGTAAAGACAAAAGAAAATATTTCTGTCCAAAATACTGTGTAGAGGAGACACTGTTTCTGCAGGCTCTTGCGTCACAGATGACCCCGCTACTTCCTCTGGTCTGTAACTTCCATGAGTGGAAGAAACAAAGGACTTTGATTGTCATTATAACCTTAACATCAAGTATAATTCCTAGCACACAGTAGGTACTTAAATGTATGAGAATGTAGAAAAATGTCACATTGAAAATCTTAGCATCTATAGTCGATGCTGATTGGGTGCCAATAAACACACCGCCTAATGCTTTTGCTAGTGATGTGATACTTGTACAAAGTACCATTACATTTTGTTTTAAAAATATTGGCTCCGTATTATTCCCACAAAATCCTTGTATACTGAAGACATTCACTCTTAGTACTTTACTGGTGGGCTGTCTTTCTAATGCAATCATGTGTTTGAAGTTTCTATTGTGCTACAAGATGTTGATTTGGGAAGAAGAGCTCAAGGTCTTTATTCTTACAACTGAGAATAACTAACAGCATGGGTCACGGGGCTGAGCCCACAGGACCCGCAGGTGGTGGCTTAGCTGCAGCCTGTCCACAGGACCCGAGTGGGAGGACGTGCCCTGCTGTGTGGGCCTGCGTGGTCCTTGAGCCAGTCAGACACACGCTCTGGGCTTCCTGCTTCTCCTCTGTCTGAATGCAGGTTTATAAAATAGCGTATTTGTCAAAGTAGTGAGGGCTTATTTACATATTAAGAAGAATAAATGTGAGAATTGTCAGTGTCGACGATAGTGAGTATAAAGAGAGTCCACTGCTTGGCCCGCCAGGTTCCATATTCAAAATATCCAAACTCATCAACTCTGTGGGGGAAAAGCGAGGCCCTAGAAAATCAGGTGTGAGAGAAAACCAACTAGCTAATGAATTGTTAAACACACTTTATACATTATTGATAACAATCTGCTCTAAATGTTTTGATGTACTTCATTAGGCTCCATGTTTCCTTCTTTTCTCACTTTCTGAATCTGACGATGTCCTGTCAAAACTCTTCAGTCTCATTTTCCTCACTGGTGTAAGTATCTCAGTGAAAGTCCTGCTGTTCTCACACCCAGGAGGCAGGATGAGATGGTGTTTACTATGGTATTATGCTAATACCCACTTACCCTACTCCTCTTGTCACCTACAAATGCTTTAATCCTTGACAAGCACACATGCCAAACACTCACGTGTCTGCACATTATTTTATAATATTTGGAATTTTCTTTTCTTTGCTGAAAAATAAGTTCTCCTAGACCCTTTAGGAAGGAATCTGGAGACTCGTCCTGATTTCCATCCTTGTGCATTAAGGAATATGGTGAAACCGTGGTGTCCATGTTTACCATCCTAGTATTGCATCACTTTTACCATAAAATGGCAAGACTGTGCACGTGTGTGAGTGTGTATGTATAAGAGAGGGTTGTATTTTGAGAATATCTTTTTTTTTTTTTTTTTTTTGTAAGGACATTTAAGTTCTACTCTCTAAGCAAATTTCCATTATACAATAGAGTTGTCAGCTCCAGTCACCATGTCACACGTCAGACCCTCAGACCTTATTCCTCTGACAGCTGAAGGGCTGGGCCCTTTAACTTCTTCCTATTTCCCCAACTCCTTAGCTCCTGGCAACCATTCTTTTACTGTTTCTAGAACTTTATTTCTTTTCATTTTATTTTATTTTAGATTCCACATAACAGTGATACCATGGAACATTCGTCTTTTGCTGTCTGGCTTATTTCACTTAGAAGTATGCCCTTCAGGTTCCTGCATGTTGTCACAAGTGACAGGATTTCGTTCTTTTTAAGGCTGACTAACTTTCCATTGCATATATATATTTTCTTGGTCCATTCATCCATTGATTGACATTTAGATGGTTTCTATACGTTGGCTACTGGGCATAATGTCGCTATTAACATGGGAATACAAATATCTCTTCGAGATAAAGATTTCCTTTCCTTTGGATAAACACCCAGAAGTGGGACTGCTGGGTCATATGGTGCTCTACTTTTTTTAAAAAAAATTAGTTTCATGTGTACAAAACAATGTAATGGACATTTATGCCCCTCACAAAGTGATAACCGCCCACACACAATCTACTACCCCTCTGACATCATATGTAGCTGTTACAATTCCACTGACTCTATTCCCTATGCTGCACTCCACATCCTGTGGCCATATATGTATATATTATAGTTGACATTCAGTATTGTTCAGCTTCAGCTTCAGGCGTACAGCGCAGAGGTCAAGCATCTACACCGTCCATGAAATGGTCTCCCTAATAAGACCAGTGCCCATCTGACACACTACAAAATCTTTACAACATTACTGATTACCGTGTTTCCCCGAAAATAAGACCTAGCCAGACAATCAGCTCTAATGTGTCTTTTGGAGCAAAAATTAATATAAGACCCAGTCTTATTTTACTATAAGATACAAAACCTTATATTAATTTTTGCTCCAAAAGAGCACTAGAGCCGATTGTCCGGCTAGGTCTTATTTTCGGGAAAACAGAATGTATTCCCCAAACTGTCTTTCGTATCCCTGTGGCAATATTGTGGTTACCAATTTGCGCTTTCTAATCCCCCCACCTTCTCCCTCATCCCCACCCCTCCCATCTCTACTTTTAATACCAGAGGACCCTCCATACTGGTTTCCATAGCGGCTGCACTGATTTGCAATCCTGCCAACACTGCAGAGGGTCCCTCGTCTCCACATCCTCGCCTCATCTCATCATTTTGATGACAGACATCCTAACCACTCCCCGGGTTGCGTCCTCTCTTGGACATGCCTGTGAGCTTCCAGCAACACTTCAAAATTATTCTTTTATGGATAGAAATGTGTAACTTGTTGGAACTGAGTTAATTGTGAAAACCCGTTATTACTGGTGCATTTCAGTTCTATCAGATCTTCAAGTGGTTTAAGCTGCACATAAATTCACGCTCCACATGCTATCTGCGACGTTCACTAAAACCAGGAGCGGGGCCACGCCGACTGCTTCCTATCTCTGAATGTGCAGGTCAAGGGCTGTGCTACTTCCGCCGTGGGGAGTATGGTACCCCTTCTGCTGCAGGGCATCACTTCTGTCTTCCAGGAAGATGGGACGAGGCCTGTGTGAGTTAAGGAGAGGGCTCCGTTGTTTACACAAAGTGCTCTCAGCACTTTAGCGCAGCGCCATTAAATTAGTACTGCTTGGCTCTGATTCCAAGGAAACATTTAGAGATCAAAGCGTGTGTTAGCTCTAAGCTACAATGTATGATTTATGATTTTAATTTCAAATTCTTCACTGCTGTAAAAAAAAAAAAAAGTGAAAAAACTGCTTGCCCAGAGTCTAAATCTAGGACACTGATGTTGCCGGGGTTGTGACACATGACAGATTATTTACATGCTGGGAAGAGTGTCCACAGCTGGACTCTTGAGTTCAGTGTTACCTTCAGTTAAATCACAAGGTACTGGGGGCTTTCCTTAATGATTACTTTGCCTTCCTGTGGAAACACTGAGCTAGATGTGTTTGGAGAGGAAGATGGCCTACCGAAAATTCAACTCTCGGGTTTTGTAACTAGAAGTGGTCAACACATGAAGGGATGCATTTGGTTTTCATATCATATGCCCACCTCCAGTGAAAACAACAACAAACGCGCAGTGTCCCCTGGCTCTTCTGTGTGCTAAGTTGCTGACAGGTGTGATTATCTGTAGGGTCTTACTGTTAGGCTGCCTCCTAATACAATGGTCAGATCACGGCCTGCAACCATGTCATGCATCTTTAAAAACAAACGGAGCACATGATCGAAATTTATTAAACTGTCCGTTAGAGACTGACATCCAGTTATGTGTAGGAGGCTGATTCTATGAGTAAATTAATGCGATGGCAGTGGGGATCGGGAGAGCTTGCAAATTGTTTCCAAGGTTCTGAGCCATGAAGTGTGGCATTGTTCCACTGGTATGCGAAAGTGAACTGGCAGGTAACTGTTTTCACCTAGGTGCCCACTAGGATAAAGACTTCTTCTTAACAGTCAAAGAATATTCCAAAAACCTTCACTGATCTTTTTTTCAGTCATTAAATTAGTTTTTTGAGAATATGTAGGTCAGTATAAGAGAAGCAATTCCTATATTTCCAAACCTGCAGTGAACACATTTTGGGGGCTCCTTGTCAATGATAATAAGTTTACAGCTCAGCATTTCTCCCTGAAAAGTTGTGGGTAATGAGTAAGTATTGGTATTGTAGTATATGTGAGATAGTATATTAGCCAACTCTAAATCATTTTTCTCATGAAAGGCTGATTTCATCAAGGAAATTCCAGGGCAGGTGTTAGATAATCAATGTGGAGAATGAGCAACTCCTGTTTTCATGTTCTGTATGTATAAAAATATCTTTCGAAGTTCAAAAGGCAAATAGTAATATTTTATGTGAATGGTTTTCATCTATGAGTGACTGATTTTTTTAAGAATATGTTTTTCTTGCTTTATGGTCTTGATTTGTTATACTATGTTATAAATATTTTTGAAAAGTAAATCTTCCTATGTGTAAAAAAGTAAATCATCTTGCTATATAAGATGGCAGTGTGTAGGTCTCCTGACTTATATCATAGAACAGCACTACGCTATGTATCAATTCCAGCAACAATATGATTCGACAGAAATTCTAGACACCTTGCTTGGTAATTTTACTACATTTACTTGTGAACAATTCATTGTTAAGGTCCTGTTTCTCTGTTTAAAAAAAAAAAAAAAAAAGGATGGTCATGCATTACATATTCTGGGTTACCTGTGTTGGTTTACCTCTTATTTTCAGAATGAAGTAAAGTTGTAGCACATAGTAGGATCTGAATTAACTTTTGGTAAATCATCAATCAGTGTCCAAATAATCAGTTAAAAAATGATTTCCTTTTCAAATAACCTGAATATTTGCTTAAGACCATATTTTAATGTTGTGAGAGGAGCCAAATGCAACCAAGAAACAAAACAGTCACTCAAAGTTGTTACATGTGAAACGATACCTTAGTGAAGGAGTTCACACTAGAAATTATTATAACAAAAACAATATGTATTGAGGTTTTATGTTGTGCTAGATATTGTTGTAAAGACATATATGTTCTGATTAAATCCATTTAATATATTTAATGAATTAGGAATTATTTCTATAATTTCCATTTTAAAAATGAAGAAACGAATACAACAGAATTGAGTGCGTCATCACCCCTCCTGTAGACAATAAATAAAAACTCTGGACAAAATATAAAAACAGTTACTGGAAAGTTCCTAACTAACTTTCAACGGGCAAGAACTAGAGGGAATTTACTCTTAATGGAGGGATTTCAACCTCACTAGATGAGATGCATGTTCATCAAGATTCTGTCCTGAGGACACTGCCCTGCACACAGTGTGAGGTGACTCGGATGCCATGTAGAGTTGCATTCTTATTGGCTTGGAGTGTCAGAGGAGAGAGTTCAGAGCTACACAAGACAGAAGTTAAGGGAAAAAATACTATAACAAGGGAGCCATAGGGGAAGAGCCCGATATTCTATTCATAGACTCCCTTTAAATCTTTGCCTGACTCCTGGAAAACACATGAACAGTCTCCAAGAAACCCAGCAGAAAGCAACAGCTTCAAGGTTAATAGAACTAAGAGAAGTTTTCAGTTTGTTGCCTCCACACAAAGAGACTGGAGTTGGAAGCCCTGCCAAGTTAGGTGGACTAGGAATACCTAAAGCTTCACCAGATACTTAAGAAAGCGTAAAACAAAGTCCCATAAGCTCAAGGTGATCACGTCGTAATTTAACTAACCACCGGAACAAAATTTAGTACAGAAACCAGCATCTCTACTGTGTATCACTACAATGTCCAGTTTACAAACAAAAATTGCTAGGTATGTGTCAGTTTGGTCTTTACTTAGGTTATAGAAAGTGTCAAGAGAACAGCACTACACGCTGACAGTGAAACAAATCCAGATAATCTACACAGTCATATTTTTGAGCCTGTTAAAGACATTAGATCTCATATAAACTGGTGCGGCAGCTCAGAATCCCTGGGGGCTGCAGGTACAGTGGCTTCCTGCTGCTATGGTGTCACCACCAGAAAGACGGAGGGAAGAGGAGCTCGCTGGTGAGGAGCACACCAGTGGTGTCCAGCCCCGGAAAGCTCACCCCACTCCGAGAACTTTCTTTCACAGGAAGCAAACGCCGTCACCCCGCTGGGGTGGGGGCTCACATTATACCCCGCCTCATGCCTTTTCACTCCACACCCAGGGAGTCTCCATCTACACATGCCATCAGTATGCAGACTGGAGCCAGGGGTTGGCTGCGTCAAGAATGTATGTGAATAAGAGGAGCAGTAACAATCCTAGAATAATTCCTCAGAAGTTCCCAGTGTAAAAGCCCTAGTTTGGCCACAGTTCAGCTGACACATTGTTGCATTCAGTGGTGATTATAAAAATCTACAGATGGGGAAAAAATAATGATTTTAATCTACAAATTCAAAATGTAATGCAAAATAATTGGATATCTTCTAATACTTTATTACGTGGATGATTCACATTTCATGTTGATTTGTGATATAATACACGACTTTCCTTGAGAAAAGGAGGTTTATGAACCTTTGGTCATTTCATTCCTATGATTATTGGGAAAATAGGAACTTTTTTTTTCCTTTTTCATGTTACTTTAATGAAAATTTTGATCCTCTTTTGATATGCATGTAACATGTATTTATCATCTTTAACTCAAGCTTTTGAGGGGTTATCTTTTCTTTTGTAAAGAACGACAGTGTTTCTCTAGAAAAGGAACTACAGAATGTATGCTACGGAATAGTGTAAAGCTTCTGCTGTGGGACTTAGTTCGTTACAGAACCCGGAACAGGAGAGCGAAAGCTCAGTGGGCTGACCTGCAGTCACTCAGCTGCCACAGAGCCTTGCACACATTCTGCGCAGCTTCCGCAGTGTTTCAGAGTTGCCTGTTCTGAACTATGGTTACTTTGATGCACCACTGCAAAGATTGCAGGATACATTTTCTTTGTATTTTGAAAAGAGATTGAAAATCTTTTTATCCCTGTCTCCAAAATGTTTTTTCTCATAAACCAATCATTTCAATTTATGTTTTGATATGCATACATAAAATAACTTGCAAGAAATAAATGTACATGAGAACAATAAGGACAAATTCTTCCTTAAGACCCAATTTGGATCATCAGTAGATAAACTCCCTGAATGTAAAACATGGTATAATTTAGGGAAGGTTTCAACAAATTTCCTAAAACTAATGAAGTCAACCAAAGGCCAATGAGGAAAGTTGTGATTTATTTGAGTAATACCTCAAAGTCTCTCGTTTTCATTAAAAAGGTGCCCTGCAGGGGTTTTGCATATGGATACACTAGTAAGATTGTATGAACCAATTTCTCCGGCGTCTGCTTCCCGAGCCATCTTAGTCATCCTCAGTGGAAGCTGGCTGAATGGACAGCCTGCGGCCAGAGGTTTGCCGCGTTTTTGCTGAATCTATAGGCTCGCTTGGAGATATCCCCAGTGTACCGACGGCTCAGGCTTGACTAGAAGTCTGCCCGGACATGAAGGTTTTACACTCTCAGTGTATGTACTTCACACCCAAGTTATGAATGGGATGAAAGACATGGAAACACTTGACAAAACTGCTTATGTAATGGAATGCATCCACGTTAACAAAGCACTGGAAAAATGAGGAAAGACTGAAATATTTATGATCACCACCATTTTATACGTCATGGATTAATTCTGTTGAAATTTCATTTTTCAGTAGATTCAGTAATACAGAGAGTGCCAAAAATATGTATACACATTTTAAGAAAGGAAAAACTGTATTAGAATCGTAATACTCAGTGCATACCATTAATAAAAGATGAATACAAGTCATGTGTGTATATATTTTTGGCAACCCTGGTATATTCTGGTAAACTACAATGAAACACTGCTCCTTAGGAATTAAAAGAATTTACTTTTTTAAAAGCTATCTACGATCTATCTATCTTTCTACCATTCTTTGTTATCTACCTTTCTAGACTTTAGTTGTTTTAGAGCAGTTTTAGGTTTACAAGAAAACTGCGTGGGAGATAAAGAGACTTCCCACGTGCCCCCACCTTCACGTGCACAGCCCCCCTCCCCCCACTGTCACATTACTCACTGGAAGATACAATTCTTACCAGGATGAACTTGTATTAAAGCATCACAATCCCCCAGAGTCCACAGTTTCCACTGGGGTCACTCTTGGTGTCGTACGTTCTGTGGGTTTGGACAGATGTGTAACGACATGGATCCACCATTATGGCGTCACACAGAGTCGTCTCTCTGCCCAAACATCCTCTGTGCTCCCCCTGTTCAGTCCCCCCAACCCCCAATCCCTGACAAACATCTGTCTGTCACTGTCTCCACAGTTCTGCCTTTTCCAGGATGTCACAGAGTGGGAAGCATGCAGTGTGCAGACTTTTCAGATTGGCTTCTCTCACTTAGTCATATGCATTTAAGGTTCTTCCATGTCTTTTCATGGTCTGAAAGCTCGTATCTTTTTAGTGCTGAATAACATTCCATCGTCTAGATGTGTCACATTTTATTTTAAATACTTAGATATGTTATGTGCATAGAACAAAATGTACATGTTTGTCAGAGCCATTCACTTTTTAGCTGGATGTTTGTTTCTTAGTTTTGATGTTCATTTTGGTATTGGTAGAATCAGGAAATGAATACGAAGTATGGACAGCTATTCAGAGAGGAAACTACCAACAGGATTTCAAAACCACCAATTAGAACTGGATAGAAATTAATTGCCGCTTCTCTTTCTTCTTTTATCACATAAAAATCTCTCCTCCACAAAATGAAGCTCACAAAATACCCAGTTCAGCTCTCTGAAACTCGTTTTATCCTTTCCAAACGACAAACAATATTGATCACTTTTCTTTCCTTACAGAACATTCTAAATAATTCATTATTTTGTTTCTGAACTTAAAGCTGCTGGGCCTTGTTTGGAAACTCATCAGAAACTTCTGACTGGATTTCCAAGTAGTCAGAGAATCACTGTTATGTAATCTTCTGAAATACCACTGGTTATTTTTCTTTTCAGAATATGCCATGCTAATAAATAGCCAGCCATTTACCTGAAAATAGGTCTCTAATTACTAGCATAGACTTATGCTGGGCCAGTAATTCACTTCTGGGCCTTCACTATAGCACAACAGCTTGGTGTCCAGGAAGCAAATGCAATCTGTAGGCACACTATGTGCTGCTGGGGTTCCCCCCAGTAGTTGGGGGGGGCCAATTGAGTGGACTAGACGTGTGTGAGAAACGCTTACAGAACACGTCAGGTTCACATGAAAGCAACTCAAGTTACTGAAAGCAAATCTTTACCTCACAATGAAGGGATTTATACTAACAGTATAAAACCAAACAATAATCCAATGCTGTGGGAGCTTCTACAATCTAGACAGCTTTTATGTATGAGCTCTGCAAGATATACACAGATGTCAAGGTGGGGGATTGAAGCTATTATGGTCACACTAACTCCGGACCATAGCCCAAAAGGAAACAAAGTGTGGCTTCCAAAGGTAAATAATTAAGAAAAGCACATCCTTATATGGAGCAGGCTGTTAATAGGCCTGGCCTTTAATTCAGAGTCAGAGAGGCCAGCATTTCCATCCAGGACACACACACACACACACACACACACACACACACACACAGACACCCTGAATAAGCAAAGGCCAGTAACTTAATTGTTTACAAATTCTCATCTAAATAAAGGAAGGAAGAGGATAACAGTGAACCATAAAGGGCTGTTGTATAAAATATGACATAACGACGGCCCTAATTGAGATGCACTTGTTATTTAAGTGCTTTAACAGTCCCATTTTTGTCTGTAGGTCATGTCATGTTAAATCCGCTGTAGAATTAAAACCAGAATGATTTGGGGGGAAAATAACACATATATTCAGTCCTTACAGCTACAGCGACGGTTGATGACAAAACCCAGACCCGTAAGTACTGGTAGATGTGCTGTGTCCAGAAGCGCAGCACTGTTACCGGCCACACAGCGGCTGAGCCCCACAGACGAACCGCACCCAGAACCGTCTGAGGCGCTGAATCGCGTGGTCCTGTGTCAGAGATGCGAGTCGACAGCGGGATCTCCCCTGGCCACACAGTGACAGGGCTCCGCAACATCTGGCCCACGCGGCACCTGGTCAGAACCGGGGGGTCATCATGCTGCCCATCAGAAATGCGCCCTCTGGACGGGCAGACAGTCGGGATTAAGAGGGTCCCCTTGTTTCTGTGGCAACGACAGTCAGACAGCCTGAGACACGTGGGAAGCGCCCGCAGCAGAGCCTGGGCCACCGCACCCATTAGTGAGACACACAGGCGCCTGGGCGGACGCGGCTGGGGGCGAGGTGACACGTCCTCCGCCCCGGGCACAGGGACCAGGCCGGAAGCGCCCGCACCCGCACAGGGGCAGCTGCAGCGCCTGGCCCTCGGGTCCTTTCCTGCGGGGCCTCCGGTAACCGTCCCCCGTTGGCAGCCATCCCCACAGCCCGCACCGGTCTCCATCTCTCCCAGAACAGAAACACCGGGGACATCCGAGCCCCCAGGCTCCCTGCCCCTCCCACTGCCACGTGTCACATGCCACGTCGCGCAGCCTCCCGGGGGCTCGCCCACTGCTGTCCTCCTGCCCCTTAAGCCCCGTGTGGCGTCACCCCTTGTCTGGCCGCAGCGGCCGCAGTGCAGGACCCTGGCTGCGCGGTTTCCTCACCCCGATTGCTCCCTGAGACCCGCACCCCACCTGTGTGCAGGGGTGGCGTTAATTACACAGGCACAGAGCTCCAGACAAGGTCTGCTGCGCTCCAGGCACAGGACCCGGGCTGGGGGAGAGGAGGGAGAGGAGGGAGAGGAGGGAGGGGGGGAGGAGGGGGAGGGGGAGGAGGAGGGGAGGGGGGAGGAGGGGAGGAGGGGAGGGGGAGGAGGAGGGGAGAGGGGAGGAGGAGGAGGAGGAGGAGGAGGGGAGGGAGGGGGGAGGGGGAGGAGGACCTTGGGATTTCATGTTGGCCAAACTTGCAGGGCAGGAAACTACCTTCCACGTCATGTCCTTGTTTGTGTTTAGCTATAAAGAAACAAATGATCAGAAAGAAAACACACACGAAACAAAGTCCTCAGCCCCAGCTGCTCTTAAATCACCCCGGCGGGCAGGGAAGTGCGCTTCCCTCACACTTGCCCTGGGTCTCATCGTGCAGCTGGTGTCTACCCGGGTGACACAGGTGGGCACCGGAAGCGGACGGCACAGCGCCCTGTGAGCTCCAACAGCAGCACTTCCTATGTGCTCCAGGAAGTGCCCGTTATCTGATGAGGCTTCCCCTCATCACCAGCAAGGTGGGACGCGACGAATCGGTGACGCTTTTACAACACTGGAACTGCAAACTGCACAAGCCCTTTCGTCCTCTCTTACTAGACGAGATGCCTAGGGCCTGACTTTCCGACTCCTTTTCTAAAGGACGGCCCTTATGGGTCATGCAGAAGACACAGGTGTCCTGTAACCACAATGAAATGTGTCACCTGCAGAGTCTCCTGATTACATGAAGCCTTGTGGAGCCTACAGACGCCCAGCATTAACCAGGGGCCGACCTGGTCAGATGGCTAATTGCAGGCTGTACTGAGACTGAAGTAGGAGGAAGGTTTTCTACAGGCGATCTGTAGCATTGGGGGCCCACTCAGTACTGTCCCTGCAGGTTGCGTGGGGGGGGGGGGATAGAACACGCTGCTGCTGCTGCTGAACTCCGAGGCGATGGTCTGTCCCCAAAGCACAGCTCAGACTCTCCTGGGCCACTCTGAAGACAGCCCATGCCCACCGTAGTCCAACAGTCTGAGTCTCGGAGGGCGAGGCTTGCAAATTGCTACTTTGAAACCCCAGCAATTCTAACATGTAATCCAAGTTGGAAAGTGGCCTTCAGGGAAAAACAAACCCAGAAATAAGCATAATCCATGGAAGTAGCACTGCGTGTGGCAGCTCTAGAACTTTCGGGTTCCTTCTTTAATGACATTTTGTTCCATTCTATTCTGGTTTTAGCCTACTTGTGGATAGTTTTTTCTTTCTGTAGTAAAGAAATAAATCGCTTCTAATGTCTTTCAGCATTCTGGTTTTAAACAGTTCCAATACCTTACCGTGAGGCATGTGACGTCAGAAAGAGTGTCTGATGTGCAAAGTGATACAGCAACACATACAAGACCATGTGGCTTTTCCCATTATAGTTGCATGCTGTCCAACCCACATTTACGGAACACGTTCATCTCACAGGTGAGAAAAGTGCTTTGCAATGATGGCCTTTTTTTTGTTGAAAAATTACCTCGCACAAATGGCGCAGCCTCAGGTGAGCTGTAAGCCCAGTGCCAGGTTTCAGAGTTGGTGCCTCTTACCTGTGGCACTGATGCAGAACCCCAAACTACAAATCCCACTGTTTACATTTCCTTTCATAAAAACTCATATTCTTGCTATATGGTGTAGGGGTACAAAACAAGTCACCCCAACATGTGCCTCGGTGAGATGTGCATGATTTCTGAGCTGAAGGCAGTAGAGACCTTGCAGGCTCATGAGAAGCTCCTGACCCCCCTTAACTGCCCTGAAGAATTGAAATCGGGGCCCTGCCCATCATAAGTTCTCACCAGAAATAACGTACGACCTGTCTACAGGGCCAGGCGGATGCTACCTGCTGAGCGTCTGCTCTCATCATCCTGCCTGACCCTCCTCCCCTCTGACGCCCCAGGAGCCTCACCTCGTCCTCAGCTCAGAATGTCACACAGGTCTGAACTCCCCGTGTGTCTCGGAACCACTCGTGTTCGTGGGCTCTCTGACTCTCCCATGTATGTGGGGTTCCCCTACGTACGCATGTAATTAAATTCGGTCATTTTCTCTTGTTAATCTGTCTCATGTAGATTTAATTATTAGATCAGACAAAAGAACCTTGAGGTTCTTCCTCCCCCACAACAGAAACTATAGATTTACTTTTCCTGAAGACTTTGTGAAAATGCATTTTCATTTGATAATAGCATCTTAATGCTATTATCAATCCAATAAATTACAGAAATATTTTTCTTCAATTTGCAAGTGCGTAGGGAGGGGGTATTGCCAGCACTCTGTGCTGTCATGCTTCTAAGTGTCCAAAGAAAACAGAACTGTACCATGGTCCAACTGCTGCCTACAGCTAAGAGCAGCAGACCTGTGTTGTCACTGAACTGCTGCAGCTCCGTGAGGCTTCTGTCCCCTGAATAATTCTCCACGATTACTTTTTCTTCCGTGGCCTTCGATAACCACAAACTACTCACGTTTTACTAATCAGGACACTACAAAAGTTGTACAGGCTGCCGTGACTCTACAGTTATTAATATAACAACAGATATTACTCAGTTAATATTTTGATCATCTTCGAAACAAAGAAAACAACTTGTGGTTTAAAATAAAAATCCTGATTCCTTTCCACCCTCCACTGTTGAAATGATGCTTTGCCAAAGAAAGAGCTGATATGGAGCTTAATGATCTCTCCTCATACACAGCTAATGTCCAAAGGCTGTTAACTGTACAGTCCAAATGCTGACATCATTTTCAGTAGGTCAAATCATTTTCATAGTTGAAGATTTTATTGCTTTCTCCAGTAGCCTATTCCACACACTCATAATCTACTCACTAAAAAGAGTTTTCCTAACTTCCTAAGGCTTCCTCTTTCTTTAGTTTATAGCAAGATTTTTATATTTCATCACCCAATTTTGTGACATTCATTTTCTGGGACTTCCAAGTACTTTCGTCAGCTACTTTTCTTTTAAGACAAGAGACATTAAATTCACCTCAGCTTTGAGGAGTGGCTGTAAACTTTTACTAGCTTAGAGGCTCTTACAAGATTTGATTTAAAAAAATACTCAGGCAATACGTAGAATGACAAGTGTCTGCATCTTCTGGTCTCATGTTATCCCGTCTCTGCGTTGCAAAATGCTGCCCAATGTCGCACGCAGTAAGACTTAAGCACGGTGTGATGAAGACCATTGTCAGACACCAGGAAAGTTCACCGGACATAAAAAGTTTCACTCTGAGCCTTTGTCCTTACGTCTGAATTAAAGTTCAGGTTCAGAAGCCTACCACCTGGAAGCAGGACAGAGTGAGCCGACTTGCTCTGTCTCAGCAATTCCTCCAGGTACAGGTCTCCTCCTCGCCGAACGCAGTCCCTGATGTCCCTTTCCCCACCTGGCCTGCCTGCCTGCCACACGCTTCCTCCCTCCAAGCTCGCGTCGGACTTGTCTTCCTCCAAGTACGTCCTGCTGAGCTCTTTTCCTGGCGAGGGACACAGCGCCCTCCTGGTGCTCCCACTGCCGGGCAGAGTCCTCCCTCGTGGTGCTGAGGAGCGACCGCTGGCTCCTCCCCTTTGCGTGGCAAGCACGTGGCAGACACATGCTCCTGATGGGTGGAAGCCACCCACGAAAAGCCTCTCTCTTCCCACTGATGACTGTTTCAGGCAAAGACCAGCCGAAGATACTGTGGGGCTTGGAAATTGGGAATTTGAAATTCTTGTGTTTTAAACATTTTTCGATTTTCGTTTCTAACACAGCAAATGGTAATAGATACAACGAGTGCTGTAGTTAAAACACAATATTCAAACCAATTTTGCGTTGGTTTCAAACCTTGATTTCTAGTGTTTTCTGATTTCCCGTGATGTGGATATTCTTTTGATGGCCGATTTCAAACCACCAAGCTGATGCCACTGAACATAGAGTATGGAGAGCGACACACGACCAGATCTGGCGAGCCAGTGTGAGCTGGCTTCATTCAGCATGTCCCTGAATACAACCCAAATAAACAAAAGCAGTCAGTCATCTAACAGTGTGACGAGCCCTGAGACCCAGCCGCCAACCATTTCTGTAAGTTTGTTTTCTCCTTTGCACTATGATCCTTCATAAAACCCACAATTTAATTTAAAAAAACTAACAATTTTTAGAATCCAATACATTGATTTTCTGTATGAAGTATCTAATGACACTGATATAAAATCTGTATCATCGAAGTATTGATGTTATTTGCTGCTAATGAAGTAATCATATTAATAGCAACCACTTCATATTTTTACATGGTAAAATAAATGAACAAAATTAATTTCAAAAACTATCATTTGAGCTAAATGAAAATCCTAGTTTACAGAGTATTACTAAACATGAATTCAACAGCTATACTTAAATTCTCACCTTTAGAAATACTCTTCTTAAAATATTTGCTACCTTTTCAATTAGTGCTACCGTGTTTCCCTGAAAATAAGACCTAGCCAGACAATCAGCTCTAATGCGTCTTTTGGAGCAAAAATTAATATAAGACCTGGTATTATATCATTATATCATATCATATCATATCATATCATATGTATCATATTATATTATATCCCAGTCTTATAGTAAAATAAGACCGGGTTTAATATTAATTTTTGCTCCAAAAGACGCATTAAAGCTGATCGTCCGCTGGGTCTTATTTTCAGGGAAACACGGTAATGCTTCTTCAGTAAGTTTGCTTCACGTGATCTGTAATAACATTCTGCTCCACTCCCACCTTATTGTATGTTAAGTGTGTTAAACGATGACAAACAGTTTAGGCAAATTACATGTTCATTAACAATTTTATTTAGAAATAAAAATCCTGTATTTTTAAAACTATGCACATAGACTAACATTTCAGGGCTGATGGATGCGCTGGGCTACTACCTAGCATGTGTCCCTTTAATGTACACTGTTATAAAAAGGGAAGTTTTCCTAAGAGCAGGTCCTGAGTGGAGGTTACTCACAACTCGTCCCTGATCCTCTGGTGTCCTTCCCACGAGCCTTGTCCCCAGAACTTCCAACCGTCTTCCCGGCTCAGCGGGCCCCACCCACTAAAGCTGCAGGCACTCTCACACGTGAGGACCCACAAGAATGGGGCACAGTCCAGGCTCACTGCCGCTGTCCCTCAGGGAGGGGCTCATGCCTACCTGATGGGGGGGACCCAGCGCCTCTGAGGAACAACCCCCGGAGCGCCCGCTGTGGGGGACACTGTCGATGACTGTCCCTGCGTCTCCAAAGGTCTGGTGGGTGGGTTCCAATGTCAGTGGCACGTGTGCTTGTCATACACAGAGGAAGGCACCTGGATGACAACTCCAGGGTGGCCAGAAATACCGAAATATGTTTGACCAAGGGTTTTTAGAAAAGATCTGCGCTCACGGCATTCTAAATGTATGGAAAAAGCGATGGTGAAGATTTAATTTTTTCATCTCTTTATTTCTGGATTCACCAGTATCCATCCAGACCCTGTGATTAAATCCTGCCAAGGACAATGCTCTCTTGCTGGTCCCTCAGTGAACACTGGTGGCATCTAGGGGGACATCATTAACTGCTGTCAACCTGCTCTCATAAATCCTTCAGGAATACAGACTTTCAGGAAAATGCAGGTAAGTGACCCTCGGTCACATTCTAGCAGGTTGCCATTTCATTTAGGAAAACTCACCAACATCTCAGTGCCAGAATACTGAAAAATAAGATGAGAGCCACAATCTGCAAATCTGGAAACTGCCAATGTTATATTTTAAAAGAGGAGCAAAAATGTGTGTGAAATTTATCTACTCCTATCCCTTCTTCTACCATGATTATTTTTCTTTGTTTAGTGACTTGGATAAACATCTATAAAAAACATCCTGTACTAAAAAATTTGTCCCTTATTGATGAGTTTTGAGTCAGCCCCAAGAAACGTCTGGGGTACCCCAGCTTCTGTGAAGTGCAGCAAACGAATACGCTATAGGAAGCCAGTCAAGCCAGAGGGAGAGTGGCCCTGCCGACACCTTGAATGGGGACTGCCGGCCTCCAGGGCTGGGAGAGGATGTACGCTGTCGCGCTAAGATGCCAAGTTTGTGCGAGTCTGTTCTAGGAGGCTACACATGAGCCTCCAAGCCACCCTTCACTTCCTGTCCCTCCACTAGGGACCATCCCTCTCTAAGCTTGTTCCCTCTGACGCAGGACCACACCCACTGCCCCCCTTCACCTGTGGTTCGGCTTTCCCCAAAGGAACGCCAACACTGCCTCCAGACAGACGCCATGTAGCACAATGAGCCCCCAGTCTGTGCACCTCAAAGTCTTGTAGTTTGTCAGCCCATAAACACACCACAGCCAAGACTAAACACATCCCAACTGCGGGAGCTCTAAGGTGAAGTACAATGTGCCGGAATTTAATCTCTGGACAGAACAATTCTAACATTTCCATGTAACAATTACATGACCCTCAGTGTCAATAGTGTTGGAACCTATTCAGTTTGTCATCTACCAAAACATCCGAATCTTTTTCCTATGGACGTTATTAAATTCCAGTCTCATCCCGCATACACTTGAGCCAGGGGTTTAGTGGCCCAAGTACAGATCACTATGCCTTCCTGTGAAAGGGATCTCAGTTTGAGGCCGTACTTCCACCCGTGCCACTGATTTCTAATTGGGATTTGGGGATGCCAGTGCATCACATCAATCCTCCCATTCTGCAATTCTCAAGAATGTGATAAGCCTGCTGCCAATATTTTCATCAATACTGCTGATAGAAATGCCAAGCAGGTGAGGATAAATTTCATTAAAATAAGATCACAGATGGAGGTCAGTGACATGTCAATAGAATACTTTGCCCAGCTAAGCATCAACAAATGAACCAATATTTTTAGGAAACTATTCAGCCAGAGAGGAGCCCACAAAATAACAGTAGTATCAGCCAATATTCTATCATATAGTCTCTACCAAAGAACATAAATTACACAGTGTAGCTTATGTTCAGTAAAACATTAGCAACGTTTACAATATTTTGATTTGTCAATCAAATAACAGTTAAAAAATAAAATCAGGTTATTTTGGCATGATTAGTTTGGAAAAATTTCATTATTTTAAGTGTTTACCAAACTTCTGCAAACCAGCTATTTAATATGATATTCCAGAGTCTTCTCTTAGGAATTCAGATTCGCTTACAAGTTTGTGGTTTCCAAATCAACCTTGTCTCTTCTTCAAAATGTACCTGCCTTAGGTCTTGATTCATGAGCAATTTAGTTTTATAAAAGTAATTAGTAGCTTTAGTGCAGCCCCACCTGGCAGGGTGTTCCAGCTTTCTGTTTATGGCGTTTGTTCTAAGCTCCCGGGTGTGATGACCCGTCTCCTAAGGAAAATGCTAAACACAAAGGATGCTGGTTATGTTTTTGGGATGTGCTCGCACGGCACCATGTCCCTGGAGCAAGAGCCTCATCCCACCCTCACTCTCTTTGCTGCAGACGTCGCAGGCAGGCAGAACCCTCGTTGCCAAGGCTTCAGAGAGACCACGTCCTTGAGAATCACTGTGACACTTGTCTGCACGGCACTTCCATCCCCAGCATTTGAGCCAATCTCTTGTGTGAAGACTTCCTATTTTCAAAAGTCTCCTGAGAAATGTAGATTTTGTATTTCTTTGTGGTATGTGCTCTATAACAAGACAACTTCCTCAACTGTGCTGTGTGGGTCGTTAGTGTTCTGAAAGGCCCTAAATAAGTTATTAGAAGAACATTCAAGTTTCTGTATATGAATGTGTTTGGGAAATACCCCCTCTCTAACGTCCTTCTCAGGCTCGCATTGTATAGTAGACGGCACATTGTACGGTAGACGACACGTTGCACGGTAGACGACGTGTTGTATGGTAGACGGAGTGTCGTATAGTAGACAGCACATTATCAAGGAGGTGATAAACCCTGCAGCAAAGAACATCTTGACTCGGTGACTCTGGGTGACACAGTTTCACAGGATTACTAGGCACAAATGTTTTCTCTCCAGAACACCTCTTAACATTTATTCAAAGAACCCATCTGAGAAAGCACTGAATTAAGCCACCAGCACTCGGGGCTTCTGCAGGAATTACTACATCATACTATGACTCAGAGCAGCAGAGATGCTCTCGCTAGGTCCCCTTTCAGAGAAAGACTTCTGCCCAGCGTGGGGGGCGTGCGGCCACCATGCCGCCTCAGCTGACAGCTGTACCAGCAGCTACGTGCATGTTCCCAGGGGAGGCTGCACATGGCCACTGTGTGGGGCCAGTCACTTAGGTCCTGGGTGGCACAGCTCTGAGGGGCAGGGCTGACTCCAGAGCATCCCACTGGTCGGCCAAGGCTTTGTGGGACCTTCTTTTCAATTTATCTTCTTTTTCTACACAATTTATCTTGCTACTTCCTTTGCCTTCTTCTCAAGGGCTAATCCCACATCTTACACCCCAACTCCATTCAGCATCTGCTTCTTGAAAATTTCGGTGATAGTTGGAAAGCAAAAATTAAATTGACAAAACAATGCTTTGAGCCCACCTTTTTTTGGACGAATACTTTTAGTGAGAGGTAGGAGAAGATGGCAAGGGCAGGGCAGAGGCAGTGTCAGGGCACAGCAGCCTGGAGAGGCACTCTGCAGTGTGGACTTGACACGTGAACGGGAGGTCACAAAGTACGGACATGTCAAGGCAGAAAAGTAAGGAGAAGTAGAGAAAATGAATGATTCCAAGGACAAATATAGCTGCAATGTAATTACATTTTTTTTGGTTGATCTAATGATAGGTCTAAATGTGCAGGGTTCCTCTGGTCTCAGGGCCAAGGGCAAAGCCAACCTTAATTTCAAACAAGACTGTAAATTAGGGTCAGGGCCAGACTGTCAGTCCATTTCATTATCTTGCCTAATTTCAAACCTCAGCTGAAATTAGCTTCATGGCTGGCTGCAGGAAGTGGTGATGCTGGTTCGGCAGAAATATTTTTGGACTGAGACTTACATGAAGACAAATCAAGGAGTCAATTCAGGAGAAAATAAAATAGCCTTAAACCAGTTGTTGCGATAAATTGAATCAATTCATGGGGCCATTTAAGCAAGAAAGCAATTCTAAAATCTGGCTAAAGTGAGCAAGTATTCTATTCATCAAAATAAATACACACAAAATCCTATCTAGAACAGACAGAAGATGTTACTTTGGCTATTAACACATTAATCCCTAAATTCAGTTCTCTACTACATCATGCCCTGTAGACCAGTCTTTCCGTTACATCCTTGTGGTCTAGTGCAGAAGGCCCTCTCAAGGAGGTGTGCGCCATTTGGACACATTTGAGAACACTTCCAGTTGGACCTGTACCTCAGGAGAACAGGGTGTTTCTTTCTTAGATACCACACACTGAATGTACTTTATAAAACCAAAAAATAAACATATACACCCACCTCAAAAAGTAGAGCTGTGATTGAAGAATGAGCAGTCTCAGTCCTATTTTTTAAGTGAAATTTATTTCTTTACAGCTAATAGGCATCAATGAACTCAGATATTGTTGGAGATGTACGGAGTTTAGTTACTTGTGTGTGCACAAATTTGAAAGTTGAGCACCTCTTCAAGAAACAATAAAACTAGCACAACTTAACAATGGTCTTTCTCAGAAAGCTAAACAAATTCCCCACTGTTGACCCACCGTCCTTCCCATATTCTACTCCCCAAGGATTTTGGTGAATACAGAGTCTGAAAAGTGATTTAGGAAGACTTAAGAAGATATAAGATACCATAATGCATTGCAATTATCTGTTCTTGGAGTCGGACACAGGTTCAGCTCCAGGAAAGACCCTTTCTTTTCTTTGATAGTAAAACTTGTAAGTCCTATGTTGCTGCGTTAACTGTTCCGCGAGGAGATATTTGGATGCCCATAACTCTGAGGAGATACTGCCCCTTCAGGAACTGACGTGATTTCTGTGCGGAGATGGTCATCGCTATGAAGGGAGTCGCTCAATTTGAAACGACGGTCTGAAATGTGTCTCTGAGGTATCGCCACCGTGGCTCTGAAAGCCATTTGCAGCAGTTTCAACTCACTGCCCTAGGATTTTTTATGGATGTTACCATCATCCCGGGGATTCCTGCTGGGGCAGAGTCGGTGGGGTTCCTAACACATACTTCTGTGCGTGGGTTACTTACTGCCTCAGGGAAAACGAAAAGGTCACTACAGGAACTTAAGGAGAAGGTACCGGGATATTTAGGATAGACTCTGCGGGTTGTGGGGTGCACTCAGCTGGCTGAGCACAGGACCTAGGGTCTGTTGCTTAGAGCCCTGCTGACAGGATTCTTAGTGAAATGTGTGACATGAGAAAGATCATACAGATGATTACAGGCCTCATGTTAATCATGGCAGCAGCTGGAGCAGGACAAGTCCCCAGAAGCTAGGACAGCAGAGGGACGGGAGGCAGACGAAGGGCGGGTATCGCTGGCAGCTGTGGGTCTTCTGTAGGACCCTTCACATGTTTGCTCGTGCTGTGAGCAGTTACCGCCAGCTGTTATTCCTGACTCTTTTTCCCAGGGTGCTGGTCTAGTGCACAGTGTCAGGATAGGCAGAGAAAGTGCTTCCCTTTGGTGCCAGGTTTGCCTACAGCCTTGGAAGAGACAGAGACAGTCTCATTGTGGCCCAAAGAACAATGCACTTACTACCTGCTATAACATATTTGGGCTCCCAGGGTTCCCCTCCGGTAATGCATAGCACTTCACCCTCTTTATGTGGACCTTGCATAACGCAATGCTGATAAGCTGGTTACTCTCACGCTGTGTGCAATTAAGTCCTCTGTCTCTGGCCCAAGAGTGTTGTGTCTTCTCTAAACACCCATAACCTGGTGGCTGGATAACTTATGAGCCTTCAAACAGAGTGAAACCGTAAGCATTTTATTGTAAGAACTATATAATTCCTGACTTTGGACAGCAGTACAAGTAACACTCACAGACTGGTCCTCGGCAGCCCACGTGGAAATGGGTGTCCAGTGGGAAATAGTAATTTTTCTGGGATGTAACTGCTAGAGGCTAGATCTTCCTGACAAGGGGGATATACTCTGCCAGCTCCCACTCTGACTACCAAGTAAAAAAAGACGTAGATAGGAGAGTCAGCGTGCACAGAGCGACCGGTGTGCTAAGGGATAGAAAACTGGATGTGTATGCCCACGTAAACTAAGAAAAATCATCACCAAGCCCATTGGAAAAGGAGATTGCCAGCATTTGAGCAGTGAATTGCAGGGAAGTGAATTTTTAATGGGGTAACTTTGAATCAAATTTTGAGCCCTTGGAGTTGTTATGTGGAAATAAAAATAAGGGCAGTAACACAGAAGTGCCCTCGCATTGCAGAGCTCCATGATGTAAGAGACAGACGGACACGATGAAGGCTACCAGCTGGTCTCCAACAACCAGGAACACAAGTCCTAATCTCAGAAACTGGCAGCAGCAGTTCCATTCATCATACGTGTTCACCATTATCCTCAACACTGAGAGAAAAGGAACTGGAACTGAGGACCACTGAAAAACAGGGTGGGTTGCATATAGTTTTGCTTATGTTAATGTACCAGAACATGGATGTCGTTTTCACCACAGAAGGTACGAATCAACCATTTTCAGCCAACTGGCTTGTTATCGTCACAGAGATGAGAAGTAAAGGCCCCTCCAGTCACTGCCAGGCACAGGCGTCTCACAACCAGAGTGCACACGGCCAGATAAGCAAAATGGCATCACACTGGCTCACAGATCAACTCACACGACTGCTTGATGTCAACCAACTCACATACGCAGTGTGAAGAATAACTGAATGCCAGGCCGTCACCAACGAAGAGTCATCTTGGGCAGGAGAGGCCCAGCCTGAGGAGGTGGCATTGGGGCTGAGTGCTGAGGTGACCATGTGAAGAAGAAACACATTCGGAGCAGCAGGAAAACCAAGCACAGGGCACCTGTGTCACTGCACTTTTCTTGATTGATGGTGATAATGGGAAGCTCGGACCATGCCCGGGACCCATTATTGATTGTGATGTTTACAATCGGCGTGCTGTTTCCTAAAGCAACATTTCTGTAATATCTTGCTCGTACTATCAAGCTAAATATATTAAATTACATGTTTAAATTTGGGGTCCAGATGCTTACATTACATTTGCATATTTCAGTGAATTTTACTATATGTGCTATTGATAAGTTTGAAGTCACATTTCACAGTTTTGTTCCCTCCACATAAAAATACTGAAAATGTTGGGCTTATCTTTTTCCTCCATTGGCTTATTTTACATATATATATATACATATGTGTGTATATATATATATATATAAATAAACGTAAATATATACTTGTTGTGACACGGAAAGAGCGCTAGACTGCCACTTACCCATTGCCCAATTTCAAAATCACAGGGTTATTGTAGTGATCAAGTTAGATAATGCATGTGAAAGCATCCAGAGCAGATGAAGTGTGTTACAATACAAGGAGCATTATGAGGAATAAAAGGGATAACAGATATCTCTTTCTGCCTCTTAACTAATTTGAGGACAAATTTTACAAAGTTCCCTAATCTTCCCTTGACTTTGGGATACTTTCCTGAAATGAATTTTATAAAGATTATTTTTACCTGATGTTTTCCATATTATTCCATCAGTTCTAACAGTGTAGCTACTACGTTTTGCCACAAAACTGTGTTTTCTCAGATTTTTTAGAAAAAGAAATCACTTAAAGTTTATATGAATAATAGTCGTATTTACCCACTTCCACATTATAAAATAAAAAGGAAGAATATGCAATTGGTCTATTACCTTCAAAGACACTGTCATCTACTCTAATAATCACAAGTTCAGAAATAATGTAATATATGAATACTTTGCAATCATGTTCAAAGACGTATTTTAATGCACTGGCAATTTAAAGTAGAACAAATTATTCATCAAAATATAAAAAATAATTTAAGTTTTCATTTTCCACATTTAAAATGAAATACAACTATAGAATTCCTATACATAATTTTTGCTGACTTCACATGAAGCTTCAGTGAACTAAGCTTTGTGTTTTTGCAAGTGTGCAGTATAAATGATTGCAACTTAAACATATTGATTTCAATGACCTTGATTGATTTTCTTCAGGCAACTTAGTATTGATCACTTGGTTCTCTTGTGTAGTGAGCACACTGGTGAGATTGCAATGATTGCAAAATCCAGAGGAAGTGTCTTTGGTGCATAAAAAAGAAAGAAAATCTTCAATTATAATAATAATAATTAACCCTGTCAGTTATAAAGAAATAAATCCAAGTAGAAAATATATTTAAAAACAGTTGCATACAAAAGTGGTCATGTCCTGAATTATTTATTTTGTGTACTGCAAACATTTGGTACATCCTCATCCTACAGATGAATTGGTCTGTTTTGCCCCAGCTCTAATTTCATGGAGGAAGCTGCGTGTCACCGTCAGTGTCACCATGGAAATCCCACAGCAGAGACAGTAGCAAATACCAGGACTAGGAACCCTATTGTCACCTCAACGGCCAATATTCTTATTATTTTCTTACGATAGCTCTGTCACGCAGTGTCGGCCCACACTGAACGATTTACACAAGTGCCTCGACATGGGGAAGCCTGGGTGTTCCCAGCGTGACCTCCATTGGGTTTATTGTTCTGGCAAATTCTGGGGCTTAGAATCGGCAGATGTACTCTGACCACTTAAGCTGCAATTGTTATTAACACAGGCGAGCCTTTCATCTCCATCTACCTAACTCCTGGTCTACCCTTTCTCTTTTCATTTTACTGATGGACTCTAATTTTAGAACAGTTTTATATTAAAAAAAAAAAAACAAAAAAAACCCCCAAAACAAAAAACAAACTTGAGCAGATGGTATGAAGAATTCCCATATACACCCTACACACAGTTTAACCTATTAATATCCTACATTATGGTAATTTGTTACAAACAATGAAGCAATACTGATATATTTTTATTAAATGAAGTCCTAATTTACTCTGATTTCCTTAGATTTTACCTGATGTCCTTTTCCTGTTCCAAGATCCCTTCCAGGATTGTGTTATATTTAGTTATTTCTCTTCTGCCTCCTCCTGGCTGTGGCAAGCTCTCTGACTTTCCTTGTTGGATGAACTTGCAGTTTTCCCAGATTAGGCTGGGATTATGATTTTGGGGGAGGTTGGTCACAGAGGGAAAGTGCCATTTTCATTACATCGTTTCAAGGTGACATACTATCAACATAAGTTACGATTGTCAATGCTGACACTGGTCGCCTGGTTGAAGGAGGGTTTGTCATGTTTCTTCACTCCCCCACCCCCAGCCACCATTTAAGGGAGAATTCTAAATATTAGTATCTTTTTTGAATGGGGAATATCTTAACATATTTTTAGGATGACAGGAAGAAGTGGTGAGGGTGACGACGGGAACGGGTAATAAGACTGAGAGTTTGAAAGGACACGGAGGGGTTACCTGGGCAGTGGCACAAGAGGATAGGATCACCGTGGCTTGTGACGGGGCACATCTTCCTGAGACCAGAAGAATCTGTGAGCCGGTTCTAAGGTTGGGGCACGTCTCCTGTGTTCCTTTTCTATGGGACAGGGTACGCTGTTTGTTTGGTTTTGCTTGGCTGAGTGAAAGGAAGTGGCCGAGACTAGCCACATAGGAAAACAGAAATTTGAACCACCTAGAAATTATTGAAAAGACCACCAAGTAGCAGTAGAGGGCCTAACTGAGGGTGGAAACTATCAGTTTTTCCAGATGATGTAATTTTATCCAGATAATGCAAAGAGACCATCGGTTTGAACCACAGCTGGGAACTGGCAAGGTCAAGTGCAGGGGAAGGTCATGGGGATACAAGACAAGGTTCTGGTGAGAATACTGCTGAACTCTTAACAACAACAACAACAACAAAAGGAACTGAAAGTTCAGGAGCCGGGGGACCATGAGACTTAAAAAGAGGTACCGAATGGATGATTTCCTGGGTTTGGCCTCAGGGGGTGACTGAAATTTCAAGTCACCCAGCATGTGGAGCGAGCGTGCGTGTCTTTACCCCGCACATTGTGGCCACATGGGAGTGTGCCAAGCACAGTGACCACCATGGGACAATGCTGAGTGGCAGGACCTAACCATCTGACCATCTAGGATGGGGACAGTCATGCAGATCGACAATGTGATGATGGCAGGTAGAGAAGAAAGGGAGTCAGGTACCATAATTTTTTCAATCAAGGTGTGACTCTAAAGTTAACACAAAATTGTGATCAGGAGAAGAAGAGGGAGATGTGTTTGAGGTTTTCTGGGAGGAACAACAGTGGCAGGCAGTGGAGGAATGTGAAAACATTCCAGACTTTCTTTATGGTGATGGAGAGAATGGGGAAAGAAGTGGCCCTTTCAAGAGGAAAGAAAGAGGAGCAGAAAAAGGCAGGTTTTAGCCAATGAGGTAATGTGGTGCATGAGAGGAAGACAGGTTTTTTAACACAAATCAAGGTCATAAAAATTCACAGGGAACGTGGCAGTTCATGTACTTTGATCTAATGTCACTTTAGCTTTAGTAGATTGGAATACAATTTCCTCCTCCTACATACGGAGTAATAAAGATTGTAAAAACCGGTAGGGAGAGCTTTCAGGGCACTGAGATGTGTGTGCGGCGGGGAGATGGCAATCTCCGTACAAGCAGAAGAAATGGCAGAGAGGAAGGCAGGCAGTGTGGTGGGCTGGGGCCCCATGTTCCGGAACCATCTGGCCATCGGTGGCTGCCATGAGGAGACTGGAAGGAAAACCCCAGCTCCATGTGGGAGCTCAGCCTCCAGGGGACAGGTCCTGAGCCCAGCGAGAGCCCGGACGGCTAGTATTTCCTGATGCCAGCATCCTACACTGTAGTACTGTCATGGGGACAGAGTCCCGAGAGCAGTTTCCAGGCTCTCAGCCTCCGGTGGGGAGATGCTGGCTGGGGTGTTGAATGACCATCAGCTGTGATTGGTTGGCCATCAGCTGTAACCAGTGAGCCAACTGGCTACTGATGTACCTACGGGGCTGTGTTGACTGGTCGGTTGGCAGGCAGAGAAGTGAATGGCGCACTGCGGATTGTGTGGCTGCTACTGCGTGTGTCTCCGCCAGCCTCCAGAGAGAATATAGTGGTACGACTCCCCCATCTATGGCTCCGTGGGTGCTCCTGTTTGGCCTCACCGTGTCCTGCGTTATGTGGAGATTGGGACCAGAGGCCGCGCAGGCCGCCCCGCACAGCACTGTCCAGTGTGTCTGTCTGTCAGAGGACGTGCCTGATACTGATGAGTTTGCTTTTTATAATAAGGATACACGAGTCACATTCGTTTTCTACTGCGTAACTCCTACGCGGCCTGTTAGATCTTCATTTGGAAACCTTGTGTGTTAAATTTCTCTCCACAAAATAAAATAAAGGTGCTCTGTGTTCTCTGTCAGAGGGACCGACGATAGGCAGCACACAGTACTTGTGGCATTGCTCACTTAGCATTTCCTCACTTAGCATTTCCGCGAATTGTTAAATCCCAGCGCACCTGCGCTCACACGCTTTCACCCCCCCCCACATACACACAAAGTGTTTGAAAGCACGCGTGCCGTCTCCATCCCCCCGCACAGAACCAGGACGTGTCCCCGGGGTCACACGTGTGCGTCACGCGGCCGGACGCTCACCCGAGGCTCGGCAAACACGTCCCGCCGCTGCTTCTGCTCGTGTCCCAGCCGCTCACACCGCCCCTGAAAGGCGCCCCCACAAATTACCTGCAAGGGCTTGGACGGAGTGGAGAAGGACGGCAGAGAGCACGTCTGTCAGCGCCGTCGCCTGGGCGAGGGCCGGGCGCTCCAGCTCCGATCCGTGGAGACACTGGACGTGACTAAAGCTCAGAACCGGAGGAACGAGGGCCCCCGCGCGCACGCATGCGCCTCGCACACGGCGCCCCTCCCGTCAGTCACCGCGCGCCTCCTCCCGTCAGTCACCGCGCGCCCCCTCCCGTCAGTCACCGCGCGCCTCCTCCCGTCACTCACCGCGCGCCCCCTCCCGTCAGTCACCGCGCGGGGGGGGGGGCGAGGGCGGGGCTCCGGACACGCCCCCCACCCGGGGCGAGAACCGCACGCCGGGCCGGCTGCTCGTCCTCTAACCGTGTTGTCGTTAAAAACCCACACGGGGCATGTTTTGGGCGGAGAGTGTGCGTGAAGCCTGGCGTCTCTGGCTCAGCAAACCGTCACACACGGCTCCTGCTCACGACGGTAACACAAGCTCCTGTCCTGTGACGTTAACACTAAACCAACAGCGGCCTCGCCAAGACCGGCCGCACACATGGTATTTATAAGGCAAGTTTCGTTTACTGCATATGATTTCATTTTACTCGACTTCCTGCATCTCAGATCGTCTTCCTTTTCAATGACTGAAGATAATTTAATAGCGCTGCTTTTCTTAGACAAAGAACTATTCTTTGTTGAAAAAACTCGAAGAATGGCTTCGGGAACCTTCAAGGACGAGCGAGTCCTGCGTCAGCGGTTGGAACTATGTCGCCTTATGGCGCCGCAGCCGACCGAGGGGCCCTTGCTTTAATTTTTGAGACTGACTAGGACAGAACCAGCATCATTCTTAAAATTAAATGTGTGCTATCAAACAATTCCACTGCTACAATTTAAAGGAAAAACGCTGAGAGCCTTCATCCTTCCTAACAATCCAGGGCTCGCACCCCGGGCGTGAGGTCAGGCAGAGGCTTCCCGGAAGTAGCGCAGCGGCTGTGACTCCGGAAATCACTACACTATTTAACACACCATTTCTGCAGAAGATCTGCAACTCGTGCCACAATATCTCTGCAGACTCCAGTTCTGCAGACTCGGAGGACGGGGAAACAGTAACAGAAGGGATGCCTGTCCAGACGCGGACAGCAACACTGACACATACTGTCTACAACAAACTGTGTGCACGTGTTCTGTGTGATTGTGACGTGGCTCAGAGGGATTGCACACACCTCTTAGGGAGCAAATGCTGCACACATATAGGTCATCTTTCTCTCAAGAATAAAGAGGGAAAATTATTTAGGCGACAATCACAACAAAAAGAAAATTACTGACCTTAATTTGTAGAAGTTACAAATACGTAAAGGATTTCTACAAAAAACCAAAACAATGTTTTAAATACATAGCTGTGTATTCAATAAAATAATATAAAAACTATTACATAAGAGAAAAACTTGAGATAAAAACGGAATTGGCTTTTTGAGATGCAGAATGAAGTTAAAAGGAGTTTATAGAGATAATAAGGAAAGGGTAACTAAAAACGCAGCAGCAAATTGAGATACCAAGAGAGAAAGTGTATCATTTTATCATAGAAAATTCTATCAGTGATGTTGAGGAATAATTAGGGAAGTTGTTTAAGAGCAAAAGAGAAAGAACAAAGAGAAGAAAATGATCAAAAAAGATGATATACTAGAGGGAAGGGAAATGATCCAGTTTATACAGATTATCAGAATTCTGAGAAGGAAGCAGAACTAATGACTGCCAGAGGAGTAAACAAAATGCAGGACAAACTGAGAAGATCCAAATATAGAACAGTCAGCAACTTCATTGAGTGTGATGGCAAGAAAAAGCTGTTTATCTATCATCTATCTATCTATCTATCTATCTATCTATCTATCTATCTATCTATCTATCATGTATATCATCTATCTATCTATCATCTATATCATCTATCTATCTATCTATCTGGTCATCTATCTATTTATCCATCATCTATCATCTATCTCCTGTACAGAAAGCTACAAAATGATAGACACAAGATGATATACAGATATATACGTACGTTATCTATATCCCCTTGTACAATTCTTGTATTATCCGTGTGTGTGTGTGTGTGTGTGTGTGTGTGTGTGTGTGTATCCTAACAAAATTTTTAGGTTTAAGAATTAAGAAAAATATCCTCCGGAAATACAAACTTAAACATAACTATAGTCTCATTGCATGTGGGACGCATTAAATCAAAAGGTACAAATTCTTTGAAGCTGTATATCGCTGACTGGATAATATGCACTGGACAAGTGGGTTTCTTCTGGGAACACAGGGGTGGTTTCGTGCTTGGAAAGCCATTGAAGTGGTGTGCAGCATCCCAAGTCAATGCAAGCAAAGCCCAGGACAAGGGCAGCCCCCTGTGAGGCTCTCTGCCCCAGGCCACACGGGCTGCCTCTCTTCGCAGCCCGAGCATCTCCTGGGGTCCCCCAGGCCTGTGGGGCTGTGCCGAGCACAGGGCTCTGGTTTCTTGCCTGTGCCAGGATGCAGAAGTCAATGGGCCAAAGGTCAGAACGGCTCAAGGACAAACACTGCTGCAGCCTGGGAAAGGCAGTTGTCACGGTGCAGTTTGCTGACTTACGAGGGAAGAACCATGTTCAGCTGCTGTTCACTGGGTTGAATTTTGTTTCTAAATAAGACTGGAGCCAGTAGCACTTCAAATCCCTTCATGTCTCATCATCGCATTGTCACTGAGCGGTCTCATTACAATGATCATTCAGTACACAAAGGCAGTTTAATTACACTTCCCAATATAGCGACATTACCATTTCATATAGCTGTCATCTTGATGTGAAAATAACTGCAGTCTGTCTCCTGGGAATGTTAACATATAATCAACAATAATTCCCATAAAGTGGCCTTTTCTTGACCCAAAGCTGAACAGAAATGATGGTATATAGTTTCACACTCAAAAGGCTCTTTTGAAAATTAACCACCTGTTTACAATAAAAGTTTTTGTTAGTGGCCATTGTCACGAATCTCACTGTGCATTGCCCAAAAACATCATCATAAATACGGTAGATCCACAAGAGTTTACAAACATGGGTGTGCGCCTTTAGTTTTACTTGGCAGGCAAGCTGGTTCAGAGCCTGGCTGATGAGACAGCATTAGGAAACCTGAGTGGTCGTGAACCTGGACTCAACCCCCTCTGTACGAGCTCCCTGAATACCTGAACAAGTTATACCCACAGACTGTGCCACACTAGTTCCTAGGTCACCATGCAATCTAGTTTATTTTGCATGAGTGACTCACTAGGACTTGGTTATTATTTTACTTCCACTTTAATAAACATTTAGGAATGAAAAGTCTACTACAAGTGAATCTTGCCAAAGAAAGCTGTGTTTAACACCAGTCTACCTTGTATGGTATTACAAAGAAATATTTTTCTCTCTCGGTGCTTTGTGATTATACAAGAAAAAGAGGAGTTTCAAGTACAGAAATGTTTTTTCTTGGCTTTTAATAATGCAGTGGGGTAATCCAATAAAGATACTGAACACAGAATTACAGGGACTAATAAGCTAATTTATTTTTGTGCTCTAGATACGAGAACAAAAATTTGGGTCAAGTGAGGTTGTGTGTGTGTGTGTGTGTGTGTGTGTGTGTGTGTGTGTGTGTGTGTTTCTTTATTGTCTTGTTTGGGTTTGTTTTAATGAGCTATTTTTCATATTATTTCCATGCGCCTAAAAGTCCAAAGTCTTAATGAAGGTCACAGTTGGAAGTTTATTAACTCTTTGTAGTACTCTTGCTTCCCCAGTATTTTATTCCGTCATCTCATTTCTCTTTGGCCTCACTCGCAGTCTATTAAGCTAATCATACAATCCCCCATTTTCATTTATATTTGCACCAAGAATTCCTTCTTTTCACACTTTCTGTTCTTTGATTCTCATGCCATAGTCCCCCTGCTTCCTCTCACACAGCTAACACTCTATTGTGTTTGGTACATGTCTGTAGATACACATGCCTCTTTGTATAAAGTACACATTTGTATTTTTTAAAATTTCCATGAATGTTATTCTAAATGTTCTCTCTTTTCCTCACACAATATTATGTTTTTGCGATCTGTGTTGCTATACCTACATCTAGTTTTTGCTTCTAACTGCTACATAACACTCTATAATTTGTCCGCTATATTTTAATTATTTGTTCCTCTCACAATGGACATCTTCTACTATAAATAAATGAGAAGCAATTATGGAACTGAATAGGAATATATACCCAGGAGTGGAATTTTTAGGTCCAAGCTTATCCCTGTCGTTACTTTTACTGAGTTCTGCGAGAACATCTGGAACTACTTAAACTGCCAATAGGAGGATACGGAACTGTCACCATTTCCTCATCTTCACGAACGCTTAGTATGAGCCACTTTCTCAATTTTCAGGATTCTCATTTTTTAAATTCACAATGACAAGCTTCCTGGTGGATTAGAACATCCAATACTAATGAGTTGTTTGGTGATTCTCCGTTTTGAATTATATGTCTCTGTCCTTTGTTCCCTGATTATTAGATTTCCTGTATCTTTCTTGTTGGCCTGTAGGAGTTCGTTTTATATTCTAGTTATTTACTCTTTTGGTTTCAGACACGAGTTCTTGTCCTCCTACCCTTTGTTATGGTGGGTGTCCTTTGCTGAAACAGTCTCCATAAGAGTCTCTCCAGAACGGGGGTCTCAGGGATTTAAAACATTTCCGTCTGTTGGTTCTGCCATTTCAATTATGGCCTCTACTCGTGCAGAGGGAGTGACAACACAGAGCATGGTTTAACCAGAGTCTTTCCTAAGTATCTTTGACCAGAATTAATGCTTATCGCTTCGCATGTAGCACACTGACCAAAGCAAGACATGGTTCCCCCATCTACTAACTAGAAAGACTGTGGGTCAGCTATTGTGCCCTTCACTATCTCAGTTTCCTCACAATTTTGCTGGGAGAATGAAACGTCTTCATAGAGCCTCATCCAGTGGTTGGTAGGAAGTTTGCATTAAGTATTAGTATTATTCTATTATCATTGCTTCTACTGTTAGATGACCCCAAATCTCTACTTTTGGAGGTTTTACATTCTTTTCACATGCCTATTTAATCCTTGATCATCTGTTTACTTAAGAATTAAAATAAATATAAAATAATCACGGAACAGAAACAAAAATTGACCACCAAGAAATATGGCAGCCAAGAGCTGTCCTTGCTTTTGCCTGAGACGTGAGGAAGCCCAAGAGCAGGTGTGACCCAGCTCCTGCACGTGGTGCAGGAAAGCGCACGGCCCCGTGGCTCTAGGGAAGAGGCACTGTAAATCTGCACGTCCTCTTTCCACTCCCCAAGGAAAGTTCCACACCTCCCCACCCCGTGGGAGAGAGTAAGCACCTGCGCTGCTATGAGAAGTGCGGGTAAGTGAAACTCCGGCAGACACAGCCCTGCCACGTCTTTTACTGCTTAATCCTCATCAGAAGAAAGACTCACAGGACAGATATTTTCCCTGCCAGGAGCCCCTATTAATCATCTTTTCCTCCAAATTACTATTGTGACATTATGTTAACATAGTGTTTTAAGCTAAGTACCATAAATAGTAGGGTTTAAAACATATGTGAGCCTCAAAAATGTATCCAAACCTAGAGTAACTGAAAACCATCATTTCAATCTGGATGTTTATCAGCCTTTGCCTACTGAACTCACGATTTATTTATTTATTTATTTATTTTAGTTTCCTACTGTTAAGTAATATAATTTACAAATGCAGACCAATTTTTCTGGATTAAAGATGGAAGTGCATACAAGCACATCACTTAAAACTTGCTTGCAGATAGTACTCTTGTCAATGATAATATCCTTTTCTTTTCCTTATGACTGTCAATCTGCATATAAATCAATTTTTAAAAAGCAGATATAACGTACTTGAGCTAGAAATTGGCCACTGCCACTTGCTCCCTGATGGGAGTGTTAGGCAATAAGTTTAGATTATCTTAGCGCCAAGTAGTTTTCATCTGAGGTAATCTAGCATTTGTTTGAACTAGTAACACGACTTGTTTTCTCTTTCCAAATTATGAACCAATCATAGGTATACAAACTGAAGCACATCTGGCCCTGACCAAACAAAGGACCCTCAATTATTGTGATGCGAGGTCCCAGAAACGCTACAAAGACTGCAGCATCAAGAACAAAACAGATGATGAAAGTGTCACTGACATCTGAAACGAACAAAAATTAACCTGGTTTTTCCCTCCTTGATTTCAGTAGCGTCACCGCTATGTCACAGGGCTCACACGCGCAGTGGGGCTGGCGATTTTAAGATGGAGAATCATTAGGAAGACCTCAGGGTGCTGACAGGCCTAACAAAAGAACCTGTGCTTTATTTGCTACCAGACAAGCACATTTTCTTGTCCATCCCAGAGGAATGAGTACCCCTTATTCTGAATTCTTTCATGCTTCTCTCTATTTTGAGAATTAAATATATAAATACCAGGGCAGGACAGAATAAGAGATTTTTTCATGTTCCTGTTTGAGGAGACTCTCACCTCCAGGAATGACTTCCTGGTGCTTTCACAGGGACTAAATTCACTCAGGAAAACAAAAGGTGACCAGTCGGGGTGCCCTATGACCTTGCGGCAGAAGACGGATGTAAGGTACTTGCAGTAGGACGTAAACTCTGAAAATCGTTCAGGCTATTTCCAAAAGATTTCATCAGTTTAACTCAACTCAGTGCAAGTTATTTTTCTGAATGTTTCACACATCTGTATTTCCCATTTAAATGTTTTTTTTTTATTCCTTGTTGGATGCAGTTTGGTTTTGCAGCCAAGGAAAACAGAAACCCTCTCAACTGTATCCTTTTGGAACAGAAGTGACATCTAATGACCAGTTACTTGAGGGTATTTATTCTTTAGGGGTCATAGTTGCAGCTCTCCCCTAGAGAAAACCATAGTTGAAAATTATATTAAATTTTTGTGTACTGTAAAGTGGATTTTCGAAAAACACATCTTGAAAGATCAGCAGGGACCCTGACTTTCATTTCAGGGTAGAGTTTGAGCCTTTCCATGAAATATAGCAAGTCTATTTGAATAGCAACCAAATGTGATCACCCCGTCCCCAGCAAAATCGACTGCCCTTTCCAGCCCTCTGCGGGCGGCAATACATTCAAGGATTCTAAAGTCAAGCCTGTGTTCCCACCGCTGCCTTGCTGGAAATATATCTACTGTCAATGGAATGAGACATGATCTTAATGAAAGATATTATCATTTTCAGTTTGCCTAAAAGGTCCTCATACAGAAAAGATTTAAGGAAATTTCTTTGATCTATTTCTTTTCTTTTTTCCTTTTCAGTGATGAGGTTAAAAAGAAATTCAGAAATAAAATCAAAATATGCCGCTATGGAAGGCAGTGTAGAGGGTCCTCAAAAAATTAAGAGGAGAATTACCATATGACCCAGCAATCCCTCTTTTGTGTATCTACCCAAAATATCTGAAAACATTTATCCGTAAAGATACCTGTGCTCCGATGTTCACTGTAGCTTTATTTATGGTGGCCAAGACATAGAAACGACCAAAGTGTCCTTTGATAAAGAAGATGTGATATATATACAAAATGGAATACTATCCTGCCATAAGAAAAGATGAAATAGTGCCATTTGCGACAACATGGATGGATCTTGAGATTATTATGCTAAGTGAAATAAGTCAGACAGAAAAAGTCGAGAACCATATGATTTCACTGATATATGGGGTATAAAACTGAAAACAATAAAGGAACAAGACAAACAAGGAAATAAAAGCTCATAGACTCAGACAATAGTTTAGTGGTCACCAGAGGGTAAGGGGGGAAGAGGTGGTAGATGAGGGTAAAAGGGATCACATATATGGTGATGGAAGGAGAACTGACTCTGGGTGGTGAACACACAATGTGATATATAGATGACGTATTACAGAATTGTACACCTGAAATCTATGTAACTTTACTAACCAGTGTCACCCCAGTAAACTTTAGTTAAAAAGAAAATACTACGAATTGTGAAATTTGAGCCTTAATTTCCTACCTTACAAAGTGAACCTATGAGTTTTAAAAGTTAGATTTCTGCCATTTTGGTATTTTTATGTTTATCCCATGTACTTAAAGCTGGGCATCTACAACTTTACTCCGCTCCCCCTCCCTAACTAAAATGGAAGCCCCATAAATGCAGGTATTTTTGTCTGTTTTGTGCTCTGCTGTAATTTGAGTGCTTACTATGGCGCCAGTCTCTTGGCAGGCACTCAGTGAAAATGTGTTATTTACATAGTTAATATAAAGGTCATACAGGTACTCTATAGGTTTGAAAAGAAATAGAATAAAATGTAATCTAATCTTACAAAGGTACACAAATACCTTTTAGAGAGAAATATTTAATTTCTATTTCTAACTATTATACTACTTTGAAATTTTATTTGTGAAAAATATTTTTATGGAAGTTGTGTTATTAGATATTATTTTAATTAAAAAATATTGGAGAGAATTCAGTACTACTTTATACTATTTTGGTACAATATAATTAATATTTTTCTAGAATTTTGAAAAAGGTCATGAAGATTGGCACTTAATTCAATTACATTCAGCAGGCAGTTGGATGGAATTAATAACATCTTTTAATGCACAAAGTTTTTCATTTTAATCTATTTATATACATGCCAATGTCATCAAGATGTAATTCCTAACCTGTAAAATTCCAAAGGATTCTGAAACCACTGAAATACTGGATGTGCCTTTGGCCAAACACAGTTCTACCCAGAAGACTCTAACTTGCGCTCGGGGCATAGGCTGGGCATTTGGGGCGCCTGCTGGCCAGGTGGTGGACACGGTCACGCGTGTGCCGTGGGGATACACCCATGTTCCCATGCGCCATGTGCACTTACAGCAAAGACCCTGTTTACTGTTGAGAAAGGCCTCACAATGGCCAGGGCTTCGAATCATCATTTTTACCCAACGTGTTTGGTAAAGAAAACAGAACTTGCAGCTCTCTCATTTACTGGAGAAATTCACCGACTTCCTTAAGGATGATTCTTGAAGTATTTTGAGTGAACAGCGAATTACATGCCACCCCCACCCCCAACTCTGTCAATCCCCATCCCTATGCTGCTTTTTCTGCCGTTGTTACTATTAAGAGAAAAAGTGGAAGGGAGGTTGTCACTCATGGTATGATTTGCTGCACCATTTTCAGTGAAAAGAATGAGGTATCTACATGAAATACCCACACTCCCCACAAGGTAAACTGTAAATCTCTGATTTACAGGTCAGTCCTGCTGCAATCTTAATGAACAAAGATGAGACAGAGTAGGATTTACAGAGCTGAAGGCAACACTTCCTCATGAAGATGGTGAGAATAGCAAAGTTTGGTCAATTTTCCTGCAGAGAGAACACTGACAAATCACCTTAGAATTCTTTTAAGTGTTATTGGTCAGGAAAATTTAAAAACCATTAATTGTTTGCTTACCGGCATCTGTGACATACAACTTGCCCAAGGGAACTGCTCTGGCTTGAGGGCAAAGGTAACAAATCCTTCAAATTCACCATAACCTTGCAGAATGCTAACATCCCATGAAGGGGCAGGCAAAGTAATCTAGGAGACACCCAATTCATTTTGCATTGATTACCAACAAAATCAGGTTTCAAACTGATTGAAATTAAGCAGTGGTTTGCGGAGGGACGTAAAAGACCGTCCCTCAGGCCACTTTCTCTTGCCAATGGTGAGTCTTCCTTCTTATCGCATGTACCTTTACATATTCCGCTTACTTTGATCTTTGCTTCGAAGCTTTCTTCTCCAGTTTCTGCATTCACAGCTTTGCTGTACGTCACAGCTCCTCAGAGGACTCAGTGGGCAGCAGCCCCACCCATACTCGCTGTGACTGTCCCTTTATCCTGTATTGTCTCATAAATCGTGTCATACCGGCTAGCCTCCTCAGGAACCCCAAAAGAGAGATCCTCATTCCAAGCAGTCCCAGAAAGAGTGTAGGAACTGTGTTTTTGATTAGTTTAGCTCTCGTGTCCAATGTTTAGCCATCTACGCTGCAACGTGAGAAGGCTGATGGCCAGGCTCTGTTACACATCTCACCTGAGGACAAAGGGGGTCCCCTTAAAGACAGGGCAGCGAGGTGACAGGGACAGTATGCAGAGCTGTAATAACAGCCAGTCACCACATCCCAATGCTTCACATTACAAACACCCTCCATGCCCAAGGCCAAAGTCACTCCAGCAATTTTAGATGTCAGCAAATGACTGAAAAAGATATCTCAAGGGGTAGTATCTTCATGAGCTTTGAGAGCTTTTCATGGAAACATACTGATTTCATAAGAGGTATACTAACTTCATGTTTATTTTGCATGAAGTATTTGTGGAAAATAATATTTAAAGGTAGCAATAGTTTGCATATTAGATTTTATTTCAGAATTTCTGGATCTAAATTTAAAGTCTAATAGCAGCAACTCATCTCTATTGTGAAAAAATAATTGTGATTTCCTTATTACCTAACAAATTAAGGGTAAAGTAAAATATTAAAGTGCCAATGAACGCAGTGCCAGCTGGTGTTTTCATACTCATTTTATGGCTCACATGTTGAAAATATGTCTTAACACTTGTCCATTGATAGCTTTTATTTCTTTTCAGAATTTTTGGAGCTAGCAGTGTGACTAACATTTTGACCAAAAACAGTTTACTGAAATAAATTGAGTAATTCAGTAAGAGCGACTGGAAATATGACACATTGTATGGAAATCCTTTGAAGGACACGCTCACTGCTCGCCTCTGCTAAGTGTGTGTGACTTTTATGTTATATTCCAGGACAACGGCCAGTTAATTCCAGTTGCTTATTTAAAGGGAATTATTTTACAGGCTTAATCTGCCCTTGTGATGATTTGTGACAGATTTCAGTTTTCCCATGGTTCACTTTAGAATTGGCAAATCCAGCTGAAAACAGGATATCTTGTTAAAATCCAAATGGCCTTATTTCTGAGGGTAAACAAGATGTAATTGTCCTTTCCAAAGGGAGGGACAGAATTCTCTCCTTCCAAGTACGAATTCCTAGGTGCATTTTTGAGAGCATTCAGCATCATTCCGTGAAAATCAAGAGCAGTAAAATGTTTAACATCCTCATTGAAGCTCAGAGTAGCTAAGGATTTCTGGGGGCTCTTCCATGGTTTTATATCTAAGTTCAGCAAGACTCTGATGTTGTGTTCTCTTCTCTACTAACACCTTCTCTGATGAAAACTTAATTACTAGGAAACCTGTGAACATGTGTAAGCGAGTCATAAGCAGACAGCGAGGTTCTGTCCCAATGAGACCTGAGTTCCAGGTATACTCAAACAGTGCAATCTTTGATGCACTATGTATGCCTATCTGACGGCAAAGTGTGATTACCAACGGCCTGAAATGTGTTTGATGTTTTCCGTAGCTCTATCTTTTACGAATCTTGATCTGTTGACCATTATGCTGATGGCACCGAAGCAGAAATTGAGTGAAGTTCAGGGTGAAGATCAGGGTGTTTTCAAACCCACTTGCATCACAGAGAACTGAGGGAATGTCAGTTCCCTTGTTTGCAATTTAGGCTGCAGGTTTTGAGGGGAACACTACCCTGGAAAGCCTAGCTGAGGGGCCTTGTTAACAGAAAGGGTCACTGCTATGCTAGCAGATTCTTTACAGGTCACCTTTTCGCGACTGGGGACCGGATTCAACATGACTTTTGGTCCACCTCTCCCTTGGAAGTGAGATAATTTTGCCTATGCTTGTTTGTCTTTGATTATTATATTTGCTAGAAGGACTTAGTCCTTTAATATTTATCCTGAGTACTGAATTAGGATTCTTAATTAAGTGCCTATAAACTTATCAGAAAAGAAGAAACATGCGTTCACGATAAATACAGGATGTGGATTGTTTAAAAATATTGAAAAGAAACCATTTTCGAAATGGGATTTCTTATAAGGAAATGATAGTTTAGGAATTGCAGTTTTGAGATGTGGGTGGTAACTGTCATTATCTTTAGAGCAATCCAAACAAAAGCACTGATCCCCCGCAAAACCGCGGCTCTGCCCGGAACATAGATTAGAAGTGGTGGCAATCAGGCTCCCAAGAATGTTTTAGAAAACACTATCGTTTGTTTTCAATCTGTAGAACAGTGACTGCCTATCACAGTCATATTGTTTGTATAATTTTAGATATTTTAAATATTTTCTTGCCATATACATTGACAGACTGAGTTAGAGCACCATCTTCGTACCACCAAAGTAAAAGGAGGAAGTCACGCCTATTCTTGGACATTTGCGACAACTTGGCTAGTTAGAAAGATAAGTGAGCTAAGGAAAATTAGTGTCAACACTACAGAGAGCTGTTTCCTTGTTCCTGGAGCCTTTGCACAGTGAGTGTGATGCTGGCACTCGGCCTGAATTCCCGGGCCTTCACACAGAATAACTGCTCACACATGTACACTTACAATTGCAACCACAAGCTCCCATTCACTAGGAATGCTGCGCTTAGTAGGTCTTAACTCTGCATGGGCGGACGTGCTTTAACCCACTAGAGAATGAAACTTAACATTGAAATGGCACTCATCTGGATCCAAGATGGTTTTATACACTTGTCTACTGACTTTACTTATAGGTGAAGATTTCCACAATTTCAGAGGAAACATAAGAGACCACATGACTTGCTGAATATTAGACACACTACAAGCCATTTGTAAAGAGGGGAACTGCTTGAAAGTTTCTAAATTGTCACAACCTGATCAAGGAGGCATCCAACAACCATGCTCATCATTGAAAAAAGAAAAAGCCTCCGTCCGCGCAGACAACTTGGAGATTGTTTCTGGCTCTATCCAAGTGAAAACATGACTGCGTCTTGTGGGCGTGCCCGTGGGTACTCAGAGAGTGGTTTTCAAGGCAAATGTCTGTAACAGTACTCTCCCCTGGGACACTGTCCCTCACCGGCCCCCCCAGCGCCAGGCTGCCACTTCCGTCCACACGGAAGCAACCAGCAGTTGAGAGAAACACCACAACAAGAAGAGGTGGTGAAACGAGCAGATGAGGACCTCAAATTGCTCCCAGGACAAATATGTTCAAAACTCTGGAAGTAGCGTTAACAAAATACCGCAGAGAGAGCTATAAGGAAGAATCGATAGGAAATTTAGTGAGGAAAATAAAGTATTTGAAACAAGAAATGCACGGGGGCTCCTCTGCACCCTGCGTGTGGGGCAGGTGATGTGGCGGGGGACAGGTGACGTGGGGCACAGGCGACATGGTGGGGCAGGTGACAAGGTGACATGGGGGACTGGTGATGTGGGGGGCAGGTGAATGGGGCGGTAGGTATGGGAGTGAAGGCTGGAGCCCCCCCACCCCACCCCTGCACCAGTCTGTGTGGCTGCCCTCCTTCCTGTCACCTGGGTGGAGGTGACAATGAGCCTTCTGTGAGGGTCCGTCACCCAGGCCTGTAACCAGTGCCCACCCCACAGGGGCAGGCTGGGGGCTCAGGGCTCGGCCGCAGACCAGCTTTGCTGAGCAGGCGCTGGGGGCTCGCAGGCCCCGCACACGGAGACCTAGCTGTGTGTCATGTGTAGTCGATTACACTCGACTTCAAGCCTGTCTGGGGACAGGAAGTGAGGCCCAGAGGCCTTCCAGTAAACCCCGAGGTCTTCATGCAGCTCTGTTCCACCTCAGTGAAAAGGGGTAAATGACATCATAAAGCACAGGGTGACATATTGCATTTCTTGTTAAAGTCAACTCTGAGGCAGCTGGCCGCTGAGGAAGCTTGTGTCAGGGTTCTGGTCGGGACGATGATCCAATTACCTAGACGCGGCCTGGCAGGGCCGTGGGTGCACAGAAGGGAGCACATGTGAGTTGGTTATGTTTTCCTACGTACGTTTCATCAATTTCTGTAAACAGCCAAACAGGCTCCGACCAAAGTCTTCTGGTTCTTTGCTGACTCTAGTTGACAGTGTATATTGCTAAATGCTTGCTATTTAAAATTGTTGTTTTACAGAAGTTTTATATATGTTGAACACTACTTTTTACATGTAAAATTATGACTCTGAAAACTTTTTGTGAGATAAGAGAGACCCTGGTTCTGGTTATTCTCTCATTTCGTTCATCGCGTAGTCAGCTTTATCAGCTAAATGAGGAGAGATGATACAAACATACTCAAAAAAGTTCACAAGGGCAGCATAATTTCACTTCTTTTAGTAAAGTGACGTGTTGAATGATGATTTTACAAACTGAGGAATAAGGAAAATCAGATTTTAGCCATTTAACAGAAAAGTTGACTTAGTTCCACTATAAATCTGCATGTTTAGATCAGTTTACTCTGGGGCATTTTCAATAGAACGTCACCGAAGGAGGCCCAGGGCCGAGACCTCTCTGTGAAGCAACAGCTAAACCACACGTGTGGCCAAAATGACTCCTTCCTTACACACACGCAGACCTGAGACAGACTGGGAGGTGTGCTACCTACAGATAGGGAAGCGCAGAATCCTCTGAAACGTTATTCCTGTAATTGATGCAGGACACACACGCACACCATTTTGTATTTCACTGTAAAATATGGCTTGGAAGAAACTACGTCATGTATACAGACTTCCAGGTTGAATCACATATAAAGAAAATCTGGAACATATGCTCAGAAACTTTAAATAATCCACCCACTTCCATAAAACGTTTTAAGTATACAGCGGTACAACCACCTTAGCAATCAGGCCGCCTGGGGAAAGGCTTCGCCAAGGACGGCACATCACAGCTCTTCCTTCTGAAGGAAGGCCTGAGCAGCAGGCTGTGTGTCGCCCCTGCCCGTGGAGCCCGCAGCTGGGGCAGGGGCAAGGCGGGGGCCCAGCGAGTCGCTCCCTACGTGATCAGAGCCAGGCTGCCCAGCACGAGAACGGACGTGGGAACGTCGTGAGGCTTCCTTTCCGTCCTCAGAAGGTGGCCAAGTGGAACGGAGCGTGTGTTTCACTCCGTGAGGAAAGGACGCAAAGCACCCGAAAGTCACAGTGTGTCCATTGGTGCAGAATATCACTCTGAGATGCGGTTTTAATGGAGTCTGATGGCCTCACAGCGCATCCGTCCACCCTGCCGAGCATAACACTCGCTGAGAAAGAACACGGGCCTGGCCCTGACTGCTTCGGGGTGTCCTGATTAGGGGAGTTATGTGCTGCCTGCTCCGCGGCCAAGTATCAGCTCTAGAGCTTAGTATTCTCTTCTGATGGGAGGATGTGGGACGCTAGTATTCTCCTCCCCTGTAAACCTCTGAGTAGGGATGTTTCTCTCCCCCAGGAGCCAAAACTTAGCAGGCTACAGAAAAGGGACAGGGAGGTTTCTGTCTCTAGAATAGAAACAGATAGACAGCTAAAGAACACCTAGTTGAACTCTATGGTCCTAACGTCCTTTTCCTAAAACTCTGTGATCCCCAATCCTGCCTCCCTGCCTTAAATGCCCTCCATCTGGGCACATAAGCCATAGGGTGCCCGTGGCTTGCCGGGTCTGCATGTGTTGGGTTGCAGTCCTTTTTCCTCTTCCTTTTCCCGAATAAATCCTTTTTGGTGACAGAATACCTAGTTGCTAGTACTGGTCAGGTGGCACTGCTGTCTACACAGGCCCGGCCCACACAGCTACTTTGCCGAGGATGATTTTCTGCCCACGACTATTCCCTACAGAACTTGATGGGGCTTTTCCCTCAGGTCAGGTAGATCTTAGCCTGACAGAAGCCCTTCCGGGGTCTCTCCTCGGACCACTATATTCTGGTTTCTTATTATTTTAAGAAATTACGATCCTTGTTCACTTGACCAGTGTCCTTGCAAGCCAATACAAAGTAAGTCACTTGTAAACTGAGAGCTTATTTGAACCTTTATATTGAAAGCACATAGAACAATGCTTGGCACATAGTAAGTCCTTAATAAATGGTTGAAGATTGAATGAGTAAATTATAAACACAGTTGTCCAGTCTCAAATACAGCTGAATTTCAGTAAGTCAAGCCTTGATTCGCATATGCATTTTGGTTTGGCATAAAGTATTTACTAAGACAGAAGCGTCCTTTTAAGTCCATGCCTTGTTTAAAAATTGTACTATACTGGCATTCACTGATATTTGAAAGCTCCGTTTCAATTTCCTCAAATTCACTTAATCTTGAAACAGAAAACCCAATGGACGGTGGTACCTCGGTTTTCGAACGTAATCCGTTCTGGAAGACCATTCAAGTTCTGAAATGTTTGAAAATCGAGGCGCGGTTTCCCTCTAGAAAGTAATGCAAAATGGATTAACCCATTCCAGACCTTTAAAATCAACCCCTAAAACTGCAAATTTAGCATGAATTTTACTATCTAATGATCCCATAGATCCATAAAATTTACGGCATTCATAAACCGAAATGTTCGTCAACAGAGAAGTTTGAAAACCGAGGTACCACTGTATTTGTGTTATGATACTACGATCCCTTCCATATTCACTGACACATTTCTCTCATACCTGGTTTGTCTTTTGAATATGACAGTTCTAGAGAGGTAGTAGGTACTGTATTATAGAAAATCATAATAAGCACTGGTGGACAGTGAAAGCACGTCCACTGACTGGTAGGAAGCAGGGCATAAGTGCACAGTTTTAGCACTGAGATTCAAATTTTCATCTTTCTAATTGGTGATTTCCTCCAGTTTCAGTACAGAAGGACTGACATTAAGACTGACATATTTGGAATATCTTGAAGTCAGTTTCTTTCCTTACAGCACTTTAGGCAACAATTCCCAACTTGTTTCTGACAGAGTAGCAGTCATATGGAAAACATGACCTGCGTCAGCAGCTGAGGTATAAGATGAAGTCACACTTTCAAGGTAACACTTTGTTTGTGTATTACATGCATCCAAATGTGCATGAATTATGGAATATGTAAATCGCTTAATTTTCTCAAAGTGACCACACCTGCAGAACTACCATGCCAATCAACAGATCACCACCACGGCTCCGAAGCGCCCCTGTACCTCCTCACACTAAATACGCCCGCTTCCAAAGATACCCGCTTTCCTGAAGCCACCGCCGTATGTGCTTCTGAAATGCCTGTAAGTGAGATCTCACAGTTGGTGTCTTCGCTTTGCTTCACGTAACAGTGTTCACGAAACTCATCTACATTCCCACAGGCATGCATATTTCAGACAGTTTCATTGTTTCAAAGTATGCTGTTATATAAGGTAACGTAACTTATTTATCCTTTCCATTGTTGATAAGCATTTAGGAGTTTACCTTTGGGGGCGATGACCAGTGTTGCTCAGACATCCTTGTTCCTGTGTTTTGGGGCCCATATGGATATGTGTCTTTAGGAATAGCACTACCGATTGTATGGAATGTACATATTCTCCCTTGTTAGAGGATGTCATTTTTCCAACAATTGTATGGGTTTCTGCTTCAACCAGTGTAAGAGAGTTCCAGCTGTTCCAACTCAATAAAACCTGTCAGTGTTTAAAAAATGCGTACTTCTGATAATGTAGAAGTATGTTATTGTAATTTAAGTCTTCATTTTCCTTATAACTACTGACTTATGACTACTGATTTCAGCACCTTTTCCATGTTTATTGGAAATTTTATGTTGATTTTTTGTGAAGTAACTGTTACAGTCTGTGAGATTTTTTTCCTAAGTTTGTTGTATCCTCACTGACTTGTAGTGACTTTATTATTCATGTAAGTCCTTTGCACATACCTATTTGTGCAGATAAGTAACATATTGATATATTAATAATATCTCCTCTTAATATGTAGGTTGTGTTTTCATTCTTGTTTTTCGATAGTATCTAGTGATAAAAAAAAAAGATTCTTAATTTAAATGAAGTCTAATCTTTCCGTATTTTTCTCTATAGTTAGTGCTTTTTGTTTCCTGCTCAATAACTTCGCTTATCCAAAGGTCACAAAGAGAGTCTCCTGTTAATTCCAAAAACTTAGATAAACGTAACCTTTCACATTTGGATCTGCACTTCCCTTGGAATTGTTTTTTGAGTGTGATATGAAGAATGGGTCAAGACTCATGTCTTCTCTAAGCACCTCTGTATGACCTGGCACAATTTACTGAAATGATCACACTTGTTGCATAGCAATGCCACATTTGTCATAAGTCAAGTGCTGATATATATTTGGGTCTATATTTAAACTCACTTAGTACATGGTAGGCAAATTTTTCTCAAAGGCCAGAGAGCAAATGTTTTAGCATGTGGATCATATGATATCTGCCACAACTACTCAATGCAACCATAGTGCAAAAGCAGCCACAATCTGTAAGTGATGAGCAGAGAGCTGATTCCGGGTCATGGTCCGCCAGCTACATCCGGGTCACTCCTCTGGTCCATCTGTCCATCCTCGCACACTACCCTTCATCATTTGGCATATATGTCATGTCACAGATGATGAATTAGCTCAGTTTTTATTTGCTTGAAAATATCTTCCTTTAGCCTTCTTTATAAAGGATGGAGGATATTTTTGATGGATTAGACTTTTGGATTTGTTTGTTTTTGTTTCATTTTAGCTCTTTAAAGGAGCCAGTTCATTTTCTTCTGGCTGCAGTCATTTTGGTTTAAAATTCAACGGTCAGTGTTGTTGCTTCTCTGAAGGTAACGCATTGTTCCTTTCCATTATTAACCTTCCCTTTGTTTCTTCCTTTCTATTTTTTTTATTTTTATAAGTTTTTTTATTATATGTTTATGCATTATTTAAATTGTATGTATCCTTCTAGGTAAATCATAGAGTTTCTTGAATTGGTTGCTTAATGTTTTCCACCAGTTTGGAAAAGTCTTGATCAATATCTTTCCAAACATCATTTCTATCTTCTGAACTCCAATCACACGTATGGTCGATGTTTTTATCATGTCTTAATGAGCTCGGATAGTCATTTCTGTATTTGTGTTCTTTTTGCTCTCCCTGATTTAATGTGGTATTTGCTGCTGATCTACTAATTAGAATGATGTATACATAACATTCTACTGATTTCTGAATTTCACATATCATATTTTTTAGTCCTAGTATATCCATTGAATTCTTCTTTATGGATTTCATTTTTTTTGGATATAATTTCCACTTTCTATCTAGTACTTTTAGAATACACTAATCATAATTTTCACTGTACATTTTTCAATGGGCCATGAATACATTGGTATCAGATCGGCCCAGTGTCTAATACCCAGTATCTGAATAATCTATTCTATCTTCTATTTCTTTTTCCATTGATTTTCAGCTGCTGATCTTATCTCTTGGCAAATCTTGTGAGTTTATAATTAAATTCCAGACATTGTGCATACAAACTATTCAGCCTTTGAAAGATGCCAAATTTCCTTAGGGGGATCTATGTTTCTTTTGGAAAGCAGTTGAATTAGTGGGAAATAACTTTAATCCAGTCAGCGACCAAGATGATTAAAGGCGGTGTTTCAGGTTTTTAAGGCTTCTCTGTGTTGGTTTGCTCTCCTTCCTGGGCTGTGTCCTTGACAGTCTCAACCGAACGTCTAGGTTTGTTAGCAGAGCCCACTTTCTTTGGAAGGTTGTGAAGTCCAATTTTGGTTTCCTCATCCATGAGGGACTACTGAAGTCCCTGATTAATTTTTAGCCTCTCATATGTCAATTTCTGCTTAAGTTTTCAGCATCTTGTGCACAGTTTAGGAATTGGCAGAATGCCTCGAGAGAACAAACAGCCCAAACTATCAGACTCACTTCTCTATACATTACAGTTTGGGGATTTTGCTCTGAATGTGATGGCTGCCGGGTAACCCTAAGCTCCCAATGTTACCTGCCCAGCCTTAGAGACGGAAGGAAATGCTGAGCTCAAGTTTCCTGCCCTGGTGAAAATGCCTGGATGGGAAAAGTGTCAGACAATCTGGGGCTCATCCCATGTGCTCCCCTTCTTCCTGGGGTCTTGGTTCCTTAGGTCTGGCTCCTTTGTTTCCTTCCAATGCCTTCAAACCGCTTTTCTATTTGTTTGCTGTTGTTGTGGTGGTGGTGGTGTGTCTGTGATCTAGATTTCTTTGTTTTTCTTGGTGGGAACATTGATCACATATAACAAGCTAACCTTTCATAGCTCGGGCTATTCAAACAAAACAGATCCAAAACTCCATCCTTCCTATCACAAAATGCGCTCCTCATTTTCAGGGTCCTCCCTCCTATGATGACCTTAGGGACTTTATGAGTTACCCAAATGCACGATCTTAGTTACTCTAATTTCAGAGGAAGAAGGACATGCTGTAGGAAGCTATGAGAATGACTCGCTGTTGTCATGTTCATACAACTTCACCTGAGGTCCGAGTTCAATGCTCTCTTTGAGATCTGGTACCAATGAGATCTATTCTTTATCACATATACCACCACCAGTAACAGTCAAAATGTATTCTCACTTTTATTAACTAAAATACAATGTGCAGAATTCTACTCCTAATATACTGGCTAAAAGAATCTGGCATCACAAGTCTGAGAGGGAGAATGCCAAGAAATCAAAGAAAAGGACGCCATGTACAAGAGTGCCATTCAGGCTCCACTCAACAGTCACACAGGAGGGGTGGTCGGAGAGGGTTCGAGGACACCTGGGGATGGGACCCAAGTCTTCTTTAGAAACGTCCCTGGAAAACAAATTCTTAATCTTAATTTGTGGTGGACCATTCACTTCCAACAGACGTAATCTATTCTACTTGCAGAAAGCTCTAGTTATTACAAAGACATTGACTTTACATTGAACCCAAACCTCCCTCTGTGGTCTGAGTACTGTCCCTTGAGATGACATGGGTTAAATGTCCTTTTATCTGATGCACTTTAGATGTCTTAAGACAGCTCTCACATTTCTTATGTTGATCTCCACAAGACACAGTTCTGTTTCTGAACTGGCACAGAGTCAGGCTCTTCACTTGGGTTTACTCTCTTCAGGGCGTCTTGCAGCTTACACAGGCCCTTCTTTCTGCTGTGTCCAGAATTTATATGTAGGTGTGGTCTGAATAGCCTGGGATGCCACAACCCCCCTTTAAAAAAGAGTGTCTATAAAATGCTATTTATTCATCTTAGGATGAAATCTGCATCTGGCTATTACACTGTTAATACATCCCACCAGCTGAAGAAGTTTAAATAAATGTGTCTGCTAAATATTATAGCTTTGTTCTGTCTTTTTGTATTTTTTTAAATCACAAGTTATCCTTAGTAAATTTTACCTTTTAAGAATTAGTTTATTATTTTTGTCCAATAAGGTGTTTTTGGAGTTTCAGTTTCTCATCGACCTTTTAAAAATGCATGGCCATGTCCATATAGCCAGGAAATCCAATTACCATGAGAAACCCCATTTTGGTAGTTGACATCATCGCAACTTGCTGTCCCCAGTACAGTTTGCTACTGTGTGACATGAACACAAATAGCTGGAAAGTGAACTTTGCTTTTGTCCATCTTGTTCCTCTTTAGAAGACAATTTTTTTTGTACTAACTTAATAAAAATGACTGGTTATGACTCAATATACATAGAATTAGCCTATTTTAGAAATTCATGATGGCATCTAAATGAAAACAAACTCATCTTTTAATAATATCTGTAGTCTGTGTGACTCACTGACATTACTAATTCAAACATTTGTAACATCAAGATGCTTGTTAGTCGTTCCATTAGGACATTTATGTAAAATAATAATAATAAATTTTACTTTATTTAATCACTGTTGTTTTGAATCCATGACTCACAGCTAAATCACACTGGCAGGCAGAATAATGGCTACCCCAGACATGCTCCCACCCTCATCCCCAGAACCTATGGGGATGTTACCTTACGTGGAAACAGAAATACGGTCAAAAGCGTGATGTCTAATCTGCCAAACTCGAGGTGGGGGATGATTCTGGGTTCCCCAGGTGGGCCCAAGCTGATCACGTGGGTCCTTAGACAGGAAGAAGAAGAGGGCAGAAGAGTGGTTTGGAGAGAAGTGGCACGAGGCCTCAGCCCACCGTTGTTGGCTTAGAAAATGGAGGAAGGGCCATGAGCCAAGAAGTGAGGACAGAGCCGAGAGAAAGCCAGGGAACAATCTCCCTGTGAGTCTCCAGAAGAAATCCAGGCCTGTAAGATGGTGTGTGTGTGTGTGTGTGTGAGTGTGTGTCACCGTGTGTGCATGTGCGTGCGTGTTTTCAGCCACTTAGTTTGTGATAATCTGTTATGACAGCAAATAGAAAATGCGTACAAAATGAATGCAATCTCACACAAAACAGCACAAGACGCAGTGTCTTCTCTTTTATCTGCGAGTGCGACGAGAATTCACTCTGAAATCTGCACTCCAGGCAGGAAGAAACCAAGGAGGCAAAAACGTCTCTGGAAAGCACCCGTAAAAGTGTCAATAAGAGGTAATTAACTCTGAGCCATGAATGACCTTGGCCGTGTCCCCTATTTCTCAAAAGCACTGGTTCCATCGGTGCTTCATATGTGACTTGCCCATTGCTTGATGGCTCGGCCCCCTTGAAACCTGAATTGAAGCCTGATCCATCCAAATACAACCTCAATAAAGGATAGAAATCTTATAGTAACATCATGTGTGGCTCCTGCAGGTTTTTCATTTACTTGATATTTTTGCAGATGCAGTGTGGCAGTTCCCGATCATGTCACAACACTGCCCTCCGTTCTGTCCCTCTCTGTCCTTGCCAGCTGCTCGGGCTGAGGTCCCTGGAGGGAGCCCCCATTCCACACTGACTGTCACCCTGTTCTCGCTCAGGCGTGTCACCCAGAGAGAGCGCACGCTTCAGTGGGAAAGAGTGATGACGTAAGCCACCTCTTCTGTCTGTGGAAGTTGCTTGTTGGGGACACCTGAAGGCTGCCAGCACTGCCAGAGCCAGCCGTGCAGCTGTTCCCGGGCAGGCACAGGTCGCTTTGGGCCCAGTCGTCATCCACACTGTCAGCTGAGCTCCGCAGAACCTACCAACCCTGACACGAATGAGGAAGAATGCGGCACGGTTCTTAGAACTTGGGTTCTGCAAACTGCCTGGCGTTGGGAAAAGGCAACTGATGCATTTGATTTCTAAACTGAGAAAAGTCACTGACCTTTTAATCATTTTTATGGCATAAGAAGATAGCGTCTTTCAAACAGAGTTTTTTTTAAGGACCATTTAATTTCTACAAACCAGAGAACAATTTTCGTCTCTGCTATAGAAAAGTGCCACAAATTCCTACATGACTGCCAATAGCTAGTTAACATTAACTAGTTTTTACACAGCTCCAGGAATTCTTCAGTTAAAAGAAAGCAGGAAACAAGGACACCACCCTCTCAAATTCTGTGCATCTCTGCAGCGCGTGAGCATTTATCAGAGAGCAGTTTTGACCCCTCGGGCAAGTAAGCATTCGGACTTCCGTGGAGAAGAACACCCTGAAGTCTTCTGATCTAGCACGGGCTCTGCTTCCCAACTAGAGAGGAGAGAGGGAGACCGTGCGTGCACCCTGGGATGAGTCTCTTAACAGCCATGATTCTTCACCTGTGCACATGATACCGGCACACTACGTCTCTACTCGCTGTCTCTGCAGCTGCATCTCAGATCGGTATTCCAGCTTGAAAGAAAGTGTGGTCATCTTCACAGATGCCTTGTTGGTTTGACAGCCCGGGAACTATGACCGAGCGGCAACACAGCCTGCTTCCTCCCAACCCACGTTACTACTTCCTAGTAAGTGCCAATCACTCAGCAGTTGTCACTAACCTGCCTGCTGCAAAGCTGGCTCTAAGAATGTCACCCTTTAAAGCGTTCTTAAAACACAGCGGCACATTCTGATTCCGCTATTTTTTATTTCTCAAATTTTATATATATTTAATATATGTTCATTATTGAAAAACACGGAAAATGTCGAAAAGAATAGAAGGAAGACTTTTACAATCGTACTTGGTGTTGAATCTGTGACTCTCAACTGGGTGATAAGCGTTATCGAATATAATACGTGATACTGATTTTCTGTCATTTATGATTCACAATGTTTTATAATAAGTCATATTGAACAATTACGGATTATGTCTTAACATGCTACCTCAATATATTCTTCTAGGTTGGTCTCAATGTCTAGAAAATCATATGATGGAAAATACATAGATTCCCAGCTTGGATGTCACTGATGGAAATTACCAGATGTATATTAAATAAGACAATTCTAACAAGATGATATATGGTCAAGGTTTAGCACTAAACATTTTAGTTCCTTACTTACATTTTGAATTACAGTGTAGTAGGATATTAAAATGGAACTTCTGCGACCTCAGAACCTCAGCTGGGCCCACAAACACTCGAATGCCATCCTTCTCTGCCATCGCCATCTGCAGTGTGGATGGCAGAGACACTCCCAGGCAGGGCCAGCAGTAAGGCAATGCCACACGAGCTGAAGGGTCTGCACTGCATTGGGGCAAGGACGTGTGACCGGGCGCCACAGAGCCAGGTCCGCACAAGGGAGCACGTGGTCTAAGATGGGGAACAGGCCTAGGTGGGCGCATCTTTTCCCCTGGAAACGTCTAAGAACAGATATAAGTTCTGCCTTGGAGACGTTACCTGCACTGTGTCAGAAGCAAAGCATGTTAAGTAACTCCTGCAGTTTTCTATCAGAGCTAGTGAATATAAAGTTATACAAAAAAAACTTTTTTGTACTAGGAGACTTTTAACCTTTAAAACTGTTTTCATTAGAAAAGCTCCCTTTCAAGTAATAGAATTTTCTCTGACACTTACAAACCAGTGGGCGTTAACTCAGGCCTTTCTTGCTAATTCTTATGTACGTGATAAAAATAAGTTAAGCCAACACACCATTCAAAGTTGAATATTATAAAATGCTCACTACACAATTTTTCAACCATTATTTCTATAACTACTATTCTAAATCATCTATTTGGTATCTGCACATTCAAGATGTAAACACACTGAGAAAGCATATTAATAGTCAATCATTATTTGTTAATTTCTGTTAGGTGTCGGGCACATGCGGCCGTGGGGAACAAGCTAGAACCCAAATTCCTGCACTCTAGTGGTGGAGGCAGAAATAAACAGGAAGCAAATAATAGCACAGTCACACAACAAAATGCAATTACGAACTGTGAACGTGTTATAAAACAAAAATGGGAAGCACCTTGGAAGGTCAAGTATTTTGATGGGCTTTTATTTTTCTATAAACCTCTCTTTTGGATTCTTCCACATCCCAGGTTAAAGTAACACAGTGGGACACATTCTTAAACTCATGATTCACAGCAAAAGCCAACAGAACTGAGAGTGTGAAAAGTCAGGCCGCCTTTCAGTCCAGCTCTCCTGGGACAGCCGGAATGGTTGACACGGAAAAGCGCGACAACAGCCGATTCTGGGAGAGGCAGAGAGGCCCACTCACTGCTAAGAGGAAGGCACAATCGAATGGCCAGTCTCTGTTTCTTAAAACAACTAAATATGCAACGAGCACATAACTCAAAAATTACACTCTCAGGGACCACTCTATTATTTTTTATAATAACGTGTGAATCTACAATTATCTGGAAAGTTTAATTTTTTAAACGACAGCACCTTTTAAGTAAAAACTTAGGAGGGTACTTTTGTGTCTTGGTGGCAGGCAGAATATATTATTTTCTTAATATAGTTTACAAAAAGCAGTTATCATACCAGAAAAAAAAAAGATATATGAAACATCAAAATGAATAACTTCTGTTGATCAGAGTATGCCATTAAGGAAAACAATAAGCAAGCCACAAGAATATTTGGAATAAACATTGACCAAACATATCAGACAAAAGACTGGTCTCCAGGATTTGTCTATACTTATGCCTATACCAAATTCCCATTTCTCAATAAGAAAAGCAGTAAAAGATGGGCAACTGATTTGGAGAGCAACTTCACAAAAGAGAATTTATGACTGTCTGAAATAAACATAAAAGCCTTCAGCCTCACCACTTACCTGGCACTTGGAAAATCAGCCTCACCATCCAGCAGCACTAGACACCGTCAGAGCAGGTAAGACTGAAAAGACTGACAAACCTAAATGTCAGCTAGGTCACAGAGCTACTGAGCTGTACGCCTCACTGGTGGGAATGCGGAGTTTGTCAGACTCTCTGAAGGGTCTGCAGCATCACCCTATGCACAGGTAAACAATCAGTCTGCCACAGTCTCAAGAAAAGGACATGTCACTCACAGTTCTGGCGGGAACTGGAATGCCGACACTCTCCACTGGTTCTCAGAGGACGGTGTGAAGAGGACCCGATGACACCTGCACACAAAAGGTTGCGTTATGGAACGGGAAACTGACTTAGGACCCTGCGTCTTTTATCACTAACGGTAAGGCTGCTCACTGTTCTGGAGGGGACACTGGCTCTGTCGCCCCAGGATGTAGAGATTGCTCGGATCAAAGAGCAGTGGGGCCTCACCTGCAGGACTTGTGCAGACTTGCAAGAGGGTCACAGAGAATTGTCTCCTCACCTCACCTTGCTGACGTCTAGCAGTTGCTTATAAAGTAACTCACGCCACCCATGTCATACCAAGTCCACATACTGGGCCATGAGAATGAAAGCCTATGTTGACAAAAAGACCTGGGTAAGAACGTTCAGAGCAGTTTCATCTCTGACAGCGTAACAGAAAGCAGCCCAGACTCCCATCATGGACACTATGTAACACCTAGCTGTGGTAGATCCACACAATGGGACACTAAGTAGGAAAACAAACAGACAAACTCTGACTTGTTGATACAAGCAACAGCATGAATGAGTCTAGAAGACACTACGTGGAGTAAATCGTGCCTCACACAAAAGAAGCTATGCTCTCTCATCTCACTTTTATGATATCCTATGGTATCACACAACAACAAGCCGGGAAATAACAGAAGTGCCATCATCTCCGGCTGTGAGGGCAGACATTGTTGGGACGGGGAAGAGGAATTTTCAAGGTGATGTTAAATTAACATCTCATATCTTCCAACGCGTGACTAAACTCAGACGATATTCGCTTGTACGGTTCACTCTATTTTGATTTACATAAAAACTACCGTAAACAAGTACAGTATCGATTTAGTACCATAAGTGCGTAAGCATTTAGGGGAGATTTTTCTACTGTTTGCAATGTAAGTGCATTAAATAAAAAAGCCTAGTAGATGTATATAAAATGAAATGATTTGAGAGCTGCCAGACCAAGCAAGGAGACTAGAATCAAGATGGTGGGCAGAAGGTACTTACAAAGTTCTTCCAATTTTGTTCTTTTTAAAAAGTATTTTATAATGTAATGTAGGAAAAAGTTTCTACCACAACAAACAAATGACAAAGTGAAACCTTCATATGTGTGAGCGACCAAATATGTACTCAGTTTTAAAGTAAACTATTTTTTATTTTATTAAACTTGATTGGTATTGAAGGAGGCAAGGGACGCCTTTCCCCACGGCCCCAGGAAGTCCCAATTCCCAGGCCCCTCGCCTGCTCCTCACAGGATTCACCCGTCTGTCCCTGGCTTGACAGCCACCACTCTGTGCTTCACCATGTCTTAGGTTCTCCGCGTCCAACGCAATGCTCAGTGTCTAGCATTTCCTTGATAATTTTATATTTGAAATTGAGTTAAACAGAATCATTGTCTTTCGTTAATCGCCCACAGCTTCCCTCACTTCACATCCCCAGATATGCAGTGTATTCTGAACATATACACTCGGGTTAGAACAGTTTTCAGCATGTGTTTTATAATCAACTCAGTCAACCAACTGAGTCATGAATCTCTTAATAATTAACTTTTGTCTTTCCATCACAAGCAGAAGTACGTGTATATAAGACTAAGTACATTTATAAAAGTGTGTGTACTGGCGCATTTTCAGTTTTGAAACTCATGTAAGACAGATCATATTTCTGAGGATAATGCTAAACAAAAAAAAAAAGGAATAAAAATTATATTCATTAATTTAAACATGTATTCACCTGGTTTTTGCTGAGTACTTAGCACTTCTTATCTGGGACACCTTGTCAATATTTGACTAAAATAAGTTTTGTTTCATAATTATCTAACATGTACCACTAAGGTTAACAAAACACTCAAAGTAGAATTTGATTTCTTGTATAAAACAGACCTCGATAGAGAAAGTGAGAGCCAGTTTCCATGTGGACACTGACGTCCTAAACCGCACATATTTGGGTCCTTTCTCCTTAAATGTGTGTGGCTGTCATCTCGTCACCCCATTCTGACAGTGGCCAGCACCCGGCGTGTTCTCTGAGCTCAATAACCTTAAATTACAAGGTAGACTGTTCTCTACAGGACAACCTGTAATCCCGTGGGATCCACAGGTGTTAAATAGCTTCATTTTCTATGCAAATGAAAATATGGTTACGTTTTTAAACAACAACTCTATAGAAGTTTTGCTTACACTGTGGGTTAATTTGTCTTGCTTTAGTAAAAGCCAAATGCTGTGACAATCACAGTACGTGTGGGGACAAAACGCCTTGTGCTGCCCACCTGATTCTCAGAAGACCCAGCTCAGTTCAAAAGGCAATTTATATCCAGAGGTGGTGATTCTACTAGAACAGCCATGATATGCGGTGTTAGTACCTTGCTCTCCCCACACACACACTTGTCCTGGCTTCATGAATTTAGATAAATGGCTAATAGTTTAATAACATAGTAGCATGCACACATTTCAACTTGTCTCAGAACCAGTTCTTCTAGTTTCATTAGACACATTGTACTCAGGACCCATCCAAAAATGCCTGATTACTGCCACCAGCTTCAGAGCGTGCAAAAGCCATAAATGGGGGCGATACAGTGAGCTGAGTGTTTGTCAACCTCAAGTCCCCAGGCGCCCCGGTCCAGCGTAGCACTGAGTCTTCTGGCCTTTGTGCTAGTTCTGCTGGGGTGGCCCTCACTGGAACACGGCACATGACTCCCCTGGCAAACCCGTCTGTGCCCCTGGAATGACATCCCCCTCCCCCAGAGCTGGCGTGAGTGCTCAGTGAGGTTTAGTCAGGAATAATGCTCTTCCCCACTGGACTTGAGAGCAAATGGACATTTTCTTATTCTTTACTCACAAAACAACTTCTGGATTTTGTTGTTGTTGTTGAAATAATAATGACATTAGTTTGAATTGTTGGAATTGATGCAAAACACTGAGAGTCAGAACATGGTATTTTAAACTTGGTAAGCTAGTAGAAGATAAATTCCAATGTATGCAATGTTTCCAGTTCTTCAAACACCAAACACATGTCATCACAGGGTTTCTGACTCGTGAACCGAGTGAGGCTACATTTCCTGACACCACCACAGGTCCGTTACTCACATACCCAGGCGGGCTTGTTTGTTTAAGCAAAACTTGCGTTGATTTGATTTTAGTTAGTTCCACATGTATCAATAAACCCCTACCAGCAGCGTGTCACTGGTTTTCCTCCCTTGTACCTGTAGGACAGGAGTCCTGGGGCTCCTTTACAAACACTGTCTGCTTTTCTTTCTTCCCTTTCGTTCAGAACCATGTGTCTAGAATCCCTGCTGGAGCGGGGCTGTGTCTGGGGTAAGAGGCTGCGTCCAGGAATGTCCTGAAATTCCAAGAGCTGCGATACAAACACTGAGACTCCTCTTCCCGGGACGGCGATGGCGCGGCGCGCCTCCCACGACTTCAAAGGGTCACGAGGAACTCGATCTCCCTGTCCTGGACGCCTCTCTGCAGAGCGGTTCTTCTGTCCCCTTTGTTCTTATCTGCAGCTGGGCAAACAGCTGCCTAGTTTCCAAATCCATACATCTATGGGCTCTTCCTTCTTTTCCTGTTAAACAATGAATGGAATAATAAATACCGAGGATTTAGTTTCTCCTCGACATGCAAACGTCTCTATTTCGCAGATAACCATCGTACTGCGCCGCGGACCATGTCTGGGTCCATTTGACGTTCTCTTAAGTTTGCTCAGAGCGCAGGCCCACAGCACAACGAGCCGACCAGTCTAACCGGACCATGTCAGGAGCTCTGCACGTCGACCAGGGTGGAAAAAATACAGGGAAGACGCAGGTGACGTAAGCTTTCCCAAAGCAGCATGTTCAGCAGAGGCCCTCCGGCTCCATGCAACGTGTGTGTGTGTGTGTGTGTGTGTGACACACTCAGGTGCAGTCGCTAAGACCTGCAGCAGGGACGGCAGGAGTGAGGCACGTGGCTCCGGCCTCTGGAGGACAGAGCGGGTGTCCTCATTCCCGGGCAGCTCCTGCCGTCTCCCAGGCCTCCCGTTCTTCCTGTTTTCTTCACGTGGGGGTTACAGCAGCTCAATGCAGTGTCTGACCCTCAGGCAGAGACAGGCTGGCCTGAAGTTTGGGAGCTTAAAACGTCCGGGCTCTTCACTCAGAAGGGCCCACGCAGGGATGGGGCACAGCTTGTCTCAGTGACTTGTCAGGTCAAGTTGGGTTGGAGTGGCCATCAGGTTATTTCTGCAATTACGTATATGCTTTCTTTAAAACGTCCCCACATTTTGTAACTGTCAGCCCCCACAAGCTCTAGGTCTGTCCTCTCACAAAGTAATTATTTAATAAGCATGACTCCTACTCACTAATTAGAAGACTCGCTCCTTCCTTCCTCCCGCCCCGTCCTTTCTGTGTGCGCCTGAAAGACTGAACTCCAGCGCCCTTCCAGCCTAATTTCCACCAGAGGCCGTGAGACTCCACTCTTCTCCCGTCCTGACTAACAAACAACATGGGTTGTGAGGATAAAAAGCAGGCAACGTTTTTTGTGGTCAATGAGACACCAGGAATGTTCAATTTCAAACTTTACTGATTCTAGCACGATTTCAACTCTGAAATGACTCCGCCAATCTCTGCTTTCTCCGACCAACGTTCCTTGACTCTTTACTTGAACAACAAAGGAGAAGAATGAATTGAAAGAAGTTGGTCTGAATTCACATCCTGCATTATGGAATCTTGACTCTCCAGGAGCTTTTCAACTCGCTCACCCCCCACATGCGAGAGGAATTCCATTCCTAGACAAGAATTAGGTATTGACATAAAGCCAGCTAATGTGAACAAAGTAACATAAGAGATGTGACTCTGAAAGAGCGGACACCTGGTCCCATGCAGAGGCTGGAGGGGATGTGAGGGGTGGAGCAGACACCGTGTTAACAAGGTCTCCTCACCTGGGACAATTGAAAGCAAGTTAAGTGCCCAAATTCAGGGCCCCAGGTGACACAGAGGAACCAGGGAGACCACCTCAGGTTTTGAAATTGTGACAACACACTTAAAAGAATTAAATACCTGAGAAAAGTAAGCACACAGTAATTATGATATAATTGTAATTACTTTGCTTTAAAATGTCTACAAATGTATTAATAAATGTCACATGCTTATGTGGTTGTCGTGTATCACTGCCCTCTCAGACACTCAGAGGACAAACGCGCCTTATTCCAGCACACACCACTCCTCTGATGCCAGCATTAGTCTCAACCCCCATGTACTAGCTGTGCAACGTGGAAGCCATTCCAACTGCCCAGACACCCGTATCATCTTTTGAAAAATAGTACTGACAGTGTTACTTTGATCATAGATTTTTTTGTTAGTATGAAATGAGATAATACATGAAAATGTTTAGCTGAGATCCTGGCACCACGGAGTACAAAAACAACAACAACACACACACACACACACACACACACACACACACCATGTATCATATAAAATACAATAGCATAAATACATATACATAATAAAAATTAACCTAGCTCTCTGTTGCATGGCCTGACTCACTAAAAGAATGTTCCCGGTGTCAGACATCGCCATAACAAAATACACAGTACATACACACTGACGAAAACTGAGAAGGACCGTCCTGAAGAATTCTGGCGGAGTGGTTGAATGACCTTGGGAACTCAGGGCTCCGGCTAAAACAATTCTCAACAGTGTCCTGTTGACATTTATGCACGGGATCTATGCTCGGAGGACCACGTGAACACGTCCTGTGTTTCACGGACATTTACACACCTGCGGTTGACTGCTCAGACCCAGCTGCAGGCACGGTGATGTGTTTTAGCCCCTATCTGCTTAACTCTGGAGCCCCTAGTAATGTTTCTGCTAATAGCCACGAACGAAGAGAGCAAAACCGCTTGCTGCTGAGGGCTTTATAATTCCTGTGATGTAGGCTGGTTTCAGAGCCAACTGTTTACTTTCATAAACTCCCTCCATAGTCCGCGGTGGCACTGGCCGCCTCCACCCCACCCTGGCTGATGGTCCCGTGTCAGCAGCTACGATCCCAGCTTTGGTGAAGGTGCCGGGATAACCTTGTGTAAATGGATAACGGCCAAAATGTAACTTCTCCCTGAAAATATTCAAAGGTACAGACAGAAGGACTGGCCACAGTGCGGCATAAATGTGTGTGTCAATGGTTCCATGAAGGCCTAGTCATAGCATTAACCTAGCAAATTCCTTTGATGGGATGTTTATGATTCTTTTTAAACTCAAGCATTGATTAAACACAACTTTCTCTTATCTAGATACATAGAAATTTTTTAAAAAGTAAATATATAAAAGAACCTTTCCTTCAAAATAATCCTCAAGTATGGATGGCTTGAATAAGAATTACTTCTTTTTAACATGTTTTAATGAAATTAAGAGGCAGTTGATCCCTTTTTCACCAAGTATGTTTTCTTAGTTGGCAAAATTATGTTCAATTTTCAAGCCAGCAGTCCACGAATATCAAGAGAGAGTCAACATTTTGAAGGTGGATGAGAAAGGAGCTGTATAAAAGTACCGGCGGTCAGGAGTTAACGGGAAGCGCGTTACAACAAAGCTCTTTCCGCTGCTTGGAGAACCCCAAGGAAACAGCTCCCTCCCCAACTCCATCGTCACCTCTCGGTTTACAGCTACTTAAGCTGAACTACAGGCCCTTATCTCAGCTTGCAGACGGCCCTGCAGGTACTTCTTTGACCCTAGAAGGGTAATTGCTCACCATCTGAGAAAGGGTGGCACATGTGGCCACAAGAAGTTGAAAAGAATAATTTCAGAAGGAATACTAGGATCTGGATTTTAATAATTCATAAGATTCCTTAGGAGGCGAGATTTTAATTGCGTCTTTATCAGCTGTCCCTTTCAAATCCCAGAGCCTCACAACAATAAACCGCCTTACATTTTAACACCCACGTACTATGGCCAGTGTTTGAAAATGCTTTTCATGCTCTTCTTGCTAAACTTACATGAGCCAAAAACCGAGCCTCAGAGGTAACAGAATAACATTTAAGACAGAAGCTTTTTTGACAGTGGGTTTTGAATAAAAGCAAATGACTGAATTAGATTTTCATGTCTATTCCATTAGATACAAAAAAAAAAAAGACCTACAAAGCAAAATCCGACAATTTGCTATGAACCAGACTGTCCACAATAGCACACTGTTAGCTGACTTCTGTACAAACTATTTTCCCCCAAATTTGCATTGTAAACATAGTCCAAAAATCTTCTTTCACTTTCATTGTTGCTCTGGCAACACGGGTTGTCTCTGCAGTAGATGCATGAGATTTACCCCATTTCCTTTTATGCACACCTTGGAGAAAGACCTGAGAAGTTACGGGTGCTGTCAGCTGAGTTCTGCATTGGGACGTCGGGGCTGAATTTGTTTCAGTCCCTTCGCAGAGTACGTGGGACACAGCCCGTGTACTCCATCAGTGGCCTCCCACTGCAACTGACATTCTTGCCCCAAACCAGCTTCTATGATTAGCTTATTCCTCGTGATGAAAAAAAACGTGGTAAAAAAAATGAAATCAATCCATTGATTGTCTGGTCTACATCACACAAAATTATCGATACAAGTGCTGCTAAATCAATGTCATCAAAGTAACTGATTATTCTGGAGTACTGGATGCTTTGGGCAAAGTCTCTGAAATTACATCTTTTTTCTTTCAAGGTTGTATGTACGAGTGGGTGAGTTGGGCTATTTGTGGTGCAGCCTCACAATCGTGAGAGAATGTCCCTGTATTGTTTCTTTCACTTTGTGAATGCTCCAATTCACTCATATGCTTAGATTTATTTTGTGGTCATTCCTACACTGCATCCTGTGAGAGACAGGTTTTGAAACATTTAATAGTAAATAATAGTAATCTCTATTTGAAAGTACCGCAGTTACCGATACTGTGTTTTGTCACCTTGCAAGCATCTGGTTAGAAATTTGTATTTGTCTTAAGACTGCATGGCCCCACCTAAGTCCTGAAATTTCATCTCCCTTCAGTTACTTTTAGGGCTCACCTAATGTTATGTAAAACCACTGCGGCCTCAGTCTGCATTTCTGTACAAAACAGATTTTATATTAACTGAACAAAGATGTTTCATTATTAAAGTTAAACACAAGATTATTGGAAAATGGGTAGAAAGCTAATTTTAAGTTTTCCATTTAGAAAAGAACTTGATGTTTGTTACAATGCAAAATGACTGGGAAACCTCTGAACTGCATATAATAGCTTACGCCTAGTCTGATAGCTTACTTTTCTCATGATGAAGTATGTTGATGGCTGTAATTTCATGTGATACTTATGTTTGCATCCTTGTAATTTATCTGCTTTTCATTAATTTCCACGAAAAGCGACACGTGGGCAGCTGAGCCCTTTGGAGCTTCGGAGAAGCACGTGGGCAGCTGAGCCCTTCGGAGCAGCACACAGCTAACGCGAACAGTGCTTTCTTGACAGATTCTGATCGCCCAAAGACCCCGAACACAGTCAGAACCAAAAACCCCAACAGCAGAGCTAAGTAAACATATAACGCAATGTAAATGTAAACATTTAAATAGGTCACTTCTGAGGCACCACCAGTAGTAGCGCAGTACTTGCTCACTGAGTTTAGCTTCTGGGATTTCTGTCACCGCAGATCCGAATGCTCCCGTCCGGCCGCGTCCAGTTCCCTGGGTCACAGGGTCTGAAACCCCGCCCAGTTAGTGTCACCCCCGAAGTGTGAACGGCGGAGAAAAGTCTGGTCAGAAAACAGAACAGGGAAACAAAGCTCCTCACTAGAGGTAGAGGTCTATTTGGCACCAGTGTCTGAAAGCGCGGGCTGCGGCTGAGGACGGGCTCACGGCGCCAGGACTGTCCCTGGTCAAGGCCGGAGGGAACGATGCCCCGGTGTCCCGCTGGCGCTGGGGCTGCCTCGCGCCTGTCCCGAGTCCTCCACGCGCGCCCCGCGTTCCCCGAGCGCTCCGGCCGCAGCCGTGGCCCTGCCCCTGGCGGCAACAGGGCACTGGTGCGTGGGACCAGGTTCGCGGGTGGCCCGAGTCACGCAGCCGCAGCAAAGCGCGTCCCGGGGCAGCGCCATCTCAGTGGCGCCTGCTGCTGTCACCGAGCCACGCAGGGTCAGCCCAGGGATGCGGGCGTCACACCCAGTCCCCGCGGAACTGCTCCTCGCCCGCATAGGACGTGCTCTTGCCCACCCCGCTTGCTGGTGGCAGGCACGCGTTCAAAGCCGTCTCCCTTTCACGCCCTTGGGGACAATAAGGACGTGACATGAGACTTTCCAACGCGGCCATAAAGCATTCCCTGCCTGGCAGCGGTCTCGCCCTGCGGACCGATTCAGGGCTGCATCGGGGAGCCTGGTCTTCTGCGGGTAGGTTACCTCTCCTTCCTGGAAGCCCTCACAGATAACTCTCCTTTGCCCCCTCCCTCATTCTGGCACGTACGACGTCGCAGAGAAAGAGAAACGAGGGAAGAAGTGTCAGAACAGGGACTGAAAGTACTTGCAGAACATCCTAAGAGAGAAAAATAAATGCATTTAAAAATCAGAAGTTTCTTACAACAACTGGGCTTAGTGTTTAAACACAATTTTGGATTTCAGAAGCACAGAGGACAAAACATTTACACAAGTGATGGCATTCACAAAAGAATGAAAAATAAAATTAAAATAGATAACAATGAAAGAATATAAATGTGTGCTAAATGCAAAGCCATACAGAAACATCCCAAAGGAGGGAGAGCATCCACGTGTTTTTGAGAAAACTGAAGTCTGAAATGCTTCTGTCAATTATCTTGACACCGAATCTAGACTATTTGAAGAGTTGACTTTATTCTCCAATTTTCTTTGAAGTTATGATTATAGATGGAATTGAGGCGTGGATCACGTGTGCCATGTCCATTTTCATGAAAGGAAAATAACTATGTTCATGCATGAAACAGCCTCTCGTGACCAAAACAGGACCTGAAGAGGGAGAAGAGGAGGCGTCAAACTGCTCCTGTGGCATAAAAACGGGCCTGGTTCCTGGGTGATGTTTCTTCTACTTCCATCCCTCCACTTTCTACTTCCTTACACTCTTCCACCACTCAATGCATCGGGGAAGAAAGAAGAACTGTGGGTGAAAATAGAGGCAACATATAAACAACTATTCAGAATGAAATGCATTTAAAAATACCCCAAGTATTGCCAGACTTTTCCTCCTGCCTTTCCACCCAAAATGGAAAATGTGAGCTCTTTTGAGAATACGTGTGTGTGTGTGTGTGTGTGTGTGTGTGTGCATTGTTCTCCTACTTTCAATAGTACACGATTTGAATCAATTTTCTCTGTGTACTGATGGGCATTGCGGGGTGGACAGGATGGCTTGCAGTTATTAGATGAGCTAGTGGGACTTACATCACAACCCCCCAGTAAAGTCGCTTAAATATTTCCCCAACTTTCCTCCAAATTGTAGTAGTTAAGGGCACCCCCAAAATACCACTTCTCTTTCCTGCCTGAGTTCTGAATCAAAAGTGAGTGAATACGAAAGTCATTAGATAAATAAAGAACAACACTGCCTTTGATTCTCATTAAGCCTGGGTGGCAGGACACAGCCAAGTGTGACAGCTAAGCCAGGCTCACTAACTCTCCGTGCCTGCTGGTGACCTTGGAATGACCTCCCGAGAAGAGTGAGTTTGAGGGTGCATCACCTGGTCAGAGCAGTGGATAGGGAAGCGGGAAGGTCCATCTGCCACGCTGACACTTTAGGCAGAGTGACCGCATCCAGGTGAGAGAAGAGCACAGAAGAGCACAGCGTGGTGGCTCGGTCCTTCTCTACTCGGAAGGGTAGTGCACAGGTGTACAGGGCACTCCGTTCCTCTCGGAAGCCAGAGCAAGGAGCAAGGAGAGGAAAGCCAGCTTGGTGACTTTCTCTGAGATGTCCCAGGAGACAAACTGGCTCCAGAGCAAGCCGGCAGGCTCAAAAGCAGAGACAGTAGGGAGATGACCATGCGAGCTTTTCAAGGGACTTGTCTACCCAAAGCAAGGGCTGTGTGACTAAGGGCTGTGCACCGCACTGAAGTGCAGAAGACGGGCTCTGACCATCGCTGACAGTTCATGAGGAAGACAGGAAATGGTGGAACCCTGGACACAGGACGGGAGATGCAGACAATGTCCCACAGGATCAGCGGAGTTTATTCCCATCCCAAAGTGCTTTCTGCTTCGACTCCACCCGGGGGTGGGGTGTGGAAGAGCACAGAATATTTTATTTGGGAACATACTGTACATAAAAGCCCATCAGCTTGAACTTGGCATCCCGTTACTTTCCATTCTTGCTGTGAGACATAACGTAAGTTACGGTGTTAGTGAAGGGCTGGGAGGAGGTGAAACAGCGATCCCCAATCCAATTCAATTCAGGGACTTGGGCTCTTGGTTACCAGCAAAATCACCCCAGAAAATGAAATTAAGAGGCACCTCATGTAGGCTTTAAAGAAGTTGTCTTATCAAAACAATATCAGCAGCAGGCCCATGACCACTCAGCTCTAATGAGCAAGCGCCCAGGTACTGGGAAGCCAGGAGCCATGTCTATAGGGGAGGGCCCCCCAAGGTGGAGCCAAGAGGCTACACTGGGCTCCGGACGGGACCGTGTGACAGGGAATAGTCCTGGAGCCTTGGCACTGGACGGCCCACGTGTCTCCCTCACTGTGGACCACGCAGTTTTCCACGGGATTGGTGTCCTGTTTGATTCTTGACGTAACTAGCATGACATCTAAAGGCCTGGGGTTAGTGGTCAATGTCACTCAGCAATGGAAGTTCTAATGCGTGTGGATGGTTTTTCCTCCATTTTAAATGTCCAGTGTTTTCAGGATGTTTACAGCTTAGCTTCCCAGTTGCAATATTTATGAGAAGCAGCATCTGCAATTGCTTAAGACTGACTAGCCCAAACCAAGCAGAACAAAACAAAACGAATGCCAGAAAGTGTGGGCTATCACATCTCTAGCCCACAGGTATCTGGGCATGGAATGAATTTGGGCTGTCTCTCTTTGGGGAAGCGATACACACCACACGTCCTATTGGGTGAGGACACTTTTGGAAATGTTATGGGAGCGGTTCATGTGCATGTGGGGTGTGTGTGCACGTGCGTGTGTGCTGGGACGAAGGAACGGGCTGTGGTAACGTCCTCTCTGCTTCTGTTTTCCATCAGCCTCTTCTTCTGAAACACCAGACACTGCCCTGTGAACTGGGACTCCCCTCACCACATTACCAGGGCCCGTGGCTTCTTGGGCCACGATGGTTGGTTACAAAATGGTGACATGAAACAAAGTGGGTCATTCAGAGCACTCCTCAATCCCCACGCACGAGCTGATGAATCCCCTCCCTGTCCTTGCAAAATCTGTTTTGGCTTTAAAAATGCTTTGAGGTTAAATTTTAATCTAGACTTTAATTTTAATCCATTTTGTTACTGTAGAACAATTTAGTAGAATAAAAAACACTCTTTACCAAATTCATTGATATGAAGACTTGTTTGTGTCAGGATTTTATTATTATTATTATTATTGCTGCTGTATGGAGAAAACTAAGTGGCAAGAAAAATGGATCTTAAATTACAATAAACATCCAAACGTCTTTTCTCTCAATAATTCGTTACTATGGTGTGCAAGTTTCCCCCAAATTGTTGAAATTGGCATTATCTAAAGTAGGGCAGTAAGTTAGGTATCTCAGGAAATGTATTACAAGGACAATTGTGATATGCTAAGAAGCAAAGTAAATTCATCTCTTTCTACACAAAGAATGATTCAAGAAAAAAGTAATTGTACTTTAAAAATAAAGAAAATTCATATCACCATAAACAAACAGGCTACTGAAGAATAAGCACAAAACTAAATTTAGAATGCCATTATCATTTTTATTTAATACAGAAATGGAACAAAGGCACAAATTTGGGAAACAATGACTTTGTTTTGAGATTGAAAAAGGGCTTGAACATTATCATCATCATATTACTAAGTTGTTTATAAAATACTTCCCAATTAGGAAGCACATAAAAGATGCTGCAAAGTCTTCATTAAAATAAAGATAAGCATAAGTCACTCAATGTAAAGACAATGATAGTTCACAGTGGCCGATGTAGTTTGAAGAAGATTAAAAGTTTATTAGGATCAAACATAGGAAGAAGAATCCCCAATCCCTAACTGGGAATTTATTTTGTATATGTGTTTTAATGTGTTTTATATTTACATACAAAATACATTTAACATATATTTAAATATGGCATTAAATACCTAAAGGCATTTTCCCTCGAGATAAACAAAATGAGAATAATTGCCCACACCTCGCTGTTTGTGTGTACCTTGGATTTTCTGCCAGTGTTAGCTCTGGGATTTTTTTTCCTAAACTAAGAACATTGGCACTTGTAAACCTTATGTTACTATTTGGCATTAACAATTAACTGAATGTAAATTAAAAACAAGTATTTTAAAGTTCAAAAATTAGGATACACATTCTAATGAAATTAATAATTATAACCAACGCTTACTGAGTTTTACACTAAGTATTGAGTTTTGCCCTTTTTTAATCCTTTCCATAACCTTCAAGTCAGATCTACAAAGTAGAAACTGCCCTGTCCCTGCCTTAGAGACAAGCAAACCGAGTCACTAGGGTAATGGACGTCTAAATCACGATGAGATGATAACACCACCACACTGCCCATTCTCTGACATGCGCTCCAGCACTCCGCTACACAAAACTGTTCGCAGCGGGTGATTATCTGTTCCATTTTCAGATAACACTCTCCATAAAGAAGGATGCTGAGTAGATAACCTCTGGTCTTCTGCGGCCCCTATACTCCCTGTGGAATGCCCGACCCCTCGGTGGGAGCAGCTGTTTTCGTGGTGAAGACAGAGCCCCACCGACCCTCCTACTGGCCCCCTACACGCGGCCGGCTCCCGGTGAGCTCACCCCATCATGTGGAGGTCGTACAAACACCTGATGCGAAACCACAACAAAATCCGTTTACATTATTAAACACAAATTATTAGAAATTAATTGGTGTAGGGAATAAACTCTATTCCAAATGGTGGGGGGGGGGTAATGTAAAAAACAAATGCTGACATGAGAGAAACATATCAAAATCCATCTATTTATTTTTAATGGGACGCAAGTCTGAAATTAGTGTAATTCAGATTTATCTCTCAGATATTGATTAGATATATCCAGATGGACATACAGGTATATAGATATAGATACAGATATAGATAGATAGATATAGATATAGATATAGATATAGATATAGATATAGATATAGATATACAGATATCTTATCTATCCATCCATCCATCCATCCATCCGTTCGTCCATCCGTCCATCCACCTGCCGACCTACTGACCTACCTACGGAAAACAGCATCAGGACCTGAAGAAGAGGAAGAAGAATCAGCTTGAAAGAAGGGCCACACAGCGACCCGTAAGTCACCCACATGGAGACGACCCCCAACTTCTCTTCCCACCAGCTCTGCACCGTCGCCTGTGGCCAGACCTAATTCTAGACTCAGCCTTTCATCTTGTCCTCACCCCAGGACAGAAGCCCTGCTCCTAGATGGTGGAGGACGAACAGGCAGAAGACAGGTGGAAGATTAAGCTCCTTGTTAAGTTAGGAAATCTGATTAAAAACAAGCCACAAGATAGGCCACAGTGCAAAGCATTACAGATTAAAGGCAGAGATAGAGTGCATATAATTCAACATGTCTTCCAAAATAAAATATTTAAAGGTTTAAATTCAATCTTGTGATATAGCACAAGCAAGAATAATCAGAAAATACAAACTTTACTCAAAGATTTTCAATGGCCAGAACTAAAGGGCCAGGAATTTTAATGCACTATTTATTATGAGCGCCTAATAGAATTATCAAGAAATAGTAACTCAATTACTGCAAACTCAGTTCAACTTTAAATTAATAACAATTGTTTATCTTTACAACTTTAGTGTTTGCTCTCTTAAGACCTATGTAAAGTAAATTAATGGAAACTTTACTAAAAATTAAATAAGGGATAAAAGCTGTAAGTCATTTTGATTTAAAAACCAGGACCTCAGATCTTGCATTTAAATAAGTCTAAATCTTAATTCATGTTATTTGGTTGCTAAATCTTAATTATTGAGACCCACATAACTAGACGGTGCCCCTTATGTTTAAATAAACTTTATAAAAATAAGTTATGATGGTATAAAACAAGGTCTATTATCTTACGAGTATATTTGCAGTGGGAGGCTGGGGTTTCTTCTCACCGAAAAAGAACTTGAATTTTAATTCTAATATTTGGAAGTAAATGCCAGCTAGCAGCCCTGAAGTAGCCCTGCGAGCAGCAGCACGTGGCAAAGGCTCTGACGTCCTGACGGGGAGCCACTCAGATCCTCCGCCCGAGGGGAGCCGGAAGGGATGCGCTCTCCCGCTCCAAAGGCCGTTCCCTTCTCACCGGAAGAGGAGAAAGACAGAGGTTGCTGACAATGGTGGGGAAGCCACGGCTCCACCTGAGCTGCCTGGACACCGTCTGGCCATCTGGCCATGGCCATCCTGGACCCAGGAAGGGCAGGCCCTTAGACTGCTGGCTGCTGGCTGGAGTGCAGTGACAGGGCAGTCGTGTGCCTAAGAACCAGCTGGGAAGCTGGTTACAGTTCAATTCCTCGTTCTATTCCGAATAGGAAGCTTGGGGCCATAGGGCTGGCCAGGCATCACAGTCCGTGATGTTTCTGGCAGCATCTTTCACTAATCATCTAGCTTTCCTTGGTCCGGTCTGAATTCAACAATGGGTCAAAGCAATCCACTCTTTATCCGTCTCTTACAACTTGAGGAGGGAAAGACCAAAGGAACTTTTCTGCACATGGAAGTTCCAGCTAAAATCAAATAGGTCCAATGGAAAATTGCCCTTCGGGAAGCAAGGTGCTTCAGCATCTCTATAAGCCATCTTTTCATGTGGTTTAACAGTGTAAAAACATGCCGCGTTGGACTGAATCAGTCCACATTCTGGTACAGACACCCCAAAGGCAGGAAACCCTCCACTTGCCACACACAGGCAGGGAGAAGCTAAGTACATCTGAGAAAGTGCTCGCGAACTAGTTGTGGACAAACAGAAAGAGGCAGAGGGAGAGGGAGAACTGCTTCAGAGCTGAGGCAGAGACACACAGGCAAACAGTGAGAGAACAGAAATATATGCATTCGATCCGATGCTTGAACTGAGGTGAAAAGGTGCACTTGGTCAGCAGCCAGGGTCCCCACCTTGAACCATAACATTTACAATACTCCAGAGCTGAAGAAGTCCCTACAGATACTCTGTCAGCCTCTGTCTCTCGTCCGCTATTAGAAATAGTCCCACCACTGTGTGCAGGCCTCTGGGGACCCGCAAGGCATCTGGGCACTGTCAGGGGGCAGGTGCCCCACAACAGCCTGGCTGGAAACTCAGAAGGACACGCGGCGCCTTTGGGGAAGGACTCAGAAGCCCACAGGGAGCTGCCTGCCATGCAGAATGATTTGGGAGAGTGTCTGCGCCTCTTCAGGGAAACACTGGACAGCCGTCCGATTTTGGAGCAAATCCTGAGACTCCTGACTATCTGTGATGGAAAGTCTCAGGAGCCTGCAGTGCTGGAACATTCCCTTGGGGTCTTTTGTCCTGTGCAGAGATGGCACAGACTCATGGTCAGTGCTGTTGGTCCCCCGGGGAGGTGTGGGTGCTATTTACGATTACCACGATCTGATTAAAATGGGGGTGGGTGGCTGATTCCAAACACAAACACAGGTCAACTTTTCAGGAAGAAACACATCTTCTGAAGGAGAGCAAGCGAGCCAACCAAAAAACCAAGAACCTTGCAATGCTCGTATTTCATGAGGCCAATAAATCCACTTCAACAAGAAATTTGAAAGTCGCTACAAAGATAAACAAACAGCGGATGGGTCTAAAGAAACGAGGTGGAGACACAGGGTCGGAGACTGGCTGACGGGCAGGCTGCCTTGTTTTGGGTCCTGCTCCCGCCCGGGCTGGAGGGGCTGGGGAGTGACTCAGGCTGCTGTCGCGACCTGGCTTTACAGCCTCCCACAGCACATGAGGGATCACACAGCCTCCGCTGCTCAGGAGTGAAGTCCCCTATTGTCACATGTCACCCAAACTCTCAGCACTGAATGAAATGGTGCAATCGGCTTTTCCCCTCCCTGCAAAGTGCTGTAAATCTGATTAGTTTGCTCCGATTTGGGTAAGAGTTATACATATTCAGACACGGGGCTTCATAAAATAGTCTTGGGTTTCATAAATGTTACCTGGCTCATAAAAACAGAGAGATGATTTAAAGTAAAAACTGCAGATTTTTATTGCTAGGTTTATGAATGTATACTACAAAAATAAAATTTCAAAATCTGTAATTTTCCAATTTTCTATCCTCTCTCCTCTACCAAAAAATCCCTAGAATCACACACACTCACTCGGCCACTCACAGCACACACTAAATGTATAATCAGTGCTATGCACTTATGCTAATGAAGACAGGAGCCACATGAAGGCCCTCCCATGGTTATACACTATGCTGAAAGCAGCTTCATTCTTCTCTTTGACATATGCAATCTAAGCGAAGAAAAAAGACTTAAGAACTTGATGGAATGGTATATTTGATGTGCACGACTGAAACAACTGTCTTGTAATTTGAATGAACCCACAAAACTCTTTGGAGAGGAAAAAAGTGGAGGTGACTGAAAGCGATCCCCTGCCTTGAATTCATCACGTCCCCAACACTTGAGTAGGTGATGACCTAAGAGCCAATGAGAAGTGTATCGACATTTCTAAAACAAATAAAAAGTAACCATGAGCCCCAAAACATTTCTGGAGAGCACATGTGAAAACACTTATTAGAAAGAAGCACGAAGCAAGTGGAAACATATCACTTGGCGCCATATACTAAATGTTTTCCAGGGAAGGGTCCTTGCTTAACAATTAGGTGTCAAAAGTGCACAGTCCTAAGCTGAGTGTGGTCGTGGCAGAACTGCGCTGACCTGCCAGACGTCTCCACATCTGTGCTACATCTGTTTAAACAGAACTACTGGAGGGAGGCAGAGAATAAGACATGCGTAAAATGGAAATTCTTTTATACACGCATGCTCTGTCATCAAAGCAATTTAATATCCCAACTTATTGAAAAATCTCTAATTCAGTGTTTCCGTGAAGAGGATTTATTTCGAAGAACTAACAGCGCTCCATCTTTTTAAAAATCAAGAGTAGGTCACGTTTTACAAACCTAATAAGAGGCAGATGCTTTCTTAAACTGCATATATGAATGAACTAAGGGAGACAAAGACTGCGAACGTCTGATGTGAAGTTCACTCCGGGCTTGCCAGTTACAGAGTCTCACGTCACCCTCCATGTTGTAACAGCAGCAGGTGAGGTGGACGCCGCCATGAGGGCTACAGCAATGGACGCTTACACAGGAAACCTCTGTGATACACACTTCTGCAAAACTACCTCTTTCCTCCTTTGAAAACAGTAAATCCTCTTTCTAGTGAAAAGCAAAAAAAAAAAAAGATGTACATAAACTTACCACTGCTCGTGTCATGCAGGGCAGCCTGCGGGGTCTCAGCTCCCGCTCCCCACATAAGAACGCAGGACATGATGAGGCCAAAAAGGAACACCCATGGAGCCATAGGTAGGGGAGTCACACACTACAGTCTCGCTGGCGGCTGGATGCACACGACCCACAACCTGCCGCCTGCTTCTCTCCCTGCCGACCGACCGACTCCACTCCCCACTGCAGCCGGCACCTATATCAGTGGCTAATTGGCTGACTGGTTACAGCTGACGGCCTACCAGTCACAGCTGATGGCCATCTGCTACCCGAGCCAGCACCTTTCCATGTGAGGCCAAGTCTGGAAACTGCTCTCTGGGACTCTGTCCCCTCGTTACCAGCCATGAACTCATTTATGCCCCAAAGGTAGCACGTTCAATGTACAAACTCCAAATAAACTGCTTATTGATCTTAACAGTTTGGGTCTGAGCCTCACTCATGTCCCCCCAGTGTGGGCAGGCATTGCTGATCTCCTCTAACTGACAGACTTTGTGTGACGTCCCTGGAGCCTACATGCACAAAGCTTAATAACCATGATCCCATTTTCATCATGATTTTGGCCGCTCCTGAAATGTGCTGGACTTTGTGGCATGTCTACCTTTCAATCAGTTATCACGTTCTGTTTTAGCCAAGATGTGAGGCAGCCTGGGTGTCCCTGAATGGATGAAAGGGTTAAGAAGAGGTGGTGCATATATACAATGGAACGTTACTCAACCATTAAACAGAGTGAAATCTTGCCATCTGCAACAATATGGATGAGCATAGAGGGTATCTTTATAAAATCATGGTAAGAGGTACTGCGGTCTTAAGGTGAGGCCAGGACATCTGACTACCTGAACACGGACATGTGTATACTGACAAAGGACCCATCAAGTAAAAGCACAGGCCATATAACATGCTGGAAGATCATATTTGCCACACAGGTAACAAAGTTTAAAGAAAAGTTAAATCACTACTATACTCAAAGACCTTATAAAATAATAAGCAAACAGACAAAGGCAGGAGAGTAAAGTGAACACAGAATGAAACAGTCAGTTCCCAGCAGACATGCCGGTCCACCTTCCATCAATGGGCACGTTCCTTGTTCGCTATCCCGCCCAGGTCATGAGGAACGTGAACACCTGTGCTGGGTGATGCTAGGCTGTGTTCTGACCCGTCCCTCATGCCGAAAAGCGACAGCTTTAATTTCCACTCTTAGTGACAACACATGTGGGGCACTTTCCAAGACAAAGTGACAGAACATAACATGATTCCGTATTTATTAAATCCACAAAGTCATGTACGTTTCATTCTCTCTCCCTAATTCCTTAATGTTGTGCTTATTCAATAAAAACACTGTGGCTGAATGTATTCCTAACTAGCACATCGTGACCACACCACAACCATTAGCATTTTCTAAGTCAAATTGCTTGGAATTATGAGGTTGGTGCAAAAGTAACTGTGGTTTTTGCAATTATTTTTAACCTTTTAAACCGCAATTGCTTTTGCACCAAACTAATAGTATCTCCAGGTGGGCAGCCACAGCCAGGCACCCACTACCTTCTCTTTTTAAGACAAAAAACGACTTCGACTTCTGCATTTTCTCTGACTTATAATTTATACAGTAGCAGTCCTGCAAACTTGACATGAATTCCTGTAATGACCTAGGAACAGACTCATGGCTCTGTGCCCGATTTCAAATTACTGTTTTCATCATAGCTCTTGGGAGTAACTTCTTTTTAAACTGTAATAATTGCTACTTAAGATTGTTTCAACTTTTCTTTCTTGTTATCACTTGGGTTCTTTTGTTTCCAAACAGTTCAGGGAATTCAATATTTTTTGGATCCTCCTATTTCTGTGAATGTGAATGTTTATTTCTTTTTCCCTAACTTATTTACAAAGCCCGTCTATGTATATGCTGTTTATCCTTCTTTATGTCACTCTGTCTGTTTTCTACAATTTTTAAATATATGGTTTTGGTTAATTCCCTTTCCGTCATCTCGTCTAACCGTTAATTCTCTGGCTGGAAGTGCTAAAGACACAGACGTATGACACACGTATAAAGCTCCCAAGTACAAGTGACCTTTAGGGCAGGAGTATAGAGAAGGTGTGGATATGGAAGATGTGTCTTAATTCCAGAAAACTGTACCTGAATGATCTTAAACCCCACACTTGGAATACAACATAGTACAGGAAATAGGAAAGCCAGAGTCTGTAAAATGGGTCAATGACTTGATACTGTTTTTAGATAAACATAATTCTGGTCACTATGTGATAAATGACAAATAAATATCTCTTAGAAATGCTTCCCATGAGTTGAGAAGTCAGAATGAAATAAGAGAAAGGAAAGATACTCACTTTAATCTTGGAAAAACTGACTACATTCTTACGTGTGTAAAACGTTGTCTTCACACACGAGTATGTTTCAGAATCAGAGACATTCAGTAGCAGTCCCTCAAGACTCCCTTCTAGAAAAAATAAGAAAAGCTTACCCAAATAGATGAAATGCAGCATTCAGTACGCTGTAAGCAGCTGAGGCAGTAAGGCCACCTAACCATTACCACTAATGAGTAAGTACTTTGAGATAGTAAGAAGCTCTCCTTTCGGCTGAGATCTGGGGTAGGGGAACGACAGCACGGCAACGTGTGGGGAGTATTGTTATTAATGGGCAACGTACTCTACGTTATTATGTACTTTACAGTCCAGTGAGGAACAATAAATAAAATATCTTATTAATATTGCAAAACTGCAAGTGTAAAAAACATGCCACGATCGCTACGCACCACTCTGCCAGCTTACGAGGGCAAAGGGCCTGCTTTTCTGGTCATCGTTCTGTCCCCACCGCCTGGCTCTGTGCTTGAAGGGGGTCCTGCGACTGCACTCCCTGTCACAGGGCACTGAAAGGAGACGCCAGTGCTTGTTAATTTCCTCATATGCAGTGGGTGGGGGGAGCGGGGGAGAAAAGAAAAGGAACCAAGGTGAAGGCTAACGTGAAGCGCTCTGTGACTCCCTGACAGCGCTGTGCAGAGGCAACCTCTCCCTGAGGGTGGACACACAAGTGGCTAAGATAGCTACTGGCTAACGAGATGGGGAACTCCGCCAGCTGTTCAATTTCAAATATTGTCAGGTAAGAATAAAACACTGTTTTAGAAGGAAAGCTATACGTCATAAAATAAAAAGGAACGGCTCATGCACAGAGTGGATGTACACAAATCGACCCTCAGTGACTGATGGGCACTTTCACCCAGGATTACGTTCTTTGTGCAAACAAGCAAAATTACATAAATTTAATCATAAAAATAGAAATAAAGAAAAAACTGCAAATATGAGATATACAGGGTATAAGGAAAGGGTAGATTATATAGTTAAGACCCAATCTAATATACTCAGAAGAAAAGTGATGCTTGTTGTGAGATGATTCTCCTTAGATGTTTCTACCCATCGTGTGAGTCTCTTCTGAGCTGCTCTGAGTCACAGAACTGGCAGCTTTTCCAGGATGTCTTTCTACGGAATGGCTCTGGGAGGCGGAGATGGTGTCTCCCACGGGGCAAAAGGCAGCTCTGCTTGCTGCCCAGAAAAAGGAAGACAATCTCTCCCTAGGAGGCACAGGTGCAGGGCGTTTGCCAGCAACTCTGTCTCAGATGGGCTTCTGTCAGCAGGGTCCCTTCACTGGGACAAAGCCCACTGGGTGTGTAGACCTCCCTGGGCTGCTCCACAGGGCTGCTGTGGGACACGAGGGGCTGGGAGTCAGTGCAGACAGACAAGCTCATCTGCTGCTGTGACAGGAGTGACAAGTCACGTGTCTCTGACCCGAGAGTCCCGTGTCTTCTTTCAGCATCCCTGACACCAGCGCAGACTAACTTGTTTGCTTAGAAACATGGTAACACCTGAGACCTTTCACAGGTCCTAACAACAGCTATTTTGCTTCAGATACAAATGTAAAATCAGAAGACACAGGAACTATGTTTAGTAATAATTTCCTATTGGTTACTAAATCTTTGTTTTCAGTTTTTCTCAATTTTTACTGAAAAAAATAATTACTCTGTATCCATTCATATACAGCAAAACTGGTCGTGTGAAAATCACTTTTAGAAGATACTTCTAAAAATCCTAGATAAGATTGAGAATGCAGATAAAAATTTTAAATAGTCATATGTATTTTCTAATATCAACAGTATCTTGACACCAAAACATGAACAAAATCACCAGTTAAAAGGTATCAACCAATACTGCTTAGAAAAATGTTAAATTAAATTAATATTAAGATAATAATTTACGATGAGCAAAGAAAATTTGTTCCAAAATCAACCCAATGGAGATCTGAATTAAGATCTATTAACAAAATACATCACAGAGCAGGTCGATGAAGGCAAGCTATGTAACAATCATATGGCAAAACTTCTAGAAAAATTTTAGCTAAATGAGAACAAAACCACTACCCTACCACAAAACAGAACGTCAGTTTCAAACAAATAATAGTGAACATCTACATCTGGGTTTCTTAATACGTGTTTGAGCAAGATTCCATTGTAACAACAGGTTCCAGGGTAAAATACTGCATGACTTAGAAATGCAGTTTATATATTCCCTCCTTGGGGACAGAATGTCAAGTGAGATAAAAACTGCAATAAAAATTGTATTTGAGCACAGTCACAATGTGTTATCAGTCTGGAATGTTTTCATAAAACAGAAGGAAATGGTCAAAATGTCTCTTTTTGTCCTCTTACTTTACCTCTTTCTGCCAAAATGTAAACATTGATGAGAGTTTTCCCTTCGGGTGCTTGTTCCAGAGTGATGGTCATTTTCCTTTATATGATTTTATTTAAACTTTCATACTTGGCA